>NC_134956.1:4233100-5483100 GCF_965638725.1 Aptenodytes patagonicus
GGAAAAATCACCTCTCAGCTCTGCATTTCATAAACGAGTGTCCACTCTACCTCGGTATTTCACAGACATCTATCCTAAAGAATGCGCTACAAAATCTGCACGTGTAAAGGAAATTCAACTTCATCTATAGAAAGGTAAAAACAAACTCAACTCCACAGATTTTTTTGTGCTATTGCAGCAGCATCTAAGACATACCACTGCAGCACATTTTTAGATGTATAGATAGCAACTGAGCAGTAATATTTTATGAAGGTGTCAAGTTACCGCCCCCAAAGGTAACCGATAAGTGCAAGACAGCCATTACGCCTCCGGATTTTAAAGACAATTGCAAAAACCTATCATACAGCGCTGACTATCGTTATAATACAAACTAATGTACAAACACGAATGCTTAAAACCCTACATCTTTACGCAGGTTGAATGTATCTCACATCGTGAACGATGCCCCCAGAGTCAGTGGCATGAGAAGGTATTCACTAAATGGCCTCCTTCAGCAACAGCAACTTCTTTGCTGCGGTTTGAAAACACGCAGAAAGCCAGGCAGCAGTATTCTCCCCTTCTCCCTGTGCCCATTAGGAACCGAGCCAACATATGTTACAGGA
The DNA here is from genome assembly GCF_965638725.1 of Aptenodytes patagonicus. Lineage (NCBI taxonomy): Eukaryota > Metazoa > Chordata > Aves > Sphenisciformes > Spheniscidae > Aptenodytes > Aptenodytes patagonicus. The sequence goes on from NC_134956.1 coordinate 4,233,703, forward strand.
AAATAGGGCATGGGGCGAAATTTTTTTTGCCATAAACTTAGGTGCATAAGCAAGACAAAACAGCCTTGCTCCGTTGATTTCTAGACATGTATCAGTTCGAACCCATTAAGGGGCAGGCCCCAAAATTTGACCCAACAATATCTTCGTAATGTTTTATTAATCACTTGCTGTTAGCAATTTTCAAGCCAGAATAATATAAAGGAATAAAATGGGAACAAACTGAATCTATTTCAGTCTTTATAATTTACAGACATTTCTTTTACCTGTAAGATTGTCCGATGTCCATAAATACAGTTTCATTAGTATCAAATCAAACATTCTCTCAAGCAACTTTATTAGTCAAAATTCATCCAAATGCATCTGCCATGACAAACCTTTCCATAATACAAGAACAGATCTTATGCTTGAGAAGAAAGTTGCAAAAGTAAATGTTTCAAAAGTAAACTTTTTAAGGCTCTGTAAAAGATTTTTTTTTCCAGAATAGCCACACAGTCTTTTTAATTCATCTGCTTTGTAAGTAGGTAGAACAGTGGAAGCTTAAGTTGCAAAATCCCTTTCAACCTTAGTAAAATTATCATTTAATTACATGCTATGTTAGAGCTCCTAAACCAAGAGAACAGAATTTAAATACTGCATTTGTGTACTTTTGTGCTCAGACTGTTCTCACAGTCTGAATTCATTCCCCACCATGGTTTTTCCGTAATTATGACAATGAAAATATACAAACTATAATAAGAATGTCCCAAATGTTTGACCAAAACACACACGCAGCTTTAAAAATATCCTCCTCTCATTTGAGAAGGACTGCTGATCCCAGGCAACAAACCTTCTCCAGAATGAGTTAAGTAGGAAGTTCCCGTAATTTACACATAAAGACTGTTATACTCCCACCCCAACTACAGAATCAGGGCCACACGTACATATATACATAACATACTCGTATACCAGAAAATTCAAGGTGAGACTCTATTTTCATAATCCAAACACGAGCAGGGCTCATCTGGGTTGAACACGTAAGAATCAAAGATACATAAGACACCTGATGGAAATCCTCCTGTACTAGCACCTGAGAAATCAGCAGACCAGCATGTAATGCACAGCTCATCCAGCCTAGATTTGCAAGAACAGCTGGAGCTCTGCACGCTGCTGAAAGCTTTCAGATTCCTCGCAAAGCTTTTAGCGGCCGTAGAAGACATGCAGCTCACAAAGCCGATAAGCCCTATAATGCTAACCTGCAAACAAATTTCTCCTAAGAAACTTAAACAGTAGCTACTCACTGAACAATTATGCAGTCTGTTCAGCTAAGTGAACACAGAAAAGTTAAGTCTGCATTTTTTGACATCTGCTTTGGTTTTGGTATGAAGTGCCAGTTGCATTATAAGAAAGCAACCTTGCCCTTCTTAATAAGGAAAAAAAAAAAAACCAGAGTAAAAAAACTAAGGCAAACTTTTTAATAAATCATTTAACAAAAGAATTTATAACTGGTGATAGTACTGGTAATTACACATCTCAACGTATGTAATTTCTGGAAAAGTATGTTTTGCAGTTATTTGAGTGGTGCAACCGTTCTGTTTAAAATCATAGAATCATAGAATAGTTTAATTGATCAGGGAGCCTAACGGCTGCTTACGCTTTAGCAAGTGCAATACAACTGCTTCTTCGAACACACTGCTTAAGCTTTCCCCAGTCTTTGCATGGAAGTACTGGGACATTTTGCACCAAATCTGTGCCAGATCAGATATAACCAAGACTCGTAGCGTCCCTGCTATGGTCCTTTATATCTGACAGATTCAGAGTGATTGCTGTTTAATAAATTATTATATTTCCTTGAAATTCAGGCACATCACTAACATCATTAAATAGAAAGCATCAAAACCGAACTTTTTCTCTTTTTTTCTCAGAGCACCAAGGGCCAGAGAAATCACAAAGACTACGCTATTTTCACAGGCTGTTTATCTGAATTCACGTAGAAGCCATCCTGGAAGGATAAGAAGAGCTAGAAGAGCTTGCGTAACTACCATCAGTGAAAAGCATTTTCTAAAGCTAAACGTAACCTTCAGAACTCTCCTTTCAGACTACTAAAACACACACATATCCACAGATTTCTCAGAAGATGAAGCAGGAAAAGAAAGAAACAGATTATTTGCCCTTATCCAAATGACAAAATCTCTCAGGTTAAAAAAACATATTCCGATACAGGCATTACGTCATAAATTTATGAATGTTTCATACAGACAAGCAGTCATTCAAGCACTACTTTATCATGGCAGCACTATGCCACAGCTGCCGAAATCCCAGAATGCTTTCTCCAGAGCCACTTTTCAAACCATTTCTTGTTTACAAGAAGTGACCTGAGAAATAGATAATGGGTCGGGGGAAAATATTCTGCCCCAGTGACACATTAATGCAAATTAGCAGGAGGAGAGATTTATTCTTCATTCCTCGCCAGTGTCTTATCTTGCATCAAATCATTTGCTTCAGTGGAAGGTGGAAGCCACTCAGCAGTCTGAAAATTTGAATATTATTTGTCCAGCAGAACCTAAACTATATATACTTAACACAGAATTAAAACATTACCTCTTCTAAGTAGGAAACAGCACAAAGAAAAGTCATTCTTCAAATTTCAGACTGACTCTAGGAAAAGCTAGGAAGATAAGAAACCATGGTGCGTCTGTAAAAATCCCACCAATCTCTTGTGCTAGTGATTGCTACTCAGTTTGAGTTTAAGAACAAGCAGTGTGTGTAATAAGGTTTCAGAAAGTGCACTCTGAAAAATGGAGTTAATTTTCACTTCACCAGGTGGAATTCAGAAAGGCTCAAGATGATCATTTCTTGCTGAGATCTGAGATTAGTATGAATCCAACCATCCCATATTAATGACTAAAAATTCAGTCTGTCAAAAATAATAATATAGTTTATTTTGCTCCTATTTATCCCCCCAGATTAAATTTAATCCGTATTTGTATTAGTTGCATGAGCATCTTAGTAAAACTTAGAGATAGAAAATGATGACCAATGTTATTTTAAAATAATTTTGAAAATCCCCAAAAAATCAGTCTCCAGTAGAAAGAGAAAAATGTTAATACTTACAAACATTATAAAAATACAAGCTAGCAATTCTCAAAAATTCACTTCACTTTTTGTACAGCGTTTTATATTTTTGTGCATTTGTGAAAATAGTTTGTAGAACAGCTTAAGACATCGTAAAATTGAAGTAATACATTTAGTGTATAACAAGTACAATGGAAAGTTACTGAAAAGCAGAAGGTTTACCACTGCCAAGAATACTTAAGCATAAAACATTTGTAGATATCTTTAAATTTATTTCTAAATTGTGAGTGGATGACTTTGATATGGAAAGCTTTTGCAAGCATCAATGAACTGCATTAATGTTTTTTATATTTAACCTTATGCACAAAAAGGACAAAAATAAGGAAAGAGAGTGTTGAACAGGAAAATCTAGTTCTAAAGATATTCTCATCTTTGAATCACAAGCTCAACATGAGAAGCAGTTCAAGACAACTCATGCAGGCCTGTAGCACTTCCACAGAGGCAAACTGACATAAATTCTCTTACAAAGGCCTGAAGGAACCCCCTTCACAATTCTAATATGCATTGGGGTGGATTTTTCTTCATTGAAAGAACATTTCAGCACAGAGAAAAAGATAAAAAATGTCCTGAAAAGATCTGCTATTTTTACTCCACGACAGAAAACTGTTATTTTGCAAACTATTGAGTTTGGGTAAAAATAATCTCTATTAAAACAACACAGAAAAATATCCTAACACATGACTTGAAAATGAGTTACATTGGTCACGGGACATATGTTTGGTTCTGGTCATAGGATTCAGAATTTCTTACTTAGGCAATTTGCCTCTAATTTAGAAGAAAACCAAAAGAAAATTGTTCTCTGTTGCATCCTCAGCAAACTCAGAACACATTCACACAATAAGCTTACATGTTAAAAGTGAAATGCAGAACTGCATCTAGATGGCTCATCACTGATAGGTAACAATTCAACAGTGGATTTTTTTCCAACACTGAACTTGTGCCTAGACTGTTTAAAAAACAGACCCAAAAATTTGTCACATTTGGCCCTTCTTATTCTATACTACTAAGAAGAAAATAGACAACGAAGGTGAAACTGTCACTTCCCACCTTAGTACGAAAAATCATGGTTTTGACCCTCTGGAAGTTTTTGCTGAAAAAAATGTTGGGTGCTCTTTGGGTATCATGTTATATCATACCTGTGTTTTTCAGGAAGATAAAAGTAATCTCTGAAAAAAATTAGTGACAAACTATCAAAAGAAAGATTAAATATCAAAGTCACACCATTTGTACCTCTTCTACCATACACACACGAAGCACAGAAATTTTGGTTGTAGGTTTCAAATAACTATTTACTACCATTTGTAATTTGTTGTTATTTTTTATTATACTATATAAGGAACTGTAAGGAACACTGCCTGTACAGTCAGCATTATGAACTACATTCTCCTCTGTGTAAATTACATAAAATCTTGACGTTTATAAATTGTTTCTCTTGTAAATTTAAAAACGGCAAAGATGCTCGCTGGAATTTTTGGCAAGAACGGTCTGCAGAGAGTTGTGCCAGAGACACTGACTTAAAGGTCCTTTGCTCCAGTTTTAAAACTGACTTATTTTATACTGGTCTCAGCAAATATTAGAAGTTCAAAATTACAGTAAAACTCAGGATGTTCCACTGTAACTTTTCAGAGCCCCTTCTGAACCCATCCTGACCTGCTCACGATAGAAGAGGGAAAACAAGCAGAGGAAGGGCAGGCTCCTCTTCTTACATGCAGGAAATTACGGTACAACATCCCACCAAACAGGAATGAAAGGTCCTACACGTTCCCCTGCCTCCTTCAGATCACTTGGCTTCACACCTCCTGGAGCAGAACGAGAGGCACAGTGCAAATCTGCACGTGCTTGTGCTTAGATGGGCAGAGTGCTCTGGCAAGCATGCCTTACTAAATACCGCAGGGCTTAATGTAAGGAAAACTACAAAATAAAGGACGCTACATATGGATGAATTTGCTGCAATAAAGATGACTGACACAAAGCTTGAAATTTTTCTAGTTTAATTAGTTGCAAACTCCTCCAATGCCTCAGTCAACCAGGAAAGTTGTCCTCTTAGGATAAAGGAGTAGATTCAGTATTCCAGATCACTTTGATTCCTAGATTGGGAGGAGTGGGGGTTGGCTTGTTTTAGGTTTTTTGCAGAACTGGAACAAGATTATCCTCAAACAATGAAATAGTTGTAAAAGTATTTCTAGTGGTCCATTTAAAATGTTGAAATTTTGAGAGCCGGATACTCCAAAGCTACTCACAGTAGTAAAAATGTTCCTGTGGACTTTATTATCTCATCTCTCATCTGTATCATGAATGGGTTACAGCATTCTAACCATATGGTTACTTAGCTATACAAAATAACTTATTAATTCAGATTTTAAAACCAATCTATTCCCTGGCAACTGATGAGAAATAAGGTCACAATTATTTATTTGGCACATAGGCATCCCAGGAAGTCGTATTTCCCTGTAGTACTCTTGCGCTTCCCTGTATGTTACATCTACCTGTTACTGCTGATCCTTAACTTGGGAGCATAGGCCTTCACAGAGCTACCTCTTCTCACCACATTGGAGACGATCTGAATTTACTATTCCAGAATTACTGTTCCTGAATAATAGCAATGATTTGGATTTGTTTCAGAATAAAAATGTCCGGTTCGTGCTTAGCTCAACGTTTTTTTGAGAAGAGCTATTTTCATTTATTAACTCGTTTTTATTAACGAATTTATTAATTCGTTCATTAACTTGAACGATTTTGCATCTACTTTATTTGGGTTTAAATATTTTCATTGTGTTTCTCTTTTCTGGTTGATTTTGCCCACCTTCTTGATGAAAATCTGCAAACATGTCAGACACAATGATCTCATTGGAGAAATGTCAAGGTCTTGTATGTCTTTGAAGTATGACAAGCATGATGATTTTTTTTTAATCTCTTTGTAAACATTGTAGGAACCAGTCCAGTTCTGCTTCTATATTTTTAAGCGGTCAGTTGGCTTTTCTCAAACAAAAAGAATGCAACCCACCACATTCTTACTGCAGAAATTAAAGTTATTTTGGGTGCTCTGGAAGGAAATGGTGCAAATATATGAGAAAGTTGCACTTTCTGTTAAGAAATAATACTGTTACAGCAGTGAAATGGGAGGTCACTGAAATGGCACAAGGACTGTGTGGTCAGGTCACCTGCTTTTCACACTGCGCAGAAGCAGATCTTCTCACCATCCTGTTCTGCTATGTCATCTTGCCTGCTAACCTGATCCACATCTTCACACACCAAAGCCTCAGCCATGAGGGAGCAGGAGGCTTCTGACAGATGGTAATGGTGTAATCTGTGCTTTCTCTTCAGCTAGTAGCACTTCAAGTGAGTTATGATGAACTGACAGATTTTCAAGAGACTGCGTGTCACCTCAGGGTCTGAGGAATCCAACCTCCCTGGTATTTGGTCTGATCCTGAGGCTGACCTCATGGGCATAGGGAGCAGGAGGTGTTGGGAATCAGCTATTTAAAGCTCATTACAATATCAATGTCAAGCTCAAAGGAACTGCCAAATCCACTTAATCCTTTGTGCTGAAAACATACCTTCTAAACTGAAAGCGTATTTATCTCAATCTTACTTAAGCAAAGCTGACTGTTTTTTTTCTTCTCCTTAGAGAAATCTCTGGAGTTATTGCTCAGTTAACTTGCAAACTGTTCAGCGCTGCACAGCACCTCTTCATTTTACCCTATTTATACACCACTTAATGGTTCCTTTACTTCCCACATCAGAATGAATTACCAATAAACATAGCTGTAATCTGTTTACTACATCCTGTTCATCCAGTTTAGATTGTACTAAGCATCCGTAACAGCTTAGACGTTCTTTATGTAAAAAGGCTGGGACAGCAAGACTTAACATGTCTGAGCGCACACGAGCCTAAAACTGGTCTTCCGCAGTTCACAACCCACATCCCATTTGAGCTTCATTTATATTATTTACATTTTCAATTAGGAAATTGATACTTCAATTCCTGTATGTAGGGGAGACATATTCTATGTGTTTGCCATTGGGAACATAGTTCTTATAAGAAGAAACATAAAACATACCTTTTATTTCTATTTTTGCAACTTTAACATAGTATTGAGTTTCAATCTTTCTTTGAAACAGCCTTACTAATAAGGAAATGAATGCACAATAATACATCTTGTTTCTGGCTGGAAAAGCCATTCAGTCACCGTTGTTTATTGTTCCAAGGAAATCGTAACCATAGACACCATAACTTCAAGAAATTGTTGCCAGTACTCAGAGAGGTAGATTTACTGAAAGAATAAGCAAATAGATTTAATACGCTTCTCTTTCACACAATATTTTGATAATTTACAATGTCCACATGGGGCATACTGATCGGTACAGTATGAAAAACCATCATGATGCCTGTACTCCCCCGCACTGTAAAAGGAGACTGTATCCACTTTTTAAATTAAAAGTGGTTTTTTTTCTTGTGAATAATGCTTCCACACCTCAAATTAGTAGCATACTCTGGCTCCAGGGAGACTTTATTGTGGCCTTTCAATACATAAAGGGGGCTTGTAAGAAAGACAGAGAGAGACTTTTTACCAGGGCTCGTAGTGACAGGAAAAGGGGCAGAGGTCTTAAACTGAAAGAGGGTAGGTTTAGACTGGACATAAGGAAGAAATTCTTCACTGTGAGAGTGGTGAGGCACTGGCACAGGTTGCCCAGAGAAGTTGTGGATGCCCCATCCCTGGAAACACGCAAGGTCAGGTTGGACGGGGCTCTGAGCAACCTGATCTAGTTGAAGATGGCCCTGCCCACGGCAGGGGGGTTGGACTAGATGACCTTTAGAGGTCCCTTCCAACCCAAACTATTCTATGATTCTCTCTCCTATATGAATGCTGTGATGAGATTTTCATACTGCTCAGAAAACCAAAAAGCCAAAACAAACAAACAAAATTATATATTAATTTTGGAAAAATCGAAGTGTGAAGTCATGGCTAAAACAAGACTATTACATTTAGAACCCAAAAGAAACAAAACACAAGTGTTCAACCACCTACTCAAATGTGTCACTATATATCTGTAGGTGCAGAAAAGTAACTACAGTAAAAAGTTATACTAGCTGCTACTCCTCTGTCAGGAATCTCTCACTTGAGGAATCTTTAGAAATCATTTAAGAAGAGAACAGAAATCACTCAGGAGAAGACAGTTCTAAAAACTGAAACCTCTATAAACCCTCACAAATGATGCCAGTCTTTGCAAAAATATTCCATCAATAAGCTTGCAAAGACAACAAATAGTCTTTATGAGGGAAAGATCAGTCATTCCAGATCTAATCATACTGATCTGGCAAACAGTTCTGTTTCTGAATACTTGAAAAATATTGTACTGTAAACCACAGCAATTCAATAGCTTTTGATGAGAAGACAGGTGACCATTTTACTTCTTTTCACTGTCTTTCTTCCTGCTATGTTGACTTGTTTGTCAATCAGAAAAGTACAGTATTTAAACCCAGTTTGATGGCATCCCAATAAAAACTTATCTGTTCAGTTCAGTCCCTTTCTTTACATGACATCTGCATGGAGTTCACTGTATATTTTTAGTTTCTTTAATAAACCATCAGACAGAAGATCCTAAAAAATTTTAAAATTCCGTTATCATTAATTCCATTACCACCAGGTACTCTAGGCTGAAATTTGGAAGCAGCAATATCTGACTTGAGAGTAAAACCCAGAAAAGAAGTTGGGAAGGGAAGCTAGCCAGTTAGACAGAAAAGTAATACACATCTCGTCAGGAGTGGAAACCTTTCAAACACACACCACAAAATGGAACCAGGAAAACAGAACCATGAAAAAAGGGCACAAACAGAAAAACATTATTGAGGAAGTCAATAACCAGAAGTAGGCCATCCATTTTTCACCCTATGTTGATTTTAGTACAGCTCTTGCACAAAACAGAACATCAGAAAGAGCGTATTTCCCTTCATTTATATTTCTCACACAAATCCGGGAAGTATTCAAAGACTCCTTCCCATTCTTTCCCACTCAGCTGCCCAAAGAAGAATATCTGACAAAGAGGACAACAAAGGCTAGAAATTAATCCAGGCCAAAAGCAAACTTCAGGAGTCAGAAACAGAAGTCTGCAAATGGGGGATGGTTTTTCTTCTTTGGACGAGGTCTCTCATGAGAAATGGTTGGTAAACCCCAGAGCAAAAGTATGGTAATTTTGATGTCTGCTACACAGCTGCAGTAAGTGGCAGGAACCAAGGGATGAGACAACAAGGTAGACAGGAGGCACCTGTCTCTGCAGCACTGATCTCAACAGGAACCCCTTTACTCCATATCTCTAGGAGGAAAAGAAAAAAGAAAAAAAAAAAGGTCCTTCAAGCCTGTCCATCTTCTGCGCTTCTTATGTTGCCGTCAAATGCCCATTTTTGCTTTGAACTACCTGATGACCTGCTTCACAGAGATCCAGAATAAATTTTCTGAAAAGGCTGCAGGAATCTAGATGACACAGGGTTTTGCCTTCCTCACAGTGTCACTCATACTGTTTATTTTCTCTACATGATTGTTGTATCTGTGGGTGTAATGTAGTTGATACAGACAGCAGGTTTCAGAGAAGAGGAAGATGCTAGCACACTGACGTTTCCTTTTTCTGCTATCTGGCAGTTAAACAAAGTTGCAGCCTTCCATTTACGGAGTCGCGGGAGATGTTAAGCACACAAAAAAGAGAGTCTTCATTTCGAGCCAAGCTGCCCATGTCTGACCTTACTCTGTGAGGCACTGGAACCAAAACCACCCACAAACCAACGCAGCAGTACCCAGGCTGGTCTAAAAGCAGGATACACGCGGCAAGCTTTCCCATGACCAGTTTTGTGAGTTAGCCCATCGGAGCCGACAAGCCAGCCCCTAAAGGCTTAGTTTTCAGTGCTATATTGTTCATCTGTTCAGCAAAAGTATTTTGAAAAGAAAATACACCAAACTGGAAAGATGTGTAAAGAGAATTATAATTATATACCATGCCTGATGGTACTGCAGATCATTTACCCCTTAAGACAATTCCCCAAAACCGTCATTGCTAACAAGCTTAATTACCAACCCCATTCTTAAGGCTTTTCTTTCCCATTGCCAGACGGCATATTTTTCACCATGAACCTCAAAACAGCCACCCAGCCAGAGAACTTATGCCTACATGATTGGTTTTCCAGTTGGACCCATACTGAAGTTATAATTCATCGTTTCAGATCTGAGAAAAAAAGATTCCAACCTTCTAGGTCGGGGGTGGGGGAAAAAAGTACTACATTTCACTCATAGTTTATTGCTGGCATATTTGCTATTTTAGATAGATAAAATTGAAATAAGTAAATTTTCCTGTACTAGTTCTATGGTGAACTCTCCACGGGTTCATCGGAAAAGAATACAGCACTCCAGTGACTAGCACTGAGACTTAATTCAAAGGCTTCGTAATGGCAGCTGCACCCTGATTCCAGAGCTAAACTTCCACCGAGTGCGAGATCACTACAGGCAAAACCTTAAAAAGTGGTATTGTTGGCAAGAAAACCTAAAATAAGGATCGTATTAAATATTAAGTAATGCTCTCATTTAAACACACAATCTTTTCATTTTTCACGCTATTATTTTACAAGATCACTCTTCACTTGATGAATAGGACCTTGTAAACACAGGTGTAAGCAGATCTGTACTCTGCTCAAGTATAGCACTTCTTTAGTTCCTACATCTTTTTCGAAACCGAGCATATTCATTTAAGTGACTTCCAGTTAGATCTCACGTGTATATGAATAAATACACAGAGTAAATTCAGTACAAAATATTAGGTAAAGGCAAATCTTAGAGAGTCAGTTATTTCTCAGAAAGCTTAAGGTTAATGACATCAAGCAGACATTTGCAGAAATCATATCATTCAGGGGCTTTAAGAACTCATTGCTCACAGTTGTAATCCATTTTCCTAATCCAATGGTTGGTATTGAGCAATAAAACATTTTGGTCATCTGCTGCAAAAATCTTTCATAAATAATTATTTTATTCACTGATATGATAACAACAGAAGTAATGGTTCCAATTAAATTAAATTATTTTTGGCCTACTGTAACTAGCATAATTTGGGATATTTCCCATTTTTAACAGGTGAATTATAATATACATGGTATGAATATCTATCTGAAAGCATTATACACTTCTGCATTTAACACACTACAATAAAGTATAGAATGTTTGTATTAGTACAAGTAGATCTTCTGAAATACAGTACTGATTTTATTGTAGAAGATGCTTCGTTTTCTTGCAGTTTTTATTATTAATACACTGGCAAAATTACAGGTTATACTCCCAAAACAAGTTTCCTTCTCCATAAGTTTATCAAAACACTTTTCCTTGCAGTTTAGCACGCTCTCCCCAGGAAATGAGGCTTTTGTAATGCTGCCTATCCCCATCTCCCCTGACAAATTTTCAGTTCATTTGCCAGTTACAACCAATTTGATGGAAGAGAGATTGAAACTCAAAGTATTTAGGTCCTACAACTTTCCTGAATACTTGAATATCTCTCTGGGGCTGATTAGAAGGAGGAAACCTCATTAGCACAGATGCTGATGGAAAAGTTGTAACGTGGCAGTTCTTCTTAGCTTACCAAACGGTCAGTCCTTACACGTCTTCAGTAGCAGAGGCAACCGTTGGTGCTGGCAGCAGGCAAGGAAGGTGAGTCAGGTGGTGGTGTTGCAGGGGGAGAGGAGAAGGGAAAGGGAGTTGTGCACGTACCACAGTAAGATACGGATATCATGAGGGTGGCTTAGAGACAGAGGTAGAGATCAAATGCAAAAGAGCACAGGGGAAGCACACAACAACATCTGCAACGGAATGGGGACATTGTGGCATAACAATTTAGGGACGCAGCACAAGATTTGTAGGTAGCCCGATTTCAGAAATTGCTTTGCTTGTAAAACAACTTGTTTAGCCACGTGTTCATATGAAAGAACAGTTCTGTCGTGTCAACTACAATCTAACACACTGGGAATAAACCACAGATAAAAGATAACGACAGTAATAGAACTACTGTTAAAATGTTCTTAATGCTTCTTACGTGAGTTGAAGGATGACAGTATGATTGTCAATAGGTAAAATCTGGATGGAGCTTCAGAAAGTTAATTTAAGCAGAACAGCTCCTTTAGAAGACGACTTCTGCTTAGCTTCAGTTTGGAGCACTCTTTGTTATCATTTAAATTTTCCAGACCGGTTTACCCATCCCTAATGAAAGCTGTATTTGCCTAATTAGCCTTTTACCCCTGCACTGAGGATATAGTTGACTCTAATCTTGTGAAAAATCTACAATAAGATCACAGCTCCAACAAAATACATGGCATTACCTGCTTCTTCCCCCACCAGCTTTAATGATATTCACAAGTAGCAACTGTTTTCAGCTCAAGCCCAACAGGAATCAAAAAAAAAAAAAAAAAAGAAAAGAAAAAACCATCACTGCTTATCAAGACTAAGCAGAGGAAGAAAAATGCTGAGCAGCAGCTGTCACAGAGTGGGAGGACAAAGACTGAAATGAGAAAAGAAACTGCCAATACCTTTTATACTTCTAAAAGTATCCTTCTTTAAGAAAATTAATCTCTTCTCTCAAAGCCATTTTTTTCAGTCTTTTAAACTGCTACAAATAACTGCATGACAATTTATTATTATATTTTCATGTATATGCTCTTCCCTAGAAAACCTGTCAAAAGGTTTGCATGAAAAAAAATCTCAACCTTTGTAGACAGAGTAGTCCCATGGCTACCTTGAAAAACACTCCTGCACAAATACAGACTTGCATACAAATATACAAATAAAAACAACTGCAGATTTAGAACACAATACATGTGCCTGAAGAGCTCCTTCATAGTCCTTAAAATAGGTTCGGATGACAGCAGTGAAGCCAGTATAGGAGAAACACTCCTGTCTAAACCACATTCCTTCCTCTCAAAAAAAATGGCACAACAATGGGACTTGGTAGACTGATGCCACTTTGCCATTGTTGCTAACAAAGTTTTTACTTAATCCTTCATTATGTTTTATCTAATTAATGTTGAAATTAACCTCCATTAAGCGATTTACAGTTCAAACCTGGTCAGGTAATTCAGTAAGCATTCCTTTACAAAAAAAAAATCTTTTATACATATATATAAAAATATATATATACACACACAAACACAGTGGATATACACACAGAGACAAAAAATGTTCTGGGAATGTTAAGAGTGCAAAACTGAGTGCTTGAAAGAGAAAAAATGCCAGTAGAGTTGATGATGAAATCTATTGCGTCTTTTGCAGGGTCTAATCCAATGCACTCACCCATGGTCTAGCAGGGTTTTAGAACAGCACATCTCCCGGCAGACAGAAAGCTCAACAATTTTAAGGTTATCTGGCCCAAGATGTTTATTTTCAAATACTAAGGTTTAATCCTCATCATGTCCGACAGCTGAGTCAAAACCTATTATAGTGGAATGATTAAAGTCAAAGAGGAATCATGATTCTGTGACCTTCCAAAAAAGAAGTATGGCTTCAGCAACACATACTAAGATATATAAGGTGTTACCAAAGCACAGTTATTTGATATTACCTTATAAATGATCTGATGCCTTGTGCTCAAACCATCATAAGCTATTGCCTGTATTTGTACATGCTTTCTTCAGCTCATTTTCAAAAGTAGCCTGCTTACATAAATACATACTTCTGAAAAAAAAAAAAAAATCTTAAAAATTAGCTTTATAGACTACCCAATTCTGTCTCCAGCACATACTCTAGGTTTTCCCTTTTCTCTGTCATCTACTGGCCATACAAAACAAGTACCTCTAACTTCAATTCTGACAATTACTCCATATTTTAACATTAAATTTCTAGTTAAATCTTCACAAACATGAGGAGAGAGAATTAAAAAAAAAAAGGGGGAAATAAAAAGAAAAATAAAACATGAGATGAAATGTGAAATGCAACATTGGAAGAACATATATTGTCACACTGCTTGAACTTATGATAAGTTTTGTCTGATTTAAGTGAAGCGGCCCAGGGTTTTTCCACAGAACATAAATAAAACTAAGGTCAAAGACAAGAAAAAAAGATTCATCTGCTACCTCTGTAACAGACTATATTCTTAGCATGAAACCAAGAGGGACCAAAAGAGAGAATCATAAATTGCAAATAGCTTCTATGTTTCATGGACCGAGTGATAAAGACAAATGAGAATGGTCTTCTGAAAGCATATACCTGTCCAGACAGGCATCGCTGCTGAACGTTCAAATGAAAAGAAGGAAGAAAAGTAACGCCATTTCATAGTATTAAAAAAACCACATAAAGCTTTTAGATTATATTAATGTTGTTTGCACATTTAAAATATGAGCAACACAATGGATGTATTATGACCACATACTTTATAAAGACTACAGTCCTAAATTTGCATGAAATTAAATGTCTCATCTAGAGAATGATCTGACTAATAGTCCATTACAATTTGCTGCTTTTGCTTTCCAGTTTTTTTTCCATTGCAGAAATGCATGTGGTAGTTACACTATCTTCTCCAGAAAATATTTTTAAAAAGAAATAACTGTAAGAGAGATATCTGATAGCCAACTTATGTATGTTTTAAAAATAATTAAAGATTTTCTATTTACTAGGAAAATTCTACATATCTCAAAATATTCAGAAAAAGGAAAAAGCCAAGAGCAGATACATGAAAAGGCTTCGATTGATTTCAGATGGTATGTAGAGCTCTGGAATATCTTCAGATGCAAAGAAGTGATACCTATAAGCACATCTAAATTATTTATCACAGTTCTATTTTACAAAAAAAAAAAGTTTCCATCGACTGCTTTAAAAGGAAAAGGGAGACTAAAGAGTCCTTCAGTACCTGAAACAAAGTGTACAATAAACCAGAAACTTCTAATAATTCCAAATGCATCTCAAGATGTAGGCTCTATTTATTTCAATAGGTAGCAATCACTCCACCTGCCATTCCCTCTCTTAATGCTCTGAAGTCCAGTGGTTCTGTGTTTTATCCTATCTCCACATCCTGTACTACCGAGGTCTTTGCTGTGTTCTTGGCCCCACATGAGCCTGCCTCTTCCTATTTCCTGGTATGTATTTACATGCAATATTTATTTAATATCTAGACTGCATGTGTCACACAAATTACGCTTCTCATAAACAGCATAGTCGGGTTTGTAACAATATTCAAATACGCAAGCACCATCCGTTCAAAAACCAGTCACTTTACAAACTTTAGTACAATAATTATTCTGAGAACTCTGCAATGAAAGTCTATTGCATCTATTAACCGAGAAAAACATTACAGCAGAGTTTTCTAGGAAGCAAGTGAAACGAAATCCAGCTGTGTCAACCAAAAAAAAGTTATTTCTCTTTAGTCTAGAGATATGCCTAAAATACAGACGGAGTTATTTCCTTCCCTCTTCATCCGGTTTCTTTAATATGGATTTTTTTATGGATAACCTGCAAATTTTTCACTCAGAATTATTTTGGCTATTTTAGCCATGATGCACCTGATGCATATATGTGGGCTGCCTCAGCTAGTGTAGCTCCACTAGAAAGAAGTAATTTAGGTTAAAACTCTGTAAAACAGATGTGATTGAAAAAACATGCCATAATAAACCATTAGTAAATAACATAGTTGTATATACATGAAAATAAAGGCTGAAATGCTTTAAATAGATCTAATAAAAAAATTCATACAAAAATAAGCAATTCTAATTAATTCAGGTACTTTTTTTTCTTTAACCTCTGAGTATTTTACTGGTCACGATCCTAATTACTATGTGGGACACTGCCAACTGATGTCACTGATATCTATCCATATGTAACACATATTACTTTTCAAAAGCTAAGACAATGTATCTCAGAACCAGAGGATGTTTTGGGGAGGCCATGGGGTTAATGGGATCTTTTAAGAAAAAGATACTGACTCAGCTTATATTTAGGACTTCCACTTTTACACAGCTTTGGAAACATTTTCTCTAGACAGCAAGCAGGGCAAATTACATAGCCTCTTGAGGACTGCTACTAAATATTTCTCTCTAGAGAAATCTACTGATGACAATTCTTAGTCATAACATCAGAAGTTACAGGCACTCGGTTACAGGCGTTTCTACTAGCACTACCAATATCTGACATTAATCCTGAAATTCAGTTCTGCTGGTTTTTACGCACGTCCATCCCAGTAAAGGGCACCAGGCAATCTCACTCAACACCACACCTGCCAGTTCCTTTGCAGAGAATGGTATACAGCATGAACCGCTGTGCTTGAATTTTGTCAGGCTCTGTTTGGTTAGATTTGCTACAGTAACCCCACTAACCCCCAACAACACAGCGTTAAAAATATTCTTTGCACAACACTAGCAAACAATTCTGCAGCATCATACCCGACTACTTCCCCTTGATTAGAAACGCTTGCTGGAATGAGGTTATTTTGTCTGAGTTGCAACCAAGTACATTACCTTGTGTTACTGTGAATGATTCATGCGTACAGTTTTTAATAAAAAATTTAGTATCTTGTGCATAAGAGAATATTTAATGTTTTAGACCAAATAAGATTTTAGTCTGAATGCTAGGCAGCACCAGACTTTCCATGCCTATTTGAGAATGCTATTTGAGAAGTATCAGTTTTTAGGAGATTAATATATTGGTTATGTGTAATGATGGCTAAACCACTAAAGATCAGATTGTATTTTATCTATTAAAAAAATAGGGAGGGTTTAATCAGTCTTTTTAAATTGTAAGCAATATGTTTAGAAGATCTGAATACATAAAAACCAGTTGTTGCAACTAACAGATAGTTGAGATGAAGGACAGAATCTTATCATGTCCAAAATAAAAGGTATATTCATAGATTGGAATGCATCCAGGAGTTCAGTGGCAAGAGAACTATTACAATCCACAGGAGAAGAGTCAAAATATTGTTTTGGAAAACTGCCTTAAATTATGCTTTTATGTTTCTTTCTCTGCAGGCAGATGTACGACCAAAAAATACCAAAGCTATTATGCCAAATTTTTTGCTTCAAGCTTTGCAAGAATTGTCAAAATCTAGTAACTACTATTTGCAGAAAACACTAATAGTTTCCATTTAATGTTTTTTAAATACATACGACTGTACCTGACCTCTCCCATTGTTCCCACCCTGAAGAGCATATGCCTATCAACAATGTATCATTTAGGGACAAGTACTTGTGCATTAGTGATATTTCTAAGATGCAGGACAATGAAAATAGTTCACTTGCAAAATGTCTTCATCTAGCTCTTGAACCACTCTCTTGCTGCATTCTAGTAATGAAATTATCCCTCCTACTATCTCGCCATCACTGCAAACGTACTCAAGGATATCCTGAAAATGTAGAGCAGTACCAATGCAGCAACGTTCACACCATCATCACAAATCTTCCTTTATACCAAACAAACAAAATATACTGGCTGCACATTTAATTTGAGAACTAGCAATTTTCTTTGATTTCAGATGAAACTGTATGCATTTAGAAACCAACGGGATCATATTTTTTGTTTGCAATGTGATAAGATTCCTAGGCAGGAGACCTGTCGAGAACTCCCATTCGTGAAGGAAGACCAAATAAACAAAACCAGCCCTCATTTCCCCTTGCTGCTGATGGCTGCTTAGCATTTCAGTTGAAGAAGAAATTCAGTAATTCAAGTTCTCACATTCTGTACTGCTGGGCTTTCAAGACGACTGCTAGCACTGGCCTGCCTATGGCATCTCTTCTCCTGCTGGGGCCTGCACCTCCCTTCAGCAGTACTTGCAAAAAACAGCTTGCAAACAGCTTTATTGCCAGCAAGACCTTCACTGTAGATACAGCTCGCATGAGTCAGAGCGTCCTTGTGGTGCTCTTGCTCACATCGTTTGGCACAGCAGTTTAAATATACAGCAAAAAAGTCCTAGGACTCTGATGGCTGCATTTCTAACGGGGGGTCTCTGCATCAAGGCTGCTAGAGTTTAGGCCTAAACAGTCAGAACGAAGCTATCTTCGTTAGCGAAACTAAAAACTTCGGTGTGCATCAAGTATTTCTTAACTGTGCGTTTTTCCCACAATACTCATTAACCTACCATGCTTCCGAATCACTGAGGAGAATTAGCAAGCTCTACTCTATTGTTACTACACACAGCAAACATTCAATTCAAATATGGGGAAAAGTTATATTCGGCTATTACCATAAAAATCTAAGTGCAGTAATAAAATTATAATTTTACTAAAACTATCAATATTAGTGACTTTAATAAGAAAAGAAATCTTACATATAAGATTTTTTCCTACTGTTGGAGAGGAATTGCTGTGTTACAACATAAATAAATGAGTTAATATTAAAACCAGAAAAAAACCTGCAGAAATTTGCTTTACTACTCTTGTTTTGTTTGAACTTCAAGATATTAGACAAAAAAAAGTTCTTGGTAATCTTAAATCTGATTTACTTGGAAATTAAGTATTTTTGCAAACCACTGTCAACTACTTTCAGCCACTGAAGTCATTGGACAGGTCAGATCCACAACCTGTATGTAACAATTTAATGAACATGGAAGAACGAACTGCATTTCAGTCTATTTCTGGAGAACGGCTTTTGATCACGGTTTTTAGACTGAACATAGGGGGGACTAAAATTGTATTTCAGTTTTGTGAACACTATTTGAAACATTTAACAGGAATTCTTGAACCTTATTACCACGTATTTTTTAAAAAGGTTCCTTCTTGTCTAATAAGATTATTCTTAAAAGTGCGTTTCCAATCACAAAAGTAACATACTTGGGGTGTTTAAATGCTCCCGATTCTAAGAGTTAGTTATGCAGTAGAAGCAACTCTTCCATCTATGGACAAGAACTTGTTCAAAATGCAGACCATCTGCGTTAATACTTGCACCACCAGAGTTTCTGCATGAATCTTCTCTAGGGAAATGTATCGATTTCGAATCATCTATTGCTTCCTTTTGAACTATACCTAAGGGATTCATGAAAAGGATTTTTCAGGCATGCCATCAGTCAGAAAGCTTTAGAGAGAAATACTAGGTTCTCAAAAACATTTTTACGGTACTACTTGGACACTCACAAAAGCAATCACTTCCTCTTGCCAACTCTCAGATTATTATGTAATATACCCAAGCTTTTGCATTTATTCAGTATACACAACTGTGGTTCAATTTGGCACGTTTTTGGTTTTTAAATATGAATAAGAATGCTTCAAAGAATAAAACTGAGTTGGGAAATATTTATGAGAAGCTGAGTATGGATTAAAATTACTTGGCTTCAAAAGTAAAATTAGATGATGTTTAATTTAGTTTATTTATGAAGTTGTATTTGTTCAATTTAAATATGTAATCTCCTTTGAGAGAGTTCAGCTTTGCAAAATGATAATCTGTTCCTATATTTCTATTAGTTGTGATTTATTCTGATTCATTCCTTTGTTCAAAAATGCTAATGAAAGCAGATGATGCTGAAGAAGATCAACAAGCAACAACAACCAATACAACCATCGGTCTGAAAAAAGGGGAAAAGACTGTGTGACACAGTCAAGCAAGAAATCTGAGACAAAGATTTCTAGGGAGACATTGGTTATGGAGAGAACCAAGCACAGGGACTCAGCTGCCAGGCTGAACTAGCATGACCTCAATTCTCAATAAATCATCTCAAAAAGTCTCACGAAGACACACAGCAAATTACATTTCTCCTATGGGTATATATTTAAGAGAGATGAAGAGCTAAAATCAACCTTGCTGGGCTTTGATGATGAGGCTCGAGGGAGGCAAGTCATTGCTGAAGACTTTTGGGACATGCAGATTGTATGGATGTATGAAGGACAGATTGATAGCAGCTGTACTACTCTGTACACGTCGTGAGAATGCATGTAAGGTATTTTAAAATCTGACATACAGGCTTTTTAGTTGGTTTATTTCCCTGTCAGTAGTTGTTTACGTATTTACTGTACTCCTTGGGTAAGATCGTCACAACTACTGGCATGCCTGTACACTAGGAGCAGAGAGCTTTGCCATAGAAGCCTTCCTCCAACGCCAGCATCACAGAGTCATATAGGTGCAGTCATAAACTCTTATCGTAAACTTCTGTGAGGCTTTCTAGGGTTAAGACTTCAGTTTGCAGCAAGAGAGACAGAAGAATTTGCCACCAATAACAGAGACCCTCAGAAATACCTTAATTACATCAAGAATTTTTCCATCCTCTAAGCGGCTCAAAACAACTTCAAACCACTGTCACCGGTCTACATATTTTTTCCTTATGAGACTATTTCTCATGAGCAAGCACAGAATATCACACCTTCTGCCTTTCCCATGGAAGCTGATCAATCTTTATTTCAAGTCATATAATAATAGGTTCGGGGGAGAGTCCCTATTTCTAGACTTCTATTGGGCTTGTTCACCTCACAGATTTTAAAAAAGAGTAGGATAGACTCCCTCTTCCTTCCAAAACTGAATTAAAAACAGCTTCATCAAGCCCTTATGGGCATCACCATAGATGTTTTGTGTTGTGTGACTTAATGGAGTAAGCGGTTCATTCCATGGTCTGTCCAATCTTTTGCAGGAATGAATTCCATAGCTCCCAAGAAATTTTTATCTCAAGCAATCACAAGTGTTCCCATATTTGTCTTTTTATTACTGTAGTGGGACTTGGTTGCTATAAAAAGGCAGAGCCATGGGAGAGAAAGTAAAATCCATATAAAATTTTGAATTAACTAAGACCTCAAGCTTTGAGGCTCTGTGTTCACTACAAAACAAATACAAAAAGCAGACCGGCATGGTAATGTATTGTTAGCACTGAGGGTAACTCCTAAACAGAAATATCTGGCAGCTGGTATGAAAGTTTCTAGAGAACTACTTGTAAGGTCAAACAAGAATTACTGAGGAAGGGAGTGGATCCCGTGTGTGGAAGGGAGTACAAAATTGTTATCATTTTCAAGTGAACCGCTGAAAGAATAACTTTGAATGGAATTAAACTACAAAGGAAACTAAAATTTTATAGCAACTACTCTCTATTTGAGGTGCTTTTATATATGTGTATGTACACACACACACACACACACGCGTACGTATTTTCTGTGTTGAAGGATTTATCCCTTTCCTAATCCAGCAATAGTCAGAACTCTTCTCAAGCAAGCTTCAAAATGAAAACTGTCCTAATTAGCAGAAAATCTTTTGCAGAGTTTCCAGTTTCTGTGTTACCAGTTTCAGCACTGAACGTACCACTTCCAATTTTTACGCCAGTGTTGCAACCCCTGGGTCATGCCTCTGTCTAAAAAGAGTAAGGTTAGGCATTATATTTCACTTCATGTAATAAATCCAGCACAGAGGCTTTATACAGAATCATAGACCCTAATCTCCTTTGATTCCCATTGATCACAAGCAAGAGGATCTCAGGAGCGAGATCTGTAGTACTGTCTCCCAATGTAAAGTGCCTTGGTTTAAAGGAATGATACGTATGCATATTTCTAGTTACTTTATCATTTGTTCTTTCGTAGCGTTCTCATTTTTATTTTAAATATTATAATTATCCTTCTCTCAGGGTTTAGCAAGTAAAGGTCCAAAAGTACAGCTACTTACCTTATTGATAACAAAAACTTTAAAAATAACACGTCCTGTATCTGCAGCTTTCATCTGCTCCAGATAAGATAAAGGAGGGGAACAAGATTTCCTTAGAAGGAAACTGGACCTGATTTAAGAAATTATATTCTAGTTTTCTCTAACAAGTGAAAAAAAAAAAAATCCCCAAAAATACTTTCCTAGCAATATTTTTAAAGATGCCCTCTTAATCCAAAAGAAGATATGTAAATGAGGCTCGTATGTTAAGACCTCGTGCACTCAATTTTAACACTTCAAAAGATTCAGGAGAAAACACTTCAGATGTCTTCCATTTTCTCTTTCATTTCTTTCCATTCTCAGTTCTGGTATCAGAATCATGTTTTCAGATTAAAACTTCTAAGTGTATTTCTAAATGAGAAAAAGGAGGACAAGGGCAGGGAAGAGGACACTTAATTTATTATCTTTTCACATTAGAGTTACAGGGAACCTTAATGATATACCAAGCTATAAACCCTGTAGTTGGTACTATATTAATCATCTGTCTACATGAGAAGTCAGGTAAATATATAATCCTATTTCTGCATTGCAGATTTTATATGTCCCTTCCTCAGGCTGTTGGTTCTTTTTTTATTAATTTGTAAACATTGCTTTGGAGGCGGGGGAGGGATCCATAACAAGGTAGGGAATGGCACAGTAACTATAGTTTCTTAAAATGAACTGCTAATATTAAGATTCGTAAGAAGATAACCAAAGAAATATGCAGCAATTCAATCTTTGCAGCAAAGAGTACCTTTTTTAACAGTCTGAGCACAATTCATCTCTATTAACACACTGTCCCCTCACCAAGGTCAAGTCTGTTACCAGCCACAGGCAGCAGCTGGCCCACCAAAGCTTCCCCCCCAGCTCGGGTACAAGCCAGGCCCCACCTGCGTATCGAAAGAACTTCATTTGAGACAGACTCCAGTGGTCTCTATCCACACGTCACATATTGTTGTATCACGTATTCCTGGGAAAGATATACTCCCCTCTTTTGCTTCCCATTTCAGCCCAAACATGTAAATAAATTCCACCCCTCCACTTTCTCTACCTATCTCTAATATTTAAGCACTACGCAGAACAGGCAGAAATACCCTATACTATTTTGGATGAACCAAAACAAGATTTAACATCAAACGAACAGAAGATTCTGCAAATAGTGGTGCATACATGTAAATTGAGGGCCCTGGGGACCAACAGCTCCCCACATATGCTTAGTAATAAAACATCAGCTCAAAACCCCTATGCCCTGAAGGGGAATTCTTGATGCTGCAAGAGAAATATTAGGGCAGTCCTTTCATGGTCTTTCAGATCAATCCAAGACACATAAGGCAGCCCCCTCTGCCGTGCCCCTCGGTGACAAGGAGCTCTGTCCTGCCCAATGCAACACAATGCAGTGTGGGGACGAGAGAGGCACCAAACATTTAGTATGAACCAAAGAAAATAACCTGCAAAACTAAGAGCTTGCCCCCAAGCCTATACGGAAAGCTAGGAGGTACATTGCATGGGAATTAGGCATACCATTACTTCTGTCATCTTCCTGCTCCAATAGCTTGTTTTCATGGCATTCTCAGCCATCTTAGTCAGTAATGCTGATTGAGCACTACCATCTTATCCTGCAGTTCTCTGCATAACAATTTACCACTACAGCATTATGGAGGCAACTAGTCCTACCATAATGCAAATGCCCTTCTTGGGTAGTGCAACAATTTGCATTGCATCTAAGAAGCTGCGCCCAATTCTCCTTCGAACTTCCCAGGTTAGCTAAACTATTCGTAAATAGGTATTCCTTTAAGTACTGCAGGGAGGGAGGATGACAATCTCATTTCATTATGAAAAGCAACATGAAATCATTATTTCATTGCAAGTGCATTTCACTGGTCCCTTAATATCAAACATCATTTGATATATTTTTAGAACAGTATGCAAAATCTTCATTATAATTCAAGCAGAGGAAAGGAATGTAGTAAGCATGCAGTGTAAAATTAAATAGTTGTCCTCAGCCAGGACAACAGTTTCTTCTTAAACTGACTTACAAAGGACACAAATCAATGCTGCCTCCTGACATTTGGGATCACACATTTCCCAAGGAGGCTGGAACAGTTTATTGGGAACACTGTTCTCTTCTAATTACCTTACTGTGTGACACAAAGTGTACCATTCTGAAAGACAAGTTGTAATGGTAGCAGCGTATTTTTATTGTGCTTCATCAGCATCACTGTTTGTGTCAAGGTTAGTTAGATGCTGAGCATGACCACTGCAATATATTCATCCATCCTGGAAGACGAACAATATATATTGCGCATGCCAAAAGAAAGAGTCACCATACTTCTGTAAAGTGTAACTCTTTTCTCAAGCTCCACTAACGCACAGAAACCTGCTGCAACAAAGACGGTGGATGGCAATGTCTGCTTTCGAAAGGCAATGGCCTGAGGCAATAAAGGCAACAGGAATGGACGTCCTCCCTATTCCTATTTGTGCAGAAGCGTGCTACAACTGTAGGTGAAAAATGGCTCAAGTGCAGAATGCAGCAGATAATTGGATGTGTGGGAGGGTGTAAATAGGTCCAAAACTGTTGGACTCTCATGCATAAGCCTGCTTCTTGCTGGCTGCAACCTGAATCGGCTGCTTGCAAATTTTGGTAACACCTGGACTAAATAACAGTGGGACATCCAATTAATGAAAAGACACGAGACAGCACCACCAAAGAGGCTGATCACATGTTGTGCTTCTGTGCAGAGACTATTGAGATTTGGAAAACCAAGCCCCTCAAGTTCCAGAAGAAAAAGGAGGCTGAAAAAAAGTGCTCCCCAAAGAAGTAGTCTCAGAGAAAAGAACGGCACCTGGGATAAAAAAGTAGAGACCGGACAAAAGACCATGGAAGTAAGGGGAGATCCTGGAGTTCTGAGAGATGCATGGACACAAATGCCAGGGGATGCCTAGGACAGCCTGTGTGTGAGGATCAAGTAGGGTAAAAGCTCTAAACTTGTTGGATCTTGAATAGACCCCAGTCTCCAAATCCAGTACGGGTTGTTATTTCCTGCCTCACCTGTGACAGCTGGCTGACTCAGCTCTCCCGGATAGAGGATGTTCGCCCTGACAGCAAGCTTTTTCTCCTGGTCGGCATGAGCCTCCACTTGTACTTCTTCATATGCTGGATCAGCTTCAATTAGCCTCTTGGCTAATGGAAAAAGTTTGAGGTATTTCTACTTACACTTCTCCCAGAATGCTGAAGACTGACTCTGTCTGACCTTATGTTTAAAGGCCAGTATAAAATTCCCATTCTACTATAAAATGACAGTGCTATGGTAGTACGCAGAGGGACTTAGCTTTCATCTAAAATAATTGTTAAACCAACCCAATGGGCAGTTTAACCACTACTTTAAAATTGTGGTAAGCTGACTGTTGTGTCTAGCAAGGTGGGAACTGTCTTATCAGACTTTGGCTGGGGTATACAGAGGGAGGAATCCTTGAAGACATTTAAAAAGCTGTATCTTGTCCTAAACTGAGGTACAAAGTTTGCACTGAATTTTACTATGGAGCACAATTCAAATAAGAGCACGGAAGATAAACAAGAGCTGTCTTCAGTATAAGTTAAGTAAAAATCTTCTCAGATGAAATGTGTATATGAGAAGTGCCATTTACTTCAAATGCCTAACTAATTTCCAGAGGTCAGGAGCTAAGAAGGCCAGTGAACTGGACAGGAGATGACTGTACTGAAATATCTCTTTGCCCGACATCTAACAGATAAGCATCTTCCCTATCCTGTTTCCTCATTTTGTGTGATAGATTTTTCAGCAAGATCCAAATCATGTTGGACTAAAACTCATTTTATTTTTAATTCATTTCATATGGTTTTATTTTTAACTCACTTTAATTGAAATGCAGTGAATGAAATTATCAATTGAAATTACTTCATCAGCTGTGAGTCTTCATTCTTTAATATATAAAATAAGCTTTTAGTAAATCTAAATCATTCATTTTCCTTTTTCACCCTCAAAAAAGTTTATATACATACCAAAGTGCATCTAGGATGCTGAGGCAATGTATTGGACTTCAATATTGCAACTTCCACACTCCTAATTGTAAACATATCCAGGATATTGACCATATTTTGGCATTTGGACATGAGGAAAAATTTATTTACTGAAAGAGTGGTTAAACATTGGAACAGGCTGCCCAGGGAAGTGGTTGAGTCACCATCCCTGGAAGTATTTAAAAGACATGTAGATGAGGCGCTTAGGGACATGGTTTAGTGGGCATGGTGGTGTTGCATTGATGGTCGGACTCAATCTTAGGTCTTTTCCAACCTTAATGATTCTATGATTTTTTAGTAACACAGTGCTTCAATTCTGGGCTAAATCTTGAAACTGCAGTTCCAGGTCTAGTCCTCTCCTTCCAAGGGACTTCTTGCAATGCAATAGCCAAGTGCCTTTATTAATGACCTGGATGATACCACTGAGTGCACCTTCTGCAAGTTCACAGATAATACAAAATGGGGAGGTGTGGTTGGTAATACCAGATGGTTGAGCTGCCTTTCAGAGAGACCTCGGTGGGCTGGAGCAATAGGCTGACAGGAACCTCACGATGTCCAGCAAAAGGAAGTGCAAACTTCTGCCCCTGGGGAGAAATAATCCCAGACAGTACAGGCTGGGGGCCAACTGGCTGGAAAGCAGCTCTGCAGAAAAGGCCCTGGGGTTTCTGGTGGACCCAAAGTTGACCGTGAGCCAGCAACATGTCCTCACAGCAAAGGCGGCAAACAGCCTCCCGGGCTGCATCAGACAGAGCATTGCCAGCACGTCGAGGGAGGTGAGCCTTCCCCTCCACTCAGCACTGCTGAGGCATCTGGGAGTGCTGTGTCCGGTGCTGGGCTCCCAGTACAAGAGACATGGACTTCCTGGAGCGAGTCCAACGAAGGGACGCAAAGATGATAAAAGGACTAGAGCACCTGACATGCAAGTTGGAGGTTGCGAAAACTGGGACTGTTTAGCCTGGAGAAGAGAAGGCTCAAGGGGGACCTTATCAATGTCTATAAATACCTGATGGGAGGGAGTAAAGAAGATGAAGCCAGACTCTTCTCAGTGGTGCCCAGTGAAAGGCAAAAAGGCAATGAGAGCAAACACACAGAGAAAATTTCATTTAGAGATGAGAAAACTGTGAGGGTGGTCAAACAGTGGCACAGGTTGCCCAGAGAGGTTGTGGAGTTTCCACCCTTGGAGATACTCAACACCCGACTGGACACAGCCCTGCGCAACCTGCTATAGATGACTCCACTTTGGGCAGGGGGGGTTGGACTGGACGATCTCCAGAGGCGCCTCCCAACCTCAACTATTCTGTGATCCTGTGACTCTGAAATCAGCTAGCTTCTCCATCCATTTCACCTTCACCATGTGCAGAAAGGAGACAATAGGTTAAAAAAGCACAAACTCTTTCAAATAAATCACAATTATTACTGCTGGTCCTCTTCTAGGTTTTCACATGAACTGCTTCTAGGATTTCTCTGATAGCCTGGTGCACGTTCCTTATATGCTTTAACTGTGCAACGGCTACTTTAAAAACAAGGAAAAACATATTACCAACAGGGTGAACTTGTTCATATACGATGTGGTAGAAGGGAAGTATTTTGTAACTTGGTTACCATTTCTCAACTATGCAAAGTCTGATATTTAAGCAGGAATCCCACATCACTTCTGAGTCTTCATATTTCACTGATCTGCAGTGTTATGAAGGAACATGCCCTGCATTTTACAGTGATGCCAGCCTCTTAGAACTACTTTCCTGTTATTGGGCTATTTTAAAATATGCTTCATTCCCAACCCTTTTATTATAAATTGATTCTTTTTCTTCAACTGCAAATCTCCAGTTTTAATACACAAAACAAGATCATATATCAATAAAAATAACATAAAAAGCATGCTTTTTCCCCAGACATGACTAAACCCAGTAAAACTTCAAACAAAAAAACCACAGCTCTTAAAATTGTACCGTATGTTTATGCTTTGTACAAAAGGGCACCAACCTTTAAAATAAAAATTACAATAAAACGCTATTGATCATCTTCATTGCCTTATGTATGAAATCAAAGCCTATATTTTTATATAACCTATATAAGCCCATATATCCTTTATTTATATATACCTGCATATAAAAAATCTAGCATACAAAACATAACCTATCTAGGAAGAAATATTGTTCTATTATGCAACCGCTCCGCTAAGGATATATTCTCTTTGAACACAATGTATATATAGGTGATATACAAGGATAAATTCTATGCAGGCTTACAGTCTTGAGCATCCCTGCTGTGCATAATAAAGCCCTGGCAAGTTGAATCCAAGCTGAGGTTTCCCAATCGCAAGCACAACGCCTGGACTGCAGGTGCTGCAGAGGCAGCAGAACTATCCCGGTCAGAGAGATTTCTCTGTTGCTCGATTTGCAACTGAGCCATACTGCCAGGGAGCCTCCATTCAGAGTGGATTCATTGCTACCTTCTTGGCTCAACAAGAAAAGAATCTTAATGAAAGCATGAGAGAGACTGTCTTAAGCTCTAGCAATACATTTCAATATATGAATTAAACAAAAACACCTCTCTAGGAGCAGATGATTTACTCATAATCATCCTTCACTTTTTTTTTAACCCTTTTTTCAATTGACTTATTAAAATTATTCAGAAATGTGTAATTGTAATTGTGGGGTTTTTTTCAGTTGATCAGATAACGTATAATATGAGTGTAATTAATTTTTATTCACTTTCAACAATCAGCCAGAAAGACATAGCATTACTTGCTAAATTCCAGTGAACTGTAATATCCTTCTTTGTCTCTCCTTGAAAACATAATGAAAAATCTGGCGAAAGGCAAGCTTATTCTCTACAAGGTTCCACAGTCGGGTGAATCAAATAAACCGCTTTCTTCCCTTCAGAACATTATTTTAAGTCCGACCTGTGAAAGTATTTACATTTATTAAAAGGAGATGGGTTCCATTTACAGAACTATCAGCTGCTGGAGTCCTACTGCAGTATAATGGGGTTTCAGCAAGTGTAAGAGATAGTTACAAGGTCATGACTTCTACATTTATTTCAAAATGTAACAAGGAATTACTACCTGGACAACTGACATTTGAAAATATGAACTGCAGGATGAAAATAAAAAAAGTGAAAAGGCTTGTAACGTTCTTATATATTAGCAGAATGTATGCTCACATCGTCAGTATTTGGACAGGAATATTTTTTTTTTAGTATGATTAAAAAAATGTTTGCATCCCAAATTCAACAGCACTGTATAAGATAAGCTGTATATCTTAAACACCGGGGGAGGAGGAAAGGGGAAAAAATAATCCTTTAAAACTGTTTCCTAGATACATGATATGAAATTTAGAAGAAAAAAGCACTCACAAAAGTCACTTCATGGAAGCTCTTAAAAGAACAGTATGATACCTAGTTCATCATTACCATGTCTTCTGTAACCTGTAATCCTACTGAGAAGCATGAAACTCTTCCAAGCTGTGTCAATATACATGCATGAAACCTTCTTATATATGCAGAAAGCATGAGAAATATCATTCCGTTTCGATTTGCAACAGAAAAAA
This sequence comes from Aptenodytes patagonicus, assembly GCF_965638725.1. Taxonomy (NCBI): domain Eukaryota; kingdom Metazoa; phylum Chordata; class Aves; order Sphenisciformes; family Spheniscidae; genus Aptenodytes; species Aptenodytes patagonicus. The sequence goes on from NC_134956.1 coordinate 4,262,988, forward strand.
AAAATTACCTTTTCTGTGAAAATGCAAGTATATTTACCATTGATGTGCTGGGCCAAAATCAATTCTCCACAGAAATGAAGAAAGATATACAAAAAGGATGAGAAAGGGGGCACACACACACAGAAAAAAAGGGGGAAAATATTCATGCTGCATTACTATACACAACTTATCTACAAGCCTTATTTTACTGCCTTATTCACAAACTCTTTCATTTTACCAGCACTACAGGGAAAATATGAAACACTTCTTCACAGGTAGCAATTTCGATTAAAATGAGAGGAACATGAACAAAGTAAAAGCTGTATGTGATCAAAGACCTGCTGGATACCTGAGTCAAACAGTTATTTCAGAGCAAGGTACAAGAGCTAGTCATGCATATGGATGACTTCTCACAAATTAAATGCTAATCAGGAATGCATCTCAACATTTAAAAAAAAAAAATGTGGACTACGAAGTAGATCTGTAATCTCCTTTTACTAAGCAAAGACTAACAAAAAGCCCTCATTATCAATTTCATACTGCATGTATCTAATATTAACCACAAATCCCAGCAACAAAAGCGCAATTTTTCCATACTAAGCGTGTCAGCTATCTTTCAAACATCCTAATTTGTGTAATATCTCTGCAATCCTTTAGCAGAGTCCCTAACAGAATGTAATCAGGAGGTCAAACGACCAGAAGTCCCAATAAGCATGCAGCTCTCTGGATGCATGTGAACAGTAAAATGAGCAGTTTTACCATGAAAGAATACACATGCCCTTTTAGCAACTTCAATACTTACCTTCCAGAAGGTATGGGAAGTACCGGGCTAAGCATCTGCTCCTGGCTGCTTAAGTCCTCCAGGACTGCCTACAGCCATCGTCTCATTAGTCCTCGGAAACGACGTGCAATGCACAAGCAACTGCCCCAGCTTGTATAGGACAACTTAAAGTCAGTAAATCAGAGGTTGGGGAAGAGCTCGTCTGCTGCCCGGGACCACTGGGCAGATGAGCTGCCAGCGCCGCAGGCAGGGATCAAACACACAGAATCTCCCTTTACATAATAGGAAATTACTCCTGTAATCTTATGTTTTCTGTTAAAGCGTCGTATGTTTCCTGAACAGCCAAAAGCTTTTCCAAGCAGCATTCAGGGATTTGGAGTTGATTCTTCTTTAAAAAAATAAATAAATAATAATAAAAAAAAATCTATCTGTCAGAATTTTTAGTTATTGTACCACACACCACAGAAAGCCTTTCCCCACCTTACCACAGGAAACATCATGCATGCTTAAAAGAAATTACACAAAATTCCCTGTTTCTTTAACAGTATTTTCTAATCCATTTCAATAGAAAGGCAATGTTTGGTTTTATTAATCTGTGTGCCCTTTACTTTCAAACATATACATTGAAAAACTACAAGCAGCTCTATAAATAAACCCAGCTGAGGATTATATATTCTCCTAACAAGAAACGTCGTTGCCTATCATAAGAGAACATTAGTTAAAGTTAGAAAAAAAAGTCAAACTGTACTGCTCACATTTTAGTGTCTTTTCTGCACTTCACTTCTGAAAGAAAAAAGGCACATCCAATTCTTACCAGCAATGATAAAAGCAAAACCTCATCCACGTGTTTTCCTCATCACTAAAGAACAGATTTAATAAAAATCAAGCCCATATGTTTAAAAACAACAAGATCATACTGAATTTTCAGCCTACAAAATCTCAGTGAATGATTTCTGACGCAAGCGTGCCTTTTAGCTATGCAGTTTCTGTTTGACCTTACAGAATAATCTACAGAAGTTGCAGCATTACCTTTCCAGAGATTCACAGGGCATGAACCAAAATCTAATGCATCACTCAGACCCAGTCTCCACACCATTTTCTCATCAGCTTGCGCCTTCCCGAGAAGCAAATTGCCAAATAAACAAGCTCAGAACAGAAAGGGGAAAGATTTTTTTTTTTTATTATTATTATTATTATTATTATTCTCATGCTGTGGCTGTCGCTACTTACTTGGCTAAGATATCATCACAAATCCAAAATGATTTCAATTACACAGCGGAGTAATCACCGTTCGGCATCTGTAAGGGATTGATAAGCTGAGCTACATTACAGGAGTCCCTCTGCAGACCGTACCATCCCGGCAGGCAGGTGGGGAGGGAGCTGAGGTTTCTGCCAGAGCATCTCGCTGGCAGAGCGCGAGAGGATGGTTATTGCCTGCAGTTTAAGATCGCTAAAGAAGGGAAGCAAAGAGCAGACATAGCGAGGAAAGAGAACGTTTCTCTGAAAGAAAAATGGACTGAACCACCATGTTGTTGTTTGTGATTTTAATACTTCCCTTGGGATAATGACAAAAACGGAAGATGGCAAACTACCAGGAATATGCCACTTACTCAGAAACGGGAGAAACCTTCAAGGACAAGGACTGTCAAGTCCTATCACTATCATTCGAGAAGGAAGAGGCGGGGAACAAAAGGCTGCGTAGAAAAGGGGGCAAGGGGACCGAGGGAAGAAACAAACCCACTGCACCCCTCCAGCAGAGCGCGGGCTGCCTCGGCTGGGGTTTGGACGTTAGGGTACCAAATGTTTCCCTAGCTCTGCTAACTAATTATACATTTGACAGCAAATGCAACAAACACGTCTGTCTCACAAACCACTTCATAATCACCTTTTGCAAAGATACAGCTTGCTCTCCCTCTTTTGCTCTCTTTCTGTTTATATAAGAACAACGTTGATTATAATGAAAGTATAAAAAAAATTATTGCAGGGCTGTGATGTTTTTGCTGTATTTGTGATTCTGTCATGCCTTCCAGAAATCTAAAACCCATACAGGAGAAGCACGCAAAATACCCTCCTGTTTAATCTGATCTGGTCACAGTAGCATATGCTGTAAAACCACACAAGCATGCCATGGTAGCTTTCTGCCCTTTTTTTCCTTTTTTTTTTTTTTTGAAACGAGATAAAATACAGCACTCTGCCTCATGATAACAACAGCCTTACACTTTAAGGAATCAGTGCGTTTTATTTAGAGCTACTTACCATTTATTCTGTGTTATTTCTTTAAAAAAAAAACCCTACCTGTTATTTTGAATTATTAGCACATGCAGGATTCTAAAAGGCTATTTCAATGGAATACCGTGTTATGGCTGTGCAAAAACAAAATCCAAGTACTAAAAAAAGACAGAGACATCAGTCCTTTAAAAAGCGTAACATTTTCTGTGTAATAGTTTATTTTTTTCAAAGTAAACTGTGATCAGGACATGTACCGTGTTCAAACTGCAACTTCAAATTCTGTACTTCGAACCATTCAATCCTGAGAGTGACTAAACACAGAAAAATATAACGTTTTTCTTGAAGTATGTATAAAACAGTATACATAAAAGTTGGAATCTTTTCCATAGTATCCTAGGACAGCAGTGGTTCGTGACTTCACTCTGTCTTGGACAGAGTGGGCAACTGCAAGTAAGCGTACCTCCCTGAGCACTCATAGGAGTAGCTGTGCTGATGCTCTGTCATCCTGCCTTACTCGCTGCTCAGAATATCAATTCAGCCAGTTAAACCAAAAGTCTGTACTGCACTGCACCAAAATGGAAGCTATTTAAAAAAAAAAAAAAAAAAAAAAAAAAAGGCAGGAGCTAGGATCAAGGATCAAGGAGTTTTATCTATGCTGATCAATTTTTTCTTTTAATGGAGTAAAATGTAAATCAGGACTAGGATCAATGCAGATTTTTCTCATGTGAAACTGCCTTTGCCTGTAGCTTTCTAATGATAATTACATGCATGCCAGGACACTATATGCAGTGACTTTGTGTTATATTAAGCAGAGAGATGGGTCCCCTTTTTCTTAGCAAGTCTTTGGTACAAACTGCAGCTTTAAGGATTGTGGAGTGCAGGCTCAAAACCAAATTCAAGCATTGAACAAAACAGTAACAGAACCAAAAAGTGTTATATTTAAGATGTGTTGTGCTTAGGTCCAAGACCTTATGTTGGTGACCTCTACTGCTCTGTCAGAAAAGCAGGAAGATACTAAGATAATCTGCAATTATTTAGCTACTAAAATTCATTTTTTCGGTACAAATTTTAAAGATAATTTGAAAAGCAATAAAAGGCTGATTGACACAGTACCAAAATACATTAAAGAAGATTTTTTTAAACTGTCTTTCCTGGATGAAGAGAGGAATAGTTTAAAGAAATTAAACACAGTATATAAAAACCTGTTCCATACATTTGGCTATTGCCAGTTTGAGGACTGCTGCTCTCAAAGATTGTGTGTCATACTACAGAAACTTCAGGCCAGGTACAGAACCATAATGCCTACATTATACTTCATCAGGAAATACTCTAATTCTTATTTTTGATTAACAGAGTAGGCAAGGGAATAAGAAGAGGAGAAAAATAAAAAATGTTCAAAAGGAAAAAAAAAAAATCTAGTTTGAACATATTATTATAGACCCAATCCAACAGAACCATTTTTCACATGAATATTCCCAGTGCTCATTTAATGTAGGGCCTCAGAAGCACCATACCACATAAGAAGATGAACCAGCTATTAACCTTTTTGCTAGGCTCATCAGTTTGGAGCCCGTTCACAGTGCTGTGTGTATTTTACTGCTAGTGTTGGTGCTACCTTCATCACAACGCTGTTAGTCATCTTGCTGCCACCCAGGCAACAGGAGGCCAACCGCTAATGCTGAGCTCAATCCCAGAAGATGCACTTTCTGGAGTAAGAATTGAACTACTAAGTCATGGCACCATGCACAACACTGGGAGCTTGCCCCGGTTTTGAATCCAGAAGCTATGAACGAAGAGTCACGTTATATTTGTACTTACTTAAAGCTACTAAGTGCAAACTCTTCAGAAATGCTACAAATCCTTTCTCCTGCTGCTAAACACCAGCAACTGCTGCAAGTCAGTGCCAGGAAAGTCGTCTGGTTCCTGCAACAAGACTGAGGTTCCAGCTGCAGGGCTTAGTATGAGCTCGCTATCCTCAAAGTTACAAAACCACTTAACACCGGGAATACCTATACATAGGTACATGGGTATACAGCAACCAAAGCTAAAAATAGCAATTCCACCCCCAGAAATGGGCCATCTAGTAAAGAGTACCACTAGTCATATTCTGACCTCAGGATTGAAAAGGTTGTTTGGTTGGTTTTTTTACTTTTTTTTTTTTTAAACACAACTGTGAAAAAAGTAAAATTTTCCAATTTGCTTGGCTTTCAGCATGTGCAACTCAAAATGGCTACAATGTTAGCAGGAACTTTGTCTAGATACTTCATCATAAAATTTAATAGCAAAGCGTTGCAAAGCACCATAACTTCTGAACAGTGCCTCTCCTGAATGAAGATTTGTCAGCACATCTTCATGCCTATTAAAGCGTCTAGTGGCATATTATTTAGCTCTGACAGAAGAACAATTTAACACCTTAACTTGGGGGCAAGGAGTGGAAATGGAGCAGAAAAATGGAAAGGAAAATAGAAAGATGCTTCTTGGGACTAAGTTTAAAAAACACAACAATGCTTACGGGATGCGAAAGGAATGAGACTTTAGCTGTTCAGCTTGAAATGTGACTTGAAAAATTGCTTCTCCAGTAAAACTTCAACTGACAATTCAGAAAATACTCGGAGACAAAAGAAAGAGTCTACCTAATTCCTTTGGAGAAAAATTTAATTCCATATGTGCTGGTGATAGTCATCATATGCACATTTCAAGGTCTTTATGAGATAATTAGCGACAGGAAATGCAGGAACGTAATTTTAATTCCTCTCTCAGGATCTTGGGGACCAAGACCTCCTTTTCAGTGAGGCTGTCCAATCAGAGGAATAGCACTGGAAATCAGCAGCAGATTTCTACTATTTTTCTAATCACAACCCAGATACTTAAACTAGAACAGCAGACTGGCAGGCTTTCATATTTTTAAACCTCATTTGCTACATTTTAAAAACAAGAATTAAATCTGTTTTCAGACTCGGTGTTTCTCCAGTTTTGTAACATTCTGCAGTAATATTTCTGCAAAGAAACAGCTTGCATTTCCAAACTGCGCAAACATGTTGCTATCCTAGGAAGCAACATGACCTAATAAAAGAAGTAGAGGAGAGGGACCTCAGAACACTCAAATTCAAGGACTTGCCCTGCTGTTTCTTGACTATGAGATGTTAGTAGGTCACTTGATCCCACTGTGCTTCAATTTCCCTAACTATAAAATAAGTATATTCACTAGTTTAAATTACAGCGGTTACAAGTTGCTTGACTGGTTAACTCTTTCCTGCCTTTGAGGGAAGGGTGTTTGATATACCTGAGTCTACTCAGTGAAGTACTGAAGGTTAGGAGATAAGCAGCATGCATTTAAAACACGTAAGCTCACAGTTGCCTTGAACTGTTCTATTGTATCTACCACATCTATTTTACTGTACAAATTGCTACTTGTTCTGACTGATAAATTATTGCGGTCCCGATCAGCCCACTTCCTAGATCAGAATCCCAGCTTTCTCAATATCTGAAGGGAAACCTACCAGACAACCAACACTGCAGTTACCTCCCATCCTTCCATGTCTACCATCCGATATCTATGAATACACAAATTTCTTCCATTCCCTAACAGCCATGCCCAAAAAGAGCAGATGTCTACAAGGTTGGGCTGGCATTGCTGTCCCCCTCCCTGCCACAACATTAGTGCTCAGAAAACAAAACCAGACTCTCAGGATCACCCAAGCAGGAAGAAAGGTCATTAGGCCCGTTCAAGAAGAACAAAACCTAAGGAAAGCAGAGCCAACTGGAAGAAGCATTAAGAAGCCTGAGCTTCCCAATAAAGTTTAAGTAAACCTGGCTCACTGCCACTGCCTAACCACAGCAACGACAGAGAAGCATCTTAACGGTCTCCAGAGTGATCTGTATTTGCCAGAGTAAGCATCTGCAACATCTGATACAGCTAAACCTAAATCCACAGCTGAAATCAGCTTCTTTGTGATCTCAACAGTCTAAGATATTCCTAAGAATATGAAAACAGTATTATACAAGCATTCCACCTTCTTTTTGGTTTAAAGACGGAATCTTCCACATCACATGCAGATGAGAAACTTCTTTTTGACACTCAGAACAAATCTTAACCAATAAACTGGCTTAACAAGAGCTTTAAAGAATAATCTTCTGAGGGTGCCATAACTTTTAGGAACTGAAGAATGAGATAGTCAATATGCTTTGGAATCACCCTTTCATTTAGTGTGCATTTAAACCCCATAAACGTGCCAGTCTTTGAAACAGGACTTGTGCCAACTGTCTTCTAGCATTAATTTGTTTACTTAACATAATATATTGCTACTAGCAGGGGGACTCAGAAGTAACTTGTGGCTTTCCACCATACAAGTTCCCTTCTTTGTGTTCTGGAAGGGACTGTTACACTTCCTCTTCGGTCTCATATCACTGGTTTTTTGGTCTTAATGGAGATTATAGGTCCTTAGAGGTACTGGTAAGATACTGACATTTAAATTCAAATGATAGGCTTGTACAATTAAAAATTATCACATTTAGTTTGCATCAGACTACAGATTTCAAACAACCCAACTTTCAGGGATGTTTGGAAATAGGGTTGAAACTTTGTATATAGAGATGGGTTACATGGACCCGTGTCTCTACCTCACCAAAATTCTCCCAGAAAAAAAGGTAAGTCTAGAATAAGAACTTTGGTTCAGTACCTTCTCCTGATATCACTGATGCAAACTACTACCACAATTTTATAGAGGTTGTTTTTCCTTCTTACTGGCTAATGCTTCATTCAGGAAACCACTTATCTTCAATTTGAAAAGTATATTCAAAGCCAGAATGCATTTGAAGGAGCATCCTTTACTGTGAAACTGCATATGACTATGATTTGGATATGAATCTCAAGTTAAGTGCCACCTTTACATAGCTAGGTGTGCTGGAGTTGGCTGGGGTAGAGTTAATTTTCTTCATAGTAGCTAGGATGGGGCTATGTTTTGGATTTGGGCTGGAAACAGCGTTGATAACAGAGAGATGTTTTAGTTACTGCTGAGCAGTGCTGACACAGAGTCAAGGCCTTTTCTGCTCCTCACCCCACCCCACCAGCGAGCAGGCTGGGGGGGCACAAGGAGCTGGGGGGGGACACAGCTGGGACAGCTGACCCCAACTGACCAAAGGGATATCCCACACCATATGATGTCATGCTCAGCATATAAAGCTGGGGGAAGAAGGAGGAAGGGGGGGACGTTTGGAGTGATGGCGTTTGTCTTCCCAAGTCACCGTTACATGTGATGGAGCCCTGCTTTCCTGGAGATGGCTGAACATCTGCCTGCCGATGGGAAGGAGTGAGTGAATTCCTTGTTTTGCTTTGCTTTGCTTTGCTTGTGCGCACAGCTTTTGCTTTACCTATTAAACTGCCTTTATCTCAACTCATGAGTTTTCTCACTTTTACCCTTCCAATTCTCTTCCCCATCCCACTGGGGGGGAGTGAGCGAGCGGCTGGGTGGGGCTGAGTTGCCAGCTGGGGTTAAGCCACGACACTAAGTCACACTATGACCTTGGATTGCACCTTAAAAAAGAAACCCAACATTATTCTATTTAAATTGCTCAATTGTTACACTCTTGTTTCAGACAGATTAGACAGTAATAATTAATAGCAGAGAATTAAAGTACAAATATGGCCTGATAATAATATTAAGAAAATGCATCCTCCTTTCAAGAAATTCTTTAAGCCTTCATTCTTCAATATATGGATTTTTCATACATACCTTGATATCCTTACTGTAAATCTCATTAGACTGACACAGTAACTACCATTGTAGTCTTTTTTAAGACTATATCAAATGGCTAAGAATTGAAGTCTCTATCAGCATTATTTGACATACATACTCTAGTAAAAGCAAATAATTAACATAAATGGAAATAACAGCGGGACAAGGTTCAATCACTCTCAACAATTAAAAAGGGATAACAAAATTTTAACAATTAAATAAGGACTTTTGATAGCTCAGCAAATAATACAACTAGGATACATATTTCCTAGAAATTAATCACTTTGAGGGAATTACTTCTGTTGTGTTGAGGGTTTTTTTCCAATATAACAAGATAAAAGTCTATGTATAGCTTATTGGGTAAAGCAATCTGACCTGTTAAGCTTTGTTAAGCCGCAACTATCTGTGACCTGTTCTGCGAGTGCCAGTAATCGCCCTGCACGGTGATGTGCACGCTCTGGCAGCCCCCAGGGCATCCGGGAGCCCCATCCCAGGGGACCACACAGCCACTCCTAACCTCCTTGGGTGGCTGTCCCCACGCCCCCAACACCACCAGTCTCTCCTTGCTGCTGGGCCACAAAGCCCAGTTAAAAGACATGCAGCTCTCGATGGTCCTCTGTGTGGAAAGAAGAAACTGGAGCCTGCATGTCACGTAAATCACTATTAACCTCAGATGTCCTTCCCCATACCACAACCTCCTACCTTGGGAAAACTGATCAGTTTGTGTTGGCTGACATCACCAGGGCTCCCCAACCAGCACGGGCAGCCCCGACTGGGGCTGGCAGCCAGCACCTCACTTTCTGTGGGAACTCACAGACCGGCTCCGGTGCTTTGAAGGGTTTCACTGGTATTGGCTGGAACATGTTGGTACGCTCCAAAACATTTTATACCAGTCCTGTCCTTCCCTTTCATGACAGGATTTGACAGAATGGCTGCACTTCAGCCAAAACAAACCAAACCAAACCAAACAAACAAAAAAAAGGTGTTAACTTCAACAGATAGGTCATTTCACTTCCACTAGAACATCCGGGAATACCTCTCACAAAAGCCATTCCAGGAGTTCAAACTACTATAGAGTCAAACCCGATCTGAAATTATCTTGATGGCTGTTTGTGGCTTTTATATATAAATACACTACTCTGAGAACTCAGAATTTGTATTCACAATTATATATAGATTTGAAATAAGTGTTCAAATTCTTTAGCAAAGGGATTTCTTTTCTGAGCTTTACAATATGAAAGCTTAAAGAATTATCGGTATAGACACTATAATAATGAATATTTACTTATAAATACAACATAATTTACACAAAAATATTCATTTACATTATTAAATATTAAACTAAATATCAGACCCAAATCTTATTATAACAAATATACACAGTATATGAAATAAAAATACACTGTAAATGAAGATTAGTTGGGCATCATGCTTGGCTCCCGGACTGAACCATGTCATGAAGATCCATTAGCTGTTTCTTAATCCCAGATTCAAGACTATGAAGCAACAGTTGTGACAATTTTGCCAGAATTTCAGAACTTTTTGAAGCAACTGAGCCTAGGGGCTTGCCAAAATATAAATGTTATTCTAGAATAAAGGAGACTATCTAGTGCAGAGAATTCTATATGTGAACAAAAATGTTATTGGAAAAAAAAAAAACCACAATATCTAGTCTAGAATAACCCCACATCCAAACACAATTCTTTTGTGTGTGCTTTTTCTTGTTTTTCTTCAATTTACTTTCAAAGACATGGGGCATTCCAGAATAAACACATCCTCACATTAATTTACTCCAGAGTATCCGCATATATGGACAAGCCCTAGGCACATCACTTTTTGATCTTGCTGACCTGACAAATACCTACACTGCACTGTATAAACATTGTCTTCTTCAAGATTTTGTGAAAGATACTATTTACAAGGTAGCAACAGGATGCAGAACTGAAGAGGGACTTGAGTGAGGATTTAAATGGTACCCGTCAATCCAGCAGTGTGACTAAATGGAAATACTTTCTAGTATTTCCCTAAGTGAAATAATCCTTCAAACTATGCGTTATTATAATAATCTTTCAACAGAAACATTCATGTGCTGCAGAGAACTACATTCCTCACGAACAGGAGAGTTCTATTCCTTCAGAAAGGGTTAAAAAATTATCCATGTGTTTGGTCAGAAATGGGTCAAGAAAGGATTTATGGGCAAACAATGCATGGTAGCATCTCCTCTGCCCCCCCAGGATGCTGTAAAGTAGCCAGGCAATACAAGAGCCAAAAGACCAAGAATAAAGAACCCAAAACACTTTTATTACTTATGGGAAGTCACGGTGGATCACACCCAGGTTTAACCTACCAGTGAGCACAGACTATGAAGTTTGAATGATTTGCTGACTAGAGATTTAACTACCTTTTCTCAGAGGAAGAATTGTCGCTCTTTTCTTCACTCAAAAAAACTAACAATACTCACAAACTAGAATATGTTTGGAACGGAGGAAGAAAGTGACAACTAGTTTTAAGCACAAAGAACAGGACACATTATTGGGGGGGGGGGGGGGGGGAGGAAATGATAATGATATATTTCACTGTGGGTCACTTGTAAGCTCACATCACAAACAGAGGGAAATTCCCCTTCACAGGGTTACAGAGACCACAGGGAACTGTTCTAGGACCAGCAGGTGAATTCTGGAGTCCAGAACTCAAGGCCTCATCCAGAACTTGTCCATCTGGATGACTAACATCACCATCACCTTTTTTCAGGACTAATTCATAGGCGTGATCTCTTAGCAAGGTTTTTGCTCCAAATAGATCTGTTGGATCACTTAATGTCCAGTAATAAAACTGCAGATCATAGTGATAAAATCCCAACAGCCTCTGCCTATCTGAGGCTGGCATAAACTACCATACTACTTGTTCTCTGGCATATGCCCTTACCTGATGAACATGTGAAGATCATGCTAACATCCGAATCACCATAAACATATAAAGAATGGGCGAAAATAAATTTTAAAACAAAGGTAAATTACTAGTAAATAAATACAAAAGCCTCGCTGGAAGGTTAAAGAAAAGAAATAGGCAAAGTTTATTTAAATCACTCCAAAAAAGGGAACAAGAGGAGAAAAAAATCTGAAGCACTTGTAAACCAGTCAAAGGCAGAAAAGCATCATTCTCTTCTCCTCTTTAAACTGTTACAGTGTGGTTTATGCATGGGCTGTTAAGGGTCTGATAATTTAAGACCATGTCAGCTTAATAATTTTGAAAGTGTCCAGCACCATCAGATAAGCAGCTGCTACTCAAATTCTACTTGAAATACCATTGTTTCTTAGAAATTCATATATTTGGAAGGATTCCTTAATAATTTCTGCATACAAATAGTCGTCTTTTTTTTTTTCTTCACAGCATTGTCCTATGAAGATGAACTGCATACCTTTGTTATACATCTCATTGTTTCATTGCCTGTCAGACATTCCAGTCTCTAAAAATACACAGCTTATGGAGTTATTTTCAAAAGCTCAAGGAAAAAGATAAGTAATGCATATACTTTTATATATACAAAATTGTATACAGTAAAACTACACAATTATATTCAAGGTTAGGATTAAGACCTATATTTCTTGAACACTGATGCCAGTCTTCAAAGATGTCAGCTGACCTTGAGGATAAAAATAGATTTTGCAGTCCTGCATTGTGTCCTCAACTTAGTTCACTAAAGACACCTAAATGTTCTGTGCTTACATACCATAAAACAGTTAAACACAGACATTCCATATTAATTATATTTAATACTCCTAACTTCGATTTGTGGAGAGGAAAATTAGGTTTCCTGAGAGCTGCTGTAGCCTCCAAACATCATCTTATTCACAAGCAACAGAGATGCTTACAACGTTATATTTAGATAAAGTAGTGATGAGAACCCTCAGCATATTATTTGTAAAATTAAATCCCACTGAGGTTTCTTCCCTCTTGCCATTTCATTAATCCTATCTCAGGAACAACAATGGAAGATCATAATATGTGTAAGAGATAAAATCATAAAATATATAATGATACATAATTCAGAATTCTATGTTTTCCACTTTTAAAATAATGGCATTTTTTAAAATATAACTGCTGTGAATGGGGAGAGAAGACTCAAATACAAGCTTTCCAAAACCTCTGAGATGATATATACTAGCACTGACTTTCAAATAATTAATTCTCTAAAGAAACATCTAAATACTAAGCTCAAATATCCTTTAAAAAAGGCAATGATTTCTCAAAGACACATTTTACACTAGCTGTTAGCCTTTCATTTTTCCTGTTTTATGAAAATCCTGGGGTCCCCCTTAATTAATGATTATACACAACACTTCATGTACTCAACGCTGGCAGCAGTCCACGGTGCCACCTGAAGTGTTTGCATTCATTTGCTAAGGCATTTAGTTGTCCTGTTTTAGCTGACTCCACTGAACCTGCCTTCAAGAGCTCTAAATTGTTTTAGAGCTGCCCAAGAGGTTGCTCTCCAGCAACCTGATCCGTTTTCCATTCAGTGTACTCAGCAAAGCAAGTAACACCACCTTCAGTTCCCAAAAGCAATTTAATTTGCCATGAAGAAAACAGACTGTGCGTTCACAGGCTTAACTGGAAAAAAATTCATAGCGACTTTACAGGATACTGTACAAGACCACAGGTCAAGCTATTGTTTAAACTAATGAACATACAGAATCCTGTAGTTGTCCAAAGGAATTTGTCCTAAGAGAAAATGGTATCCCTTGGTTGTCAGAAAGACAATTTTATAGCTAATTAACTGTCCTATGCATATGCGAAAGGCCGAAACACCCATCCCACATCAGATTTGTAGCTGTACTCTCAATAATGTCATCTGAAGTCTTGCCACTGATGCTAGCAGAAAGCAAAGCACTCCATATAGTCCAGAACAGTTTTCAGAGAAAAAGTACAGATATGAGAATGATCATTTGTTATTAAGAAAATTAAGAAGTGTTTCCTGTGTCTATCCTCTAAAATAGTTGGGAAAGCATCTTTGTGATGCCTCTTCTTCCCCCCCACAAGATTACAAAAAAATTCTGACACTTCTCAAAACAGAACTTCATTTTACATCTTTCTCAGTCTAAACTAAAAATAAATTAAATATAATTACACAGAAATAAACTCAAAGTCTATCATGTTATTAAGATTCAGAATAAGTTAATTTCCTTTAGAGAATATTATTTTAATGGGTGTGAAAGGAGGTATTTGTAAACCAACTGATGAAAGAAACTCAATGCACTAGAAGGAAGAGTACCTGCCTGCATTTAAGTTTAACACTTGTGGGATCCTTTCGTCAAATACAATTTCTAGTTAGTGTTACAGAACTGACTAATTAAAACTAGACACCAGCCTTAAATTACGTGGATAAGGAAATTTCCCAAATTTTATAACAATACATTCTAACACTTTAAAATAAATTACATTGCTAAAAAAAAAAACAACCAAAAACAAAACCCAAAATCCCAAAACACTCCAAACACACAAACCCACAGTGCTACTATAAACAGTCATCTCCATTCCATCAATAATATCAAAATTTATATTTCATTCCCAAATAGCAGATACTAAGGTACAAAAATTGTTACTTTTTCTACTGCTTACACACAAAGTACTGATGATTCTGCTCTGCCTGTTTCCAAGTTGAAGCTGCGTGTCTACCTACCTCTTACAGAAAAAGAGCCATAAAAAGATGACCACGGTTTATGGAGGACAGTGTTGGAAACCACCTGAAATCCTTCAAAATGGTATTTAAGGAATCCAGTGGAAAAAACACAAATCATACAAATCAGAGACGTAACAGTAAGAATCTACACCAGGATATTTAATTTATACAAGTTTTGGATCCTATGTTTTTTTGAAGGTAAAAATAATAATCACCACAAACAAAGGACAGACATCCTGAAATCGCAGGCTCTAAAGAGCAAAATTACCTCACTTCTAAGAAAATCTGGTTTGTTTTTTCCTGTTTCATGAGAAAATTTAAACACATGATTTATTTGGGCAATATGAATAGATAAAGCGATTGCAGTGGAGTTACATCAGTAAAATATGCTATGTGTGTTTGCAGAATCAGCACGAGAAGACTAAGCGATTTCAATCTTAAGGAAAGAAATGCATGACTAGTACAAGGAAATGGAGGTCTGGCACTTAAGTTTTTCTATCCCTTACAGAACCAATCCAAGGAATTATATTAAAACACAACTAGTGACTTGCACAGTACTTGTCCACTCTGCATTCAGCAAGAGGAACTAAAAAATTTGCCATTGGACATACAAAAAACAACATCAAGTAAAGTTTAAGTTATATGGTTTTACAAAGATTTAGTGATAACTTTAATGAGCTGTTCAGGTTTTTTATTTTTCTGTAAAGGCTCCAGACCTCAAGTTGTTAAGAAGATAAAGCATCAAGGCTTCTGACTAATCTCACTCTTGATTTTCAAACCAATAGCCAATCTTTTATAAATTTGGCACCTAATGAAATCAGGCATCAATTTTGGCTTATACTGAGCAAATAGTGTGATATTCAGCACTTCTCTGGAGATAATGTAACAGTGAGATTCAGATCCTTTACTCTCTTCCTCTGTCACTCTGCACTTCATCTGTAAATAACCATTTCCACATTTATAAGCTCTAATATGATCCCTGTGGAGATCTCTCTCAGATCTCCTACACACGCCTTACATAAAACGTTGCCTCTCTCTTCATCACCACACAATCAGCTCAAGCTCAACAAGACTACAGAGATGTATATTTAGCTGTAAAAGAATGAAAGTTAGCACAGCTTATGTTCAGTTATATCATCCTGAAAAATACTTGAGTGAAGTACCGAGCAATTAGTTTGTGCTGAACTCCATGCTGTCCCAATTATATTATCAGTATTCAAGCCAGATACTTAAAACCAGGTTTGATAGTTCTACCCAAAAGCAATGCAGCCACGTCCTCATCCATCCAATGACCCTCTGCACCTTCAGTAGCAACTGCCTGCCACCGAGGTCTATGGCCAGGACAACACCTTCAATTCTGAGTTCAGTTCTACTCCTCATACTGAAACTACCTCCAAGACACTTTTTCGAAATACTACCTCAAATAAAGCGCTTCCTCTCCATCCAGCTAAAACATTAATTGAGGCTCTTTTGAGCCTCGAACTCACACTTGCATAACAACGGTAAATTCTTCACAGCTCTTAAAGAAGTAGGGGTTCATACTGCTCAATAGTTTGGGGTTGGGGGAGAGGGGCTGCTTGTTTAATAGCTTTTCAATGAAAGTCTCCCAAGTTGGGTATCACAGACAGTTTGCGCCTGCAGTAAACTTAGCCAAAGCCACAAACAAGCCTACGATGAAAGAAGAGATTGCTAGACAGAGGATGACCATGCTGCAACAGTATTAGCTCAGAGCTAGGAAGATCTAGATTTAATTTCAACATCCATCACAAATTCTCCCTGTAACCTTGACCAAGTGATTTAGTTTCACCATGTCCGTTTCCTAAATATATACATGATAGACCATCTCCCAAATGTACAGTGAGGACAAACAGAAGATTGCTAAATACTCAGAGAATCTTTCAGTATTGAAGGTCTTTCATAGACAGATACAATCTACTTGCATAAATATAAATGTTAAGTAGCCAAACCACTGAGGAATTTTATTGTACTCTATTGCATTGCAGCAAAAATTCAAAGGTGTAAACTCATCTTCCATGCTTTACTGGACATAACCACACAGAGCTGAGGAGGACTACAGACTTTTTTCAGTGAGTTCTTAAAAACACCAAACGCTTATTTTCACGGATTAGAAAAACCTCAAAACTGTTCAAGGGGCCTTTATCCTAATTTTTAACCTACATACATTCAGGTCAATTCTCAGAACATAGACTTATCAAGCATGAAAGTCAATACAAGACTGAGGTCTGAAGGAACTCCAGCCCCAGCTAGCCCAGCTCTTCTGTCCGACCTCGTGAAACAACTCCTACTTTTCTTGCTTACCTTCCACATCCCATATTTTTTGCTCCTTGTGTCTGACCCCTATTTTAATTCCATTTCCAGATCTCTTCAGATAGAAAACTGAATTGTAACTGCTTACTTAGATTTCAACTCAGCTCTCTTAAAAAAAAAAAATCTCTTCAGAACACACACGATTTTTGTGTTAAGTGAATGTAAAGTTTCTGTACGCGTTGAGCAACACCTAGAGCATCCCCTCAAATCCCCACACATGCACAGTGCTTCCGGAACTCCGTAAAAACTTCCCAGTATTAGGTTGGTTTTTTCTATTACCACCTTTTTACAATTCTGTTTCTGTCTTCTCTGAGCTCCTAGTGACAAGCACCAATCCGAAGAGTTTATCTATGTGCCCGCTATTTAAATATGAAAAACATTAGTGACACTAACAGCCCTGCTTTCTGTAGGAGAGGAGTTCTAAACTTATTTTACTTGTGCACTAACACTGGCAGTAGGACCTCACCCTCTGCACCTCCAGAATTGCTTCTCAAACTCGCTCCACAAAACCCGAACCCCAGTGCAACGCCCTTACCTCTGCCCACTGCCTTATTACACAGGCTCACTCGCCTGTGTGGAGGAGCTGCCCACGACCAACAACAACTGTCGGCCTTCTTACCACCAAGGTCCTGCGCAGGATGATGGTGTGGAACACAGTGATCAGGTTGCAGAGTAAGCAGCTCCCAGCAGCAAATCAGGGCAATCCACCAAGCAGAGGAACAGCCTGCATAAAGGCATTTAATTTGTGCAGACAGAATTGGGAGCTGCCATTTCTGCACACCACTTTGAAGTGTACCACTAGTGACGTTAGTACCACAGTTTAGAAACCTCTGCTCCAAAAACATAAAACTCCTCCAGAAAAGATGAGCGGAACAGACCTATTAAACAGGCCAAAATGAAAATTCCATAGAATACACTGAAATGCCATTGCCCAGACTGCTGGTGTCATTGTATTTCTCTACAGAATTTAGATCTTGCAGTCTAAGGTACATAGCCTTTTATTTATTAAGATGATTATCCAAACATAAAATCTTATGCTTCTGGCTGCATGAGTCTGCTTAAAGGCAGAAAAAGATAGAAGCAAGGAATTTTAATCTCAATCATTTGTTTTAAAGGAATGCTAAACAGGAAGCAAAAGAAAACGTAAAAGCTTTTAGAATTGTTTCAGTACAGATTTCGGCAGAAATGTCCAGATAGTGTGCTTAGCTAGCGTGACTGGAAATTTAAAAAAAAAATTAAGAAATGGGGAGGAACATGCCCCCCCCCCCCCCCAGTCTTTCCAATGTGGCAGCATTTCCTATTTCCTAACAGCTTATTCTATTGTCTCTCTTTCACCTTTGTAAACACAATTTAAATCAGAGAATGCTGCTATTCTTTCTGTTCTACAAAAGCAGGCATTACTGATAGAAGTGTGCGTTGCTTGGGACGTTTTTATTAACTTTTTCCTTTGCGATACCATTCTTCTTTCTTGTTCTGGGTCTCCTCGTTGGGTGCACAGGCAGTGTCCAAGTGAATGGGATATCAACTGTGGAAAAAAGTAAATTGCATTTTTGTTCCTTCCCCACCGCCCACCCCCCCAGTTAATCTCTGCACTGTTCTTTCTTTTTGTTAGTCCTTCCTGGTGAAAGACAACAAATTCAGGCTCTTATAGAAGAGGTATGAGTGGTTGTTGCCAGGTGACCGGCAAATCACTGGTAAGAGTCCAATTAGCCAAATCTTCTCACAGGCAAAGGTGTACTACGGAAGTAACAAAGAAAAAAAAAAAAATCGTTTTCTGGTTTAAGGTCCCCTTTGATTGGGATTTGGTTTTGCTTCCCTTCCCTATTAGAGAGAAAGCAAATACCTGTGTTTTCTTCCACAGTGTCTAGCTTGCAACACCCATTTCCTTGATTAACCACTCTGTAGTGTGCAGAGAAGGTCTGAAAGACTTAAGACCCCATTCTGCTCTGACCTACCGTGCTAAACCTACTGATGTCAGGTGAAATTAGGTCAGCATAAAAGTGCTAGTGAAAGGGAATAAAATCCTGGATCTCATTTCTCTCCTTGAAACAGCAACCAAATCAGGGGCATTATTTTCCGTCTTCCATCCTCTATGGTTGTGGTAATTTGGATTTTCTTCTACTTAGCTGAGCAAGTGTGGGGGGGGAGGAGGAGGAGGAGGAGGAGGAAAAGGTACTAATCTCTTTAGAAAGCAGCACTTGACACCAAGTGTGTAGGTGATAATGATTACTTCTAGGGAACTGACATAATACCAAGCATTTACAGTATAGTGAAACTTTGCTGTAAGAGTGAAGGTCCACTGAAGCGATTAATTCATGATTTTTATTCTATGACACCGTAAGAAAGCCACAATATGATTAACTCTAAAGTGATTCTACAGTTGTTCAAACATCCACAGTGAGCAATGACAGAATCAGCCCACTTGGGTGACCAGAAAAGAAGGTACGGTTCACCTTTCTTCAATTCTCCAGAAAGACTGGAAACGTCAGCTATTAAATTAAAAACAGAAAGAATGAATGCACATTCTTCCATGCAGAAAGAAAAAAAAACAAACCACCTCAATTAAGTGTGGCAAGTAGCAAATACACAGGAAGCAAATTTAAAATGAATCACAAGATGAACATTCCCCAGCTCCCCACACATCTCTTCTACATAATTAAGCTAAAACTGTCCTTACAGAGGGAAAGAAAGCTGCATGAGCTTTATTTACACACAAACAATTATTCAACTGTAAACATAACTCACACACATACGAGTTAATGGAGAAAGCATCAACACAGCTATCGACTACACTTTAGATCTCCTCTTCAGATGCCAAGTAGCAATTACAGTTTCTTTCACCTTGGGAATTCTTAAATATTCCCCTCTTTATCTGGACTAACTTGTGCCATTCCTATTTCAAATACACTAAAAACTGTCTCAGGTTTTGGGTTTGGGGTGTTTTTTAGCCTGGACCAAGGCTTATTTGCACAAAGTGTGTCTGAGCAATAGTACAAAACAAAATTGACTAGGAATGTGCAACTTTATACAGTCTACCATAAAATACCACTAATGGTACAGCAATACTGCCTGAACCATGTCCTCTTTTGAAATCTACAAATGTTTGCTGGAGAATTGTGCACGTTTCACCACCGCAAGTCTCAGTCTACCAAGTAAAATTACTAATGCAAGACTCTCTGCTAAAGCACGACTTGTTTTGAGGTAGAATTTCCCTCTGATCCTGCCTATTTTACTGTTCAAATACTGCTTTTTGCCCAAGATATTGGCCTCCGTTCTTTACTCCCAACTTGCATGTCTAAGTTTTTATTGTACTATTGTGTTATTTGGCACATGAAGAATGAGGTTAAGTGGTAAATTATTACCTTATCTTTGCAAGATGAATTAGGCCTAGACACAAAGGTGCCAAAAGTAATTATCATATTAGATGAGATATGGTAAGAACCACAAAGTTAACCTCTGCACAACTATTGCATCTAGAGCTGTATATTTGCTCATGCTCGTGAAGTTTCTGTACACTCAGATTTCTCATTCATAAGTGACAAATAAACCTCCTCATCCACACTAATGTCTTTGCGAGAATCACACTGCTCTGTTATCCAAGAACAATCTCATGATAGAAAAACTGCGTGAATTTTTGTTTCATTTAATGTTTCTGCTTGGAAACAGGTTCTACAGGTTCCTTACGATGCTGTTTTACAATGCAAACCATAAAGTATTTCAATTTTGAAGGTAAAGCAGCTCTTTTACCCAGCAAATGTACCAGAGAATGGAGTACACCCAAGCAGATCTAACAACTGCCTCCTGCCAGAGAGAGCAGTGCCACATCCTCCTTCTCACATGCAGGCCCTCCCTGCTCCCCACGCGTGACGACTGGAGCTTGTTTTGGCCTCAGGAAGAGACATTTCAGAGAGCAATATCTATGGAAAATTTATTGCAGTCTTCCCTAAGATCCATTAAAAAAATGTTTCTGCTCTTCTTTCCTTCCCCAGCCAGCTCACTGCAGGGTTAAATGCAAGGAAGAAGTGATAGGGAGAAGGAAATGGGATTCTTTTTCTACTTTTGTCAACAAATATTCCTTCATGAATCTTAATTTCAACTACAGGACATTATCACTGCCCAACTGAAAGCATGCTGATAGCCAATCAGCTACAGAAAATAAGAAAATCTTGAATGGAAGCTAACTGATGCAATATCTCAAATGCAAATTTAAGGTCACAAAGACACAAAAGTTTTGATTTTGCTTTCTGCAATAATGATTTCGCTTAAAAAAAAAAACAGATGAGAGGAATTATGAAGAACAGAAGCTTTTCCTTTTAATGCAAATGTAGCTGAAAGTGCATTAACCACAGAACATTCATAGGGTATTAAACCAAATGCTAAAATTACATGCAATCTTATGGTATGTTTGCTGTCCCTGGAAAAAATGGAGCACATCTACTATATAAGTAGTTCTTTTAACAGAATCAGCTACTGATGCTATTTTTCAGAGTTCGGACAGGCAGCTATCGAGGAATGAAACTTCAAGCTATCTAAGTGCTTTTCCTTCAACCTCAGTGTCAGCTTTATGCGGTTCATAGGCTTCTTCCACCCTGGAGCTGTGGCTTCCTTGCAGCCTAAGTTGGACTCGGATCAGCTCAAGGATGAGCGCAAGAGCCAGTGGAAGGCAGGACTGGGACCATGACTGCCAGAGAAGCTGAAACCAGAAAGGCCAATATCCAGTTTGTATCCGTTTATATCCAGGTTGTATCAGCTGAAGCTGTGATGGAACAGCAGCCCATGTCAACCCCACCAAACCTTACAAACATGACATTGCTCAAGGTAAATGATTACCTTCCACAAGAAGGTAATTATTCCATCGATAACGATTCCTCACTGACCACAGAGTTTCTCTTCTTTCAAGCTATTAAACTCAGTTGTAATGTCCCAGGGGAAAACATCTATATGTAGTGCATATTTGCTGCGCAAAATCAAACATAAACCACTTTTGCTTAGGGAACTATATGGTTTGCACAGGTGCCAAAAAGTGAATTTTTCGGTATCTCTCAGAAGTTATAGCTTCCTTTTCTAGTTAGTTCTCACAGCTTTTCACTAATTTTTCCAACAATAGCAAATAAAACATATATTGGGATAGTCTCAACTATTAATGAAGTTATGTGCTCCCAGCTGTTAAAATGTTCCTCTCAGCACCTTTTGTACCATGTATTCATAAACACTGTTTGGATCAGTTTTTTAAAAAAAGAGAGAGAGAGAGAGAGAGAGAGAGAGAGAGAGAGAGAGAGAGAGAGAGAGAGAAGGAGGAAAAAACCCAGGTCAGTTGCAAAATCTACAATGATTTTCAACAGGTCTGCAAAACTGTTAAAAACGTTTCCTAAATCCTATTTTAAAATTGCTACACTAGTATCAGTGATAGCAAAACAGTTTCCCAAAAGCCAAAGAAATGTCACACTGTTGTTTAAAAATCTAAGCAGTTTAGTAGCAGTCAAGCTATCACATAGCTTGGGAGGAGAAGCCAGGAGGACCGGAGGTGATGTGGCTGCTTTTCTAAGAGTAGCTACTAAGTTAACTCTCCGCGACAGACTGCCTCTATTACAGGGGTACCTGCACAGAGCCAAATTTCACTGGCCTGTAACGAGGCGCTCTGTACTGGGGAGCTCCTCCCGTCAGGTTAAAGCAAGAAGTTGACATTCGTACATTGCAGCCTAGCGTTGTGACCGACTCACTGTGGCTACTAAGATTTTTGACAGATTTTGGGGGTGTCTCACAGCCAGGCACCATAATCTTTCTGTGAATTCTGCTTTGCTCTGCCACTGAAGAGATTAGAGGGAAAGTATCCTCAGATGACAGGAGGAACATAAAAGCTACTCTAAGCAGAGAGCAGGAAAAAGATGGATGAGCTTTTAAAGCTTCTCCTGCATTTGACTTTGGGTTAAAGTTAAAGTGCTTTAAATTGAATTGAAGAATCCTATGTATTGTATACACATATTGTAAAATACGAGACTGAGTAGCAACCTGCCCAAATTCCTAAACACTGAAATTAATCTGTCATCTTGCAAGGTCACTATCAACAGAGAGCAGCTCTGGAAAAATAACAGGTGATGGAAAGACAGAATGAGTAAATAAATCAATGGCTAAATATTGCTTTCTAGGAAATTATATTTTTGTTTAGATGATACTCTGCTATGTAAAATATCTTTTCATTAGGGAACAAGGTCATGAATAATATTGCACTAACCAACTAATAGCAAATAAAACACGGAGATTTGGCATAGTAGAAAAAAATTTGCTAAAATCTTTTCCTATATCACTCACATAAAATAATGAAACTATATAAATACTTCCTAATACCACAGTCCTCTGAGTGCATATCTTTTCTGACATGCATCTTCCACTCTAAAAATATTTTCTATTTTACCCTTTGGCCATCAGCTAAAACGAATATCCCCTAATCCTTTCCAAGTATAAAATTAAAATCAAAGGAGAAATGCAATTTCTACAGAGTCCCAACAGCCCTGCTGAAATGCACTGTGCTGACACACGGATTTCAAAAACACATTAGGAGATTTTTGACCTTTTGCTCTTTCAAATCAGTGACAGTAAAGGTATAGGTCATTTTGCAAAAGAGTTCTCCCTGCGAGACAGTTTGCATAAAGTATTAAGAATTTCTTCTAGGAGAATTCCCTTTTATTTCTGAATACAAGTTAAAGGACTACTTTAGAAAAAGATAAAAATCACAAAAATAAAGTTTTAAAGATCTATTCGAAAGAGCTGTTAAATCCTGGATTGGAGAATTACTCAAAATCTACAAATGGAATTGTGGTCAATAATGTCTTGTCTATCAAAATTCACACGACAACACAACTCCTGCACCAAACAATTTACACTCTAATTTACAACAGGACCTTCTAAGTTCATTTAACAAACAATTAGAGGTAGAAAAATAGCAGAATAATCCCGGTGAAAATACTTAAGACATGGAAAGAATCATTGAGATCTCACGGCAGAGTCCTTTTTCTTCAAATTAACTTGCTTTGGTTAGCTATCCTCAATTTGATGGGGAATTAACAGGTGTGATGTTTAATGAAATTCTATAAATATTGTGAATTACAACATTGGCTTAGAACTTCATGGGACTGGCATTGTAAAATTACTGGTAAGACTTCCTTCAATTCATGAAAGCATTATTAGAAGAAAAATCTCTATCCTACAGCAATGTATTACTTATGTATGGGCAACTCGTTTTATTGCAGGTGACAACCACGAGCTGCAGCTGTGCTATAATGCATAAGAACAAAGTTGATCCTCCTTGAGACCAGTTTCTACTTTCCGTATAGCAAACCTGAATACTCGTCCGCCCTAAATCTTAAAGATCAACTGAAAGACCAACCTTTGCAAATCAGGCTACTCTCTCTGACCATTCGCCGGAGCGTCTCCAATTCTACCTGCACTATAAGAAGTCAGGATATGTGACTTCAAATTCGGTTAAGGTGTCTTCGTAGCTTCCTTTTACGTACTGCTCCACTGGTAAGCAGAGGATGTAATTTTTTTAAGCTAATCTATCAGGCATTTTTTTAAGCGGTAATTTAAATTAAGAAATCAAATATACCAATATTGTACGAAGAAAGAGTGCAGGAAAGACATGGGAACTTATTTTCTCTAAATCCAAACTTTTTCATCCATTTAATGTTGCATGTATATATCATCATTCAAAACACAGGAGCACACCATGTATATCAGTCATTTTCACAGTATGAAGAAGACAAAGTTATTCCTTTCTCTGAGCACCCTCTCTCTTTGTTCACCTCTAAATATTTTGTCAGAACACATATTTCCTACAACAAACATGTCCCGAATGGAAGGAGAGCTGTGAAAAGAACTAGAACATAAGAAGTACTAAAGGAAATACTTATGACAGTATTTCTGCACAGACTTGGAACTACCATCTGCTCACAAAAAAGTGAATATTCATAACTGACTGGTCAAACTGTGCAAGTGCACCATTTCATTTTCTTCACCAGGACTTTTGCCTGAATTGAGTTACATCTGCAGCCTATAAACAAACAAGAATAATAGCGTTGTAGAGAGATTAAACTAAACCCTTAAAACTATATTATTCACAGTTTGAGTAAAAAGATAAACTGACTATTAAAATTGTATTATTATACATTATTTCCTCCTGCATTGAGAAATTTGGATTATTTCTCAGTAGTCAATGAGGAACCAAATCCAGTGTAACAGAAGTTTCATTAAATTCATTCACTGTTCATTCAAAGCTGTAGTAAACTTTTTTCAATATACTACTTTATTTTGATTATATGTGGGGAAAAGTGCATTGTTGTTTTAGGATTTTGTTTCTGTACTTTAAAAATAGCTGTCATATTATTATCATAGTATTTTCTTTTCCTCGTGATGTTGAATTTTACACACCATATAACAGACTAGCAGCAACTTCAAGCCAGTGCCCCCAGCAATAAAAACAACACAACTGTTAACCAATGCAAAAGATTTCCATTTTTTAAAAAAATCATGTTTTATAAAAAGCCTAACTTCTCCAATTGGAAGGTTAACTTCTTCGATTATCTTTTTCCCAGAAACCTCACCCCATCCAGCCCTCCTCCAAGAACACTGATGAAAGACCTGCCCTCTCCCTTTCTTCTCCATCCTTCCAAACCAGTTAAAAAAAAAACAACAAAAAAAAAACCAGCAAAAAAACCCAAAACCACTTTGAAAGCAGTTGCTTCTGCTTCAATGTGTGAGAACATATGCAGTCTTATCTTTTGCCTTGCTGCAGTTCTAGTTTTATTTTAGCTGGTTTGGATCATTTTATCTTCAGGCACTGCAAACATCTGTGGCTTAAAGCCAAGGTGAGTTTTGATACTGCCCACAGAATTTCCTCCGTTTCACAGTTAGCTGATCACCATTCACCACTCTGGAGCTCCCTCCTTGTTTTTCCCTACTGTATTTTTAAAGTATGTTCTTTCCAAATAAATCCAAATGACAGTCTCCTGTTCAAGTTTTATGGATTTTCATTTAAATAGATAGGTGGAGGAGGTATATAAACTAGCATTTTCCTATCCATTTTATGTAAAGTCGTATCTGAGATGATGCGTGCACCACCAAAATAGCTGTTCAAAATGAATCATTCATATCAGTTTCCAACTTCTTGTAACAGATAAGGATTGAACCACCATTGCAAAACCTTTGAAAATGTCTTATAATAAGAGAGAGCATTTTGTAAGCACAATGCAAGGTGGGAATGCAAAGTAAGAAAAAAATATATCTAAGTGATGCTTTTTTAATTTATAGTATGAAAATTACCTACGTTTTACTCAAATTTGACTACGCAATTAACAAAAGCCTTGTTACATACACAGTTTATGAAAAAAATGAAACACCATCACAAGGGCCAAGACTTCTACGGCAAAATCAAAGGATTAAAATGAGACTCCAGATGGAAAAGAATTGAAGCTTTTCCTAAGTTTTAAATCTTACTATACCTTGGCTGGTGATGAACTATAATCGTGTATGCATGAACAAGCACGCAAACACCCATGTGTATTCATATGCATGCATGTGCAAAAAACCCTGTGTTTTAAAGTTCATTTTATATTCTCAATATTCAAAATGCTTCAAATTGCATTGAGCTGTTAATCTGGAGCTCTACATGCCTTTGTTCTGAACAATCTCCTTGACTGCCCATTTACCAGATTTTTCAACAACCAGGAGCTAGTTTTATCTGTCCACAAAAGGCAATCCCACTAACCTGCAAAATCCACCAACCAAACTCTATCAAATCTCTCTTCAAAATTCAGTGGTTCTCTGACGACTACAAATGATCCACTTCTGATTATTATAAACTCTGGTTCAGATGCAGCTTCTGACCCAGACAGTCTCTCATGAACTTTCCATAAAGAAAGGATCTGCTACTAGCCCTTGTCAGAAACTGCACATATTTGCCTCTCCTAATTTTCAGTAATGCTACTTCACGGGATTTGAAAAAAAAAAAAAACCTTGAGAAAACTAAGATTCAGCGGCACCCTTAATCTCACCACCTTGCAAAGTGTGTGCTTTATTTTTATTTCATCTCATCCATAAAGCACACTGACAAGTAGAAATGCATGCACTCTTAAAAGAAAAGGGAGGAAAAAGAAGAGAGTTTAGTTGTTGAAAGTTATGTCTATGCCCATTGGGCACAGATTTTGTTCCCATTTCAGTGCAGTTTCTCAAGCAAGACTGACAGAGACATTTACACTGGTGAATCACGCTACTCCAGCAAGACTATGTGCCATTTCTCTGGGGACCTGTGGGATGATGGAAAGAGGAAGAATTCCTCAGCAGTGAAGTTTAGAAAAGAAAAAACAAAACAAAACAAAACAAAAAAAAAAACCAAAAAACCCACTATCCACCAAAACAACCACAAAAAAAAAAAAAAAAGAAAAAAAAAGGACATCAGCCTCAGCTCATGAGGGTAGGGTCGGCATCCCAGAAGGTGACAAAATAACTGGGAGAAGTTGGGGCAGGGGGACCCATCGAGGTCATTCCTTCAACTTTTTCAGTAGTGCCATGGACTGTTTCATAAATAGGTTTCTCCTGCCTAATTCAAGCAGTTTATAAAGACTAATATGGACTCATCTCCCTTCAAGTTGTAATTTATATCCCAGGGGCTAGGTTTGGTCAGAAAGAGTAAAGACAAAAATATCAATAAAGAATATAGAAAATTATTCTTTGCTCTTTTTTTTTTAATTAGGCATTAGTCCTCGGCTGTCATTTTCCCAGCAGCCTCACTGGCAAACATCAGATGAATTACTGCGTGCCAGACAGCAGCAGTTTTACCTACAATACCACTTCATCTCTGGTGCATAGCTCACACCAGCTGCTCCAACAGAATTCAGCACAGAGAAACAAAACCATGTCTTCTCTTCCTCCTACAGTTTTTAAGCTATACATCTGCAGTTGCCAAGTCCCTTTTTTGACGCTGGAAATCCAGTGCAATTTACATTTGCCTTCATATACACACATGCTTCTTTTTATCACACTCTAACATTTCCATGGTTTTTATCCTTGTTCCAGGTGATGTTGATGGAAAGAAGAAACTACCTACTACAGACGAGGTGTTGGACAGCTGCTCCTGTGATAAAAAGTTGTTGGTTTTTTTTAAATTGAGTATGGAAAAGTCCAGTTGAGGGACAACAGCAAGATACATACTTGCGTTTATAAAGCCAGTAGTAGGTGTAATTTATAGTTATCTTCTGTTCTGATCTGGGCACAAGGATTCAGAGTACATGACTTCCATGAAGATTTAATAGGGAGCGGTAAACCTCTGCTTACATTCTTATTTTTAAAGAGGTCCTTAAAAATAGAATAGCTTCTAAAATAGAGATGTAAAGTTGCTGCAAATGACATTAAGAAAACGTTCACCAAATTCAGAATAAAAAGTTGTGACCTATTCTATATTCCAACCCAATTCAGGTAAGTCACGCTGAACTGAGCCTTGGCATTTTCAGTGGTCTTTCACTTTAAGAGAAGGGGAAAAAAAAACACCAAACAAAACAACAACAACAACAAACCCCACAAAATCCAGTCTTCCCCTAAACTTAGCACCAGTTCAGTACTGGTACCAGGAACTGGCACTTAGTAACTTGGGCCAATATAAACTAGAAGCAGCAATTTTCCTATCTATCAGATGATTAAGTTCTGCAGGACAAGCGAATGCTATGTAAAAATTCCATAGCAGCTAATCAAAAATAAAACTTGAGGAAGCAGCAAAAAGCTCATAATGAAGAAATATATTCCACCACAGGTGGCAGGAAATTGTAGCTACTGATAACAAGTGTTATGGGGCTCGGGCAAAGAAAGAAATTAGCATAAGCATGAAGGCAAAGTAGTGATAGCACCAAAAAAAAAAAGCCTCAGAGCACTCTCCAGAAATCTATCATGAGAATCAAATGAAAAGTAATAAGTAATAAATTTGCATTTTCTGCAAGACCTTGCATTTAAACATATTCTTAAATGTTTTGTGAGTGTATGTAGCTGGCTGCAGACCATGTGTTGCTTGCATACATAAAAAGCAAAGCATCACTTCACTCAGTGCTGAAGCACCGACATCTGCAGAGAGAGATTACTGAGAAATCTAAAACGAGACCTAAGAATAAGTCACTCAGTCCATCCAAATAGACAGTGCCAATGATTGAGAACCCAAAAAATTCAAAACCCCTGTATTTCAGAATACCACGGAGACAAGTAAGGAACAAAGACGTGAGAAGCCGAAGCCAGGGCCAAGCCCGAGGCACTGTGCAGGTGGCCATCGGCCAGCGTGGCCAGGGTGACTGGGGAGGGTGGCGAGAGAGGTCTCATCTTGGATCAGTCACAAACTCTTCTCCAGTTTCATTCGCTTTTCTAAAGACTCTCTGGCTTGGGGAAAGAGATGTAGGAAGTGCAATGGATTACACAACTCTGCAAAAGCTGGAAAGTACCAAATACCTATTCAAGGAAGGTACTAGTATTACTGGCTTAGATGAACTCTCCAGGGGAAAAATGGATAGGATTGCAATAGAAGATGATTGGATCAAACTGAAAGCAAACCGAGAATTTATCTACCTTGTAGATACAAGAATACACAATTCAGTGATGCCAAAGGAACTCTAACAGCCACGGATAACAGCAGGCAAAACACAGACGTAAAATTTAAAGCAGCTAAACAAGATCCACGAGCAAAATACATATTCTAATAGTAACAAGGAAAAAAGGAACTAGTATTTTGTCTAAAAAGAGCTAAGCCTGGTCTCAGCAAGGAGCTACACTTGCAGGGCAAATTGAATAAGAGGGGAGAAGAGCACCGAAGTAACTGAGGAGACTTTCCAGCACCCAGGAAAGTGGTAAAACAAAATCAGCAGGAAAAAAACCTAATCCAGTCTTTGCTGGATATATTCAGTTCACAGTTTCTCCCCGAAAAAGGGAAATTTAACACAGGAATCAGGGAGAAAGTGGAGGAATCGGCAAAGCAGGCTCAGGTGGGGTCATGAAAGGAAACCTCACTTTTCCATGGGACCAAAAGACAAACTATGCAAAAAGGAAATGCTTCTCTCTGCCTTTAAGGCGTGAATTTGTACAATGTAGTATGCTGCATGCGTCAAGCAAGATTTGGCACAGAGCCTTTGAAACATAGTGAATAAAGACAAATGTTAACACATCTCCTTTGTGAGATTTAGTTTCTACATATTAGCATTTGAATTGTACTCAGCACTCTGTGGTGTCACATTAAGAAAATACACATTTGTATGCTTTGTATTAGGAGAAACCAGCAGGAAAGCATTAATCTGGGCTCTGAGAACTCTAGGAAGAGACAAAAGCCAGTAAAAATCCAGTAACATACCTACAAAATCTGTACCATAAAAAAGCCTACCGAGGAACAAAAAAACCCCTAAAACAACAAACAGCAGACATGGATTTCACATTCACGGAGGGCATCTGTTAATTGATTGCGAGCAATTTATTGGTATTATCAAGGATCGTTTCAAAGTGAACAGAAATTTGTCATTTGCAGCTAACTCTCCGAAGCACGATATCTTTACTCAGAGAAGGAAAATGTGCTGAACAGCACCTGTAAGCAGCTCCTGTTATGCCACTCAGAGGCAGCCAGTGCAGAAGTACTGAACAAATGGTTTTTCTCAGTGAGATTACTGAGCAATGCACTATACAAAGGCCCCTCAGAACATACAATTAACCACTTAATTTTGGTCAAATGCCAACCCTCAAAGCAGCTATTCAGGTGACAGTAAAGCAAATCCAAATATAAAGAGAAAAGACAAAATTAAAATCATCCCCAACATGCAAAAATAAAATATTTTATTTACAAAACAATCACAAACTAAATATTACAAAAATAATTACCATTATTGCTATAAAGTTTTTATCTTTTTAATAATATTCAACATTTCCAAAATATTTTTAAATCAGAAAGGTGTGTATCAAAAGTAATAAGGAAGAAAAAAATTATTACATCAGTAATACAGTATTAAAATGTGATTAAAAAAAAAAAATCTTTCATTTGTGCCCTAATCTATAAAAAATTCCATGGAAACTTCATTTCCCAGATATGCCAGGAGCTACGCTGCCTAGCTCACGCAGCCACACAGAAGTCAAGTCATTAGATTAGGGCCAGGCTGTTGCATATATTCAAAGTCAGTAATGACAGCTACTGAATAATCAGTCCCATTTTCTCCAGTCACCTGACCATTTACTGAAGTCTCACCTGGTTATTCACTCTTCCTAACCTTACACAATTTCTTAAAACCATCTGGAGCACAAACACCCACTGTACTCTTTTATCAGACAAAAATGGCATGCATACAGCACAGAAAGGAAAACCAGCTACTTGCACTGATGGTTTTTGTGATTTTTCAACAGCTAGTTCACACCAAGACAGATGAGAAACATTTAAACCCCAGGGTAACAGTCAATGATAAAAAAAATAAACTGACATTATATGTTAACTTCATATTTAATACATTCAAATCCAATGAATAATTTGAACAGCACACACAACACAGAATTCAGCAGGAATACATTCAATTTTTTCTGTTTAAAAAAAAAATTTCCTCAATTTTATTCCATTAAAATACCAATAACTTTTTTGGCTTTTTTGTTTCCATATTGTATTTTAATATATCGCTCAGGAGAATCATTACACTGTGACGTTTAGTCAAGAGAATACATGAAAACAGGTTTGCACAGACATACTGGATAACCCCTCAGGGCCACAGTTTCCATCACCTATAAAACAGAGAAAACAATCCATACTTTTTCTAATGCACTGCAAGATTTACTGTTGAGAAGTCCTATGCAAGAGCTAGATACTGTCTACTGTTACCCTCTCACTGAATATAGTTATGTTGTAATATTACCATTACTGACCTCTTAAAATAACAAAATCGGAATTAAGTAGAATTATAAAACGTCACTAACTTCAGGTAGTAGGAAAAGATTATTTAATTAAAGGAAGCTTGATTTTCAAAGGGGGAAGAGTTCAGATATATTCAAAGATACTTCTATTTTTAATTTAGTTGTGCAAAAAAAGATTACTGTACAGGTAATTGCAGGCACAGATGTACCCTACTTCTGCACAACTTTTCTGAATGTTGTCATATTCACATCTAACAAGTGAAAGAAAATGGAACATAGTCCTCTTCCCCTTCAAAACACAGGAGACAATCCCAGGAAAAGTAACACAGCAATTGATGGATGGGACTGTTTCTGACATCAAACTTATACAACAAATATTGTTGCCATATAGGCAGTCGTTTGGGATGAGCTGATGTATAATTTGTGCCCAGCCATAGCTGTGCTGAACAACTGTAATAGAGTGAGACTAGTAATCCCAAACTTTGCTGTTACAGCTCTTTTCCTCCAATGTAGATGGAAGAAGTTACAAAAGCATAATTTGCCAAAGGTCATCACAACTATTTGAAAAGCCAAAAGTTTCAGTGGCTTCACTAGTCCCCTGCATTTACAGGCCAGGCAGCGAAATGCAGGCATAGCTGCATCTGGTGCTGAAGATGAAGCCATTTCTTCAGCTTCTTCATTCTCAATTGACATTTAATTTTTAAGTAGTACAGAAATAACATAGCAGCCCAACGTATCTCCCTTAATAACTTAGATAAATCACAAGAATGACAAAACAAAACCGTGAAGGATTTCATATGGGACTAGCTTTAGGAGAGGACAACAGTCGCAGTTACCTTTGTCAAGAAATAATCCTTATGCACTCATGGCCTCACCAGACAAAATCCCGCAGACAAAGCAGAGTCACCTCCTGTTCAGTGTCATCTAAAGCTTGTGTTAAGATCTAACCAGAAGGGATGCGTTGTGTTCATCGGTGGAAACAAGCAACTTCTTACGTAAATGCAATCTCAGTTCTGGTTCAGAGGCAAGTTAAACGACAAAGAAGTCCAGGTATAGTTAGACCCTTAGCACATTATATCTTTCTAGAACAGTATTTGAGAGGCTAAAGACAGAGCGTTCTTAAAGGAAGGTTTGTTTGGGGGTTTTACAATTTTTTATTTTTACAAGCATACTAAGTTGAGTGATTGTGCCTGGCAGCTTGCCTTCCACAAAAGAAATTAAAACTATTCCATATTATATTAAGAAATAGAGAAAATGATGGCATTTCAAACTCTTCCTATTTCTTTGCAAAAAGAGTACAAAAACCTTGAGGAGGCTTTTTTTTTTTTAATAGCTGAACAATTAAGAAAGTTGCCTCTCTAGCAAGTCTGTCTTAGCTTTTCAGCCTCTTACAGACATTTAAATGTCTGACAAATAGATTATGCACTACTTGTTTGAAGAGTTTTTGAAAAAAAATTAAGCTTGAATCTCTAGTATTTTGAAAGACAAGCACAATATTTGGTCTGCACAGCTTATAGCACCCATTAAAACCTCCATTAAAGCAACAGTGCCAAACTACTGCAGCCAAAGACTGATGTCAGTAAATAGTAATGCTTAACACACTGCACTAACTTGACGTTACAGTTGCCAACATAGTCATTATGACCATGTTTTCATTCTTCTCTATATTGAAAAAATATAGGCACTAAGTAGAACATTTTGATACAAGTTAGATGAGTTTTAGAGCCTATCAAACATTTACATGTAGGTGGGAACTATAGGTACACTTATCACCCTAGTGGAAATTAATCTGGAAATTATTCGTGACAAAAGAGAGCAAATCCTTGACTAATTCCTATCCATGTAAACATTACATAATATTTTGAATACATTAAAGTTGTGCAAGTGCCATTTTGTATAATATAATGCTTTTTATAAACTTCAAAATACAACAGTTACTTTCAGGTTTTTTAACATACAGTATAAAAGCAAATAATCTAAAACTAGTTCGTATAGTCTTCTTCATAGCAGCTATACAGAACTTAAAGCTATATGCTATGGAAAGCTTCCTTAATTACTCATAGAAAACTTGCAAAGCCTTTTTTCTTCCCAGTTGTTATTAATTTCTTTGTGGTTTTCATATCAAGCTTTAAGTCTGCTTACTTCTGCACGCGTCATAGGAGAGGAAGTGTTCTATGAACAGAAAAAGACGCCCAAAACGATAGGGTACTCTTGTTATGCTTCTGTTTCCTATGTTTACTTGTCAAAAAAAGAGGAAGTGAGATTCTTTTTCTTTCCTAATAACATGCTAAGCAATCTTATTACCATACTGAGAATATATTTGTTGCTGTCATAAAGTAAATTTGCTCAGACAACTCCTTGTAATCATAAAATCAAAAGTAATCTTACACTTCACTGTACAAAACTCTATTTAAGAGTAAATACTTACTAATTTTTCTTTATTGGTTCTACTATTTCATAAGCCCAAGACTTAGAATCATAGAATCATCAAGGTTGGAAAAGACCTCTAAGATCATCAAGTCCAACCATCAACCCCACACCACCATGCCCACTAAACCATGTCCCTAAGCGCTGCATCTACACGTCTTTTAAATACCTCCAGGGATGGGGACTCAACCACTTCCCTGGGCAGCCTGTTCCAACGTTTCACCACTCTTTCAGTAAAGACATTTTTCCTCACGTCCAATCTAAACCTCCCCTGGCGCAACTTGAGGCCGTTTCCTCTCGTCCTATCACTTGTTACTTGGGAGAAGAGACCGACACCCACCTCGCTACAACCTCCTTTCAGGTAGTTGTAGAGAGCGATGAGGTCTCCCCTGATCCTCCTTTTCTCCAGGCTAAACAACCCCAGTTCCCTCAGCCGCTCCTCACAAGACTTGTTCTCCAGACCCCTCACCAGCCTCGTTGCCCTTCTCTGGACACGCTCCAGCACCTCAATGTCCTTCTTGTAGTGAGGGGCCCAAAACTGAACACAGTATTCGAGGTGCAGCCTCACACCTACTTAATTTAGTAGGTAGTGAGTGCTATTTCCCCTTTTTCTGTTGAATATTGTACCTCATTTTCCCTTCTTGGTTAATGAACCTTCAGTAACAAAAGAGGTAATAAATGAAAATACATTTGTACATTTATTGTATCACCACTTACAAATCACTAGAACCACTTACTATTCAACAGAAAATCCAGAATAAATACCAGCTTTTTCCTTTCACTTAAAAAATAATGGCATTTTCATACATTCAGAGGAAGCTGGGCAATTTCATTTTAACATGGTTATAAAGTTCAGCCAATCCAAGCTGCCTGACTTCTAGTGCAGTTATAACTAAAGAAATGCTTGAAATAATCTGGTGCTGCCCTGTACCTGATAGCGTTGCTTGGATTCCTGCTAGTCTAAGTGGAATATCATGTAAACTTATTACTTCCAAAATTTAACAATTAAAAAACCCCACCACCTAATTACAGAAATGAAAAAGTCTCGTCACTGTTAAGGTAGAACATTTTCACAGAACTGGAAAAGGAAAAGATAAGATTCATACCACATATAGCATGATGACATACGTATCAGCATTTCACCTGTATCTAATACTTTAATTTTCTTAAGTTTTAGCTTATACAACATAGCTCATTATATTAAAAAAAAAAAGTTAAGCCATTTAATGTTACTGCTGGAACTTTCATTTATGCATTCCCACACTTAGCTTACAGGCTATAAGGTTGATACTTTATCTGTGCAATTTTATTTTGCAATTAAAATTGAGGGTGTATCTTATAAAGAACAAATTTATACTCGTGGAAAAATACTGTCTAAATCAAGTACAGTGGAAGCATTATTCAGTCCAAAATCTTGGGATCCTGGGGGGTGGGGGAGAATCTAGAGTTCTGCTAGAGCTACCTGTTGGCATAGGTGTCATTAAGTGGCACTGCAATCTCCTCCTGCATTTACTTTACAGTCTCTGCCCTGGGTTTCAGCATTGGCCCTTACATAATCCATTATCAATGCAGTCTAAAACACACATTTCTCACATTCACTAATCCCACACTCCATACAGCACAATGTAAAGAGAAAGCAGATTGATCTTTCAAACTAAGGGAAGCTCTCCTTAAACGATGTGAAACCATAAGTAGCATTGTTATGTGGAAGAAATCTCCGACTAGCAGTATGGTAAAGCGAATAGAACACTTCTATTTCCTTGGCTGGTGTCACCACGCCAAAAATCAAGCCCTTATTTATCAATAAGCATTGAATTCCTCCAGAATTTTCTATTTTCTAGGATTTCTACTAAGTTACAACAGTTGATTTTTAATTTTGGGGAGAAAAAGAAAAAACAACATACAGTGCTGTCGTCTTGTAAAAACGAATGAGTGCTTCATAAACAGGGTTCCAAGTCACATAACCAGCTGGGTCTTTTCGTGTTAGTTAATCAATCTTGATTTCAAAACTGGAAGAAAGAAGAGAGATAATTAGACTTGACAAACCCCAGAGAATTAAGCAAATTAGTAGAACAAACAAGGATTGATCGAAAGGATACCCCACAGGAGAAACAGATCCAAGAGCAAACATCCAGTGTCATAAATAGTTACAGACATTTTGCAGGAAAATAATGGGATTAAAAAGTTCTAACTCTATGACCAAAGATCTATATTAATAGCTCAGAACTATGAGCCTCGGTTCCAACAATCTCTTGCTCTTGTCCATTTATCAGCGCTGTAGCCCTCTGGCTTCTCATTATATATGTAAATAAATGGTATTTTTAATGCACACAGTCCCTTGGAGACTTTCAACTGGTTGTAATTCCCGTCGTCTTTAAAAATAGCTAGCACCCTGAAGAAGGTAGGTCTAAACATTCAGCACTTCAACCTGCTCAACGTTATTAATATTCAGGAGAAATACAGAACGTTAACCAGGAGGGGGAGGACAAAGGGCTGAAAGTGGGAAGAAGTCGTCTGAGGCCAAGAAACAGGTAAGAATGAGAAGGCAGACAGCAAACAAAATGGACAATGCTCATCGTGTTGGCTTTGGTATCTGCTGCTCTGCCTCGTATCGGAGAGGGTAGGAGAAGAGAAAAATGCAGAACAATGTTTTGTTTGTGCTAGATGGGATCATACGGGAGAGCCACTGCAGAGGATGACAGGCTGTCTGCAGGCTACGAGAACTGGGGGGGTCCAATGTACAGCTGGGAGGGGGGGTTGTGTGTGTCTGTCTGCGTGTGTTGATGTGTCTGTGTGTGAGAGGGAAAGACAGAGAGGGAGGGTGACAGAGGGGAGAGGGATTCCCCCGGTTTTCCTTGCATAAGAACCTGGAAGTGAATAATTGACAGGTCTTAAGGTCAACATACTGATGTCATAATGAATAAATGACATGCTGACTTGTTTCACAATAGATACTCAAGAAGGTGTACTGAAATCACAGGCAGCAGTTCTGCAAGAAAGAGAGGTCCTGCTAGATGCAAGTGTTCCATGCGTGAACACATCAACACTATACCATAAAAGACAGATAAAAAGAAATAAAATTTTCATAGTTTTGTATTAAAAGGGAACCATTGTGCTCCAGTATGATGCCATTTTTGACCCGTCACAGAATTTTACTCACTCTTGTGTCAAACAACAGCATATGGCACAGACGGAGGCGATATTCTTGGTAGAGAAAACATCCACTTCTGACTTAAAAGTTCCAGTTAATGATCAGTTCATCATACCCCTCAGTAAATCATGTTTGGATTCAGCTTGCAAAAACCGGATTGTTTAATAACCTTTGAACACTATGTGAAAACATCTTTTATTACAAATGAGGGTTTCCCCACACAGACACCTGCAAGACCACATCTGCTTCATCTTGGATTAACATAAAGGAGCGAGCTTCCCCGATGCTCCTGCCACTAAGTTTTAAAGATGCCACATCACTGACTTTACTCAGTCTCCACCTTGTGCCCAAATGAAAGTTTAAACTATCCAAATACATTTAAGTTCCATATTGCTTGGATTTGTAGTACTTGTTTTAGGGATAACAACATCCCTTAAATGTTCTTACCATAACTTAGGTAAATTCAGTTTGCATAATTTTATCTGGGAATTTCAGGACATGGACACCA
Source organism: Aptenodytes patagonicus (assembly GCF_965638725.1). NCBI lineage: Eukaryota > Metazoa > Chordata > Aves > Sphenisciformes > Spheniscidae > Aptenodytes > Aptenodytes patagonicus. The sequence continues at coordinate 4,300,704 of NC_134956.1, forward strand.
TTCCTTTTAAAATTATATCTCAAATTTATTTTGAAGATTAATGTGCCACGACTTAGTGTTCCAGGACCACACCGTATTTCTAGACTTTCTCCTCCCTCATGTCTGTAGAAATCAGAGCGGGGAAGAAAACAGATATATTTAATGCAAAGACATGCACAACCTTATACTGCACCTAACATGGGACACTGACACAATAAAGGAAGAACACACCTAACTTGCACGCTAAAAACCAAGAACCTATTTATAATCCAGTCTTAAATTCTGCTCTTAAGATCTTGCCTATCAAAGTAAATATAACTCTTAGAACAGGTTTCTAACCGAATTTTTATTGCCACAGCATACCACCAGGTGGCAAGATTGCAAAATAAAGAAATTTTAAAAAAATCATTCCTATAACCCATTCAGTCAGTGCTGTTTCAAGGACCTCTTGCTGGGCCATGACAATTGTTTTGTGAGGACTTGGGTAAGCACTTAAAATGTCCCCACATGGGTCTGTAAAATAAAGTATTTTAACATTTCTTCATCACTCTTCATGTAGTCAATTTACTCACAATTACAATAGTTAAATAGTTAAACACAAAATTTCCGGTAGATGAAACAAACAGAAATTGTGAACAGCAGCTGTACTTCTCTAAAGAGCTTGGTTTTCCCACCATTTTCCTTCTGCTTCCTCTTTCTCCGATACCCGTTTTGCCCTTTTTGAAAGGGCCTAAAATCTTACATGACTGCAGGGAACCACATATTTACATGGGAATACAACTCAAAGATGGCTAATAAAATTATTTTGCAAAAGGAGAGAAAAGACTTTACACAAAGTATACTGACAATCAAGTCATTTTTTTTCCCCATGATATTTTAATTTCTCATGTTATACCCCAATTATCTATAAACCAAGACACAGGACAGCTGCTTCTAAGATATACCATACCAGGAGTAAGTGTGTGCTATAGACATATGAGCTTGGTTTAATGGACTGCATTTTGTATAGAATATGTGCTTTTACATTGTCATTTTAACTCAAACTTTAGGAAAAATGTAAGCTCTCAGTAACTACACAGAAATCTATCACTATAATGCCTCACCCCTAGATCACAAAGGACACAATGTAAGCACACAGTCCAGCATTATGTATTTTATATACATCTATATACACACAGATACATATATAGGTAAATAAAAGGACATAAAATATTAGTAAGGCTTTATCTTCCTGGCAACAAAACAGATAACCAAGTTGCGCAGCTGAACAAGCTGATGAACAACTCTAGTTGACCTTGAGATACACAACACAAAAACAATGATTCTAGAAATCGTTTAGGGACTTTTCCCTTCCATTTGTAGGGTGTCACCTGCTTAATAACATACAGCTACACTTCACAACTGTTTAAAATATTGTCATTATCCCTTGAGCTAGAAGAAATTAGGTAGGTGTAAAATAATCAGGATGTCAAGCACATTAAATGTCAAGCATAAATAAGAACCAGAATTGGAATCGCTCAAAGTTGCTAGTACTCCCACAGTTGAGCAAAAAGGGTTAACTTCAATAACTACCACCATTTGGAACTTGTATTATTATACAAAACACATAAAACTCTTTGCCTTAATGGCATCTAATAGCTTGAAAGCTGATTTGGCATTAGAAAGTAAAAGTAGATGTTATCCAAGCCATCAAGAAAACTTCCTGCCCCAAAATAAATTCTTATTTGGGACTCTTCAATTCAAACACTTCAGGGTATTGTTATTAAAGAAAAAAAAAAAAAACAACAAAACACTTTGCAGGGGAAAAAGGGAGGGATGAGTAATACATGAGCCTGTATTACATGGGAGGGCACCAAAAATATGAACTGTAAAATAAACTGCCAAGTTATAAAATGTTTCTTCACCCATTAAAACAAAATAGCTTGTTCAATCCATTTTTAATTCCAGAATTCAATCACCATCAAAATTAAAATCAAGCACTCTTTCGCCAGTGAATATATACTAATGGAATACTTTAAAGTGAAGATATATAAAGTCTAAATTAGATTGGAAACTCTTTCAAGAAGGGATTTTCTTTCAACTAAGCGTATACCATACTAGCAAAGCATAGTCTCAACCACAGTTTAGGCTTCTGGACTTAACTAAATTTAAAGCATTGAAGAAATATATAAAAGAACACAATGCACATTATGCTATGATTAGGTAGTAACACTTATTACTACATGTTCAATGAAAATCACACAAATGTATTTTTTTGTCTATAATGAGCTTCTCCTTTATTATACATGTTTCCTTCCACATTACCTATTTAGTTTTCTCTGTGAACTGCACGGCAAAAGCAGCCTTGCAGGACATTCAGTACTTAGGAATGGCTTCTGCTTAGAAAGCTTCAACTGAGAAATTCCCTGAAAAGAGTCGGTGGCATTGGACAAGCCATGACCCCATCATAGAGAGGTTCACATGGCAAGAATGTGTCACAAAGTACTGAGGAATTTAGATACTCATGTGGAAGAGATTCATACTCTTCGACAGAGGCAGAATGGAAACTTTTCTAATCTCTTCTCATTCCAGATCTACTTATCCCCTTTTCCTTTCAACCACGGGGCACTCTTCTGGGAAGAGCAATAACAACAGAATCAATTGATTGACAAATGGATCAAGAGAAATTGGACGGAGGTCACCAAATCACTTTGCCTCAGCGAGATGAAACTGTCAGCCAGTAGTAATAATGAAATTGATTTGAAGTAATCAAGCATCAAGGTTAAAATACCTCCATGTAACCATGTCCTAGCTGCGTGCTAAGAGAAGGAAAAAACATTCAGTAGAGCTGAAATGAGTTTTCCTTTAAAATTACAGAAAACATCTAACATGTCATACCTTTTTCCATGTATTTTTCCATGTTTCAGGATTTTTAGATTGTAAGAGAAAACTCTCAAACTCACAAACCTATACAATTCTACAATCAATGTACAGAATTAGGGCAACAAGTATTTACTACCCCAGATTAAGAAATAAAGGCTCTAACATGACGTTTCCTTTCATTCAATAGTGCTACGATTACCATGCCAACTTAAATCTATACTTCGAATACAAAACTAACAAGAAAGTACTAAGTATAAAGGTATTAATAACTGGAGTTCAAACGACATTAAACGATTCGTTGGCTTTCTTCTTTGCCCAATGAAATAATAAGAAAATACATAAAAACAAAAATTATATATGTAAAATGTGCCAATGCCATACAGCTGAGCACTTATTCTTGAGGTCTTCATAAAAAAAGCATTTTTTCTCTTCCTAGAGAGTACTGTGAACCAGTCCCAGACTCAGACAATTTAAGTATGTGTTCATATTTAAAAAAAAAAAAAAAAAAAATCCTCTTCAATGTTCAAGAACACTCTCTAAAGCACTTACTCTATAAAAAGAAATCTTACTGAGAGAGTACATACACCTGATTTATTTCAGGAAACCAAACCAGAGTAACAAGAGTGCCACCTATCATTCACTATGAATAACAATTTCCCATGGACTGACCTTGCTGTTAAAAATCCTGCACAATAAAACCTGAGTTAAGAACATATAAAACTCTCCATCTGGGCAGAAACTTGGTTAAAAAAATAAAATAGAAAGGAATGCTGCATGTAAAAGCAGGAGGAAAAAAGAAACAAAGGAGGAGGATTTAAAAAAAATAAAAATCTGTTAGGTATCAAGAGCATAAAATCTAAAAGATTAAAACCCAGCAAAACTAAAGACATTTTAAAGCAGCCCCATTTGGGGCTTCAGTAATGATTTTATAAAAATAGGTTTGCATGTAACATGCAACTAGCAAGCTTGGTCTAAAACAAGCTGCTGTACACAAGCAGCAACTGCCAATTAATAGGCAAAGATTAACAGTAAAGATTCTTCCAGTGCAGACAGACTGGAGCAGCAGAGCAGCGGCGGGTGGTAGGGTGGTTCATTTTCTTTTATTTTTTTTTAAGATTATAGTGGATATCTGAATAATACAGACTAGCAATCCTGGCTCCTTTATCAGGTAAATTAGTAGAAATTATTAAAAGCTAGAAATAAACACATAGATAAACACCTTTTATTAGGGAGGAAAGTCAGTTCTCCTTTCCTGCAAAGGGAAGTCATGCTTCACATATCTGCTGCCTGCACGTGCACAAGGGAGAGTCAGTTGGATCTATATATTTGGATATATTAAAATCCAATAGATATTCATAAGCTTTCGAAAACACCTGCCACGAAGAGAGTCATGAAAATTAAGCCACTATAAGGTAATACAGAAGGCCTTTGCTTTTAGGAAAAATTCAGTTAAAAGATGGGAACCAGAGCGGGAGTAAGTGCTCAGTTCTCCCACCTGCTGCAGGTCACCGGCAGAGCTCTTCAGGGAGCTGTGCCGGGACCGGGAGGCTCTGCACATTCACACATTAACCAGAAAAGGGAGTGGGCAGCAACATGGCAAAGCCACGTGAAGATGCAAAGTTACTGATGCTAAAATGATGAGGGCTAACCATGAAGAAGTGTGAAAAGACCTTTCAGGACTTTGTAACTGGACATTAAAGTGTCAGATGAATTTCAACGCAGGTACCCATGATACAATGCATATATGAAAAACAATCCTAATATTACTGCTCAAATGGATGATCTCTGAGCTAATAATTTCCATACAGAAGCGAGGTTCTGGGATGACTGTGGATAGTTGACCTTACCTGGGGCAACACCCCTTACATTTTCACATGCAAAATCTTAGGACACAACCACACGTAGCAGGAAATAGTCATTTGTGTACCCTTACAGAGCAATCACCATTGCCTGTTAGTTGGATGGAATTCTCTTGACGGTGAAGCAAGATTTTTTAAATCAAGTGGACAGCCAGTGCTGACAGCTAAACAATCATCCACACTACATTTCCAAGAAGACTGAGGTGTGAGACACCAAGCACCAGCAAGCATTGCTCACCAAGCAGATCTTCTACGGAGAGATGATTTACAGGATAAAAAAAAAAATGCAGTGTTATGTTGGAAGGTAATGGAGACTACATCAAACCTGTCAGACTTCACAATTTTAACCCCCCAAAAAGTACTACCCTTCTAATGCAGCTGCTTTACTGTAGGAAAAAGGTGGGAAGTAGTTCAAACGACTACTGCAACCTCTCCAAAGGATGGGATGTGAACTCAAAAAAAGATTAGTATATATCAAGTTCCTCAGAAAAAGCTCCACAGGGAAGAGTGCCTATGGATTGATTTATAGAAAACAGAGAATGATAATTTACCTACTGATGGAGTTTTGCTCTAGTGGTTTATACAACATCAGCAAAGTCCCTAAGTGTAATTACAGCTATATACTCAATCAGGAACTACGTATTATTTCACTCTCGTTCAGCTCTGTTTGGAATCACATCCAAAACATTTAAAATTGTACTCCAGTTATGGCATTGAAGAAAATCTGCTGTATATTCTCTCATCAGAGAAGATGCAGAAGGATGCTGCTAGTAAGTATTGAAACAAATACAAAAAATGGTAGAAAAGCAGAAGTGTAACAAATATTTCCCATTAACATGTGCGTATGGTTTCACTCAAAACAAATTTTCTTGCAAGAATCATAGAATAGTTTGGGTTGGAAGGGACCTCTAAAGGTCATCTAGTCCAACCCCCCCCTGCCGTGGGCAGGGACATCTTCAACTAGATTAGGTTGCTCAGAGCCCCGTCCAACCTGACCTTGAATGTTTCCAGGGATGGGGCATCCACCACCTCTCTGGGCAACCTGTGCCAGTGCCTCACCACCCTCAGCGTAAAAAAATTCTTCCTTATACCTAGTCTAAGTCTATCCCCCTTTAGTTTAAAGCCATTCCCCCCTTGTCCTGTCACAACACACCCTGCTAAAAAGTTTGCTGCCATCTTTTTTATAAGCCCCCTTTAAGCACCAATAGGCTGCAATCAGGTCTCCCCAAAGCCTTCTCTTCTCTAGGCTGAACAACCCCAACTCTCTCAGCCTTTCTTCATGGGAGAGGTGTTCCATCCCCCTGATCATTTTCGTGGCCCTCTTCTGGACCCGCTCCAACAGGTCCGTGTCTTTCTTATACTCAGGGCTCCAGAGCTGGATGCAGTACTCTAGGTGGGATCCCACCAGAGCAGAGTAGAGGGGCAGAATCACCTCCTTCGTGACCTGCTGGCCACGCTTCTTTGGATGCAGCCCAGGATACGATTGGCCTTCTGGGCTGCGAGCGCACATTGCTGGCTCGTGTCCAGCTCTTCATCCACCAGCACCCCCAAGTCCTTCTCGGCAGGGCTGCTCTCAATCCCTTCATCCCCCAGCCTGTGCTGATACCGGGGGTTGCCCTGACGCAGGTGCAGGACCTTGCACTTGGCCTTGTTGAACCTCATGAGGTTCACGTGGGCCCACTTCTCAAGCTTGTCCAGGTCCCTCTGGATGGCATCCCCTCCCTCTGGCGCGTCGACTGCACCAATCAGCTTGGTGTCATCTGCAAACTTGCTGAGGGTGCACTCGATCCCACTGTCTATGTCACTGATGGAGATATTAAACAGTACCGGTCCCAATACGGACCCCTGCGGGACGCCAATCATCACCAACCGCCATCTGGACATTGAGCCGTTGACCACTACCCTCTGGGTGCGACCATCTAACCAATTCCTCACCCACCGGACAGTCCACCCATCAAGTCCATACCTCTCCAGTTGAGAGAGAAGGATGTTGTGGGGGACCGTGTCAAAGGCCTTACAGAGGTCCAGACAGATGACATCTGTAGCCCTTCCCGTGTCCGCTGATGTAGTCACTCCATCACAGAAGGCCACTAGGTTGGTCAGGCAGGACTTGCCCTTGGTGAAGCCATGCTGGCTGTCTCGAATCACCTCCCTCTCCTCCATGTGCCTCCTTCCAGGAGGATCTGTTCCATGGTCTTCCCAGGCACAGAGGTGAGACTGACTGGCCTGTAGTTCCCCGGGTCTTCCTTTTTTCCCTTTTTAAAAATGGGGGTGATGTTTCCCCTTTTCCAGTCAGTGGGAACTTCACCGGACTGCCACGACTTCTCAAATACGATGGATAGTGGCTTAGCAACTTCATCCACCAGTTCCTTCAGGACCCGTGGATGGATCTCATCAGCTCCCATGGACTTGTGCGCCTTCATGTGCCTTAGGTGGTCTCGAACCATCTGTGTTCTCCCACAGTGGGCGGCTCTTCATTCTCCCAGTCCCCACCTTTGCCTTCTGTGGCTTGGGTGGTGAGGCTCGAGCACTTGCCAGTGAAGACCGAGGCAAAAAAGTCATTGAGTACCTCTGCCTTCTCCATATTCCAGGTAAAGAGGTCTCCCCATTTCCTTCCAGAGATGGCCCACATTTTCCCCTCATCTTCCTTTTTTCCCCCGATGTACCTATAGAAGCTTTTCTTGTTGCCTTTGATGTCCCTGGCCAGATTTAACTCTATCAGGGCTTTAGCTTTCCTAACCTGACCCCTGGCTGCTCGGACAATTTCTCTGTATTCCTCCCAGGCTACCTGGCCTTGCTTCCACCCTCTGTAGGCTTCCTTTTTGTGGTTGAGTTTGTCCAGGAGCTCCTTGTTCATCCATGCAGGCCTCCTGGCATTTTTGCCTGACTTCCTCTTTGTTGGGATGCATCGCTCCTGAGCTTGGAGGAGGTGATCCTTGAATATTACCCAGCTTTCTTGGGCCCCTCTTCCCTCCAGGGCTCTGTCCCATGGCACTCTACCAAGCAGATCCCTGAAGAGGCCAAAGTCTGCTCTCCTGAAGTCCAGGGTAGTGAGCTTGCTCTGCGCCCTCCTCAGTGCCCTCAGGATCTTGAACTCCACCATTTTGTGGTCGCTGCAGCCCAGGCTGCCCTTGAGCTTCACATTCCCCACCAGCCCCTCCTTGTTGGTGAGAACAAGGCCCAGCATAGCACCTCTCCTCGTTGGCTCCTCTACCACTTGGAGAAGGAAGTTATCATCGACGCATTCCAGGAACCTCCCAGGTTGCTTATGCCCTGCCGTGTTATCCCTCCAACAGATGATATCGGGGTGGTTGAAGTCCCCCATGAGGACCAGGGCTTGTGAGCGTGAGGCTGCTCCTATCTGTCAATAGAGGACCTCATCCACTCGGTCTTCCTGGTCAGGTGGCCTGTAGCAGACCCCCTCTGTAATGCCACCTGTCCCTGCCTTCCCTTTAATCCTGACCCACAAGCTCTGGGTCAGCTCCTCATCCATCCCCAGGCAGAGCTCCATGCACTCCAGCTGGTCATTGACATAGAGGGCGACACCCCCTCCTTGTCTCCCCTGCCTGTCCTTCCTAAAGAGCCTATATCCCTCCATCCCAACACTCCAATCATAGGAGCCATCCCACCCCGTCTCCGTGATGCCAATAAGGTCGTAGCCCTGCAGGCGTGTGAACGTCTCTAACTCCTCTTGTTTATTCCCCATGCTGCGTGCGTTTGCATAGAGGCATTTAAGTTGGGCCCCTAATGAAGCTGTCTTACTGGCTGGAGTTCCTTTGTGCTGCTGGCTGGAGTTCCTTTGTGCATGCAAGAAACATGTTTATAGAATACTATTAAGTTGCTATACTACCAAACTGACTGTAAGTTTATAATGGGGCCATTTTGATTTAGGCACCGTAAAGATTTAAGCTGGAAGGAACGAAATTCAAATATATATGAAAATAATGGGGGTAAAATCCTGGAGGAAAACTCCCTTAACATATTTAAGAGGGGGAAAAAAAAAAGTAAAGATAAAAAACCCAAAACTTTGTTTCTGCGCCCCTAACGAACACCAAAAGCCCAAGGAAAAAGCAGGGAGGCTGGGATCCAGCCTCCACCTCACACAAAGATGTGTAAGACAGATTCATAATTTGCTGCGTTGTACAAAGTTACTAAATCTTCTGGGTTGACTAGGAAGGTCACTTGTTGGCCTTCACTTAATGTATCACATGCATTTATAAAGGAGTACCTTGGCCTTTTTCCTAGTCCATCATGTACAAATGTAGCCACCTGCACTTGCACGACAAACTTAACACAGGATTAAAAAAAACAAATAAAAACCCACACCAAAAATTCCAACTGCTATTAGAGGTAAGAACCAGAACTTCACCAGCTTACAGGTGCATAAATTGTTAATCACTTAGTAGTATTGGTCACTGGGTGGGATTGCTATTAGTCAGTACCTTCTTCTCAGAAGTATTTGTATCATGACAGTAAAATAAGTTACACCCAGTTCACACTTATCTTAAATGCTTTATGCAAACTTGCAATTTTAAGTGATTTAAAGAAGCCCATCGTGCAGCAGGGGCCACATGTCCAAAAGGCATTGTTTGATCAGCTATGTTGCTGTCAATGTTATGAAAGCACTATTTGAGTAGCCAGCTGCAACAGTATTTTTAAGCAATTTTTAATCCAACTTCATGCTTGGATGAAATAAACAATTTGAATAGAGAATTTTGTTGTAAATGGCAATTTTTTTCTTGGCATTTACTTGCTTTTGGAACCTGGATTAGCCTTCATGCTTCATGTCACTGAAGTGGAACTGATATGTGATAATGCCATAAATACTGCAAGAGTTTCTATGCAAGAACATTAATAGGAAATACACACACAAAGAAATGACCCAAACTATGTGAGGTTAACATTACTCACCGCACCCCAAGGACAGAGAGAGAAAAGATATCAAATCACACTTCTCATTCCCAAATAGAGGCCTGTAACAAGTCTCTAAGCTCCTGACCTAGTGAAAGCTGGGAGCTACTTCCCATAGAGGAACAAAACCATGAATTCCATACAAGACCAGTCGTATCTTGCCTCTGAGAGTGGCAGCAGCTTATGATTCCTCCTGAATCCCCAGCTGCCCTGAAGTATGGCACTTCAAAGGTGTAGTCACTTGGGGGAAGACTCACAGGACTTAAAAGGCACTTCCTTGCATAGACAGATAAACGTCAAAACTATGTGCACATGCTGCTGTTTAATGACCTGCCCTGGGTTGCTAACCCTACCTTGTACCATTGTAATTCTAGAATTTATGGCAATCAAGGAAAGAGCAGGTGGGACAATAAGACAATGGCTCAATAGACAAGTATGTTCTTGCAGCTGGGAATCAGAGAAAGCACAATGGCACACCTACGCTCTTCAGGTTAGAGTGACACTAGTCTTTTGTCAAGCGAGGATCCTGCATATTTCAAGAAAAGTAAGAGAGAAAACACTTGAGCAAGTGCATGATGCAGATGCATGAACCCTCACAGCAAGCAATGAATGGTGGAAGAAAGACAAGTACTTTCAGCACTGTCCTCTACCACAGGTAAATATGATTGCAAGAATATTTTTCCTTATTTTCAGAAATCAAAAGCAAAAATATGAAACTAATGTAACAACTTGTTACAATGGGAAACAAATGGGGCAAGTTAGTCAGAAGCTATACATTTATAATCATTTCAGAAAATAACACGACCCGTCAAAATATGTAGCACTATGTTGGGGAGGGGCAGCACTTTTCTGCAGCACCATCACTACTGCAGCCTTTGAAGATAAGGGTGTGTTGCTAATTGCAGTCCTATAATAGTAAGAAAAAAAATATTCTTTTCAGCATTAATACTTATTCATAACATTAAGTGTTCACTGTTTGCTTTCTGATTTGAAAATAACAAATGCAACAATTTCTGTTTTTTATCTATCCCCCAATTAATAGCACCAGAGCAGCTAAAGAAAAATGCTGCACTCTCCCTACATATATAAGAACGAACAGGCACCGAGTTCAAAACTGCTACTCTTCCTCCAATTTCAGTCAAGTTAGTTGAAAAGGACACTTGCAGGAGGGAGTCCCACTTGACTTGATTTGTTCTGTGGATTGCAGGACGCGTTTGATACTGCTTCACCAGAAAAGCAGGCACTCTCACAGCACTGCAGCAGCCCTGAGGAGCGCTCTCCCAAAGAGCCAAGGCAGCCACTCGCTCATTCTCACAAAGTTAGTCAATAGAGTAATCACAGTTGCGGTGCCTTCTACAGCCTTTTTGTTACCGTGAGCATTTAAAGCAGCACATTCTGGACACCACAGCGGAAGTAGCCTGTGAATAAATACGATATAGAAGTATTTTAAGAGGTACTCTGCAAAGCTTCGTTCTGACCAAGACAGCTTTCTTAGTCTCCTGCTTCTTTACAGCCATTACCACCTGCTCTGCAAGAGGCAACTTCGCAATCTTTTTTTCCCCCTCAGACTACTACCCAAAGACACCAATAAAGCAGAAACTACTCAGTAAGCTGCTGCAGATTGCTAAATGACAGCCTTATACAAAGATCATCAGTTTGACTTGGACATTGTAATCACCAATAATAATTTAGATATTTCATGCAAAATGCCATTCTATTCCCCACTTAGAATTATCAATCTTCAAAATAGCCTTCCTAAGCCAAAATGAATCAGTCAGAAATAATGGGTTCATTTCTAATTAATTCAACCTGGCTCACAGGAAAAAAAGGCAAATTTTATTTGCCTCTGAAACACAATGACTGTTCCAGATTTCTAGTACTTGAAAGAGTCTCTATACAAGTAATAATACTTGCCCAAATGTCTCTTCCTTTAAAATTAGCACCTAAAATTAAAAAGCAGCTTCCATATCCTGCAGGATTTCCTTATCTGCTTAACTCCTCAAGGGTTTGCTATAAATGGGGCAAAGAAATCTAATACTGGAGAAATGAAAAAATAACCCTCTTGACCTTGTTCCAGGTCACGTCTTGTACTTGTCATGTTGGCAAGTACTTGGCAAAGCCTGAAAAACCATAACCCAGCTCCACCCAGCTACTGGCCCCCACACACTAAGGCAGTAAAAGCATCAATATGAGGTTTCTCAATTCCCTAAAGCAAGACGCAAACAAGTGCTGTGCACAGTGGTATCTGCATTTGCAGGGAGTAGACATGAAGATATCAAACCTAACTATCAGATGAAGTTTATTTCAAGCTGGCACTTGAAAAATCCACTTGCTATAGCAACACCAGTCACAAATAGTTTGCAATTTCATAGAATCATCATATCATAGAATCATAGAATGGTTTGGGTTGGAAGGGACTTTAAAGATCATCTAGTTCCAAGCCCCCTGCCATGGGCAGGGACACCTTCCACTAGACCAGGTTGCTTAAAGCCCCATCCAACCTGGCCTTGAACACTTCCGGGGATGGGGCATCCACAATTTCTCTGGGCAATGTGTTCCAGCGCCTCACCACGCTCATAGTGAAGAATTTCTTCCTTGTATCTAATCTAAACCTACCCTCTTTCAGCTTAAAGCCATTACCCCTTGTCCTATCACTACATGCCCTTGTAAAAAGTCTCTCTCCAGCTTTCCTATAGGCCCCCTTCAGGTACTGGAAAGCTGCAATCAGGTCTCCCCAGAGCCTTCTCTTCTCTAGGCTGAACTACCCCAAGTCTCTCAGCCTGTCTTCCTAGGAGAGGTGCTCCAGCCCTCTGATGATCTTCATGGCCCTCCTCTGGACCTGCTCCAATAGGTCCATGCCCTTCTTATGCTGAGGGCTCCAGAGCTGGACGCAGTACTCCAGGTGGGATCTCATGAGAGCAGAGTAGAGGGGGACAATCACCTCCCTCAACCTGCTGGTCATGCTACTGCTGCTGCAGCCCAGGATACAGTTGGCTTTCTGGGCTGCAAGCGCGCATTGCCAGGTCATGTTGAGCTTCTCATCAACCAACACCCCAAGTCCTCCTCAGGGCTGCTCTCAATCCATTCTCCACCCAGCCTGTATTTGTGCTTGGAATTGCCCCAACCCAGGTGCAGGACCTTGCATTTGGCCTTGTTGAACCTCATGAGGTTTGCACAGGCCCACCTCTCAAGCCCGTCCAGGCCCCTGTGGATGGCATCTCTTCCCTCCAGCATGTCGACCACACCACGCAGCTTGGTGTCATCTGCAAACTTGCTGAAGGTGTACTCATCCCACTATCCATGTTGCCAACAAAAATGTTAAACAGCGCCGGTCCCAATACTGACCCCTGAGGAATGCCACTCATCACTGATCTCCACTCGGACATCGAGCTGTTGATCACAACTCCTTGAGTGTGACCATCCAGCCAATTCCTTACCTGCCAAGTAGTCCATCTATCAAATCCATGCCTCTCCAACTTCAAGACAAGGATGTAATGCAGGACAGTGTCAAATGCTTTGCACAAGCCCAGGTAGATGACATCAGTTGCTCTTCCCTTATCCACCAACACTGTAAACCTGTCGTAGAAGGCCACCAAATTTTTCAGACATGATTTGCCCTTAGTGAAGCCATGCTGGTTGTCACCAATCACCTCCCTGCCTTCCATGTGCCTTAGCATAGTTTCCAGGAGGATCTGTTCCATGATATTCCCAGGCACAGAGGTGAGACTGACTGGCCTGTAGTTCCCCGGGTCTTCCTTTTTTCCCTTTTTAAAAATGGGGGTCATGTTTCCCCTTTTCCAGTCAGTGGGAACTGAAGACCGAGGCAAAAAAGTCATAGAGTACCTCCGCCTTCTCCATATTCCAGGTAAACAGGTCTCCCCATTTCCTTCCAGAGAGGGCCCACATTTTCCCCTCATCTTCCTTTTTTCCCCCAATGTACCTATAGAAGCTTTTCTTGTTGCCCTTGATGTCCCTGGCCAGATTTAACTCTATCAGGGCTTTAGCTTTCCTAACCTGACCCCTGGCTGCTCGGACAATTTCTCTGTATTCCTCCCAGGCTACCTGGCCTTGCTTCCACCCTCTGTAGGCTTCCTTTTTGTGGTTGAGTTTGTCCAGGAGCTCCTTGTTCATCCACGCAGGCCTCCTGGCATTTTTGCCAGACTTCCTCTTTGTTGGGATGCATCGCTCCTGAGCTTGGAGGAGGTGATCCTTGAATATTACCCAGCTTTCTTGGGCCCCTCTTCCCTCCAGGGCTCTGTCCCATGGCACTCTACCAAGCAGACCCCTGAAGAGGCCAAAGTCTGCTCTCCTGAAGCCCAGGGTAGTGAGCTTGCTCTGCGCCCTCCTCGGTGCCCTCAGGATCTTGAACTCCACCATTTTGTGGTCGCTGCAGCCCAGGCTGCCCTTGAGCTTCACATTCCCCACCAGCCCCTCCTTGTTGGTGAGAACAAGGTCCAGCATAGCACCTCTCCTCGTTGGCTCCTCTACCACTTGGAGAAGGAAGTTATCATCAACGCATTCCAGGAACCTCCCAGGTTGCTTATGCCCTGCCGCGTTATCCCTCCAACAGATATCCCCCTCCCCCTTTCACTTCCAGCTTCCTGGGAAACTGCAGCTACTTGGCCAGCTTTCTGGGCATTGTGATTACTGTGTTTATCATTTCAGTATAGCCAAAGTACAGGGTAAAGATGATACACCAGCTAAGACGGTACAAGCTGTGACTACCTGCTATCTTTAAGGTTTACATCGCTGTGACACAGCAGGTGTATATCAAGTCTCTCACAGGCAATTCCAAAAACAGTTCAAGGTCTCGCTCCTAATTCTTTAAGCAACCCCATTTCTGTACAGAGTAAGTTTGACTGTGAGTTGTCAGACCTACATTTCCCTGGACAGGATATGACCTTGGGAAGAAAACATAGGAAGGCCGTGAATAAAGCCTTCTCTGGTGAAGGTACACAGACACAAAGCAGCCATTCGGATACCACACAGAACGGAAGCGAAGCCATCTCTGAGAAACTCCCTTCCTGAGCAAGAACATCTCAACACCAAAAGCAGCCCTAGAAACTGAAATTTTCTGTTCACTAGCAACCTCCTCCCACCATCTTTTATTGCCACTAATTCTATACTGATATCAAAGTTTTGACTGAGAAAAGATTGATTTCACATAAGAGTGAAAGCTAGCAACAGAAATAGCTCTTTGTACATGACAGATACACATTACACTCTAAAAATCCTTCTCTGGAAATCATAGAGAGCTATAGCTACAGTGCAAGGCATTATGCGTATCGTGTGAACGCCACCAAAGTGTAGATAACTCAAAAAGACAGGACAAATATCTAAAAGGAAGCTTAGACAATCACATGCTACTCCCCAATTTTCAACAAAATGAGAATTTCTAAAGTACATATTATTAATTTCTAACTTAAAGATTATGGAAATGCTTCAAGAAAACAGGTCTAGTAAAAACACTTTGCTCTTCCGTCAATTAAAGCAATTAAACGTTCTAGTAATCTATGTCACTGCTGTCCACAAGCAACAAGGACTAAGTTTTGTTGGCAGAGCTGTGTGGAGAAGCTTACAGACTTCACTGCTTGTATTCTGCTTAGCCAAATGCATTGCTAATAGCCTTGTATTGTCAATGCTGACCATCTATAACCATGAGTCAGCCTCTGTCCTAACCCTAATACTCACTAGAATAACATCTTAAAACATTCATACTATTAATCAGAAAAGTGTCTTAAAATCACTGTTAAAACTAATTTAATGCAAGGATTATTTTTTAATATACTCCTAATTTTTCATCGTCAAGGTCCTAGAGCATGATTTCAAACAACCCTACAAATATAAGTGTAGCTTATTTAAAAATAGAAGAAAATTGAACATTCCCATCTAATCGCACAATGACAGGAATAACCTTTATGGAAAAAAAGCAATGCTTAGTTTTGCTTATCAGAAAATTCAGCAATTCGTCAACATCTGAAAATGCAAAAATGTGTTGGGAATGATATGAAAAACCTGATCTTAACTGAAAAATAATGGCTTGTCTGAATTTTATTTTCTTTGCATCTTTTAAAAGAAAATTTAGACAGCTCTGCACTCATATTGAATCTAAATATAATTGCAATACATCATGCTAGATAATTCTCATAGGAGAGATGACATATCGGTAGCAACCAGACCCTGATGTGGATTAGGATAATGGGGAAGGACAGAGAAGGAAGAACATGGAGCTCTCTTCTGCACAGCATTTTTCATGCATACTGTACATCAACACAATCAAACACAGTCACCTTGTTGAATAATGAATAACAAAATGAAAAGAAAATCAAGGAGCAGTAAGCAAGGGAGAAAAGACTCAAGCTGACATTTCAAATGAGAGGAAGTCACCGAGAGGTTCATAGTGACTGTTCCAGATGGCAGGAGCTATTTTGGCCAGACTACCTGGCTAGGACGGGAGCCGCAGTTAGGTAAGCAGAAGGGGGCAGGAAGAAGGAAAGGAACAAAGGAAAAAAACAATCACTGAAAATGGGATTTTTAACCTGCAGGCCTCCTAATTCAGAACCTTGTAAGTAAGAGAAAGTTACAAAATAAAATAGCAACTCACTATGATCATTTAGGAAAAGAAAACCAATTACCACTCAAGATTATGGACATAGAAATTCCTTTTGGCCACTGTATGGATTAATTCTCTCTCCCATGCCTGGCTTTCTATAAACATAATTAAATTGACTATTTTTTTTTTATGAGTAAATCTTACATGTGCTTTAGGCAACATAAAGCATCTTACCACCTAATTGTATTCTTCATCTGTACTTTCTGCCATCAACCTCCCTTACAGTACTGGGAAGAAAGGAAAAGCCCTTCTATATATGTTCATAATGGTTTTTTTGTTTGCCTCAAGGTGCAATGCATATTCCAGCTGTCAGAAGTGATTTCCCTGCTCACTGAGCAAATATTCTCAACAATGATTTTCTTCTTTATTTACTACTATTAGACAATGATTATGCAGACACAGATAACAGAAATGCAGGCAGGTCAGAGTGCATCAAAGATTTATCTCTGGGCAGGAAGTCTAGTTTCATTAAATATAAAAATAATGTTTATGTAAGTGGAACACAGGGTTGCTGTGAGTTGGCTTTGGGACATAGGTGACAAAGTTGCAACTAAATTATGAAAAACATAATAAAGGGCAATAAGAACCTCACATGACCCCAAGCCTGTATGTTAGGTGAATATACCTCTTTCAGAAGAGGACTATTTTAAACAATATATCAAAATATATCTTCAAGACCTGAAATTGGATTATTTCTTATGTCCTGATGCCTGCTAAAAACAAATAATTTGTACTCTATTGCACTGGGCTTAATATGAGAAACAAAACGCAAAGCAAGGAAATATAAAACAAGCACAGAATTGATCTAAAGTAGGTTTTGTATATACAGTCATCATCTGAAAGGAATGTGCAAACAATATGCAATTACAAAAAGAAACTCATGTCTAAGTTGACAATCAGAAACAGGTATGCGTTTCCAGAGTACTCAATTCAATTTTAGCATGACTCAAGGATTTTCCCAAGGACTGTATTTAAAGGCCTGAAATGAAATGATTCCAGGGGTCTCACAAACAGCCCACTCCTTTTACCTTGCTTGCTGTAACCCAAACACACAGTGGCATGGGCATCCGTTAAAGAAAGGGTAAAGCCTTGAGTAGCTCCTGTCAAAACAGCTGATGTACTCCTAAGAAGGTCTTCTGGTTAGTAGAGTGATGGTCACGTCAACATTTATGGAACTGAAAGACCCAGTACATCAGAGTTTTAAATTATCTAAACAGATAACAAGGAAAGGATCACTGTAGAGGTGAAATTGAATCAGAGGCGAAGGGTATACTTCTAAAAGCATGCAAGTGAAGCATAGTCACCTTTTCACTTAGGAATTTAAACAGCACTGGCTTTCAGTAGGACTTAGGAACCTAATTGCTGGATACATGAAAGTATTTAGGCCCAAATAAGCACTGATTACAATTTCAAAGAATTTCTAGATTTCTTATTCCAACCACCAGGTATCAGCAAAGGGGTTTAACATCTCAGCTGAACTACATTACTCTCCCTGTCACCTTGCAGGGTCTCCACTGCACAAAAACCCTAAACCCTGATATATTTTACAAATGCTTAAACATACACGAAAGTTAATCAAGAGAGGTACTTATAAAATGTCTAAAGCTTCTTTGAAATTACCACAATATCTTAGCAGTTATTATAAGTGAACTGCTAAATAAAATTAAAGTTCAAGCAAGATCAGATTCCAAAAGAGAGTATATTCACTAAAAAGGCTGAATAGAAAACTCAGAAGTGTTTCAGGCAACCCTTTACATGTTCATTAAACACCGTGACAAAACAATAAACTGGAATATGGAAAATAAAGTAACAGGACAGTTTAAGAAAGTGAAGATGGAACAACATGAAAGACAAACATCAGCTTGTCAAGCAACAGACATATCGCACATTTGAATACAACAGCTAACTTACAAAATCCATTACATCATGCAATTTGGAAAGTATATGGGATGTCAAAAGATACCAACAGATAGAGAACTGGTGGGTTGTTTAATGGATATAAAAGAAATGCAGGCAATACCATTCTGTCACTAGTAAAATAATGGTGTAAACCAAGAAAAAGAAAAGCACACACCAACTATATAAGAATGTTTTGAACCACGGACAATACTTAGCTATTGCCAGTGCATCAGGAATATGAATACAAAAACATAGCTTTCTGTTTCTTGAAGTAAATAAAAAATAATTAATCCATAAAAAAAGCCTAAGCTTTTTTTCATTAAGCCATGTAAATGGTGTTAAACAATTTTAAATACAAAAAGAAATCAAATCAGGTTAAAAGACTTATTAAATACCTGTGTTAAAGTAATGAAAAATAATAAGGCTTCACATTTTTTCATTATTATTGAAAAGCGTAAGTGGACATTACAAAAGTAGGGAAAGTTGCTCCCTGATAGACAAAAGTAACGTTAGGATTATTAAAGAAACCAAAATTTGTACAGAAAACAAGCTTTTGCAATTAAAGGACAGTGTGTACTCTAGAGACCATGGACAAGATAACAGGAAATCTGGAATAAGAAAAGAGATATGAGATGACAAGACAAGATCCAAGCTTTCAATGCAAAAATAAGTACAATTCTGATTTCCAATATTGTCAAGATTATTGTATAATGGTTAGAGAAACTATAGACCTTTCATGGCTCTTGCTCCTTAGGATACAAAGTACTCCATGCTACTGCAACGGCAACAATAGTTCAAATAAATTAAGTAAAAATAAGTTAATAGTTCAGCCAGAGAAGAATACCAGTAATGACAAGCAATTGAGAAGAAACTATTCCTAAGGAAATACCAATTATGAATGTAGAATGGTTATACAACTAAGAGCAGGAAGAAATCAAGAAAAAACCTCTGTGACTAGCTGAGCTAACGAAGCCTTGCTTGCTTCTCTGCTATCTAACAATATGCAAGACTAAAATGGAGCTTTCTTCACAAATTAGTGACGTTTCGTGAGACCTTATTCCCAAGCAGCTTTTTGGTATTCAACAGGGATCGTCAGCCTTTTTCCTAGGGCTTTTTTCCCCTCAGCCCGGTCAACTGTTTTCACTGCTGGCAGGAACTCAATGTCTTTCTGTCTCTACCTGCCTGCCAAATAGACTAAAACTGGCCCAAGGATTCAAGAAATCCTTGAAGTGGGGAAAGAGAGGATGAATGCAAAGACACACCAACAGATTTGATCTGAATGTTCCTGATGGTAACAACTGCCAAATCCTTGCAGCTCCTCCTCAGCCATTTCATCTTCTCCCTTTGCATTTTCCCCTCTCCTACCTCCACTCATAAGCACAGCCTAAGTCGGGAAGGGAATCTAGGTTTCGGGAATGAATCACCTCTCAACGTTTCTCTTTATGAGATTCTTTTCTCTTTGGAAACTCAGCAAGAAATCATACATATGCAACAGAAATCTCAACAAACTAAATTTATTATAAGCCCAGAAAAGGGAATTAAAATAATTTATTCTTTCTTTCTAGCTAGAGAAATATTTTGCACAAGTTAAAAACAAGCCATTTTCTGATTATTAACAATGAGGACAAAGAAGGCAAATGGTCACAGTGAACTCGTCAAGCCTTCACAGCACCTTATCATGAGGGAAGCTACCCTACTTTCCAAAGCAGTTTTCTTCAGACTCATCACTTTTCTGCTAACAGATGGGAAGCTGAAGATAGAAAGAAGGATAGTTTATGCATAGCAGCAAAGGGGGGGGGGGGGGGGGGGGGAAATCTCAGCAGTGAGATCCCACAAATCTCTGCAGGATTCTTTAAAAAAAAAAAAAAATTAAAAATCAGCAACTATCCTTCTCCTCAGAAATTGGGGGGGGGGGGGGGGGGGGGGGGGGAGAGGAAGCATTGAAGACAAAGGATCAAAGACTTTTTCTGGTGCTGCCCATGTTCTAAATGCCTGAGCTGAGCTCTACCAGCCTCTTCTCTCCTGTGCTCTTCTGCTATACTTGCTTCTACTTGTTCATTTTTCTAATTGCCTATCAGTTCTAACAAAAGTAGTAATAAGAAATAAGGTTCTTTAGAAGTCTAACATAAAGAGTTCTATCATCAAAAAGCTTCCTCGTACTCTAAAAACTGAAAAGATGTGTTTCTTCTGTAAGACCCAAAACATTTAGACTAATACTTAATCCTAAATTCCTATCTGGATTAGTTTCTTCACCAAGTGGTCAGGATTTCACTAACTCAGAGAGGCAGTGATGGCAAAATAGTATATAATTATGCAGCAGCAAAGCAAATGTAGCCCTGTGATGCATACTAAAGTAGGCTCTCTGATAACAGTTTATATTTTGCCAGAGAGCCATAGTTTTCTTGAAGTTGTGATGATACAGTGAAAATATCATATAACTTTTTTTTTTCTTTCCACCACAAAACAAATCTGAGTGCTATTGGCACAGGAGAATATTTATCAGCAGTGGTACTAAAAACAAAACAAAAAAAACCCAACACCCACACCCACACACCCCCCCCAACAAACCAAGTTGAACTAAACGTCTTTAAACTGTGATACTTGCAATACTCAAGGGGGGGGGAGGGCGGGAAGAGAACAAATTCCACAAGCTTACCTAGTGCCAGAAAGGACAGTATGCTAAATTTTTTTTAGCATAATTTGTCATCATTTTCTAGATGAAAAAGCACACTACGTTTATATACAAACATATAAAGATTTTGGAAATACCCTCACTAAAACACTGAAAGCATTCACACCATCTTACCTACACCCAACTTTAAATTCAGACTGAAACGGAAACCAAGAAATTTGGGAGTGATTCTTTGGTTTTACTGTCAGTGATTTATTGAATAAATTAAGTAAGTAGGAATGGGCTGGCTCGCTCCCTCAGCGCTAACAGTGGTTAACACTGCAAGCCTTGCCCAAACTGTTAGCACCTCAGGTAAGAAGGAATGGCATTTGCACAATACTGATTTTGCACAATACTCTAGACTGAGCAGTTCCACTGATCCTATAGCAGATATGTGGCATCTACACATTAAATAATTCATCTTTTGTTTGTTTGCTTAATATAAAACGCCTTGAGGTCCTTAGTGTTAATAGATACATATTCTTGGAATCTTCATGTGGTTATCACCTTCCCAGTTACAACCAGACTGGAAAGACTGAAAAAAAAGAGAAGTATCATAGGCATGTTTTAATGTAAATATTGAACTCTGCTTCTTCATCAAGAATCTGTCATTAATGATGTTTGAGACCTGATGACAATGTTATGGATATCCAGACTTCTAGCTCGTGCAAATGAGATCACACTGGAGTTGTAGCACAAGAGATGGAACAGGATGGAATCATTTATTTCCCTTTAGTTCAAATTTCAAGAGCGAGCTGAGAAAATGCAGGGATTAAAAAACAATTGTATGCACATTCCTTCAAGTGAAAAGCCTCCGTTTCTCTTCTCTCTAAAAGAAAAGAGGTCATCATCCACAGAGTAGGATGGGAATCAGGGTGAGAACATTTCTAGGGAGGTTTGCCTTTCACAGGGTAGGCACAGAATTGCAAGAATGATTCTTAAACAGAAGTGTGAAGATAATCAAGCTCTTTAGCCTAAGAATTCTCAGGACATATATACAGACACACACACACATATATATATAAAAAGCAAAACCTGAAATAATCAAAGATAAAGGTTTAATGAAAGTATTAATGCTTCTATATATTATTTCTGGACAAATACTAGGTGCTCAACAGAAAAATAGAATACAAATATACACACTCACATATAGCCAGAGTTATGCAAAACAAAAACCAGAAGTACACCATAATTGTTTGTACATTATAGAAGTCAGAATATTGCCAAATAATTTAGCGCATCTTCTTCCTTTCAGGAAGCTAACTCTGTAGACTTGAGAAATCTACATGGATCTTGACGAAATACGGAAAATAGAACATGAGCTGCCTCCTTAAGTGTCAAGTGATCATAGGAGGATATTTGATTTCTTTTTTGCCCCATAATGTGAACATAAAAGAAACTGCACTACAGCAAGATCTCTGCCATGGGCATCAAGCACCATTTTCTCTTGGAATCATTGCATTAGACCATCAACTGAGACAAGCACTGACTGAACAAATGAAAGAGAGATATTTATCTACAAACAGTGTAACAGATTAAATCGCCAATAATTACAGCTATAAAATTAAGCAAATACTGGTCTATAATGTGGTTTTGTGACCATCAATTTTGTTGAGAGTTAAATTTGGTACCATTCTTATGAACTGATCTGCAGTATCATCATAAAGAAAACTTAATCCAGTTTATCTCATTTCCCTAAATTTTTTTGAATAGCTGTATATATGCCTTGATGTATAAAGTATGTAGTTTAAATTTAGAGATTTGTCCTCCATCGTTCTGAAATTAATTTTCCTTGAACACTCATTTCCTGGCTGAAGCCTTGAAGAAAGTAATACAGAGAGAACTCCCAAGGTTAACCTTGACTGTGAAATAGATTAGGAGAGCCTTTAGTTCAGAGGATCCTCATTCAGAAACTACTACATGTGGCAGAGTGATGGAAACGGTAAACAATTTCTGGACTGGTCTTCAAGAAAATGATAAAAGATGAGACTCAGAATGAGCACTCCTTATAGTGAAGACTGTCCTCTCATCACAGATTTCCTATAATTCCTTCAAAAGTCTCTGACTTCTAGTTGCAACTGTCACACAAGTTGATTACCATGATTTTGTGAGTGGCTGGAATTTTCCCAGAAATGTTTCCAAATACAGTCAAGTTCACTTGGCACACAGCGAGCTGGTTACGAAAGAGATTATTAACGGAGAACTGAGTGGAGTCCTCACAGCTGAATTATCAGGAGAAACTTCTGCAAACACAAAAAAATACTTCACACCTCTGTTTCTGTAACCTTCTGTGCCCAGGTCAGTCCAGCACAATGGTAGGGTCTGCTAAGAGTCAGTAAACGGCACAGTCGTAAACTCTACACTCTGTTCAGTTGGAAGGAAGGCTAAACAGTTTTGACCTTCACTATGAGAGCTAAGCAACTTCGCAGCAAAGACTTATGACTTCCCTTTTTACTTAATGGGAATTTTGAAGTAAATTCACTCATTGTTGGCCATTAAAAAAAAGTCCTAAAATTGAAGGTACTCCATGCTCAACTGTTAAACAGAGGAACGGTCACACAAACATATTTTTCCTCTTTCAAAAATACCTTCAGTTCATGATAACTTTGAGCTGTTTGGGTTGCAGTACTGCAATAGCTACCAATGATCAAGTTCTAGCAGCAACATAATTAAGTTTACATAATTATTTCATATCAAGAAATGAGAAAAGCCTGAAGTATTTTCATTTGATCCAAAAACGATGCTTGATATACAGATTTTGTTTCACTTATGATCAAATGAAAACTGAATACCATTAAGAACTCAGGGTGGGAGTTAGAAGTTGAAGTTAACCTGAGTTACCAGCACAGTATACACCAACATAAGATGACTTCACATAATGCTTGAGGAAATTTTATCAAGAGATATGAAAGGAAAATTTAAGTAATGAAAACAAAAAATTTCTTACTAACGAGTCTGATTTCCCCTATGTCACAGTGCTTATTTTAAATGTTACCAAAATAGAGGTAATTAGGTTGGCATTAAACTATAGTACATAAAAGCTGCTGAAACTTTCGTTTGCCTAGATGTTTAACCATCATTTTCTCAGCAAATTCTCACACTTTGAAAGTGAATATAGAAAGTCTGCTTAATTTCATATTATGTAACATGTACCAAATGCAACAGAAAGTAATATGGAATAAAACATATCTCGAAATTTTCAATTTTACTTGGTATTTCATACGTAACACAAATTTAATTTGACAAGAAGAAGAGTAATAAGAATAAAAGTCATCAATTTAAAATTGTATTCTTTGGTCCTAAATCCTTGAAGATGTGAAAGTAAGTCTAAGTTTCCATGGAAAATGTTCTATTAACAAAAAAGTAGGAAAAAAAAAAATCCTGTGCAGTAGACTTTTCAGCTGCTAGTAGATGAAAAAATATTGCTGTCAAGTGACTAAAATAGGAATTAAACTTTGTAATAGTCTGAAACATAGTAAATTTCACAACAGTATCAAAATGGACTCAGGTACATGAAATACATGACACAAAGGACATCCACAATCACATGAGAAAGACATTTCAATTTATATTCACAGTAATAAAACTTCTTTTTCATGTACTTTATACAGAAGTTAGATATATGGAACTACTTTTCTCTTATGCAGCTTGGCACAAGCCATTCCTGAGAGTGGGAAAAACCGAGTAAAAGAGGATATTAGGAAGTGATGTTCATAAAGCCTTTTCATCTTTAATGTAGTGATCCTTCAGCATCAGAGCAGGAGGCAGATACAAATTCGTAACAACTTTCTTAAATAAATGAGAATAATCAATACTGTGGTATAACAACAACACTTTTTCCATTCTTGACCTTTTATGTCCAGTTATGGAGATTATAGTACAAACCATAAAAGTATCCATCGGATTTGGCTGCTTTTCCTAGACTTTGAAACTTGCTTTTCTGACAGGAAGGTGGATAAGTATTTCACCTAGCAACGACATACTAAAAAGAAATCACAGCAAGCTTCCACACTGGTATTTCTGTAGCAATATCATCCACACTTGTATCTTCTTCAGTAATGGCTTCTCATGGAAAAAGTGATGTTAATTAGGGCATGACGTAAACAGCCAATTTTTGCCCATTCCTAGCCATCACTACATTGGATAAATATCTGCATTGTTCATAGCACTCAAATATATGTCTGTCTACTGACTTAAAGTTACTTTAATAGATTTGCTGCCAACTAACATACCTGGACTTCACTTATTTTAATTATCAACTTCAAAACCAAACTGTAATACAATAGCTGTTTAACCTGTGGTAGCCTAAGCATAACAGTAACCAATTAAACGTCAAGTTTTCAGCTAGTCAGTAAATTCTTTTATTTATAGCCAGATGATGATTATACCAGAAGACATCAGCAGCTTTCACAATTCAAAATTCCTTTATATTGGTTGCAGCACATAAATGGAGAAGATAATTTCCAGGGTCTAGATAGCTTGAGTAGTAGTAGTCATGATTTCTTTAAAATGCAATACAAGATGGCAGTGACAAAACACAACATTTTATTATGCTCATAAAAGCGGCGGCCAATACATTTGGGCCAGCTTACTTCCATTGTTGACTGGCAAGGACCTTTTCTATCTATAATTACTATTGGCAGCAGAAAGCTATCTCCTTCTATCCACTGCCTTTCAGATAACCAATTCATTTTTTTCAAAACATTCAGATCATAAAACAGAATTCCAAATATCCCACATACTATTTTATGTTCACTGTTCGTATGCATGGATGTTGTTCCAGAACAGAATACTGACTTTTTGTTAAGTATCTATGGCTGAGTCACAAGGCACTTAAAGAAAGACGCTTTAGAGGAACTACTTTGTCCTTAGACCATCTTTTCTGTCAAGTATTTATGCCAAAACAACACTGCTATCATGTTAGTGTAAAAGGAGGAAATTTGATGTGGGACATTAACGTAGTCACTGCTATAACTACGCTTTAAAAATTTCAGCAGAATCCTTTCCTGCGCGTACATTTATAGAAGCATTTTTTGGTCAGGTATTTCCTTGAACTGAAATATTAGATACATAAAATATCAAGACAATACCAACACCATAAACATTATTATAGATTTAGAAATAGAGCTTAATCAGTGGTCCATCTAATACTGCATCCTGGCTTGAACAGTGGCAGTACCAAATGCTTTGGAGAAAAAAATGCTGCAAATAAGAAGTCTGAGAAGTCTGCAATCTGGTAAAACCCACCTACATGGAAGGATTCCTTGAACTGATTTCTAGCTCTTCCTATAGAATATAAACAAGTCAAACTTTAATTACAGTAAGCTTTCACGTACAAATGGTATATAAGTAGATTTTAAAAAAATTTTGGAAAGCAGCAATTTACTTTGGAGTAATGTAATTTTATTTAATTGCTTCTAGTTAAAATTATTCTACAAATGTAAAACAAAAGTGTCTATTAATTCTCTGCATAAACTAAATTTAGATATCAACTGAGTAGCTTATTCACAGTATTTACTATAATTATGGCAATACTTTTGTAACTTTGATGATTTAAAAGTTTTGGGACTTGATACCAAATAATGATTTCTGCTGCATAAAGCAAAATAATCTTTCAAACTCCCATTGCCTTTGTACTTTGAATGTGACTCACTAAATTTACATTTTGTGAAAGTACATGTAGGAGTAAAAGCACTTATGTATTATCAAGAAATATGACATTATAATCCCATGAAGTTACTACTTTTAGAAAAAAATAAAACTGTTCCCATTCTCTTCCATACCTAAGTGTAAAGTGAATACCTTCCATTAACTTTACCTTCTATTAACTTTATAAAGAAAAAGGACACTTAATATTTTTGCATATATTTTTAACTTCACTTTTAACACAAAGTTTTAAAATCGGCCATGAAAGATAAAAATGGGAAATATTTTTCAATAAAAGTTAATGCATCTGAAAATATTTTTTGTATTTAAAACTATTCATTGATTTGTGTCAAATTTGACAAAAAGATGTGGCCAAAGTTGGGGTGGAAAATTAAACAAAAAAAACAGAGAACATTCTGCAGACATCTGTATTTTATAAACAGACCAACTTAAGGCCAAAAAAGGTAATTTCTTTAATTTCTTCTCTTCATTTATCTTCCTTATTCTCTCCACTTTTTTTACTACCTAGTTTCTCATGTGGTTCTTCAAACACCAACAGACCAACAAAGCAAATGCCATATAGATTCAGTGTGCCATTTTTAGGTGGAATTTGCTAACTGAAAATTAAAGTCATTACTAAATTCTAATTCTAAGACATTTTCTTCATGCAGATTAAGCCATTTTATTCTCCAAATTCTTTAGTACTCAAAAGTTACAGTCTATCGCAAGAGAGAGTTAGGCTTGATTTATTTCACAAGGAGATCGCATTAACATATGGTTCAGCCACCCTGCGTAGCTCACCCCACTAACACTTGAGCATATACCTCTAAGAATAAACAAACAGAGAATCGGGAGGGAAAAGAATGCAGAAACATCAACTGCAGGTGGGTGTAAACTTAACTGTGAATCCCTCAACCACCAGCGTTCACAGCTGAACTGTGTAGGAGTGGTCACAAGAGTAAAGAGATCACTTTCGGTTTTAATGTGGGTTGTTTTTTTTTCCTCACCTGCTTATGAAGAGAGACTATAGCAGTGCCCTGGAGGAGTGGTGGAAATCAGGAAAACAATTGTAATAAAAAGAATTGGGTTGTAAAAGTGCGTTTGATTTGAAAAAAGGCCTTAAAAAACAAACAAAAAAATGCATGAAGTGTGACATACGGCTACAGGCTAAAAAGTTTGGAAGCTTTTTGAAAAGCTCCTATTGAGGAGCTCCTTCTGGAAGTCAGGAGACAGACCAGGGAACAACCATACACACAGCTCCATTTCCTATTTGAAGACACTTGCTTCTAGGACTCGACAAAGCCATGGAGTGTGGAAACTAAGATACTTTTTCTGGTTTTAAACCTTTGGGTGGAAGAAGAAAGTACATTTCTGTTAGTTAACAATTTTGACAGTGTATTACCACTGGTTTCTCCAAAGACACCAGTTCAAAGCGCCTACTGAAGAGGGCCACAAACTGCTGCCTTTGGGCATAGATGTACTGAAGAAACATCTGTGCAGTGCACGGTCAAAAGTGTCACTATTTCAGCAACGTGGAAGCTCTCTGTCAGTGAAACAGCATTTACCTCCGCCTAGTGAAATTCAAACCAAATTACTACCAAAGACCAGAATGAGATAATTTATACCATGGCAAAGCAATAATAATAAAAAAAATAATATTGTAGTGACAGTAGCACACAGTAAACTACTTTTCTCACAGGAAATTATTTCTTTGCATCACTGTATGGCACTGAATATACTCCTTCGCTGAATGGAACACCATGTGAAGCAAACCATTACACATTTTTTTTTACCCCAAACTCACTAAGTCTAAAAACAGGCTGTTAATTAAGAAAAGGTAAAGGAAAATAAGTTTTAACAAACAAATGGGTTACATGAATACAAAATGCAGAGGGGACATTTAAAAATTGGCCAAGATTAAAAGCAGGAATAATGAGTTAAATTAGGAAAACAATTAATTAAAGTGTCTGTTTTGAATATCTGAAAACTAAAACCTTGAAAATGTACTGTTTCAGGGAAAATTCTGTAGTGCCAGGAAGATACTCCCAATGAAACTTAAAGCTTTTTCTTAACTTTAGCAATTCACTAACAAATCATCATTAAAGTCTTGATCCCCGGGGCATCTTAGAAGCACTTTTGCAGCATTAATAATAGGCCATTTAATTCCCCCAGTTGATTTCTAATTTCTAATTAGGTTTTAATTCATTATATAATTTAACCTTTCATTCTGATAGCCTGTATTCTTAAGGAAATAGGAATTTATCTTCCTAAACTAAAAGTTTTTACAGTCAAGACTGCTGGATTATGGTGTTCTTCCTGCTTGTTTACCATCTCCCTCAAACTATTCTAAAATAAATCAAAGTGTTTATTATCAAAACATTCTGCTTTGCCCATATCTGCTTATTCTTCTCAGCAGGCAATGGCTTGATTTTGGAAATGTTTCATCTCTAAGGCAAGAGCTGGTAACGTTCCATGAATTACTATCTCAAGCCACATCAAAAGATCCTCTATACCAGGAACTTTGTCTTAAAACAGTCTTTAAGAGTTTCAACATGGAACAACACTGAATAAACTCCTCATTCCACTACATATCACTGAAGAGACAAGGTATGGTTAACAGGGGTCACTGTCATTATTTGACTTCTCCTAGCTATGGATTGCTGCAGTACTTGACTCTAAGGGTTTCTACAGGACAGCTTCTTCTATTGTCAAACTAAAAAAACAAACAAACAAAAAAACCCACAACCAACCAACCAAAAAACCCTCACACAAACCTGCTGCTTTTTCATTATGATTCTTATTCAATTTTCTTCTGCACCAGGTGTAAGGTAACTAGCCATCTATCTCCAAGATCTCTTGTGATCTTAAACAGAATAGAACAAGAACTGGGGTTAGAACAAGAACTAGAATTAGGGTAGGACAAGAGCTGGAGTAGAACAGACTAAGGGAAGAATTAGGGTGAAATTGGAGTTGGCATAGAAGAGAATTGGAGTAGAACAGAATTCCTCATCAGTGCACCTCCACCTGCAATGCAGCACACTCCTAGCTCTCCCTTTGTGATTCTGGCAGCAGCAGCAATCTGCCAAGCAGTGATCAGCTACACCTTGGGAAAATTACTCCTGCACCAAGCCACGTTGCCGTTGGAGAAACATTTCAGGATCCTCCCAATTGCCTATGCTGGGGAGAAGAGTAAGGCATTGTGAAACGTTATTCTTCTGGTTCTTCATCAAATGGAAGTCTGAGTTTATGCCTTATGCCCAGTGGATTTTCCTGTCGTGCTTCAGTTTAATTTGTTTTGTTCTAAATGTCAGCAAAAGATAGAGTCAAGCAAGAAAAAATTAAAAGATTTTTTTCTATGACATATAGCACTGCCTGGATGGGACTGACAGGCAATATAACACTCCGATATTCGTTCTGACCCGTGGTTCATTGGTTCATTGCAGCGTTAGCATTTTCAATTGTACCAAACCTTCACATCAATGCAAGTAAAAGAAATCGATTGCAGGTTTTTCAGTTCATATTTTTTGAAAGAGCAGTACACGCTGTTCATGCTAAAAGACATGCTGTTTTTCTTTAGTTTACTGATCTCATAAGCAAATATGATGGCAATCGAATTTTGGCTGCCACAAAACAAACCGCATATTCAGTTTTCAACGTCGAGCCAAAAACTTTTCTGGTTATAACTTGAGTTTAAACTTATACAGCATGATCATTACCATAAACAATCTGCAAAACGTCCAGAAAACAACTCCCCCCTTGTAATCTACCATTAGAAAACCCCAAAGAAATAAACATAGTTATTTCAGCTTTTCTTTTACTTTGCTTTCAAGGATTTTGAAAGACCAGCTGAAAAGTATTCCTTCCAAATAAACTAAAGATTTTAAACAAACCAAAGAACGCTTCCAGACATTTTTCTTTCAAGCATACCTTAATAAATCTCTCTGAATAAAGAAAACTTAAAGGTAGATAAATAGTGTCTTTGAGGATAAAGAATTAGGGAAGGGCTCTAAGCATTAGAGAATTACGCTCATGGTTCATTTCAATTGATTTTGTCTACCCAATCATTAAGAAAAAAAAAAGCTTGACTTTCTTCTTCAGGAAAGTGAACAAAATTTTATTTTAAAATACCATATAACAATTTCAGTTTAATAACATATGTAAATACTAAATGTGCAGATAATGGGATTTGTATGAAAGATTTAAAAAGCATTGCTCTTCATCATTAAATTCAAGATAATCAGCATATTCTGCTGAAGATTCGATTAAAAAGCAATATTCTAAATTTATTACTCAGTTGTAAATATCAATTCAGTTTGCATGCCAAACAACATAAATCTGCAGTAAACAGCTAAATCATTCTGGAAGAGAAAGTTCGCCTACACACCAACCCCAATAGCAACAGAGAAAATAAACAACAGAAAAGCCACAACACTTTGATACTTCTCCAAAATCAAGAATATGCGGTGCAACTTATCATGCCTTAACAAACCAATTTAACTGATAAAAATTTATGATAACCAAGAGGCACAATGAAAAAAATATATAGTTATTTCATTATCAAATGTTGTAAATTATTGCTTAAAAATGATGGGGGTTTTTTTATGCCACATGGGAGACGGGAAAGGTCTGTCAGACCACAATACTAATGAAAATTTCCTAATCAAGCTTGACAGGTAACCAAATAAACAGATTGACAGATAGACAGAAATTGCATATGCCTCATTTCCTTTAAAGGAACAGACTAAAAATAAGGTCTTACTAGTAATTGTCACTACATCTATTATAGTGACTATTAACAGCACCCACAAACCTCAACATGACATGCATTCGACAGAAAAACAATGAAATCAGAGAGCGTATCACCCTAGAGGGCTCAGGAAAACCAAAGGGAGATGAATCAAATAAGAGCATCTGTCTCCCCTACTTTTATTACTTCATTAATGCCTTACAGGTGTCCCGACTGTGCTGGAGCAGAGAGTTTCAGCAGCATAAAGCAGCTCATGGGGGTGAGTTACCTCACCCAGATAAAGTGAATAAAGGAAGAAAGTACAAAGATGGGGAGAGCAAGGCAAGGAATGAAGACAGGCTTTTAAAACCTGACAAAGTTAGTTCTGGCTTTTCAAACCCAAGCCTAGCAGCTGCTCCAAAACTCCAGCCACGGGGGAACAGCCAGCTTTGGCAAAGTTGGGGAAAGTTGCCCCATGTTGCCCCAGGAAGGCTCTGCACAGCAGCAAGCTGTGGAAACACAGAGCTCCACAGCCTGCAAGACAGGACTATCGCTTCCAGATTCGAGTAGCGCCCTAAGCGGTAACGGACTTGACTTTAATGTTTTCCTCTCCTCTCCCGTAAGTTCCTTTTCATTATTTTCATATTTTCTATTTGGCGTATAGGAACAGTGTAATACCATTTGAACTAAATTTCTCCATGGCTATAAAAATATTTTTGATTAAACAGATGTCAGCAAAATTTTATGGAGTGAAAATTGAGTAACAGATGGTGAGGTCTGTGGAGTTCAAAGAGGCTGTATTTTTATTAAAAAGGAAATTTGAGGAAAAGAAGTATTTTGCTGGAAATATTGATGCAGTGTTTAAGCAAATGTAAAAATATTCCTACTTGATAGAAAACGTAAGTTTAAAAAAATAAAATAGGGCTATTCATATCATAAACCTCAGACCATTAAAAAAGGGATTTTATTCTGCTTCCTTTTTACTGACTACAGCTTTTCATCCATGACGTCAGGGTTCTCAAAGAAAAATAATACACTTCATGGAGGAGAAAAAACCTCAACTACCAAACCAAAAACAACAATGACCTTGATTAAGGATCCTGGACAAAATACATCCTTTATGTGACACATAAGCTATTGTGAAAGCAAGTTTAGGAATACTTAACCATGGGATAATAAATAGTTATCCCAAACTTATAAGTATTAAACAAAATCGCAAATAATGGCATATACCCTATAGGAAATGAGACTGAGAAGGGTTCTAACCCCTGACTACCATTTATGTGTAGATTGATTCGTCACCTCTTTTCCAGCTTTACCACTTAGAATGGTAGAAAAACATTGCCACCAGTGGAATACAGACAGAGCGCCAATGAAATGAAAAGAATGGCATACATATAATTATTATAGTATAATCTGATTCTGTCCCTACTCCTATGGCTCTCAAGTCTTTTTTTCAAGGTGTTATTTTTAACATTTTATTACATCATTGGGAAAAAAATTAAAAAGGCGAGTAGTAGTTTCAAATTCACGACCAGGCTCATTCTGCATCAAAGAGAAAGCTACAGTGCCCTACGGAATAGCAGTCAGTGAGCTACTTTAGATGTCCATGGGGAAAGACTTCGAGAAATCTAATAGTTTCAGAGCACTTAACCATGCAGAAAAGAGCTATCTGTTCTTCAAATGAGTCTTGGGCACAGAGGTCAGCTCACAGTTAAGAGACAGCCTACGATACCTACACAACATTGGTATTTTCACTGGAGGCAGCCGAGCATGCACCAACCCAGCTCAGCTTTATCCAACATAGTGCACTTCTTATCTCCCCTACCAAAAGCCTGCTGCAAGCTACTTCTGACTAATCTGCTCCTGGTGCAGCACCACTCAGAGTTCTGGTACTGTCTTGGACTAGCTTTAAGTACATGCTGACATTACCAGTAGTAAAATGATCATGAACACAGTATTAGACAGACATTTTTGATCTTGCATCTTAATTTCCCAGTGACATCTTCCACCAGATACTTAAACCGTGCTGTCTGGATTCCCGATGTGGATAGTCTTACAGAAACATGGAAGCTGCTGTGTCCTCACACTTTAAAAATGCTGCTTATTTTTCAGAAAGCAGTGCAATAAAATGAAAACTCCCAAGACTGTGAATCCAGAACCAGTGCTTCCAATTAATCAACAGTAATATTTATGGTTTATGAACTAAGATCATGTCTTATTAGTGGTTTTAGACCTTGACACCAAGACCACAAGAAATACACATTTTGCTAGAAACACTGTATTTTACCAGTGAAATATAGTATACACATTCAGCTTCTGTTTGACAGTGATAAAAGAATCAACTAATTCAAGCCTATACAAAGCAAAATATCCTCCTCGAGTTCTGTACTTCAGGTTTTTGTACAGGTACAAACAATTCAGAGGCAAAGTTTAGCTTTACAAGTCATCCATCATTCCTTCCCCTGTACTGATTCATTTATCAGTCACATCCAGGTATCTTACACTTGTTCAGAGAGACCAAATAAAACATGAAAAAGTTCTTGGATTCATGTTACTACCAGAGTAACTTAGGTCACGTTTAGTACAGCGCTCCAGCCTTCCCAAGAAGCGTTCGGATAACTGATCAGATTCAAGCATCTTGAAAGCACATACATGTTGTCTAAAATATTTTCACAGTGCTTTTAGACCTAACAACTCTGTATTTAAACAAGCACAAAAGAGAAACATTGGTGGTGGGGGGAGGATTAATTACTCCTATTTACAGGCTTCTTTTAGCAGTTTTCCAGATCAGTTAAAATTGAAGTTGTATCTTATTTTCAGTGATTCAAAAATCAAGGCAAGTGACAGAAATTCATCAGATAAATGAGAGACTACCTTTCCAGAGATATAAAAGAAAATGCAGCTTACACATCAGGCGTCATCTTTTAGAGCTATTCTTTATCTTCTAAAGGCAAACACGACGATCAATCTACAAAAATCCTGAAATAATTACCCAAATACCTCCTCTTTATCTTCAGCTGTTCGAGGATTCTATAGTTTTCAAAAGAACTCTTAAACACAGGACATTCTGGTTTTTTGACTATTCAGTGTTAATGGCTTAAAAATATCACTCCAAATTTTAAAAAGGGATTTCAAAAGCTTGACCCAAGCTGATAACCTTGGTTAAGATTTTCATTTCTGGATATTTAAGATAAAACGGTTGAGGACTTATAAAGAGGAGAAACCAGTTTTACAGCAGGGAGAAGGATAGTATTTTAGGTTGTGATAAAATTCTCAAATATAAACGCCCCAAGTTAATGTGCCAGTGTTCATTGTGTATTTTTTAAAGGAAGGCCCATAGCATACAAATTAACTGTAATTAGAGTTGAGCTGATGGCACAAGGAATGATCATCAGTTCAAAATTTACATGAAATCTGTATTTAAGCTCTACACAAGAGGCAGTTCAGTATTTAGAAATATCCTAAGGAAGGTCTCATTCTCATCAATGCTGATGCTGAAGGAAGCATTCCTAATTCTCTCTCTCGCATTTGAATCTGTCAGCTGTGCTTCTGCATTAACCTATTCACCCCTGTGTTTTGGGTATTAACAGCCAAGAACAGAAAATACTTCACCTAGTGCAACTAACAGTCCTCTGGCGCTGTGCTAGGGTACACTCAAAGCAGACGAGAGTATTTCAGTGAGTGGACCTAGGTGAGTACACAAGGGCAGGGGATTCATATTAAAAAAAAAAAATTAGCTTTTATCTCATGGGGAGAAAGCTGCTATATAGGAGAAAGAAGAATGAAAATCACTTTATTTTCAGTGATTCAAAAATCAAGGCAAGTGACAGAAATTCATCAGGTAAATGTTGAGACTACCTGTGTAGTACCTAGATCAGTGCATCGTAGCACTTCTCTAAATTTTGAGAGTAGAAAACACACATTGCCAAATTTGGATAAGTCATCTTTTTTTTCAGCTTTGGGGTAAGCAGTGTTAACTCTCATCCTTCCTTGTTTTCTGACATGCTTTAGGATTCACTGTGAATGTGGGAAAGGAAATTATTTGACCTCCTGAGGAGAAGGAAAAGGTAACTGTGAAGGTCGTGTCTGGGGAGAGATCACTTCTCTGTATTCAATGTCAATGTCATGGGGCCTTGGTCCAATTTGTCAGGGCCAAACCTGACAACTACCAGTGCGGTTTATTGTGAAATGACACAAGGAAAAAGTATGCTTTGTACAATCTTATGGAACCTTCTTTTTTTTCCTGCAGTGAAAGGCAGAAAAAGTCCATCTAAAAATACAAGATCATTTGCAAATGGATTAAGAAGCTAATTTGTATCAATATGCATAACGCTCCCAAAATCGAATGAACTTACTTAGCAATAAAAAGAACTTGTTAAAAGCATCATTTTAAGGACACCTCAATGGCTAATTGTTATCACATTGCAACCAGAAGTTTCTGAAGAGCTGCCTAGTGAATACTTTCACTGACGGGTTATTGTTTAGATAAAATACCATGTCCGCCCTGCACAATGTCTGTACTGGAGAGGACAGTACACAGAAAACTGATACTATTCTCAGTCCATATTAATAATTAAAAAAACTATGTGGGAGTTAAATCAGTCAATTGTTAGAGCTCAGTGCGGAAAAACTTTTGAGTAATGAAAACCAAAAATGACTTTTTTTTCTGGCGTATAACAATACTATACTTATTACTGAGTGTATAGTACTATCTTTGATGAGAATTTATGCCATTTAGGACTACTGGTGTAACTACACTGGTGCTAACAGAAGTGAGCAAATACGCTGCTGTTAGGCAGGACTGCATAATCTGGATACAGAAATTTAGGGCAGATCCCAGATATTTTCCCAGAGAATGCTGTACGCTTTTTCTTGTCTTTTCTTTTTTATTTTAAATTTACAGGACACCGCTCTGTGCATTGGGAATGTCAGTGGATTTCTGGAAGTGGTACAATGTTTGTGGTACTGCTCATTACCATTGCTGACACTCCCCAAGACATGCATGTCACAAGGAGACAAGGAAACTGTCTCACCAGGTGCAGCTTTGCATTAAATGCCTTCTTTAATGGAAGCTGAAAAACACCACACACTGTTCAAGATGATGATTAAAAAAAGAAACCAAACAGTTAAGGTCTGCCTGATTAATTGCTCTACTTAGCTAATTTGATAAGCTCTCAGTCAGTTTTCCGTGCCTCCTTCATTGGCTTGATCTACTTTGTACATTAATCTAATTATGAACACCTGCAATCAAAAGCCCCATCTCTGCAGAAGTTATATGACTCTTATTTATACACAGCATTTTTTGAAAGGTCGATTAAAAAAAACCATCTTGCCACGAGAAGCATTTCTGGGATACAAGGAAGGCACAGAATAAGGGTAGTATTCAGTAAATATAGGAACTGCTCCCTGCACTCTCCAATGTTTCATTCCCGCTCTATTCAGTAACAAACTGCATTCTTCAAGAGAATTCTAATAAAAATTACATTACAGGAGACAAAAGATGACAAATGATTCAAAGTAATTGCAATCCCCAAACCACATTAATCAGATAAGCCATACATCAGAAGGTGAATAATAATGCCAGGTTCAATTTAGAGTACCACGGGTATCTGAAAAGAAGGGGACTTTACCAAGAAAGCTCAGTATTTTTATACCACATTAGAAGCATGTAAAGCGGTAAAACTATTTTGGGGGGGGGGGGGGGGGAGAAGAGTTCAGCATCATCTACAGTGGACATATTTTAGATAATAAAATATTAACTGTGTATTTACGAGTCTAGATGTACTTGATGTTCCCTTGATTCACAACTGATAAGCAATCCGTTTATATTTGCACCAGTTCTTCATACAGGACAGAATTCTTTGCAAATAAAGTACAATATAAAAGTTGCACCGCAGTAATTTTGAAAGTGTGAACTGTAAACTGATCTTCTTTTTTAAAACTAGTTGTACTAATAGCTTTAATTGATCTCTCTGATTGCTATTTCATTCTAATTTTTTCTTGTGAATATAAATTAGAAACAAAAGGAAGCACCGAACAATTTTACCTGACTATGCAGATTTTTTGACACTAGATTTGTAATTCCTTTTCACAAAGTATTTTGTATGCAAAATTTTCAATACTCTGTTTTAATCATCATTTTCTCCCTCTCAAAACCATTAGAGAAAGATTGGACAGCATAAAATGAATTTTTCCATCAAAATCAGAAATGTTATAGTCCAGTTTATCTGGGTTTTTGTGCTTGATAAAATAGCTTGATTATCAAGGCTTGATATAGCCTTGATAAAATGTGTTTAAAAAAATCAGACTGCCAATAATACTGTCAGACTTGCCTAACTCAAAAAAAACCAATTTGCATTAGTAAAATTTAACTATAAGCCCTTGAGATTACAATGGTTTCTTGTATTTGTTGTAAAAAATATTTCAGCTAAGCAATGCCAAGCTTGGGGCCTTATGCAGTAATTGTGTAAAGAAAAATTATGAACCTAGAATGAGGAAAAAGTGTATGAAGTGCGTAAAACAAACCAAAAACTGGAAATACAGACACTTTGGCATTAAAAGACCTGACAGATGTTAACCTTTTGTTCTTGCATTAACTCTTATTCCAGAGTGATGGGTAATTAAATGTAATACGCAACTGAGCAAGGGTTTGTCCTTGGTCACAATCTGCAAAGATGCACATAAACCTTTACCGTTGGCTGTTCAAGACCCTGCAAGCCAAACTATTCCCATGGGTAAGCGTGCTTATTAAGAGGCCAATGAATATGCGAGGATTAAACATTTTTATTCAGGAAGCAGCAGTGCATTTATGAATGTGACTGGACTCTCAGAAATACCAAGAAGCAGCTTAACTGAACGTGTCTATTGATTACCTTGACAGCTTAATAAGGCAGATTTTCAATG
Organism: Aptenodytes patagonicus; assembly: GCF_965638725.1. Classification (NCBI taxonomy): domain Eukaryota; kingdom Metazoa; phylum Chordata; class Aves; order Sphenisciformes; family Spheniscidae; genus Aptenodytes; species Aptenodytes patagonicus. The sequence goes on from NC_134956.1 coordinate 4,338,776, forward strand.
GCTGACTGAACTTAAGTGAACCAGGGAAGAAAATTAAAAGACTGTGTCCCTTAAAGCCTTGACCGCTACTCTGACATCTCTAATCCCATCAAGCTAGGGAAAGCTGTTTATTAACTTCTGGTCTCAGAGGTAGAGGTCACTCAGTAGTACAGACATACTTTGGCAGATAAGGGAGAACTTACGAGGTAGGAGGAAAAAACAAACAAACAAAAAAAAACAGCAAAAACCAAAGAGGGGTGGAACCACATGAGGATTCAAGCTACTTCCAAGTAAAAAGCAAGAGGAAAAATAATTAATTTAAAAATATCTATCAGTAAACCCAGAAATACAGAAGGTGTTTTCTACTTAACAGCTCAAAAAAAGAACAGAACACAGTTGGAAACCATTTGATAAATGCGAGGCTTAATTCCAAAAGCTGGTTTATTTTCATGTCATATCCATAATAAAAGTGGTAATTTGCTAATATTTGGAGGAGAAGGGGAACAGAAGAAATGTGTGCTGCTTTGGAGGAGCACAGGGGCTTATTTTGCCTATACAAAATGAGTTTATGAAATATTTTTAACAGAGTTATTTTAAGAAGTGCCAAAGAATTGGCAGCCATGGAGAATTACTAGCATAGATAAAGAGCCTGAAGACACGGAGCCTGGACAAAATGGGATTCACTGGAACCCAAGCTAGGCCTTTTGTGTTACTGTTTGCATCTTGCCATTTGGGGACCAGTCATGAATTAGGATGCCACTGCATTACAAATGTCCCTGTCCTGCGCTGTCTGCAATTTTTAACATAACCATTGAAACTTTGAGGCCATTATCAGATTCTTCACAGATCTTTAAAACTAATTTTGAGCTGGATATTGTATAAAACTGGAAATTTGTCACTAATTCAGTACAAAAGATAAAGACTAAACTCATGTCAGTGCGTTTATGATCATTTCAAATGACTGACAAAATAATGTAATATCCCCTGGAATGATCATGTGTATAACTTAACAAGATAAAATAAGGCTTACCATGAACATAGCGCACAGCGTGATGCAGTCTTTGTGCCACAGCATGCAAGCCCTAATAAAAATAAAGAAAAAATAGTTTCAATTTTGGTAATATAAATTATGAGTAGATACAATGAATGTAAAACCAGAGAAAAAAGCAGTCCAACCATTTAAAAGCATCTGGTTTCATTTAGATCCAAATGGGTTTATTGCACAATTAATAAAATTAACCTCCTATCTTCTGTATTACTCCCTAACCGCAAACTTAAAAGTGAGTCTTAAAATTCTAACGCACCTTCCAATATAACCGAAGCATTAAAAATGGTCTAATTCCAAAAAAGCCAAAAAAATAATACATGTAAAAGCTATTATACTTGTTGCCATTTATAATTATTCTGTAGTAGCACTGAGGTCTGTAAGTCTTAAATAGAACCTGTAACCTCAATTTTTCTCAGAATCAAGTATTTTGAAGGGAAAAAGATCTAGTAAATAAATATACGCATGAATCAGGGTCTATGAAAGTCTTACTCAGTTACTTTTGGAGGAGATGAAAACAAACGTCTCTTCCAAGAATTACATCAAGACAAACATCTAGATATCTCTCTGGTTCACAAATCTAACTACAGGATTACTAAATTGTCAACAAAGAATCTATTTAAAAACCTTCTGGAGATGATTTTAAGTAAGCAGAGACATAATACTGTGTGTGTATCATATTTGTCAAGACACAACTTGATAAGCGTACAGTCTTGTTAAACATACCATCTTACCACTGGTCAGATAATTGTTTCACTAAGCTGTGAGATTTACGCAGTTACACAGCAAAAACAGCCTTCTAAGACATTCAGAATAGATACATTCAGTATCAATTTCTCTTTCAACTTTTCAAAGCACTATTGGAACGTAACAAAATGATACACAAACTGAATGTACATTATGCTATTAACAGCCAAAAAGCAATTCTTTGAATCTCTCAGTTTCACTGCGAACACTGCACGCCTGTTCAGGTCAGAAATTAAAAGGACAATACAACTTATTTGAGAGTCAAGGCTAAGTTAGGTAGGTGACACATCATAAATGAAATTGAAATCTGGCCAAAAAAAAAAAAAAAGGCTAACCCACTTGATAGAAGTGCCATGGAATCTAATTACTACAAGTGATCAAAATATCTTTCTTTCATCCTATGCTAACAGAAGTACTTGCAGTAGTTCCAAGTCAAACACCTTGCTCCACTGCCTGGGCTACCAACATCACTTTGAAACATTTATTCCCATTACGGAAATACATTAAAATGGTTGAAAACTAGAGCTCTATCATTTTGACTTGCATGCACAATACTGGAGCTAAGCAAAAGCAGTCCATCTTCTCCATAAACTGGCAATGCAATCCGTGCATCGGATACCATTCCAGGCCATTTGCGGGTAACTCCAAGAATCAAACTAACTGCAAACAGACATATTAGGGGAAAATAGCTAAACGCAAGAGCTTTGAAGTACAGCAAGTCAAAACAACTTTAACAGCAGAGATGATAATGATGCAAAGAAAATTAAATGAGTAAGGGGGACTCCCAGCACAGGACTCGAAGCAGCACAGATGCAGTTGTAGTGATGGGAATACTTAGCTCTGTTTTGCCCACACCACAGTTCCCAACGCTTACTATTTGAGGCTTAGATTGCAAAAAGTGTCTTTCTGGCTTCATCTCTCCATAGAGGTATGTCATTAAACCTCCTGCCTCCACTTGCCTCATCAGTAAAGTACTTACACTTCTATGAGACTGGTTTTGAGTACAAGTTCAGAAGATAACATAAAAGTGCTCAAATACTAGGGTGATAAATTCAAATAAATGTCTAATTGGTATTCTCAATATTATTTCTCTCACTCTATAAAGACTCAACATTTTCAGACTGGAAAAGATAACAAAACCATAGTCCAGGATTCTAAAACTGTAAGTTCCAGAGTAATCAATGCTAGTTTTAAAATGCATTGTTGCTTTGATCGGGGATTACTCAAGGCTCCAGCAGATCAATATTTCTTTATGCTTTCATCTGGCATTCCCAGAGTTTTGGAAAATTATAATTGTTAAAGGTACTGCATATTGCTGTAAAAGTCCCTGTAAAGGAGTTTGATCTGAGAAAGCCAGTCACTCATGAAAAAAAATTAGATTCATACAAAATTTATTGTTAAATAAAAACCTTTGTGCTTCATTTGTTTCCCTAAATAACTTAAACCCTTGCTGGAGCAGAAATTCAGCATGCCTGCAATCATTCATTTGCTACAGTTGGCTGAAAATATGAATAAACATACAGAAACTGATAATCAAAGAAATTGCTAGAGGGAAAAGTAGTTTATTGATTTTTAAGACTGTTTTTGATGAGGGAAAGGTTTCATCTTCCCAAGTCAAACTGAAGATTGAACGATGAAGAAATTGATATAAGTTCCCATTTATTCAAAATCCTAAAAATTTGGAAGAGTCACAAAGGTGGCAACGGCAGACTCTTCATCAACAAACCAGTTTCTTATGAGAAAGAAAATAGATTCGGGGTACAAGGGCACAAGAGAAATTTGATCAAGTATTAAAGGATCCTTCTAAAAGGGGAGGGGAGGGAAAGAAAAGGTTCTTTTTTCCCTCCTTCAGTCAGCTCTGGGATGCTCACCTGTTGCCAAATGTCTGGAGAACTTTTTTTAAATTATTTTATTTAAAAAAACCAAACAAACCACAGACACTTCTCTTTGTATTTTGGGCTGCTGAAATGGCTCTACGATGTAAGTCATAGCAGTTACAACCTACTCCAAGAACTGTACCCCTACCAGGTGTTTCCATACAACCAGAATGAATCAATACTTCTTGCAAATGATGGAAGAGCAGAACTACAATGGCTCCAAGTTTAATGAACTAATCTGAGGATGATTAAAGACTGGTTATAGATACTCAGAGATACGAGTTGCAGACTCACTGATGCCAAGTGAAACCTGTGAAGTGTTGCACGGTGCCTTCTTGTAAGACTCGGCACACATGCTATGCATGCTTGTTCATCCACCGTACCACACCCAGCCCCAACCTCATCTCAAGTCAGTATTTTCATCCTGCTATGCTGCTCGTATGGGGTTTTTCTGTTTTAGTGGGGTCTCGTTTGTTTGGTTTGGTTTTTAAACATTGATGAATGCTCAGGCAAAGGCCTGCAATTATTTTCTCGTCTCTTAAACTCACTTGCAATGTTGCAGTTGAGCACATTTTTTAACTCAATCTTGGAGATGATTTTGTACTGCTAAAATGGTATCACTTATCCAGTATTCTATGGCAATTTAGGAATAGCAGTCAATAGGTTTATTTTTAGTAAGTGTACCTCATTCATACATTTTGTAGTGCTGCACGGGGATCACTGATCTGTATGCATGACTGCAGTGATAAGATCTGGCAACATTCTTTAATAACTGCTTAAACTGTTCTAGTCGTGTGCTTCAAGCAAGATACAATTATTCCAACACCTAAAAAGAGCTTTTCCACTTGCAGTATTTTCCACTACTCAATATGTGCACCCTTGCCACCTGATAGTTAAGATTTTCCATTATTTCCTTTATTTTACTCCTTTACAGCCAATGGACAAAGCACATACATGTAGTTCACAAAAGATAGCTTAAATGTAATTTGCAAAGGTTATAAAGAGAGATTCTTCTTTTGATGCTCAAATCCGTGAGGATCAGGCTGAAAAAATATGTTGTCCATCATTACATATTTATATAAATATAGAGAATGATCTCTGTAAAGACAAAGTACTTTAACAAAATCAGAAGGATGATATCAGTATTTGGCATGATACTGAACAAAGCCAAAATTTATACTGTAGCTTAGACAGATCAAAGTTGCTTTGTATTTTTCAGTTTACAACAAATTCCAGTAAGATACATTCACTGCAGTGTCACTGAATTTCTTTCTACTTTATCTCTAAATGTCCTAGAATGCTGGTGCTATACAGTAATATCTCTTAAGATAACAAAATAAATTGAATTTGTTGAAGTTATCATGGATGTAGATTTTGAATCAAGCATAATGCTTTTGATAATATACAGAAGGCAGAGCTTTGGGTGAAGCGGGGATTAAAAAAAAAAAAAACCATCAGCTGTATTAGGACTGCCTCTGGGAGGAGAGGCATCCTGCTGGCCAGTGCTTTCATCTTGTGCAGTGGAAGAGACCTCAAAACTCCACTCCATTTGGCTCTTGCATCCTAGGTCAAAGTTTACTAATGTTTGAACATCAAATGAATGAAACTTGTCGTGGTTTAATCTCAGTCGGCAACTAAGCACCACGCAGCCGCTCGCTCACTCCCCCCCACCCGGTGGGATGGGGGAGAGAATTGGAAGAGCACAAGTGAGAAAAAACTCGTGGGTTGAGATAAAAACAGTTTAATAATTGAAATAAAATGATAATAATAATATGATAATAATAATAATAATAATACACAAAGCAAGTGATGCACAGTACAATTGCTCACCACCCGCCGACCGATGCCCAGCCAGTCCCCGAGCAGCGGCCCCCCCGGCCAGCTTTCCCCAGTTTATGTACTGAGCATGACGTCACATGGTATGGAATGTCCCTTTGGCCAGTTTGGCTGTGCCCCCTCCCAGCTTCTTGTGCACCTCCAGCCTTCTCAGTCGGTAGAACATGGGAAGCTGAAAAGTCCTTGGCTAGTGTAAGCATTACCTAGCAACAACTAAAACATCGGTGCGTTATCAACTTTGTTCTCATCCTAACTCCAAAACACTGTACCAGCTACTAGAAAGGAAATTAACTCTATCCCTGCCGAAACCAGGACAAACTCTAGAGCAGGTAAGGCAACATGCCATTTTTCTAAAGCAGACACTTTAGCATAGAATACATACAGTATGAGGGCTGTGGCATTAGCAAAAATTCCATAATGAACTACGCATCTGCAATTCAAGCTGGTAGAGAAACGAAATCACAAGATTTGCAAGTCAGGGAAGACAACAGGAAAGACAAACTACACTGATACTTGGAAAATACACTACCATGGGAAGAGCGGAAATTACTTCTTTCTTTAATTGAATGGTTATTGTGAGGGGGTTTGTTTTCCACTACCACCCCCCTGCAATAGCAGTATAGACCTCTACTACACCTTCAATTGTTTCCACCTTCCATAAATGTAGTAGTATTCCAAGTTTAGCTTACAATGTGAAATGCATCTCATCCTTCTTATAATTCCCCGGGATTTCAGTATAAGTAATTATAGCATTACAAAACAAAACTGACAGCCTATGTGTTAGCTCAATATGTCAAAAAGACAGGCAGTAAAGCCTCTCAGTGGCTGTGGTACATCTACTGTCATCTCTGATCAGATGACGAACTGAAGCAGCAGCAAGTCACAGGTTTCCTTGTTCTATTATATGAGTCAAGGGCGTTGTTCTAAGGAGGTTGCTCTGTCTCAGACAAGACCTAGCTAGAAATGTGAGCTGGAAACATTGCCCCATGTCTTATACATTTTCAAACATGCAAACCTGGTGCTTCCTTTATCGAAGTGACTGACATTAAAATCAAGGTGAAATTCCAGGCACCTTGAGTCGCTCTTGAAGCTAGAAGAGAGTTGTAGGCACCAAACAGAAACACTGCTTCTCTTCTTGGTCATGAAAGTTATAGATGCATTAATTAAAATAATCCCATTCATTTTACTTGGAGATCTGAGATCACTGATGCCCCCACAGATGCTTTATTTCATTAGTGACCTAAGCTGTTAGGAATGAGAAGAAAGCAGAGCTGATCATAAAAGAGCTACTGTACAATGTCAAAACCGCATCTGGAAGCGACTATGTCTCAGCGTTACAGAAGAGTCTTAGTTGAGACTTCACAATAGACTGAGTACTTCTTTGGGGATGTTCTGCCAGTGGAAATGTTACCCTGGTGGATGGAAGGGGAAAAAAAGGTTTGGGGTTGGGGTGTGGTTTTGGTGTGTTGGGTTTTTGCCCCTTTTTTTTTTTTCCCTGTTTTCTTTCTTTACCTTATCTTTTTTTTAAAGACACAGAGTTCGAATGATAAAAAAAAAGGCATTCAATACCTAAGAAACAAATACTGACTTCAATCCACAGTATATTTATATACGCAAGTATTTCATACAATGACTATTCTATATGTTAATTTAAGGCCACAAATATGAACGGACAACTTTACCTGTAATATTGTAATCATACAATAGATCCAGATGAATTTGATGTTAAAATTTCGTTAGGTACAGTTCTGCATTTAGTTGTTGACATATATCGTACTTGGTATGGTTAGCGGTTTGAGACGTTAATCTGTATTATCTATTTTATTCAAAGGCCATCTATTGTAGATTTAAAACAGAAAAAAAAAAAAATCATGTAAGAGTCTTAAGTGGTATGCTTCTTTGTTCCCCTGAGGTATATTTAAAATGAACAATGAAACAGGTATTTAAGATTTTAAGTGCTGGAATCAAAGCCATATATTTCAAAAGATTCAAGGTGATGTCCAACCTTCACTTGCCTCAACATTATTCATATCCCAAGAGGCTGAACTTCTGTTCTTCTGAAATTGTTTTGGTTATAAGAATATTTAGTAGCTCAAAAGGCATAGTACCATCTTTACCACAGACATTTTAGACATATTTTTTTTAAATATTCCATTTTATTACTAACAAATGGGGCTGGATTTGTAGCAGAACTCAAACAATTTCAAAGAAAATAAAACAATTATGACCCAGCTTATGTGCAAACTCCTTCACTGTTTGTATTTACCAGCACTTCATAAATTGGAGTTATTACCAATTGCTTTAATAATGTGTCTGTCTGATTCTAGAAGATTATCTGGGCCAGAAGAATCCTCAGATAATAACAATTATATGATATTATAGAGCTTTACAGCTGTATTCAACATAGATACTAGATTGTTTTTGCCCAGAGATAAGTTCAGTGATCCAATAACATTTCTAGACAGTTTAAGGCTCTACACCCTATAAAAACTAGTTCAAAAAGGAATGACAGTCACCTCCTATAAAGTCTCAAAACCCATAATTTGTGTTTGAAAAATAATTCTTTTTATTAGAAAAAAAACATATTTTCTTATTTCTGAAAGCACAAGTCAAGGACTAACAAAACACTGCTTTTCAGGCATTCCCAGCTAGAAATCACACATCCCTTAGGCATGTAAGGCTTCTTGGCTACTCACAGTGCTGCCCGTGTGTCGAGCTGGCGTTCAGCCAGCAAACAGCACAGTAGCCAGCTCCCGCGTGGCTAACTGCACGCAAAAAGGGAATCAGATGGCGGATCCGCACGTTGTTAGCTACTGCCATCTACCTCTGCTGTAAGGCGTCCTTTACACTGTGACAGCAATGAGACATTCACACCACATGTCTCATTATACTAAATCAAACCTGCTCTCAACTATGTGCCAAAAGGAGGGGAAAAAAAGAATTTGTAAACGTTTTGGGGGAAGAAATAACATGACCATAGGCTACGATGGCTACAAATAAGACAGATGTACTTGCAGCAGAGGAAAAAAAAATAAATATATATATATATATATATCTTCACGCAGAGTACAAGCAAATACGTTTGCTGTGCACTGCGTTACTTAACAGCAATGCCTCCAAGCCCTCTGCACGACAGCAGAAGCTGTCAACGGCAGATAAGCAAAACCACAAAGCAAGCAACCTGATCTAGCAAAAAAATACAAGTTGCTCACTTATCCCAACAACTGCCAGGTTTAATGATCACAGCCACTCCACAGGTATTTTCTTTTAGCAAGCATTTTGAAACAAAACCGTTTGTGGGAAAGAGGAGTCCATCATTCTCCCTCAGTAGCCTTAAACTCATCAGCTAGGAACGGTTCTATCACCCCAGCCCTGTGGATAAGCCACTCCTTTGTTTCATCTCATTTATAATTTTTCAACATCTTTCCACAAAACAGACGTATCATGCCGAAGTCCAAATACTCTTTCCACTGTAACCGTTATTAAATAGTCTATATTCCTCCTTACTTACTTTTTGTACAACTTGCCGTTGGGACTTTTGAGCTTTACTTCCCTCGCTGTATAATGAACGGTTCTCCTTAGACACGGCCCCTGTCTCTCCTTTCTACTTTCTTAATATATGTAAACGTACAACAAGAATTTTCAAAGCCATCTAACAAAACTGGATATCAATTTCTCATTAGAAATCTCTGCAGCAGCTCTGGGAACCGCAGCCTCCCCTCTGTGATTTTGTTAAAAGAAAAAAATCCACGTAAGTAGTCAAGGAATCATTGAAATTTTTATTGTATGGATGTATTTTTTTAATTTATTCATGAAGAAATATTTTTAAAGACTCTGTTCAGTTACAGAGGCTTTAACACTGTTATTACATAACTAGTTCAACAGCTTCCCCCACCATGTACTTTTCTCTGCATGTAAATTTTTTTGAAGTTATTTCTAAGGCAATAACTCGATATCAAAAGTTTAATTTCAGAGTGTGACAGATGACAAATATCTGCTTCCTATTTAAATGCTCCCCCCACAGTGCTATTCTAGTCTGTGCAGAATATAAATGACCGACTGAAGAAAAAGAAAAAGGAGAGAATTATGAAGTATTTTCATAATAATCTAGTCAAAAGCATTTTTCAAGGTTTTTCATTAAAATACACATTTAAGAGAGAATTAATACAAGGGGGAAAGAAGTTACCCTCCCCAAATGACGCTGATTAAAGTACATTTCTTCAAGAGCTTCAAAGATTTCCTTAGCACTACATCACTCTCTTGGAAAAAAATATGCATTTAGAATTTATGCTAGCTACATTTATTGTAAATACATTTATGAGACTGCAATAAAGGAATGCTGCCAGACTGCTCCATGTATACAGAAAGGCCTAATTTCTGCAACCTTCTTTTAGTATAAAGGACTGCAGTAAGTTTAACATAGTGGTTAAGCGTGTGCTTAAATGCTGAACCTGGACATATCTCAAAAGCTCATAGTACTGCAAGCCTTCATGTAAGAAAGATTAATCAACCTTAATATTAAACACAGCAAACTGTCTAGCAGGACTGTTAACCTTCTTAGTAATGCGAAGAAAATAGGTTTCATCTACTGCTCTGCTTGCTGTTATACCAGATGTTCACAAGGACATCCGTGATTCTGACTGCATCACAGGATGGGCTACGCCACTAGTGAATTTTTATCACACTACTACTTTGTCAAATATTAAAGGATAACAAGAATTTTCTTTTTTGTGCTTCCTCTGCTTCTTTTTTAGCTGAATATCACCGGGAAGATTCTCAGCTGATGTGCACGGGAAAATAACTTCATTCCATTTGAGAGAATGTCTCTCAACCACTAGAGAAAACCGTGCATACACTTCAAGTCAACCCTCAAAAGAAAAAGGGCTGTAATTCTGTGCTCATTTAGTTTTGCTGGCTAGTGGAGCATGCATCCTGCTGTATAAAGGTCATATCCATAGTCAAGGCCTGCCAAGGGATAACCTGAGGCTTAGCTAAAGATCTTCTCACAGGAAAGAGCTATAGAACACTGAAATTACAGCACTTTGCCAGGCAGGCAGATCCTAACCGTAAGCATCTTACTGTGATTTTAGAAAACTAGAAGCACCCCCACCATTTCACGCAATGCTTTAGCACACCTTCTTTTTATTTTATTCATATACCTTGTTTGAGGGTAGGGTACCAGTGCCTGTCTGCTGGGCACAGCGCAGCACTATAGGAAGATCTGTGCTCGAGTCCCAGTAAAAGCACAGACGTGCTTCTGTAGTGCTGTTTCAGAGTAATTTATACTCGATAACAAAGTCGTATCGGTTCTGGAGGTAGCTCAGCTACCTCTGCTTAGCATCCCACTTGCATTGTAGACATAATGGGGGATTTTCACAGTAGGTTTATTCATCAAATTAAGATATCTGCCTGGACCAAAAGTTTAGGATCACTGAAGGAGTGATTGAAAGAGTTCCTAGAAAGTAATCTGAGCATCCGTTAGGTGCATCCAAACATTCCAAATTTGAGAAAGGATTTATACCTCCCTGTTCACACAGCTGCGGTTAAACTGTTTTTCTGACTAAGTTTTACCTGCAAATTAATGTATTTTCTCTGTTAAGGTCTTCCAAAGCACCGAAAAGTATGGTGACAACGTTTCCAAGAAAGATTATTTATGCAAAGATGCCTTCCGGCATTTTCTTAAACTAAGTTCAATGGAGTTGTCATAGCTGGTTTTCCCATCACTTATAGTAACCATACACATAATTATTGATTACAAATTGTTATTAATTACACATGCTACAATTTGAACTATTGCACGTTATCTTGCCACTGTAGTCCCATACCACATACCACTTACAGAAGTAAAAAAAAAGTAAAAAGAAAGAGAGGCTACCAGAGGATTTGCACCAGCTAAATTGCTGTCCAGAGGCATCATGAAACACTGAACATTAAGGACTGCTGATATATTAGAACTCCTTCAGAAATGAAAGGAAGGAGAAGTGAAACACACAGCTATATCCCAATTTCATCACAGTGATCTGGAGATAATTCATTCTGCTGGCCAAAGGAGTATTATCATTCTGTTCCATGTTATAAATATAGGATCTGTCATATACAAATGCAGCTCCAATATAGCTTTCAATTGTGTGTTGGCTGATTTTGACCCCTCTAGTTCAAGGAGAAAAAAGAATTTCCCCTCTTCGAAGGAAACAAGCATTGCTTCTGCAGCACATTCAGCCGACAAATTCACAAGAATTCTGGCATGAAGTTTATAAGCAGATATATACTTATCAGAAAAGTACACAAATATTACAGATAAAGCCTACGAGGAAGAGAAAAAGGCTGTCGAACTGTGTCTTTAACAACAATCTCAGTCAGAGTTCCTGGAGTTACTAGAATTTAACCACCTCCCTTAACATTTGTCGTTTATTGTTGTTTTCTCTATTTCTAAAGAAAGAATTCCAGAATTTTCTTGATACAGATCAGAAAAACAGTGCAGATAAAAGGAAATAAACCTGATGAATCATCTCTATCCCCAACTAGAAGCATAATACTTAGATGTTATCTTTCCTTTTTTCTTCCCTTTCCTTCCCTTCTTTTTTCTGCCTTGATGTCACCAACAAAAAATTTTGGTCAGGACTGACTGACAACTGCCTAATGAAGTTCCAAAGTAGTACAGGTAGAATTATTCTCACAGTTTTTCTGGTCTAATTTAAAGCAACAACTCTTACAAGGAACAAGATTATAATACTGATAAGGTGGTATTTGTTATTATAGAAAGATACAAAAATTTGCAGAAGATGAGACATTTCGGAATACTTCCTCTGATCTTGCAACTTTTACAGTTTCTTTACAGCAGCAGTCTTCTCAGTAATAACAACAATAATAAACAAGGTAGTTTTGGAGTATGTGAATAATGATGGGACCGTAATGACAATTTGCAAAAATTTTGTACGTCCTCATACTAAGACATTATGTATGGCAAGAAGCATCTGACACAGATTTCTCTGTAAATTAACCTGCTGGCTTTTTATGCAAGACTGTTATGCTTTGCCTCTTTATTAATGCCTATGACTCAAAAGCGGCAATCAATTAAATTTTCTTTGATTAACTAAAATACAGAAGTTATTTTCATGGCACATATAGAAGTAGTTCAAGATGAATTCTTTTGATTACAAAGCAGAAAACAGGCCATTTTATCAATTAAAATGTAACGAAGAGATGCCAGTGAACATTTTTCTTGTGGTTGACAGTTAACTCTATTCCTAAACTATTCCTTTTACCATCTGTGGTTGGACTTTTGAGAGAATGCTTACAAGAGCCATTTGGAGGAATACTGTTTTATTACCGGTATTTTAAGGTGCCTAGGACTATTCCCTGCATTGGAGGAATACTACCAGTATTTTAATGTGCCTAGGACTATTCCCTGCAAGCTCTTCATAAAAGAATTCACTGGAGCACACCACCAAATACTCTCTTTAAAACCAAGTGATTATAATCTCTCTCCTATTAAAGGCAAAACAGTGGTCTTTCAGCAAAGCATGAAGGAAAAGCAGTATTTTAAAACATTTCTTAGCTTTTCAAGGCTTCTCCTGCAAAGCTTTCCCCCACACTATTGTCACAAAAAGGCAATGCTGACAGCTCTTCAGGCTCCAGCAGGAAGCCACCCACACACAGATCCAGAAAAATTCTGCCTTGATAAACTGGCTTCTCCTGGCCAGGCCTCGACGTGACGTCGCACCTCTTCCTACAGCAACGCGGCGCTGGCAGGATCTCCCTCTGGGGACTCATCATCTGCCACAGAAAGCACTTTGCAACCAACGGCGTTGCTTCTAGCCCACTAATCTATAGGATCCAGGAGCACAGCAGGCTACAGTGCCTTTTATGAAATCTCCCATTCCGTCTCCTGTCTACCCTGCCCTCAAAACACATTATGGTCTCAGGAGGTGCGATCCCCACGTGTTCTGGGAGGCCAAAACTAGGCCGACTGTACTGCTTCCCCTCAGCGGTAGGAAGTTTTATTGACAGGATCAAGGAGCATGTGCAAATAGAAAACGCAGTCTGCTAGAAGTTACTATATTGCAAAAGGATAGCCAAAGAGACGCAAAATCAAGTTTATTCCCCAGGGTAGTAGCATAAAGGATGATCATGCTAGCTTGGTTTCCTGATAATTACCTACCTGAAGATACCCATTAGTCACCAGTGTTCTCACAACTATTAGAATACATTTCAGCTGAAATTTTCTGTGACAAGGGGTTTTGCTAACCGCTCTAAGTTTTCTAGGTTTAAAAAAAGATCTCTTATTATGGATTAGAGATTTTTGGTTTTACTGACTGTGTTTCTGTGCAGGTGAACCAACACTAGCTTAGAGTACATCGTTAGAATAAATGGATTGTTCAAGATCATTTCTATGCATGTGAACAAATACTTGAGGAAAGACAGACATAAAATAAGACTGTTTTAAAGGTTTTAACACTGTACTATATTTATCTTCCTTTTCTGATAAAGTGTGCGCCTTTCGACAAGAGAAAATGGAAGGGGGATCCAAGGGAATAAAACTACTGCCATCAACTAAAGGAAATGTAACATGATTTCAGTTGTACCAGAGATTAGACATACTAAATGCAAATACATGCAAAAATTCTATTCATAAAGTCTTTTGGAGGTCTTAAATAACTTTTTTGTAAAATGTGTCATTCACAGAATAAATGCAGATGTATTAAATTATGTGAGGTGTGATGTAATTAATTGTAAGTGATGTATTAAATTCTTGTGAGATTTTTGACCCTCATTTGAGATCATCAACATCTAGATCCTCAGCGGCTTCAGCATGCACAAATACAGCCAAGCCAAGTGCATGAGAATCTTACAGGGTCTTGCACAGAATGCTCAGAAACGTTTACCACACCAGTGATGATTATATGACAAAAAGGCATCAAGATTATGTAAATTCCAGTTGATGCCAAATATTTAACTTTACACAATGAGCACCCACATGCCAAACTAATGAAGCTGGAAAGCCATATAAATCACAATTACTATTCCTTTCAACAAGGAGCAGTAAGCCAACAAATAAAAGTTGGCAAAACATTGGCACTACTTTTCAGTAACTGTTCGCAAAGGTAGAAATGTATCAGGCTTTCAGCAAGTAGAAAAAACTGTAACCAAGAGTTGTCCACAAAACAGACTAGAACCAATACAAACGCTGCTTATGTTGGTATTACTAGGTATTACCTACGACTTACAGGTACTGGCATCATTATTATTCCAGGTTTCCCCATATGGAACCCTCCAGATTACATTCAAGGTCTTTACCCATTGCTGTCACCATTTCTTCAGTTAATGAGCCATGAAAAAAGCTCTACTCACAGGTACTTCTGGTACATAAAATGTGCAACCTAAGCAATGTTTTGTTTTGCAGTCTGGCTTTATTTACTGCTTGAACTGAAGAATACTCTTCAGACACCTACAACAGTACCACAAAAGCCATTTCTCCAGCTTCTAATAGGGTTACAAAATAAATAAAATCGGAATAGCTGCTTTCTCCAGCAGCAACTAACTAGCACCACTAGAAACTACAACTGAAAAGCAATGCAAAGCCTTTCTTTATTTCCACCAAAAGTCACCTACTTTTCTGTAACTCCATTATAATTTACATCTGGTAACTGGGAAACATCTTTATTCACAATACTTAGCTATGACCAGTTTTGCAGAATAAAACCTGCCCAAGAGCAGCATGCTGCTGGTGATTTTTGCTTCCACAGACAGGCCAAACAAAGATAACGTTCAAGAACCATCATTTGTCCTCAGCCAAAAGAGGGAGGTCAGGGGGGTTGGAATCAAGGTTCAGCAGTTAGGTCATGTGCCATGTGCTTTGCCCATAGCCCTTCAGCAGCTGAGCTGCAGGCACTGCAGAAACAGCTTTTGCCTGTTTTGTTTTTTATTATTTTCCCACTTCTCTCCCTTTGCTGTCCATTTTTCGTCTTAGGAACAGAATAGACTTCGACTTGAACAGTTGAGCTTAGGCAAAAGTTTGTCTTAAAAAAAAAAAAACGCATTTTCAAACAAAAAGGAAAGAATAAGTTAAAATAAACAACTTGATTTATCTGTGTTTGGTTTTGAGGTATAACATTATTTAAACAAACAAACAAACAAACAAACAGAAAAGCACAAAACTGCTCAAGCTGTTTAAAAGCAAACCATAAGCACAAATTGCCATGGCAAAAAGCAACAAAATTTGTAATATTTTCAATCTTAGCACACTTCTATAATTACATTTTCTCTCAACTTTACTTTAAGCTTTTACTAGCTTACCTCCAAACAGTACCCCCTATATTAAGTGCCAAAGACTCAAATAAATACATTCCCCCAAATATTTCTCATATGAACAGCGCATTATGTTTACTATTTGATACATTTATAGTGCTACCAGTGGCACACTAAATAGATACTTATGAAAAAGGCTGGATTTATTTCCAGCAAATAAAAAGCCATAAAGCTTTCCGTCCATAGGGGACCAAGCTAACCACGGTCCATTCAACCATCGTACTCAAAATGTTAATTTAAGACAGTTCAATTACTTTCCTACTGAGGACAGATAGCTCTTGTATCTATATTAGTCTCCAACAAGAGTTTATGGAGTCAAATGGTTAACAAGGACCCAGGTATTCTGACATAAAAAGGCATACTTCAATAGTCTTATTTCCACAGGCCAAAAGAGCATACAAAATTTCCCATCAAAGTCATATGTAACAAAATATTCCACATTTCAAAGCAAGGATGCATTAATTCTTAAGCAAATTTCTCTACTCCCATTTTATGTACCTATATATTTAGCCAAATAGAGGACATTTTCTCTTATTAAACTCTCTACTCTCACTTCGTACTCTCGCTACTTGAGATTCCAGCTGTCCACTTCAGTCAGCACAAAAAGGCCAATTTTTGGAGGAGCAGGGGAGAAGAGGGTTGTTTTGGTTTTTTAAGTAAGTCCATTTTCAGCTGTCTCAGATTCACCATCTCAAATCAGTAACCAGCTTTACAGTAGCCTTGGTCTTCATCTTTTCATTACTTACCTTTATTCCCCATAAACTAACAAAATTAAAAGCTTTCAGGGCTTTTCAAAGTGACCCATACCCATTAATGCCAAATGGAAAAATACATATTTTATTGTAATATCCTGTTGCAAAGGAATACTCAGTATGAAACAGGCTTTTTCCCTTATAAGTGAAAAAAGGATTCCTTCCCTTTTTACTTTTAATGAAAATTGCCCCGTTACACTCCATGTATCCAATTTGTGCAACGTAATAATAAAGGTCTCCTTCTCAGAAAGCTTTTCTGTAGCATCTCAAGGTGCATTTTATCTTTCATTACTATACGTTGCATTTTTAAATCAATGTAAACATATGATTGCAAAACCAAACAAAACAGGTTTTTACCCCCAGCTTAACATATGAGATACGACAGGTGAACAGAATGCAGAAGTCTTTCAGTCGAATAGCAGGACATCACATCTGTGTGAAGCATTGTCCTCAACACCTGGTATTTATGACAGGAACTGTTCCACTAAGAGAGTATAGAAACGAATAGTCTGAATTTCCTAGACATACAGGTTTGGGATAAGAAACTAACAGAAATGCTGGCGTTTATCATGTAAAGGCATCAAAACTTTAACACTGCACGTAAAGACAGAGCAGGTGATTCATAGAGCAGCAAACTGTTCTCAAAGCCAGTAATTTATTATTCTACAGGACGCGGATCAAAACCCTTCAGCTTTATGAACTGGTTCACTCAAGTTATTGTTCCTGTTGCACCTTTACTTCACAGAAGAGAGGTTTAAATCAAAACCACAGAACAAAGAAGAGATGACGTGCCAGTGGGGAGGTCGAGATCAGATGAACGTTCTCCTATGTGCCTTCCAACCCCCTGTGAGCCTGATACTCAGAAGTGGTCAGCACCACAATGAAGCAATCAAATTTTCAAGTCCCATTGCCAAAAACAGGAGTGGCCAGATAATCAGCACATTTACAAATCTTGCCACTAAATGCAAGAACTGTGTAAGAGAAGTTTATTAGGTAGTGGAGGAGAAGGCTAAGGGAAGAAGAGACCACTAGAAATCTCAGAGCCATGTCTGAGGGTAGAATTCCTGGGGAACACTAACAGACACGTAACGCTGGAGAGCCAGCTTTCAAAAAAAAAAAAAAAGGCAAAACAAACCAACAACAAAACCACCCTATTGCTTCCCTAATGCTTAGCTACTCCCTGCCCTCACACACAGAGAAACACATGCGAAGCCTGTGTGGTTTGCACACACCCAAAAGAAAAAGTAGGAGTGCAAGCTTATGGGAAGAGTAGCTGAACAGTGAAAGGGGAATGGCAAAATTGAACACTATCTTAAATAATCTAAACTGAATATTGTTAAAATCTTTCAGCTTTGCAATGTTTTTGTTCATTTCAATGGTAGCTTGCAAATCTCACTGAAGCATAATAAAAATTGTAGTGTTTCATGAACATAAACTATTAAAAAAGCTGCCATTTATTACTACAATGAAACAAGAAATGGCAACTCTAATGTATCCCATCTGTCTAAATGGTAACGAGCCCATACAGAACTCATTGCAGGGTCAGAACCCAATTATTTTCCTTTGGATCATTCAGTGCAAACAAAGTTCATGTCAGTTCAGGTTCCAACAGCAGAAACAAGCAAGAAGAACTGCAGCTCCCAAGATTTTATTGTGCCGATCAGATATTTCTCAGGTTTTGAAACCTTTTCAGCGTTCACTTTAAATCGATTTTGCACAATCAGAATTTGAATTGGAATTTATTTGTACATAGCAACACTTGTTTTTCAGAGTGCTGCTAACCTATTTGGCAAGCTGCTCCCAAGATACACGCGTTTGACTCTCTCTGCAGTATGAGATTTGTGGCAGTCAGGGCCTGTATAGACTTCAAAAATCAAAGCACATAGTTTTTGTAGAGCATTTTATCTTCTGTCTTTATAAAGCTTTTTTAACCTAAACGTGCATTTAAACATTAGCCCCTAATGCTAGTTGGAAAGCTGGGCTCCTTCAAAACACACCAGTCTACTTGCACCAGAGAAACAACCCACACATCAGACTGCCTCCAGTGTCATCATCCCTTTTGCTAGAGGTAGAAGCTCAGTGTGAAAGTAGTAAAACTTCTTTTTACTACTTTTGTCAGAAAAGAAAACACCTATTATGGATATGATTATTGCTGCTATCCACTGAGGTTTGCCATAGTCACAAGATATAATTTTCAAAATTTGCATGCCTTCAAAATAGTAGAAACACCAAAATACTGAAAGGAAAAGCACATCCCTAGACAAAACCTTACTAAGAAAAAACTGTGTAAAGTAACAAGGAAGAATGTTAATAGCTGCAAGACAAAATCTGAATCAGTAGCTCAAAAGTGATCTTACATTATTCTATCATACAATAGAAAAATAAGAACCTAGTCTGAGGCAGGGATGAGAGCTTATAAAGCAGCAATTCTGTATCCTTCTCAAGTAAAGTCTTCATGCTGCAGCAAATGACTCAACGAGTGAGACCTCTTTAAAAGTCTGAACTGCACTTGAGTGGGACTGCTCATGATGTGAGGTGTGGGACCTTCCATGATGGGACTGTAGCCTCGAAGTTTTTTGGAAGTCAGAATAGTAATTTTTAAGTTATGAAGATTTGATTGTCCAAAGGGATACCATTAAAAACTGAATGATCAGGGCAAGGGATCAGGGTGAGGAAAAAAGTATCCCAATTACCCCGAGCTTAGAAGAACGGGATCGAAGCCTGGACCAGGACCCAAAGTTTATAGTAGTCTCTAGTCTTTGCATTAGATCAAACCAAAATATGTGCTCCACATGCAGTCTGCATTATGAGATCCTTCTGCAACTCGCACTCATCTCTATTAAAAGCAAATACTTGTTTCAAGGTATTTATTATGTACTAGCTTTGGTAAACTGCTGAGCACAGTAACTAGCTTCAGATGCTTATCTTAACACACTTGGCAGAGACCAAACCAGCTCAATATAAATAAATAAAAAAAAGAAAACCAAGTAGACAGTACACAACATCTTCCATTAAAAAAAAAACAACAAACAAAAAAACCCCCCAAACCTCCCTTCACTTATTCTCCTATACTACTTGACTATAAACTGGTTTTGAAATTAGTCTACTACAAACAGGTTTATAGACCCTGAAAGCAAACTAAGTATTATTTGTTTTCCTTTGCAACCACGCAGGACCAGCATCTACAGCAGAGCTAAGCTTTGGCTCATATTTCTTTGATCCTGGAAAAACCAGGTTCTGCCAAAACGTTCCAACAGCCCCGCAGGCTTAAGACTAAAAAGCAAGTGAGGCTCATACATACTCACCAGAGCTAAAGGGCTATTTCTCTGGTAGCCTAGAAGCAGACCTTCCACAGGTACTTTCATGGCCCGCACCTCTTGCAGTGCAACCACCCACACTGTGGACTTGTACAATAAGCACCGGCACATCAATGTGTGATCAATTAAGGAGTATTTAATATTCAAAAGGAAAGGACAGCTAATTCCCTCACTGAGATTAAGAGTATTTTTATCATTACTGGCAGCTACAGGTACATCTGTGGTCCTGCAACTCAAATATAAAGCCCATAGGCAGGGACAGATCTACTAAAGCTCTTCACAGAAGGACGATTTCTCTTTTCATACTCACTTCCCAGTAATTTTGTTACTGCCATACCAGTAATTACTGTTTCTAAATGCCTTCCCTACTTTCTTCAATTTTAATTATACTGTGTCAGCACCTAAAAATGTACAAACCATGCACAAGACAAAGAAGATGCATTTCCTACAGAGGCTATAGAGTTTTCAAAAGAAGGAATACAAGAGCAAGGCCCTGTTAGGCAGAAGACACCAGCTGTACTTTACATAGCGAGTCCCAGATAGGGATAAAAATAAACATGAATTTTTGAAGGGCTAGGACAGAGAGCCATAAGGCAAGAGAACTGCATAAGCCAATAGAGGCAAAAGATTTTTCCTGACTCTTACCCTACCCTTACTTGCCATTCTCCCCAGACTCATTTCTCCCTAAAAAATGATGACACAGAAAAGGCTTGCTTGTCACTCCCTCTACGTAATACACACACAAGGCACACAATCAGCTTTTAAAAGCTTTTTCTGTCCTTTCCCCTCCAGCTTTTCTACCACATCTGTATTACCTCCCAGGGCAAATATGATAGCCCATTCCAATAACAACATACACTAAAACATTTACAAAGGTAGTAACTTTTCTTTGCAGACCATGTTCCTGAGGAGAAACACAGCAGTAAGTATCTCCCCCTGCATCCAGCACCTGCAAGCAGACCTTCAACAGTCTTCATTGCTAATTGAGTAGGTTAGGTGTGTGCAGGTTCACGTTCTCTGCAACTGTTTATAAATCAATGCAAAATACCTACTTGTGAGAAGTTCCTTACTAGAAGTACATAAAATAATTTCTAAAAAGCATTCTGATGGATCAATAATGATTTGTCTCTAAAAGTAAGTAAAGGTCAGAGAACTAGAGTCCTAAGATGAACTGCCATGGTTCAACTTTCTCAGATACTGTTAAGTCGATAAAAGGCTTCTCAATCAAACTCAAACCTGCTTCCCGTCTCCAGAAAACACAGTTTGACGAGCCAGGGGAGTCTATGACAGGGCCTTTTCAGGTGACCATTTTCCCTCTGCCTGTTAAATAAGGTTGCCTTCCAATTCTCAGCTATTAAGAATTCATTCCTCCTCTTGTGTGAGAGGGAATTACCTAATTCATCACAGTTCAGCCTTACTCTCATAATAGCACCTACAATTAGGGCATGTGTCTGTAATATTTCCTCAGAAAGTTAACCCTTCTCCTTCTAACCCTCAAAGTCTTTATCCATCCAAGGGAAAAGCCACTAAAGCTATGAAAAGAAAGAGCTGGAGGATGGATCCAAAAAGGAACTAAAGCCCCACTGTGCTAAGCATACAACCTGAGCAATATCTTACCGCATTTATAGGTCTGTGGCCCCCACAGCAGTAGGCAAAGTCCTGTTTTAGGGACATAAACTCCCTATGGGCATGAATCAGGATACATCTAGAAACAGGATCCACCAAGAAAAGACAGAAGCGTGTACCTGGAGTTCCTTCTCAGATCTTAGGAACTTCCCATTAGGAGGTGGTACTTTTAACAAGGGATTTGTAAAATCTTTCACGTGTGAGGGAATGCTCCTGAGATTAATTTATCATATAAAAGGAGCAAGGCATCATTATTGCCTTCGCCCCCTCCTATTGCAGCCACCACAGCTTTGTATAGTGCCACTCTGAAAGAAAAAATGATACTCTTCTTATTGAAGCAATGCTAATACAGAAAAGACAATGCAGAGAACTGTTGCAATGATGTTTACATGCCATCCACCTGATGGAGTGTATAATCCAATGTACCTATATTTTACAAACAGAAAATATAGCTGTTTCTTCTACTGTCATGCATTTTACATTCCTTCATGTCTTACTAAGTTTTTTACCAAAGAGATCTCTGAAGGACACTAGCAGATCACAAAGCAACACTTTATAAGCAAAGTAAAACTTACTGCTTTGCCCACCAGTGACATACATTTAGTACTGAGATTGGTTATTATTTATTTTATAAAATATTCCAGAGGAAAGAGGGGTAAATATTTTGGTCTAATGGTAAGATAGCCATTTAACATAATTTTAAAATTCTGCTGGCATTGTAATTGGTTGGCTGCGTTACTTATGCACTAACAGAAGGACACATGAATTACTGGAGAGATTATACCAAAAATGTCCTTGTTGGGAGACACTTTTTGACATCTAATGAAGAAAAAAAAATACTGCTATATAAAACATTTTAAATTTTTTTTTTAAATCACCAGACATCATCTTATAAAAATATAAAACACTTCCCTGCCTCATTAGAAGTATACTATACAATGACTATTTAAAAGCTAACAGCCAGTTTCCCACCTTAGGTCTTACAACAGACAAGGGAAATTTAAGTACTTCTCAAAGCCTTTAGATAATTCAGGAAATGTTTTAGACCAGCATCGTTTCCTAAAGAGCTTTAGCACCTAAGATTTTAATACAGGATCAATTAAACTTTCTTCCAGAAGGTTTAATGATATGTAGCACCCAGCTCCTTTTGTCTGACTTCACAACATACCAACAGTACAAGCTCTAGAGATAAAGCTTTTGCTAGCATATAAGAAGTGCATTTTTCCTGCAAGGTCTCAACACTGACACACGTGGAAGTCAAAGGCTTTTGCTAGGGAATTTTGCTCCACAACATATCAAAGCAAACATGCAGGACCCCGTTCTAATCTCACTTAGCACACTGTAAATGCAACTCCATTAACAGTCAGACTTGAGCTCAAAAAAGAACTTAGTATAAGTATTAATTATGCAAATTAAATAAGCATATGCTTTTAAATATTTTTAACTTATGGAAATGACCCAAAATTCTAACTTCATTAGAATTATTGTTTAAGTATCACAGTTTAGTTTATTTCAATGTAGGATTAATTAGGGGGGGAATTGGTGTCATTTGTTTCCAAAAAATGCTTCCAGCCTCCTACCTGAGCCACGTTGTTGCTGTAAAGTAACATGCTGCAGGCACAGCCTGTTGGGTAGGTAACACCTTCATTTTGGTCAAAATTTTCAAGGAAGTGAGAAGAGGAAAAAGAGAAGAGGAGCAAGAACAACATTTTTCCAGGTAGTTCTTTGCTAGTTTGGCATCAAACCTAGGATAAAAGAAGCTGAAATCCGTGCATTATTGATCAATACTTGCATAAGTAGCTGTAATATGGACAGGTGGATTTAAAATACTATTCAGTGTTGGTATTCCTTCTTCTGAGCCGTTTTCTCTTTTGGGTTCTTTGTTGGTGACAAAAATATGTATTCACCCCAAACAACAGATTAAATCTTCACTTAAACTGCTTCTACCATAATCAATAGTTAACGGTGGTTTGGGAGTTTTTCATCAAGCTACTGCTAGTTTTTCTCTAGTTTTAGCAACCACCACTAACTTAGCTCTCAGACTTCCCTTTAAAATGCATACAAAGGAAGAAACAATTATTAAAGGATATGAAACATTGGGAATGAAGAACTATCTATCAGATTCTTTTTCTCTCTAGTCGTGCAAAATTCATTCTGGAGAGTTTTTCCCCTTTCCACCTTCCCCCAGTTAATAGTCATCATAGCACCATCTTGGGGCACGGA
Organism: Aptenodytes patagonicus; assembly: GCF_965638725.1. Classification (NCBI taxonomy): domain Eukaryota; kingdom Metazoa; phylum Chordata; class Aves; order Sphenisciformes; family Spheniscidae; genus Aptenodytes; species Aptenodytes patagonicus. Next base: position 4,362,486 of record NC_134956.1, read on the forward strand.
GAGGAAGCTGGGGTTAGATGAAACGATGTCTGAAATAAGGCCATATCCCTGCTGGTGTTCCTGGTGAGAAAAGACAACAAACCTGCACTACAGGGTAGAAAACAACTAGCAAGGAGACAGTCCAATGGCTAGAGAACAACAGCTAATGATCCTCCACTCGCAAAATGCCTCTCTCGGATTTGTCACATCTTCCTGGGATACTCTAGGCATCACCCTGGCGCATTCCATGCCAGCTTTTAAGTATCCAATTCATACATTTGACCTGTAACCTCAATCCCAGCAAGCTGAATCTTCTGGAGCACTGACAATGCTCTGGCAAAACCCTACTACTAAGAAGAAGAAAGGAGAGAAGAAGAAAGGGTGCGGCGGAAGGGGGAAAGGAAAGGATTGAAAAGTTGCACACTCAAAAGGAGGAGAAATAGGAGATTCAAATCATAAATACCTATACTGTTGAGAATTTTGCTAAAGGCAGTGGAGGTGGCTTTATTATCCAATGACTGGTATTATCCAGTCTCTAACCAGACCTGGGCAGAACAAAATCTATGATGAAAGAACAGAGACACAATGACTGACCTCAAAAAGTATGCGGTTGATGAAATAATCCAGGGTTTTGACATAAACCTATTAATGGCCCTGAAAGAATTAATATCAGCTAAAGCAAATTTAAAAAAAAAAAACAAAACAAAACCAAAACCACACAAAACAACAAAACTTCAACTTTTAGTGACTAATTAGAAACCCTGCCTTCTAGAACACATGAATTCATACTACAACCCATCATACTGCCAATAAAAAAAATCATAACAGGAACACCAAAAAAAAACAGTTTAAAAGTTTATTTTTAACTTATCGATGGGATGTCTACTTTTATTTATCTCTAACTTTAATGAATGGGTTAATTAAAAGGAAAAAATGCAAGCATATATACACAAATACCTGCTTTGGATGACTTCATTACTACCATCCTGTAATGGTTTTATAAAGCTATGTCACAAGTGTCATGTTATTGGCATTCCTCGACATGACAACAACAATAGTTCCAGCAGGATTACATGAACATTTTGTTGCTGTGCTGACAAACTCTGTGCTACCATGATGCAACACTTGGTGGGTGGAAAGAAAATTTTTTCCTTCACACTCTTCCTGGTGATAAAGGCCAAAATGAAATTTTTGAAGATTACCCTTCTGTTACTCCAGCACCATCGTTCCTGAACTGTATGGTACTATTACTGCCAGAATCTTTTCTCTTCCAAGTTTGACAGAAGCTTCCTTTCTGTGAGCAACATACATCTAACTACAGCAACTGTCACGCAGCTGTAGTCCCAGTGAAGTCTGATCAGCTACACTCAAGCCAAAATAATTTGACAGCAGGAAGAAATACCTCACTTGTTGGATGAAGATATGCTGTGCTGAACATTACAAAGGCCTTACATGATTTTCTACATAGATAGGAGTGATCTCTGTGGAAAAACGGCTTCTCATCCATGAATAAGAAGATAACTGTCATTGCTGTAACCTATTTCTTTTTTTTCAAACAATGCCTCCCACTGAGAAACCAAGTACAGTGCTGTTTCTCACACACTGATGTTTCTTCTCTTCCAAAAATCATGGGAAATGTAGTGCAGAAAATAATACCTCACTTTACTCAGGGAGGACCAACAAAAAAGGACCCCAGTGCCCTAAAGCATATCTGAATTCTTGTCGAATTCTTATAAATGTCACAAGAATACCTTGGCTGCCATGTTACACAACTGCTAGGAAAATTAAATGGAAATGCTATGGGATTACTAGCACAGAACAACCAACCCCCTACTATTTGAGGGAAAATATTAAACATGGTTCTAGGCTAAATAAAAATTGCAGTGTTTTGAGGAAACAGTGCATTGATAAAACAGCAGGAGCGAAGAGACACTGTCAGACGAGGGTATTTCTGTGGGTTTCGCTCTTTGGTTCAGATTTGCTTGTATCTCGATTAGGCTTTCCTTCTGTCACATTCCAGTCTGAGACAGATAGCTGGTTTGTAAGGGAACAATTTGCATTCAAACTACTTTCATTCTATTCTAATAGTAGTAGTGCAGACTTACTAAAACTAAGTATTCTTATTTTTACCTTTTTCCATTATCTATTTTCTGTATCTCTACAAAGCACAGGGGCATCACTAACCAAAGCTGCCCTAGTGCCTATCTGCTAGGAAGCGGGCTGACTTCACTAACGCACAGAAAGCCAAGCAAGCCTCTAGCACTGCTGAAATAGTAACAACTAAATTATGTTTTAAATCAGTCTTTCATTTGCTGTTAGCACAGAATTGATCTGACCCAGAAATAAAAGGGAACAGACACTGCTAACAAGATTTTATCCTATTACTGTGATTTTAATCGTTTCCATTGTTTAGATGTAGCTGACAGTACATATCAACCTACCTGGCTAGACTTCATTTGGGTAGGCTTATTAAAAATAATCCTTCAGAAAAAGCCACATGGCTCAAGAGGATGATGGCATATAAAGCTTTTCATATCTAGGTAGCTAGTTGAAACACATCCTAAATAAACTATATGATTGCCCACCAGGATATTTGACAGATTACGCGAAGCAAATCTAACAGTCTGAGCCCGGTTCCCAGGGAAAAGCAACCTGCAGATTGGTTCTATTTTGCACTTTGGCAGTAAATCAGAAAATATGTACGTCACATGGGCTATGCAAACTGAACACCTGCTTTCTTTAATGGAAACCTGCCCCATACTAAATTGGATAAAGAAGGGAGAAAAACAATTATTTAATTTTGTGACAAAGTGCAGGACCTCACCTTCCAGGAATTCCTGCTATATAGAAAGATGAATTTACTTAAAACATCCCTCCCCCAAAAAAGCAACATACCTAATATAGCTTATACTGTACAGACAGTACATCTAAATTAAGGTCTTTTACTTACAAACTATATAAATCATTAATTAACATACAAAACCTTCAGCACTGTGCATAACCAAGTTCTCCTTTACTTGCTTGTTTCATTTATATGTTCAAGGAAGCAACACAAAACGATACCAGTGTAATCATAGCAACGTAACTGCATGGTAATCCAGCACCACGTAAAACATAGCCATACTCTGTTTCACAAACAGTGTAATAGCGCTATAACCTTTTTTTGAAGCTTTTAATATACGGAAACAGATTTCTTTCTGCAAAACAGAGGAAGACAGTAAGTAGTAAGAGGTTATACCCTTTCAATAAACTAACTTAGAAAAAATAAATGGTTTCAATAATTAACAAACTGCATAATCCTAGCGAGCTCTACAGATTTTTACCTTCAAAAAAAAATTTAAGGTGCAATTTGAAATGACTTGGTCTTGCATAATGGAAATGAAGTATTTTTCTGGGACATCGTCACAAGGAGCAAATTACAAGGGCTGTAAGCCCCTTCAGTTAAAAGACAGTGGAAAATACTGCTAGATCCTTTAGAGTATTTCTGATTCTGACAGGTTTGGCAATCTGTGTGCATTTGTAATAAATACTACTGCAAAAATTAAACATCTAAAACATCACCAGACTGAGTTGAGAAGTTCAAGCCCAAGTTACGGAGAAGTGTCTGTAGCTGCTGACAAGCGAAGGAATACAGAGACTGAAAACACAAAAATGTCATGTGTCCACAAAAACACCCCCCCGGTGTTTTGGAGAGACAGAAACTGTCAAAGGGCAAAAGATCCAATGTTTCTATGATGTCTGTTCCTACCTCTATAATAACTGGATCCAAATGAGTTCATAAAATAGGTGACCTTTGCCATTCACATGGACTATCATGCCAATGTCAGGGAGAAAGAATGCCAGGCAATAAATGGCTGTAGCAAAGAAATCTTCAGAGCAGGACAGTCACAGTGAAGCAGTAGGGGGAAGTGAACTTGCAGTCTTTCAGTTTTCGTATTTTGCCCAGCGCCTGGGAAAAGCAATTGCCTTCCTCTCCGACATGGATTACTAGATCATTGCATCCTCCATGCAAAATAAAACTGGTGTTCCCTGTCTTCTCCAAGCCATGGAGCTTAAGGTTTACCTGAGCTAAATGACTTATTTCCTGCAGAGCCGATTCCAAGTGGTCCCTGGCCCCTCTATAGCTGTGTGACAATTTAAATAATTGACTTCAAAAGTAGAATGAAACAGCATAGTAACGTAAACCAAATCTCTCAGTAGACAAAATCTCAGCTGCTAAACTGCTGTCAACATATAGTGATAACCATCCCAGCTGTTCACAGACACCAAGCAATTAGGCTGTCTGAAAAGATTTCAGTTTGAATTTTGCCATGGCGACTAATGTATTGAACAACAAATGTGAGACAGGCCCTTCTGACATCACTAACTTTTTAGTTTCAATGAGGCAAGTTAAAAAGTTATGCTGTGCTTTTCACTCGCACACAGCCCCCTCTCCTTCCAAATGAGCTTTTATCTGCTTAGAAGGTTTGCAAATGATCTGCAGAAGCAAGAGCTGAGACAGGTGCTCCATCAGGCAGAGGAGATGGTGAAGCACGAGATAGACCTGCTACTGCACAACCTGGAAAACTCCTCAGCAGGGCAAACCCATGGGTTGTCTCCAATTAATGCACAGGGAGCCACATGGTTGTAAATAATTAGTAATGCCACAGAAAGAGTGGTATAGGACAGTACAAAAGTACTGTGGAAAAAAAAAAAATTGTGTTTTAGCTTTCGTCCTTACGGGTCTGACAGACGCCTCCTTCAGAAGAGCAGAGCTGCATCCCACCCTCCTCAGCAATAACAACAAATTCCTGTTTGGACTTCTGCTGAAGGTTATTTTGCCATAAAAAGCAGTGGGTTTGCTTTGTTGTTTGGGTTTTTTTAAGTCAATATGCTGTACAAATAGTAAAGCAGAAAAGTTAAGTAGCTCTAAAGAAAAGGGAAGGCTTTATTATACTATTGAAAAAAAGCTAATAGCATTCAACACTTTCACTTCATCTCAAGGTTCCTTGAGATGTACTTAAAATAATAGGGCATAAGGGCTGAGGTTGACTTTACAGATCAGATATACCTTGAAGTACTACTAAACTCTAAAGAGCTAGCTCAACAAAAAGCCATTTTTCTAAATGAGCATAACTGTTCCACGGATGTAGGGTATCAGATCATATAGGCAATATAATAAAATTCAAAGAAAAAAGCCCTTAATGTTTCCACTTATTATATAATTATTGCCTTTCTTACATGACATTTGGAAACTACACGTATCTGTGAAATTGCAGACCTACCTGCCAAGTCTAGAGACGCTCTACACTGTAGAGGTAAAAGCAGTTCTAAGAGAGACAATACACCAAAAGTTCCTAGAGGAACTACCTGTTTTATGAGCGCTCTTCATAGATTTATAATCTCCAATTTTTTTTTTCCTGGGTTAAAACCTCTATGTTACATCTATAGTACAGATGTGTAATACCTTTAATTTTACAGGCAGAAATGAAAATTGATGTGGAATTGCTAGATGGACAAAATAGCTCCATAGTCATTTAAAGAGAAAACATACTCTTTTCTTTACAAAATAGATCAATTAATTTTTTAAAACGCTTCTCAAACTCACTTAACTGGTCAGAAAGGCTTTTAAACAACAACAACAAAAAAACCCCTCAACCCAAACAAAAGCAACAAAAAGGCTAATTCACCAGGAAAAGCATTTCCAAGCTAAGCATCAGTGAAGTATGTTCAGGACACTCACATTAATTTTTACTTTCATCAGGCTCTTCGCTCTTTTTCAAAATGCGTAACTAAGTCTAATATTCGAGCATTTCTGTGATCACTTTGGAGAAACTGGTAAACTCTGAATTTGCAAAAATAAAATTTAGAAAAAAAACAAACTAATAAAACATTGAAAGAAAACACAGTCACAAACAGAATTATAACCTCTGGAATATGTAATATGAAGGAAAGTAACAGACAAACAACACTACATAATTTAAAAAAGCAATTAAAGCCTACATATTAAACTCTCTTTACCTCTACATTTACCTCAGTATGCTTTGCAATTTCTATTCAAATCAACAATAATTGCACTCGAGAAAGTTTTGCTACCTGAATTCTACAGTCAGGCATATGTATTTGGTTCCTTCGCTGTTGTGCGTTTGTGCGCCTGTTTCCATACGTAAAAACCTGAATGAAACAAGACTATGCAGTATTTTCATGTAAATGAACCTACGCACCAAGTAAAAATATTACTTCACATGCTAAAAAACCCAAAACTCTTAATGTCTAAAGTACTGAAATGTCTAGAAACTTAAAAATGTTCATATAACCATAAAACTTTTCATAAAACCTATCATTGTTGTCAGCTGCTTGCATTAGTCAAAGCAGGTCACTTTCACCCTTGTCTGTCTCTTTGTTAAAAAACATCCAAATGAAAGCCATTAAATAAGCACTTTCCAGCTGGGACTTTTCCAGTGACGACATAAAATTTTCAGAGCAGCGAAGCTTACTCTGCTACACTGAGCCTGATGCAAAAGAAAGTTAAAATAGCAGAAGGTGCTGGACGCCCTAAGCAGGTGAGTGTTTGGAGAGCTTACATGTACAAAAAAACTACAGAAACATGTCACTGTAGGATAAAAGAGTGTCTCTGCACAAATACAAACGGTTTTACTTTCTCTGAACCAAATCTATATACGGTAAGATCTTGTTTGCTAGGCACGTAACAACTCTAGTCCGTAAGATTATACTAAACTATGGTTTTGGAACCTATTAATGAAGTTAAACCACTTCCAAAATAATTAATTTAGGGTAACTGGGATTAACGCTACTTTTACACACTTAAGTCATGCAGTCTGCAAATATTAAGGTAACGTCATTGTGATTCACTGCCAAGAACGGAGTTGTTACCTGCCCACCGACACTGACCCATTTAACACACGTGCACTTCATGTCACTCACCAGAGTGGCCTGCACAGGTAGCCTCACTCTTGCTCCACCCATCCTCCCACCCCAAACAAAGCCGCACATGTGACTGAATAATAGGTTATTTTAACTTTTTGCTCTACGTAGAACCCAGCTAAGTCAGCTCTTGAGAGCGGGAGTGTTGTGTAGCACCTGTGGGCTCCCTGCCTCATTTATGACAGGATTTGTAAAAGTAGGAATTTTGTTTAGCAAGAAGTTCTGAAAAACAGAAGATAGACGTTGCAAAACTTCACACAGGAGAAGAAATCAAAATAACTTTTGAAAAATACGACAATCAAGTCTTGATTTCTAAGAGTCAGCAGTGGTTCACGGCACTTCTGGACACACCTGACTTTCTGCAAGTGCTGAGCATGCCAGGGCAGAAACAGAGGAGCCAAGAGCCCAAACTTTGTGAGGTCCTATTGTGAAACAGGGAGCCCTGGCCCTGTCTAAAATCTCAAAAGGAAGGACCACAGGCCTCCTGGGTCAGAGAAGCTCTGTCTAAAACTGCCATGCCAAAGCTGAGCTAGCAGGAAACAAGCGGTTTCCAATGGTCTGTTTCATTAGAATTTCAAAAGGATACATTTACACAAACACTTTGGGTTACAATGAATTTAAATTTTTCAGCCAAAAATGGTTTTGTCACAAGTCTCCACCATTGCTGCCACCAAATTAAAAGCCATAAAAAGAACAAATTCGTTATGCAATTCTGGCCAGCTGGTTTCTTTCTCTGCAGCTATTGCAGAAGTCTTACACAACCCGGAGCCAACAAAATTTTTCACCCATGCTCACTGGTCACGTGCTGTGCATTTTCTGTATCCAACCTGAAACTGCCAGATATGCTGAACACTCGCAGCTACAACTGCAAGTTAATGGGTGCTGGAGCCTGGAACAGAAAAAGTACTCTGCATACATAAAAACTTTTAAAAGGACTGACAATACTGCAAGTTAATGCTCTTGACAAGGTGACACTACTCAGTATTCTGAGTCATAAAAACATTAGCTTCTCTTTTTTAGCTACCTCATGATTAAAAGATTAAGAGAAATGTACTACCATTGACCTACTGACACCTCAGCACAGAAGCACTCTGATTCTTTTGCTTTGATGTTGCACAACACCCACACGACAGAGCCACGTCTAAATACGTTATTTCTAAAACAAAAATTACAAGCTCAGTTTCCCCACCCCAGATCCTGCTAGAAAAAGTGGTACTGCAAAGAAATTACTTCTAAAAATTATCCCTTGGTGCTTCAAGAAATTAAGTAATTTCAGAAACAAAATAATTACTTTCATTAATACTATTGATAACATTTTTGCAGGAGCAATCAATGGAGGTATTGCTGTCAAGCTGTCACTGGTGACCTATCGCTTAACAGACTCGCAGACATGGAAATAGCTCAGCTACTGATTCATTCTCTAAAGACTGATTATTTTCTAAATTCAGGGTAGCAGGGTGTTTCCATATTGTGCATTTTACATAAATGAAGCTTCACGGAATGACTGCCAAACAGAGAATAAACGTGTTCTCACTGCTCTTCCTCAGCCTCCTCTAATGTATCACCCAACCAGGAGTATAGGGAAACAAAGAGAGTGAATAATTATTTGAAGAAAAACATAATTCACCCTATCCCAAACTATTTACTTTAATATCTAACAGCTTTTCTGTTAGGGAGAGGATGTCAAGTGGAAGATAAACCATTATGACACATAACAGTTTGGTGGAACAAGGATTTTGAAAGGCTAGGCTTGATTCTGGCTAGCATGAAGTTAATATCAGTGTAATCGCTAACCTTAACTGGAAGCTACTGTTGATAACACAAAACTGTAACGCATTTCAAAACAAAGATGCTTACTCTCTCTGTATGGCTTAAGTGGATCTCCCACTTAAAGCAAATATAATTTATTAAAGCACGAGTTAGACTAGCCTTTATACTTTCATCTTATACATAATATTGACATTCCAATAAGACAACTCGAAGTGACAATAAAAAACAAATACAATTGCATTGTTATTTGTACTAACAAAAAAGAAAACTGATGTATGCTAACCCTGAAACTCCACAAGGTAATTTCATAGTGTATTACATTAATTTAAAGGTTCAAGTAACACTTCCTTTCAGGAAAATCTTCCTGTATAGAAAACTGGATTTTACAGAGATCTCCAGATACTCGGTCTAATTTCCCTCTAATTTACATACAGTTATGATGGTGGAACAATAGAGAACAAACTTACATATAACAGTAATAATCTGAAATGCATTAATGCAATGTCTAGAACCTCTAGGTTCCAAATATGACTGGGGGTGCTGAAAATAACATTTGATTCCTCCCTTCAAACAACTTAGTGCATTTTGATATCAATGCAGCTCTTTTGAAGCAGCCAAGACTTGAAGACCATAGCAAGTGGCCATGGATTGTGCTAAGGAGTTTAGTAACCTGCTGCAAAACCTGTTCTAGATTCTATTCACAAACCAGAAGCTGCTCCCTGATACACCATCACAGCAATTTTGCAGCAAAGGGGTTCCTATCCTTAAGAGACCTCTCAACTTTTCCTTCTTCCAAAACTAAGGTTGCCTGAAATACCAAGGAAAACAGTTATAAAAATGGAAATTTCTCTCAGAAAAGTGTATTTACTGAAACTCTGAGAAATCAGTTGCTCATGGACAGAAACCCACATTTCCTGCAACAAAACATCCTTTAGGGAATGTTTTGGCATTTGAGCAACAGCTGCAAACAGTGAAGATACGATGGTTTAATATCTGACTGCAAGATCTAGGGGGGAACTCTTACTAATGTTATGAATCAGCTTTTTACACAGATTCTATTGTAAGTGCTTATTCCCCAGCACACTGGGCTCCCTGCTTTCTTCCTCCCTAGCCCTGCTTTCTCAAAGCCTAGCAGTGCCCAGTATCATCACAGGGAAGAAATAAAGAAGGGTGTGGCACTCAACAATTAGAATGTTTTTCCATGAAAGGAGTAACAATAGAACTATTTTTACTTTTAGTCATTTAATAAAACTTTGGTAATTAAAAAAAACCCAAACGACAAAAAAACCCAAATGAAAATCAACCACCTTAAATAACTTTTTAGATGCGTTAGGAACAGACATTCTTCCTCTGCTCAGTTCTTCCCAATTGTAACCGTACAGATTCTGTCTCAGGAGAAGAACAGTGTTTGGAGTACTTCCTTCCACCAACTCAGAATTTTAAACAATAAAATAATCATTTTATTGAGCCGATATTTTCCACCAAATAAAAAACCCCTAGCTTATGGGTTAAGACATTACACGAGACATAGGACAGCTGCATTCATAGTCGTATAACGTGTTGCTTATACTGTTGTATATCTCCTCAGTGCTGCAGTAGTCCTGGCCCACAACCCTCTGAGACTATGCAACCACTACCTATCCTGCTCCACAAGTTCCACCGCAGATCACAAGCAATTTCTCAAGTTATTGCATGACTCATTTTCTCTTTGTAGACAGGAGTGATTCCCCTACTTCTCAGAGCTATTGAGACAACTTGTCATAATATTTTGGTAGTACCATCATAAATACTAGTGTAAGTACCATAAACCACAACAAAGTGATAACACTCACTCACACTCTAGTATCTTCCAAAAGCATCCACCTCTGTGTTGGAGAATTCCCTAAGGATTGGAATCAGTTTCAGTTTTCTGCTGAGCCCTACTGCAGGAAATTATATCTAAATTACTGAAAAACCTAGTCCACCTTGCTGAAAAAAAAAAGCAGGGTTTTAGCTGGAGACATAATCACGTCCCGGTGTGGGGCAGGCCTAACTTAAGCGAAATCTAGGTCTTCTAGTAAGTCAGAGCCCAGCCACATTACTCTTGTTTTAAAAGCAATAATTAGACCCTCATCAAACATACTCTACCCATTTTACATTGGCAGAAGTCATTACAATCATTTGAGTGCCTCCTGCCAGCAGGACTGCCTGAAGCCATTACTCTTTGTATGGTGCATCTGTATCATCTCTACAGATCTACTGAATAACTTACCATTATTTTGGAAGCTTTTTAATTTGTCTTAGAAGCTTGCCCTTATGAGGAAAGGTTGGTCATAAAGAGGTCCTTTGCCTAAATGAAGCAGTCACTGGAACGAGTTAAAACAAGCTTATCTGCACACCAATTTTACGCACGTGTACGGTTGGCACGAACTACCCCAAATTCTTCTAGAATCCAACGGTGCTGAAAATAGTTGTGTCACTTCATACATTTTTTAACATTTCAGACTGATTCTTAAGATACATAATATGAAACTATAGTTTATGAAGTAACAGTCTCTTTTTGAGACTTTTAAAGTTTATATCTACAAAACAGAAAAAGAAAAAAAGCTCGTTTCTCATATTGTCTTTGTAATGCCTTTGGCTTTACAAACTTTAAATGCTGAAAGTACCACGTGGAATAAAGCTTACTGAATTTGTAGCCTTGCCATGGTCAGGAATGTACAAGATTAAGACAAGCAGCGCTAAATCATGCTTGCCAATACGTTTCCAGGGGATACAGCTCTGAACAAACTTGACTCAACCTTCAGTGGTTTTGTTATAAAATGAGGTACTCCAAAGACAAAGGACAAGCTTTAAAAGCAGCTGGAATAGTCACCTCTAAAACTGGCAACTCAGCGCTCATTAGTGACCTTCTTAAAAAAAGTGTCCTATAAATCCTTTTACCATCTATGTGCCAAAAATCTTTTCATTCAACACCTAAGGGTACATGCCGTCAAAGAAGAAATACCAACAGCTTTATGAAGTGCAGTGTTAAAAGGTAATTCTCTGAGTATCTCGAAAAGCTTCAGAACAGTGAGTAAACAACCTTCTTTTACTGCTTGGAAATCCAAGGTACAATCCCTGAATTTGAATATATTACGGTCACTGACTCCATAAGAAGATTATAAACAATTAGAATCCTTAAAATCTATTTCAACTAACTAGTATTTGTTTAGCTTGAGATAGAAAGGCAGCAGTACACCACATGCAAAACAAAACCTGCAGGGAAAGAAAAAATCTTTTATGAGAAGAAATTATATACTTTGAAATACAGAAGAGCATCAGGGTACAAGTATTTTTTCTCTTCAGCTACAAACATGATGTGCAATTATAGTATCAGTGGGTTTTTTATTTTTTCCTCGAAAGGAAAAGCAATCAATACTTTTCCAACTAAATCAAAGCAAGATTCATGATACATCCTACGTTAGTGTTCAACTTCCCCAATAATAGAGGGGGGGGGAAAAAAATACCATTTCTGAAAATAATAGCTGAAGAGGTCAATTCGATGCTGTGTTTCTGTGAACTACAGTCAGAGCACTTGCAGCTCAGCACACCCACCAAAAAGGGTTAATAAAGACTCTAAAGTGCCAGCAGATAAATATTAAGCCATCCACTCCCTTTTTTTTTTTAACCCAGTGGTATTAGTATCAAATACACAAAATATATCTTGCACACAATAGTAGATGTTAGAAACAGCAGTTTCTAATGTTGCTGCATTTCAAAAGAACAGGAAAGAAATTGTTTTGGATAATAGGCTAAGCTTTCACAGTTAAATCTAAGATTTATGGGAGAAGCATTAACTACTGAATAAAACCGGAGGAGGCTAAAAACAAAAACCGGCATATGCCAATTAATCTTGCAGCATGACGACATGGTGCTAAAATCAGACTACTAAGATACAAGTGTAGGCAGAGAAATAATTTGTCTTCTGTTCAGAGGCTTTTTTCCTTGGGGGAGAGAGAAAGGAGAAAAGGAGATGCAGGGGCCCAAATAGAAATAAAAAAAATCTTCCCATGCCCTTTTTCATACAAGGTTGGAAGTATCCCACAAACAGTCTTCAGAATAAGTAGAATCTGCTAGTATGAGCTAAATTTAGTTGCATATGTTTTTCACAACATATGCAAGTACAACTTCCCCTCTTCTTCCTGAGGGCACACACTTCACTAAGTTATCTTGCACCCATTAACCTATATTCTCTGTAAAATTTCTGAGGAATATTGTATCACATGCAGAAAGAACCCATTTGTGATTGAAAGTCTTGAAACAGCGTTCTCAAAACAAGAAAGCAAACTTTCTACTCACTCCCCGCCCCCCGTGACTTTCCCACTATGTTGAAAATCAGTAACTATCAGACAAAATATGCCTGTTATCTTAGCTATGGCTGAGAAAAAGCACAAGCACACACACAAACCCCCTATCTTTGGAGAATGATTTCTGTTGCAGTTCTACTCCTCATTTGGGATAACAAGTTCTCTATTCCATCACGGAATAGAGAGAATTAGTATTTACTATTAATATGTATTTTCTTCCTTCCAAGGATACCAAGGACAGTCCCCCATAATTCTTCCTTTCCACCCTACACCCTCTTTTCCAGGATGTTAATCATCTTTTTTTAAATATGAAACCTGAATTCTATCTGCAAAATATTTCAACTGCATTAATTAACATCAGTTATTACAAGAATAAAATGAACACTAACTCCATCTCTCTGACTTCTGTACATCCTTACCTCTTTGAAAGGTGTGTGATTTCCTATACTCATCCCCTGTTTTAATGAAATAAAGCAAAAGTTTCACTTTCTAGAAACCCTTCAGTTACTGTTTCTCAATACAGCTACAACTGTCTCACTATTTCAGTGGAGCAAGTATTACCTTCCAGTGGCAATGCTGACACAACTGAATGCAGTCAAGTACAATTCCTCCAAAAAACCTCTTCAACAGACAGTGGGGGTTGAACTTGGCTAAAATATGAAGTCCTAATGATGAGTAACAAATCCATTTAAAACAAAAGTGACTTTAAGAACTACTCAAAACGTAAGCAATAATTTCAGATTAGTATTCTCGCCACCATCACTGAACAAATAGCTTTATTATCTTTACTCAATCACGTTTTTGCAAGATAATAATGAAAAAAGAAACAAATCAGAAGTAGCAGCAACTATTCCTTACATTGTCAAGTCCTGCTGGCTAGATTTGAGGAATTCTATAGTAAATGCAGAATAGAAAATATATTTAATCAAGAATCATTTTAAGCGATACTCAACATAATACTCTTAATGGCATCATGCATAAAAATAGCATTTGAGAAGATGAGACCACATAATCCTTACTGGTGCTTCAAAATGTTGCTTAAAATGAAGACATTTCTGCCCTAAGAGAATAAAAACATGCAAGTAGTAAGTAATGAAAACATATACAGCAATGAAGGTCCTTCAACATTTCCCATCCTACTTGCAGAGCAGCAGCTGAAACAGGAAAAGAACACCCCATGATCCAGTACTTCTACCCTATACCTGTAAATCTATGTTCAGAAAAACACATCACTATTAGTACTATATTAAAGGACAGTATTTAATGTTATACAGCAGAGGTGAAATTTCTTTCCTACTACCGTCCTAGCTACTTTGTTTTTAAACTCAGTGCAAATAGTAAAATAATTCTGCTATGTCTCATACATCGCTACAATACTACGTATCATAGCTGATCATATCAAGGGTAGCATAAATCTCTGCATATCCCTTTAGGTCAACCTGTGTGCCTTCCTTTTTTCCTTTGCCTCAACTCACAGGAAGATCTCTAGAGACCAGAAAAAGTAAAAAAAAGCATCAGGGCACATTCTAGTTTCTAGACTTGACTCAGTCTCTCAGCCTGTCAAGCAAAGCCAATACAATCTCACATTTTATCCATAAGCCCTTCCCCTCCCCAAAAATCCTTTCCCCCTCCCATTCCACACATTCACTAGAAGTGAAAATGTTTCAGTAATGACTTCTCAACAGGGTACTACAAAAATCCACAGTCAGACCAGGTTTTTTTTCTCTTACTTCACATAAATGGTCTGTAGAATTAGATAATTATTTTAGTCGGGCCAGACTATGTTTATTTTTCCTTCCACCCTGGTTCAAATCACACCGAGTCCTGAAGCACTGAGATGAGGAACTGTGTTAACATGCAAAACGTACCAGAAGAGAGTGGGGAAAACAGGTAATGCAGAAGAAGCAATGCTGCTTTCTACTTCGCCTGTTGCTCATACAATAATATAAACAAAAGAAAATTAACAATGTCCTAATACCAATTTCTAATTGAACTCTGTGCAAGTTCAGCATTCAGTCTTATTCTCAAAATGTACAATTTATGGAAAATCACAACAATCAAATACTGTCTCTAAGTCTCTTAGAGATACAAGCCCACATTAGTTACCTACAAATGATCAGCAGGCCCATTAAACAGGGGGCCCCATTCCTACCAGTAATGCTAATTAAAAATTGTAGAGCTGAGCCCACAGGATCCTCAAAGCATAGTTGTAAAATAAAAATACATTTTCACAGAAACACCCGTAATCCAACGAATTAGATTACTAGATTTTTGTCTTTTCTGTTCTAGTAAGGAAAACAAAAAATGTCTAAGTAGGAAATTACAATGAACCAATGAAAAAAATTTATGCAAGTCTTGAGGAAATATCAACTATACTTCAGACTAAGCTATTTTTTTAAATTCGAGTAACTGCAAAATCTTTATTTTGAGCCTAACATGGGGTACACTCTCTCTTAAACATAACGTGTATAACCTGAAAGTTGAGATGAATTTTTACTTAACCAACAAATATATTGCAAAGTCACTAAAAAACCAATAATTAGAATAGCCCTATTAGGAAATTTCCTTTCAACTTTTCATTTTATTTGTAGGTAAAATTTTATCCACAGATAAGAAGCCACTTTTATTCTAAAATTTTCTGGTCTCTGGTTCAAAAATAGTTATAGGTCTCAGTCACTGGAATAGTGCAAGTATGAGCAATTTTTTGAGGCCAATATTGGCTTCTTCACAAAAGTGATTTTAGGAATCGTGCTGTGGAAAAGAAGAGCCACTGGAAACAGAGTTTAAGAACAGCCATAAACATTTTGCTGTGACTAAAAGAAAAAAATATGTAAGTGGACATATATATATACACACACACAAAATGTTTAGACCATATGCGCACATGCGCTCACAAACACATATACCACTAACCAAAACTTCAGAAAAGAAAGTAAAAGCTTCAGCATTTCATTGCATTCCTACACCTAATATCACATCTCCACAGACTTATGAAACATCACATAAAAAAAAGACAGTGGCTTTCTCTCACTGGAAAATTCACTTCCCAGTAACTATTCCCAGAGTGGACAGAATTGCCTGTCCAAAAGTCTCCCTGGCCAGGGCTAACAGCTACTGGGCCTGTTGGCACACAGCCTGTTCCTTCTGGCCAAGTAAGAAGGAATCATCAGCTTTTCAGCACGGGAACTGTATTTGGGTATGGCCTCCCCCTTGTTGAAGAACAAGTTCACAAAGGCATTCCTCAGCTGTAAAGTTCCCCAGCACCAAAAGCCTCAATAATCAAATCGGGCTTCCTTCAACCTTCTAATAGAAATTGTTAACAAAGGAAATAACGTTTTGAGATTTCCCACTTTGGAAAGAGATTTCTTGCACACAATTTGGCACCTTCTCAGAAAGTTTAAAAATAAATCAAAATATAAGGTTCCCCCCCCCGCTAGCCATTAAATCTGCATATTTTACGAAACCATTTCCAAAAACCTTTTCTTAGCTTCCTATTCTAACTGAGAAAGTCACACATAAGTTAGTCCTCTGCTGAACGAAAGAAAACTCAATACAGCACTAAGATAACAATTGCAATTGCTTTCAGAAAACTAGTAGGGAGAAAAGTAAAGTTTTTCATTATTCCAAAAAAGATAAGAAAATTTTGAGGAGGAATACCAAGAATAGCTGTTTCTGCTATTATCTGTTGTCATCAAAACAGGGAGTTTTTAAGATTATGTGATTTGTAGACCAATTAGGACAAGTTAAAATGGCAAACATTCCAGGACAGTGAACACTACACATTAATTTATAATAATGCTGACCTTAGACATGCAGCCCGATGTACGTTTTCTCAATACATACTGTTCCTAATAAATATTATAGTTGAGAAATAGTAACATTGTTAACTAGGAGTAAATACAACCCACACACATTTGAGGAAGATTTTGACAGAATAGATAATTTTTACCATCCTTAAAGTGACATTCCAGTGAGGTGAAAACCAAGGGAACCATAAAATCCAAATCCCCCTTAGTTGGGCATCAGAATATTAATTTTTTTCACAGGAAGGAATTAAAGATTCTGTAAAGCAAAGACACACTGCCCAAGCCTGACTTGCCTCAAAAGTACCTTATAAAAAGCTTCCTTCTGCCCTCAGAAGGATGTAGATGACAAAGACCAGTGTTTTTTATTTATATAAGATTACAATTCTAGATAACAAGTTAAAAACAGCTATAAATTCACTTACTAGATACATGACCTAGGACTGTTTATTCATTATTTTTATTTCCCTCCCCCCTCAAGGTTCTCGGCAATTTGTTTCTGACAGTCTTTTTAGGAGGAACATGACACTTAGAGAAACAGGTGTTAGCCTATATGGTGAACGTATGACAAGACTTAATTTAGACTGAAAGATCCCATATGCAACCTTTATTATTACTACGGAGAATACACTCGGTCAGGCTCCAAGGTTATACGGACACGCAAAAATATTTTTTTGCCCAACAGGAGTGATGTACCTCAAATATATGGAAGGTACTAATCCCTTGAACTCACCGTACATTTTAAACTACCACTACTAAGACTGAAGAAAAGCACCCAAACATACAAAACAAAGTCTATTAAAAATATGCTATGATCTACATACGGTTTTACAGCACTTCATAGTATTTTGTTTACTGCACAGTCCCATGAAGCTGCAACATACGCTTCATTGAAGAAGCCTACCAGAAAGGAGAGGCTAGAGACAGTGACAGCACCCAGCTGCGTTCTACAACACTGCTTCCCGAGCTAATAATTGCTGCCTTTGCCTGTTTCTCTTCTGTTCTGAATCTGATACAGGTTGACATTATACACATTTAAATAGCTCTGAGATTGCTTGCAATTCCCATTTGTGCCCACAGCAAACCTAGAACACTGATTTTTTGTTTGTTTTTGTTTCGTTGGTTGAGGGGTTTTTTAAGCTGTTGCCTTCCACCCTACCCAAACACTGAAGGTCTCTCTTAGCTCCCTCCTTTGGAAAGCACTGAAAATTCCAAATGGACAAAAAACCTACAAATTTAAAATGTTTCAGAACTGCTGCTTCAGAGAATTCCAAAGGACAAGAGGAATCCACAAACAGAAATGTAATTTTTTAAAATACTTTTAACTATTTAAAAGGAAAAGTAGCACATTGTATTTCTACAGGTTGAACTCTTAACATTGAACCATCTGAAAAACTTAAATATAGCTGAAATTGAGTCCTCCATGTTTCAAGCATTTGTCTTCTGACTCTTGAATTCTCTCCACGGGTTAAGGTCAAGCAAACAACCTGAGAAACCATTGTCTGCCAGGATTTGCTACAAGAATCTTTTGTGAACTATTTCAGGTATTACAAAAGCGTCAGGAGCAAGAGGCCAGCAGGCAGTTCTCACGTTACTGCTCAGTCTTAAAAGTTGCCAGGAATGCAAAGATATTAACAGAATTATAATAGATCTCAGATGAAATACCTGTCAATCCTGCTAACGTTAAGGGTATGTTTCCAAAGAGTTACTATATTTTCTTCAAATTTGTAAATATGTCTTTAATATAATTTGCTGAGCACAAAATAAGAAATTTGCTATTTGTTAACATTTTACTAATCATTGCCTTTGTCAAGCACTCCAAATGGAAATCCTTAAGAATAACTCAATATATCGGTGACACATTCGCTATCTCATTCTTCCTTTGCTACTGTTTCTTCATAAGTTCCTTTGCTTTAGACTACGCACACGATCAAGATTATGCTTAATTTAACAAGATCTCTGAAAATAGATTTTTCACTTTGTCCTAAAGCATAACATGCAAAGGCAAAAGGCCAAGTCACAGTCACATGAGAGATTTTAAATGTGAAAGTAGTAAACATAAGGCTAACTTGAAATAAATAGTTTACTTTGGGTTGTTAGGCTGTCCAATTAATTTTTGTTTGACATTATTAGTATATTGCAGCAAGCAGTGATTTAAGCAGCTGCTTAAACACAGATCATACAAATATATGAGCACAGGCTAATGGAAAGAATGGCATATTTATTTAGATTAAACATTCCTGAATAAATGAAATAAAAAATACTCAGATCACAAGCAGAACTGTGCGGCTTTCTGAAATAAGCAGTGGAAAAAAATTGCTTTGCTAGTTCGCATGAGGGAGAGCATCAAATGAAATGTGGCGAGTCCAACAAAGATTTTGAAGTTGTTATAAGCTGTTAACAGACCTCATTTGAAAAGAACAGACTTACATTAAAAATAATTCCTCAGCTTGCTTTTCTTTGAAAAGGTATATAAGTGTTTTTCATTACTCAGTCTAATTTTCATAACCAAAAGGCATTGCAGTTTGCTTTGATGCTGTGTAATGTTTCTTGGTTCTGTTAAGTGGTACATAATTATACTCTTCCCCTTCCCCCAACAGATACCATAAATTCTTCATCTTTTGACAGCTTCGAACAATTAGACTTCAAAAATAGGCAGTTGAGGCATATAGTTTAAAAGTTATGTGAAGTTGTTAAGCTTTTAGATGGCAGAAGGGGTCTGAGTGTTATTTAGTGCTTAAATCCCAAGCTCTGAAGATCTGAGGAAAGTGGCAGAGCCACGTTTGGTCATTCTAGTATCTGGAAACAATCCATTTAAATCTAGTATTATATCAGCACTCAATCCTCTGACCTTTCAATGCACACAACAAAGGGACTATAGCAGTAGAGACTCAGCATTATGAACTTACCCAAAACAACTTCATGTGGATATGCTGTCACATTATGTTAGCTCATTTTGAGTTTTGAAAATAAAACAATAAACGTAATTACTGGACGCAATAGCACTTCACAAAGCTGCAAGGAACATTCTAGATACCAATGGGTAAAATTCAGAGTATGCCTGAGATTTTCCTGTTATGCCCATGCAAAGACATTACAAGAAGGAACATGACGACCATATTTGTTGAGACCAGTCTTTTCACACCAGGGAACGAGATGGATACTCTTCATCGGGGAACATTACCTTCTATTCCACTTAAATCCCTCCACTAAGACCGTGTGAGCTAAAGGGGCCACAGAGGAAGTGTGAAGTGAGGCTTGCTTACCTGAAAAAGACAACAGGCTGGAAGGAACCTCAGAGTCCTTTCCCACAGCTTGGGCAGAATATAGCAGACTTAAAAAGTGTGCCTGACGACGTGCCTCCAGTCCCATTTACAATCCTTCACACAGCCTCCACAGACCGCCCACTCCAGTGCTTCAGCTCTTCAAGTGTAGTTCCACTCTCCCCCCCCCACTACCCCATTTAAATCTTTGTTGCAAACTCATCTGATGATGACTTTTTGTGCTATACTTCTTGGATCACAGAGAACAACTGATCACCATCCTCTTTCAGAAACCTTGTATTTAAAGAATCATGTTGCCAGCTGATAGTTTTCTCTTCCAATTCCTTCAGGGTTTTCTTTCCCCCACAGATCACCTTCCCCAAACATTTTATCCTTCCCTTATCTACTGTACTCTCCACAATTTGTCCTTTGCTTTCCCTCCTCTTCCACTTTTTTAAAGGGCAGTGCCCAAAATTAGAAGCTAGCTAAGTGGGCCTTCATGAGCTCTGAGGGTGAGCTCTGAGCTGGTGCATATTACAAAGGGTAATGCCAAACATCCCAGATGAAAAACTTTATAGGACACCATGCTGTCACGTTCATAGTCCGCTATAATCCTACACCCTACCCTAACCCTAATTCCCTCTCTGCCTACTAACCTGCTAACCAAATGATCCCTTATTTTAGGTTTGTACTTTTGACTTTAATTTTCATTAGTAATTCATACGTTTCCTTTTTGATTTGTTCTTCAATGTTTTTGATTAATTTCACCTATTTGTAAACATCAATTTTAATTCCGGTACTGTCCCGCAAAATGCTTGCATCCCCATCTATCCTGGAAGCACTGAAAGTTTTACATGTTTTTCTATTCTAGCATCAACCTGTTAATAAAAAAAATTACACAGAAGAACCAGGCCCAGAATATATTCTCGAGCGACCCATTCCAATTAGATAGTGAATAACTGATAACTCTGAATAGTCTTCTAAACTGGCTGTTCCCTTGAAAATGCTTAATTGTTTTGCAGTCATTTCATCTAGATCAGATTTTTCTTATGAAAACATCATATTAGACCATCTCAAACGCCCTACTGAAGCCACATTTGTGTGTCTCCCCTCTTCTGGTATTCCAGCTAGCCTTTCAAAACCATAAAGTAAGTGGGTTCTCAGTAAAACCTGTCAGCTATTTAATGAAGCCTGTCCTCTATGTACTGTCAAACTCATTTTTTAAAAATCCTGTTCTGACATCTTTCAAAATACCCAGTTAGGCCCTCTTTACCCTCCCACAAAGAAAAGCGATATTGCTTCCCACCCACACACACCATCCAATTCTCTGGGAATTTTTCCTTCTAACAAATTCTCTATGTCAAATGGCAGTAAATCATACGTTACTTCACAGAATTCCTTAAATAGCAAAGAAAGTATTTTCATTGGGCCTAACCAAGTTGAATTCATCTAAATTACCTAAATATTTTCTAGCACGTTCTTATCTTCAGGCATGCACTACTATTTTGAAATTACATAAAACGTCTGATCACAGATAACCTCTTCTGGATAGGCTAAGAAAAAAAAAAGAAAAGAAATTACATGCTTCAGCTTTCTCCAAATCATCTGTTCTTTTCTCTCACTCACTAGGAGAAAGAGACACCTCCTTCTTTATAGGCCTAAAGATAGCAATCATTCTGGTTTGACCAGACAACGGTCATGGAGAAAAGTCCCAACTACCATCTCCATCCATTTTAACTGGAGAACAGTTTTCTGAAGTCAAGTAACAGCTTGCAGAGAACCAAACCTGTTGAACCTAATTTTGAAACAAATCACTATTTAACTCAGAACAACACACTGTCGGTTAAGTTTCTCTAATATGTTAACTTTGCCTTTTGGCAAACATTAAGAAGTCTACAGCTATTTTACACTATGTTGACTAGATGAAATTTCGGTTTCTTCTTTTGGCAAGCTGACACACACACATACGATTTCTTTTCTTGAAGATACTATCCCACAGTAATTCCCCATTAGGCTCTACAGCAAAAGGTACTCAGCAACCTATGTGAAAAACACACACTTACTTAGCTTTTTCTAGAAGTATCTTGAATTTATAAAACCAAGACAGAAATTTCATGATTAACACAAGCTACTGACAGCCAACAGCAACAGAATTTATTTTTCCTGACCTACTTACAAGCTGAAAATACAAGGACCTAAGCATTCAAATTAATAAAGTTAGTACTGTCAAAGTTCAGGAAGGTTTGTAATTCTTTAGAGTGATGGGTCAGAACAATTCATAGTCTCTCTTCACCTGCTCGTATCACTATTCACTATTAAAAAAAAACAACAAAACACACAAAACAAAACAGATGGTATTTACAGACCTTTTAACACCACAGACTTTATTCTTTGCTCAGATAAACTGCCCAACAGACAGAAATTTCAGGAACGAGCAGCAATGCAACACAGTCAATTCATTTATAAAAGCATCTATAAGTGGATCTGTCAAGATGCTATAGATCCACCATCTAAACTTTCCCAGCAGTGGGATATCACAGTAGCTATTTAAGCAATGTTTGGCACTTCAAACAATTTTTTATCAGAGACAAAAATCAGAGATGTTTGTTTCCTGCCCACGTTTTGCACACGTGCATCTGACTTCTGAATTTACAGCCTAGAGCCCTCTATCACTTGTACATTAGTTACAAATCATTCACTAAATACCATGGAATATTTTTAAATTATGATAGATTTCTTAACTCTCTCAGATCCTCCCCCCAATCTAAGAAAGACTGTAGTCTCATTCTCAGGAAAAAAAGGCAGCATAAGTGTTGCTATGAATGAAGCTGGAATTCCATCTGTATTCACAAAAACCAGACAGTTCAAACCATTATTTTTAAATTATCAGTTAACCTTAAGGCAAACATTTCTATCAACGGTGGTGCAATGTCATCTACTCAATTCACATTACATACAAACCAACGCTTATCTCAGACAGCAATCTCCACTTAGAAATTAATTTGGTTCCAAAGGATTGGAACTCAGTTCCAGTGTCTAAGTGGATTTTCCATGCTGTGTAGCAGATGAAATACCAGGGTCCCCTCAATTTTTGAAAATTTATGAAAAGAAGCAGTATTTATGAGTTATGTCAAGTTTTGGACCCTAACTGTCTTCAGAGGTTTTGAATATCCACTAAGCTATTTTTTGCTGGCTTCTTTGGTAAGGAATGAAAATTACCTACACAGTAACTATCTTCAGTTTACATACAGTGAATATAACACATCACCACAAATGCAGGGCTTCTTACAACACGCAATTTGGGGGGGGGGGGAATCGTACCTTGCCAGTGTTTTGTTTAAAAGTTAAATCTACTAGAATGCATTCAAACTTCTGTGCACTAATAATGCATTCCTTGCACAGTAAAAAGTGATGGCCAACTTCAGCAGGTTTTTTAAGAGAACAACTGCAAATCTGCAATCAGAGTATCATTCAGCATTTAGTAAGACAAGACAATCTCTTTTCAAAAGCATTATAAATCTGTTGGAGCATTTTAGTCTGTGCAGTTGGATTTCTATGGAGAAGGAAAGTCATCATTTATTATCAACAATGAGTTTATAATATAAATAATTAAACTCCTCCTGATGTAAAAAGGTATAAAAAGATGCAGTATTTCTCAAAAATATGTATTAAAAAAAAAAAAGGTGGATTAATTCATGTTCTATATCACCGTGGCAGCTACTAAACAATCTCTAGAAAGATATGCCTTTTCTGGTTCCTTCTGGGTGGATACAGGAGCTGGTTTTAAGCCCATACCTGGTAGGAGTCTGTTACCACAAAAAATCGGTTTGCTTAAGCTTCATATTCTGGAATATGGAGTTTAAAATGCACCATACTGTTAAAGATGCTGGTATGGAGCAAATCAAGAGTTCTTGGTTTCTAACTCATGAAAAGATTTATACATGTACATAATCATAAATTATATACAGATGTCCTGGCAGCTGGTGCTGAGCACAGGTGCTCTAAATGCCTGTGGTCCATTCTGCACAGCAGGTGAGAAAGCGATATTCTGCATTAGTAATGGATTCTGCCTGGGGTCGTAAGTGAAAATTCAGTGGAAAAAGCCACAGTTCTGTTCTGTGACAATACAAATACTGAAAATGGAAACCCAAGCAGTCATCACCACACGCAAATCTAGGAAGAGCAATTAGTCTAGTAAGCCTAGAGACCACAGGGTAAGTGTGTATTGGGTAAGCAGATAACTCAGCATAAGGAACAATTAAATTGTGTTTCTCACAACTTTGCTCCTTTCCACCAATCATTATTTTCAGCTGCATGAAATTCCCATTAGTATGCAGAAAATTTTAGGACTTTCTCTTCTAGGCTGTCAGAATCAAGAGGAAAAGAAAGAAATGCCTCTAAACAGATTTTCAGGATAAAAATCATCTAATACGTGATTGACTACAAACGATAACACTTTATGATCTTTCCCCATAGCTTCACAGCAGGAACTGTGATAATACTCTTTCCTTTTCAACATCACACAGGTGTTGGAACTTCACAGTGAATACAGCTAGAAGGGTTGGAAATACCAATCAAGAATATGCCATCCTTCCACCACCCCTCCGAGGTCAGTGAATGGGTGAATTGCTTCACCTGCATTACTCAGCAGCTATGCCTTGGTGCTGACAGAAATGCTTTCTTCTGGCCTTGAATGTTAAGTAAACCTGACACTCCCATGCTGTCTGAAATGGTTCTATTTTGTATTGTGCACGAGCATGGTTTTGTATACAGTTTGTACATAAAACATAGGATAAAATTCCTGTTCCGAATCATGAGATAGACTGTCCAAAAGTCTGGGCAAAAAAGAAATATATAGCAAACAGACAATAGGTCTTACGGTTACAATGGGAGCCTCAACAAATGGACATTCACTTTTAACAGTCGTCCACTAGAAATGAGGAAACTCGAGAGAGAAAGGTTTCAACATAAGGAAGCAGGGAACAAAAATTAAACTGACATCAAGAAGACTGAGTCTGACAGCGAAGCCTCACAGCCGTCTTTGGTGAAGATCTGTAGGACTGTGATTCTACTGAGTCCATTCATTGCAAGACATTAAAAGAAAAACACTGAAAATACTATTCTTACCAAGTCTAATCTGGACATTAAAAAAAAAAGTCATACACAAGAAAGAGGTGGGGAGCAAGTGGGGGGGTAGGTCTAGTGAGAGATCCTGGACTGTTCCTTGTAAGCAGTTTGCATATAACCGTGCCAGGTGGACTCAGGACCTGGAAACACACTCTAGCACATTTAACTTAACTTGAGTATAACCCTAACATACTTAGCAAACTTTCAAAATTTAGGAGTCGTATTGAAATAAGCACAGACACAGAAAACGGAGTCAGAAGGCATCCCCACCCCCAAAAAAAGAATTAATAAGCCTTCTGATGATAATTGAAAGTCATTCAAAATTCACAATGAAAAAGTAATAATCTTGCAGATATAGAACTGTCTCCAAAGAAAACCAGTATCATGCTGAATACTGAATCATTAAGTTTGTTTAGGACTCAAGTCATAAGTTTCTTTAAAACCTCCATCTATATTTTATTGTTGCTCAAATACTTACAAATGCACAGTCATTGAAAGCCACAATTTTCACCATTATATCCAAACAAACGGATCAAATCTGATGCAGAAAACTTCAGAAAAACGGGCTACCCCTTCAGTGCCTAAGTACAGGATTTGATGCCCAGGGATAGGCATCCAAATATTTACACCTTTACTCATTTAGTAAGTAAACGAAAGCTGAACATTAGTGAGAGATTTGAACCTACAGGATGGAGAAAAATGGAAGGCTCAAACCCTAATTTTGACATATATAAGCACTCGAAACTTTCCCAAATCCTCCTCCCAAAAATCCAGACATAGATGTCTAGGAGAAACCAAGTTATACAGTCCAAGTTGCATTAATAGCTCAGATGTTTAAACTTACTCCTGTAGTCAATGCAGAGTGAAAACTGACTTCACAGACCACCTCTCACTTCACCATAACATTGCAAAAATCAGAGATAAAAAATGGCAATCATTAACAGGTAGAATCTTAAAAACCTGGTGAATATAAAGCTAAAAATTCTACTTTTCTTACAAAGTAAACATTTTCTTCTCATGAACTGGCCAAGTTCAGGCTAGATTCCAGTTTTCTTGTTTAAGGTACTGCATACATAGAGCACAAATACCTCAGTCTTCAGTATTAATTTTCATAGAATCATAGAATCATAGAATCATTGAGGTGGGAAAAGACCTCTAAGATCATCGAGTCCAACCGTCAACCCAACACCACCATGCCCACTAAACCATGTCCCTAAGTGCCTCATCTACTCGTCTTTTAAATACTTCCAGGGATGGGGACTCCACCACTTCCCTGGGCAGCCTGTTCCAATGTTTCACCACTCTTTCAGTAAAGAAATTTTTCCTTACATCCAATCCAAACCTCCCCTGGCGCAACTTGAGGCCATTTCCTCTCGTCCTGTCACTAGTTACTTGGGAGAAGGATTAAATTTTGCACGTTTCTTCACATCCCAGTGAAGCAAAGTGAATGACAGCAAATGATCTGCAGTCTAACGGGTAAAGCAAGAGCGGGGGGAAAGCCACAGATCAGATTACATACATTCTGACAGCATCAAAGAATCAGGTGCAAATTATACACAAATACAAATAACACAAAGCTTGGCACTACAGTCAAACATGACATGAGTAAATATTTGACACTTTGAAATGACAAGCTGTGAAACAGAAAAAAGTATCTAAACTAAATGCAGCAAAGCCCCTCTAATTTCATTGATAATGAAGGCAGGAAAAGTACAATTAAAATTAACGTAGGCAAAAAAAGGTTGTCACAATTTAAATCCTGTAACTCTAATCCTTGTCAGAAGGCTGGGAAAAAACTCCACATTCATGATTTTCCTGATACAATATTGCTGGCCTTTCACCCTGAAATATTTTAGTTCAAACACCATCTAATTCCAAAAATTTTCATCAAAAACCACAGTCTGTATGTCTCAGCATGCACTAGACGTGACTTGAGCTTGTGAAGGGAAATGGGTTCCAGTAAAAGCAAGAGGGGAAAGATGAAGCTGACAAGACAGTATCAAGAAAAGACAAGAAAGTTTTTCCCTTTCTACATCCAGGAGAAAAAAAAAACATACAAACACATGCCTTCACACAGGTTTTGGAGCCAGCACGTTTAGACTCGGTGAAGGGATAAGCCTACAACTAAATTAGTTCCAACTGGGGAAGGACTGTGCGATGCTTTGTGCATACCACAAAAAGGAGCAGCGTCTTTCAAGCACGCGCGAACACCGCTGTGGTATCCAGAAGGAGGGTAAACACAATGCCTGCATTTTTAAAAGTAAGTTTGAGATGACAAATTACTCGACCAACTGCAGTAGTTATAGTAATGTCTAAAGCATCTTAGGAAATCAGTACATAACATTAAAGAAAAGCACAAATCATGTTATGAAATTTAAGTAGGAAAATGTTTAGTGGATCAAGCACCCGTTTCCTAAAACATATGAAAGACAAGCAAAGTTCTAACTTCCAAGAATAATCTAGTTTTAAATGCATAATTTATCAGCTTTATAAAACAAAAAAGAGCAACAAGAATATCTAGACAAGTCTTTCTGCTTTTTGATAAGACTTGTCATATAAATGACTGACAGCGTTAATATACAGAATTAACTTTGCTGAAGCCATACCAAGCAATAAAAGGTCATAAAAATGCATAGTAGCCTATTTAATCATAACTTCTTTAATTTTATGCTAGCTCTGGAAATTAAACTTTTAATAGCTGTAGTAGTAACATGCATATGAAAATATTCTTATAGCTCCTTTTTCCTGGTGAGCATCTTTTGCTGGCCTCTACAGTCTTTGTCCAGGAAGAAAAAGATCTTAGAATAAAAAAGTGAGAAGACTAATATTATCAAAGTGTGTAACAGAGTAGACAGAGATAGTGATGCCTTAAAATAACAAAGGCTCACAGTCTCATGTAAAACAAATATATATTTACAGACACTCCATACACAAGAGGGCAGGAACTGTCACAATCTGTTAAACTTAATAGAAAATTACCTGCCTCTGCTCTGCATCTGCAGGTAACTCCATGCTTTACAAAATGTACAAAACAGTTTATTAGTATGGATAGGCCCATGGCATGACATCATGCACATAAATATAACTTGCGGGACAAAACATACAGAAATTATTCCACTTTAACCCAGTTTTCCACCAGTGCTGGTAAATCTGTAATTGCATCTGGCAGCTTCGTATTTAACCCAACAGACTAAATCACTATAGCTGGTCAGTACGGCAACAGAGCACATGTTTAAGTGAACCTGTTATCCCATAACCCTCACTGTTACGGTTTTATTACAATGCTTGACAGCTGAAATATATTTCATTTTTTAAAAGAGAGTCATAATTCCAATTACCCTCCAAATTAGTTATCTTTTCAGTAGACAGTTTTTGGATAATGCTATCCAAATTAAGGATTTTGCATTTTTTTCTTCAAAGGTGCACATGGTGACTTTACACAGATTCATTACTTGAAAATAAATATGGAACCAAGTGAATCCCAAGTGAAATGGTGTACGTACTAGAATATATATTTGGAAAGGGTAAAGAAGATTACTGGCACTTTTCCTGCATTTTGTTAAGAGAATTTGTTAGTGGACAAAAAGAGAAGACGGTACTAAAGAAATCTTAGCAAAATACAGTGCCAAGCATTGAAGTTAGTTAAACGATAGAAGATTTTTCATAAGCCCAGGAAAAAACCTCCCAAAATAGGGGAGGTTCATTATTTTAATGAACCGCAGTAAAGGAATTCCATATGTATTATCTTCAGCACCATCTCAATTTAGAGGACTAAAATGGTGGGAATCTTTCACATCACAAGGTGAGTTTTTTAGAACTACTGAACTAAGCACACATTAAACAAATTAATCCCTACAGCATACTCTGGGTGAAAAGACTGCTTATATTTCCAGTTACACTGAAGAAAAAAAGAAAGATACACAAATTATGTGCTTGTCAGCATCTCTCTAGTCAGATGCATCATTCTCTATTGTTCACAGCGGAAAAATCCCCACCAACACCTGTAACCCTGTCATTGCTCATCCTGTCAAATCCAAGATGTCAGGTAATACTTCCCCCACTATTCCAGTAACACTAAGCTTTTTCCAACTAATACACAGTAACGGCAAGTCAGCCTTCACTGATGCTCTACAGAAAAAAATAATTTCAAAAAATAGCAGAAAGAAAACGTAACAGAGAACAGTGTCAAAAACCTTCACATCAGCTTCTATGTGTGTGCTTACTATTGAGCATTCATCACCACTGTATCTAAATGCCTATCACAAATACATAGATCAAATTATAACCTCTAATTAAGCACTTCATGTCTAAGTAAAAAATGTATTTTGTGTACTCTGGCTTATCTGTAAAACGGGAAAACTTTCTTTCATATTGATGAATAAGAGGTTTCAGCATTCCCCCTATCAAAAAAAAAAAAAACCCAAACCCAACATCTGAATTGTCACACTGAAGTTAAACATTCTATGGAAAGGAATTTAAACCTCTTTTCTTGATTTTAAATAAAATGTCTGGGAAATTTGCCAGGTCTTTAAAATATCTCCCAATGTAAGAACGGGGGGAAAAACAGACAGAAAAATCATTTAAAAAAATACTATTTTTACAATCCTTTAAAAAAGACTGGTGACAGTAAGTTTACCTGACGTAGTGTGTTTTGCAGCTATTTGTTTTAGATGCTCTTAATTAACATAGAATTATTTATGCAATTAGGTCTTAAGCAGTCAAGGAAGATAAATTGAAGAACTCTCAACACGGCAAATTCTGCAGACTGGAAGTGGTCAATCAGATTCCGGGTGCAAAGGACAAACCCAGAGGAAAATCAAAGTGTTCACAAAAGTGACATTCCTCCACATCGTTCTAAACATTATTTACATCTCACTGAATCTGAAGCACTCTCAGAGAGGAGGTACAGCTAAGAAAGTCAAAACAAAGTAATCCATCACATTAGATATACCTAGGATATGAAAAGTTCTACCTGATTAAACCAAAGAATAAATATCAGAGGGATGCAGCAGTATTTCTGACTGCTTTGAAATTAAAGGCACAAACTGTATTTGAAAGATGCTTTCAGATTCCAAATACCTCCTCATAATATTTCACCAAAATATCCTCCATGTACATCTACCACAGTGAATACTGCCAGCTGTACCACAGGCACTGCTGTACGACAACCACAGGTTCCTTTTCAATTCACCATCATTCACAATCTAATAGGAAGTCAGGTAAGAACATTCTGTAACATTTAAACAAATTAAAAACCTTAGGTGACTTCATGTTTGTCAACATACTCTGTCTTCTGGCCACGCAGAAATTAGTAGTGGTGGCACAGGTGCTGTATTTAACGCTTAACAGGGCTACATGTTCCCATACGTGTCTGTACAGTCCAGAGAGCCATAAGAACAACTATTTATCAAATAGTTTTTTAAGCGTCTGGTAAGCTTTAAGTAAATTATTTGAACACAAAAGTATAAAGCAAACATATCTAACTGAAAAAGCAGAGATTACTACACAATTAAACTTCTTTCCAGCATATGGCAGTAGTACACATGGGCAAACAAATGCAATCTGTTTGAACCAGTTGCTCTCAAAAGCTTTCCCCATTTCCTTGATGATAACAGCCACTGTTTCACATACTAAGAAACCTGGAACCTCCTTTCATCACTGCAGTTCTCTCCAAAGCAACTGTAGATACAATGTCAGCACGGACCATCAGGAACTAGAAGTCAGATCAAGCACAGTGAGCTTAATTTCTTGTGGCCGACAGGTTTCATAGCTATCTCAAGACAACCCTTGTCACTCTCGCACAATTTATGCTCATACACGTTTACAGGATTTGTTGATAATGTTAGATAGAATTGAAAGATGGCAGAAGACTGATGTTATCTGATGAGTTTCACTCATCACGACTCATCATTTTGCTGAGGCAGTCCCAGAAGTTCTCTGTTCTCTAGCACCACACATCTTACCTATATAACCTGTTTTCTCACATTGGCTCGGATTTAGCATGTCTCACAGCAAATTTCTTGTAAGCAAGTGCCAGAAAAGGTGTGGGGGAGAAAATTTTCACATCTTGTGTGTTTTGATCTTTCTTATTTTAAAGAACTAATTCAAGGATATATCTGCCAATTAACTTAGGAGACCTGATCTGTCTAAATAACCATTCCTGTCAGGGAGCATCACACGCCGTGTTCTCTCTTAGCTGCCATTACATCCGTTCAGCCTATGGTTCACTGCTGTCGTCTTAACAAGGCCTACCCTACTTTCGCCTCTGACCACATCAAGCATTTATGGATGGTTGCGTTACACAGTTGTGTATAGTTGGACCTATGTTCTTTTCCTGCAGTTTGGTTTTCTTAATATTGAAGTGCCCAAACATCTACGTGGCGTCCTAGAACTCTTTTGTTTCTATGGGATTTGCACATCTTTACACTGGTACCCAACAATTTTATGTGTTTCCTTTCAGTATGAGAAAGATTTCTCAAACTTCACCTAGATAAACCTCAGCACGTTTCACTGTTGAATTTAACTCTGACTCTATATAGGTAACCTGAACTGCAGCACATGCCTCTTTCCTGTACTTTTCACCTTTATTATAATACATGCTACATATGTTGACAGCAACCAATGAGTCCTATAGTTCTCTGATTAGAGACAGTCAAGTCTACTTGCTTATTTCTAAAGACAGCCATGTGGAAAACTTCTCCCTTTTTTCCCCTCACTCAAACTTGGATAGGAAATAAATAATTAAAAAAAAGAAGTAATTTTTTTTTTTTAATTACAACCTTTATAGGTAGTAAAAAAACTAAAAGGTTGGGTTTTGGTTTTTTGGTTTTGTTTTTTTTTTTTAAAGTACCTCTTCTGGGGGTGGGGGTAATTCCTTCCAGATTTGGTATTTTTCTACCAGGTTGGTTTCTAGGTGACTAAGGTCACACCATCTTACTCTTTATGGAATCAGCTTTTCAATTCTTGGCCTTCAGCAAGCTCCCAAGAGTTTCACTTTTTCACTTCATTTCTATGCCCTCTATCTCCCTTTAAAATGGAAATCAGCTTGTAATTTTAGTCTTCCTTCTGACAAAGGCAGGACCATCGCAACATGCAAACGAAATCATTAACAGAAGACACTGTCTTTTCACACAGGGATGCATCCTTTAACTCTCATTTTACAAGCTTTATGAGCTATTCAATATTTTACCAGAAAAAGCGAATGATGTTTTTATCTTAGTGTCCTTCTCCTTTCAACAACCACCAGTGACAGTCTTTTCTCCACTTCCATGTCTTCCTGAGCATGTCCATTTGTCACAGGCTTCACAGTCTGGAGCTAGAACTCCTTCTGACCTTTGCCCCTTCACTTGAAAATGTTCAGCTGACCTGGCTCACTGAACTACCTCTGTAAAGTCCTTAAGAAACAAAGTTATCCTACTCGTCCTAACTTTGACAATTGCTTAAGGCATTTCCCTCCTGTCACTCACTCAGTCTCCGCAATGTCTCAGTTAAACTGAAGTCCCTCCCTCGGCCTTTGCAGAGCTGGCATTGCACTTCAGCCCTTTTCTCCTACCCTCAAGGTCACTACAATCTACACGGGATTAGTCAGTAAAATGTCTTCATGAGGGCTGCACACTGGAAGGAGTAGCTGAAAAAGTATTAAGAAATGATGTGCTTCAAGTCTCCAGAGAACACATCCAGAGGATCCAAGTAGGAGACTATTTTGCTAAAATTGTATCAAAGTTCAGGCTTCTAATTATAATAGGTATAATAAATGGCTGTCTTCATGCCAGATAGCTCCTTATAACTATTATAAACCTACCATTATTTTCATTTTATGCTCTACGGAGAAGCTGAGACCTGTCACACCCAGCTCTGTGTTTGAGCTCAAACAGCTGTTCTCCAATAGAAATGGTTCATCAGTTCCCACTCCCCAGACACCCCAGGAAAGACAGCAACTTATAACATTTAACTGAAGTCTGAAATCCCCTCACACTCCAGGAGGTCAAATTAAAGTCAGTCATTTATACAAATCATACAGAAAGCAGAGAGAGTCGGCTGAATTTTAATTAAAATGAATGGCTGTGTAGGCAGGATGAGCTGAGCCGTTCCTTGTCACCTGTTTTGCTGAACACAGAAGGCAGTACAGCATGTACCATCCATTTAAACAAAAGAAGCAGAAACACGTTCAAAATATTCCCCCAAGAAAGACAGTAGCAAGAAAAACAATCCTTAGTTGTATTCAACCTTCAGAAAATACTCCCTAAATACCACACAACACTATGTTGAAGTTCCCGCTCAGTTCAGTTAGACTACATAACCTCTATATGACATTGTAAACCACTCTTTACTACATATCAGAAAATGAACATACACATTACACGCATGCCTCTCTTGGCATCTACTTCTACAAAAAGTTACCAGAATAATAGGAAGCCCTAACACTACCTCAGCAAACTTGAACATTGTGAGGTTGAAGATCTTAATTCCAGTACAGCTTTCTCTGCTACAGGAATAAGCGTGGCCTTGAATAATTTCTGACTACAGTTTGCACAGCAAAGCGTGAAAACTGCTATATAATGGCAATTTCTAAAAAGAAGGATGCAGAATTAATGCAAATTATAAAATCTATGCAACCTTTAGTTAGGAGAAAAAACGCTACCACACCTTGGCAGTTGTTGCAGTGTTGACATAGTCCGGTTTCTCATGTATTTTAGGAACATCTTCGTCTCCCTAAAACTCAATGATGAGAAGTCAACCAAAAGCACTGCAGGACACCATCCAGAGCCAAGGTAATATTCTACATGACTTTTGATCAAGCCGTAACTTCTTGGTAGCTTCGTCGCAAGCTCTAGGGATGGGTCAGAACACTCATCCTCACAGATGAGATGGGAAGTGGCAACGTTATTACTAGTCACTAACCTTGTTTCTGGGAGCTCCCTACTGCCATTTTGGACTTAACATTCAGCATTCGCTGTATTTTGTGGAGGGCTACCAGCTGTTGCTCTCAGAGATCTCTAAAGTACCTTTTGTAGGAGAAGGGATAGAAATGCTTTGTGTTTCATGGGGATGAGTTGACAAACTCTTAAAATTTAGCAAGAAGCAGAGAATGTCACTGAGCAATTTTTGTTGGCCAAACCGATTCTATGTTTTGGTCTTACTTAGAACTAAGTATTAAAAGCACTATTAAATTAAATAAGTAAAACAAGACAAAAACCAAGGGATTAATTCCTCTACCCCTACTTTCTTATTACAGTATATGGCCATTTTGTGCACACAGTCATCTGTCAAGTCTCAGAGCACAAACAATCTTTTAGCTTAACATGGCCAAAAATATCCGTTACAGGAGAAAAATCGTATCAGAAAGTTATTTTTTCCTACTGAAAGAATGGCAGGCATGTGCATATAAATATATATTATAGATAGATGGATAGATATATAAAACTGCATAGCTCTGCAACCTCCTCCACCTAGACTGCAGCATTGGCAGCAGGCTAAAGGTTCTCAGCATAAGTAGCAGATTCTGTCGCTGCAAAGCTTGCTTTGATTTTGATCATGAAAAGAAGTTTGATAAAGCAGTCAGTAAAAGGTCAACATTACCATATTACAACAACTATAGCCACATTTTTCCCTCTCGACAGAAATAAACGTAAACCTTGCTTCACTGGTGAACATTTCAGCCATTTAGCTATGGCAAGTTATAATGTAGTGCATTTTGTATTTTCATCTACCGAGTGCAAAGGTACTTTCTAAGGAAAATATCATAAGACATCTATAAATCCTTAAAGAAAATAGGTCTTAGTTTATTTCTTCCATATTTAAAACAATAAAACAAAGCAACCAACCACATCTCCCTCTATGTAATGCTTCACCTTGATGAATAATACCTGTTCCAGGAAAAAAAAAATTTTAAAAAGGAAAAAAAAAAAGAAAATAAGATTGCCTGACTTTCCTCTAAAAAGACTAACCTGCTAATGCCAAATTCTCTCCGTATATCCCTACCAGTGTGGTAGCATGATCACAGGAATGTTCAGTAATGTCAAACACAGGTCTGTGCATGTTTGAGCACAAAAACGTTTCTAAGTGCATGGTAAGGAAAGAATTAATTCCACTTAATAGCACTAGGTATATTTTGATGAATGTTTTAAGAGAAGCTAACATTAAAAAGGTCAGTCAGAAATAAATGGAACATTAAGTAAATAACCTCTTAAAATAATACGATAGATTAATTTATTAAAAATAAACTTTAAAATAGATCACTTTTCTGACTACTGCACTTGCTTTTCCTGGCAAGGGAAATGGGAATAATTAATGGATTTGGCTGCTTCTCTCCAGGGATGAAGATAATCGATCTGTGGGGGAAGGCCTTTATCTAGCACAGAGATAGCACTGGTACAGCAGATTGGGAGGCGAGGGGAGATCTTTTGCTGGCATACCTCCAGAGCTGCTTATCAGCTCCTACCGCTCAAACTAACTCAGCTGCAGGTATTTGAAATACTGGTAAGGTTGCCAATGATAATACTCTTTCTTCTATGAACTAGAATGAAGGTGGCGGGGGAGGGGATGGTCCCCTATTATTATTACAATAAGCAAAGCCTCAGAATCCATCCAGAAGCAATAAATGGACTACTTGTTCCTTTCTGGCAAGTGCAGCTCTTTAAACCCAGGACATTCTTTTTGTTCACATATTACATAGTTACGGTAAGTGTACAATCATTGGCCTGACAACACATGAACTGCAGGTTTATCAGAATGAAAAGGGGTTTTTTTAGTTATTTATTTTACAGTTGCTCAGTTCATTATCTACGCCACAGTTGAGTAGTTCTTGAAACATAAACCTCGTTTTCAGTGTATGAGAGATGCAAGTTAATTCATTACTGCAGACAGCTAGTAGTGCGATTAAAACCTCTAACCTTTCTGTGTCTTCTGTAGCCCCAAAGTCTATACAAACACCTCTATGAGTGGTCATTTAAGAAACCTAATTCTCAATAGTTCTACAAATAAGTAGTTTCCACATCAAATTAATAACATTTTCATTTTCTGGAACAAACTAAACAGGGACTATTTATATTTTTTCCCAATGCTTCATGACTTAGGATTAAAAAAAAAAAAAAAAAATTCTATCAGACCAAAACAAGCTCAAAACTCACACTTTGTGTGTCTGATCCTCTGACAGAAAGAGATGAAGATAGAAGGTGATATTATCTAATAATGTTGTATTAAAAAAAAAAAAAAAAAATCATGTGGCATCACTCAAAATAGCATGTGAGTTAAGAACCTTCGAGAACACACAGAAACTCGCAGGTTTCCCAAAGTCATTTTAAGAAAAATTAAAACACCTTGGAAGGAATAAGTTTCTCCAGCAGACTAGAAACCTCCTTCCTCGGAGGACATAATTCAGCTTATTAAAGTCACCATACAAGCTGCCTGGAACCCAATCAGAAGAGTAGCAATTAGCTTAATAAACACTAACATAAGCAGCCTAGATTTTCACAGGAAGTTGAAGTGTTGATCTCTTTTCCAAATCACCACATAGTTTTTCTTTAAAAAGAGAACAGGGGGAGGAGAGTGTGACAAAATTTCATCTATCACCAAAAAATAACCTGTATTGCTGTTGTCAATCACATGGGTGTTGATAAACTCATTATTTCAAATTAGCACAAACAACAAAAAGCTCTTAAGAAAAATCGACTCCTACTGGTTTGTCAGAAATATGGTGACTTAAAGACTACCGTGGAAAAGAAAACAGACATGATCTAACTGATGTAAACAAGTGTTTACTTAGGAAAGGTCAAGTCCTCAGTCCATACAATGTTGAGAACAGCAATGGCTGAAAGTATCAAAGTTTTTGAAAGGAAACATAATGGGAGGAGGGGGTGTTCTTCAGTACTTAGTCCATATTACAGGTTAAATTCTGGAAGAAAACAAACAGAAAGCAAACACAAAAGAAGTGATCAGCAATACATTATTGCTCATTTCAAACACACAAAAGTAATCCTTTTCATTTACCTTATCATCTCTGACCCCCTATTTTATACTAAACTTTTGGACTACACATTTTGTTTCTCAGCCTTATTTCAGAAGCATGTGAGAAAACTTCATTTTCTTAAGATGTAGTTGGTAGTGTCATTAAACCTATTGTTTCTAATATCTTTCAGTAGCAGGTAAGTAATTTAGCATCACAGAGCTAAAAACCAAAGTTTAGCCTATCATTTATTCTTGTAGTACACCATAACTACATGTTCAAATCTTACTGTTCTTCCAGTGAATGTTTCGGCAAATTAAATTCCAAGTTACACCTACTTTTTCTTTCTTTTTAGAAGTAATTAGAATAGGGGAAAAACATCCTAAAGTAAAATATAATTTTAAGTCTAGATCTTGACACTAATAAATTGGTTAATTTGGGGCTAGAGAGAAAATTTATTTCTGACCTATATAAGCATGAGTTCTGGAAAGGAATTTCAAACCATCCTCATACAGTTCCTCCTGTTTGCAGTGTGATTAGATCAAGTGGTATGCAATACTGCATACAGATTTTATTCCCCACTTCACCCTCATGATACACAAACGCACATGATTTTACCTCACATCTCTGGTCCTTCCTTCCCTTTCCTACATGTAGTTCTCTCACAATCCACGCTTCGGTGCACGATTTACACCACTGCAACACAACTGCCGTGACACAGCTGCAGCGCACTCCCATTTCACACAGAGTCAAGGTTAAAAAAATTGGCTGGACTCGTATACATATTAAACACAGTAGGCATCTGCACTGCTACACACTGTAAAAGGCTCAAAGGTCAACACATCAGCACTCTAAAACCAAAGGAATTACCAAGTGTCTATCAGCGCAACTGATCTGCTAGTCAGCGAACCGGCTATTTCAAGAACACTAGTCAAATACTGATCACAGAATAGAAATGAAGATATATTAACTATAAGCTTAAAATCTGAAAAAAGGATATACTGCAAGTTACACATTCAGCAACATTATACCTTCTCAGCTGAAAGCAGTCTAAACAAAGTCATTGAAAAACATACCTTTTCAACTACTTAAATCATCTTCATTTAATGGCTGTACCAGTAATCATTAAGTGCTTTATGAAACTTTGAAGCATAGGGACAAAGTTCGGTTCAAATAATCATTCATCTCCTAATAAGCTGAGTAAGTATTCCATTCAAACAACTATGTTAAAATCCCAGTTACTGTATTCACTAAGAACTAAAATGCCAACTAACTAGCAGTTACAGTTTTTAGATTCCATTCTACTTTTCCATATCCATCATAATGTCCCAGGAAATATACACACAGAAACCAAGAACACAAGAGGACACGAAAACCACTGGAGTTCAGTTGCTGTGGCAAGCACTCCCCCGCGCAGGATAAGTGGAGAGGGCTGCAGGCACGTCACAGCATGCCCTCTTGGCTTTTTGCAGTAAGTTTTTAATATACATGCTAGGAAAAAGCTAAACTCTCTCAAGAGACTAAACAATTGATATGAAACTCTCCCCAGGTAAAAATTCTACATAGAACTAAATTTTTTTGATACATTATGATTGTAATGAAAACACAAAAAATGAAATATTTTATATTGTAGTTAAAGAACTTAAGAGCTGAATTCAGGAAGATTAGTGGCAAAATGCAGAGTCATTGTCACAGTAACAAAATCACTGCCACCACTTTAATTTTTTATTTCCCTTTTTCACCTGCTGTCTCAGGCTTTTCAATAGACTTTATATGGCACGCCTTAAACAATATATTTGAACTGCTATTTAGTTTTGTGAAGTCTGAAACAATTAATTGTTTAAATATTGGAAAGAAACTACTATATTGTAATGTATTACCACATTCAGGAATAACTGTATACGGCCTTTGGTTAATGTTCAGCAGATATTCCAGTACCATCAAACCCCCTGGTTGAATCTCCAATGCTCTTGCATTGCCTAATGTCTCATCTTGATACTACAAGAAGTTTGACTATTTTAGGGAGCATTTGCAGCGGATAAAGAAATCCGTCCCCATCCCTAGTCTCCAGCTTTATTTCACTAAAGCACTATTATAGTTTGGATCAAAGTAACTACCATAAGAAGTTTTAAAATGCTCCTGTAACAGACTGGGGTTTTTTTCTTGAGTAAGCGTCCAATACTCTTAGTCTTTAAAGCCAGACTATTTTGTGGCCTTTAGCCATTTACACGTGAACATCAGCCTCATCCAATGTGAGGTTTAAGAATCAAATTTCAGCTACAATTACTGATACCTTTCCTTTCCCAGACAGTTGGAGATTAGAAATTAAAATGAATGTAACAGGTGTTAACACCACAAATATTAACTGGCATTTACTAAGACATCATAAATTATTTGTTCAGCTTTCCAGGTATCTGCTATAATCTTCCACAAACCCCCCAAAAGACATAGGCATTAGAAAACTGTTAGCATGAAAATATACAAAATACAAATGATTACAAAATACTCATACATTTGTGCCGCGCAAAAGGTCAGTTCTACACCATGGCGAACAGTTTGGCTATAATCCAACAAAGCATTTAATTATATGAGACAAGCTAATGTTAAGCATGCCTTTAGTTGCGTTTTCAGGCTATGGTTAACATATTGACTCATGCAGGGCACTTTCGTAAAACGTCAGTGCTAAAAAAAATATTTCTCATTTCCAAGAATAATTAAGCAGTTGACTTAAAAAAAAAAAATCAATCAGTAATTTGATACTATTATTATCATCATTATTCCTTCTAAACACAGCTTCAGAAACTGCAAAGCTACGTGCTCCAAAGGCAGGTTACAGTTGGGTATTAGGTTGTTTGGTCTGGGGTTTTTTGTTGGGGTTTTTTTCCCTCCCCACAAAATAATCCCTACTTATGTACAGCTAGTAAGAGGCCCTCTTTCAGCCCAAGTATAAAAAGCCGTATCAATTTCAATACAATTTTATTCAAAGTGTCAGTGGCTACAAGTACTTCTTACTATAAAAGCTCTCATACTGCATTAAAATTTCATGGAAAAATTAGCATCTTAAGCCTGAAAAAAAAAAAAAACCCACCCAAAAAACAACCCACCTCTCTTCTCTCTCTCTCTCACACACACCTACCCCCCCGTAGCCGATCAGAATTAATGACAACTTTCAAGTTTGGATAGCGAAGGGTGTCCTGTAAGCATTCTTTATTTGCTTTCTTGTTCATGCTCTGGCCATTTTTTATTAATATCTTTAATTATCATATGACCCATTATTTTGAGGGCTAAACAAAAGGCTGAAGGACCAACAACAAAAAAAACCCAAACCCACAAAAAAACCCAAACAAAACCCCAAGAACATGCCAGAAAGTTATATTGTTAGCAAAAGCTGTCTCTTAGTACTTCACTTTCACCTCTACTCTTTTTGCCACATACACAATTTTTCTGGTTTTGCTCTGCAGAAGGTTTCACCAAACATTATTATAGCACTGTTTAAGTTACAATTCTGGGTCTACAGACAAAGCAGAGGCATCATTATTTTACATGAAAGTACTATAGTAAGAAAGATAAAAATCTCGGTTTTCCTATGAAGTCTAAGTCCAAGTAAAACAAAATATATATTTTTATATATATAAAGACATATTCACATATCAAGGTTTCAGTATGTTTCTTTTCTAAAGATGACAGCCATAGTCTGTAGGAGACTAGCAGTGGCACACAACAGTCCATGAACACACAGAAAATACACTGCACATCCAAGAATATCCCAGCTAGTCCAAATCAGTTCTGTTGGTGCTTTAGTCCCAGATCTATTCTGGCATTATTTTTTACCTCTTTTCCAGACAATGTTTCAGACACCATCTTGCTTCATAATGAAGACCTGAATTGCAGACAAAGTGGAAGCAGTAAAGCAGAACAAACAGCTTTGATTATCTTCTTCAAATATTGTTATGTTGGCATGAAAGTGTTTGGCTCTCACAATGCCTTTTTTATTATTTGAAACATGAATAGGTTCAGAGGAACAGAAGCTCAATGAAGACAATTCAGTACATCTTTCATACAGACACAAATCCATTGTCAGAGCAAACATTGCTTTCTACACTCACCAATACAAAGGTCTAATAGGAAGTCCTTACTATAGAGCATATCCACATCCCACAGCAGTAACTAGAATTATTTTACCAAGAAGAAATCAACTAAAAAAAAATAATCTTGATTTGAGTTTATATATTTGAATAATTTGCCTATGTAAAATTACATTGCCTCCTGAATATTTATTCTGTAAGCATACACAGTTTAAAAAAACCCAATCCCATAAAACAGCTAGCATTAGCTTTTCTGGCTGAGGTAGATCCAACAAAAGCAGCAAAAAAATCCTCTCAATTTAAAAAAAACCCTACGCTACTGGTACAATTAAATTTGTTTATTAGAAGTCTTTGAGGGATTAACAGGGAAAGAAATACCAGGCCAAAATTCACAAGAACATTATAAACATTTCAATTCTATTTTGCATTCTTCTGCCACTCGTTTACTCAAGGATGCAAGATCTCCTGGGAAAAAAAAAACATTTAGTATTTGAAAACATGGGTATTACATCTAAACAAACAAATTTATTTTCTTAATTTTTTTTAAAGGTACTTTCTTCATTTTCTCTCTTGATTGACCAGCTTTTCTCTATGTGGTGTGTGCTAACTTAATTTCTACCAGTTTGCCTCATCAGCTTTCTAAAGTAACTTTCCTCCTTACTCAATAATAGCTTTACGAGCATCACACTTCCCCCTCAACTACCCTTGAAAAAGTGCCTTGCTATTCCATCTGAGCAGAAAATCCAGAATATCAAAGACCCAATCTCCACAGACCTAAACTGTAAGAGAAAAACAAACACTTGGGTTTTCATCATTCTGACCCAAGGAAAAGGAAAGCTGCTTTGAACATCAAGAAAGAGATTCAGACAATCTCTTGTCACCTGGAATCTTTAGGTGAACGAAGCAAGTACACTTTAAAACACATTTACTGTGTTAACGTTCACTTTTAGAAATGGACAGCTAACACATACATGCCACTTTTACCACTAAGTATATGGTGAAATAACGAAAGCAGAGCATAGGTGGAACACATGGAAGAAAGTTTCACTAACCTGTCATTTACAGTGCTTCTCTCACAGCTGCTCTCCAAACTAGAATGCTACTTTCCAAAATAAAAACAGGATCCCTAACATAACAATTTTCCTCAGGTTCATCTACATTTTTACAGTTCATACAGGCCAGAGAGACAACTACAAATGCAATGTTGCTAAAACACAGGATCCTAGCTAACGCATGCATTAATCAAATAATGTCTTTAAGTCTCCTTTAAGTATTTATCCATGCACATTCAGGAACAAAGAAATAAGCATCCATGTAGCACAATTATTTTAAGTTTCAGTTACCATCCCCAAAACGTACTACTACTAAAACTTGACGTTTCCAGGAAGCAAACTGCTTAAATAAATCATTCAGCCGAAATATATATGCTGTCAATACAAGCAGCTCTCTTCTCTGAGAAGATACCAAATCAATTCTTTCATATGCTGCTCCACTGCTGCAAGAGATTATTTTTTCCTAGGGTAACAGGAGAGAAATAACCTAAAAAAAATCATCCTTAGAATTTTTACTAGAATTTTTGTATGTAGTTCTGTGACTATAAACTCTGCCCCGTCTCGCTACTCCTGACTCTAATACACTGTTGAAAATACCATTTGTATTCACCTCTGATAGAGCATTATTCACCCACATTCATTGTTTAACTTATACTATGCTGGTAGTTAAAAAGAATAAGTAGATTTTGACAAGGGATGAGATGGCGTTTCTATTGATCTAACATACACATCCACTCCTCTTCAGTCTTTTCCATTCATAAGAAGTCTTTTCTATTCTCAATGTTTTTACAAATGAGCCTTATGAAGACAGATTTTAAGCCACTGTCTTGCCGTACTTCATGTATACTTTTTGAAAGTTTCTATACACATGTTGCTTTCTACAGGAGATTTTGAATAAATGTTTTTTCTACATGAAATAGTAAAAGCAGATGACTCAGTCAAAATCTAAGATGTGAGGTCAGAAAGTAAAAAAAAATTGAGTTATGTACTACAATAGTGATTACTGTGAGTCAGTCAAAAACTAACATAGCTGTAACTTAGAAATCATCACCTGGGAAGAAATCTGAAGACTTTTGAATAGCAGAAAGACAACAGCAGAACGCAAAACTGGACTAGAAGGCTGTAAGCGGAAGGAAAGAGCTTGTCAAACAGCAAAAACTAAGAGGAAAAAAAACCCACACCTTTTTTTCAGACCCCCAATATTGTGTCCAGCTAGCTTTAATTTTCCCCTAAAATTAGTTATCAAGATACAGTCAACTCTCATGGATGAAACAAGAGAATTGACATAATCTTTTCAAAGCAAGGGGAAACATCACTTGGACTTCTGTAGATAGATGTACTCTGCCAATTTAAAAGCAAGTTTATTTCACTATAGATACATACATAAAGTGCAAGTCTTACATTTGCATATGGTGTTACATTCCGTGGCATACGGCATTATATTTATTTGCATGAGTAAGAGATTTTTATTTAGTAGTGTTTCCCAGCGATATAATTATTTTTTTTTTTTTTACACAAGTATTATTTTTTAATCTCACAAGCACGAGTAGAGGACAATTCAGTTCAGAATTTGGTACTGTCCTTAACAGACTTAACCCAGTATCAAAATCAACGAAGCAACAAGGAGTACAATGACGATGCTAAAGCTAGCACTAGCAAAACTCTAAACAAGAAAGATGATCCAACTTCTCCAGTGACACAACACACTTAAGTGTAAACCAGCTGGAAATTTACTGCCTTGTGATTTGGAATTCTAGGTGTTCAAACCACAACTGACACCGGCATTTTCTTTCCATTGACAACGCTATGGCTAAAGACTTACTGAACACAAAATTACATATACTTTAGCCTCCCAAAAGAATCTATGTTAAAATAATTTTTAACAATACACACAAAATATGAAAGTCTTAGCAGTGGAATATAAGGAAAAGATGAAGATTTTTATTCAAATGTCCAAAAACCAAGTATGTTCAATATTCTGTGGCAGAAATAGAAGTGGAAATTAGGCAAACAATGCACAGGACTTTGGCCATTTACATCTCAAAAAAGAGCTAGCAGTATGTTGATCAATTATATTTCGTATTAATGCTATGCATTTTCTTGCAGCAGTTTGTAACTCCACTCAATGCTAAA
Organism: Aptenodytes patagonicus; assembly: GCF_965638725.1. Taxonomy (NCBI): domain Eukaryota; kingdom Metazoa; phylum Chordata; class Aves; order Sphenisciformes; family Spheniscidae; genus Aptenodytes; species Aptenodytes patagonicus. Next base: position 4,406,894 of record NC_134956.1, read on the forward strand.
GCTTTCCTAGTATGTCAACAAGATACAAGCAAAATATGCACATTATTAGAAGTGCTCCTTTCTTTCCTCATTCACAAAAAAGTATGACCATGTGCGCTGTCTGAAGCAACCCAACATGCTAAGCCATTTCCTTAAATACTCATCTCCAACTGCCTACCTCATCACAAGTATTGTCCAGAGAAAGTTATCGCATAGTTGCTAGCAGTCTTACATAAAAGGTATTACCGTCTTAAAAATTCTTGTAGGGAAAAAAACAACAAAAAAAGAGAATAAAATATTTACAAAAGTATCTTTTCACTCCTGTGAATTTTTAATTACTGAATAATAACGCAGGTCTTAAAAAGTATTGCCTGTTAAATGATCGCTGCCCACTACAGTGCCTCTCAAGTATCACATCTGTTAAAATTTCATGGAGTCAGAGGTTTTAATGATGTCTGAAAATCCTCTATTTTTAAACACTGAGATTAAATGGAAAAAGAAAAAAGCGTAACGAAGTTGTTTGGAAAAAAGGCTCATTCAGAAAGTGGTGGATAAAATCAAGAGCCTCAATGAAAAGTGAGCATTACAAAAGAACTGCAAACTGATGTAAATCTACATTTGTGACTTATAACAACAACAACAAAAAAATCACATCTTCTGTAACGTGGCAAAAGAAGAACTACTGCATGCACCGAGTTTTGGTGTTGTTTCCTATTGCAGAAACATCAGAAGTACTACTTGTTCATGAGGACAGGCTTCATTGAAAGAAATTTGGTTTTATCAATCACTCTCGGCACTAAAAACGAAATAAAGGACTTCATGATGCAAAGCAGAACACAACGTTATGACACAAGCACTTGAACAGCAACATAAGATGAAGAAGAAAGCACCGTGCATGTCACTGCATGTTTTTCTCTGAAAGCCAGAGGTTTTTAGAGGGAAGACATTTATTATCCCCTGATCATGTGGCCGTGTGTCAATATGACTGAATAATCGCAAGAGACCACGAGTCTCTTCATTCCCTTCACCAAAGCACGGTGGTTTCTTCCATTAAAGCCAGTGACTCATCTCAAACTCCCAGTTTTTAATACCATGGTATAGATACTATACATTACAGAGCTTTACAAGGAAGAAGCTCTAAGAGCGCACTCTGAGCACAATTTTTTATTTTCTTCTTGCTCCGAATTGACTATCTTTCATTGCTTCATAACCTCTTTTGACAGAACGACAGCCTAAGCAAATGACTCCTCCCCCCATCATAACAAAATTAATTCTCTAGGCTAAGGCAAAGGAAAATGAACTACATTAGAAAACAGATCTCCAAAAAAAGCAAGTTAACTGCCCAAAATCAGCTTCTGTTATAATGTTTTAATAATTACTATTCTTTTCCAAATGAACATATTTGTAATAGATGAAAATGAACACAGCAATCAGAAAAATAAAGGGAGAAAATACTTCAATTTTTTTACTAATGAAGAAATCTCTTCAGGAAAAAAAAAATTGCTACACAGCACTGCTTACAAATTTGCACAAGATCCTATATACTAATATTTAACAAGCTGTGTATTTTCATGAGAAAACTGTGTTTTATAATTACACTTTTAATTATTTTCTTTCGGAGAAAAGCTAACTTAATGAATATAAGAAAACAAAACCACCAAAATAACAGAAAAGAGGTGACAGGACAAACACAAAACATTTTATTTCCATTATCTAGTTATTTGTTATCTTTGTTGCAAACAAATATCACAGACCATACTATTAAAAAATATTCAGGTGAATCAAAAACAAACCTCGTGAGATGTCTATCACATACCTCTGACCTCTTAGCGAATTAAGAAACACTGACAGCTGTAAAATGGGAACTCAACAAATCTCAGAATAACAAAGCAGAATAATTGTTACAAAAAAAAATCAATAAATCCTCTTAAAAATTAAAAGACACAAACAATATGCTCTATCATTTTAGAAAAACAGTAAAATGCTCCTTTGGAAATCTTTTGCATTCTAAATTAAGTCTGTAGATCCTGGGGATTATTTTATTTTGTGTTTACATCTGAGGTCACGTACAGTTTTGCTGCCAGTTATTTACCTTTAGAACCTATAAGGCTGTAGCACCTCAAACTTTCTGACCTTGAAATACAAACATCTACATTCAAACACAGAAAATCTTATTCAAGTGGGCACCAGAAGATGTCTAGTCAAATTACAGGAATTCAGATAAATAGAATTTTCTAAATTCTTTCCTTTTGTGATTTATCTACATACAGTAATCACACTGTCTCTGTTCCAAGGTAACAAATGAAACTTTTCATTTTGCCCTGTTTTAAATCCCCTGACTACTCTGAGTTTGCTCTTTTTTTCCTGCTTCTCTTTTTATAGCCCCTACCTTCTTTTTAAAGAGAAAAACTTTAATTTCTCTTACAATTCCTGCTGCGCTATTGTGTTCGGATTCTCAGTGTCGGAAACACTGCCAGCCATCACCAAGGGTTCTGTCATTCTCAGTAGGTAGACCTCCGATACAAGGTAGAGGTGCAAAGCTGGACTCACCACATTATCACACCCGCAGGGTCTGAGGAGAACCATCTCTTTTAACACCTGTGGGGCAATGGAGGATACCCTTTCCCTCTGGTGAGGTCTTTCTACACCAGCTTCAAGGTTCTCTGGGAAGTAGGAGAGAAGAAAGTGGCTTTGCACCACTGACACCTCTCCCTTCACACTAAGCTTCCCCTCCAAGCCTCAGAATTTTAGCAGCATAAAGGAAACAGCATTTTCTATGGATTAAGGTACTGGAGATACAGTATAATTGCCATGGTCTTTATAACCAAATGTGTCCAAAACAGCGAGGTATTTGTCCCAGAGTTTTCATTAGCAGAGCAGTTCTAGCTTTAAGTCCAAGCACAAGAACGTAAGCAGAACACATAGGAATATTTGTAGTACTTTAAATAACAAAAAAAGGCTTTGAAATACTACTTGGACTCATTCCAGAAGGGGCGGGATGGGGGGGAATCAGTTTAATAAAGCAAATAGTTACAATTATTCCTTCAAATGTGGAGTTGAGAATATTTCTAGTGACCACCTAGCAACACAAATCCTATGAAGAGAAACAAATTTTAGAAGAATTTCCTCCCTCTAATTTTAACAAGAAGAGCTAAAAAGAAACGGCAAAGCCAAACAGAGGCGTGTCACTTTCCCACGTAGTCTTACCTCCTAGATCTGACTGACTATGCACCTGCCACAGAATGACTGACAAATTATGCGAGTTGAAAGCAATTAGTGCGATCAAACACAAACTAAGCAGATTACAGACTGGGAAACCAACAAGAAAAAATGCTTTGCTAGCAAACATAACAAACCCCAAACAGCTCATTAGTGCGCGACAAGGACGTCCAAACTGTCGTCTGTAGACAACTTGTGGTTCTCACACTGAAACTTTTCTTACCAAATTTTGAAATGCGAACATTGCTCTGCAGGCTGTGCACCACCTGCCTCTCAGTTACTTCTAGTACGCTTTGCAGCCCCAGGAACGGGCTAAGGTAAGCCACGGTGTCTCCAGCAGCTCTCCTTGCCCTGCTGGCATCTCAGCGCATGGCAAGGAAGACAGCCAGCAGCCCTGGCTGCTCCGGTTGCATCCCATTTGCCACACTGCAGGGAGCTGAGGGAAAGGAAGGAATACTTTAGCTCTTCCCCTTCATAGCTACTCGGGCATCAACATGATAGCGGGGGGGAGAAAGAAAGCTGCTTTGCTGGTTCTTGTGTTAATACAGGCTAAACAAGCACTGGTACTGTTCTTGTTTGCTCTAGGCTGGCCCGTTTCCCATCTCCAGGGTTTACTGTCATAAATAAGTAGATCCCAACCATACGGTTGCTTCCTCATCCCCCTGCAACATCTTATTGCAGATGTTGCCAAGAAGAAACCAAGAATCTAGTTGCATTAGTTCTGTTCCTTCCATACGCCCAACCTCTGCAAAGAAGTATTTGCAGAGGGAACTGCCAGCAGTTTCAAGATTAGTTTCTCCAGCAGAGCAATACAATGCAAATAGGGTGCCTTCCTCAAGTAATAGCTGTGACTTACTGACCTTGCTAGAATATAATGCTTAGCTTTCAGGCTGAACGAATGATATAATTGGTGCCAAGCAAAAGGTATCACCAGAAGCTGCAATCAATCCAAGAAGCCATTTGCTTACTTGCCAAAGGACAGTCTAGCAGCGCCCCAAGAACCGAGTGCCCTGGCTTTGCATGTCACCCACGCTCAGCACCCCTGCTCACAGGCTTGGGGACAACCCAGCAACAAATCTGGAGTCAGGAACTTTTCTTTTTCCAGGTATATTGGGTGTAAATTGCCAGGTTTTGGTAGCGGGGGGGGAGGGGGGGGGCTCTGTGGGAGGAGGCTGGGGCTGCCCTGTTCCAGTCACAGCAGGTTCCACCACAGACCCGCTGCGGGCCAAAGCTGAGCCCATCAGGGGAGTCTGTGGTGCCCCCGAAGCAATCAGAGGAGCTTGCGGCGCCTCTGTGAGAACATATTTAAGAAATGGCCGTAAACGCCAGAAAAAGGAACAATGACACTATGGCAGAGCTGGTGACACGCCTGAAGGGACTACAGCCTGTGGATGGTCACCGGAGCTGAGGAAATGATTAAGGAGGAAGGAGCAGCAGAAAGAAACTGCCACACCCTGGCCCCAACCTCCTGCGCCAGCCCTCACCTCACCCGAGGGAGGGAGCGCAACCCGCAGCGACAAGGAGGGAAGGGGAGAGGTGTCTGTGGTGAAGCTGAGCCTCGCAAAGGGGAGGAAAGGTGTTTTCCGTAATTGTTTCAATGCTTGTCATCTTTGTTTCCCAATAGGTAATCAAAGGTTTAAAATTAAGTTAGATTCCCTGAGTTCAGTCCATTTTGCCCACAACAGTAACTGGCGAGTGATCTCCCTGTCTTTATTTTGATCCACGAGATTTCTGACTCCTGTTCTTCCTATTTTCTCCCCCGTCCCACTGTGGGGAAGGAGCGAGAGAGAGAAGCTATGAGAGTGCTTCGCTCCTAGCTGGGGCCAACCCATCACACCAGGGCAGATGGTCAAGGACTACGTGGTCACTTCATCTGCCCTATTCCATAGCAGCATGCACAATCTCCATCATTAATGGAGTGGAATTGTAATTACACATCCTAGCTTGGAAGGCACCAAGGACATGAACAAACCCCTCAGTCCTTCCCCCCTTCTTCCAGTGAACCACTGCAGCTATAGCTTTTCGGTTATCTGCTAGAGACCCCAAGTTTCAGACCAGGTGTCAGAAAGTGTTTGTACCCTATGAGCTACGGAACAGACATTCTGTAGACATTTCTACAGCCAGAAATCTGTTACATGGTTATCTGCAACCATAGGGGTTGGCCTTGCATGCAGAAGTAATTTCTTCCAGTCCCACATCCCAATTCACACCAACACACAGGTCTCGGCAGCGAAGGTCCAGTACCAGCATCTTTGCCCTAGTGAACGAGCTGCTGAGGGAGAACGACACTCCTAGACTCTATCCTGTACTCACCCCCAGCTGTAGCGTGCACAAATAGAACAGGCACATTTATTTACCTCACATTACAGCTATGTTTTGCTTTGCTTACAGAAATAACAACTGTTTACATAGCATGAAGCCCATTCTCAAACTACTTCAGATAATTCTGTACTGTTTTGGAACTCTTTTTCCAAATGCATACACCACTTACTTTCTCTCCCAACATGCTTCAGATCTTGTTTATCTTGATTCATAACAATGAATCTTACTTAGAGGATCTAAAACTTTTGCCTTTAATATCTTCAGTTCAAAGCTTTCAAGCAAGGTCACCAGATTTTGCAAATCGTCATCAAATTCCCCCACTTGCCTGCCTTATTTACCTGTGAAGACCAACAAAAAATATAGCCAAGTCCTTTGCTCAAGTGGATCATGGCATCCATAAGTAATATTGCTGCTGTTAGTATTCTCCAATTTTACCTTTTCTTTAAAGAATTTGTATTACTTACGAGTCTTCACAATATTCTAACCACACTGTCTTACCTTTTTCCATTAAGGAATCAGTACATTCAGAGCACAAGATCTTTATTATTCTCCCAAAAGCCAGCAGGGACAGAAAGACATCTCATGCAGATCTATCTTGTAGGTTTACATCTACAGACTAACAGATCATAAGTATAAATCATTTCTGAGCAAGTCCAGGAAGTTCCTTCTTTTTCCAGTATCTTGCTGGAATTAAGAATCTAACCTTTTCACTGAAAAGACATCAAAGATAAATGACATAAAGCATATCTCCCCAAGACTGTATTTCACCCACCTTTAACCTTGTCCAAATTTAACCGTGGCCAACTTAGCATGAACACATGGGCCACAGTTCAGCTTTTTTGCTTTCTGAGAAATAGGGATTGAGAACTTATATACAGCGTGTAGCCAACCTTGGATTTTGAATGCAAAATGCAAAGTAGTTGCATACATCTTCGTTTATGACTGAGTTCTTAACCTTCCTCTTATTTACCATCAATTTTTCCAAAGAGCAAACAATCAAAACCAAAATGCTATGCTGTGTCAGCGCAGCCTCAGTTGGAGGGCTAAGGTTTAGTTAACAGAAAGACAACGAATGGGTGAAAACAGAGGAAAAAAACTGGCTGAATTAATCTTGTTTTTTGGTTTGTTTTAATTTTAAGAAAGCATCCATGAAAATTACTCAGTATTAAAAGAATCAGCCTGCGAAATAATAATCTTGTTTTATTTATAGTCAGGGTCATGGGAAATCTGTCCTGATATATAAAAAAAACCACAGCTTCCCAGATTAGTTTTGGTAACAGAATTCAAAGAATGAACGGCTATGGGAAAGTTTAAATTCTCATCAAATACACCTGAGTGTCCTTGTTCAAAATGGTTTATACTTCCTGTCACTCATTAAGCAGCAAGTATGAAGGCGATTGTAAATGCTAGTGCACCCAGGACAAATTTTAGTGGTAACCTTATGTTTACTAAGAGTACGTGCATCTGTAGTGTTTACAGACTAGAGTTTGTGACCATGGTTAATTACGGCATGATTAAGATATTATTTGAATAATTAAATTTGGCAAAAAACCCCAATAAAATTACTTTTATTAAATGAATTAATAAAAGCAATCACTAATCTTTTATTAAATACCCCATATATAGAAGTCTGCTGCACATACTATTGAATTAGTTGTATCCAGCAGCACTTCTTATCCCTAAAAAAAAGTTGATGGCAAGAGGATGCCTTTCTTGTGTACTTATTGCTCTGTTAGGTGCTTGCATAACAAAATTCATCTTCTGTCACTGCTGCTTCACATTTTAAGAAGCTGTTTATTCCGAGTACTGCATCAACAAAGTTACAACATCACAAACAAAGCAGCATGGAACTAAGCCTGAACCCCAAGATAGCCATTGACCTTGAAGAAATTATTCTGTCTCAAATCAGTTTGTATTCTTACATGCCCAGTCATTCACCCTGCTGCTACACTCGTGTAAGTGAAGCAGTTCTGTCCCCTATGGTATCATAACTGGAAGGATAAGATCTTTGTTATTAATACACTTCGATCTGGACAGCCATAGTTCCTGACTTCAGACAATCTTTACAGAATGCTACCAGACTTGAGTTATCTATGTCTCAGAACATTTGATTACCCTCACAGAAACAGCACTTTACTGAAGAATCATACTCGTTCTTAATTTTCCTTTGATAAAGGTATGCTTCTGGTTTTACCCTTTCAGGAAAATCAACCACAGAAGCCGAATCTTAACTGTAAATCCACATAGTGGCATATTCTCCAAGGCATCCAAGCTACAGGCTTACCATTTCTGGAGGCAGCTTTCTGCTAGCCCTTGCAGAATCTGGCAGACTGTGACCACAGCCTTGAACACAAGATATTTTAAATAACAGTGGTGACATCAGCACATGTTCTAGTAGGCCCTCATGTCCTAGACCACAAGCAAGAGGAATAAGGATACCTTTGTAATTCTGTAAAGCAGAATCGTTATATTCTCTGCAGCACATTCAATAATCCACTCCGTTCTTGCTGCTCCCTGCAGGAACTGAACAGACCCTAGGTGACAACACCAAACTATACAAGACACGCTGTGTGTCACACAAAACAGGTGCCCACCTGCACTAAGGTGCCTCAGGAAGGAATCCCCTTTGTGCTGACTGCTATAGGACTGTTTTTTTCTCTTCAGAAATGCTGCAATTATCTTTGTCAACGCTGCAGGTAGGTAAAATGTTGGTGTCAGGTGCCTGCCAGCTGGAATGCAGCCTGGAATGCAGCACCTACGGTCCCAACTGTTTTGTATCTCTTCCATCACATTCTCAAAGACACAGGCTTGGCCACTGCGAAAGTCACTAACTTTTTTAGTAAAGTACATTCATTAACCATCATGAGAATCTACAGCAGCACTCAGATAGCACGTGGTCTTATAGCACCACATTGAGATGCATTCTTTCTCATAGATGTACATAAATACCTGCCTGCATATCTTATTTCCTTTATTATTAACATTTCTACCTACCCTTTTTATCCCATTTCTGTTCCCACCTCCCATTTTCCTACCTTCATCAAGAATACAGCATTGTGTTAATGCCTTCATTTGACTGAATGCGCATTGCTACTCAGTTCATGTATATGCTATTTACCTGTAGATTCTCAAATACAATTATATGTATACTTAATTCAACAATGCTAAATTGGACCTGTAAGAAGTGCTATCCAGTGTTTTCCTCTCCTGGAAAAGAGTTAGCATGATGATGAAATTTCCATTTCTATTTGCTGCCATCTACAATCACTATTACTTCATTTTGCCAGGAGTTAGCCAGATTCGGGGAGCGTGGCACTGGGTTTGGGGTTTTTTTGTTGGGGAGGGGGCGGTTGGTTCGTTGTTGTTTTGGGTTGGGGGGGGCTGGTTTTCTTTTGCTTTTTCTTTTAGTTGAGGTGGGGATTTAATGATGGAATCTGGTATTTCCTTGAAAAAAACTGGTTATTTAAAGCATGTAGATAAGTTCCATTTCCCTGAACAAAATAAAAAACACATCAGGTGAAAACTATTCTGCGTACAGCACAAAGCCTGTTTCATGCAATTCTCTGTCCATTCCTATTGCCTGTTTCTCTGGGTCACCAGATTCTCCAGTCTACTTGATGTTTCCCTTCCTGCATGCAGAGGTCCAAAGTGCAATATTCAGCCTTTAACATTAGCAGTCCTCCTCAGATTCCACGGCATATTTCAAAGTGAATGTCATACTCTTGACCAGTAATTGCATTTGTTTCCTTGCCACCTAAATAGCTGTAATAAGTGTTTCTTTGCTTAGCAAAAGCACACGCTCAAAACCAAAATTCATCTTTTTTTAATATATTTTATAGCAAACCTAAAACCTTACAAAACTGAATATAAAAGTATTAAGAAACTATTACATTATTTAAGCTAGAAGTTTCACAGTTGGCTTTTTTTTTTTTGAGATGACTACAATGAAAACCAATGACTTATGAATCTTCAATAATTTCAGAATCTGTATTAGAAAAAAATAAATGTACTGCATCTCAACATGGATATGGATGAATAGTGGAATTGGTACAATACATGTTCACCTCGCCTTCTGGTCAGGAACACTACTTTCCAAGTTTTGCCTCAAAAGCCTTCCATGTAACTCCCCGAGTATCTGAACAATAGAACCTAAAACCACCTAAGGTGACCAAAGTTCCGATTACTTCACTTCAGGAGAAGTGTCCGCATTAATCAATTATACATTTCCTAAGCACACAGAGCAGAAGGGCTCACACACTTCATTGCTTCAATAGTCAGGCTGACAGATACCAGAGATCATCTCAGTTCCTTAAACTGTATCAGTTTCACAGGAGACTGATACCAACCCTAAACATTAATGTTAATCAGTTGTTCCTCTTCACAGCTTTAGAAGTTCACATAAACTGCTTCTTCTCAACAATACCTCTTTGGTCTTATCGGCAAGGGAGCCAGAGTAGCAAGTGTTGTGATGCGAGTACTAATTCATTTGCTCTTTGTCACTCCTACCATCCAGTGACCTGAATTCCTAATTTCCATCACCACCTTTCCTCTCGACCTTAATCATTTCTGTCCTTAATGCTGCCTAAGCACTATACAAAGCAAGGGACTTCTCTAGTTCTTGCCGTAGAGCAGGATAATTCACTGAGCAACCTCTTATCACCTCCTGCTCTTCTGCCTCTCGCACCACAGGGGACTGCATAGAGACCATGTATTTTCTATCATCAGCAAAGTCAAAGTTCCTCCTACTGATACATAGAAAACCTCAACTTCTGGAATTGACTAGAATTTACCTACAAAAGTACCTACATTACACAACAAGACAAACAGAAACACAATTAAGATGAATGCAAAGCCCCACTCAACCTAGCCAACCTTTTAGGCAAGCACAAACCCAGTGAAGAATCTATGGCTGATTCCCACCAGCCAAACATCCCCTCTTCAGAGAATCAAGACAGGGTGTTTGGGCTGTGTGGAGCTCTAGACCCTCCCATGTGAATACAGCAGAGGGGTAGGAGGCTGGAGCTGCCTTGTACAGAGCCGTTACTTTGCCCTGAGAGACTGCTAAATCAGGAATGAGAAAAACTGCCTTCATTCGCCACCGCTCAGAAGCAGGCATTTTTTCCATCCAGGCTTGTTTAGTAGCGTACATTCCCAGTCCTACCTGCCGAGACACACATACCCATTTCAGCTGCACAGATGCATAACTTCATCACATGTTTTTAAGACCGGAGGCTTAAATATAACACGGTGACAGTGTTGTCACTTCTCCCTCCAAGAAATACTGCTGTTGTCTCACCTGTATAAATGCCATACTGTAACTGAGTTCCTGTATTTCACCCTACTCAAAAGCAGGTAAAACAGCCACATTTCTTCTTTGACAAAATGATTAGGAAGGACAGCCCAGAAAGCCAACCGTGTCCTGGGCTGCAGCAAAAGAAGCATGACCAGCAGGTCAAGGGAGGTGATTGTCCCCCTCTACTCCACTCTCATGAGACCCACCTGGAGTACTGCGTTCAGCTCTGGGACCCCCAAGATAAGAAGGGCATGGACCTGTTGGAGCAGGTCCAGAGGAGGGCCACGAAGATCATCAGAGGGCTGGAGCACCTCTCCCAGGAAGACAGGCTGAGAGACTTGGGGTTGTTCAGCCTAGAGAAGAGAAGGCTCCGGGGAGACCTTATAGCAGCTTTCCAGTACCTGAAGGGGGCCTACAGGAAAGCTGGAGAGGGACTTTTTACAAGGGCATGTAGTGACAGGACAAGGGGTAACAGCTTTAAGCTGAAAGAGGGTAGGTTTAGATTAGATACAAGGAAGAAATTCTTCACTATGAGGGTGGTGAGGCTGCCCAGAGAAGTTGTGGATGCCCCATCCCCAGAAGTGTTCAAGGCCAGGTTGGACAGGGATTTGAGCAACCTGGTCTAGTGGAAGGTGTCCCTGCCCGTGGCAGGGGGGCTTGGACTAGATGATCTTTAAGGTCCCTTCCAACCCGAACCATTCAATGATTCTATGATATCCAGTGGTGCACTGCAGCAAAGCAACAGCCCCTTGTTATCTTGCATAAGTAGGTTAAATTTTAAGACATTAAAACCTAGGCCTTTAAAGCATAACATTTTGTGAAAGGTGGATCATGTAGGAACTCCAAATTTAGATTTCCTAATGAGATGATCTGGGAAAACATTTGTCCCACATTAATACAACCATGTCCAGCCTGATCTTCCTTTTTATAAAGTTGTTCTCCGTGTGTATAGAAAGCCTTTAGAAGAACATGCTTCCTTTTGCTTAAAGTATTCTAAAAATATTAGTTCCTAATGAGGATCTCATTTGCATGACAAATTCTCCGTGCAGTGTCAGAAACATCTTTAAATGAAGATGTCACGCTTACAGGAATTATTCTGCACACAGATGAGTTCTCACCAAACTTTGCTTGTGACACATTCATTTCATTTTCATCATCATGTGCTTTGACAGCAAGATAAGAGAATCATAGCTTTTCCCCGGTGAGAATTCTTTGCTCATATATTATTTCAAACAAAGGAATACCATCCAGTTGAGTTCATCCCTACCTTCCTGGCCAAATATTTGAAAGCAATCATTTAGAAAGGTAACGGGTAGTACATATATTACCGATGCTTTCCACTGCAATTCTTGCAGGAGTAAATGCAACTGTTAAGGAAAAATAATAATAATAAAACCACTACAGGCTTCACACACACACACACTATAGATTTAAATTAAAGAGTCCATAAAACCACCAAGGCTTTAAAACTGGAGAAAAATAGCATGAACCTCTCATTTAAAAAAACAAACAAAAAAACCCAAACACCTTGCAGTGTCTGCTTTGCAAATACTGAAGCCAATATTCTCAAGCTGTCTACACAACACAGAGAAACGTAGGTACACTGAAAGAGAGACCTATGTACAAAGTCTTCTATCTTGAGAGAACGCAAACTTAGGAGTTACTTCCTCCTCTGAGACATCCAGAAAACATTACATCCATCAGGAAAGCCTTGGTCCAGTCACAGAAAGTGAACAGCAGTGTCTCTTCAATCACAGGCTGAAAAACTTTCACTTTGCAACCCCAACTTTAAAGATGTCTACTTTGCAGCATACATTGCGTGTTTTTGGAAGTGTTAATTGGCATGGGAGAAGGCAGTCTTCTTCAGGTATTCAAACATCACTACGTGCCTCTGACAGTCTCAAGGCCAGACAGGTGGATGGTGACATGGACGGCAGGGAGCTTTCAGTCACACTTCCCTGGAAAAAAACATCACTAGATCTTCACATGACGTGACAAAAGCTTTATGGTGAAAATAAAAAGACATTTCGTACTGTACCTGAAGTCTGAGAGTATGCAAGAGCTGTGCATCGGAAAGCTCAGAACCTGTACACTTGTTTTCTCTCCTCAGCCTGAAAACTTTGGGAATTAATGATGAAGTCATGAAGGAAACCTTAAATAGACTGTTTCCACCATCACCAGACTTACTTTCCCAGATTTTATCTGCTTCAGTTTCCCACTCAAATCTTATATTAGATTTTTTTCTTCTTTTTCTTTCTCCACCTCCAAGCTTTTCCATTTTCTTACATAATACTGAATAAATATTTTATAGCCAAAGAGGATTGTTATGTAACTCACGTTTTAGGGGGCAGCTTCCCATCTCATTTTTACCGCTAGAGCCTTCAGTGAAACCAGAAGCTGTACTGATGCAAGTGAAAGAAGAGTGTGCCTAAATTTAAATAAAAAGCTATATTTATGCTACATTAAAAATGCTAACCAGTATGAAATTTCATTTCATCGATATGCATATGGGGTTGACAATATTGAGGAAAATATTAACATATGTATATAAACATCAACAAAACTATTAATTGTCACATAATGAGGGAGCAATTTAAGTGTGCCAAGCAGATGCATCACAGCTAAACTGGAAAGAACAGTCATATCCTAATTCTGAAACAGGCCAGGATACATGTTATGTGCTTTGGGTGCCCAGTTTCAGATGCTTCCCAAAGCTGGAGAGACTCTGAATAGCCTCCTCTGAAAAGTGCTCTGAACAGAGCTCACAAAAACCCCAGATGAACTTTTCAAGTTTTGGACCGCGATATCTGTCCAAAAGCTGAAAGCTGTTTCTTTAGCTCTGTCTACAACTTTTAAAAAAATAAAAAAAATTTCCACCTTTCTCTGGCCACCCACCTGTTTGCTTACACAGAGTAAGCTCGTTCCAGGAATTATAATGCTAGATATAACAGGGAGGTGCCTAGATTATAAAAAATGTTTATGCTCATCAATATACAATCAGGTCACCAGCAGTGGATGGCAAAAATTACGTGTAGCAGAGCGCCTGATGTTTCCAGACAGGACAGCAGCAGTGGTTACAGAAACAGACCAAGCTGAGTGCTAATATATTCTAATCTCCCTCACCGTAAGAAACACTTTCACTATTCTATCTCAGCAGGATGTTCAGTTTCAGCACTACAGTTTTCTGAAGAATAATCATTATTTTAGATTTAAAAAAATTAGTGGTGATTATTTTTCCCCCGTTTTAGTTAGGAATTAATAATGTAGTGATGTACCCTTATCAATAACATTCAGAAACAAAAATATGCTTAAAATACCGGCTTTAAGTTTGATGACAGGAATAATACAAAGGGTACACGTGTTACACTGCCATCATGTCCTCACAGTATGTGTCCTGAATGTGTAATATTTTAAGAAACGCAAAGAAGATTCTATAAAGCTATTAAGTTGTAATTGGATTTAATATAATCAGCTGCTCTCACTCGCAGTTTTATGCCAGAAAACAGAGATTACAGAAAAGAAACCTTGTGTGTTTACTCAGTTATTTGAATCGCTTCAAGGAGACCATATAACAATCAGAAAGGTCAAACGTCTTCCTTCCATATGGTGTTAAATAAATTGCAACACAGAGCAGTGCAAATTTTGTTTTTAAATGGGTACAGCATTCTGGGTTTTGCATTCTAAAAACAGAGTAAGAAGCTCTTCGCTCAGCACCAAGTGCTTTACTACAGGCCACGAAAACAGGGTATCCGGCACCTGGAGATTACCAACACAAAACACTATTAAGATGGTGCCAAAAAGATTTATAAACAGGGACCTTGAAATTTCTACTTTGATTCTTGCTGCCTTTAAAAGCTTTCCTCTCTCCAGCCACCCAAACCCACCCTCGCACCGTTAGATGAGGAGCAAAACCCTCCCTGCCGCCTTGCTCAGGAGCAGGCTCGTGCTGAGGAGGGACCCTGATCTGCAAAGGATTTTAAACAAAAGTCATCACAGCCAACACGCAGCTGTAACGCGGGAAAGAACCCGCAAGCACACCGCTGCGGGGGGGGGGGGGGGGGGGGGGGGAGACATACATGTTACACATCTATGTACATACAATAAACACGTCACGTATGCAGTCCCGCGCTGGGGGGTTTATTGCTGTTTTAGGTCTGTGAGGTCCCCGCATCACGGGGAGGAGGGGGAGACACGCCCGACACGCCGCGGTACCCACGCGGGGTGGCGCCGGGAGGCAGCGGGAGGCCGGGCCGCGGGCAGCGCCGGGCCGGGCCGGGCCGAGCGCCGCTCCCGCCCCGCCGCCGCTCCCGCCCCGCCGCCGCTGAGGGCGTGCGGGCGCCGCCTCGGCCCGCCCGTGTCGCCGGCGCCCCCTGGCGGCCGCGCCGGGGAGAGGCACCCCCGGCCCCTCCCGCCGCCCGCGCAGCGCCGTGCGGGGCCCCCCCCGAACACGCCCCGCGCCCCGGGAGAGCCCTGGGGGCGACCTGCGAACGTTGCTGAAATACAAGTAGTTGTTGTAGTAACAACGTGGTGGCCAGCCACAGCCTGCACGGCACGGCAAAGGCGGCACACAGCATCCTGGACACGAGTCGTGCCCGGTCTCAGCCTCGGGTCACCCTGCTGCCTCGGAGCAGCCCTGCTGCCTTCAGACAGGGTCTGGGCTCTGGCCGTGAACCCTCACAGGCGTCCTGATGCACCCACAGGAGGCAATGGGGAGATCCCCTCACCAAGAGCAACCGCTGCCATTTGGAGCTCCCCCACCTAACCATGAGCAGCAACAAACAGGCCAGCTGCTGGGGTTGAGCACACCCGGGTTCCCCGTTCCCCCTCCGACTCCATCAAACCCAGCGGCATTTCAGGTCCAACAACATTGGGCATTTGGTCCCCGTTCAATAAATCAAACGCTGTCGAGTCAAACAGCCATCCAGATGTGAGCAGTAAGGCTGCGTCTGCTGCAAACCTGAGAGGAGCCGCGTCCGAAAAGCGCTGCAAGCCCAGGCAGCATTTAAAAAATAAAAATAAAAAAACCAAAAAATCTCCAGAGTCAACAGTATCGGAGGCTGCTGACAGAGCCTGGACGTCTTATCTTCATTTATCCTGAGGAGATTGCATTATCAGCTACTGAATGAATTCTCTGCAGAGAGGGAGGTTTAACATCCAGTCTTTTGTCCTGGATCTTTAAAACCCTTTTTAACAATAATAGCTCAAAAAACATATTCTTTCTATCCCAAATAGACGTCAACTCAGTATTTGAAGTTTGAATACAGTCTTCAATAGAAGATAATTCAGAACTGAAGATAAGGCAAAGGATGAGGGAAGTGTTCACCCCCTCCCCTTGTGAGTGCCCTATCACCACCTAAGGGCTTTCTATAGCATGCGCTTGAGAAAATGCCGTTAAGTGGAGAAGGGGGAGTGAGAGATATGTATTAGTACTCACACGTACACACACAAATATATAAGAAGAGGATACTTGGCTGAAGAAAAGAAGAGCTTATCAACTTAGAAAAATCTAGCTACTAAGCTCAGGGACAAACCTGTCAAGCACCCGAACCCCGTATTTTCTATTCATAGGTTAAAGGGACAAAAAATATGTACTCAACAACCGTACATCGTCAAGACTGCGATAGCATGGTGCACACATACTCATTTTGCCGTTGACAAGTGATGGTTAGCAGAGAAATGCCAAGACTGGAACATCACTAACACAGATTTTGAATCACTGTTTGGATAAGACATCTAATTCCTTAAAACCTCAAAAAACAAAAAGGCACAAGTTTTTTTTATTAGTTTCCCACTGCAGAAAGAGGATGTCTTTAGTCTCTGAGCAAACAAACAGAAAAGATGGAAACAAAACAGACATTGCTAAGTGACCGAGCCAACGTAAGCACTTGGTTGGGTGGCACCAGTCTCTCACTCAGGGGTTTTTTTGTTGTAAAGAAGGAATTTTTCAAACAACTTTGAGCATCTCTAAATAACAATTGGTAGTCAAATGAGTGTTTATACTGCCTGTGCTGTAACACAAACTAAACCTGCACAACTGCATAGTTCAGTACAGATCTAATAACCTCAGCTCGCTCTTGGTGCCACACTGCTTTCCACCCTGCTTCAGCACGAGCAGAGAAAGCTTAGATTTGCCTAGACACACGTCGACATAGTTTTGGGTGCTAGCTCAGGCAGGAGAGGCTAATAGCAAAAGAGCAGAGCTAGCCCAGTACTCCCACCAGAGAGCAAGCGGCAGCATTACAAGCAACAATGCCAATTCCTAGGCATGAGGAAGAGTGACAGCTGAACACACAGCGTCTCTAGTTAGAAGACGAACGTCCAGGGTACCTGTCAATCTCAAATACGAAAACAAGTTTGGTGACATAGTTCTGTGCATGTAAGCATAAAAAATTTCTTTGATATATACCATAATATCAAGTTGTTCTGCTGTTACATCACTCTCTAGGCAGAACTACCACCAATGAATATTTTGTACTAACAACTGCATGGAAATCAACCTCCCACATTGGAAATGAACTCTATTTACAGCCGGTTTGGTTACTGTATAAACAATCAGTGGTGCTGAAGGGTTAGAGATCAAGTTGAATGCTTTAACTTTTCAAACACATTTTGGTTTATGTCCACTGAGAGACAGGCAGTGATGGTTGATAAAAGTACTAACATGCAAATATAACAATAATATCACATTAACTATTCACAGAAAGAGCTAAATACTATTTATATTCTAGGGAGTGTTTAGTGTACATGTAAACATCCTTGTTCACTCTCTCCTGCTCACCCTATACCTTCTATGGGCATGATAAAAATATACTGAAAAAGTAGGAAATTCAGTGTCTTGATACATGGCAGCATTAGCATTAGAATTTCCCATGTTGCAAGAACACTGGGGGGAAAAAGTCACTAATTACACATTAAATCTGCAAAATCGGTACTTCATCGCTAGCCAGCAAAATTCACAAACTTCAACAAAAATTCTGACCGGTCACGTGTGTAAGTGTAGTACCAAAGAACAAAGATCCTTTTTAACAGCCACTTTAACATTTAGCTGCCACTTTCTAATTTTTTGTCTTTAATTCTAAGAGAAGCAAAACTGCAACATAACTACATTTTTTTTGTCCAAAATAGAAACCTAGAAAGATAGATTATAGCTAAAAGTTAAAAAGAACAAGAAGCATTTAAAGAGATTTTCAAAGCTAGGCAAATGAGTTTTTAATCTTCTTTCTTACTCCACCCCACTCCTATAATAAAAAATATTCTAAGCAAGATGCGTTTCACAGACTACACTCCTCAGAGTTAAATTTTGCTCTGCCTTTTTTTTTTTAAAGGCCAACTGTATGCTCTATTTAGTTCTGCCTTTCCACTCACATGCAACACTTCAAAATTTACAAGTTACAGCAATGTCAACTGCTTTGATAAAATTTATTCCCTCTCCCAACAAATCTTGCTTCTCTTTAACCTTCAGCCATTGCAGTTACCGTAAAGCTACTGCTATCAGGTTTCACACACACATTGAAGTCCACCACAGTGAACAGAAAAGTTCATTTAAAGCATATAATCAGCAAAACAAAAAGCAGGAGGTGATGTAACCCCTCTAGCGGGAAGCTTTGCCCGTGCACACGTCTAGTCACAGTTCCATGAAAGAGATTTCAAGAGTCACTAAGACATCTTAGAACCATCAGCTTTTGCAGCTAGAAATACAAGTATGTCCCAGAAAAGGCTGTTGTAACTAGTATACAGATGTTTAGTCAAAAAATTAAGGGTGCTTTTGATGAAGTTTTTAAGGGTATTGTACGGTAAGCTGAGGCATTACAATAATGTATTAATTAAGATCACTTTTCAGTATAAAAGCAATTCAAGACGCACCTTTTCTAATACAGTAATATTCCCCCACACCGAGATCAACTTTTCTCACAGGACTGTAAGGCAGCTTGCACACAGTGCAAGCATACACCGAAATCCCGTGTCCTACCTGCTGCAGTGAGGCAAGTGGAAAACACAGTATGTAAGAGGAGGGGGAAAGAGGCAAGAGGGAAAAAGGCTTTTATTTGTATTTCTCTCGATGTTCTTGCTCATTGCAAGCAAGACTCCTAAAGTATTAATTCTGCTTTCCAGAAATGACACCAACAGGCAATTTTGAGTTATCGCAAAACATGGGCTAATTTTAAGATTAATAACATGCTATTAACTCGAATGAAATTATACCCGTTTACACCAAAAGTGAAATACAATGTGCTATTTTAGGGTTTTCAAGCAAGTATTTGGTTAACAGGTTTACAACAATGCACTAAAAGACACTGTAAAATAACAACATTATCACTTTTGTCACCTACAGTATCCATTTAAATCATAGTTTTTACATAAATAAAAATGCCAGAGAATACCTGCAAGGGTTCTGCATTAGAGGTTTTTGAGAAATCCATGACCATCCACAATAAAAAATATTTACTTGCGTTTTTTTAAAAACAAGCCGAAGCTTCTGCATTACGTATGCCCAGTAGAAATACCTTTGCCTCAAACCAACTGAAATCATCAATCTGGAGCAAAAGAGAAAATTAAGAACTTGAGGGGGAAAAAAAGTAATTTACAGCTTACCACCCTTGACCCAGGGAGCCTAAACCTTATTTTACACAATAATTCTCAAGTATTAATGTTGTCCACTAGCATTCTGTAAGAGCAACTAATCTCCTTAGCCGAAATCCACTGACTGGAAACACATTGAATGTACTGTGTGAACAGTTTGAAATTACAACATAAACTGCCAGACAATGAAAGTCCCATAAAACATTCTGTAAGCAGAGAGAGGAGGGGAGAGCTAAACATGAACAGCAGAGACTAGACCAAAACAAGAACAAAAAAAGGTCAGTCTCAAGATTTGTAACACTTTCACTGGGCCTACCTCCTCACTGCTGGTCTTCCCGTTCCCTTGGGAAATAGAAGATGGCATCTTCTACACATCCTTCTTTCACCCTCTTCACAGCCTTGAATCAGAATATTCAAATTGCTCAAAGTTTTGCAAGTTCTTTTAAATGCCCACTATTGCCTACCAATTCTAGTTTCTTTTCATTGTAAATGATACTCTGGTAAGCTCAGCACACAGGTTCCTGCAGCTGTAATGCTGGGCTTTACAACAGATGAGGTTAGGTCCTGGGTGTCAGGACCTTTTTAATACCAGCACTTGCTGAGAACCACTAGAAACCGGAAAAACAAGGGAACAAATGGGAGAAGGAAAAGCAGTCTGGGTGAAATTCTGACCCAATTCAAGTCAGCTGTGAACGATTTAAATCACTAATGAGCAAAAGTCAAGCCTCATTTCCTGTTCTAGATCATTCAGTGAAAAACAAACCAACTTCTTTTACCATTTTGATTTGAATAATTTTGGACTGTTTCGAGTTTTCATGACACTTCCTTGCCCTCGAAGTCAGCTACAAACAACTGGTAATAACTGTTTGTTCATACGTCCTGACAAATGCTATCTCAATGTTTTTATGCTGTTTTTTAAAAAGTTATTTTACTATGTTCTGACCAGTTACTCATCTGATAGGCCTCAACAGCTCACCAGGTTAGTTACTCCTCACTAGGCTAAAATGACTAAAACTACTATTCTGGGGAACTATAGGCAAATCTTCAACAGACATGGATACTCTCTGCTCGCAGAGCCCTGGCTGACATCTGCATGGGGCTGAAAATGTTTGTGGCTCTCTAACCATATCTTGTTTCCTCTCTGAAAGGACGTACCAGAGAGCATCCCCTGGTTCCAAGGCCACTATGGCAGCAATCTTAGAGATGTACATGCAACCTCATTGTTGCATCTCTGCCTGCAGCTTTCTTCCCCTCTTGCTGGCCATGCTTCGTTTTTAATTTGCTGAGTAGAACAACTGTTATTTTACAATGTCTTAATTACTGTTCCTTTTTTTTTTAGTGTTCTCCATTTTCAAATAATAGGGTCAGCTGAGTGCACAGCATGGTCCTGCTGTCAGTCTGAGGGCCAGATTAAATGTCTTTTGACTCATGCCTTCCCTCCAGAGCAGCAAGGAAGCGACTGTTCAGGCTTGAACTCTTGCACAGCCAAACACCTCCACCTGTGTGTCTGTGAAGTTCAGCATCCACCCGTGGCCACTGGTGCAGGCAGGGGAGGCAGAGAGGGAAGGGAAAAGACCAGGGAAGGGGACGGATGTGTCCTGGAGTGCCTCTTCCTTCAGCATATGTGCACAGCCCAAGATGAGCCAAAAATATTGGTGCCACTGCCCGGTACACCACCCCACAGGCTGTTTTGGAGGACTCCTCAGACAGAGCTGGTCTCTAGAGTTGGCAAGACTGGGCAACTCATGCTTGAAATATGAGGCTACATTGTCACTACAAAAAAAGGAAAAAAAAAAAATTGGCATTTTGACTGGAGCTTCCGGCTGTCACTCTTATAAAAAAGATTACAGTCCCATTTGTTCTTCATACGAAGAGTAGGAAAAGCTTCAATATTTGTAAGGTATATATTCACATCAATCATGTGAAATCCATCTAAATAAATGTTATTAAATGCAAAGCTGATGGCACTTAGCCTGAGGTCAGTACTACGGGATCAATGCAAATAAACCCTTCCTGCCTTTAGAAGTCAGTCATGTCTACCCAAAGAGAAAAATGTTCAAGGCAGAGTCACCAAGTGATTTATAGCTGGTGGCATTACTTTATTTAAATAAAACATTCATTTAACAATGCAACACTGATTTCCTTTAAGCTGACTTACTTTTCTGTAAGAATTATTAACCAGAGAAAACATATTTTTTCCCCTTCAACCACACCGCCTCAATCCACTCTGTATTCAATCTATTTTGTATTTGTATTTTGTTTCTGTTGGAAAACAGAAACAAAAATATCTCTCTTAAAAAGCAGATTTGACAAAAACTACATCAGTGAAATACAAGCTATCAGGTAATACTAAGTCCATTCCCTGGACTGCATTCAAAATCACCCAGAAACTAGCTTGGATTTCAGAAGAGAGGACAATTAACTTTCATTGCCTCTGGTAGAAAACCTGCTGAGAGTGTTTCAGAAGACATTACCTTCTATCTACTAAGGGCCAGGTGTTACCTTAGCATCAAAGACAAAGGTGAGGCAACAGATTATTAAGAATAACTAGAAAACTACAAGAAGCTGTGCGTAGGAGCTTCACATAGTTTAGGAGAACATGGTACAATGCTCTAGGGAAAAAAAAAAAAATCACATTCCCATCAGGATATTATTTCCTTCATGTTAACGAGTGTCCATAAAAATTATCTATGTTGAATCTTTGGTAGCGCAAGTGAAAATTGTATCTGGGTGCAGGAGAAGGCACACAGGGAGTATTTTTTGTAACGTGGACTTCTGTCAAATTGGAAGTGGACTGAAAAGCCAAGTACAACCTATTAGGCAAAGGAAAGGAATCGTTATGACTCATCTCCCCACTTGCCAGAAGGATGACAGACTCTTATGGAAGACTACCTAGGAAGCATTCAATGCTGGTAAGTATTACTATTTTTTGTCTTGGAGATAATACATAATTTGGCTTATGGGACAGTGTGATTTAGGGAGGTTTACTTTTTTCCTGGATTGAAGAAGGACTGCAGAGAAGAATGGTTTCCTATATACTAATACCAAGAAATCAAATTTAATTACAAAAAACACACACAGCAACTTATAAACATCCTTTTCTCAATGGTGATGTTGATGTGGGAATTTAAAATTAGTTTCCAATGCTCCTTATTTCATTTTTTCATTAGTCCCACATTTTTCCTGTGTCTTATGAATCCAATCTGAGACATGTTTTGACCAGAACACTCTTTAGTCACTCACACTTTGAACCAGGATCATAAAAAGAGCAAAATATACCCACTATAGCTCAGCTCTCTCTAAATTACACAGACAAGAGACTGAAGAAGAGATGAGTGTGCACTGCAGAACATACTTAGAACTACCACATCTGAAAGATCTCAAAGTACTGCAATCAATTCATGTAAAGGGATCTTTTCAGAGTGGTGCTGAAGAGGTGAATGAGTCACGGCACACAAACCCTACGCATGCAGTGTAGATGGCCAGGTTATGCTGGAAAAAGTTCAAGTGCAAAGAAGTGCTAAGGGAACAAAATGCTTGTTCTGACACCTGTAACGCTGACCCCGTATTTTATCTGATCCTTCACCTTGTACATAATGTGAGTGCCTTCAAGAACTGCCACAAGCCTCAGCAAAGAGGCAGTGTAGGCAGCACCAGGAGAATTTTCTTTCTAAAGGAGCCTTTTTGTGGGGGATTTGCCACTTGAACTCCCTCAGAATTCTACCATATTTGAATGCATTTTCTCGTTCAGTTCCAACACGACTGACCATCTCCGTCTTGTGTTCAGGAATTTGGAGATGCAGCATTACCCCAGGAAACAGGATATTATTTTTTTATGCCTCCTTTGAATGAGCTGAAGCAGTAAACTTTATTCCAGGCAAGGCCCAGGTTTTTAAAAACACTAAGAAAACTAACAAGCAACCTGCTAACGCAAAACATTCCTGCAGTCCAAATGCAAAAAGCACTCATTTGGAGAATGAAGCAATTGAGAGGAACTGAGCCCCAGGAAGCATACTATATCCTTCGTGCTTTCTTGTGCAGAGCATAATAAACACAAAGCACTCTGCAGGTGCTGATGGCCATGAAGACTCTAACCTTCAACACGCGCTGTGGATGTGGACAATTATTCAAAGAAGTCTGCAAGAAAATGAAGGAAGGGACTGTGCCGTTCCTATATACAAACAAACAAATCTCATTCTCTCTAGCCACTGTCCCCAGGATCTGACTTTTTTAACTGCACCTTCACTATGGCAGGTCTTAACAATTTTCCCCATGCCTTGTCATTCTCCTATAACTACCTGTGAAGCTCCAGCAGCAACACATGCTGCACCTGGTGTAACAGCCCACAAATCAAAACACATTCCCCTAAACAAAAAAAAAGCAAAACTCACTGTTTAAAGAAAACACACATGCAGCCAAATTAGAAGAGTATTTGCCATATTCCCACTTCATCCCCCTTGCAGTAAGTGTATTTCATGTACTGCAAAAAGCTAAGGAAATTGAGCTCCTTATCTATAAAAACTACTGTACTTCTTTTCTCAAAGATTTGTCTCCAACAACAACCAAACATCACGAGTGAAAGTCTGAATGATATTGCACTCATGTGATTCTGTTTCTATGCAGGCTAAACCTCTCTTTTCTGTTTTGCATGACTCCACAAGCTTTTTTTGAGATTTAAGAACTAATCCTATTTCACCAAAACATTTTTGTTTGCCTCAGATCCAGTTCCCCCCTCTCTCATTTATTGGCAGTGGAAGTTTGGATTCTTTTCAGTTAGCAGGCAGAGGAATATGGGGAAATACATTTACATTTTTAAAAAACTTTTGGAGAATAAGTAAAGGGCATTGGTTATAGCTCTTAGGAGAATTTTAGGTCTTTAAATCTGTCTCGTAGGTGTTCCGTTTTGGAGATGACTTACTTCCAAACATTTGGCACATTAGAGGGTTATTTCAAATGCTTATAAAACTAGAAGTGTATTAGCATTTACTAGAGCTAACACGACTGTCATTTCAGCAGACACTACCCACCACGCAGTTGTGTCAGTAATTTTTTCTGACAGCTACTGTTTTCACAGTTTGACTATGAGGTTTGTGAAAATTACACAATCCTTGCTACGCTGCCCTCATGGCAACGCAGTCGCCCCATTCTCTTAGTTTGTTACTATCTTCTAACGTAGAGGTAATCGTACCGGCATTTTACCGTAACATTTTGTGGATTATCTGATAGAGAGAGCTGGTGTTCGTTCCTCACCTCTGTTAGGCTTAGAGGTGTTTGGAAAACATTTACTGGAGAAAATTCTAATTCAATCTTCAAGATAAGTCATTTATCCCTTGCTGTTCTTCTTGTGAGAGTTCAAATTTGAAAAAAACATCCTTTTGGATATTGGTAAAACACACCTGCAGGGTCTGAATGTACCAGCAAAGCTCTGGTCTTATTTTTCCCTATGCATCACTGGGAGACAAAGTTAATTGGATAGCTGGATAAAAAAACCACGATAGACAATATTGATCATCTACAATAGTTAGTCAGTGGACTTCAAGTAGTGTTGAGAATTCACGGCAAAACTTTCTCTATGTAATTCAAACTATTTCTCCTTTCTTTCATATTTGGAGACCTTGAGCAGACCCAAAGATGAATCATTGTTAAGAGTTCCAGCTACATTACAAGACTGTAGCAATCAGTGATGCCATTTCAGTGATTTACACAGGCGATTCTTTTCCAGAAAAAATGGAGAGGGGGAAAAGTGCTGCGATGAACTCATTGCTCAGTAGAAGATTTTAATGGAAGGAAAAGAAAGAAAAGCCAAGTCTGAGCCAGGAATACGCCCAGATGAATATGCAAATAAGAAATTTGTGGGCAGACATTTTCTTTGGATTTTTTGACAAATAATATTTGGCCTGTGAAAAGCCTGCTTAACAGCTACGTTAGGCAGAGCTGCGGGAGAGCTAGGAGATCAAAGCAGAGAGACCTTGCATTTAAAACCAGGAATGATGATTAACAGATACACAGAAGTCTTCAGAGCAAATGACAGGAAATGCCACTGAGCAACATAGTCATACCTCATGTACAGCAGTGACTAACAGCTTTATATTGCACCTTTTCTCATCCTCTACACTGATATCTCCCTGCCTGAAATTTAATTTCAGCAACTATTCATTAAGTATTTCTTCCAAAGTTAAACCATTTTAATCCAAGTCTGCAACAGCAGAATTTCTAACAACTATAGCAAAACAAACAAAAAAAGCTTTTAGACTACTTATCAGATAAAAGCACATATGTTGCTTTTACTACACGCATCATATAATAGCACATATAGCTACTGTAATAATCAGATGGTGGGAAATGCCCCGGATGAAGAAATAGCTACATTTATTTTAGATGAAAGCCACTGGCACAGAGCATGGTTCTACTCTATTCTGAATTATGTATGTGTGCATTTCTTGATGAGCCTAAAAATAATACATGCTTTAGATTTTTAATCCCTTTTGAGAATTAGAATATGAACAAACAAATGTAGACATCATAGATTTTCCTACTTTCAGTACTTAGGGAGGGGGTTGTCCGTATCACTTATCATGCAGTCATTCTGGAAGTAAATAGACTCAGTTTTCTCGAGAAGTCAGTCAAGCTCCAGTCGATTGAAAACCTCAGTAAAGAGCATGTCATTCCTCCAAATGACATTCAGTTAGCAAAGGAACATTTTGCAGAAGTCAAGAGGATTGGTAATAATACAGCCAGCAAGCTGCAGGAAAAATTAAGTATGTCTCGGGGATAGCTGGGGAGTGCAGTAGTAGGAGAGAGAGGTCATGACTAAAACGAATTATTATTTGAAGTCATATTTGACCAAGAGGCTAAGCTGGAAAAAATGTGAGAGCAAAAGTTTCAGAATATAAAACATCTCAATTTGAAATCAAAGTGGAATATTTCTTTTCGGACAATTTAATGTTTCATGTTAAAATATTTTTCTAATGTTAAGTTTTCATTTAAAAAATCACCTAATTTTAAGAAAATCTGGAAAACATCTAGTTTTAGTTGAGCTGGCAAATATTTTAGGCTGAAAAGCAAAGCCTTATAGATTCTTTTGCCAACAATTCTATAATTGCTGTTTCAGTTCAATTCTGGTTTTGTTTCTTGCAAAGTATTTGGTTCAGCCACTAAGAATATGAAAGCAAGCAAAATTTACCAACAATTCACAGTGATTTTAGTCCAGTGTGGAATGCAAGTGTGCTCCTCACAGCTGGGTGAAATCATCAGTTAAGATTCTTACGATATAGGTGTCCATATGATTAACACAAGAACACCACCATTAGTTGGTACCTATGCTGGCAGGCATAGCTAAGAGGTATCTTTCAGGACTCAGGTGTGTTCACCTTCTCTAAGCCAAACCCAAAACTTCAGTGGCGATAAATAAGGCAAAGGACTTTCATTTTTAAGCACTGCTGTTCCTAAATGCTGATAGTACTGAAAGGGCAAAATAGTAAGACTTTGCAGCTTCCTCTGGGAAAATCTGGGCAATTGATTCCCCACCTTTGATGCCATCAACAGGAAACTGCCTCTAAGCTCTTACCTAGGCATACAGAAAAAGCACGGGCCCAGGAAATAGTTCAGAAAGAGACAGAAAAATAACCAAAATTGCAGTAGGTTTGCTTTGTATAGCGACTTCTGAGGTCTTCTCTTACAGACTCCTCCCTTCCTCAACAATTAGCATTTGTACTTTGACTCCTTTGTGCATAATTTGGAATGTTGAAAATAATTAATATTTCAGCAAGGATAAAAGGTTATGCAGCTTGAAGTCTATTACTTACTTACAGAAGAGGTATACCCCAGAGGGCAGTTGTTACACAAACATGCCTCCAACCCAGAAGTGGAAGGACCACTTCCAAGGATGAGAAAGCAGCTCAGTCATTATTCATTTTTACTACAGTGGTACCCAAGCACTGCATAAATACTATTTCTGTCTCAGCAGTCTCTTGCTGAGCCAACCAACAGGATGCCAATTAGTGACCACTTTCTAATCTTACTTTTAGTTCTCTACTTTAAACATCTATTTACTGGTAAACTGACCGAGGTCTCTTTACCCACTTGAATGGTCCAAACAACATTCAGCTGAAGCTGAATCAGCAGCCTGATTGTGAATAGATAAACAGATAGATACGAATAAAATAATGATGCCTTGTTAGTAAGCTGTTGAGCTGTCAGCTTGTTTTTCTCTCCTTCCTGGGGAGTCGATATCAAAGATAGAAAAATATTCAATTCTGAGGTCAATTATAACTTTTCCAATAGAATATTTTATCAAATATGTTCAAGCCTCATTTCCTACAGCCAGTTGTAAAGACACATTGTCCAATTAAGCTTAAGATAAATATTAATTAAGATAAAAACTTAAACCATTTATAAAAGTAACACCTTAGGAACTGGGAAACAGACAGGCCTGCTATAAATTTCTTTCATGAATTAGTGTGAAATTCAGCCTTTGTACCACTTTACACCAGCTTAATTTGTATTAATTCTTAACGGCAGTCACTATAAGCATACTGAAAACAATAGAAAGCCATTAGGGAAAAATAATTTTTTAAAAATTTTAAACATTATATTATGCAGCCAAGGCACTCTGCTCATTTCAGTTCATAAGAGCTAGATGATATTTATTCTCACTGTTAATACCTCTGTAAGAAAAATATGAAAACCCAAAACAAATAAGAAAAACAGAAATCTAGGTACACCCAGATGAATGTATGTGTCCACATGCAAAGAATAAATACGCACTGTATTTCTACAGCATCTAGGCCCGATCAAATTTTTAATTATCATGCTGTATATGTAAATGTCAAACATATTAGCAAGATGCATCGGAGACACACAAAATCTCATACAATACAAAATATTTCAATGTCAAGAAAGTATAATGTTGTTCTAATTTTCACAGTCACTTCTACTATGTTTCTGGGAGTAGATTCAGTAGTCAGATACGAAATGACATCTTTCAGAGAAATACCTAGCCTACTGCCCCTAAAACAAACAAAAAGAAGAAAACATTCCTTCTGTCCCCCAGGATACAGAAAACAGAACGATTGTTTGCTCTGGGTGGTAATTAAATGATACTGAGGACAGCATGCGTGTGTTTGTGTACATGCACACATTCACCATTTACTCTGAGTTGTAATTAAATAATGTTGTGTTTGTACGCACACACACTTATCTTTGCCAAAGCAAAGAGCACAGAAAAACAGATCAAACAGTACAGAAAAATCAGCTATGAGAGAGACAGAATGCATCACGTTTTAGGCTTTCCTAAATCCTTCATGTATGAAACGTTAGTAATTAATACATGGTAACTCTTCAAAAAGCACGGCCCTGTCCCGGCAACTGTAATTCATAAGGCTTTTGACTTGTTTGAATACATTCATAAAGTTTTATCTTCTCTGCTCGTAAAAGTAATTATTCTTCTCGTTCACACCATTTCCTTTAAAACTTGGCACTTCTAAATTTTACCATGACGCTGTGAAACATTTTGAATCATTGACATGGGGTTAACAGTGTGACCAGAGCAGTACTAAACAAAACTAAGGTTACAATCTTTGCTAAAAGTCACTGACAGATCTATAACAATCTCTAAAGCTGTGCTAAGTTTCTACTGGTTGCATTTCCGAGCCAGTTACACTTACTCAGCAGAAAATGCATTTTATAGTTAACACACACAATCAAGTGACTCCACAGAGAATTCTTGTGTCTATGTTCAAAAGCATTTATTTATACAGCAATGAAATGTCTCTATAATTACATTTTATAAATGTTTATAGCTCATCTTTCAAAACAGCTAAATAAAGAGGAATTTAACTGAAAATTAAAGGTACTTAATGCACACTGAAAAGCAGAAATTGAAAGGAATGTTTATTTTTTGTTAAGACCTGTAAAGGAAGGAGAAACGGGCTGTCCATCTGAATGGACTCAGAGATTAGACTACCATTAGAACTAAGATGTATGGGCAATTTTTTTATATATATTCAATAGCTTAGAATTGCATTCAGCCTTAATTGTTGTGTTTCTGCCCTGCTATTCTTGAATCACTGTTTCCTTCCCTGCTTCTATATGGGAACTACAAAACGTCACGTCATCAGTAGGGTAGGCAAAAGAATAACAACATACTGATGTTTCCTAAAAGACATTTGAAATTAAAATGTGGTTTTGACACACACTACTAATGTCTCTGCTTAGCAGTATTATTGCCCTTGGTAACAGTGCTTATTTTCAGGTGAGTATTTTGCCTATTGTATATTTTATGCACTAATTATCTGTAGAAGATAACATTTATTCATATTACTTTTAATTTCTCTAATGTAATAACATGGCAGTAGATTTTTAATTTATGCTGCATATTCACCTTCTGTTGGCCCATTGATGGCTATGTGAGAAAGTTCATAAACTATCAGATTAGCAAAGCACTTCTACTGAAATAAACCACTGAACTATCAGAAATGCAAAAGCAGATAAACAGTGAGGAAATACCCCAGGAGTGAGCATGCCCACCCGATTCAAACGCAGTTATGAGTTTGCCTTTATCTGCATTTTACCTACAGTCTACAGAACACTACAGAAATGGAAAACCATACCTGAAGTCGAGACACGCAGACAGGATAGTGGCTGTATTTCAGATCTCTGCCATTTTCCCCACAGAGGACTCTTATGCAGTTGCCCATCTTGAGTTCCACAGGAGAAAACACCACCACACAAAACCTGTAGATAAACCACTACCACTCTCTGCTTCTGTGTGGGTTTTTTGTGGAGTTTTAGGCACGATAGCTGGTGAAGGTTTTGCCTCATCAGCTGCCTCTTCTTCTTATCCTCCTCAGAACTTACGTTAATGGTTCAGTAAAAACATTTTCAAAAGTTTTTCAACATCCATGGCCTTATTTTTGTTTTTATCCAATACTTGAAGTAATTGGGCTAACTTCTGAGTCGAGATTAAAAAAGAAACTTTTTCACCCATCTTATACCACAAACTTTCTCTTGGTCAAGGCGTTTTCTTCGCTTGTCCTGGCCCAGTTGCCTTAGGTAACAATACTGTCAGCTCCTGTGGCCTATTCAATCCTAACTTTCTAAATGCTAATTTTCTTCCAGTTTCCAGTACTGCAAGACAGGGTAAGTAAAGCTGGATTCTGAGAAATGCAGTCACTAAACACACTCTCACGCCTGAGAGTCTAACTTCATACTCAGTCAAGGATTTCCCTGCATGCTCTTTTGAAAGAGCCCTGGGAATATAATTCCTTTCTTATGTTTTCATCCGCTTCACAGTCATTAGACCTTAAACTTTTCACAGTGAAAACACACACAATACACTGAACTCTGATGTCTGTAGAGATACATCTCATATTCGTAGCACAAGAGTACACAAAAGTCAGCCACACTGTGCTAAATAACTAGTTCAGACGGCACGCCCTTCACTCTTGAGGCTGCCCAGAGAATAGAGATTATAGAATATCCTAATCTGGGACTACCTAATTTTATAACCTTACTGTTCCTTAGAAAGTCTTTTGCGTATGTCAAATATTTTTTAAAATTAGCCTACCAGCAAAAGTGAATCTTCTTAAGTTTAAGTCTACAATTAGAGTCATTGTTTGGAGGATTTATTCTAACCCCAGTTTCTACTCACCATAACTACACTGGAATTCAATATAACATAGCTGACAAGAATGCCTTATTCATGGTGCTTTGATATTAAGTTTGAGCTTAGCTAACAGAACCTGGATTTAATTCCTAGAGGAAAGAGCTCTTTAAAAAAAAAAGTACAGAAAAATGCTGAATACTACTACTTGATTTCTGTAATCTGTTCTAGTAAAATGGCACCCCAGAGCATATCAAGGCTTAAACTTAATATGTACTTTCTTCATTTTCAGCCACTTTTCTCAAGTTCATTAAATGATTGTGTGTCTGTAAACCTGCTGGCAACTGGACACTCCACTTCATACGCACGTCCTGCCCCAGTGAGTTTAAATGCTATTTTACACTCTCAATTGAACATTAAAAGGGCAATGTTACACACTAGGAATTTCATGCAACTGTATTAATGCTGACTGCTGTAGCAGAGAACTGGCTTCCAAAGCAGCCCCAGAATTATCTTGTAGATATTATTACCAAGGAATTGAAAAAATCCTGATCAGGTCACTCCTTCCAAAAATGAGGAAGTAGGCAAAAGAAAAATTGGGGGTTTGTTTCTTTTTAAAGTAACATTTGGGGAAATTTTTTATTTTTTTCTGCACAATTATACAGGATTTTTTTTTTAAAGGAGAGTCAAAAAAGAAATAAAAGGTCATTTTGCAGTATTATCTGACTCCAGGAACGACAACTTGTAAGGAAATGATCAAATATCATGGAGATGATGCACAGAGAAACTTGTTCCAGAAACAGAAAATTAAATTAATTCATTTAATAATCTGTCTGTATCATCACAGCTAAATACTCATCTATAAAAAGCATAGTCCTTTGGTGCCCCACTTGCTACAGAATTCTAGCACCATCCTCAGTGAAACTGGTGTCTTCTAAGATCAAATCTTCAGCCTGCAGCCTTCCTTACTATTTATAGTTGGGCAGGGTTTCACAAATATTTATAGATAAGAAAGCATTTCACACAAGTTCCTTATAATTCCTAGTTCTACATACATGAAAAGTTATTCGTCCTTCAGAAAGCTAAGATATTGTTACGTATATTAATAAGTATCCTGTGAAGTATATTTTTAATGTATGTTGTATCTAAATGTAAGTCTTTACCTTGTAATGATCTCAAACAGGTATTCATATAAATAACAAATAATGTTTTGTTATTTCTATGAATACAGCAAAGATTACCACAGCTGGACTAATTTGCGAAGAACTTCAATTCCTACCAACCCCCGTGGTGCTAAAAAGCATCTTGGATAACAGACTGGGAAAAAAAAAAGAAAAGAAAAAACCCCACAACCTTAAAATATTCTGAGTTTCTCAGAACAAGATATTTTGACCACTGTTACCGTACCTTTGAACGTCTATGATCCTGCTGCGTAAGAATGAGAAAAGTGAATATGAAAAGATGCCATCAATCCCATCCTGTTAAAGCATGAGACCATCACAGACACACTGTAGCTGATACATGAATGTAGCTGAAGGAAACCTGCCTTCCACCTTCAGGAAGAATTTGGAATGAGAATATAAATTGCTCTGAGTTGACAGATACATTTTTTCCTCCCTCATTACAATCTTACTCTCATATTCCTACGCACACGCTTCTACACGCGCTTCCTATTCACTTGTCGGTCATGTCAAACAGAAAGGAAGCATCTAGGAAAAAGCCCCGGTACCGGATTGGGGGGGGGGGAACTTACAACCAAGCTTCCAGGTCATCACTGCCTCTACAAGTCGATTACTCAACTCACTACTAATCTGCTGCACAATGCAATTTGATTTCAATTTCCCAAGGAGGTGGAGGAAGGGAGAGAGGAGAATGTATCCAGCTGATGAAGCCCCGCTCAGGTTAAAATCTGTTGAAAGCTCTCTGCAGAGGAATGCACAGAAGGGATTGCAAAGGAAATAATGACCGTTCATGTTTCCCCACTACTTTTTCCTTTATTTAGTTAACAAAAATATTTAGTAATCATGATCATTTTGTTCAACTTTACTCACAATAGCCTCTAACACATACCAAAATCCTATCTCAGAAAAATGGATTCTTTTCCCTAACAGGAATAGAAAGTGATTCAGTTTCTTGGATTTTTTTTTTTTCTTAATCAAAAATTATAAGATTTTGGTAATTAAAATTAGTAACGGTAGTCGATATATAGCTTAAAACTATTTTTCGTGCTCCTGGAGGCAAGATTTAAATGCCTCTGGCAACATCATTAGACTAAATAAAGAATTTATTTGCCACGCTACCTTAACAGAACAGCTCCTGGACATTTCAGTAAAAATGCTGAACTTATTTTCAGTGTTTTGAAGAGGAAGCTTGATAGAGACTTGTATTTTGCAAAACTGGTTTGCTTCATTACGTGTACATTTCAGCATTAGATCATCAAACACTTCGTCAGTTTACTTCCAATCTAATCTGCCATTTCCACAGCAATGTCCAATTGAAGTTACTCAGTCTGCATGTTCCACAAAGTCCAGCTCATTAGTTTATCTACCAACCTGCTTAATTACATCACATAGTATAACTTCATTAATTTTAACAGAAGTTATATGTCATTCTACAAACTGATTTTTGTATTTTGATCCTGTTTCTAATAGGTATTTCGATCCTTGCTACAGAAACTGCCGTTCACACAGTATGAAGTGCAAAACAGACAAAGCTCATCTTGTATAACTTAAAGTGCCAAATGCAGCACATGAGGTAAGAGAACATTATGACATGAACCATGATTTGTAACAGTTGACCTTTTGAATCAGATCAAAACAGCACTTCTTCAAAGCTGTATGTGCTCTAACCAAATATAATGTAAAACAACAAGGGACTTTCACTCAAATATTTACAGAGGGGTGTTTTTAGTTATACAATTGAAATATGTCAACTTTATTACACTGGGGAGATTTACATGAGCTTATTATGACTTTATAGACTTGATCTGGTTTAAATTATGAAACTCCTTTATAACTTCCTATGTAAAGCTCCAGATTAGAATTTCTTCAGTCAGCTCAAATGTGTAACATTCGAATTAACCATTCTTACAGTGTGGTTTTCCTGATAGGGATTTAATGCACACACACAAAACAGGTATACAGATTTGCTCCACAGAAAAACAGTGAAGTAAACAAAGCAAAGGCAGTGTGCTCTAGCACTGTGATTGATAGGCAATTAGCACTAGGTATGACTTGGGCTGTACAGCCTTACTTTTAAAGAGTCCCAGTACTTCAAAGGCTATTTTTGAAAGTGGTCTTCTAGATCCACTTGCCACATATATGTCCTCCAAATCACCATGGTAATTCTGTTTCATTAAAACATCAGAACACTTTTTGGTCAAAACTTTGCTTTATCAAAAGTCCAACTACTCACTACTTACCTACTTCACCCAGATTTCTACTGGAAAGGAAAAAAAAAAAAAAAAAGAAAAGCATCGTAGCTGTGAAGGTGACTCTCTTAACTAATATACTGAAATGCATTTGGGGAATCCTGGGTGTGATTAGTTTTGAGTGATCTGAGATGTGAAAGCTATGCTGTCAATCAGAGCAGGAACTTGGGGCAGGTTTCTCAAAAGCCAGGTCTGTACCTCAGAATCCCTGACAAGGGAGTGACACGTTGAAGTTTCCATCCCAATGGAAATGTGAGTTTTATAACCTCCATATTCCTACAAATGAAAAATTGTCTGGTTAGCTGTATATGTCCATGTCATAAAAATGCAGGATGCGTTGTATTTTCATTATTTTAGCCTGATCGAGACACGCTTTTTAAGTACCGCCCTCTGATCGATCGAGCCAGCCATCACAACCACTGGTAACATTATGTGGAGCTTTTTGAGACAAGGTGACTAAAAATAGCTGTCAATAGTTAGGATCCCTGTAGAATAGTTTCAAAAGTGACTAATACTTTGAAAAATTGAAATGCTTAACTAGATTTCATTTTAAGAAAATAGGTGCTAAATATTTCCTGAGAAAATAAGCCTTTGTAAGAGGTCTTATGTAGGTAACTCAAAAACTGAGAACCAAAATGGTCTTTACATGTATTTGAAAACTCCTTGACAGAGTGCTAACCAGGGTACCTGGATCAAGAAGCCCATGCTTTGAATTCCTGAGTACAGACTGCTTCACTGATGTCATGAGGAAAATCCTCATTGTATTAGTTTTACTAAGAAATTGGAAATTCACTTTAGTAGATAATACAGGTCCTACTGTTACAAAGGCAGCAGTTATATCATTAAGTCTGACCAATTTGCAAGTAACAAAAGAACACAATTTTTGGAATATCAGAACACAATTACTCTCTAATACTTTAATGTCCAATAGTTCTCCAAGTTAATTGGTCAGTGCACCATGTCTGAAATTTCACAGAAAATATCATGCCACAAAGGCTTGCAGTATACCATTTTCCCGTGAAGAAAACCATCCTTCTCTCCAAGTCTGTCTACATAGATACAGCCCCTAATTCAACA
Organism: Aptenodytes patagonicus; assembly: GCF_965638725.1. Taxonomy (NCBI): domain Eukaryota; kingdom Metazoa; phylum Chordata; class Aves; order Sphenisciformes; family Spheniscidae; genus Aptenodytes; species Aptenodytes patagonicus. The sequence continues at coordinate 4,442,396 of NC_134956.1, forward strand.
AAGCACTTAAGGCTATGTTTAATGCTTTATTTCAGCAGAATTCAACTGCACATGTAAGTGCTTTGTTGAAAAAGGAGGGATTTAGGTATATGCTTAAGTACTTCACTGAACTGGGACCATGCTACTATTTATAGAAAGCTTTTTGTTCCGGTTTTATTGTTCAACACTTACAGTCATCCTATGGATTTTCCTTCTGTATACCTTCCCCTCACACAGCAAAGCATTAGGCCTACATTTTTCCTCCAGGAGTCATAGGTTTAAAATCAGAATGGACATCATAAGGTCCACCAATCTCGTATTTCTTTCGTCGTATCAACACAGAAATATGCAAGAAAAAATTAGGCTGAATCATAGGAAAGTTAAGAAGCCAGAAGCCATATATAATAACAGGTTGAAAAAGCCTTTTTCTTCAGCCACACTGAAGAAAGCATTCACACAGGAACTGAACACTAATGTATGCACCCATAAGTGTCCATTTCAACTTCTCCAAGTGTCTTTCAGTGTGCAATACTCTGTTCCACAGACAGAGAAATTCAGGCAGGGTCATGTCTGAAGCAGAATTTTATTCAGCTTGAAGAGACATCAGTGTCGCACACTTATTGCTGCTGCAGAGAGGCAGACTGCTAAAAGGCAGTGAGTGGTGTTGTGAGAAGACAAAAATACTTCCAAACGACTTCCAGTTCAACGCCAGTACCTCTGTATTTTCATTTAGAAAAATATCTCTCCCCCCTGCAGAGGGATCCGGACCTATCAGCTCATCTTTCAGTGTTAATGAACATATTTTCACAAATCTTTGATTTGATTAACCAATCTCTTTCCACAGATACTGATATGATAGCAAAAATTCCACATCTCCCTAAAAATCTCTAAATACTACGTCTGCTTTATTAACAATGCCAGTGATCCACTGCTGTTCTTTTACAGATTTTATGTCCCCCACAAATATGTACACGGGGCTTCTATTTTTTATATTTAAACACAGATTATCCAAAGACAGTGCTGTGCTGCTGGGATGCTTGAAAATCTGGTTGGATAAAACTGGTAGGTTTAATTGACATCCCTCATTTAAAACAGCTGTAAAAGGCATGTTTCCATCCAAAACAATATCGAACATAAGACTCTTTAGGAATTCAAACGGTTTAAGGGGAAAGGATTCATCTAGATAATTTTTGAGAATGGGAAGAGAGAGGTAAAATGAAAGAGGAGAGGCAGACAGTAAAAGACAAAGAAAGAGAAGGAACGATGAAAACAGCCAGCTCTTCAGTGGTGCGTAACAGCGAAGGCTGCGGCATCGGACGTGCCTGTGCGCTGATGGAGCAAGGCTGGGAGGGAAGGCAGGGCACTGCTGCTGTTTCGTTTGATGCAGAGCCCATGCTGTACAGCAGTAATAGCTACTGCGTAGCCCACCTCCCACTTCCCTTCCCAAGGAAATCCACCACTGAGCTTCTGCTATGGAAAGCTGGCAGAGAGAAACTCACTTTGCCTGATTCTTCCTGCGCTCAGGGGAACAGATTCTTATACATCCTTGTAAATACTTGTACATAAACAGCATCAAAGAAGACTCCATCATCCGTTTCTCCTGTAACTTATGACTTTCAACTCTGGCTACCTAGATGCCTTGGAAGGAGCAAAATTATCCCCCAAAAGCATGTTATTTCATCAGAGCGCCCTAACAACATAACCCAAAGCTACTAAAATCAATGAAAGAAACTTTTCATCATTTTTAGGAGGTACCGAATCAGACTCCAACAACCTTCAGCTGAATTATTAATGGCAACTTGTAAGCCTTTTATACCATTATCATGGGAAGATCTCTATTAGTCACCAATGTAGAGTGCTATTTTCAAAAACATCCAACTTATAAATGCACAAATCCCACTGACAAGCCAACAGGACTTAAAATTCCATTTGGCTTCCATTCCTCCCCTTTTTAAAAATCCTGCCCTTAACACATTAAGTATTTCTACTGCGTTACCTATAACTCATTTGACAATCAGGCCATAAATGTTTCTTGGAAATGGTCTCTTGACAAGAACGCAACACTTAGCGCTAAGTTTACAAATGTGCTATTCCCTCCCTAGAGCAGGATGAAATTTTAACTGAAAGGGTATTCTGTTCTAGGCAGCTTCTTCTACTTGAAATGCACTGGTTCTCAGAACGGTGCCTGCAGGAAGAACACCAAAAAACCTCATGTTTTCACATAGAGAAGAGACTTGGCTGTTTGTGTATACGTAGAACCTACCACACTTCACTCCTATTTAAGTAAGTGGCTTTAATACTCTTTTTGAATAACATCCGAAATACCTTGCAGATACCAACAGTGCTTTGCACTCACAGCAGTATTTTCTATCCAAAATTCTCAGTAGCTTTACAAGAAGAGATGAATTAACCCTTGAAACAGGCAGGTTAGGTGCATACTGTAGCAGTTTAATTATTAATCTGATACACCAGCCCAGCAAAGGCAAGCAACTTGTATGAAGGCAGAAAACATCCCCTAACGAAGCAAGTAAAAACACACAGAGCCTTAGTTCCCCCATCCCATGCCCTAGCCATCGCATACGTGCATTTTTTTAATCTTTTCATGCTGCTCCCTTGAGGAGGAAACACGTTATATTACCAAGGTGGAGCTGTGCTAACAAGATAAAGGTATGAACATGGAAGACGTTACTAACGCCGCAGTTGTATTTTATTCTGATTAATAAGAAAGCATTGGCTGAGATTTTAAGGGCAGCAATCCATTTCAAGTAAGCATTATCACAAGTCAAGAGAATTCCCTAGCATATTGAAAGGAAGATGTGACAGAAGCACAAAAAAAGAAGTGGAATTCAGGGCAGCAACTTCAGCAAACTCAGCCAAATAATTTGTAACATCTCTTGAAGAGATAATCAAGGAGCTCGGGAAAACTGATAGTTATCAACAAGCCTGTATAAAATAGTGCAACAGATTATCTCAGTGCAGAGGGAATATAGGAAGCATTGTAAGAGACTATTACTGTTACATCCAGAGTCTTCAAAGGCTTTGACTGTCAGAAGAGATTGTACAAAAGGTGAAACAAGAGCATTTAACAAAGAACAAGTAGAGAAGAATGGCACAAACGTCTCGGGTATGATCCAGATGAGCCAACACACAAAAGGATCAACAACTAATGAGGGACATAAAAAGGCAATAGGAAAAGGATCTATAAATACAGCAGAAGTAAGCGGGAGACAGAGATAGGCAGAGGTTCTAGGATTTAATGGGAAAGGAGAGAAAATAACAGATGGTTAAGAGAAAGCTGAAGTATTCAGTACCTCCTTCATATTCTTTTAATGTCTCCATCTAAAGGACAATAAAAAGCAAAAAATTTTCTAAAGTGATTTTTACCAAGAAGACAGGCCTACAGGCCTGAAGAATAAAGAATAGGCTAAAAAATATCAAAAGAAGCCAGATATACTCAGTTTGATAGAGAATTATGAAGTTCACTGCAGAGTACTTAAGGAATTACCTAAAGCCATCCCCAAACATTAGCTATTATATTCAATAATGCACAAAGGAAGGGTAAAGTTCCCAAAGGACTGTGGAGGCAAAAGCAGTATGCAACTTCAAAAGGAGAAGCGAGTCTGACTCAAGAAACTGCAAACCAATTCACCTCCCTTTTATACCCAAGGAAGATGCTGAAACAAGTTAAATCATCACATAACCACCTGAAGGATTAAGTGCCTGAAAATAATCAAAACGTCAAACCAATGAAATTTCCTTTTTGATATGGTAACTGGCCTACTAAAGAAGGAAAAAGCAATAATAGGCAATTTATATGGGCTACAGTAAGGCTTTCAGTAACTGTCCAACACGGTATTTTCATAGGACAGTAAGGACTGATATGAAACTGCAGCGTAGTGGGTGCAAAGTTTCTTAAACAAACAAACAAACGGTCACACAAATTAAAAGTGATTACTAAAATTCACTGTCAATGGAATGCAATTTCACGTGGCACGCTGCAAGAATACATCTCACAGCTGGCTGTATACATTAACAAATTTCAGTAGAGAAAAATATTTGTGAAGTAAGCAGGTAGGGTTCGTATCACCTTCAATCCACAAGCGGACAAGATCAAAATTCAAAATAAAACCTAATATATTGAAGAACTTGTCGAAAAGTAAACTGCAAGCAGAGCAACTGCAAAACTAGAAATCAAGCAAAAATACAAAATAGAGATACGCTGAGTTCTGCTAGAAGGGATCTGGAAACCATTGTAGACTCTAAGTAACAAATAGTATAATGGTATTTTTAAAAAAGGCATATGTCATGCCAGGGTGTGTAACAGGAGTGCCGCACATAAAGTAACCTTTCCATTTTTCTCTACTCTCCAGAAACTTGCAAAACCAGAGTCAAAAAAAGGAAGGAAAAAAAAACCCACAAGAAAATTCACAGTAAATGCAACTCTGTCTTGTCATCTTATTTAGCTAGGGAGCAATAAGTGTTAGCAATGCCAAGAAAAAATATGGAGGGAACACTGCTGGGTCACACAAAAAGGAACATAATACTGTATCTTCTGGAGGAGAGAAACCTATTAACACCAAGCCCTCACAGACCATAATGGCATTTTCTTGTTCCTCTTGCTCTCAAATTTTTAGCACTTGACACGGAATCAGCAGGGCTATAGTGTATTACACATTAATTTTTCAGAGTATTTAACCTTTCAAGAAGAATCATTCTACCTCTTCCAGAATGAGTCTTGTGTCATTTGCATGTTTAACCAAAAATCGGCATAGTTTTTGTCAGGGCTTTTGGACACTTACTGTAATTAAGAAGAACCCAATAACATGGAATACATCTTTTCCAGATAAAATTTTGACATTTTGTCTTCATGTAATTACCTCTGCAATTTATAGGCCAAAACTCATGCCAGTCTTCTATTTTTAGTCCACAAAAACTGATTTAAAGCTAGTAAAATACTTCACGCATTAGAAAAATGCTGGTGAACATGTAGATTTTGTAGAATAAAGCAAGGCATTAAAACTGCGTTTGAACTTAAGACTACAGCTTCAATGCAGCAAAGCCGTTGTATATACACCTAATGTTGCCACCAATTAGTTTTTTGGTGTAAGTTTATTCTCAAAACTACCATTTTGCTTTTATTGTGACTGTAGGCCAGCACCTAAAAATGCACAGATCAATTTCCTCAGATGACAAAGAATAAAAATCTTCATTTTTTTGGAATAAACTGAATTTACCTTAAGCTTCAGCAATTACTATCAACAGAATTGCTAAGAAATCTCATGATAGCAAAGGACATTTTTCTGCTCTTGATTATCATAAATCTCCTCATTTAATACTCCTGCTAAAAACATTTGAGACGTCTATTAGAATTTTTTCTAGGAACCCACCAACCTGTTGGGATTTTCCAATTTTGGTTACAGAGAACATTCCCTGAAAACAAACTTCCTATTATTTCAACCCTCTTAAACATTATTAGCCTGTTTAAATAATAACAATATTACAAAAAGGTTTAAAATATGAAGAAAATACTTGCATCACAAAAACTGAAATGCTGGATAGTCTAATATATGGCCTAATTTGTATGTTCTGCTGAATGCAATCACACCTTCCACTACAGAAGATTTCCCATTAGTGGGAACAACTTCCACTGATGAAGAACCACTATTCAATAAGCAGGATAGAATATATATGATCAGCAAATACGTTCAAGGTGACACTGTGACTTTTGCACAGTAACACTATCCAGAGGCTTGAAAAGTATCTCCTGCTCATAACGAGATATCAAAAGGAATATGCTAGGTGTTAGCCGCACAGTTAACAACCAAAAAAACCTCCTGTTCATCAGAAAACCCCTGAATCCTAAAGCATTTTAAGAAGAGATGCATGTAATATGGAGTGGACATCAGCAGCTGCAATATTTTTAAACACTCTTCATCCCTGCTGGATGATTTTATATTAGACATACTTTTCATGAAGTTCAATATAAGTTATTTTAGGCACGTTAATAAATAAATTAGGCTAAAGGCAATTCCCCAAACACTATGGAATTATTGACTTATTAATCTTAGAAATATAAATGCTGAATAGAAACAGCTTCAGTATTCTGGGCTTCATACTGTACAAAGTTTTTCAAAACTTGAAACGCACATCCAAGGTCACAATGCTGCGAAGCTTGGCGGGTGTGAGAGGGAAATGTGATTCAGTCTTGCAGCTCCAAATCCTGTCCCTTCAACAATTAAAATCAATCCTTCCTTCATGAATTTGCAAACCCATGTGATGTATTCCATATATACATACAATGCATACATAATCAGGCTGCTACATGCAGGCAGGACAAAGTACTTCCTTCACAAGAGCACCAATGAAAGAAAGCAGTTTTGATTCTGAAAAACCCAGTGTTACTACTTTTTAAAGGCGTTCCACTATACAGTGAATAAATTCATTGTGCAAACAAAGATTCTTGTATTATGACAACTGTACTACCTAGTACACAATATCACTGTTGCTCTTTCACAGACGTTCAGAAATTGCACCACAGCGTTGCCTTCACAAGTATCTGGCACTCCAAATATGGCAATTTCTGGAAGCTGAGCTGTTCTTGGGACGTATGGCCTTGAAATAGCAGCGATGGGAAGACTGTAAAATCTGCCAGCAATGTGAGGCCTTTAGATCAGAGGAGAGAAATAGCTGAAAGCAGATAAATAAGCTTCCGCAAGAGAATTGCGATTGAGACTATGAGGGCGCTGACCTGAGCATTCAGACTGAAGAAACTCAGGCTCTTCAGAAATGATGTCTTTTTCTGCAAACTGAAAGGTATGCAGTGAGCCCTCCAAAATACACTTCCTATTGTACGTGTTAAATATGTAGCAACTTCTGCCTCCAAGAAACATTTAAAGCCCTTTTGGTTTACATTCCAGTGTGCGGAGGGCGTCCCTGCAGCACACCAGCTATTTTATTTATATGTTAGAAAATATTCAAGAATTCTGAACCTAAGGTATGTGAAAACAAGGCCTTTTACACAATGACCTTTAGATACAAGTCCATGCTGATGTGTATGGGGTGACCCAGGAAAATGCCAGTTAACACATCACTTAGAATATGCTATATTAGATCCAATAAATGTGAAAGGGTTGGTCACACCTATAAAATTTCACTACTAAGTAACCCCATTTACAGAAGATGAAACTTTTTTCAGAGTAGGCTTTGGCAAAAAATAAGCCTTTCTGATTTAACTGATACTTTTGCAGCATGAATATACGGAGACCAACACGTATCTCAGCCACTGTCAACACGCATTACTGTCACGTCGATTGTCCTACTACACATAAATATTATTTGTCCATGATCACTTTTCCTTTCTCAAAGATTTTATTTTCTTTTCAGATAATTGAAACTATTTTATCCTTTTGCATTTGCCACTTCTATTCTTAAAATAAATAGTCTGCGCTTATACTTATCTTTACTTAGTTTTTACATATTTTTCTTTCAAAGGACAACTTAAGTTCCACTTTGAACTTTGTGAATTGCAAATATTTACTGCACAGTATATATTATATGTAAAGCTTTGTTTGTAAACAGAATCCTTAAGTATATCTGACACACACATTCCAATGGTAAGCTTCATCAGAAGTTTGAACTTCGTTCAAATGTTTATTTTAAAAGATTTCAGCAGCCACACAATTTTGTTTAAATGTAAACATTCTTCCCATTCCCAATTATCTCCTCCACTATCATCTCCCATCAGACTGTCACTAAAACAATCACCTAACTCTTGTATAATTACTTTGCTTTTTCCTCATGGTCAAGACGGATTATTTTTCCCCAACTGCACTCATCATCCTGCACCTATTCTAAAGTTACAATGCAAATTCTAGGGTATTTTGAGTATCAGAATTTTCTTTTTCACCTCACTTTCTATACTTTAAACTGTCTATTATAAGTTTTGGACAAATAACCAGAATGTGCAGGTTTTGTTGATGTAGATAAACTCTAAGCTAACACCTAGAGGATTATCTATATTCAGACAAATAGTCCTACTTTCTAGTCACATCACTAAAGTTACTGTGGTAAGTGATCTGCAGCACTTTCTTCTTAGCTAACAAAGGATAAGGAACCAGACAAACACACCAGGTTTGACTCGGCTATCTACAAAGAGGTAGCTAATGCTATCTGAGGTGCCCTGTTGTGTCTGATACGTGACATGGGACATAGTGGAGACTCACAGCCCTCCCAAGCGGTGTGAAAGGCCAGGAGGGGTACCCTGAGGCACCTCAAATGGCACCAAACGCCTATGAGGAAAAGCAAACCAGACCCAATGGCTATGATAATGGTCCATTTGCTCTCACCATTGCACTCCTCCAAAATGAAGCCTATTGAGGTGACAGCATTACAGGACACCATGTAAGTATACCCATTATCTCCCCATGGAACTTGTCAAAAACAATAAAAATTTATTTAGCATAATCAGGAAAGAGACAATTGAATGGTTAAAAGATATGGTTTGGATAGAGAGACATGCCAGAAATTTGGATCAATATCACATTCAATAGCCTAGATAATCAGGAGGTTGTGGTCCTGGATTTATAGCATGTGAGCAAAGGACAATACTGGTAATGATATCAAATACGAATTAAAGGTAACATAATACCCTGCATTGTAGGATTAAACAAACCATTCACTCCATTAAATGTTAAAGTGAAAATGTTAATATTGTCACTAAACATTTAATACATATTTCTTTTGCTTTAGGAAGAACTTATAGCAATGCTCGCTTTGAAGATGAAGCTCAACATTAGCTCATAAAATCATTAAGAATACTGAACTAGTTTATTAGCAAGATACACATACACACACAATCTTCACATAAAAGTCATGAAAACGCTGAATTCTATTTGAGTCACCCCATGAAAATTAGTCACATGTAGATGAGTGGACAAGATCAGAAACGAAGTGGTACTTGCAAACATGACTGTATGCATGCAGTCCCACTCCGTTTCAAGAAACTGCTTACGTAACTAAGGGTTTGCAGTATCTACCAGCAAGATAGCAGTATTCTTTAAAAGATTTCTTTTTACTGCTTGGGAGTTGAGTTACAGCAGTGTCAACTTTCACACTGTTTATAAACTTACATTTTCGTTTATTTCAGCAGCAGTGAAGTCCTACTCTACACCACTGCTTTCAGCTTGCCTATCTTCCCAGCACCTTATCTTGGTATCCATGCTTCTCAAATATCACTTTACTACAAAATACACTTTAAATAAAAAGAAAGTAAAGAAAGTATTAGCACAGGATTAGGTTGTATTGGTGTAACGTGATAAAACAGCACAACAATAAGAATGAAAAAAATACAAGCGAAAATGATCAGCAAGAAATACACAGAAAGAAGTAAACTTTTTGACAGTTTAATTAAGTAAGAGATGTTTCCTCCACCTATAATACAACAGGCCTTTCAAAGATACATAACGGAAGACAGTGTTCCTTCTTTCACATTTCTAGCGCAGTCTGTAAGGCAAAATTTTAGAAAAATAATCCATTATGTTCAGTGACGACTGGAAAGCACATCTTGACGACATCCGTGCAAAGGTGGCAGCGACGGGGACTACAGCAGACACCTGAGCCGGGATCCAGGGGCACCTCGGCGGGCGGTTTACTGGGTGACCAAGGGAAAATTACCTCCCGCCGGAGTTGTTCTCGGGCTCTGAGGTGCTCTTAACACTTCACTGGAGTACTGCGAGGCTTTGAAAACTACTGCTTGTAAAACATATTTAAATCCCCCAGTGGAAAATAACAAAAGAGCCCCATCCCCGCCGTACCAGAGCTCAGCTGAAGGCGCAGGAGCGGGGCGAGTTCCCCCGCCCGTGGGCACGGCGGCGACGGCGCGCCCGAGGGGCTTCTTCCACCAGCTCATCATCTCACACAACCCAGCCGGACTGAGGGGCATAAACCTCCTTCTAACCCTCTCAAATAAGTATTTCTAAGAAGAGCGTGACCTTCTGAAACTTGGCGCCCCGGAGCCCGTCCCCGGGGTGGCTCAGGCTCCCGCCAGCCGCAGACCCCCGCCGGGCGCGGTGCTGCGGGGCGCGGCGGCGCTCGCCCGGGGACCGCTGGGGCTCGGGCGGGCCACCGCTAGGCTTCACTGCCACCTCCCAGCTCCCAGCCTTTAGGCTTCCCGAGCAGGGCACGGGAGAGCGCGGTCACCTCTGCCCGCCGCCGCCTCCTGCGCCCTCCTATTCCTGTCACTAAAGAAACCGCCGGGCTTGAAACGGACCGAGACCGAAGGGTTGTGCGAGGTGGTTTTACCCCGCGGCAGCGCAGCCGGCTGCCGCACAGCCCTCCCGTCCCGCAGACCGAGCCCTCGGCAGACCCGTCTCCATTCGCTGCCCGAAAACATCCTTCAGCCGCATCCTGCTGCCCCCAGCACCCCTCCGGGGCAGGCTTGGCCCCGGCGGACTCCCTCTACTGCCGCCCCAGGCAGCGCTCCCCCGCCGCCCCCCGCGCCTCAAGGTCACCTCAGCGAGGGGCAGCTCCTGGGGGTCGCCGCTCCCCACAGTTCCCCCCGCGCCGGCGGAGCCGGGCCGCGCCGGGCTCCCGCTCCTACCTGAGCCGGCGAGCGGAGCCGAGCCGCCGGGAGCGCGGAGGCGGCCGCTGTCCCCTCAGCGGCGGCGCCCGGGGAGTCGGGCCGCGCACGGCGCCTCCCTCCTGCGCCGGGCCGCTGCGCTGCGGTGGGCGGCGGCGGCGCTCCGTCAGACTTAGCGGGGCCGCGGCGAGCGGGGAAGCCCTGGGGGAAGGAGGGGGGGGCGGGCAGCGCCTCTCCCCTCCCCGCCGAGGTGCCGGCCCCAGCGGAGCCGCGCCTCCCCCGGCAGGGCTGGGGCTCCCCTCAGCGGGGAGAGGCCGACGCCGCGCCCAGCTGCGCCGGGGCTCCAGAGGGCGCGCAGCGGCGCCCCCACCTCAGCGCCCCGGCCCTGGCTTCCCGCCCGGGGCACCCTTCCCGGCCGAGAGCCCCGCGGAGGAGTGCTGGGGCCGCCACAGGGGTTAGAGGACCGCAGAAGGGGTGTCCTGAGGGGGCGTGGGGACGCCCCCCCATCAGTTTTATACTGTTCAAGTTACTACGTTAAAATTTGCCTCTCACACCGTGGGTGCTCGCAAGATGTCGGGGCACTGGCGGGAACCGCGCGGAGACGCCGTGCAGGTGAGGGCAGCTCTGACCCCGCCTCAGCGAAGGGGGAGTTAATCGCGTCTGTCAACAGCAAAGGTTTACCACTACCACCCCCCCCCCCTTTTTTTTTTTCCTTCTTTTTTCTTAATACTCACAGTTTTCACTCAGAACTCTCCAAAAAGCGCAAGGGAAGGCCTGACCCTGATTCTGAGAGATGGAGAGTCCTGCCCTGGGACACAGGACCTGTGGAAAACTGTATGTATATTTTCACTTTCTGAAGGAAGTACGATGTACAGATGATGTACATTACATGGACTGAGGAACTAACACTACAGTATTAGAAAATTAGTTTTAAAAAAAGCTTTGAAGGTACTATTTTTCCTCACAAGATTGCCAAAAAGAGAATAGCATCTTTGAAACATTTCCAGAGTAGTTAATGTATTTAACCAAACCTTCCTGGTTTTACACATGGGCTGAAATTAGATTTCATAACAGTTCTGTTGTGCCATATAATCTTTTCACCATGAGAGTTAAAAGCAGTTACTGAAGGTCTCCAAAGCTGAACTGAAATAGAGCAAATTTTGAAGAGCAGAAGAAAAATATTTGGTAGATAGGGTGGATTTTTGTTTGGTGTAAAGGATTTGTACACATCACACAACACCTGTAGACCACTACAGTGAACAACACTAGCATTTTACTTGGAAAACTGGAAGTCTTCCACTGCTTTTTATCGGTAAATAGCAGCACTGGCCAGCCCTGGTTGTTTGAGAGATGATACACTGTTAATTATATTCTGATTACTATCGTGGCTTCTTCCTTAACACCATTTAAATTCCAGTCTTAATCTTACCTCAGCAAGGACTTAACAAAAAAGTAGGACAGCCAATATAACAAAAGTACAAATCCCTCCACATCTTTTAAAACTATATCTAACTTAAAACCAGCAGAAGTTGTGACCATATTTTTGTAATGCTTACAGACAAGCTCATTAGCAAAATACAGACTTGTAGTTCTCACCAAGTTCAGTTACTAGCTTTGGAAAAAATTAGAAACCTGTAACTGTTCTGCAAATATCTAGATTAGTTTTCTCATTTGATCTTAAACCACATGCTTACTGTCAACGGAGAATCAACATTTCTGGTGCTTTCCCCTGCTACATCTCTCTGGGTCATGATGAAGATCAAACAAACTGAGAAATACTAATCAAGAACAGCAACATTTCTGTTTTGACAATGCATAGAAAGATGGCAGAGAAAGCCTGAATGAAATGTTTACAAAAATAATCATGCAAACATTAGGTAAATGTGGTGCTATTTTCAGCTTGTGCTTATTAATCATTTAAGGCAGATGATTGGAGTACTATTTGAAAAGCATTAGATGTGCATTCTTACTAGCTGCGTGAAAACACATTTGGCTGATAATTCTGCACTGCATAAAAACATTACATCCTACAGACTGTTTTCACAAAAATACTAAATTCCACACACAGCTACACCTTTTAAACAGTAAGGATCACAGCGCAGAGCTCAGGATTTAAATATTACACAGAAGGACTGTCTCCCAGCATATGATTCGTCACATCGTAACATCTACAGCTGGTGAGCTACTGCAGCTGGGACTAACAATGCCAGAGCAGTACAAACAAATTATTACTTTCCTTGCCTCCTCTCCATCTTAAGATATTTAGCCCCTACGACTGATTTTTTTAAATCATGGTGAAATAGCAGAAGTGCATGGCTGTTTATCACTTGTGACAAACAATGAATGACAGGGCAGCTTTCTTCATTTTAATATCTTCTGCCTATGAAAATCTTTTCCCATGCAAACAGTCATATAGAATTTCTTGAGTTTCTGACAGCTTTAGAAGCCATCCTCATATTTTTATAAAGAGTACGACAGAGGTCTCAGCATCTCTTTTTTTCCTTTGGAGATCTCTTTCTTTTACTACAGTATTTCCAGGAACTCAACCTCTTATGTACAGGTTTTAATAATACTACAAGATAAAGCATGATGTTAACAACAGCATCAACTAATCTACTATAATGTAACACTTCTCAATATGTTTTGGAGATTAGGACCATTCGCATTATGTTTTTCCCTAAATTCATTGCACATTCTCTCACCTATGGTGAGGTTTCAATATTCCTTTAAATTCTTCCTCGTTTTCCTGGTTAATGGGAGAATATATGCATAGTGGGGGTAATCTACTTTGTCAAAAGAATGTAAAGGAGCAGAGATCATGTAATCACCAAACGCTTTGGCACTACGCTTGCCTCAAGTTTGAATAATCTAATAGTGAATTATATTTGTCAGACAATTCTTTGCAGTTTTCAGCTTCATATATTTTTCACAACCTAGAGCTTAATTTCCACACTAACAAAACGGAGGAGGAATTTCAAGGACATTTCAAAAGGGAGGGGCTAATGGATGCTAATTCAACAACTTATAGTTTGGCTGTATTATGTTAGAATGAAATAGCTATTCATCTTCCAGCGTCCCTTATGAAACTTCTCAAAATAGATGTCTGTATTAAGGCATATAACTATGATGTTTTCATATCATATATACTTAACATCTTCCATCCCAAGGAATCCCTATGCACTTACAGAGTTTACCTTTGAAGTGTTGTTGGTGCCAAATGGCAACACTAAGAATGAAAGTGAAGAACACTTGATCTGCCAAAAATGTAGTAGTACGTGGATTAACAGAGCAAAGTGCAATTGTAAAACCTGTCATCACTCTTTATGAAGCAGGCAGAAATGTTGTACGAGGAGTTGTTATACAACAGTACAGAGCTTTGTGAAATACGAGGACCAGGAGTACCCATATTTGACTCGCAGCCATGACGTCCTACTCTTTTATAATGAATTCGGACATTTAATTACCAGAATCTTCAGACCCAGCCTTAGTTGCTATTAAGAAAAATCTCCCATGGTATCATATGCCACCAAACTATGGCATAAGTCCAGCATCTGATACAGTAGAAAGCATATCCCTGTGAATCACCAGTGTGATCTCATGCAGTAATTTCACACCCTCACATCACAGTCCCCCAGTCAAAAGCCAACCAGTCCTAAATCTCTGTTGTTTTTAAGAGCAAAAGTAATGACAGAGAAAGGCTGTGACAGTTAACACATTCTGTGACATTGCCGTGAAGTTTTATAGCAGTCAGTATGAGGAAGTTGCTTTTTGCATTTAATGTTTGAATGTCATATGCACTACAGGAGAAGACTAGGAGAAGATAACAAAAATCTGCCCTCTGCTTTGTTAAAAAAAAAAAAAAAAAAGGTTGATCAAATGATTATTAGATATATTGGGATATTCTGCAACCATCATTTCGCGGTTCTAATTCAGTATCAAAGGAAAAATAGTCAAGTGCAAAGCACACATTATACTTGCACTTACATGAAATGACCTTGATGTGGCCTAGCTTCAGCTATGCAGAAAGTAGAGGGACTTCAACATCCATCTGATATTAGAAGCAATTGTACAGGCCAGACACAGGGCCTGAAGAAAGTTCATGTTTGCTGACCCTGTTGGCACTAGTGACCCTGGCTAGAAATAAGGTTGACTAAAAGTTACCAATTGATTTCTCTATAAAATAAATCTGGTGCTTCCCTTGCAAAAAGAGTTCTCAAACTGTAGGTAATTTGTTAAACCTGACATAAAGTTGATGATCTTGCACCCAAAAGCACTTAGTCAGAAACAACATAAAAGGATGTTTTCTGCAGCATTTAGAACTTGATGAAGTTGTCCACAATACCTTTATTCTAAAAAAAAAAAAAAAACCACACCCCAAAACCCCACCAAACAAGAAGAAGCCTGCAAAAAAGGGTACAAAAACCACCACAACAAAAAAGCGTCAGAAGAATATGGCAAATGGAGAGACCATAATATTATGATTGTATATTTTCTGAAAGGACCACAAGTTAGTTTGCCAGATGCATAGTCTGACTTGGTTTGTCATAATATACGGAATAAGTGTATAAATGGGGACAGAGTAACTTTTTTTTACCCCTGAACTCATTAGCAGTCACAAAGTTCTCTTATATGCATGGAGTAAATTGTGAGAAAGAGCTTTTTGCAATATTCAGACCTTTTTGCAACACATTCAGACAATCCTCTGAAGTTATGCAGCAAGACTGCTTTAAAAAAAATCCAAAAACCTATATAACACCATTCCACAGATTACTGTGAGAATCAGTTGGCACAATTAAGATTTTTAGTAGGAATGGCATCATATTAAGAACCACTTACATATTTTGTTGAATATATTTATTCACAAGAAAGTATCTGAGGGAAAATGCTCAAGTGGATGCAGTGTTGAATTAAAAACCCTGAAAACACGGTAGGTGTGAGAAACAAAAGACTGAACTATTGAATGTTAAATCACAGCACAGTTATTTTACAGTTCAGAAAAAAAGACAACTTTTAGCTGTATTTTGAGCACAGTAGTCATAATCACAAATAATCTCCTCAAATATGGTTCTTTTCTTTTGATTTTTCAACTATTTGACTTTGTTTTCCAAGAAAAAATACTGATAGAGTGAAATAGGCAACAGTTTGCATAATCCTTAGTGCTAGTAACAAAGATTTTGAATGTGGAAGATAATTAAATCCTTGGACGTGAGATGTGGGTCATTTCAGAAATAAGAGTAAAATCCAAAAAAGCAGTGAAAACAAAGCAGCATCTAAAGGTCAGTACTGGAAAACAAGCTGAGTATTGGCAAACTTGTCTCGACATTCCTATAAATTTAGAAGTCAGGCCTCGCTTTCTACAGCACTTTCCCAAGGGAAAACAGAATAATTGATTTAAATACGAGTTGTCATCAATGGTTTCAGTAGAAATTTCCAGAAAAAGTACTACACAAAATTCCTAAAATAAAATATTTATCAATAACACAGAATTCATGTTGCAAATAGAAGTGGATTTAGCAAGGCAAACAGAATCTAGACATGGTCCCATGGTCATTGTATAAATACCAGATTTAGCTTGCTTCTGTTTGGGTAAGAATAATTCATTTGATTTGAGAATAATAACATTTTAAAATATCTTCTTCAGATTGAAGGTTGTAAATTACATTCATGCTATTTTTTTGGGAAGCCCACTTACCTTTCCTGCCTAAACTCTTAATAAAAAACAGCACAAGGGCAAGGCAAATCTGCCAACATGCATTTTAAGCAAGTAACTGCTTTAAGTCATAGATACCAGGAAAAACAACCAGGAAGCCCTTGGATCCACTCAGGAGACCCATGTCACTGCAAAAAGAAGTTAACAATGCTGTTAGACTGCACTGCAATTTATCACCATTCAAGTCTGCTTTTTTACTTTTTCAGCTTCTGGCCAAAACTTCTACTAATGAATATAGTACTTATTTCTCCAAAGCACTCTATAAACAGTCACTTTGAATCTCTACAAATGAGCTCTGAGGTGAGATGAACATAAGCATTCCTGTCAGACATGGACAGACTCGGGTACCTCCAAGCCTACTTGCAAATTAATCCCACAGTTACCAACATGACTGATAGGATGTGCTGTCTCAGTAGTTTATGTGGTTAACTGCATACGGAAATGGCAGCGAGACAGTTCATATTCTTAGCATGTACGGCCCTAACATTTGTGTGTGATCCCACCTGCAGGCTTTAATTCTTAAAAGAGTGGCTTCGTACCAGGATCTTACCTGTACATTTAATATATCATCATGATTACATAGGCTTATATTCATTAGACTGAACCACAATGCTGAAGTTTGGAGCATTCTTCTTAGACTCCAGTGTGTGTGTACTCACGTACATACATATATACACACATATATAAAACAATGAAAAGAGAAGTACATCCAGATGGCATTCCAGGTCGCCCAAGACCTCTTCAGTATCACCATTTGCATCTTTCCATTGCCCAGAGAGGAATTTAAGGTGACTACACACCTAAATTAGGCACTTTAATAGGATTAATCTCTTATATTGTTTTATAATTAAATCCATATATCTGTCTAATGATCTTGGACATGTATTCTAGTGATGAGTGCAAACAGCAGGAAGGAAAAAAGTGGACATGGAATACATTACGGATGGAAAAAGTACAAGCCTTTTTTTCTTATTTTTCATTCAGCTTTTTGTTTTCTTGTAGCATTTCAGCAACATATTGGTTTATATTGATCTGAAACTTAGGTAAAAAATTATTCCCAGTTTAAAACTACTTGTATTTTTCTCTTGGACAATAAATTCTGATTTTATTTGCATCAGCATAAATTTATAGCGTCAACTGATTGCCCCAGATAAGAGAGGAAAAAAATCTAAAAAGGTTCTGTATTAATGGCAAAAAAGACAAACAGCCTCCTGGGCTGCACTAGGCAGAGCACTGCCAGCAGGTCAAGGGAGGTGATCCATCCCCCCTGCTCAGCAGTGGTGAGACACATCTAGAGTGCTGGGTCCAATGCTGGTGGGCTCCCAGTACAAGAGAGGCATGGACTTACTGGAGCAAATTCAGTAAAGGGCCAGGGATAGGTTTAGGGGACTGGAGCATCTGTCATATGAGGAGAGTCTGAGTGTGCTGGGACTGTCAGCCTAGAGAAGAGAAGGCTCAGGGGGATTTTATTCATGTGGCTAAATTCCTAATGGCAGGGAATAAAGAAAATGGAGCTAGGCTCTTCTCAGTAGTGCCCAGTGACAGGACAAGAGGCAATGGGCACAAACTGAATTCCAGGAAATTCCATCTGAACGTTAAAAAAAAAATCCACAAAACCAAAACCCCACCTTTTTTTACTGCGAGGGTGGTCAAAGAGTGGCAGAGATTGCCCAGAGAGGTTGTGGACTCTCCATCCTTGAAGATATTCAAAACCCAACTGGACGCAGTCCTGGGTAACCTGCTGTTGTTGAACGTGCTTTGAGCAGGGAAGCTGGAGGTGCCTTCCAGCCTCAACTCTCCTGTATCCTGTACAGATGAATGAAATTAGCCTCTCCTCCACCACCCTGATTGAACAGATTTGTTGAAACTTCTTTCTTATGCCTATCGCTATGAAAACTGTCATTTAAAGTTTTAAACCTGATCTTTACCAGCAACAACAATTTACTGACAAAGAGCATCCAAACCACAGTATCTCTCAATCTAACTTTCTACACAACTTTTAATTAATCATGGATCAACATAGGGATGAATTTTATTTTCAAATGCTTTTCTGGAGCGACCTGAGTTTCTCCAGACCTACTGATCCTGGAAATACTACCTTATCTCTAGCATTTTCTGGTGATAATTGGATCAAAAGCATCTTGGGGATAGTGTTTGACACAGAATACCGGTATGTTGCACAAAAATATCCCACCCAGACACCCACCCCCTGAAGTTTTAAGATTTAATTACCTCTTAGAGATGGTTTAAACTTTTTCTTATATGTATGTGATATCCTAACACAAACAAGTCATGGGGAGAAGTATTATTCTCTTAAGATGGAGTTTGCATGTTTTAGGTTTCTCTGCAATGCCTGTGCAAATGGTATTTTGCTACTAGTCTGCTATTGCTTCTGGGCTGATGCACATTTTATCCTCATTTACAAACACTACCTAATGAGGTAAATATTACTTTTATATATTACAATTTATATATCTCACCAAAATAAACAATTTTCTGACTGAAGAGCAGCAGAAAAAAACATGTAATGTACCGTATTTCCTGAGCGTGGCAACTAAAAAGGTTACGACACGCAGCTAGCTGTCCTAATTATGCCTAGAAAGCTTGGATCTCAGCAGCGGGAATGAACTGGGGTACATTGGAAAACAAAAGCTAGAATAACCTTTGAAAAGATCATGGTGGGTGGTCTGCCAGTCCTTCCCTGATGGCTTGCTAAAACAGTTCTGGGATGGCTGGTAAGACTAAAAAGTCCCTGAGTCTTTCAGAAATCCTCCTGTTTGCAATTCGATGACTTGTTTTCTCCAGGAATGAACCGGATGGGATGAGCATCAAGACTTTCTCCCCAATACCTCTGGTTACTCCAAATTGTTTCCTTACTTTCTCTGTTGATGAAGAAAGGAACAAGGTATTTGCACAGAATGGAGGTACCAAAGATGGACTGTTCTGTTAACAGCGCAAGGAGGCAGGCAGGGCTAGGTCTTATAAATTGTCACTGTTTCCTCTTTAAGTTTTCTACTGTCTTGGGTTTATTTCTTGGGTAAACCGATGTTCATTAGTTGTTTCTGCATTTGGTCTCCAACAATTGGCAAAATTGAAAATACACATTTGATTCAATGTTATGAGAGCTTCAGTAAGGAAAATCCAGGAATTTCTGCACTAAGGCAAACATTAAAGGTTTAGATGAGGCAGCGAATCAACTCATACAGTGCAAAGTAATATCTGCCCAGATCCTATGATCATCTTGTAATCTGCATATAAGCACAGAGGACAGTCTTAAGTGTACGTTCAGTTATGTAAGACCAAAGAAAGCAAACCTAGGTATGAAGATACAATATTTGCAAAAAGGTTGTTAATACAAGATGAGTAAACCCATAAAGGAAAAGCAACCGTCTTTCATAGCACAGCAAAAAGATACCAGCAAATCTTCATCCATTCCTTAAAACTTCTCACAGACTATGTACGCACATTACTTACTTTTAATGAACTGCAATGGCATATATTAATCAGAAAGTCTATACTAAAGCAGTAATTATTGCAAAGTTCTACCATATAAGGGGGTGTTCGAGTAGATGTACTTAGTACAGATTAATATTCTTTTAATTATATAACTTACTGGGATCTGAATAAAAATGAAGCTATACAGCAGCGTGCTCTTTGAGTTGGCAGACGTAGTCGTTTCTCAGTGCTAGGCATACATGACAAAGCTTCACCAATCTCTCATCTTTTTTTCCCCCCTCTCCTATTCATTTATCATATGGTTACATAAAAACAGCAGGGAAATGAATTATTCATATTTTTTTAGCACACTGAAAAGTTAATGAAAAGTTAAATACAACTTACGTGTGTGATTGCACAAAGCACTTATTTGACCTTGCTAAGCTTTAAAAGGCATTCTAAGATTAGCCTGGCATGTATTTCAAGTGTACAAAAAAATACAAAATTGGTTCTTAAAATGCTAGTACAGACTGTTTCATGCCTAAATCCTCATTATGTTCAGTGTATTTATAGGAAATGACTCAACTTTTAAGTGGGTAAAGACAAGTAAACCCTCCTTTCTTGTGGAAAAGTGGTGCTCGTATATTCAGATGCTACCTCGTCAAGCTACAACCTTCAAGAAATCATGTTTTGCATAGGAATGAACAAAGACTATGCAAACGTTTCAACGTACCAATTTTTGTCAAAGTGATTGTGAAACATTGCAGCATTTTACAGTTGAGCAAGTGGGAGGGAGGGGACAGAAGAAGGTGAAGAAGGGGAAAGAAAAACCCAGCCCTTCCACCCCTTTCAGTTTCAGGATTTGCATACAAGCTTGAGAGTCCCCGAAAGCCCATGAGGACACTTTCATCCTCCACCTCACTTTCGCTTTTCCATTTGTTACATCTCATTTTAATGTTAGGCCTTGATCCTCTTATTAGGCACAGGGGAAAGCAAATTACATGAGACTGAATAGATACACTAATACTAAGGGTAGAACAAATTCCCATACTTCCAGCAATACATAAGCAACACAAAAATAGACTATGTTTTATTCTATGCTTTATTTCCTGTTCTTGCGTAGCAATGAAGAACACGGCAGTTCAAGATCCTGTGTACCATGCTGTACCAATTCACCATCCCTACAAGGAAGACGATGGTAAGAGTTGCTTCGGTTTATCCTTTCATGAAAGAGAGACAATAGTTTAAGGAGTTGAAAAAATTCATATTTAGTTTGAGATTTCTAAGAAGCTTCAAGGTCAGCAATGTACTTGAGATGTAAAAAAGTTATTTCATTAATTCAACTCTGCTCTGCTGAGAACTCCTGGACTAAGTTTCAGCCTCAGCTGTTAGAGGCGTATCAGGTCTAGGTTTCCTTTACTGACAAGTTTTATCCAAAGAATGGGAGGATGGCTCAAAACGGTAAATACAGATGAGCTGCTGGAAGTGATTTTTTATATCATTGTTATGTTAGTAAAAATGGACTATCCAACAGAAAACCATAAATGACAGACAGGTGCACATGTACCAGCTACCACAGTTCTCATCTCAAATCTTTACTAATTTGCTATTGACCTTAAACCCCTAAGAGCTTCACTAATTAAACCTAAAAATATTTTTATTTTGGTGTAAATATTCACTTTCCTTGATTAAATCTGTATCTCCACCTGTACACCCTTTTTGTTGGTATTCATTATTGTATTGTATTGCATTATTATGGAACTCCTGATTTCGAAAGTATAAACTCCTGGTCAAGTTATGTATGTCTGACCAACAGCTATAAAAAATTATTCTCCCAAATGCACCCCTTTGTATCACGTTCTCTATTTTTGCCACCTCTGAATTAATATAGTACATTGCAGCTTTTCTGGGGTTTTAGGATTAGCCATTTAATCATGACATTAAGTCTATCTGAAAGCTGGATTTAACGCAAAATTCAACAGTCTCCTAATTAAGTGGAACATCTTGCTGAAAGCAGACAGAAATTCTTCCAGACGTACCTGGGCTTTCTACTAAGCTCAAAAAACCCAAAGTGCCGCTTCTAACTTTGGAAACGCACTAAGAGATGAAGATTTGTCTGCTTCTGAAACTGCCTCTTCTTCCTCAGCATAATACTGAGGAGTAGTGACCACTCACCAGCACTCTGGCAGTGCATCCTGCAAGAAGCTCTTATATGTAACATCCCTTGACTTCCTTAAATGCAACAGTTGTTCAAACTAGCTGGTCTTCAGAGAACATGGGCACAGCTTTATTTTTGAAAGACAGGAACTAGGATCTTTATTTTAGAAGCAAAAAATGGTTGAGTTCTAGTTTGAAATGATCTCTTACATTCTGTAACGGTAGGCTTTGTCTCCTTCTAGTTTCATCATTACCTTTAACAGTCAGCAGGGAAGTCTGAGTCTTGGTTGCAAGTTTTATGATGCTGAAATCAAAATTAAATAAGAACAACTACACTTTATGCAATAAAATGGTGCTCAGATGACTGCTTCAACTATTACTGACACTAACTGATATCACCACTTTCACGCTGTGATTTCATTGTGTCCTAAATTCTGGCACTGGGGAGCAATTCGTTTCTGAAACAACCAGTGTCATAGATAACCTTTCATTGCTGACATACATGCCAATCATCTGCATTTTATAAATTAAATTAACACATTTATGTGAGCAGAGATAAGGTACTGCTCTGAGAAAGTCTTTCCAAGTTAGGGGATATATTCAACAAGGCTGGAAAAATTTCTGAACCAGTTCTGGAATATTGTAATAAGAGACACGAGTAGGTAGAAAATTCTGTTTACCCTACAGCTCTGCACTTTTAGACCCCCAAAATGGGATTTCTTTGCTTTCTTTTGTTAAGATTACTATAAGATTAAGATTTTCATATTACCAACCTCCACCACCCCCAGAAAAGAGAAGCCTCACTGTAACTGTCCTCTACTGATAATATCCAGTGTAATACAGGAAAATGCTGAGAGACCCATAAAACAAAACCGCTAGCTACAACTATAAAATATTTTAATAACTGTTTTGAAGGGAATGATACGTTTTTTCAGTGATTCTTATTCCATGTAAAAATAGTTTTAAATTGGCAATATTTTAGGCATATTGTTACAAAGGTGTACAAAAACTGTTTGATATTATTGCCCCATGTAAATTACTTTGGCCTCTTGCAACTCTTAACACCCTAAAACCATCTGCTTAAGGAGACAATCTTGCAATAAAGACTACACGTAGTCTGTGTTTCTGTCCCCTTGTCTTCTCTTTCTCTTCCGTATATACAATTGCATGAAAATCTTTCACTTTGTTCCTACTTCATTCCTTTTCTCTTCCCCCTTCCTATTTTCATGGAAACTATTTAAGAATTAACTTGCTGCTAGTGACTCCTGGGTCAGTTTCTCTATTTTTGTTTTGACGTCATATAACAAAGATTAATTTGGATTCAGGCTCTAAATGGCAGCTTTGGGAAGAATATAGCAGACAGAGCCGGTACTTTGCTACTGAGCTAAGTAGAAAGCAGGACAAGACTCACAGGCTTCAAGTTAATGTATTAACTTCTAAAAATGCAAACCTACAAAACAATCAGCGTATTTCTTTGCCTTAAAAGAAATAATGGGTTTGGATTTTTTTTTCCCCCTCAATGACTTCACTGTTCATGTCACATACACATGATGTACTTAATGAGTAAAGTCACAGTTTCATTGAGCAACTCATGCATATCACAAAAGTAACCTGCAAGGAGGAATTAACTCAGGACAAACTAAGAGCCAAGACTTCAAAGAGACCCTTAACGTTTAAAAATATAAAAGTACATTATTGAACTGTCAGCTGCAAAATGCCTTTTTGGAAAACAGCAAAGTAACATGACTACCATTCTTAAGAAGTGCAAAGTGTGTCAGTGATGGGAAAAAAAAAATGATGTTAAGACTGGACCCCCTGGCAGCAGTCACCATGTTTGTGCCTTTCAGGTTCAGCACAGAGACAAGTCCTGCTTAAGAAACGTAGCTTTGAGTGTAATAATCCTTTGAGTCCATACACAAGAAACTAGAATAGAAGGGCAGAAATGAAAAACCGCTGTGCAGCCAAAGCTGCCAAAGCAAGTTCACAGTCAAAGAACAATGTTGCAACGTGCAAGGTACCATCACAGAGAACTATGGAAAAGGGAAGCAATGCTCTGGGATCCTTAGTGTTTGGCTGTGCAACTTCAGGTTAGTACATCCCCTAAGAAATCTACCCTAATTATAGGCCTGTACATCCACTAAGAGACCAGCTGAAAACAATATTTTACACAATAATAGAGGTCAGTGCTAAATATTTGACAATTTTGTCAAATTCAGTTTTGATAAGATTGCTGTCATTCTTCATGGTATGCCTTTGTGTTTGTATTTTGTATTTGATGATACCATCAGAAAAATGTCATTTGGACACAGACCACTAAGTCTGCATTTGTAGTACCTTTTTGTAGATTTTTCCATTTTTTAAATGATGAATGTTACTGGTTCTTTGCTATTTTCCTTGGGGGAAGGAAGGTATTTATTTGGATTATGTACAGCCTGAAGTAGCCAGTGTTTTTTGGCTAATGTGCAGAAGTGATAAAAATGACAGCACAGATTCACAGGGCAGTGGCTGTACTCAGCCATGAGTGGAAGAGATTCAAGGCCTTCTGAAAAATTGAGATTCAGAACTCCATATTATAAAATGCAGAAAGTCTAGCACTGGGCATAGGTTAGAAAAGAATACTGATCCTGCGATGTTGACTACCAATACACTTGAAACATCACAGATGCACATGTTCTGATACCATGCCATCATCAGTGATGACATCCTCGCATAATTACTGTGTAAGAGACATCACATGGCTGCTTTTTGACTTTTTTCTTCAAAGAGATACTCAGTTTTTCCTTAGTTTAATTTTAGGGTGGGGAAAATAGAAACTCCTGTGGCTGTTTACCAGTTAATCTGTTTTGTTGGTTTTGAACTGTAAGTTTATGCCACTGAGAAGAGGGCAAAGCAGCTGAGAAAGACATTTAAAAAGAAAGGCCATTAAATAAAAATGAAAAAAAAAAAAAAGGGATAAAGGAACTCAAGACACTTTTCTGTGCTAATTCATTTGGAGAATTAAGATCAGGAGTAAGCTCCTCCCAGGTCCACAAGACTAATGGTATCATCCAATGATTTGCAGTATAAGCTAAATGTTCCAGATTGAGTTTGTCCTCTCCGTTGCCCTTTGGGGCAAGTAGCTGTCATGCACATAGATAAATATAACCTGTGTGTTTTTGGTTTTTTTTTTAAATCCCCTTTCTGTGCCTTTAATACAGTCACTTTCATTCCTGTGACAGAGCTGATGGTTTTGTTAGGTGCTAGTTGTTTAACATCAGGTGAGTGACAGATCCTTGAAGGTACCTAAATACTGCCAGCGAAATCTGTTAGTGCGTCTGGCTTGTACATGTAACAGCTGATAAACCACATACAAAATAGCCTACTATGTATATTCAATGCAGGTCTGACTCACCTAAACAGCATTTGTGCTGGCACGCTTCTTTCAGATGACATTAGAATATAGTTAAATATAAAATCAAATAGAGTGCAGTAAAAGCATTCAAGGTGCCATAGAGGTGTTCAGACATCAGAATGACGGACACATTATTATAGACATCTGAATAGAAAATATACCTTAGAACTAATAAACAGTTTATTTTCTTCTTCCCACGGTAATTTTCATAGATTAGCTAGTGACAGGCTGAAATTTGTCAAGAGTTTTTTGAAAATTCATCTTTTCCTTAGGTGACAAAATACATTTGAAAAATGGGTCAGAAAATGCTTTGAGAGGTTTTCCAGTCTACACCCAGCTCCAGGAAGAACAATCCATATCCAAGCTATTCCTTGGGGACCCTCTCATAACCTCTTAAACCCATCCTTGATGAAAATCCCGTCACCTGCCTAGGCCACCCATTCCAGGAGCAGATTATTCTTATAATCAGAAGGCTTTTCCTGATGTGTGGTCTAAATTCCCATCCAATTTAACTGCAAGCTTCTTGAAAACTAGTTCATTACTATTCTCTTTGCCATTACTATTTATTTATTGGAAGACTTATCACATTTCACCCTCAGTCTTCTCTGCTGTAGACTAAACATGCCAATTCTTTCAGTCTTTCCCCACAGGTTGTGTTTCCCAGACCTTATTCCTGCTTCTCCTCACTGGCTTCCCTCCAAATGGTCAACATCTTCCTCACAGCATGGTTCCCGAAATGGGACACAGTGCTCCAGCAGGAGCCTTATCAGTACTCGACTGGAAAGATTACTTCTTCATCTTACAGATAGTCTTGCTTATACAGCCCAGTGCTTGCTTTTTTTGGCAAGAGTATGAAATGATTAGTTCTTGTTTAATTACTAATCCATTGTTTCTAAGAGCGTAAGCCTACTTTTTGGCTTGTTCATTGACACAGTAAGCAACATTTCATCTTACAAGCATTCACTTATCTTCAGGAATATTCAGGATCCTTCATCCTTGTTTAGGCTGTAACATGTCCATAAGAAAGATTTGCAGGATAAGATCTCCTAAATTAAATTTACCATGCTGCTTCTATCTTCCCCTCCTCCCACTTGCAATGCCTGACATATGATATCCAATATAAGCAATAAGTCCCAAAGATGTCATGATTTTGGGGTTTGCCAGCACTACTAATCACACAACACATGTTCTACCTCTAAATTTTTATAGTCTTCACCTTTGCAAAATTGCTGACTTGAAAAGTAGAGGAAATTTGTCCCTCAGGTATACTACAAATGATATTCTGTGGAAGTACCTTATGCACAGCTGTCCCACTGTTGTACTTGATCAAATATAGCAAATCTTAAGTGCTGGATGCATTTTGCTTATTTGGGTCATTTCAACTGCACTGTTTTGAACACTGAAGAGAACTGGAAAAAATTGCAAAATTAGGGTAATGTGTACAGAACTCCTTTATCTCTGACTCAAGAAAGTCTTAATAAAAAATTTTTAAATATATTTAGGGGCAATTTCATTCTAATTGCATCTACAAGGAATTTTAGAAGTCTTCTGAGGAGCTTTGTGACCCCTAATCAGAACGTTGTACAGACAGAGACTGGAAATTAACCGAAATACCCAGACATACTGAAATAGGAACCCCTTTTCCCCCTCAATTACATAAAAGCTATAATTATATTGGTTACATAAACATTTTAACTGGGGAAAACATTAGATAATTGAAGACACACCCTCCCCCCAACCCCAGTTAACCAACTCTCACAGCACAGCAAGAGTAAAATTAACTCAGCAAATAGCATTCATACTGTAAAGCAGCTTCCGTGCACAGATGATGCTGTGCTGCTCGCTCTTTCGTTCCGTCTTTGAAAGAAAGATGCTAAAGGAAACCATTTGAGACTATTTTGAAGTTCACTTTTCGTTACGCAGTTGCATACATTATTTTTTCAATCTGTTTAATCAGTGTCAAGTCTATCCCATAAGAAATCAGATAAAGAGCAAAAAAAATGACTTGACATACTGAATGCTATAGCTAGCCTGACCCATCACTACATTGATTTACTCTGAGGAAAGATGGAAACTGGACCGACAGGGAACAAACAGCCCTGTTGCTATGCTGTCCGCGCAGCTTTGCTGGTGTATCTTGGCTAAGCCTGACAAGGATGTCATCCTGTCGCCAGTCTCGGTCAATGCCAGGCCTTTCTGCTAAATATGCTGTCAAGGGTGCCAGTTAGGATCAGCTAGTGAATTCCTGTCTGGTAGAAATGGGACAGATAGCAAATCACTCTGAGCCCGAACCAGCCTCTGTAAATTCAAGGGGGTGTTGTCTGAGACAAGGAGGGGAAATGTGGTGGGGGAAGACAGCTATACATGTGGGGGAGGGGGAGGAGATGCCTCCATTTTTCTTTTTTAAACCACGTCACCATGATTTCTGGATACAGCTGTAACAGATCTATTTTGTATCAGTGCCTACAGCTCCCCGACAGCGAAAAGCTGGTTCAGCAGAGTCCACAACTATTGCAGATCACTGGATACTGCACCCATTTCAATGAGTTCAAAATAGAGAGTGCTGTATTGCTATCGGGTGAAAGGCAACAGCAGAAGGTCAGCAGACTGCATCAGAATTCAAGGATACAAACTCCTACAGAGAACAATAAATGGTGTAACACAGTTCTGTGAGTGCCTAGGTAGTGTTTTTCTCTATGCAGAGAGAGGCAATAGTGGTCCAGGACCTAATTTGTATAACAAGCTGTTCAAGAGGGAAGCTAATTGAAGTACATAAATCCTGAAGAGTATCACGTCAAGCCAAGATACTATTATTAGCCCAACCTAGATGAGGCTATAGAAGTGCATTAGAAAACCTCAATAAAAAAATTAGTAGGAAGCTTTTCCCACTTCAAGATCCCATGAGACAAATTCTCTCAAGCAATGATTAGATATTATCCAGAATAATTAAAAAAAAAAAAATACTGAAAATGGACGTGGAGAAGGAAGATAGAAAAAGCACAGGTTCACCCAAATGGGTCACAACGTGTTCCTAACATTCACTGTCAGTGTGTTTTAGAGATAAGAGATCATAGCCAACTAACAGAGCGGCAGCTGAAAGTAAAATTAAACTGTAATTCTGCAAGAATTACATTCTACTTAAGTAAAAGGTTGATGTAAAGTTAACTGACCCAGAGGCATTTTCAGCAGCGTCCTCTGAAACTGTGGTCTCATTCTTCCATTACCTGTCCTAAGCATATTGAATTTTCCCCTCTGACAGCTTTTACCGATCCTACAGAAGTAGCATTTATGGGCATTTCCACCCTTGTGATATGATCAGAGGGGAGAGTGCAAGGGCACACCTCGGTTTCTGTTCCAGCCATCACAACCCATGAGGAGTAAGTGGATGTGGACAGCTGAGAAACTAAAAGCAACAAGGTAAAAAAAACAACCAAAAAAAAAACCACGGAGAAAGGAAAAGGAAGAAGAAAGAAGGAAAAGTGTGTGCAGTGAAGAAAGGAGACTGAAGTTAAGGAGGTCAAGGGAAACACCAGCGAGCACCACGCACTGTTTCTGACCCTGGCAGTTAAGTCCGTAACCCTGGAAAGAAACAGGTAGTGTAACTTTGTGCCCGTACAACACCCACTTCACTTTAAAGAATCAGTACCTTAGGAAAAAAGCACAATCAAGCTATGCAGAGAGACAACAGCTTTAACGTAGTAGTTTACACTGCACGCCCTACAGAGTACATCTACTTTAAAGGTCTTCCTTCTGTAATTTTTAAGCTCAAGCCTCATTTGGAAAAGAAAAACAGATCTTACTGAAGGATTTCTTGGGTCAACTTCTCTAAAGACAGATTTAGGGCTAGCTGAACATACTCCTTGACAAGGAGGAGTTTTGCATTTCTTTGAAAGACAATCCTTTGTGCCACACTGCCACTTGGGCCAAGACTTCCACCATTCCCCATTCGCATACTGACAGCAAGTGGAAGTACTTTCTTACGCTGTTCAAAGTGTAGTGCCGTTTACTTCCAGCTCAAGCAATATGAATATATACCCATATTTTACTGAAATGAAAGAAATGCAGCTAGATAACATTAAGACAAATCTAGGAGATACCCATATCTATTCAAATATGAAGCGCCAGGTAGGCAGCATCCCTCTACTAAGGCGGTGTCTGAATACCAGTGTTACATTACAGGTGCACTCTGTACCTACACTGTGGAGACTCTGTAAAAGCAGTTCAACATTCCATTATCTCTTTGGCCATATTTTGTCTCATTTTTTGTGGTAAGACTAGAAACCCACAGGAAAGCATTCTTCCAGCTTTCTGTTTGCACACAAAGTGGTGAAACAGGATGAAAAAACCACTACGCTTCACTTCTAGTTTGTAGTCTATCGACAACTCCTTTTCTTGAAATAATGGCTTGCCTCCCTCTGGTTTTTAGGTTGCTCTTCAGAGTACGGTATAAACTCTATTATTCCGTAAACACCCTCTGAGAAGCAGGTCGTGGGTAGCTATGCTAATACAGCAACCTTCATGCAGCCTCATGCACAAACTAACTGGACTAATTTCAGGTCTACAGAAATAAAGTGCTGTCTTCGCTAAAGCCTATTGCCTTTGCATAGGTCTTGAAGAACTAAGGGACACATACAGAATTATCAGCAATACTTGTTCTTCACCCCTTTCCTGTGAGTAAATAATTCGAATCCTTTACCTCTGTTTTATCAGCGTGCCTTCATCTGTTTTAACAGTGCATCACAGGCAGTGCTATTCTGCAGAACATCTTCACAGAGAAAGCTCATGTATAAAGTCAAGGGAAAGGCCAGTTTTCACTTTCAGCATAAAGCAGTCATTTACTTACAGAAAATCCAGGAAACCCAATTCAACTATACCTCATGTGAACTACGAGATTATTGGACCAAGGTCACAAGAAGTATTTCTTCTCTTACGGGCAGATTATTTTTGACATTAAGCAGCTGTAAATATATTTGAGAAAGAAAAAAGGTTCTGGTGAAGATTATCTTTTTCTGTTTGTAACTCACTCAGAGTGAATTCATAAATCTTGGCTGGGCTTTAATTCACTGGAAAGCATATATATATATATATATATAAAAATTAATCCAGTCCTTACACAGAGCGTGGCCAGCCAACATCCTTAGAAAGAAAAAATTACACACACAAAATGCTAAATCCCTGTCCTGGTTTTGGCTGGGCTAGAGTTAATTTTCTTCCTAGCAGCTGGTACAGTGCTGTGTTTTGGATTTAGTATGAGAACAATGCTGATAACACACCGATGTTTTAGTTGTTGCTAAGCAGTGCTTACACTAGCCAAGCTTCTCCTGCTTCTCCTTCAGCTTCTCCTGCCCTGCCAGCGAGAAGCTGGGAGGGGGCACAGCCAGGACAGCTGACCCAAACTGCCCAAAGGGCTATTCCATACCATGGGACATCATGCTCAGCGTATAAACTGGGGGAAAGCTGGCCGGGGGGCAGCGATCGCTGCTCGGGGACTGGCTGGGCATCGGTCGGCGGGTGGTGAGCAATTGCATTGTGCATCACTTGCTTTGTATATTCTTTTATTATTATTATTACTATTTTACTTTATTTCAATTATTAAACTGTTCTTATCTCAACCCATGAGTTTTCTCACTTCTACTCTTCCGATTCTCTCCCCCATCCCACAGGGTGGAGGGGAGAGTGAGCGAGCGGCTGGGTGGTGCTCAGTTGCCAGCTGAGGTTAAACCACGACAATCCCAAATAACTCTTTAAAAATGCAAATAATGTTGTCCCCTTAGATTGTCTCATTAAGAATGAGGTTAGATTGCAATCATTTGCCATCTTCATTTATTCTCCATAAATGATAAGTTATTCAGCTTAGGAGTAGCAATCTCACCTTCGCAAAAGACATAATCTGGTCATTTTTAATGTGACCAAAAAAAATATCAAAACCGATTTGATTTCCATGTTACTAGGTCAATAAAAAGATAAGCAAGCTGACTTACAAGGAGAGGTAGAGGGCAATGTCCAATATTCATTAAACCAAACAGGCCAGTGATTCAGTACGTTCAGGCACTGACATTTTTAATATTGGTAAAAATAATTTTACGTAAGCTGAATGCCAGAGACTTGATTTACTTCAAACGAGTCCTTACAATTTTGGTATGGTCCACTAGAGCCACAGTAGTTACACAGAACATTTATTTATAGTTATTCCCACTAACATAGTGTTATCACAAAAAAGCTTTGGTTTGTATTCATAGTGTAAAGATGAAAAACAGAGCAATGGAAAAACATGCTAAGCAAGACTTTGTTATTCTTACAAACTGTTACTCTCTGTTAATACTCTTGTTCGCAGCGTACGTAATCTCCTTCTCGGGCAGCTAATAAAGGCACAGCAGCGAAGGCAGCTGCGTGCACGTATACCTTCTCACGTTCAGTATGCCGTACAATAGCAGGTTTCAACACTGATTGACACCGCTATGGAAATGCAGTGAAACTTAAGTATGCTTAAGTTTGTAGTTTAAGTTAACGAGCCAAAAAACATCCTCAAACTGAAAAACGGTTGCCTGTTACTGCACCTGCCTACAGATACACAAGGTAACACTAAAACATTTGGCAAGTTGTATTGACTATTATGAAAACTAAAAACCCAACAGATTTCAATTTAAGACTGCTTTTAAATCTGAAACCCTCCCCAAAAACCCGTACCAAACAAAATCCCCCAAACCTGACAGTATCACAATCCAAACAGTCATTAGCACTCAGTATGGACATTTTCAGATTTCGAGTCTCTCTAGGTTTTCCCTCATCTGTATGGTGTGCTAAGCGTTACCGTCTTTAGAAAATGTAAGGAAGCACAGTACTCTGAACTCAGGGAAACAAGACTTTGGAGATGAAGCAAATTTATTGTTCCAAGTGTTGAAGTTTGGGAGTATTTTAAATCAACAGCCACACACTATTGTAACATGGGGGTGTGTATATATATATACACATACACACACATATATATACACACACACGCACCCCCCAGAGCCTTGTAGGTAACCCATGGTTTAGAAAATCAAAGATGCCCCCTGCATAAAGGGCAGGCAGAGAACAGCATCACTGAGGTACTAGTCCCATTTCTTTCAGGCAAATTACTGCATAGATATTCAAGGTTAAGGAGTTCTGACATTTTTCGGAACAGCTTTTACAGTATCATAAGATAACATAATGAAAATACATTGTATTTGAAACCAAAGAGCAGCATATTAGACATGCACTGGTAGAAACCATCCTGTGTGCAATTTGAGATGTTAGAAGTACCATACACAACTTGGATGTTAATCTAAAAGCGTACTAATTTAATTTCACTTCATTTTTTGTGGAAAAAGAGTCTCCACGGTCTTATTCATAAACATGGAACTCTCAACATTCAGCTGTGGTGGGTATAACACAAACATACACAGTCTTCATGTTCAGGTTCTTCATGGAGATGTCCTTTGTGATCTCTGAACCAAAAAAACAAGAGAGAAACAGCACACAGTTAGTGCTCTTGCTTACAAGTAAAACTATCAACACGCTTCCCCCACCCCCCCTTTACTCAAGACAGTTCCACTGGTTCAGTCAAAATGGGACGTGGACAGAAAGCGCTCAGCTCAAAATTCCCTCCTCTTAAAGCCCGGTGCATTAAAGGAAGGGTCACCACGCGTCAGGATTGCCACTGCGAGAGTTGAAGATGCTGTTGTAGGTTGCAAAGTAGAATTTTTTGAAAGCCTACGTCAGCCCACAGCTCCCAGCCTCACATCCACACAGAATAATATCTAGTTCAGGAAATTATTTTGTAATGCAATGAAGTCAATATTAACAATACAACACAATGCACTGAAAACCGGAGTCCCTTATCACCGTTACGTAAGAATGGCCATACAGAGATCCATCTCCTCTAGTACCCCATCTCTGACAGAAGACAAAGCAATGTACGTGTGAAGGAGTGCAAGAACAAGAACATGCATACGTTAACTTGAGTTCTATACATAAAGCAAGGATTGTACTAGTATCTGCTGAAAAACTAATGTTGCAATCTTGTCCAGTATGCCTAAAGAATTTCATACCATACCAGATCAATTCCTTAAGTCTTTTCATAGCTATGTGCACCTAGTTTGGAACTGTAATAGGATAAAGTCTCACCAACAAACCTCTTTTAAGGATATAGTGTATTTCCAACAGGCTGATTCAGGGTTTATAATTATTTATGAAACAAACACAGAGTAATCGCACTTTGTGGCTGCAGAAAAAGTCACCTGCAAAGTTGGTAGGAACTGGAAATCTCTTCTACTCTTCTTGCCACCTTACAGCGCACTTTTCCCAAGAAGTTAGATGCTTGCTAGCTCAACGCTTCCCAGCACCCGTCAGCAGTAGCAAACTACCCCAGTAACAGAGCAGATTGTTGTGAATACTGGGAGGTGCAGCTTTGGAACAAAAGTAATCTGAGTAACGAATATTCCAGAGGTCTCTTTACTAAGAAACTTCAAAGCGGAAACCCAAAGCAAAAGCGTATCAGGGGGTGACGGTGTTACTCTGCACACTAGAATCCCTATAGACAACACAAGCAAGTAAAAGATGATTTTAAACGTTGGCACCAGTGTTAGCACAAGTGACAGATTAATAACATTCAGAACGGCTGGGTGTTTCTTCAGTAGAAACAATTTGGTAGTGTACTGCACTGTATCACAGGACTGACATCAGATATTCACGCTGCTCTAACTTGGGCTCACCTCCGTCTGACAGCGACCGAGGCACTGCCTGTGTGCTGGGGGGAGGCAAGCCTGAAGTGTAGCCATGGAGATAACGTGAAAGCAGTTTACTTTTCAGTAACATGATGTTCAAGTGAAAACTGATTCTAGGAATGGCAGCAAGGAGTTTTGTTTCCATGTAACAGTGTACGCGCTCCTTCTAACGTTAAGGCCCCCATCTTTCTTTGAAAAATATGTCCTTTTTAGACTGAGCAGATATAGTCTGCATCGAAGTTTAAAAGCCACCTATTAATTAAAGAATCAAGAAGCCCTTATGGATCACGATGGTACTGTTTTTAAGGCATTCTCTTCCAGCGTCGTGCTCTGCTTTAAGCAGCTGAATACCCATCTACAGAGCTAGGAGAGCGGAGGTATAATCCGATTCAGCAATTAGGGCTTTATTCCCTCATTAACCTTCCTTCCCTCCCCCACTGAAAATGTTAACATCAGTATGTAAAAAAGTTATTTTGCTCTGCAGAAGCAGCCAACCCAACGATGAACTTGGTCTCAAAGTCTTTTTTTAATTATTTATTTTTGAAATCCTGAAAAATTAGGAACTACATGAAGCTACTAT
The DNA here is from genome assembly GCF_965638725.1 of Aptenodytes patagonicus. Lineage (NCBI taxonomy): Eukaryota > Metazoa > Chordata > Aves > Sphenisciformes > Spheniscidae > Aptenodytes > Aptenodytes patagonicus. Next base: position 4,476,971 of record NC_134956.1, read on the forward strand.
TTTCAACAGTATTTTTTACTTTTAGAAATCGGAAGCTTGATTTATCAACAAAATGTAAGGACATCCACCTTTCTGTGCCAGTTCCTCCAAAGGAAGGCTTTGAAGTTAGCGCATTAAAAAGTATTGCCTTCATCCCGAATGCGACTCTGAATCAGCCACCTGTAACGCGTGTTTCACTCTCACGAATAAGCGACACTCACCACTCTGACATTATTTATAGAATGTTTTTCCAATATTCCAAAGGGGGGTTAAAACCACATTTCTTTCTGAAAGGTTGGCAAGCTTTTGTGCAATAGGCAGCAGATGCCCAGCTGCCCGTACCTGACGTTGACAAAAATAATGTTTTCAAAGCCGGTAACTCATTTTCTACCAAGTGATTTTTTTCTTTTAATAAAACAGGCATCAGCCTTCCAATTCATGGGTTATTTTCATCAAACGTTCAAATGGTTAACAGCAAATAACTTGGTATTTTTAGAATAAACCATTAAAAAAACCTACTCAAGAAACCGAACTTTTTTGTTTTGAAGGTAAGACCTTGAAATATATCGATGAAAAGATGAATAGGGGATTACAAAGTTGCAACAAGACACATAACCATTAACTGAACTCATGTTTTCCAGAGGCATCAAAATACTTGTTTTATATGCAGTGCTTATTGATCATATAAAGAGACCTGAAGATAAAGTACGACCATTTCAGTGTTTACACCACAAAAAATGTTATTAAGAGAGCTGCATGGTGAGAATTAAACCTGAGGAGCAGAAGCATAGCTATATGGCACAAGCATGCGTTAGCTACACAAATAAACCCCCAGGACCAAGTTCTCTACATTCTGAGTCTCAAAAAGACCAAATCACTTGTTTTAGCCTTTGAAGAGTCATCAGATCTGATCTTTCACATCATCATGAATTGTCACTTTATTTAAAGTTTAAATAGTTCTGGAGAATTCATACTGTGAATATGTTATAGCAATTTCCCTTTTAGGTAAAGGCATTTTAAAAATTCTTACTTAAATTGAGACTTAAAGGCTGTAAATTTCCCTGTTTTGTCACTTACTTCCCTCTTTCAAAGCTCAAAGTTTTCTACAATAGTTATTTTAGTATCTTAACAAAGTCATGTGCTGCTGTGAACCCGTTTGCCCTGTAACAATGATAGAAACCAAAAAAAGACAGACTTATAACATCAATTGCTCCTGAATGGCTAAATTCCTAGTCGGCAAGGTTGCACTCATAAACACATTTTTTGTTTATGCAGATGAAGTGTGGTTGATATACTTGGTTCTTACACCTTGTGCTGTTGCTAAACACTACAGTCTCCAGTTCTCTCTGTTTGTTAGCACCATTCAGCACGTTATTTTTAGCATTAGCTCGAACTATCACTGGAAAGTCTCATCAACATTTGAGATCCATTTTACTTACAAAAATGGCTTTTGAATAAAGAGAGCTCAGGTCATGTGAAATTAAAAAAAAAAAACACTCCAAAATCCACAGCAAAAGAACCCACACCTTACTTGCTCTGATTCTAATCTCTCCTACTTGAATCCCTTCAACCCAGGTGGATAGCTAAGTGACCCCAGTTTTAGCCAGCTACGCTAGAGCGCTGCACTCCTCCTCCCCTCATCAGCCGACAGGCACCTCCCGAGGACGTCATCCCATCCTAGGGTTAGATAACTGGGTTAAACAAGGTGTCTGACTTCCGGACAGGTAACCTTAATTTACCACGTTAGGCTAAGTGTCACATATCCTTCCCAAAGCGCCTGTAAATCATGCCATTATGATAAACCGGAGACAGAATCCTTTACATCGTTTCATTCGAAGAGTTCAATTTTCCTGAATACACAGAAACATCTGGGTTTTTTACCATGTAGTTTCCAATCCATTCTTCCTGTCAAATAAAGCCCCAAATCATTCTCAGGTCCAGCTTTTTAGCACTACAGGTGGCTACATCTTTAGTCTTATCTTACTCATGAATCAGAAATTTTTGTTTCTAAGCCTCACCATCTGTCTGTGGTTTTGGAAGATTCTTTAACATTTCAGACACGCGACTATGTGATGAAGCTTCCTACTTCCCAGGTATTCTGAATGAATCGCAGCTGCCGCACCCTACTGAGTCTGACCTACTCACACAACTCTAAAATAGATCCCATATGCTTTTCCACCCACTGCCATTCTCCAAAAGGAAGGAAAAAAAAATCTGCAACAATATGAATGTTACGGGAACAATTTGAACAGGTTCTTAAAATATTCACACTTCAGACTCACTCACTTCTCGGAGGAGATTCACTCTCTCTGCTTAGTCACAGCAGCACGTAACTACCATCTACGTTGCTGACTGACCTTTCTATTCCAAAAGGATGACACTTTTACAGAACTTGTCTTGGCCATTTCATGAAGGGAATGCATTAGAGCTTTGAATTTCTAAATGTATATGTGTGCTTAAAGGATTTTATTAAATAAATATTGAATTACTGGGCAAAACTAGAAACCAATGTGTAAATAGTACGCGTTTAGTAATTAAACTAGATTTCAGGCTACATTAGCTGCTCCTCAGCAAAAACTTCCCTGTATCCTTGGACAAGCAAACCAAAAGTTTGTGCTTACCCTGAGTTTGCGCTTCATCCAGGAACAATTTTAGCCTCCTGCTTCTGAGCCCAAAAACTTTTGCCGTTTCATGTAGAAGACCTTGGTACGTTAATCCATTCTGACCAACAGGGTTTTCCATTAGAAGAGTTCCCACTGTTCCTTTCTGACATTCTGAACAAGATAAACGGATGAATCACTATTGGTGAGGAATGATACTATTTCATTTATCTTGGTAAATTGAAATTTAGGATTTCTTCTTCCATTTCACCTCAATTTCTTCATAGTGCTGAGTAATTACCAATACTGACCTACTTACAGATAAAATATGTCACTAAATAAGTTCATGAATTATAGAATCAGAAATATAAGTGATTATTAACAGCTTGACAAACAAAAGAAAACTTTGCAGAATTCTTCACATGGGTCAACAGGATAACCTAGAGACTGGGAAACAGGAACTATTTCAACAGGACACACCAACCACTAAGAAATACAGAAACTCACAAAGCACCTTCTGGTGATCAAATCCCCAGTTAAAAAAAAAAACAACACATTTTTGGCCCAAGTAGGTTCCCAGTAGTGTCAGTAAGATTCCACAGGGACAGTCCAGAAAGGACTCATAGCAGGGTAGACGTTAAGAGCAAGTTACTAACAACATAGCTGCTCCAACGTGAGGTTTCAGAGTAGAAGTTACAAGATTAGCAGCTGTGAAACAGAATTACATACACATTACATACACTCCAGATCAGATTAATAATACAATTCGTTTGGCTTTTGAATAGCACTAAGAAATGTTTCACAGGCCATTTACAATGTCTTGGTAAAGAGCTGGCTCCTTCATTTTCCCTCAGTTTTAGACTCAGCCTTTTAAAATAAGCTGCACAGGTGAGCTGATGGTCAGAAATAGGAAAACAATGCTGAAGGGCTCATGTTTAAATGCTGTCCCTTATCTCAAACTGGTTCTCCTTTTTCTTGTGTGAAAAGTGGGAGAAAAGCTAAATGTAAACATTGTGTTTATTAGAAAGCAAATGCTAGGAACAAATAAACACAATCACCATCTACCAATGAAAACATAGGTACTTCTCTTCACCAGTGAGCAATGGTGTCCAGAACTTGTGTCACAAAAAGCTCAGCCTGTAAGTGAGGAGAGATCAGTATCCTACATACCTTGTGGTTTTGCGTTCATTAACTGCAAGTTGATATACTGGCAGAGCAGAGCATCAGGAGAGCTGATCAGAGCAGGTGCCGACCCTGTTGTCACGTGTAGAGTCCTTCCGCTGAGACTAAGCAAGTCAGTTTTGTTTATCAGTTCTGAAAAAGAAAATGAGAGCAGTCGGGCCATTACAGGGAAGCTGCGGTCCAGCTCTCACTCCATTAGCTGACGATGAGTCTTTAACTACTGACTCCACTATGGAAGCGTTTCCCTCTTCGCAATTCCTTCCTCAAGAAAGAGCATTTCTCCATTTTGAAGAACAGATTTTGTGCAGAAATATTTTGTTTTGTTAATAGAGTACTTCATCTGCTGCGGAAATTAGCTCCTACGTTAACATTTCTTATGCACATAAATATACAACATGATTACTTATGCAATAAAAAGTTAAGTAACTTGAAACAAGCAAGAAATTATGCACTTAAGCCGGCCACTTCTATCTCGTTAAGTTAAGACCTATGATCTTTGCCTGTACCCTGACTTCCCTAGCTGAGGCAGCACCGGATATGTGTCACTATGCAACATCAGGACATTTCCCTCATTAAACTCCAGATGATGATAAATGTAAAATCAGTGGCTGGTTAGCTCATGAACAATGCCCTCTGCACTAATATTTGTGTTTAATATCAACAACAGCTGATGATTCAGCAGATGACTCCAGCCATGCATATTTAGAAAATGGTGGAAGATCAGACCCAAAATAGGACCTATGTCTCAGAGGATTTTAGGAGTAATACCAGCACCCCGGAAGCACTCAGATGAGAAGCTCGTGAGGTTTCTGTAATACAAATGAAATACGTGGGGCTGCATTCTGCACTACCTACACGAGCCTGTACCACAGAGGTAAAAAAAAAAAACCTGCTGATAGCCGTAATGTTAAGGATACAGAGAAATAACATCACTGCCTGCTACGAAGCTTTTGCAGCTACAAAAGAACTCCAAAGACCAAATCCAGGAAGAACTAATAAATGTAATTTCTTCTAAGAATTGTGCGTTGCCTGTACATACGGAACAGGCACATCTGTCATCTCTTTCCAACAGGTTTTCATTCCATATCAACCCTATTCGCATGTCACGGAGCCTAAGCTTTACACAGCTTATTTTCCATCAGTTCACCTGAATGAATTTCAAAGGGGCAGAAGTGGCACTCCTTTTTCCCAGGATGTTTATAAACTTAAAAATGAAAACAAAAACCAAAAAAACCCAACACCAAACCAAACAAAAAACCCCCAAAAAACCCAAAACAAACCCCCCCCAAAAGGTGGAAAGTAATCACAGGCTACAAGCTCTCAAAATTTTGCCAACTGCCACAGAACATCAAAGCGCGATGCACTGTGGAAGGCTTACGAGACTGCCCTGAGGAAGGATGAAGACCTCAGACTGCATCTAAGATTCTAAAATGCTATATTTTAAAAATCAACTTTTTTATATATATAGCTTTAAAGAAAAAGGCAAAACTTCATTGCTGCTTCTAGAATTCAGTTTTCAAGAATGAAGGTTTTACGATGATGGTGGCCATCCACCAGCCACCCAAACGCTTCTTTGGTATGTTTGAGGCGCAAGGCACACGCTGAAGCACAGCAGGGGGCTTTGCGTTTGGTTTTACTTACAGGAAAGCAAGAAAATAACTAAATTAACAAGTGGAGAGGAATTAACAAGATTTCATCATATGGAAAGGGAGTCAACAGCAGGTTTTTCCTGGCGTAACCCTAAAGCAGCGTCGCTTGCCATTTACGTACAAGTCATGGGTAGGAGACAGCAGTAGTGAGCAAGGTGCTTTACAGAGCAAGAAACACACGGCTCAGGTAACTTCGAGTTTGACATTACCAGTTGCCGGGATCTGTGCAGATCTACGCAGGGCAACAGGGCATGGGCTACAGTAATGGTGATCTGCGTATTTAACAAGCCTAGCATTTTGCATTCCAGGACCGCTGACATTTTCCCAAGGAAGAGCTCATGTACAGCGCTGTCAATGGAGTCAGTTCATATAACCCTCTATTAAGAGCAAGAAAAAGAAGAAAGTGGCTCATTTTTTCATATGTAACAATACACTTGAAAACAAGCAGATATTACAAGTGCTCATCAATATTAAAATCACTTTTAAAGTCAGTTCTCCCTGCAGCTGAGATTTAAGTGGCAATGCTCTCCTAAGGTGCCTTACAGCCTCATGGCCTTTTAAAAATTAAAGATTAAAAAAAAAAAAAAAAAATCTTTTTCTACTCTTGTTCAGAAAACAGTGCTAGGAATAGAATTAGAAAAAAAATTAGCAATCTGAAAATCATAAAGATGAAATAAGACATGGACTAAGAAGCTTGTAGGGGGATTTTTGCCTCACCTTCCCTCCCCTCCTTTTAAGCCCTACATGATTTACAGCTTCATTTATTCCCATAAAGACAAACAAATTGAATTTTTTTTTAAATCAGTCTTTTTCAATATGGCCTGCTTCCATGAAAGCCGAGTGCAAGTCAAAAAGCATTCCCAGTAAGAAGTTTAGAAAGTTTTCAGCTATCTAGAGCAAAAAGAAAGTCACAGACAACTGTTCTTACCATCTGACTTGAGCCCAGCCTCTTTCCTTGAAATGATTAAATTTTTTTTAATGTAAAGAGAGACAAATTGTATTCTCAGTTTCTGAAGGTCAGTACAAATCCCAGAGCTTTGCTCAGTGTTTGTGCAGTTACTCAAAATACATGAGTACACTGTTGGGGAGGAAATGTTTATCCCATTATTTCGATGTTGCACATGACATATTTTAGCCTGCCTTAATACAAGAATTGCCTGATCTTGTGCCATTACGCAACCCTAAGTAAATCTTCATTACAATTAGAAAACAAGATAATAAATTACTGCAAGTAAAGTGGACAGCCCTAAAAACCACAGGAAGGAAAATGAGGAGCCAGAAATATGGTTGTACTGGGTCACAATTTTATTAACACACATGGGAACAATTCAGCAACAATTTGTCAGGAGTGCGCGACCTTTCTTTGCAATTCCTCTCAGAGAGAGCAGCTGGTACCAACCCCCTGCCTGACCTAAAGAGACCCTGGAATCACCATTAGGCCTCACCTAACACTACCCGTGCGAAGGTTGGGCAGATAAGGCAAAGGGATTGTATCCAAATCAAACATCAGGAATTTCGGTTCTATTCTGTAACATCTTTAAGAGCTATTTTCTTTGTACATGCCTTCAACCCTGACTCCTCAGGGAGCCGTACCTTCTGCTGATCAATACTTAATTCAAGATCTCTGCCAAACTGCAACAAAAGTGAATTTGATAATCTGATCTTTCCAAGGGAATTTTCATGTTGTTAATAAGTGGGCAGGGGAAAAAAAAAAGAACCCGCTCTGCCCAAACCACTTACAAAGAGTGAAAGCTTAAAATCAGCACACAGAGATGGAAAGTCCCAAAGTGATACCTACACAGCAAAAGCAACATGGAAAGGAAAGAAAGCAAGCTTTGTAACTACTGCAGAAAAGAACCTTTGAGGAAGAGGGAAGGTTTAGATTTTCTTTACCGCTTCCTTTAGGAATTCAGCATTAGTAGATTGGTGCTGCATCCTTTTGTCCTGTTAGTGGCAAAACCCAAACTGCTTATAATCCTAATGAGATGAGAGTTTCCCAATCCTTCTTGGCCTTTTGCAGGTCACCTCTTAATAATCATCCTGAATGAATTGTAATAATTGTACGGTAGCGAATTGTACTAGTACATACCCACCTCTGTAGGCACATACCACACTGCTATGAAGTATATCACTAATATTTGGAAAATTATTTCAAGAAAAAACTATTTCCTCCTTTAAAACGTAAGTGAAACTTGAGGAAGATACTGAGGGATCCAGAATTTCCTATAAATCATCTGCAACTGAAAGCAGAGAACAATCATTTTGTATGATAGAACTATTCAGTTCAGCTGAGCACAACTTGGAAAGAGGTTTTATCACAGTAAGGTAAGTGCATCTCATCTGGTATGAAAAACCCCAAAACATTCTTCTAGAAATACTTTCAGGTAAAGACAAGTAAGAAAACTAGAGATCGAGATGTAAACGGTGACATCACAGACTCGAGTAAGACTATTCCTCTTCTGACGTCACAGGTTAAGACACGAACTGGTGATCCTTAGCAGTCCTACGGTCACCCCTAAACAGCCTTCCACAAGAGCCAATTAAAGTATCTCCCTCTTAGATGTTGCTTCAGTAATATTTCTATGAAAACACACTAGCAAAAGTTTCTGTAGCTGTCCCATTACCAATTACCATTAAAATGTATTTTATCATTTCTGTGTCACTCTTTTAGACTTCATATGAAGGGCGTGGAAACAGACAAAAGTTTGAACTTCAAGATGTGCCTGTACACAACCCTGAGAACATACAAAGAGCTTACTATTACTGTTCAAACATCTCTGAAGTCGTATCACGGCACGGCCACCGCAAGTCCTCTACTTTCTGTATTCATTCACTGAAGTGTTTGGTTACTAGTGTAACCTTGTCCTCAGCGTGCCGATTTTTAAGTTGTAACTTTTCCTGATGTACTGAAATATTATACGTAATGTAATAATAAAACAGCATCTTCGTCTCAGGGGAGAGAATGCCAGTTTTCTGGCAGGGCCTCATAGTCACTAATTGTAACATCTTTCATAATGTTTTTCTTCTCTGTTTCAGCTATATTATCTTTGTAATAAACAAAACTATGACATAGCCTGTAACTCTCTACATGATCCATAGACGGTATTTTTCGTTCTCATGCCCTAACGGAGGCCAAGTTCAAGCTGCAAAAATATTCCATAGGTTTTTCTAAAAAGAAGAAATGCAGAGATCCTCAAGTTTCTCTAGGGTGAAAAAGCAACATTTTTTTTTTTCCCCCTCTACAGACAGCAGTTTGCATTCAGTTTAAATTCTCACCCTGCCTACTGAGGCATTAGGGAAGAAAAAGCAGGCAAAAGCTGATGGCAGCCTGCCATCAATATATAGCATAGCCTGGACCCGATGGAAACGCCTTCCGAAATAAATCAGACTTTGTCCTGATGAGAACTGCAATGGAAATAAGATAACAGAAGAGATGAGCATCATTTAGCAGCAGCTTTTGGAAACCTTTTGATGTGACTATAAACACAGTCTCATAAGCTAAGTACTATAAAATAGAATATTTCCTTATGCATTTGCTTGTCAATTTTGTATATATATAGAAAAATTATACAGTAAATAACTCCTAGCTGCTGCTAGAAAGACTTTCAATTTTCCTTGTCATACTCCATTTACCTGTTTTTCCATTAAAAACTGTCAGTTTTGAATTTTTAAGACCAAAAATGCAGGAGACGGCATCTACAAGTCCAGTGAAGTTCAAGGTATTATCTCCTTTTGGATTTTCCAGCAGCAACACACCATCTAAAACCAAAATTAAGAAATTAAAATGCAGTTTGGAAGCAACATCCAAATGTCAGTGATTTTCTAATGACTTCCAGGGCGTGTCTAAGCTAAGTTCAAAGTGGCAACACTTGCACCTTCCAGAAATTTTTTTAGTAAGAAAGGGAAAGAGGAAAGAAAACAGGAAAACCGACTCAAGCGTACCTCAGATTTAACGTATGGAAGTTATATTTGTTTTTATTAGCAAAGCAGTCAATTTTTTATGTCACCGAATTATAATCCAGTATTGTATTGATTGAAAACTGATGGACTGTGTGCCCTCTGAGGTGTTCACCAGCTTACATAGTTACGTTCATTATTATTCAGTAAGTGGCTTTGTAACCATGTTAAACAAGGCACACTTACTTTGACACATAAACTGTCAACACACGTAGGAAAAATAATTCCAGAGAGCGCATTTAGTTTTCTCTCCTTTTACTGTATTAACTCAACCTTGTAACACTTTAAAAAATATCACTGCCCTCGTCTTTTCATTATCCATTATTCATTATCATTATATTCTCTAGTTTTAAAGTATTCTTTTCAGCTCTATACTTAATACCTCAGTTTTTCAAAAACAGTATCTCCTCCACAGAGAGGCATCACCTACATTTACAGTACTACATCAAGAATCAAAAATTCTCAAGGTGCACGCTCTGAGCGTGGGTGAATGTACACACACAAATATAGAGCGTGTACGCCTCCATATAGATACTCACATGCAAACTCTTCTGCAGAATATAAATAATTCATGTGCACACCCGCGTATTTACTTCAGGTCCACATCAGAAGACATCATGGACAACATGTGGTTTTGCTTTTAATAAACTTATTTTCAAGAATTCTTTAAAGCTACTATCGGAAGGGAGTTTGCACCATCTTTCAAACAAATTCGTGGCTCCAACATTCATCACACCGTCTTCCAAACAATCTTTTAACGCCACCACTGACAAGTCAAACCTGGTACATTCCTACCTTGCTCTGTCCCATTAACACAAACTCTGAGGTTGACGTAGGCGCAGGCTGGACCAACACACGGACACAAACCACCTCTGACGAGTGTAATTTCTAGCTCTGATCCCTTCAGCTGAAGGAAGAGGAATATTATGATTATCGTTTGACTATCGTTTTGTTAAACAAACACAACAAAATATTTTTCTTAAATAAACAACATTAAGATCTTGTCTTATGATACTAAACATGACTTACAATAAAATAGCAACTTTTGCCACACCTTCCTTCAGAGACAGAGCGCTTCAAATATTAATTTGTCTTTAATAGATGTTAAAGATATAGCAGCATTTAACACATAAGAAAAACAGAGAGGAATAAACAGCCTGGTTTTCACAAGTGATGAGCAGTGATGACAGTCTCCCAAAATACAATCCAAAAGTGAATACACTTAAGGGAGAGAGACTCTTCCAGAGGTAATTCAGAGTATCCAAAGACAGGAGCCTGCTCTCAGTCACTGCCTGGAGAAGCCTTCATCTGTCTCCAAGGGGCTGCCGAGAACAGCTGGGGTAGCAGCTGCCTCACTATCAAGTCAGCCTTGGTGAGTATCTCCCCATTAGCAATTAGGGAACCAATTAAGACTTCAAACACCCCAACAAGAAATGGAGCAAGTGTCTTCCTTTGCAAGTGAGACAGACAGGATGAAGAGACTTGACAAACCGTAGCAATACTACAGAAACAGACATTTTGTAGAGGCCTTAAACCACAGCTTCAAGACTGTGCTTTTTCCAAGCATGGGTCTTTTCCTGAGCTAAGTACAGGCTGGAATTACTCCTGCACTTAGACCAGTTTTCATGAGAATCACACTCCAAAAGATCTCTTAATTACAATTTGTAATTAAACAAATATCATACAGAAATCAGTTAGATGAACAACTGATACTAAGTGGCCATTTCAGCCAAATTTTTTGTAAATTTAGAGACGGTCTTTGTTACGAGTCACAGTCCAAAGGGTGACCAGCTCAAACTTGGAAGTGCCACTCCTTGCTGAGCTCCTACTACAAACTAGGGAGCAGCAAATCTCATTTTGTGTTTACCCAATTCTACCAATTAAAAATTCATTTTTCAAGTAGCTGCTTTTCCTTCCCAGTATTTTCTGAGCAACTGCCGATTTTTATTGTTGTCTCTCAGAGCAAGTCTTTGGGAGAAGAGTTCATAATTAAAGCCTTGTATCAAAAATTGATCCAGGATAATTTCACAGAAATAATGATCCTGAGCGTAATCAAAACACTTGTAGAAAAGACAGACTGCATTTCATTTTTGTCCCAGTCTTCACATATTCAACATCATGCAGACCTGTTACTCCTTTTAACATCTTCCAGAAATTTGGTGCAATGATCCTGTCACAGCTGACTTAACTTACGAATTCACATGTGGAATTACACACTTCATTCTTTTAACTTGCACCTGCTTTTGTATCTCAAAAATCTATATAATCATCTATATAATCAGCACTGTAAAGCATTTTCCACGTCAATACTGCTTGTCAACCCCCACCAACAGAAGACAGTTGATGCATAATTCAATTTGAATTCACATCTTCATAGTCTTTATGCCTGAAACTGCTAGTGCAAAATGCAATCCAGTTATGACTAATAAAGACGGCTAACCATAGCCACGTCTGCTGCACCAAACTACAAATTCATTGCACACAGATGCAGCTATCCTCAGCCCTCCACAAAGGGCCAAACTTCTACACTGAAAGGATTTCTAAAGAAGGGCATTTTCATTTCAGGTATTTTTATTCACTGCTCGTAATGTGACAAGCTAGTTGCAGCAGAACACTGAGTACAGAGTCAAACATCTGCCCTAAGCAATCCATCTCCGCAGTCCCAGAAAGCGCAACTACCAAGGAAGACTTTACAGTTGCACTAAAATCTCAGTCATCTCAGTCATCTGTTTCTCTCTGCAACCTCTATTTTAAAGTCTAAGTATGTGACGAACAATTCCGAGGCACATCAAGTCTGTAAACACAGTAACCACCTCAATGTGCAGAAGGCAACCCACGCGGCAAAGACGACAGATTAACTCCGTAGGGAGGTACTTTGTAGTGATTGAGACTCCTTAAAGTAAAATAATAACAAACAACTCTGCATTTACTCACAAAGTTTTTCTTTGCCTCTGTTTACCACACATAAACTGTGTAGCTTTGGTACACAGAACTTGCAATAACTCCCTGCTAATGTTTGTGTTTGACAAAACCTCCACGCCCAAGATTTTAAGCTGACAGGCACTCTCAGCTCTATGACCATTACAAGATCATTACATTTCTATAAACTTTAGTCATCAATTGCAACAGCCACACAGAACTGTATCATACATAGTCTTAGTTCAGCTGTAATTGTTTAGGTTTACGCAGTCTGAAATCCAACATTTGTGCAAACGCATAGCCACAAACCTCCTCTCTCCGGTTTACATACTAGCTCATCACTTCCAAAACTGAACGGATGTCTGTTTTTTGCTGACATCCAGACAACAACTATCAATTGTATCCATAATAACCAGCACCTTCTGTCAGGGCAAGATTTCATCTTTACGTAGACAGTGTTATTTAAAACTAATCCAATAGACTCATCTTTCAGCATTCCACAATGTTTTTTTCACTAGAATCTGCTAAATTAAGATTTAGAAAACAGAAAAATAAGAGGGGGGGGAACCACACTTGCACAGGCACGAGAGCTTTCACGGAAAGACACAGCGACCAACATTAAAGCTCATGTACTAGGCAATTTCAGAGGCAGGCATTCAGACAAGTATTTCCCAGCACTATACATTTTTTTCCAGCTGCTTTTACATTCTAATTCATTTTTTAATGTTGACTAAACATCACACTGTCCATCAGCAGTATCCCAATCAAGTAAGTACCTAGAAAAAACAGCAACATATTTTCACCGATTTCTCAACCATAATATTCTCCACTTTTACATAGTGTTTTTCCCCTATATTTGTCACTAGATTAAACTAATAGTTTTGAAAAAGGCCAAACAGAGCTTTGTTTCAAATCTGTACAACTTAGAAGTGCAATTAATAAGTATAAAACATTTCCTTACGCATACTGTTATTAAGATGGATAAAACATGTGCTTTCCTTTCAGCTATTCTCGGACCTCCAAGCCATTCTGTAAATCAAGTTTTAAGTCTGATATATCATAAGTTCTTGTCTTTCTGGTCTAGCATGACATTTAGATTGAAGAATATTTCATCCAAAATTCTGCTAGGAATGCCTTTTGAATATAGTAAGTTTGAATAAAACCACGGCAAAAGCATTCTCAAAACATGTCAGGAGAAACAGTAAAAGAAAACAAAGGAAATAGTTCGAATCTGCTGCTGAAAGAATAAGCCAATCTGTGAAACGGCATTGTTAGAAAAGACTGAACTTCAGCAACACGGGGGAGGAAAACCAAGCATCTTCAAACATTAGTAACTGAAGCTGGTCTTAAGCCAAAAGGCAAAATTTAGCCTCAAAGGAGAACATTTCTAATACAAAAGCATATTAACGTAAAGAAATCAGAGCAACAATATTTTTGCTGTCTAAACAATGCACAAATAACTGTGTGTATTAAGCTTACATAAACAACTACCTAAGATACTTATTTTGGTACCCAAGCAGCTTCATTTTCAAAAATACTACACATACAGAGCCCAACTATTTTCGTTTTTAAACCAAAAAGACTAATATGGAAGTTTATAAATACAAAGCAATGTCCACTATATCCCACAAATAAATATTAACATACAATTTTTCTGTGATTGAAGCACTGTTCAGTTAAAAGCAGATAACAAAATGAACTATGTAGTTAATGCTTTTTCCTTCTTACTTGGGTTGTTTCCTGGATGAGAACTTCTTTTGAGGTAGGCACCGGGTAAGGCTTCAGGGCAGCCTTTATTGTTCCAAAAATGAAGTCCGTATGTTCCTTAATAACAGTATCCAGGTAGTCACCTTCTGGGTGTGATCTGTAGTACACTGTAATCTCATCTGTAGGAACCAGATTGCGCTGTAGGACACACCAAATACACTATTAATGGCAGCAAGATGACTTTCACAAACTAAAAGAAGGATACTTGTTAAGTTAAAGAAAAACATATTCACCAGACATTTGTTAAAAGTTTCCACAAAAGATTTAGAATGAAACTATTCTTCTGTCAGAAGGGCAAGAAAGAGGCTTGAAACATGGTGAGTTTTTCTTCAAAAGATAATGACCAAATAGTGTACCTTACTCAAAACGTCTGGCTTCCAAATTCATTTCTCCCCTTAGTGAACTGAAAGCCTACCAAATTTATTAAAAAGCTTTTCTTGATGTATGAGAATTTTACTAGCGTTTATACATCCTGTTAGCCTGAAATTAAACCCTCGGCTCTTTATTGAACAATTGCTCAATCAGTGACATTTTCTTAATGCCCAACTGTTTCCGAGACATTTTGGGACTGTTTTGGAAGGTGGTGACCGGGCTTTTAAATTTTCACACTAGTTCTGCCACATCTCACATACTAACGTTAACTTCAGAAAAAGAGCAATTAATTTGAATGGTACGCTTATTAAAGCTGAATTAGAGCAAAATTCTGCCTCAGTAAGAAAATGGTTTCTAGGAAAAAAAATAGCAGCACCAAGGAAACTTTATTTCTGAAGTCTGCTAAAAATGACTGCCCTAATGCCAGTAATAGTTACTGTGGATCCGGAATCTGTGGGGTTTATTACGTGTACACTTTTATAACAGGAGTGGGAATGAAAGAATGACAGAATAAATGCACATTAGCATCATGATAATCATTAGACAAGACTAAGTATTTTGATATTCATTTAAGTGAAAGTAAATTATGACCTTACGTCCTTACAGAAATAAATTTAAATCATCCAGTACCTTATGAGAGAGTTTTCTTTTCACAGCCACATTCCTTCCTGTTTTTATTTTATACAAATATAAACTATATAGTTTTTTTTAATATATATATTTTATAGATATGTAACTATTTTGGTACAAATTTGTCATTTTTCAGTCTTATACTGAGCATTCATGCAGTCTTAACTGTACAGATATCTTTTCCCAAAAACACGTCCCATGAAAGTTTTCTCTACACATCATTTAGAGCTCTTGCAAGATTACTTCAGGCATAAGTCTGAAAAAGATACAAATTCTAGTGCATTGCCACTGAGTTAGTCAAGTAGGAAAACCCAACATATATCAGAGCAACATGTTCCATGTTGGCAATTGCCGTGGTTTAACCCCAGTCGGCAACCAAGCACCACGCAGCCGCTCGCTCACCGTCCCGCCTGGTGGGATGGGGGAGAGAATCGGAAGAGCAAAAGTAAGATCTCGTGGGTTGAGATAAGAACAGTTTAATACTTGAAATAAATATAATAATAAATTGCAATGAAAAGGAAAACAACGGGGGGGGGGGAGGGGGCGGGCACACAGGAGACAAAACTCAGGAAAAACAAGTGATGCAACTGGACTGATGCCCAGCCCATCCCCAAGCAGTGATCGCTGCCCCCAGCCAACTCCCCCCAGTTTATATGCTGAGCATGACGTCACAGGGTATGGAATAGCCCTTTGGCCAGTTTGGGTCAGCTGTCCTGGCTGTGCCCCCTCCCAGCTTCTTGTGCACCTCCTCACCGGCAGAGCATGGGAAGCTGAAAAGTCCTTGACTTAGTGTAAGCACTGCTCAGCAACAACTAAACCATCAGTGTGTTACCACATTATTTTCATCCTAAATCCAAAACACAGCACTGTACCAGCTGCTAGGAAGAAAGTTATCCCTATCCCAGCCAAAACCAGGACAGGAAAGTGTTATGTGCATGAAGGGACAGGGGACTGTTTTGTGGTTTTTTCTTTAAATTTGTAGGTTCTGAAACCTTTAGAATTCTTCATATCAAGTTACATTTTACTTAATGTCCTCTCCAGATTAAAGGCTTTTTCGCCTTATCACCTCCATGGTGACCATGCTTTCTTGGCACAAAATGAAGATACTGAGTGCAGCTCTTTCTGGATTAGTATTGTAGAGAGAAGGAAGTCACATTGGTTCAAAGTGCTTTAACGTAAGTTCAGACAGCATCATTTCTATGTATGAGGAGAACAATTTAGAGCAGAATCATTAATGTAGGTATACAAATCAGTGCCCAAAATGCCTCCTGCAATTTGCTAAGACACGAGTTTGTTTCCTTTAGCAGTCCTAGACTCAGATGTCCGCTCTCACCAGTGCAGCTGACGGGACCGGAACTGAGATGGAACAGAACATAACACTTTGCAGGAGGCAGGCAGGCCTGAGAGCTGCTTCACCAGGACTGAACCGCTGCTATGTGACTGAAGATAGAAAACAAGAGGGGCTCAGTAAAATAAATAAATAAATTAGGTAATTCACTATGGATAATGTATAGCAAGCTCATTGTTCAACTCTAGCTACTTAGTAATATGGAAATTAAAAATGAAGATGATTATTTGTAATCATTTATGTCTGATCAGAAAGCTATATAGTAGGAATAAATGATACAGGGCTTCATATTTAATTACAAAGGTCAGTTCCTGCTGCATATTGCCCAAAGGTTGCTTGAAAGTAAATTAAAATGTCTTGTTCCAAACCATCGCTTCCTAACCTTTTTGCGAAGCTTCTGGATGCGATTAATCACTTCCCGGGCAACTCCTTCATCCACCATGGACTGGTCTGGGGTAACATCTAGCAGAACTAAAACCTGAGGTGATGCACAGAAGACAGTTGGATAGGTAACAAACTTGAAACAAGCTGGTATTAACTCACTCAGAAGCTCAGGTACATTTTTATAGAGCTCCTCACTTACAAAATACCTTGTTGAAGAGAATACTTTAACATCTCCAAAGTTCAGAAGATAAGCTCCTGGAATTTGTTGAACTAACTGAACAAACAAAACCACCCCAGCTTTCACCTCACCATTTTCATATTCCTTCTAGAGGAACTCTTTCCTTAATTAAAAAAAAAGAAATAACCAATAAAATACCTGAGCATCGGAATGTGCCTCAAACTGGGCAGATCCTCCTGCAATCTGATCAAAGGTATACATGAGACGAAGATCTTCCCCATGGAGCTCATGTCCTTCTACAACAATGGTGCCTGCAGAATTGGCAGATGAAGAGCATCTCTTACAATCAGAGCGAAGAAAAAAAAATTTAATTCAAAAAGCTTAAGACAAGTATCAATCTTCAAATACATGAAATGCAATATATTTGCAATACATTTAAACAGCAGTTAAGCACTAGTAAGAAACCCTGAACTATCCCACATCCAAATTTTTCATACAAGCACTTCTACAGGCAGCAGAACTCACTCAAATGCAGCTGCTTCTGCAACTGTGTGAGTACCATTTGAATGAAACCGAGTAAGACTTAAAAATAACCTGTATACTCAACTAAATCAAAATTTACATTCAAGCAGTTAACTAAACAGATATAGCTGGAAACATCACACCCACCAGTAAATCTGGAATTGAAGCAATGCTTTTAGAATCTAAACTACTGCACGTATACTCAGTTCAAATTTGATTCAGGCTTACAGAACCGTTTACACTCTACTTCATTGTGGCCTTGCAATAGCACTTAAAACAGGAGAACAGCGTAACATTAGTATACATGGCCACTTCTAATCTACTGTCAGCAAAATAACACAAACAACTTTTCTCCTATTCTCATTAACATAAAATTTAACAGGGATAACAACTGGGAAGTAGGCCTTAAGTTTCCCTAAGCCCACAGAAGGATACTTTTGCATCTGTTCCTGCAAATGCTTGATTAAGATACGCAAATCAAGTGCAACTGCTTGATTTTTTTTTCTGATGAGCCAAAGGATTTTGGATCTTCTTTTTCTGGTCAACGTTGCCATTGTTCAGTGGTTTGTACCGCTACGTACCTGTCTCCTGGAATTCCTCCAGCTGCTCACTCTTCAGCTCTTTGATTGCAGCCATGACAAGCTTAAATGCCCCTTTCAAACGCTTCCCAAGCACCATGTGATCGGGTTCTGCTCTCAGCCGGACTCCGTATTTATCTTTATTAGTCGATAATGTCACTTGACGTACATTAAGCTCCTATATAAATACACCAAGAGGAAAAAATGAAGCTAAAGAACAACCATCTCTGACAAGCGTGGAAAGAGTACAAAACCAGGGGCCACAGAACTAGGGAAGTCGTAAGTCTCAAGCTGCAAATTGTTTTATACGGTGGTCTCTATGAACTAAGTAATTTGCCAACACTGCAAGAGCAAATAAACCCAACCAACACGGAAACTATCCTTCGACAGAAGATCCTATCCTCCTCTTCAGCCTTTAGGTAGGCATTTCTCTGTTATTAATAGACACCAGTCAGCTCTCAACTCAAATCAGATCCCTATTCAACAACCTCTTTTACTTTACTGTTACAACTGCCTGAAGAGATAGAATTACCACCTTTGTGTGCAATGGCCTGGCAAAATTCAGGAAGAAAAATTTTGCTAAAATACTCCTTTCAGTATGCATTTAGCAAGAAAACTGTAATCAACAATTTTCTCTTTTAAGTTGTACAAATGCTACTGCCTCATTCTGTCTGTTTCCTTATCTGTTTATTCTAGGTCCTTACTGTACAGAAAGACACCTTCACCTTGCTCAGAAAAACTTCAGTCTACGCTTTGCAGCGCAAGGACTCTGAAGATCAGTGTGCAGGGGCAGCCAAAAGCTTGTAAAACTTGCATGAACTTCAGGAGGGGCCCTAGACCAAGCGTGTTATTTTGCCACTACAGAACCTTGGGTGTGCCCATGTTTTATGAGTAACGCGTGCAGCTTTTGTCCTTGTATCTGAAGGGAAATACAGTGGTGCTGTAGGTGGTCTTGGAGAGCAGCTGATTTAAGAGAACAGCATTGCTACCTATGAGGAAAGATCAAGGCTGGAACTCTTTGGAGGGAAGAAAGTGGAAGAGGGATACGGTTGAATTTTAAAAAGTTCTGAAGGAGGTGGGTAAGGAATGTAAAACTGTTATTCACCAAATCCCCAAACAACCCCTTAAGTAAGGGAGCACGCAGTGAAAATAGTAGGAGAGTAGTTTAAAAGAGATAAACAAGTAGTTAACCCTTGGACCTTAATGCCACCAGAGGAGGTAAGCAGGAGTGTGCCAACAAGTTCAAAAAGGAATTAGGCTCCTAACAGGCACGTGAAGAGATGTTAAAGGGAATTGGCAAGCATGTGCCCTTGAGTGTCTTTAATACAGTAGCTGCAGATGGCTGACTGTGACAGGAGTCTACTGCAAGAAGCGGCCAGATGCTCGTGCTTTCTCTAAATGGACTCTGCGATTGCAGGAGACAGCACGATGTGCTAGATGAGGCACGAGTCTAAACCACTGACTCATTTCTTACGTTCTTAATTACAAATATTTTCCTCATCACATAAGCACATTAAAACCCACCATTAAACGCCCCCCGCTTCGTTACATGCCCTGACCAACATACAGTGCCAAATTTGAAAATACACAGCAAACCTCTCCGCTCTACACTTAATTCTGTCCAACAAACAAATGCATTACACACGTTATTAGTAACACCAAGAAATAATGTCCCGGTATACCTCCTGTAAATAAGAGCACTATATCCCAGTGTTATTTGCTGTCTTCAAGAGAGTCTGTTTTTTCCCTGCTTTGTAAAGCTAAGTAAAAAACACACACAATACCTAAATTTCCAGTTTTGCACAGTCTCACTCTCTCTATTCTTGGTGTAGCATACCAGGGACAGATCTTGGAGAGTTTTAACTGACAACATGCAACTCTTCTACAGGTACAAACCTGCACATATCTGGAGCACATTTCACTATAATTTGGCAGGTTTTGTCTGTCAGACTGCCCAATACTTGAAGCATTTTGTGTTTAAATCTCCACTAGAAGGTTGTTAAAGTTCACATCAACATGATGCAGAATCACCAAGTGCATTTGGCAAGCGAGCTACTCCCAAGTCATTTAGGGAGCAGAAATGAATGGTAGCGTCAGCATGACAGGACTAGCAAGTAGCCAAACATTTAGACTGAGAATTAATGCTTAAATACAACCTCTGAGCTACAGTCTAATTCCCTAGGAAGTCCTACTGACATGAGGAGCCAAGAATACAACTGAACCCGATTTTATTCAATACACCTGTTAGGAAATCTAATGAAAATTACATACTTCAGAAATTCCATTTTAATGGGGTGCTGTTGGAAATGAGCCCACAAGTGGTAAATGACGACCTCGTGGGGAAAAGGAAATAATCCAAAAAATAGCACAAATTTAAAGATGACTTTTGGCCTGATTAGCTAAATTACATACAAGCCAACTCCATCAGGACAAGTTTTCTACAGTAATTAGATTAGGAAACCATTCTTCTGTGTACATGATCAATTAAAAAAACAGAACGATTTTTCAAAAAAAAGCAAGTCTGTGTCTTAGGTCTGTTTATATCTGCCTGTTGTATTTAACCCAGCACAGCCGTTCGCTCACTCCCCCAGCCCAAGTGGGATCATGGAGAGAATTGGGGGGGAAAAAAAGCAAAATTTGTGGGTTGAGATAAAGACAGTTTAATAGGACAGAAAAGGAAGGGAAAATAAATAAATAAATAAATAATAACAAAAGAACATACAAAACAACTGATACACAATGCAATTGTCCACCACCTGCCAACTGATGCCCAGCCAGTCCCCAAGCAGCGATCACCACCCCCCAGCCAGCTCCCCCCAGTTTCTGTACTGAGCATGACGTCCCATGGTATGGAATGGCCCTTTGGGCAGTTTGGGTCAGCTGGCCTGGCTGTGCCCCCTCCCGGCTTCTTGTGCACCTGGCAGGGCATGGGAAGCTGAAAAGTCCTTGGCTAGTGTAAGCACTGCTTAGCAACAACTAAACCAGCAGTATGTTATCAACATTATTCTCATGCTAAATCCAAAACACAGCACTGTACCAGCTGCTAGGAAGGAAATTAACCCTATCCCAGCCGAAACCAGGACACGGGCTCAAAGTGCTTTGACTTAAAATAGTTCTTAATTTTATCTTCCCAATAAATCAAAATTAGCTCCTTAACACATCTTCCAAGTCTCGTACACACAAACCGAGGCAACCAGTGCTTCCCATCACCAGTAGGAAGACCTGTATATTCAGGCATTCATATGTACAAGGGCCTTTAGTTGGTGCCATGTGCCAGACATGATCAGATCAACCGGTAACCCAACTACGCCCAATTCTCAGAACAGCGAAAGAGAAATGCCAGTGCTGTGCTTCAGCTGGGCTGGTCTCTCTAAGTGAACATCCTAAAAAAGAAAATAAGTATTGATTATGTAATACTGTAAGAAACAAAATACTGAAGGACCACACACTGCCACAGTTTGCGTGTCAGTTAATTCGGCCCATTCACGGACTCAGTCTAGTACACTACTGTAACACCATTAACGTTATGAAATATGGTACACCTCAGATTTGATGAAGTAAATTTTCTCCATTTTATTGTAGCCATACATAGAGGTGGGAGATGAAGGGTATACAAAGGTTGGATGCAAACAAGATTCTGATTGTGCTTAGAGTAAAATTTACTCAGATAAAACCTTCCACTGGAAGCAGTTAGGAAGAGAAGCCCTGAACTAGGCTTGTAAAAGGCCTCAGATACTTATGAATAAAATGCAACTGTGTTCAGTTGCTAAAAGCCTTCTGGATTGATTTCATTCTGTGAGCTTGGCCATTTTTGCATGACAACTCTATATTCTGGACAGTTCTAATATTAAAATCCATTCATTTAAACGATTTGCTATGTTCTGATGATGAGAGAGTAAGACTGCAGATCAAAGACTACAGCTACTTCTGAAAAAGTGATGAATGAAATTTTCGAAGAATTGACAAGTGTATTTTTCAATTCTTCTGTCAGCAACTGCATAAAATCAAATGGTGTAGTTTCTTACAGATTACCTCTGGCACCTGCAAATTTACTAGAAACACGCTTTTGGCAATAACCAAAGGTTCTAAAGCTTTGAATATGTAGGAGGTTGATGAACAAAGCTGCAAATACAGCCCAAGTAATACTACCCAGTCTGCCTGTATTCATTGACCTCTTTAGCTCTGAACCATCCTAGTAAACAACTAGACTGATTGCTATGCAATCCAATAAAACCCATACTAAGCTTCAGCATCAGCTTGTTGAATTTTAAGATACATAATAAAAATAGGACAATAGACAGTATCTTGTATTTGTGCTTCCATAAAGGTATTTGAATTTGTTGAAACTCATCTCCCCGTAAGACATACCTTAACTTTGTTTGCAGTAGCAAATAAATACAAATTAAAACAATTTTGTACAATCCAGTTATGTAATAATTTATCAAATAGTTAGGTTCCTGTGTTACCTTTTACTAGCTGTAGAAGTTGACAGCAAATTTTGTGAGCTATCTTTTTGGAAGTAATTTCAGTAAGCAAACCTTATCTCCCTTAAAATTGGATTCTGTAAAACCCACAAATCCAGTTTTCAGATCAAGAAAATGTGATAGACACTAATCTGAATTTCACAAAATTCTGCTGTTGAAAAGATCCAGGTATTGAAATGATTAATAATAATAGCAGTTCTGAAGTGAAGCATCATAACTGCCAAGCCTAAGAGAAATAATCAATATGCTAACATGACAGAAAAGCCTTACAATCCCACTTGCAAATCAAGATTTTTTTTAATTAAAATTCCTTTCACGCACAATTCTTAAGAATTCAAGTGCCACAGTAACTGAAAGAAAGAAGCATACAACACTGATCTAGAAGTTTTGTGCATTGAGCCATGACTCCCTTAGCCAGTGCTCTTAAGTTGCTCCCAGCAGAATTTTTAGAAGCCTTCCTTAGATGTGTATTTAGGCTTGGAGAAAGATGGTTTTGCTGGAGTAATACATAATTAGAAGTTTAAGAGGTCCTCCACTGCTTCAGTCATCTCCTTAATTCTTTGACTGACATGGTTGCTCTCACCAAGACAAGTGAGGTGAGTTGATCTTGCTTGGGTAGATGCAGATTTTTGTTCTCTTTGCCAAGGCAAAGCAGCTGATCTCGACAATGACAACTTGAACTAAAAAAAGTTCCATCACATTTTAAGCATGTGACTAGATCTTCTGTTACAGAGCCCTCTGAAGATACCTTATTGAAAGGAAGAAGGAATCCTTAACCTCCCAAGGACAGGCGTACGATAAGGGCCATGCCATTTCTGGAGAAGGGAAAAAAATCCATAGATGCTCTACTGCCGGTGGTTATTATAATAGAAAAAGAATTTCTCACTTATCTTTGAAGACCCATTTCACTGGCTTTAGAGAATGCAAAATGTTACAAACACTTATGGAAGGAAAAAATCCATTAAATGTAAAGCATCATAACATTATGCTTCAGGTACTACCAGCATGCCTTAGTACAGCCACTGGAACAGACTCTGTCATGAGCGTATATAAACTGATCTGGAAAGTGACAGATTCTGACAAACGAAAGATAACAGGAAGGTCAAAGGTCAATTATTAGCAGAAATACAGTTTATTTAATAATCCAGAGGTCATTAAACAGAAACACAAACTAAAGACAGATTGCTGAACCCACCAGTCCTATATTATATCAGCTCTAAGAAGTACAGAGGTCCTAAGGAGATACAACATGGTAAGAATTTCCTGAAGACAGAAATGAGACAAAGCTCCTCCGCAGTGTCAGACTCAAAGCCTCAGTGCTGTGGATGGCTGAAGGAAAGGAACCACTCTGAGCTGTGGAGAATCCCGGCATTTCCCACCCAATTACTGTACTTGGACACATAGCAGCCCTACACTAATATGACAGTAGTGTGGGAAGTACACTGGGGGTAAAATAGGACAAAGAATTAAGTTGTAACAGTAATCTGTTTTTAGTATATACGCTACAAGCACTTAAAATGCAGGAAGAGGGCAGACCAGAGGATAATGAAAAGTACATCCTGTGGCTCACCTTTCCAGATGTCAAGTTATCACGGAAGGGGAAGGGGAAGGGGAAGGGGAAGGGGAAGGGGAAGGGGAAGGGGAAGGGGAAGGGGAAGGGGAAGGGGAAGGGGAAGGGGAAGGGGAAGGGGAAGGGGAAGGGGAAGGGGAAGGGGAAGGGGAAGGGGAAGGGGAAGGGGAAGGGGAAGGGGAAGGGGAAGGGGAAGGGGAAGGGGGTCTTTCATAAACTGTTCAGATGTACAACTACATTGCTGTTCAAAATTTTTTTCTTCTGATTTTTGCTCATTTAAACAGAGATTGTTTCAAACAAGTAGATTTGAGAGAGCAAGACATGAGGAGGCTAAGCTTGCAGTTCACAGGCATTCAGAAACTGTATTAAGACTTCGACATGAAATCTCCTGTAAAGGTTAAGGAAGTTGATATTTTGGGGGGGTTGTTAGTTCTTGTATTACATTGTACTTAACTTCTCTAACAAGGACCTTACATTGAGGCTAGTATCCCTTCCTCAGAAACGTTCTTATCAGGAGGTCTTGAATGGGGAAGATCGTCTGAACAACTACCTAGGTGGTTTGGTTTTACAAGACCACTCCTTCAGTTCCCATCTGAGAGAAAAGCTGGCGTGTATTCTGCCTCGTTGAATTAAAAGCCACACACAAATACAACAAGACTGCATAAGGGAAGGATTCAAGTGAAAATCCAGACAGATTAATATACAGAAATTATTGTCACGAAGTAATCCCCAATTTATATTCAAGTCTAATGCACGCCTTCTGCCCAACATCCAACACCAAATCAGTTCCTGCTTTCTTAGCAAAGAGCTGCTATTCAAAATGCAATTCTTTCCTCCCCAAAACACATACAGTTACAAGGATGAAGTCATGGCTTATCTCCCCAAGGAACACAATGAAACATCCGGGTGAAAAGTGATCATCTATCCCAGCGAGAGACTACTGCAGCAAAAGGAAATTAAGACTGCTCAGAAAGAACAGCATTGCTTAACCAGTCTTCCTTCTTCCCTCACTGCCTTCCAGAGTGGTTCTGAAAAACCTCCAATCTTACAGTGGAGATTATATTACCTCTAACTCCCTGTTCAGCAAAGCAATTATAAAGCCCCTAGGCTGCTGACACTGAGAAATTACACGTAGCATAGCTCATGATATCACATGCATGATCGTGACAGATTTAAGTAGTAAGAACCACTGGACTGCAAGATGTTTTGAAGGCCCCAACACATAGAAAAAAGTTCAAAGGCATACTGGCATAGTAGCGCTTTTTTTTTTCCTCTCTTGTTCTTTTTGACTAAAACCACCATAGCTCATCGAAATTCATCACTGTAGCTGAAACACTCTTCCTTCTCATTATTCCCTCTTACTGTTTGATTTCTCTTGTACATCATAGATGTGAAAGAAGATGCATATAAAGCCTATTTGTAGTGAAATTTAATTGAACATAAAGACTAAAAAAAGCCCTCTCTACAGTCTTTTAAGCAAATCAAAAAAGTAATAGGCTTTGTGCCTTCACTACAACTTCTGAAATGCAGTACTGAAGTTTAAAAGATTTATTTATAGTATAAACTTATAAATAAATGAAGTTTATAAACAAACTTCTTTTTCATTACACATCTTAAAATACTGTGGATTTTTACATGACTGACTAAAAGCAGAAACTGCAGCCAATTTCAGGAAGTTACGCTCAAAAAACCAAGAAGGGTTACTTTTCTTTTGAATGACGGGGCTTTTATCCAGACGAAGATTTAGAAGTAGGGCAGGCTGCATTTCTCTAATGGACACATTAAAAGAGTATTGCAGTGGCATACAGGTGCAGATGAGTGTAAGAAATTGTATAGACTAACATCTTATTTATTTGACATTTTATTTCCTAAACAACCTCCTCCAAATATCTTGACTGGTCCTCTATTCTCCCTTACATGGAACTCCTCCTCTTCATCAACCCTTCCACTTACTGTCAAACTGTTTTTAATGCCCTTTAACTGAAGGGGATCACAAATTTTACTATCTTATCTCTTTGACAACATGTAGTTGACTATTGTCTGATTTTCATTCAGAAAATGTTTTTTTCCTTTCACCAACCAAGAAAAAGAACATTTCTAATAGCCTCTTACTCCTGTGTGGTCAGTTTGAGCGATTAAGTGTTTCTCAATACTACAACAGACTAAGGATCATCACCCATTTACCTTCGTTTCTGTACACAGTACCCATTCATATCCCCTTTCATGACAATTCTCTTTTAAATTAATTTTACCTAGGGAGTTACTAATATCATCAACAGGCAAGGTTAGGGTTTTGTTTATTTAGGTAACTGACATACCAATCCAGTTAAACATCATGTTCATCATGTTCTTACCTCGAGTATGTACTTCTCTAAAGATCTGACGTTTTCCAGAGCCTCTGGATCCTGATGGATAACAACTACTTCTTTCAGAGGATACTGGGGAGAAGGGGGAGGGGGGGGGGGAAAAAAATCAGAAACTTTTGTCCTTCCAACTGAAAATAAAGAACTTCAGAAATTATTATGTATCACTTGAAGTATTTTATTGTTGAACTCTGTTTGCTATTCCAAATGTAATTATTCCATTTTCCCAGGCTTATCCCAAAGTTACAAAGGTATTGCACATTCCCAAGGTATTGGTAAGAGATGTTAAGGGTTCTAACCTTTACTGGAATTGTTTTTCTGTCTCTGATTACTCGTCCAAGCTCAATAACAGACTGCAAACAAGAAACGGCACTTTCGATTTTTTTGTCGATGAGATCCTCCCTAGATTTAGAAGGAAACATGATATTGCTTCGTTTTCATTGTATCTGTTTGAGCAGATTGAAAACATTTTGCCCCCTTCTCTGAAATTTCCCACAAGAGACTCCGTTACGCCCTGTTTGGGGCAATTTGAAAAAATGAACAAACAGCTTTTTCTTCTGTCTTTGTGGAGAAGAAGATGAGGAAATAACTTGCTGAAAACAAAAAACAGAGCTATTTTTAAATCATCTTTTGTTAGCACCTCGCACAAGATGGAGATGATGGATTGAGTCATACTACCTATTCTATTAATATCCAATAAAAAGTAAGATTTACATTAATAATATCATAAGAAGATGCAAAAAGATACTATAAATAGGATACTTATAATGACAATGAAATACCTATAATGCAACCAACTCACTGGATCTCAATTTATAATCTTTTCCAGGAATTCTAGATACTTTAGACTGATGTTTTAGACAGTCTTGTCATCTTTCCTGGCTTCATCACTTTAACACCCCTCCATTTTGAGGCAAGGCAGGGTTGGGGTTTTTTTTGCCTTTTTTGGGGGGGGTTGGGTTGTTTGGGGTTTTTTTGAGTAAGCTGACATTCACATCTTGTTTCAAATGTACTAGCAGCCAACAGTTCTGAAAATGTGGTTTTCTTGATTTCTTGAGTAGCTGCATAAATTGAGCAGCTCCTTTACAACCGCACAAGTGTCATATCAAGACCAGAGGTACCGGTTCAAAAGACAGCTGTGAATAAAATGAACAAAGTTGCTTGCTGTAATATAAGTAGCAAAAGTACTGGGATGAAAACCACGCATCCAATAAGGCTTGTCCAGGAAAACAGAACTGGTAAAACAAAAAACTTACAACTGAAATATCCTCATCTTCTGCACTAGGGCTTTGATTAAGATGTTACTACCTATTTTGAAGCTTTTGTTCTTCCAAAAGCCAGTCTTTCACGACGGTCCTCCAAAAACTTGGAAACGTGTAAATTGTGAGATAGAAGATTTTGCTCCCGGAAAGATTCATACAGTATAATGTGGCGTCATTTCAATATTACTCACCATTACTTAACAACATTGTGGAGCCACAAAATGAGAATAGCCTTCACAGATTGTATGCACATCCACAAAATTTAATTCAACCAATCTGTTCAGACACTAAGCAACCAAATAATACCTCAGTGGGGTTTGTAACACAGGTATTGAGTCCAGTTCAGCTGTGAAAGTGGCCAAGTCCCTGTACATGCCCATCACATTGCTATAGTAGTATTTTCTAGTACTGCATCAAAAAAAGTCTCTATTAACAACTGACAATATTGTCCTTACGCAGTCATCAGAAAAATATTCAAAGAAAAATGCAATAATGTGCTTCACAACTCAAGGTGAAACTCTAAAACTTCCACAATAATTTAGTTCTGAAAACATGTCTTTTTATCTGACAAAGGGAACAACTGATACGTAGGGGATCCAGTAAATTACACAAAGTAGTAGCAGAAAAAAATCCAAACAAAGTACAAGACAAAGAGGAAAGCCGTGCAAGCCACTCAAATACATCATATGTTTGCACGATGCAGCAGAAAGCCAGTTAGCACTAACAGGAATAAAAAGTGATGAAGCCACTTTTAGACGCTTATGCTAAGCCCATGCCTGAACTGAGTTCCTGCAAATAGCTCACTATCCTTCCACTACTCCATTCTACAGGAGCTCAAAACCATTTCTGATAGCTCACTGATGAGTTTTGCGTTCTTTGATTACATATTCTTTAGAGCACTTTCCCAGGGAACAGAAAATCAGCACCATCATTATGTCAACCTCAAACTCCTTGTTGCAGTAACTCTCACTATTAAAGCTATCAGAAAGAACATACACTTTCCTCAAAGGATATAGTATCCATAAAAGAAACACTATTAGTAGAAGGTTTAAATTTTTAAACTGGCACATGAAGTATCAAGGTCAGCTCCCTTATCTTTGAGGGTTTTCAAACTGAGCTGCAATGCAAAAGGAAAGTTTGCTTCTCTTACATCCAGTGACTAACAGCAGACTGCAATGCAGGCACTAACTTAATCCACTAATGTAGCACCAAGGCACTAACGAGCAACTGATTACTGTAATATTAGTGTGACTCCCTTGGCTGGATTAAAAAAAAAACAAACCCAAAACCACAAAACAAAACAACTTCAGTTGTCAAGTTCTACCTGGGTTGAGTTGATACTATGGATAACCCAGAGCATATGTCCAGTACCACCAGCATGGACCCAAACCTTTTTGAAACACACTGGCACTTACAAAAAAACCTCACCCATCAGCATCCAAAGAAATGGTCTGCCTGGAAAGCTCTCTCATATGCTGTATCCTCTTACAAGGAAGTGGCAATCTCTGGACAATGGTCTAAATTCTTGATCTGAAGCCAAAAGAACTCACTCTGCTGGCTCCATATGTGGTCCACACAAAACAATAATTCCAACCCACGTGGGATCTGGCACCAGCATTCACTAAGAAAGGCCTAGAGATGGGGGATGCACACGTTCTTGCAAATGTAGGGCTCACAAGAAAGTTTTATAACCCTTTTGGGCCCTTCATAGGTAGGCATTATAGCTTCTAGTCAGCGCATGCTTTGAAGAATAGAAAGGACATTCCTTGCCCACCATATGAAGGAAACATTATGAGCTGGGAACATGCATTCCTCCTAATTGTTTTCTTTCCTGTCTACAATCCTTTAACCTAGCAGAAGTCTACTGCCTAAATGTGGAGGGAAAAGAAAATCCCCAGCTAACGTCGAGAGTGGGGTGTGAAGCATACTGCTAGTGAAGTGTTCTCCTACAGCAAAGAGACTAACATTAATCAAAGCTTAATCAAAACTTAAACATTTTTTGACTGTAGAAAAGAACATGTTAACTATCAATCTAAAATTCTTCCTGAAGCAAAGGAATATTCACATTATTAAAGCAGCTTGTTTTCTTGTTATGCAAAACAGTTTTAAACACAAGTAAGTGAAGGAGCACTGTTCTGTGAAAAGCAAAAGAGGGGGGGAAAAAAAAACAAACCACAAAACAAACCAACAATAAACCAAAACCCAGCCAAACCAAAACCACATTTTGCCACATAACAGCTGTCTCTTACCTCACTTGGGGAAGCATGAGGTAGTGGATGCTTTCAGTATTCTTTTCCTGAACCGAGGCCGGATCAATAAGTGTCTTCAGATTCTGGTACATCAGCTCAGTGATAAATGGAGTATATGGTGCCTGTAACATTGCATTCAGTCATCATCTTTTCTTTATTGTTTGTACATTATGAATCAGTAGTACTTATGAATTGCGCAAGGACAGTTCAGCAAAAACAATGCTTACACAGTGTCTTCAATGCAGAACTGTAATGTTATTCAAAATGCAGACTGAAATAAATGATGAAATTGCTACTACTTATTCACCTCCTTCCTGATATTTACATGTTACTTTTGGGCGTCTGATAAGAAATCATAATGTCTCTATCAGTCAGGTGATATTTGCCTTCTTTATATTTGGAAGCTCATGCTACAATGAAGAGTCTAAATTCAAAGTTTTGGAACGTGGGATGCATCCTCCCTCTCATGCATCAGAAAATTTATATTATAGCAAATATATACAATTCTTTATAGTACCATGGGGCAGATAAGCAAATAAAAGGGAGAGGCGGAAAACGAACTGTGCTACACAAATCAGTAGCAATATGTTTTCTCCCCATGTGTTCAGTCTCTGTACCCCTCGTTTCTATGGTCAACTTAATCTAAAAGCATGCATTGTTGTGCTTAACTACATTAAAAATATCACATAATTATATTGGGCTGTAATTTCCTTACCATAAGTCTGCACATGGAGAACAGAACACTAAACAACGTTTCCAAGGCCATAATGCAGTCTTCAGTCCCATTCTCGCCCTATTTGAAGAATTCACCAAGAAAAAAAAACAACTGCAATTTTAGGATCAGCAAGTGTACTTCAATAAACTTCAAAAATTTCCTATGTTAATGCAATAAACTGGTTTTCCAAACTGTATTCATTTTGCTCAATCCCATCCAGCAAGTGAAACAGAATTACTGGGCATTTTGTTTGGCTTTCCTCATGAAGCAAAGAGGAGGAGGGAAAAAAAAAAAATGTTAACTTCTCATTCCCACCATCAGGTACAAACTGATATAATTTAAAATGCAGCATAAAGATTTTGCATAACACCATGCAGCTGCTATGCATTAAATTAACAGACTACTAGGATTTTGTTTACAGTACAAGATTGCAGAAGTAGATACCTACCTTTAGTCTTCTGCGATTCATTCTAACATACCAGTTGGTCAGAATATCAACAAACTTCACTAATCGAGGGACTACAGTGTACAGTCTGTAAGCTAGAAGGAAGAAAGTTTACTGTAGTTAATATTTACCCTCTGCATCAAGCTCCTCACTTAAAGAAACACATTGTCATTTGTAGCTCTGGTGTTAAACATAAAACCTGAGCAGAAACACATATGTTAGTAAGATCAAAAAAGTGGTTAGACATACTATTACGTTAAAATCATATTTTGAAATTGTACGTCACCAGTTCTCATGCTTCAAGACAAACACATCTACCACCAAATTGCTTCCCTAATCCTACACAAACACGCATTATGGAAGCCTTATGCTTTTATCTGACTTGTAAGAGGATAGTGGATAAAAGACTATTAATCACAAAGGATTTGGCAAATCCTAGATTTGCACATGCTGTAAATACAGCCAAGTCACTAGAAGTTTAACAGAAGTTATTGTAGAATCATACAATAAAATTTTATTAATTACTGCCAACTTTTTTTTTTTGTTCACCAGATTTAAAATGAGACACCTATTTCAATCAATTCTCTCTGAATTAATTGCAATTTTAAATTATTTTTCTAAGTAACTCAGTCGGCTAAAAGAATGTAAAGTAACAGCAAGCCTGACAAGGTAAGAAGATAAACATAGCTGTATTTTCAAGTTCTGTGTAACTTAAAAGCATGGAGGACTGCCAACAGGAGAAAGAAGGTCATCACAAGCATCACTACGCAACTGAGAAAACAAATTTCAGTTGTTTGCGAGAGAATTGGGGGGTGGGGATGGACCTTAAATAGGACTCAGTTTTCTAAGGAAAAACTTGTATATAACTTCTCTAAAAGCAAAGAGCATTTTGATCTCTATTCTGAATCAGTTTCATTAATCAAGCAGCTACTGAGTAAAATGGATCTTTGCTTTAAAAGCTCCACCACACTTTTCATTGCATTTTCTAAAATAGAAGTGTTTTTAAAGGCAGAGTACTGGTATTTAAACCCTAAAAAGGAAATGCTGAGAAGATTCATGCCATGGTGGGGAAGATATTATTTATGTGGGAATTTGTATTCCTAAAAAATTCTCAGCTTTCTTCCAGCATTATCTAATTAGGAGACTGGTTAAAAACAAAAAACCTCAAAAAAACCCCACCCTTCAGGGATAGTATATCTTTAACAAGAGATTCAAGTTAGCCTGGAAACATGCATTTCTCACCTCAATAGCTGTAATCCCAGTTCATAAACCAAATCGTGAAATCTTACTTTTTCCATGACTCAAAAAAAAGGCATGCATGTACATGGAAACACACACACACACGCACACACACAACACTTTCAATTTCAGTCATCAGGAGAAAAGTTGTTTTGTAAAACAATTTCTTGTGTTGGGCACTTAAGTAGGAAAAAAAGCATAATAAGGCTTACTGTTTTTAAATACAGAATTTAAATACAGAATTTTAACCCCCCATAAGACACAAAGGATTGTTTGCCCTATTACTTTCCATATCTTCCCAGTATATTACCACTTGCCCTATTTATCAAAGGGCCCAAATCCCAGAAGTTTCCATCATAAAAGATGAGGTTTAGTGGAGAAACTATACTACTATTCAATAGCTAGTACTTCATTTGGACACGCATGTTATTATCAAAGTGAAGCTAAGTTAGCTACACCAGCTGCTGCTGAAGAGGTTACGGGCACACGTCTACCTAACTTGCAGCACTTCTGAAGAGAGCCCATCTACAGCTCCAGTTTTGGGCACCTATTAAACCAGAGAAAACACCAACAGCAAAAACCCTCTTACAAACACACGTGTATGGTTTCAACACATTTAACTTTTGCCAATTTTCCATGAATAATAGAAATGACACTGCTTTCTGATACGTGTTGTCTCCTTTTCTCCAATTGGATACATTCTAGGAAGTCAAAAGCTCTCCCCAAGCCAGGATTAGCAGAGGACTGTTATACCTTTCCGAAGTTTTTCTAGGCTCTCTACAGCATCCCAAGGTTGGAGTGTGCACAGGTATGTTCCCCTTCCCACCCTCAGCCTGTTCAAGTGAGGTCAATACTGAACTGACAGGGACTCCATTTAGGCTGAAATACGGCTGGCTATTCAAGCTACTAGTAGAAATTGGGGCAGAATTAATGTTAAGTTTTACTTAATGGAAACATTTTTCTAGAGGCAGGCAATCAGTGTAAAATTTAGCTCCACTATAAAATACACTTGACTAAATGGAAGAAGCTAAGCTCAATTACAACATTTTTCTGGTTAGTGGTGTCTCCTTGCCATTTAGAGTTTCAAGCCTGTATGTTCTTACACACAATCGCGCACACAGGTGCAGGAACAGCACATTACAGTGCAAACTGGGCCATTTCTTTGACAGATAGTGCCCAAATATCACCCCAGCACCACTGCCTTAGCTAAGTTTTTGACACGGCAGAGACAACAGATTTTTTTTATGCATCTTGCAGGTAACAGTTGTATGGCATTAGCCAGCAAATGCAATCATTTATTTTTGCTCACATCATGCCACATCTACAACAGCTTCTGCATTTGTTTATTTTTTCATTATTTTCAAAATCTTGGGTTCTAAAATGAAGCTTGTTTAGTGTATTTATCTCCTTTACCTAGCATTTGAGGTTATCAGTCACCATTATAATCTTCCCTTGCCTCTTCCTGACATTTTCCTACTTGAAGTCATATGAAGTAGAAAATCTTAAAACAAAAAAATCCCCAAACTAGTTTTTAAAAAAAGATTAGCACAAGAGTATCATGTCACAGTACCTAAGTTTACTGCATCTCATTAGTATCTGTCTGACTGAATTTAGAGTTTATGCAGAAAAATAAATTGAAAAATCATGTTTATTAATCACTTCCAAATGAGATGTGTCACTATGTGTCATGTTATCTTCATCTAACACAAGACAATAGCATTTAATACCGACACTACAGTCTTGAAAGTCTTCACATTGTCATTTTCCAACAGGAATTTTCTTCTCCTGCTTGGAAGGGCCTTCTTGCTTTGTAAAGATGTCAGCTGACACATCCCTTTTTATTAGCTTCATCTTCCTCTTAGAAATCCAGCAGAGAATTCACGTTTCTACCCCCATGCTCATCTTCCTGCAAATACCATTCCTGTTCAAACCGTGCACTAATCCAAGATCCCAGGTACACATTCACAAATGAATTTTCCACTGGCCCTCAAAGTATTTTCCTCTTTACATGCAGCATGTAAACTTGCGTAGGCTCTGCATATGCAACACATGAAACTCAACACACACCACCATCAAATTTCAAGGACAAAACTTCTAGGAAGAAGCCACATTTTCGTCAACAACAGACAGCTTTTAACATATTCCTGGTTTTGGTAGCTTGAGGATTCTTTCTTCCTTTAATGAAATGTTCTTAGATGACCTCACCTGAATTTTGTTATTACCAAAATGACCTGCTTTATCTACTGTAGCAAGATAAACTCATCGTACTGGTCTTCGCGAGAGTGAAGATCATATGCCAGTCTAAGAAGGGGGAATACAAGAGATGACTGAAGCAGAGGAGGACTGTCCTGTGTCCTCAAAATCAGATCTAGCATTTAGCTGTTTCCTCATCATCTATTATCCCACTAATACCTTCCTACCCCAAGCCCAAGCACACCTGCAGAAGGCTTCTAAAAATTCTTCCGAGGGCAACTTAAGATCATGGGCATAGAAGGGGTTATTTGTTTATTCATAAACAGGAACTACAATGGCAAAAGCCACCTTCTTTCCAGTATCTAGGTTTCTAGTGCCCTTAAAGGCAGCAAAACCTCTTCAAATCCCATCATGACTTTATCTGCAAGTTTGTAAGCTTACTGGATCAGACCAACTACTTCAGGGGGCTCTTGCAGCACCTTCTCTTTTCAATTAATATTGTCTTAATATAATGTGAGCATTGAGAGGTATGGGATGATGAAAAAGACAACATGCAGGAAGAAAAACCAGGAGAGTATCTTCTTGCAGCTATTGCAATATCCTAATGCTATTCCATCCTGCTGCACACTCTCCCAATATGATTAAAGAAACCCTCTCCATGGAACTATGCAGAGGAAAATTTATTCCCCATGCTCATGTACCTCTCAAAATTATTTTATTTAGCTGACTTAAGCACTGCCCATTTTATCCTCTTTTTACAGCTTCCCCAAGTTCTATTCAGCTTCATTTTCACTGCTGCCTTTCAGTTACTATTATAATACTATTAATTGCTCCAAGCACTGCAGAAGATGTTGTTACAGCAACAAGCTACATCACTGAGCTCATAGGATTAGCTGGGACAAAAAAAGCCTCATCGCTTTCTGAAATCTCATGAACAAGCATAGCAAAATCTGTATTAACACCCATGAAAGCGGCATTCCAAGTATTCCGGTAGTTGGTTAAAGGTTTCCTTCCTCTTATCTGAACAATAAGTCTCATATGGAATCTGGAAATCTCTGGATGAAATGGCTAGTTCTCTAATCAAAAATTAAACACCCGTACACACACCCGACCAAACATGTGCATACCTGCCATTTCAGCTTTGAAGAACTGAATGAGTGATTGGGTGAAAGAAAGAATCCATTTATCCATGATGTTATTGCTCTCCTTAACTGTGTTCTCATTGTAAAGGAATTCTCTTCCCTCATCCTATCATCAATATAAAAACACAAAACACGTTTTCAAGTCATAAGGGTATATATTCAAACCTCTGTATCTAACCACCTGTCAGCCACTAATATTTTGTCACCTTCACCGTGTTACACTGGTTTCCTAAGAGAGAACATTAAATTCCAGAAACATGTATGCAAGAGAAATAGCTAAGGAAAACCCGACTCCCACTGCTGCTGATTTCACCACACCATACGTTCAACAACAAAGGAGGCCAGTTATTTGGATCTGTTAAACCAGATAAAAAGTAGTACAGCACACAACAGTATGCCGTCGTTCTTTCCCTGTTTGCAGTATAAGTCATAGCTTCCAGACACAAGGTAGGACTCCTGAATTTACGTAACTCCTTCATCTAGGAGGATCTGAAGCATTTACAAGAAATGTACTATAAAGATGAATTCTATTTGGGGAAAGGGCATATAAACTATATAATTAAAGAGCATGTGACAATGTCAACAGATTAAAACATAGAAAAATGTAACCACCTGAAAAACAGGTGGAATTTTTAGGCATCCAACATGCATGTAGTGCATTTTGTTGCTTTCCAGAATACTGATGTTTGCACCCATCTGAGAAATTTCCTAACACTTTGCTGGTCCTGTAGGGCATTGCAAGCAAGACAACAAGTAAACACATTTGTTGCTGCCTACAGTCTGACTCTTTTCCATGCGAATGTTCTTATGACTGGTTGAAAACAGGGCGGTTGTTCATTTTTTTCGGATTTACAAACAGTATTTAACATCTGGTTTTAAGAGTCTTTGGACTTTCCCTTCTCTGAGAGTCCACATGAAAAAATCTGTTTGGATTATTCGACCCAGTAATTATGCATCCACTTACATAGTATAAAGGAGAAGATTCTTAGGAAAGAAACATATCTGCACACCCAGAAGTGCAGCAATCCCAGTGTGAGGTCAGCGATCATTTAACCAACTACAGTTACTGTGGTAATTACAGAAAGCATGAAATTATTATTAGACTTCATCCAGGACACTGGGATTGTAGTTTCTCTCTTGCAGGAGGCAGAATACAATGAAAAAGTTGTTTAAGCCTGTGCATGAAATCTAATTTAAGCACTATCACCTCCAATAGCACATTCTTTTGCCTAATATGGTGCATAGGAATGGTTTCACTATCTATTGAGAAAGAAAAATTACATCTGCTGAATTACCAAAACTATCTGCTTAAGCACCCGGGTTTTCCACTGGGGTCTTCCACCCCCAATTTGGCTCATCTTGCAAGATTT
The DNA here is from genome assembly GCF_965638725.1 of Aptenodytes patagonicus. Lineage (NCBI taxonomy): Eukaryota > Metazoa > Chordata > Aves > Sphenisciformes > Spheniscidae > Aptenodytes > Aptenodytes patagonicus. The sequence continues at coordinate 4,514,068 of NC_134956.1, forward strand.
AATGGGATCACAGCAAAAATCTGCAAAGCACACTTTAGATAATTCAAAGGTCAAACAAGAAAAACTGAAGTGTATTTTTGGGGCAATGCGTAAGTTTGTCTGACGAATGCTGTCTAGGGATCCTAAAAAAAGATTTGTTAAATATTAGGATGTGAAGTTACCAGACTTTCTTCCCAAAAGGGGTTGTTAAAAAGATAAAACCATTTACTTAAGTCAGCTATTTACTGTACTATTTATTGAAAACAGCTGCCTTTATTGCTTCAAATGGCAGCTCTCCACAGCGATTAGGCTGCGACTGTAATTTCATGCATGGTACGAGGTTTGAACTTTTTCCGCTTAGTTCCCACTCTCCCATAAAAGTCTGCACTAACAAGTGCTAACCTTCTATCATTAATCTCAGCTGAAAGATTAAAATTGGTTTCAGCAGAAACTATACAATATACACATAAAATCTTCAATTTAAATGAAAAATTACTATAAGAAAGAAATTGTAATCTTGCTTTAATTCTGAAAGTGTAGAAACTCATGTCACTTATACAACATCTTTTAGTAGCTTTCAAAAGTAATCTACAAGTCTAAAGCATTATTGCTTTTATGATGATTTACCTTTCTTTCCACTCCATTTCTTTATTTTTTTCCAAGTTGTATTTAAATTTAACTTTAAAAAAAAATTAACTATCACGTTACAGAAGGCAATCTTCTTGCTGTGGTTAATGTATTCAGTATCGAGTATTCCCAAGTTAAACATCTTTATGCAGATTCATCATTGAAGTTACAGTAAATGAGTTAGCTCAAGAAATTGTCACAGCAGCCACTACTGAAAATAACTTTCTTTTCATTACTTATTTGCAGTTCTATTTGTATTAAATCTGTATGCTGTTAAGCAATGTTTTCAGTGCAGAGAAACTTGCAGTCCAGATGCCATCCTCCGACGGCATCCCTCCTGTGATGTACCCATGCCCAACTACATGATGTGGGGTAACAGCAGCAGCAGCACTCAAGGCAGTATTAGCGACACCTACTGCCTCCAAGCTACTACTCAAACACTGGTAAGACAATTACTAGAAAACCAACAAGGCTTAGTATGGACATTTCAGAAGGATGCCCTCAAGCACATGTGGTACCTGGCTTTTAACTGGTGTTCCCAGCAAGGTGACTAGCAGCAGATAATTGCTTAGTATGTATTAACTCCACAGACTCGAAGTCCCTACCTTGTTCTCTAATTTCAGGAGTACGAATGCAATAGCATCACATTTCTTTCAAATAAAAGGGAATCAAGAGCACCCTAATCTGAGAAATGATAGCTGTTACGTCTTGACAGTCCCCTGCCTTTCACTCCTCCTTTCTATATAAGGAGAAGCTTGGTCAAGAAGAGAAAGATGCAGGGTGATTATAGCTTTATAAAACAGGGTACAAACAGCAAATAACACAGAAATTAACAGCAAGTATATACAGCCTGATCTAACTTTGAAGTCAGCCTGGCTTTGAACAAGGAGGTAAAGATCAGATGACCTCCAGAGTCAGAGTCCAGACCTCCCTTCCAATCCAAATTTCTCTACGATGCTAATTCACTTTAACAGTGGAAGAAGCACAAAGCCCCCTTCCACTTTGCTTTTCCATGCTCGAGAGATCTGTACCTTATGTTGCAGGATCTGAACATTCTGAACAAGAAAGCGATATGCATTGTACCAGGGCAGGAAGACATCCTTTAGTATATCCCTTACACCTTCCTCCTTAAACCTCAGGTTTTCTGCTCTTACCACAGGAGAATTGATCAGGTATAACCTGCAAAATAAGAACACAATACTTAAAAGCTTAAAACTGCATATACTGATAGAAATGCACTTAAAATGTACAGTAAACCCTAGAGAGCCGCATAGCAAGAGAAAGATACCCGAGGGAGCAGTTTCACACTAAGAACTCTAAGGAAGACAGTATTGTAAGCATGTAACATATTGAACATACGACAATTTACTTCCTAGGAATCCTACAGGATTATTTTTGTGATATTGCATATGGACCTTGAATTGGAATTTAAATTTTTGTTTTTACTCTAGAAGTTAATTGAAGTGATAACACATGCTCAGACACTATCACAGTATAAAACAAGCAGTGGATACATGGAATTAGTGTTCATCTTTAGAATGGCACCTATAGTTTTGGTAATATTTTGAATTCCTTAACAATGACACAGTACCTTTCTGCTCAATCTAGTTAATTTCCTCAATTATAAAAAGCTTTGGGCCCATTGCAAACACAGGACTAAGGAGCAAGGCAAAACAGGCAAATCAATGTAAAAGAGCAGAAATTAACATTTTCAAGAAAAACAGCCCCAAAAGAGGACAAAGGATGTACAAATGTGTCTCAGCTCCAGAAACAGCTCAGCAGAGGATTCAGGTGGTGCTGACTACTTATATCAGAAGCAGCCCCTCACAGAATCATGCCCGCCTCGGCCAAGGGAGTTCATCTATACATGAAATCCACCCTGTCTAGGGAGATCCTCCTTGGGTCAGTCTCTCTCAAGCTAACAGTTCCTCATTTCAGAGGGACAGACATGTCCCCCAGCTTCCTTGCTGGCTGTGAGTTCACAAAACATCATCTTTACATTTTATCCCATCTTCTTCCCTAAACAAATATTCTGTCTACGGACACAAACTGGTGCCTATCAAGTTAACTCAAAAAGAAACCAGGTCTTACTTGGGTATCAAAAAAAACTTGAATACAAACTTGATTTAGATACACTCCATTTAATTTTCCAAATATGAAAAACAAACCAAACTTTTTTTGTTTTAAGGATTGTGGCATTTCTCAATAGAAATTTATTAACTCATTTTCTCGCATTTTATCAACTTTTAAAATCATGACTCTAAACTAACATATCTTTACAGGAACTTCCTTTAGGAGGCTTTAAAATCTTAATGGGGTTTGACACAGCACATTCAAGAATACCAGACCATAAATTCTTCAGGAGACGGCTTCTTGCATAAAAATGAATACATAAAAATAGAGCTGCCAGAGTAAACAGACAGTAATGCAGCACAGAAATGGGCATGCATTGGGTTGTCAAGCATTGGAACAGGCTGCCCAGGGAAGCGGTTGAGTCACCACCCCTGGAGGCATTTAAAAGACGTGTAGACATGGCGCTTACTGACATGGCTTAGTAGTGGACTTGGCAGTGCTAGGTTAACGGTTGGACTTGATCATCTTAAAAGGTCTTTTCCAACCTAAACAATTCTATGGTTCTATGATTTTCAGTACTGTATTGAAAAAAAAAGTATTTTTAAACATGATACTGGAATTCAAATTATAAATTTACAAAAGTACAGAACAATTAAGCATGATAATGAAACTAGAATTTAAGTGTATATTTAAATCAAACTTCCCATCACAATTTTTTATGTGTTTATTACTCATTATTTATTTCAGAACTCAAACATAACTTTGCTCCGAATGCGAGAGGTAGTCTGGCCCCAGGGTACAGCAGGATACTCCAGGCCTTTTACCCATTTGGGACTTACCTAAAATAACGACCACTTCAAATTGCCTCCACTGCTTTCCTCCTGAAGAGGCAGCAATGCAAACTAATCAGAACCATGAAGGATCCACTAAATTGCTCCTTTGCACCCACCTCAGCAGCACTCGCTGCAGAATCTATCAGAAGTCTTCTTAAAATAGCTCTTAGTATGAGAAATTAAAGAAAATGTAGCTCTCCAAGGCTACAGTTTTGTTTGTTAGTTTTTAACATAGCAGCCCTACGCTGCCTTACAATATGTAAATGTTAAAAGAATACTAATTTCCTGAATTATTCCAATGCAAACTTACTTACATCTATTATATGGAAAGAGAAATAAGGTACCCAATAAAGGAAGAATTCTATCAATTTAGTTACACCCAGCGATATTACCCATTGGGCAGAAAATAAAACCTTCCTCAAATCAAGCCAGTATTATCAAGTTTTCTAACAATGTATGAGAAACAATAAAGTACCCTCCTTTTCATCTCTCTAAAACAGTAGTCTATGGCTTTATGTTATTTCTTCTATATTTTAAGAACAGATTGAGAGGAGAATGTAACACATCACTTCTAATAGCAATACTTACCTCAGGATACGTGAAAGCAAAGGGCTTGTAAATACTATGACCAGCAAATTCTCTTTCTGACATAGTTCAACTCTGACAGCTATCCAACCCAAGTCATGGGCCTTAGGAATATCGAAATATAACTGGTTTTGACAATTCTTACAGACTTCACACAGGATTCAAGTTTCAGGAAGTCTAAAGTTGGGTTGTTAAATTTACTGTGCTGTTATTTCTTCTGTTCGCCCTTTCTATTCAATTCCATATTCATTTAAACAACTTACGTCTGTATTTTCTGCTGATCTATTTATCAAAGCAGCAGTTAGAGAGTGTGTGTGTGTACACGTACACTGCAAAAGCTAAACTAATTCTGCAGGGAAACAGTGCCAAGGAAAAAACTCAGTTGTAGGTTTTTCTATAAACAGAACATATCAAGAGCTTCAGCGAATAAGCAGAGACAACTGAATCGCAGAGCTCCTTCCATAAATGAACCTAGTCTGCAATGCTTTTTACTCTCTATGTGGGTGTATGTATAAATAAATGTGACATTAAAGAATGAGTGCACAGGCAGAAAAATGAATTAGCTTTTTATAAATCAAAAAAACATGAATAATGGGAGCGTAACTTCTGGTGTTTGAGATTTTTTGTTTTGTTTTATAAAAAAAGGCAGATTTTTTCCAACGGAAACATCACCTGTGATTTAAAAATCTCCAATATGAGTAACTCCAACCCTTTTCATTCATATTGTTTCAGCTACCAATTCACTGATACTCTGCTAATACCCCTTGATTATTTGTAAAGAACAATTTTGGTCAAATTTAAGAAATCCACCCAACTCTCCATTGTAAGCATATATGAAAAGTTAATTTACTAGGTCTTTTAAATGCTAAAGCTTCAAACAATAAGGAACTTCACATCCATTTTTTAAAATTATCTAGAACAAGCAACAATCATCTTTCTCAAATAAACAAAAAAACACTGTACACTAAGCTTTCATTCAGCCCAATCGTTACCGTGTATAGTTGTAACATACAATTCAACATGTGTGATAGTTTAAGGTTTTCTTATATATAGGAAGAATTACAGGGCTCTCGAGAAATGCGTAAGCAGTGTACTCCCGCAGTTACTAAAATGTCTTTACTGTACTTTTACCTCAAGGTACCACTTCATGCATGTAGTTAATGCATCTAGCCGAAGTACCAGGTGACTGCATAATTATGTGGATATGTTAGTATAACTTTAATGAAACACTTGAACTGTTTAATCTCTGTTTGACCAGGACAATTTATATATACACATTAGGTTGCTCCACTTCTGCTTTTCTGGTTTCACTATTATTAGGTACATATTGTATACTTACACCAGCAAAAGAGAAATGCTTTCTCTTTAGAAAATGTATAGTATAAGCAGCAAACAAACATTTCTGTGCATTATATAATGTCTGCTATGAACAGAAAGCTAACATATCAGACTGTACATTAATTAAGTAAATCCTACCTTAGTGCATCAGCTCCATAACTATTTACAATACTCATTGGATCAGGATAATTCTTCTTCCTTTTGCTCATCTTTTGGCCGTCACTAGAAGATATCAGAATGTAGGCATAAATTCCCAGAATTCTTGTAATACATGGATAAAGAAAAAAGGCCCTTCAAATCCAGCTTAATTCCTCTGTCCTATTATGTTCTTGGTAGCATAGACATAATTATATATTAGCACATCATTTCAGTATGACTGGTGAACCCACAAGAGCAACTGAAAAACAACCCAAGAGGCTCCCAAAAGTTCCAAATCTAAGCAGGAAATCTGTCTTTCCTAACAAAGCTGAGGGAAGATGTGCTTCTTTAAAATCAATCCCTCCAGCCCACTGGCAAAGCTTTATTTGAAAATAAAAGGAAACAAATAATTAACTTATTAAAAATTACATCTAAAAGTAGATTTATAATCCCCTTTACTCTGCATAACAGAATTTCCTATTCTTTCCTATTCTGACTTGTTACTCATTTTCTCTCTCTCTAGGAGGGACTAATCCTGCTGGAAAGAACCTAGTGCAACAGATAGCTGGGATGTGTAAACCTCATACTCTCAGGTGCCTCTTACCTCCTGCAACAGCGATATCTCCCTGACATGTCTTAACAGCTCCAACATCCATTTCAGATTTAATTTACAATTCGCAGGGACTTATCTGAAATATTCTTTGGCTAAAAAAATCTGTTCGTGAAAGAACTGACTGACATACCAACCTGGCAAGAACAAGGCCATTCACAATTACATTCTTGAAAGGAGGCCTTCCAAAAAGAGCAGTGGACAGCACCAGCAAAGTGTAGAACCTGAAACAAGAGACAACGTAAACGTGACTTTCTAAATATGCCAAACGAAAGTCTGCATGTCCTTCATTACAAAAGAAATTTTTCATTATGTTGTTTTACTCTAGCAAAGTTAAAATTTAAGTATATGGAACACTTATGTGGCAAAGACTCAGAAGAGAAGCTTATTTTAAGTAGACCTTTTTCCTCTTTGTAGCATATCGTGCTGTTTGCTCAGCTGTGATCTACTAGTCCAAGAAGGCTGCAAAATTGTAATAGTGAGCATTAGGAAGGTTGTGAAGAAGAAGATTTCAGCATTTTCTCCTTTAATACAGAAAAGGGAATTCCGTCTCTGAACAAGCTCCCTATTTGCTCACTGTAAACCTCTGAACACAGAACCAGTCAGGAACAAACACGGCAAACAGGACTGGCACACTTTTTGTGTGTGTTAACGTGTGTATTCTTCAGCCTAGCAGACAACAGAACAGTTACTGCTGGGAGCATAAAAGCAAGTTAGCAAAAGTGAGCAGAGCCTCCTTCCGATCAAACTTAGCTGGGTAAATTAGCCATCACTATAAAATATGAGAATGTAGGCATTCCCCACAACAAAGGGCAGTAGAGGGTTTCTCCCCCCATTTGATATGTTTACAATACCTGTATAAACTATCTAGGACACTTAGGAAATCAGCGTTGGAGCAAGCACAGGCACCTATTGTTCAGTATGTCGATATATGATCATATCTGAGAAATTAAGTGGAGGTGCAAGATGACGTGATAATTTCATACTCAGGAGTCACAACCTTCACCAAAGGAGGCATCTATGAGCTTCTGTAACTGCACTGCTGGTAATTGCTTTTAAGAAAATAACTGGAGGGTGGGCCACAGCTTTCCTGGTTTAAAATGAGTATCACACTGACGATTGCTTAGCAACCTTAAAACAGCATATGATTATACAAAAGCTAATTGATTTAGAATAAGGCACAGGAGGTTATGCCTCAGAACTATGCATTTGCATGAAGATTTAGTGGAGAAACATTTCAGTTAAAAAAAAAGTCCATCTGTATATTCCAAAGTAGTTTTTATCAAAAAGCTGCCTATAATTGCAAAAGCATTATTCTGACACTTGAGGGTCCAAAGCTGCTATGTGCATTACTGCATTTATTAAGTGGCTTACACAACAGCTCTGATGCTTATCTCTCAGACAGGCTTTTAACTCTCAAAATCACCTCAATTCACACTGTAGGATCCAAATTCTCTTTATTAAATTGCATTGTAATTTCATGAATTTTAACCAACACTCCTCCACCTGCACACAAACACATGCACTCAAAATCCCCATCTTCATTTTTAACTTTCTTAAGAAAACCCCTAAACACAAACATCTGAGCATTTACTCAGATGATCGACACCTCAAGCCTACAAGACTGACAGTTCATTACAAACACAGCAGTACTTCTTTAGTATATAGTATGAAGGTACCTCATTGACAAACTCTCATCGCTTTCTGCAAACTGGTCGCAAATTCTTGTATTAGAGCAGGTGCCTTTGCAATTAAAAAGAACAAAGCAAAACCAACTAGAAGAGATTTCAATACTGTTTGTATTAAGGAATTGTACAGACAGACTGTGGCCACCAAAAAAATACATTCAAGAACTTTTCACAAATTTTGTTATTTGCATTGTCAAACCCAATGAACCTCAGCAATGAGGTACCTTAGTTGATGACAGTTGCAAGACTGTCCGAGATCCTGGGATCCACCGTTCTGACATAACTCTTCTTACTCTTTCTCAGATTATCCTTTTAAAAAAATTCACCTCATTCACTCTGAATACTTTAAAGGAGTGTCTCTCTGCACCTTATTTTTGAAATATCTTGTCCACAGACACATTTGTTTCTGACATCTTCCTCGACTTACCTCTGCTGCTTCATCTTCCATTCACCAAATCTCAGTCTGCTTCTAGTTATGTCCTTGCAGACACATAGCTATCAGCCAAAACAATAGTAAAAAAAACCCCTTAACACCACAGAGACAGAAGTCCACTTTTTTGCTCTTCTTCCCTCCTCTTCCACTCCCCCCAAAAGGGGGAAAGTGTTCCCTCCCTCTTTTCTCCTTTCTTGAACAACTGTGGGTAAATTCATAATCCTGTGGTTCATGCCAAAAACCTTCAGCTGTGAATTCCCTGTAGGCCACCACATTCTGACCGTGGCTATAAGTCTTGTTGCATCTCCCTATATACAATCAGAGATAGAGCCTTTCCTACCAATCTGTCCAGACTGCCAGTCTTGCAACCCAACTACTGTAAGGTTTTTTCCTCTGGCCTTAACAACTATAATTCAGCTCTCATATCCATGCAGAAACTCATCAAGAAGATCACTCTCCCAGCTCATCACCCTGGTCACACTAATTTTCCCCTTGTCTCCCTTGATTTTCTCTGTTGAGTCAAACAGAAGCCACCAGACCTGAACCTCCTGAGCCTTTCACCACCTACCAGTCCTCACTGAACGTCAGCTCCAGTCTCTGACCTGACATAAAACCAATCTTCATTCTGAATCTTAACATTTTACACAGTATGCTTAAAAAAAAAAAAAAAAAATCATACTATGCTCTTAACGCTTCAGAACTCACCAGCTTGTTGTTCACTTAGGCCTGTTATGATATAGCGCTATCATACTAGCGGAAAGATATCTTCTCTTCTAAACATCCTCATTTTTTTCCGAGACTTAGGAAAAGGTAACTAAAAGCCTAACAGTTTTAGAATGAGAACCCTTCTTAAGAACAGCCTGAGAGACCTTTACCTTTTACTAAAAAACCCCACCACCTCACATCTTAATTCCTTCTTTCTTTCACAAAATAAAAGTGCTCTTTTGCAAATCACAGAACACTAGCTGTTACCAGAGCACCAGCTTATTAACAGACATGAGCACCATGGGAAAGGCATAAGCATCATGTATTGAGGCAAGCGTTTTGATATTCCACCCACAAACAGGTGAGATGGAGTTCGGTATGGTGAAGACTTACAGTAACTCTTAAGCTGATGTTAAAAACAAAAAACAATCTACTCTAGATTGTAATGCAAAAGTTTCCATTTGCACATTGCCTACAGCACACAACACAAGTGTGTGGGCTCAAACCGAAGCACAGCGGGTGTACGTCTACCACCACAGAGTCACCGCTGGCATTAGCATCAACTTGGACTTAGAATCATAGAATAGTTTGGGTTGGAAGGGACCTCTAAAGGTCATCTAGTCCAACCCCCCCCTGCCGTGGGCAGGGACATCTTCAACTAGATCAGGTCACTCAGAGCCCCTTCCAACCTGACCTTGAATGTTTCCAGGGATGGGGCATCCACCACCTCTCTGGGCAACCTGTGCCAGTGCCTCACCACCCTCAGCGTAAAAAATTCTTCCTTATACCTAGTCTAAGTCTACCCCCCTTTAGTTTCAAGCCATTCCCCCTTGTCCTGTCACAACACACCCTGCTAAAAAGTTTGCTGCCATCTTTTTTATAAGCCCCCTTTAAGCACCAATAGGCTGCAATCAGGTCTCCCCAAAGCCTTCTCTTCTCTAGGCTGAACAACCCCAACTCTCTCAGCCTTTCTTCATGGGAGAGGTGCTCCATCCCCCTGATCATTTTCGTGGCCCTCTTCTCGACCCACTCCAACAGGTCCGTGTCTTTCTTATGCTGAGGGCTCCAGAGCTGGACGCAGTACTCCAGGTGGGGTCTCACCAGAGCAGAGTAGAGGGGCAGAATCACCTCCCTCAACCTGCTGGCCTCGCTTCTTTGGATGCAGCCCAGGATACGATTGGCCTTCTGGGCTGCGAGCGCACGTTGCTGGCTCGTGTCCAGCTCTTCATCCACCAGTACCCCCAAGTCCTTCTCGGCAGGGCTGCTCTCAATCCCTTCATCCCCCAGCCTGTGCTGATACCAGAGGTTGCCCCAACCCAGGTGCAGGACCTTGCACTTGGCCTTGTTAAACCTCATGAGGTTCACACAGGCCCACTTCTCCAGCTTGTCCAGGTCCCTCTGGATGGCATCCCGTCCCTCTGGCGTGTCGACCGCACCACTCAGCTTGGTGTCATCTGCAAACTTGCTGAGGGTGCACTCGATCCCACTGTCTATGTCACTGATGGAGATATTAAACAGTACCGGTCCCAGTACGGACCCCTGCGGGACGCCACTCGTCACCAATCTCCATCTGGACATTGAGCCGTTGACCACTACCCTCTGGGTGCAACCATCTAACCAACTCCTCACCCACCGGACAGTCCACCCATCAAGTCCGTACCTCTCCAGTTGAGAGAGAAGGATGTTGTGGGGGACCGTGTCAAAGGCCTTACAGAGGTCCAGACAGATGACATCTGTAGCCCTTCCCATGTCCACTGATGTAGTCACTCCATCACAGAAGGCCACTAGGTTCATCAGACAGGACTTGCCCTTGGTGAAGCCATGCTGGCTGTCTCGAATCACCTCCCTGTCCTCCGTGTGCCTTAGCATAGCTTCCAGGAGGATCTGTTCCATGATATTCCCAGGCACAGAGGTGAGACTGACTGGCCTGTAGTTCCCCGGGTCTTCCTTTTTTCCCTTTTTAAAAATGGGGGTGATGTTTCCCCTTTTCCAGTCAGTGGGAACTTCACCAGACTGCCACGACTTCTCAAATACGATGGATAGTGGCTTAGCAACTTCATCCGCCAGTTCCTTCAGGACCCGTGGATGGATCTCATCAGCTCCCATGGACTTGTGCACCTTCAGGTGCCTTAGGTGTTCTCGAACCTGATGTTCTCCCACAGTGGGCGGCTCTTCATTCTCCTAGTCCACACCTTTGCCTTCTGTGGCTTGGGCGGTGAGGCTCGAGCACTTGCCAGTGAAGACCGAGGCAAAAAAGTCATTGAGTACCTCCGCCTTCTCCATATTCCAGGTAAACAGGTCTCCCGTTCCGTTCCAGAGAGGGCCCACATTTTCCCTCATCTTCCTTTTTTCCCTGACGTACCTATAGAAGCTTTTCTTGTTGCCCTTGACATCCCTGGCCAGATTTAATTCTATCAGGGCTTTAGCTTTCCTAACCTGACCCCTGGCTGCTCAGACAATTTCTCTGTATTCCTCCCAGGCTACCTGGCCTTGCTTCCACCCTCTGTAGGCTTCCTTTTTGTGTTTGAGTTTGTCCAGGAGCTCCTTGTTCATCCACACAGGCCTCCTGGCATTTTTGCCAGACTTCCTCTTTGTTGGGATGCATCGCTCCTGAGCTTGGAGGACGTGATCCTTGAATATTATCCAGCTTTCTTGGGCCCCTCTTCCCTCCAGGGCTCTGTCCCATGGCACTCTACCAAGCAGATCCCTGAAGAGGCCAAAGTCTGCTCTCCTGAAGCCCAGGGTAGTGAGCTTGCTCTGCGCCCTCCTCGGTGCCCTCAGGATCTTGAACTCCACCATTTCGTGGTCACTGCAGCCCAGGCTGCCCTTCAGCTTCACATTCCCCACCAGCCCCTCCTTGTTGGTGAGAACAAGGCCCAGCATAGCACCTCTCCTCGTTGGCTCCTCTACCACTTGGAGAAGGAAGTTATCATCGACGCATTCCAGGAACCTCCCAGATTGCTTATGCCCTGCCGTGTTGTCCCTCCCAACAGATGATATCGGGGTGGTTGAAGTTCCCCATGAGGACCAGGGCTTGTGAGCGTGAGGCTGCTCCTATCTGTCTATAGAGGGCCTCATCCGCTCGGTCTTCCTGGTCAGGTGGCCTGTAGCAGACCCCCTCTGTAATGTCACCTGCCCCTGCCTTCCCTTTAATCCTGACCCACAAGCTCTGGGACAGCTCCTCATCCATCCCCAGGCAGAGCTCCATGCACTCCAGCTGGTCATTGACATAGAGGGCGACACCCCCTCCCTGTCCTTCCTAAAGAGCCTGTATCCCTCCATCCCAACACTCCAATCATAGGACTTCTCTTGTTATTTTTCCAGGGCCAATCTTCAGCTGAATTAGTGAGATGATTCAGTTCAGCCTACTAAGGAAAGGGAAAGAAGCTGCTTATCCACAGGTTACATTTGCTATTTAAAGAAGAGGACATTATAAACCAGAAACATGATAGTTAGAGGATCTGGATGTTGCACTGCACTCAAGTTCAGATTAATACCATACTATAAAAAGGCCAACTCATGTAAAAATTACAAATGCATTCTTTAAGGGCACTAGAGAGCTTCAGTGGATGCGTATGAGATCAGACTTATCTTTTCATCTGTCATGTCTCCCACACATGGTTTGAAGTATAGCACTAAAAGAAACACCGCAGCAAGCGTGTGACACATACTAATCCACTGTGACATCCCAATCTCAAATAGCTAAACCACGAAACCTAAAATTTATCATTCCTCCTGTATTTTTACTGGAATTGTAACTACCGAGAATAAATTTTGTATCCACATAAAAAACCCAAACCATTTTTAATGCTGTTGAACTTTTACAATTCAGTAGCTCCTTTGCACGGTGTAAGAATGATTATGTTGTCGAGTTTCTTTAATTTGTTTTCATTTTTTGGCATCTAAATTACAATAAATGCCCTTTCATCTTTATAAAATGTAGCAGGGCAAAAATCAGTTTCTGACTGTGTCTTTTGCATGCATTCTATATGTCTTTATCATGTGTTCTTTTATTTGTTTCTTTTCTTTAGAAAATTGTGCCTTTTTTTAAATTTTTTTCAGATAAAAAGAATAAAAAAAGAGGCAAAACTAAGTTTTTAATTCTCCTTTCGTAGGCATAATGAACAATGTTGCAGAAAGACTAATACACGAAATCACTAGTATTACAACTTTTCAAGCTGTTTTTCTCCATTCCTCCTTCATTCTAACGTTGTCCTAGCCTCCCCCAGTCCCCAAAGCACAGCTGCTGCAGAGTAAGCAGTTTTTCTCCCAGATAAAAAAAAAACCTATCGCTTTTCTTCAAGATGAAACAGGTATTATTTAAATATAATTTATAGTATATAACATTCCATTTTACATTTAATGTTTCCTAAATTAGCATTTGTCAAATTAACAGTGCTGTATCCACATGCTATATGCAACAGTAAAGAAAAAGTAAATGAAGAAACATAGGGTTCACTGTACATACTGGATCCAACACTGAAGAGCAGCAAGCACAAAAGTGACCTGCAAATGACATCAGTATGTCCCTCTATTGCTGGGTTTCATGCTACTCAACAGTACTTAGTTGTATACTAACGGTGAAAAGCACCGTGACTAGTAAGCTGTGATACACAATTGTGGAGAGCACAAAGTTGAAGATCAAAGATCAACACAAACAGATGGCCTAACAAAGACTACTTTTGGGGGGGAAATAAAAAAGAAAGGAAAAAAAAAAATCACTATACATGTAAGAGGTCAGTTTTAACTAAGTTCATCAGGTTGCCCTAATTCTGACCTCTGTGAAGTACTGCTTTGAGGACCCATTACAAACATTATGCGTAACACTAACTAGGTAAGGTGCAGCTATATTCTGAAAAGTATTTAATATGCCATGAGGAGTCCATGTTTCACTACGTGAGACTTAAGTGGTCCCTCCCCAACTGCCAGACTTGCAAATGTAACTTCCGTTTTGAGGACCTAGATAATTTTTTGCATCACAAGTAAGGGGCTGCAAAGTAAAGACACCTTTCGCTATATTCATGAAACTTATTTTTATTTAGCATCATGCCTCAAATGTTTCCTTGCTCAAGCCTCCTGGCTTTGTGAGTACGTATAAACCTTGCTCTCAACTTCGCAAACATACAAAAGCCCACCTCTTACTGCTTTGTTTGGGTTGGTTGGTTGGGGGAGTAGAGGAGTGGGCAAAGGGAGGTGCCAACTATGCTCCAGAGGAAATCAGTTTATTTAACTCTAATAACGCAAGTTACTGCATGGAAGATTTCTACTTGTACATAGTCATATATACTAATCTAGAAAACACAAAAATTCATCTTAAAAACCTGTCAGTTTTCACAGCCAACTTCAAAAATAGAATAAACACTTAAAAATGCCAAAACTAAAACTGTATGTATGCATGCATGCACGAGAAATTACCCAAAGAAAATCTGAGATTAGAGAAAAATTTTCATCAATGACTGAAAAGCATTTATCCAGAGAGGAATCAAATAAGCAGATGAAGTTTATAGTTAGAAAATTTGATTTTTGTAAGCTATAAGATCTTAACAACATAAGGTTTGACTTAATTTGTTTTTTCCCCACTCATATAAACCCAAAATTCAAATTTAATCTAGGGGGCAAAAATGACTAGCCTATACATTGGCTTGAAATCCTCAAAACATTGACTTCCATTTCAACTGATTCAACTGCTGTTCTGTTTCTAGTAGATAACTCAAGTTCTATGATAATTCAGCCGCTGAGATTCTTCCTCACCAGGACAAAGATCTGCCCTATTACCTAATGACGTTTTCCGCAAGAGCCGGGAATATTGCTTGCTAACATGTAGTCTTTTTGCAACATTTTTGTCACCAAGCTTTAGAATACCTTGCATTTTACTGAAAAAAAGAAATCATACACTTATCTATACAACATTAAAGGATCAGCCAGATGTAACGGTGTTAGACACAGGGCAATAATATCACATAATAAAGTGGCAGAAAATTACCATCCTCGGGTTTGGTCAATGCCTTCAGCAATGAAGTCAGCAGGGAAAGCATCTTCAAGTTCTTTTTTGTTTTCAAATGGATAATGGACTTGTGCATAAGGCATGCTTCCACTCTCAAACCAGCAATCGAAAACTTCAGGGACCCGGTGCAGTAAGCCCTTGCCACAGTGCGAAGGAATAGTTAGGTGATCAATACTATAGGAAAGAAAGATTGACAAATTCAAACAAAAACAAGAATTAGCACAAAAAGTTACCTAATATGCAAGCATAAGGTTATGACAGGAATTTTTATTTTAATGATTCTTCAAAAAGGTCAGCATTTCCTTTGACAATTTTTATAATTTAAAGTTATTTTAGAGATTTTTTTTTTGTATTAACAGTGTTTAAGACCGAAGAAAGGAAAATTTATACATGTTAATCGCAAGTCCTCTTACTACTTTTCTATTCTCCCTAAATCTGTTTCTCAGGGTTTGGGAAAAACAGTATTTTTTATGTCTGCTCAACTATTTTTAATGAGTTAACAGTCTCTGTGACCGACCTTTCTCGATGGAGATCAGTGACTTTCACTCCAGACAGCTCTTCCAATTCTGCCACTGAACCAATACAAACTACCTGTAAGAGACACTCAAGAAATTTAGTCAGTTATTTGCACACAGTAGCAATTTTTTTTAACATTAGACAGGAGACTTGTAGGTCAGTCAGCATCTTCTGAAGTAGCCAAGATAGCTGAAAAGACAACAAAAAATTTGTTGTCCCCTTCTTCAACTTAACAAAGCAGCAAACGATGTTAGATACCACTGCCCGATTTAATACAATTCATGACAGAATAACTGGAGACTTTGAAGAACAAGCGTGTTGTCAGATATCAAAAAAGGTTGGGTTTTGTTGTTTGGTTGTTTTTTTTTTCAAAACAACCCACAACCAATCACCTCTGAAAATTCAATGATCCTGACTTTTATATAGATAGGAGTTTCAGATCCCAGGTTCCTCTTCTGAAGCTAAGGTAAGCAGCTAAATTGCTCATAATTGAGTGTAAGTGTTCCATCCCGGGTACACTAAACTGTTCATATTAATGGCTTCTTATTTAAAGTGAAAAAAAAGCATCACAGCTAACAAAGTGGTTGTTAAGAAAGGTACAGACTTCTCTTGTTTTTATTGCATCAACACACTATCTAAGAAAAAAAGGAAAAAGTTTCAGTAACAGACTTGCATCAACGTCATGAAATGTTGATGAACCAAATGATTCTGAAAACTGTATGTAGGAGAAAAGGAAAAAAAAGCAAAGCTTTCTTTGCTTTAGGTTTTAATCAAGTTTAAGCCTCCCAGGGCCCTGTGGCCCTCTCTCATCTGGCAGGATTCACGAGCCACAAGCTGCAGTACAGGTCTGGATTTTGGAGATCCAGTCCAATTTGGAATTGCCATGGATAAAACTGTTTTTTGACAGATCTGACAGGGAAGGAGTTAAATGTACCAACGTAAAGTAGGCTAGGCATTTTTCACATAAGATAACTTTCTAACTTGCTCTTAGGATACAGCAAGTCAGAGCAGTGCTCAATTCCTATAGCTAGTCTTAAATATATGCATAGTATACACACAGAAATTATGACTAACCAAAAGGTTTTGGTGTATTTAATTTAAAAAAATTGTCATGAATTACAGAGAAGATAGAAACTCAGTCTGATTTGGTTTTTAAGCCATGATTTTCCTAGTCTGATTCAACTGCTGATGTGCATTACTAATCACCATCTTTTATTGTTAAAGTACTTTTGAAATGTAACTTTTTCATTACTTATCTATTTGTCTTATTTTTCTACAGGAAATGAAGCATTACAATGATTACAATAGTCAAGTACAACAGTCTGCAGTTTGCATAGCAAACCACACCAGGGGATTGATCCCTGTTAAAAATACGCCTTTATCAACGAACTATTTTTAACCCAGATCTGTTCTTCATTCACCATGTGGCCCCATAAGCAATCGTACAAGCTCAAGTGAGCAGGCAGCAGGTGCTTACTTCAGCACTGCTGGCCGAAGAAAAGGTTTTAATAGCAGCATGGGTAAAAAATACCCTCGTATACACTGATTACTTCATCTTTGCTAACCTTACTATTTAAACATACTTTCACACTATGCTCTGGGTTAAAAGCTGCTGGGTTAAAAATTGTTTCTTTTTGAACCAAACATTTCAATATTCAAGTAAGATTCTGAATATTGGATGCATCTGCAGAACTGCACCCAGCAGAACATATTCAGAGAAGAGGTAACCCCAAGTCCACATGAAAAATCCAACAGGCACCAAAGGAACACAGATATCGCCATAAGACTGCCTCTGTCCAAGTCAGCAGGACGGAGCTACTCTGTCCCAAAGGTAGCTTATTAGATACTCGAAGGCAAGAGAACAATACAGCAAGTAGATGCTAATCAAATCCAATCCCTCATTAGGCCACACCCACTCGTTTCTGCAAGGAACAAACTGGTTTATGCTCTCAAATCAAAGCTACGGCTTCGGATACATTTCTTCAACAGCAATGCCTACTTTAGTAACCTGGCCCCTTTCTCTACCAGTCACTTGTTCCTCCTCCATTTTATTTTTCAGCCACATCAACTACAAAACCAGCAATACCAACATTTAATAGCGGACAGTAAAGACTGAAATATATAGGCTGGGACTGGGGGCTGTTCAACCCTGTTTCAGCATCACTGAGATCTAATGTGAAATCAGAGGTCAAGGTTAAAGACTTCTAACAAAATGAACATTAGCATTATATCCAGGATTATCTGTGTAAATAGGAAGAATAAAGCCATCCAGCAGCATTTGTGGACCTCAGTGTTCCTGTGGCATAGTTCTGCAGTCCCTGTTAAGTAAAAATGTTTGCTTTTATTGGTTTGTCATTTCAGCTCTGTTAAGTACCTACAATCAAAGAATGAGGAGTGTTCATAGGAAGAAAGAAGTCCATGCAGTGTATCAGTATATCAGCAAGACATTCTGGGATCTTTAGAAAGCATCTTCTGTATAGTAATTAGTAAAGGAAATGACTGCTAAGGTCAGCTCAAAGTGGCATTCTTAATGCAGCCTCAAAGCAGACTGGAAGCAGACTAAAGAAGTTGCCTTACCCTTCAGGAGAGCACAGCCAGAGTTCTCTCCTTCCAAACCTGTTACGCCAAGACTGGGTGCACCAAAACCAGTGGAGGGGTAACCAGTTACGTGAGTGACAAGCAATGAAACAATCGGAGAATTTCTGTAACATCACTGAATATTTAATACTGTAATTTGTATACAAGTCCTATAAAATTAACTTATGTCCACTTTATCAACTTGGGTGCTATATTAAAGAATTTTATTATCTAACCCAAATGAGATGTGTTCCTCCACTGAGGAAATCATTGAGATTTGAGAGCTTAAAATGATAAAGTGTCTATGAAGATGCGGTAATAAACACAAGCTTCAAAATTTAACTGCCATTATGCGTCTCTACCTGATAATTATGCCAAAATAAAACTAAAATAAAAGCTAAAACAAAACTGTGAGAAATCAGATATTGATTTGTAGTAAGATTCACTTTAATACCAATTAATTCACCTTATTGTATATTAAATAAGGAACTGTTATTACTTCTCCAGGATTTAATATGCACAGCATAATTGCATGCGACAAAGTGTTCTTTTGAGAACAAGACGTGAAGAGGAGGCTCTGCAATCTTACATGGCACTAGGCTGCAGTAAAACTGAAGTCAGGAAATTTTCTCTGTGAGAGCAGATGTCACTTAGGCCTTAAGTTCCACATCCGTTCCAATGGTATTTAGTTTTTGAGCTATATCCCACATGCATAAAAAGAGAGTGAATATTAAAAAAAACCCTAACTTGAAATTTAGCATGGTCCAGAAGCCATAGTCAACTACTGAAGCATGACATTCAGACTCTAGAGTAAACAGAAACGTTTAACATCAACGGATAAAAATAATAGATCTGTTGGTATTTCTATCATTATTCAGAACACCAAGCCCTGAGGAATATTTGCAGCTGATTTCAAAGGAAAGGTCAATCTTCCAAGCGAGACATCATATTGTTATTAAAAACAAACAAATCAAACCTAAAAAAGCAAAAAAGTCTGTACACACAGGAATACAGACATTGGGAGGTTGGACAGAAAATGAAATATTATTAAAGGCAAGGAGTGGGAGTAATGTAACCTTTACACAATCTTTTTCCGCTGTAGAATGAAGTTTTGAAACACTTCAGCACAAACCTGAAAGCTTTTTCTCTATCTAAAAAAACCTGTTATACCAAACAAGGGACTTAAAGTGTAGTTGGAAGACTGACAGTTTATACCTAAAAGTTTTGAATAAATGTTAAAAGTTAACTATTATATGAGAGACAGAGCACTTGGTTTACCAGTAATTTACAGACACACTCATAGGATAAATAGAATTCAAATGCCAAGGCTTTCTTAGATACTTAAACCGTAATTGCAAGGAGTAACTCCCTCCCACCCCCAATATCTCCCTGCCTATCAGCCAGATTTCCAACAAAGAGGAAATAAAATATGCTTTATGGTGCACATCTAAGCAATAGTGCAGTTTAAGACAACAAAATACTTTTCTGGCATACGTTTTCCTATTTGAGGTCTTCCACGTCTAAAACGAAAACTAAAACTTTTTCAAATCAAGGGAGATAGAAGCAAAGGCTTGGGATGCTGCCATCAGTACCTGCCTTCCATGGACATCCTGACATTGATTAGCATTTCCTATTTCCAGCATGAGGAAGGACTTACTATACGTGTCTAATGGAACTAACCCACACAAAAAAAAAAATTCTCTTCAGAAACAGTTTTAAAAACTTTGTGTTTTGACACTTAGAAAACAGCAGTCTTCCAAACTTCGTAAAGCATCATTATGCTACCAACTGCAGGGTACCTTACAGCTTCAAAAAACTCATTTCTAGCATTCCCATTAAACACGTTCATCATTCCACTAGATTCACATTTTTACAGTCTGTTACATTCACATTTGTAGCACTACAAATATATATTTTCACTGTTCTACTATGGTGGGCTTGCTTTTACACTTTCAGCAATTCATTTGGCTTGAAGTAACCGAGCATCAGAATTTCAAAAACAGACTGAAAGGACTGAGCAAAAATAAAAAATCTCTTCCTTGCCATTTTCTCACTGCATTTGTTATTTCCATTAGATTTACCATCACTGCAAATTCTTCCAGGAAAGATAAGATTAATTCTAATATAAAAAACAAGAAAAATTGCTTGCAGTTTTCAAGCAAAAGCAAAGAAAACATGTACGGGCACACAAATGCATGCATACATATGCATATATCTATCACCTATTAGAGATATACATATACTGTTAAGACATATTACTAGAACTTAAGACTGCAGCAGCCAAAGATATAACAGTCTATCAAAATAAGCAAACAATATATACAGATAGGGTTTTCTATCAACTGGAAACCTCTCTTACTCACCTCTTCAAAATCATCACTGACCCACAAAGGGATGGGTGTTCCCCAGTACCGGTTTCTAGATATAGCCCAATCTCGTGCGTCTTTAAGCCAGTTCCCAAAACGCTTCTCCCTCACAAAATCTGGAACCCTGTTCCGGAAATAAGAGAAGTATTCTTTTATCACTGCATTCCACTTAAAAGAAAGCTCGTAAGAATGGTTATATTTTATTTCATCCACAAAACAAGTTAATTTCAGCACATTGCATGAATTGGAGCACATTCATGTTACGGCACCGGCTATTGCAAGGCCTACAGACTTGCTGCCAAAGACATAACACCATTTCTTCCGCCTTTCTTTGATCTTCAGCTAAGCTATAGAAGTGAAAATAGCATGTTTATTTTACTCTACAATAACTTAGTAAAAATATGTGCACCATACAATAGATTCATTAAGGATGAAACAATGTCCAAAACTCCTCAGGATAGTCCAACATTGGAGGATTATGGCTAAGGGTGGATAACAATACTACTGCTTTATTTTATATACAGAAAAAAATACCAGTTACTGATTTTGGTGCTGAATGAAATTACAAAGTTTCAAAAGCCTGGAGTAATAGCATCAAAAGGCACCTTGCATTATGCATGAGCATCCAGGTATCTGCACATTACCTTTAGGCTTGGAGAATAAAGAAATCCCAGGTTGATATATCCTACCAAAAAGCCTTTTCACGCTATTTGTCATCTCTACTTTTAATTCTCTAATTAAAAAACAAAGCCACCACCCCCGCCAAACACAAAAACATACCAATGCTGGCTAAAAACCTCATTTTGAGCACTGATGGGTTCTGAGGGATGTTAAAGACAAATTTTCATTATATGAAAGTGTCTTGGAGCCAAAAGGTTAACATCAGAATCCGATACCTATCAAGTTTCTGAGACATGCTAAATGGCCTCATGGTTTGATTAGGAACAAATTGTTTTCTCTTATGATATAAACAAATATTTAACTAGTTATACAATGATTATATAGCAGATAAGGAAAAGCAATGGGTTTTGAGGCCAACAGTATACCCCCTTCATGCCTAAAAGCGCATTTAAAAAGACCAACCTCAAATGAAACTCACAGGAAGAATAAGACAGTGTCACAGATGCACAGAAGCTGTGAATGAACAGCTAAACAATAATACAAATAACTCTAGAATTGAGTTATTATGCAAGCCACAGCAAGTTTTTCTGGGTTTGTTTTTCCAATGTAACTAGAAGGTCCCTTCCCAAGGTATGAGCTGGATTTAGAGACCCAGAATTTCTAAAGAAAGGAGCAGCCAAACTACAGAAAACACATGGTCTCTTCCACCTTTTCTTTTTGAAGCTCTTGGTCCTCTATCAATTTTTTTTTTTTTTTGAAGAGGAAGAATGATTTTTAATCACAGATCAGCCCCAAGAGTAATAAAAATGAAGAGAATCCTTTAGAGGAAAAATTAAAAGAACGGATTCACATGACGCACTCAGGTAGGATTTGGCCCAGCAGCGGGAGAGCTATGAAATAAGTGTGAGCATCCCTCAAAAATCTACTGATGAAAATGAAAGCTACTGTCTTTTAAAAGTTTTACCCATGACGCTGCCATGTGGAGATCTGCAGACTTCTTGATGCCAATGTTGTCTGAGGTGGATAAAAACTACCGTTAAAAGACTCACTAATTATCAGCCTGAAATTCCACAGCTTCACTAGTCATTTCTAGATTTACTTTCGGCTGCAAAGTTATCTTCTGTAACATTTCATAAACAAAAATGTAATATAAAAAAAATTTAAACAAACCCAGTGACTGATGTTTCACATGACATCCATATGCCTGCTTTGAAATTTATACATGTATACAGGCTTTCGCAATTTGTTTTAGAGTGGGACTCATTACTATTAACTTTTTGTGGTGACCTTAAGAGACCCTCTCGCCAAACACAAGTGGAAACTGTATGAAGATCATTAGCATTTGCCCAACATTCCACTAATGTGGAAAACTTCTCTTTACATCACACCTAAACTAGTTTCCATTTTTCAGAAGTTGTTAGACACTGATTAGCTGAAATTATTAGTCCAATTTAACATAGCTAGAGGCTGAAACAGTCCCCCAATGACATTAAAATGCTAAGAGTTTCAACTCTGCCTCCTCAAAACATGCATGAAAAATTAATTTTATCCCCAAAGTGGACATTAACCACAAAAATGTATGTGGTGTGATCTCTCTCTCTCTCTCTCTGAGCTATGAAAGCATATAATTTACCTCTCTGGTAAAATTGTCTGACCCTGCTGCCAGTTTTCAGTGGAACATAAAACACAAACCACTTCATCTACTATGAACCACACTTGCAACAATGATTTGTGGCACTTTAGAGGTACAATACAGAAATAACACTGACACAGCCATCAAATAAAATAATAAGAGCCTGTATCTCAAACACATTTTGAGCCCATCACTCAAAGAAAGTGTTACTTAAAACAACTGGTTCTTATCACCACACAGATGCTGCCCATACATGCTACCCAGATACCAAACAGCAGATACAGCCTCCAACTGGGAACAAGCTAGAGGAGGTATCCGCAGCAGAGAACAGCCTTGCCAGTCCTGCAGGTCTTCAAGACTACAGCC
The DNA here is from genome assembly GCF_965638725.1 of Aptenodytes patagonicus. Classification (NCBI taxonomy): domain Eukaryota; kingdom Metazoa; phylum Chordata; class Aves; order Sphenisciformes; family Spheniscidae; genus Aptenodytes; species Aptenodytes patagonicus. The sequence continues at coordinate 4,537,160 of NC_134956.1, forward strand.
TGTTCCTTTTATTTAATTTAGTCTCACTAGATTTAGCTACAGATAGCTCAGTCTGACACTTCTGACTTACCTACATGTCATAAGAAAAAAAAAAACAACCAGAAAACCAAGAAAACAGAGGCACCTTCTATTTAAATATTTCACTAGGCTGGGAAGACAGAACAGTGTATTCTCAACAACGTTGTTACTAACACCTGATCATTATGTTACACCAACTCCAGGTTAGTGTTTCTATAGGGGTTTTTTTCCATTTCTTTTTGATCCTCTTCTCTTAGATATTTTCTTGGTATATTTCTCTCGTTAAATTTTAATAAATATAACATCCTGCCACAGGTATATATTATTAGTTAAGGAAGCATTTTTTACTCTTCCATTTACACAAAACAATGATTTCTTAAATTTGCAGAAAGATTGTTTGTTTTACTCAACTAAGGAGACTAAGGGCAGCCTGAGGAATGCCGCCCTCTGGTGAATTCTGCTCCCTTTTCTCGCGTGCAGTAACTGAAGAAACTTGGCCTCACCCTGAGACTACACTATACTGTTTAATGTATCAGCCCACAATCTTCCTCATAATTCCCAGTTAATTTTTCCATCTGTATTCCCAAGTACATTGCAAACAGAATTGTGACTTTGACATGACCATGATAAAACTGTGAATCACTACTGACGCTGGTCCTTAGCTTTCAGGAAATTTTGGGGTGTGTTAAACACCACTTACCTAAACCCAAAAGCTGAAACAGTCCCCTGAAAGTTAACGGCTGCACAACTGGCCACTGACCCGTGCATCAAAACTGTCCTCAGGGGATGGATATTTAGAAGCTTTAAAAAGAATAAAAAGACAAAAACGAAAAGCAAGGCCACCCACATAAATAATCCTATTTTACAACACAGATATATAAAAAAAAGCCCTTTCCCATATGCTCACGTGCATGGTTTTCATGTTTAACCAGGTATCTGTCACAAACCCCCTTCAGCTTGAAAGCACAAATTTCAGTTTTATGCTTGTGACTCCACTGAATTTACAGCTGGGTATGACAAGCAAGGTGACTAGTGCTACAGCCTGTTTAGAGTAACCCACTGCTAATGGCACTGAATAGATTCAGATCTCAGAAAAGGTCAAGCTCCAGCATCAAACAGTTCCCCCGAGTTTGCAACTGAAATCAAAGCAACTTCTCTCCTAATGCAAACCTGCTGCAGCTCCTGAAACTGTGCTGTTAGAAACAGGGGGTTTTATTTCGCAACTGGTCTACAATTTGTGTTGGTTTTGACCTTCAAATTTCTCTGCAAAATGACACAGATAGGATTTCCTACTTCTTTCTCAAACATTTAGCAAGGTTAAGGAGACTGCTGTCTCAGCAGGTCGTGAAGCTCTTGATTCATGCCTGTAGAATAGTGTGGAATAATAGCTATTTCTACTTTTTTGGCACCCAGGATAGTGCAGACATTTCAGCAGTTGAAAAGTTCAGGGAACTGAACTCCGCAACACAAAGGAATAAATATTGATTTGTCAACTCATAAATTAGAAGGATTTTGAATGGAAGTACATCAGCTTCAACCTGTTTGGATGCTAATTTCTATCTTACTCTCCCAACATCAAAACCCTACCTTAACAAGTTAGAAATTATGAAAATTATTAATCTGCTCCAAATTTGTATGTCTATTTTTGACTGTTCCTGTTTTTGAAGCAGATTTAGGGTTTTGCTAAATTCATGCATTGCTAAGTCCTCTGCACAGTGAACTCCCACATCCTTTCTTGGTAGCTACTCATTTTCTTAGTGTCTAAAATAAAAACTCCATTTGACAAGCAAAAAAAAAAAGCCACACCCTGAAGAGCAAAAGAAACTCCAGTCCTTTAACAACATTTATTAGCTTATCAGAACAGAAACCATTTTCTTTGCCTTCAAAGTCTACGTACTACCCAGCACCCAAGTCACACAAGCAAAGTGGGCATGGATTTGAAAATAGCAAATTACGGACCATCTTCAATCCCAGAGCATGAATGGGTGCGCTAACAGTAAGTTACCATGGCTGCCGATCCAGTGACTTCACCACCAATTAATACCTGAGGAACAGCATCAATTAAAATTAGTATATTTGCTTTCTGACTCTTGTCTCCAGAAGAGAAATGTGCAGGATGTAAAAAATCTAAATCATTACATAATCCTTTTAATAAGCTTCCTCCTGGATTAAGACATCTGTTCCTTTTCTGTACATGTATTTTGAAGTCTCTCTCTCATGCTCGTAACACAATTACAAATACTGAATTCAACTTATTATTCCATTTCGAAGCTCAGATGTGCTCTGCATGACTCCGTGATTTGGCTCACCTTGCCCTAGTCACAGGACACAGGAACTCTGTCTCAAAGCAGTACTATCCCTCTTTTCTGTAAACACAGATATCACTGCTGAAATAAACAGCTGTCAAATATTGCCACAGCAGAAGCCTCATATGTTTTATCATCAATTTACCATTAAAAGCTATTTAAGATGTTACATAAAGATATACTAATCCTTTCTCACTCTTCATCATTCTTCTCATCAGCTAATTTTATTAATTACATTCTTTGAAAAACCACAGCAACTGCATGTATTGGATAAGATTTACTTCATAATTACTAACTGAAGGAAGCTCTTAGCTTATGAATTATTTGAAAAACAGCCCCATAGAGTTAGACTATAGAGTTGATAAACAAAACACTACCTTAAATAGTGTGAATTAGGAAATCTAACACCAGATTAGCACCCAACGTCTGATATGTTTGGTTCTGAGAAGATGGTCCCAGATCTATCCTTTCATCTGGTGACCTGGTAACTTTTTAAGTGACACCTGAAATCAGGAATCACTTATCTGTCTGGAAAGCAGGAAGTTATTCTTCCAGAAAATAGCTGAGTTGTAACAGCAAGAACAAAGCTGATTAAGTAGTTACCCTACGTCATTTAATTAAATATGTACGGATTTATTTAGATTCATAGCATAACAGCTGTTTTTTTGGTTCAGGTGTAGAATTTGCTTTTCTTTTTAGACATTAACCAATCTTCAGAAGACAAAGTCTTAAATTCCGTTATGTTAATTTACTCTAATAACAAGCCTCCTTCAACATGCCCTCAAATTGATTTTTAATGGTTTTTAATTCAAGGAGATAAAAATAAGCAACTACTCATGCCCTTTTGACACTTTAATTAGCGCCAATCTATATCATGGACCTAATTAAACACCAGGGGAGGCAGGAGGGAGGAAAGGGGAAGAGAGAGGAAAGGTCAGCTGTTTGCAAAGCACGCAGAATTTCCACTGCAGCAGACTCTTTCTCCTCCGCAATTCATGAAAACTTATTAGAATGGTGCACAACCACATACCCCACATGAGTTCGGGTTGCCTCCACCACTGCAAGAGAATTTTCTGCTTATATGCAGCTTACATTTGCTAAATGAATAGTGCTTTCAATCATTTTGATACAGCGATGTTTTTCTTCACTCTTTTATCCTGGTTCCCATAGCAACAAACACTTTAGCATGAGACTGCAATGCTGCTGCAGACTGCATCATAACCCCGCTGTCAGCAGTGTACAGCTGCTTGACAAGTCAAGATTAAGTGAAGCCGTAACCTCCAATTTTGTGATACTCTCATAATAAAAAAATCCCCGATATATTTTATTCGTATGACCCAGACACCATGCTAATCGCTATTAAAATTTTTAATCTTGCCAATGACAGCAAAAATCCCTGCCTCCTGAAACCAGTGAGAAAAGAAGCTTTCACTTTTCTTCTTTCTGCATAGTTTCCTTTGGAATAGTCTAACATTTATAGTTACAAAGTACTTTTAAACAGCATTACCACTTAGGATTCATTTCAATTTCTATATATAAATGTGTTTGCAATCCTATAAAGGTGGCAGACATTCAACATACCGCACACGCAGATAGATTTATCAGCTGCCTAAGAACATGGCACCATAATTGCTTAGTGAACTGACATTTGGAATCTTTATTTAGTAAGGTATTACTTGAACCAAACAACAAGCTTTTGATGACCATTCACTGGGACTGAAAAGATACCTGCTGTATTCATCACATAACTGGCAATCTCTGCTCAAGAGGCTTTGAGAGGAAACAGCAAAATTAGGACACAGCAGAACACAAGCCATCAAAATCAACTGGAACAAGCCTCAAAATTCATGTCTAATCCTCTACTATGTCTGATAACAGCCAGTAATAAAATCTTCTGACTTACGCTGCTCTAAATTAGACAAACACAAAGCTAACCCTGCAGCCATTTTTTTTTCACCACCTACTGTAGGCAATGACACTAGTTTGAATTTTTCCTCGGGAAGTGTTGCCATCTAGTGGCTGCACATTACTATACACTTCACCATCGCTACTAGAGAGAAGACCTAATTTGTATTCACATTTCCCAAGTAAGAAAAGTGTGATTGATTATTCAAAAAACAAGAGTTACAATAGCATGGTCATATTATAGGGAAAAAAAGGGGGGGGAGAGAGGGGAATCACACACACAAGATGCATTCAAAACTGTTCAGATAAAAATGTATTTATTAATGCTAACAAACTAGGAAAGAAAAAGTCCTATGAGACATCCTAAAAAAAAGAAAAAGGAGGAAAACAAGGGACTCAGAAACTGATTTTCCTCCATTATGCTACAATTCTGTTATGACTTAAAATTCTGTTGCCCCTGCTACAGACTCCAATTTCTCATCTGCACAAAAGTTACAAGTTCAGCAGAACAAACATTAGCTTTCTATTGCAGATGGGCTCTACAACCTATCTTCTGCACACCCTACCAGCCTTAGGGTTTATGATACAGAGTAAGCATAATTTGTGATCAAATCACACCTTTCAAAAGGTGGGAGACAGTTTGCTGTTCAACAAAGGCGGCGCTGGTCAAAGATTAGAAAGACCAAGATCAAAAGCTTCTCAAAAGATTAATGTGTTTGACTGACGCATGTGAAAACACTTTGGTTTTAGAGTGCTCATACAGGAACAGCAGGAAATGTGTGCAAAATTCACACTTTGTAAACCAGGAAATTCACTTCTAGCAAAAAGGCCTATCGGATGTGTTCTGTGAGGTATTTTCAATAAGAACTAATAGTTTAAGTGATGAAAGTCAAAAAAAGGATACCTTCAACTAAGGACCTATCTATACAACAAGCTCTTTATTACAATGCTTGACTTTGTCAATGCCAAGAAGATGCAAGAACAAAAGGCCTCTTTGAAGTCCCTTACTGTCTTCCATGACTGCTTTCCTTCCGCTGATGCTCATTTTTCAACTATACCAAGTGCTGTACATCTTACATTAAACAATGTCAGAACTGCGCAATAGTCTCTAACACTAGAAACTCGTCAACAGTTAGAGGTAAATCTTTCAGGAGTTACTGAAGTAGAACTTTAAGTGAGGGAGGTTTTAAAAAAATAAAAATAAATTTAAAAAAAAAAAGAGTTCAAACCTGGTATTTAAACACAAACTACACAGTCTACAGAACCTTTTCTGTCGACCTGCAAGTATGAAAATATTACATACACTGCCAGAACTGTGAGCTACAACAGTTTAGAAACATAAGTATAAATTGCACCAATTTACTCTTTAAAATAACTTATAAATTTGTAGTTTATGCCAACTTTGAACTCTGTGATGACAGGAATTAGTCCTTTATTATACAACGGAACCTAAGGTGGCATTGTTTAGTTGCTAGTCTGTGGTTACATAGAATGATTTGTTGAAGGAGCGTTTCCTATAAGACAATAGTTACAACAAACAATTAATGCTGAAATCCAGATCACTTAGACGAGCTTTGGTGCTGCACCTAACTTTCCTTATCAAGGTAACAGGAAACCAAGGTCTGTCAGCCCTGAATGGTACAGCAGACAACTTTGCCCCTCTTTATCTCAAGTACCACAGTAGTAGGTTATCTGAATATGAATACCCTTTTTTTTTTTAATTTAATTTTTTTTTTTAAAATAATCTCTTCTGCCAGTTGTGTGGTAAAGAGAACATTCAGTAACAGACCTTGGATTAAAGACTGAAACAGAGTCTCTTAAACACTGTTCCAATTCCGCATTTTCAGCAACATCCAGTACAAATTACTTCCCACTCTGATCAGAATAAGGTTGGGAGAAAGAAGAGAGGGTTTTTTGGTTTCTGATTTTACAAAAATGCTGGCACATTACTCATGTAATCATTCTTGAAAGCTATAGTTAAGTTCCTTTTGAAAAATGAAGACACGGTTTTAAATTTTGGCTGGCTTTAAATTTTGAATAACTATGGCTTTATCAGTAGGCTAATTCATTAAAAAACTAATTAGAAATGCAATCAGGTTGCAAAGTTTGTCCAACTATGTTTAATCTATTTCATCAAAAAGGATATCTATAAAGAGTGCAGCTATTCTTAAGGGACAATATACCTATCAGTCATTTATAGGAATAAAAAAAGCAATGCAGTCAAACTCATTTTGCAAAGGTTAATATAGTCTGAAAAGCATTTATTCCCAATTTTCTCATTTTCAGGACATGCTGAAGCCCCAGAGAGTCCAAAAATAAATTTTTAAAAAGCTAGGTATTATTCCTATGACACTTTCAGAGATCAAGTCTCTTCAAAAGCAAAAAAAGTAGGTTTTGGGAAGGATGGAGTTCCCAAAATTTAAATATGAATATTGAAGAATGCTAGCATTCTCAACACCAACTTAAGAAGTTACATCCCAAACAAAACTGACATCAGTGAAGAACATAGGAAGAAAACCTTAAAAGTAATGCCTTTTTCTTTTAAAAAGCTAGATTTTAAAAGCCATCTTTATGTAACAAAAGCCATTGAGTATCCAAACTAGAAATTATGAAATCACATACTGGAAATATATATGAATATTATTTTATTAATCATTTAGTGATAATACAGCTCTACTTGCTGCCATCTTCTGTACAAAGAGATTCTCAAAATCTCTAAGACCATACTGTTTTGAGAGGAATCTTGAAGAATTAGTTTTATGGTCAATTACAGGATTATGTTGAGACTCAAGCATGGCCTAAAGGACAAACGGTTACTTTAATTCCAAGCATGTTGAATATTGCCAATTAATACAATTGCCTGGTCTTCCCACACAACCTTTGCAATGGCAGCTCTCACATTTGGTTCCACTTGTATTCCCACTACTCAACACTTAGAGAAAGCACCACTTAAAACCCAAATATGTAGATGAGATAGGGTTCAAACTGTTTACTAATTCTTATTAGTGTCTTCTGGATGAGTGGAGGTCACTTATCAGTTTCTTCTTAAAGCTTTCCTTCTGGAAAAGCAAAACTATCTCAACCATTCAAACACTTCCTTAAGTGGAAGGATCAGCACATTTTTCTTATGTTCATGTGAAAATTAAGTACGCAGGTCTACTGTCAGTCATCAAAACAGTAAAAGCATCTTGAGAAAGCTAATTAAAGCTAAGAACAAACACTTTCACCCCCTCTCCAGCTTATTTTTCCCCAAAAGAAGGATCACAGTATGTTCTGTTATGGAAAACAGAAAGCAACACTTACTAATCTATAAAATCTTCTTACATATCCAGACTGGGCATGTGCTTATTAGCAAGCCAACGCTGCAGCATTTTTGGACAGTCTGTATCATGGATCACTAACTTTTCCCACATATTTCAATATTTACAGTGCTTGTACCACGTAAGCAGTTATGCAAAAGCTGCTCATGGAGAATTTAATTGCTAACTACTGTCCATGATAAAACGCAGCATAAGCTGTAATTGTTCACTGAAAGTTGAGTCACCTTCTTTAACACCACTTCAGTTGCTGAGCAGAGGCACACAGGCGTGGAATCCCAACTCTCCTACAGTCCTCGTATGAAAAGACTGAACAACAACTGAAATGATATACAGTACAACTGAATGAGGCTGTAACCTCCATATTTGCCCCACCTGGTCTCAACTTCCTAGGCACAAGTTACTTATGAAAGGAGGAGAAATAAAAATAAAGGTTATGGAGGTGGAGAAGATAGGGTCCTTTTGTTACTAACAAACCATAAACCCAAAATTGAATCTCAAAATGGCTGCCATCGCCAATAGTTCCCTCTTCCTGCTAATTTATAGTGCATTTAAATTATCTAAAACTTATCTGTTGTTTTCTACATAAATTTCACACAAATATTTTTCACATTCCCTATATACATATAAAGATTTAATTTTTGCCACTAGTAGAAAATTCTGATTTAAACCTCCGATACTTATAACTATTACATAAGCTAGGGCAGTTGGGTTGGGCTTTTTGTGGGTGTTGTGAGGGGAAGGTGGGTTTTGGGGAGGGGGTGTTGGTTTGTTAGTTGTTTTTTTTTTTCTCTTTAAACACACCTATGATAAAGTATCAACCTTATCTGTAATAACTAGATGAAAAGAAAAAACTTATCTAAAAATTAGTTTAATTTGGAACAATTAATACCCAGAGTTTAGCTGCCTAAATTATTCTCTCTAGTGGACCCTTTTGGGAGGCTTAACTGTGTACTTCCATGCTTCCGCAGGTTTATTTTCCTTTGCAGTTTCTCTCATGCTGAATTTCTTAGGATTGTATAACATGATTTGAGGATACTTTTTAATGATCCTGTAATGTATTTTCACTGTAAATTATTAATATGTATTCAACCTTACTTACACCCTAAAATAAATTTCTCATTGGGATTTTACACAAGCAAAGAATGCCTTCTTGACACAAGAAAGGAATAGTGCACAAACACGTTCAAGCACTGGCCTGATACGCAATTAAGCAGGTTGTATCTGTTTATACCAGGCAGACTATCCCATTGCTCTACCGGTTTGAGGCACATGTGTCAAACCTGAGATAAAACACTGTTTAAAAGTGGTTACCAGCCCCATTCCAGTAACATTGGTTCAGAAAGACAGAATGGAAATACAAAGTTAAGTTAGCACACTAACAGTGAAATAGAGCTTTGTAAAGTTCCGGCACGCACACACACACCCCTCTACACACCCAACCCCTGGCAAAGGGAAAAAAAAAAAATGTATTTATACACATATATGCAGGAGACATTACCAGTAGCATTGGGCATTATTCTCCAGTAGCTTCTCCACCATGTGCTCCACTCTTACAAACCAGCTTGGCACAGCTTTGTATATCAATGGAGTATCTGACCTGTAGAGGGAAGGTGATGGGGAAGGGAGCAAAACAAACAAAAACGTTTTCAGTGCTACACTATTTATAAAATACTCTTTAAAATGTATTTTTGTACATGACAGTCCCCTTTCCACAGACTGAATTCATTGTCGTTCCTGAAGTATTATCAGTTACAAAGGTTGGGTTTTGGTTTTTAAATTACACAAACTGTTACACTTATGCGAGCTACTATTTTAAAATCAAATCCTAAAAAAAAAAGTTTAAAAAGCCTTCAAACCCAGCAATTCAAGTAATTTGTATAGCAAAAGAAACCATGAGAACATTCAAACAATACTTGAATTTGAAATTTATGTTCCTACATAATACAATAATATGAACTTCAGTAAGCATTAAAATGAGTCATATTTAAGTCTTCCACTTCAGCTCATTCTGTATCTTTTCTATGTGTACGTCAATCTGAAAAGCCAGAAAACATTATGCTATGTTTTTACTATCTGTATTTAAAATAATAATAATAATAAATCATAAAGATGAAGTAACAGTACCCAGGATTAACTAGAATAATGTCCCATTCCAGGAGGAAAAGGAAAGAAAGAGATCCAGATAAACATATAAAAGTCAGAAGTTATAAAAACATCTTAATATATTCCTTACTTCAACATTCAAAGAAAGTCATACGAAATCCATATATGGTGGGAGCAGATTCAGAACTTGGGATTGCTTAGAAATGAAAACACTATAGGGCAGAGTGTACAGACTGATAAGTTCTCTAAATTACCTAGTAAAATTAGTATCTCTAAGCATCCGACCACATTGTGTCTCAACCTGGTCTCTTATTTGCCAGTTCCGTAATACAACTGCTTAAGGTCTTAAGAGATTGTTCAAGTAGCATGCATCCTTCTAAAGGATCCAGTAATCAAATAGCGGGTACAAGTCATTATAGGAGAGTTCAGACATTTCTAATCCTTCACATCCATCCCATTATTGCAACTTGAAAAGGGACACTGAGCTCTGGGGGATGGAATCTGTCTATGGCTACAGAGCAGCTTCAACAACACTGGGAGAAGTAGCTCATTCTCCCTTACTATCAATCCACCCCACAAAATGTTTCTTAAAATATCACTTTTGTTTAAGTCACTTTGCCTCAGAACTTGGAAATACACTTGCTCAACAATAATTCGCAAGCAAAGACCCTGAGAAACTACCATTATCTCCTACATGCAGTCGCTAAACAACCCATCTTAAAAGTTTAATTCATTTTACTTATATCTATAGCAAGGATTCGTTTGAAATGTACAAACTATTGGAGATAATGATGTAAATTAAAATTGCTACTGTGGAAGCACTTCCTAAAGGTACACCCGCATGACCAACAAAAGAAAAGAAAACCCACAGGAAAGGTTATTCAGACCTGAAAAACCGCCCTCACATTGCATAAATCCCAATAATAAACAACACTTCACTTCTCTTAATACTATATTTCGGAAGGTGTTTCCTTTTAACTATAAGCGATATATTTCGATCTGTATTTTTTAAGAGTTAAAGTATCTATAACCCTACAGGAAATGGTAAGAGCTGAAAGCAATAATGTAGTAGCGTTCCAGCTATTTAATGCAAATGTGCTAAGCTAGGAATTTCTGCTGCTCAAATTTAAGTCCTAACACCTAAAAAAGGGAACAGTTCAGTTAACTCCTCACACAGCAGCAAGATCACAGCAAAAAAGAAAGTATTCTGCAAGCTAGAAGGTCCTCCAGAAGTATTTTAGTTTCAATGAGCGTCTTGTTTCAGATGTGCTGAAGAATGATGGATTGCCATCATAGATCTTGCGTTACTGGAAACAAGAATAATAAAACCTGACAATAACAGTTTTCCACATGGTCTTAACATATTGCAAAAAGAATGCTGAGACAATAAACTGGTACCCAACCTCTATCAGGAGTAAGCAGCTGACAGATGGGGCTGATGAAAGATAAGCTTTAGTGCAAAAGTAGCTTCAGACACAAAGGATCTACGAAAAAGAGACAAGCAGATGAAGCCGTGATCATTTCCCAGGCTTTCAACCTAACACTGTAACTTTATAATACTTGATAACCATTCCAAAGCACCCACAGAGCACTGTTTCCACCTACATGAAGGTAGTAAGAAATGGCAGATGGCACAGTTTCCCTGAGTATCTTCTTTCTTCTAGCTGTACTGCCAAGTAGTGTCTTGGCAGGAGACAAAAACAGAACAACATACTGAAAATCTGCCCAATTAGTAACATCTTACACATTTCTGCCCCTCATGACCGGTGAGAGGGTTGAGGAAACCAGATTCATTTCTTTGCCGTAGAATCAAATGAGAAATACCCATTACTGGGTTGTGTTTTCCATCAATACAAGACAAGGGAAAAAACACCCAGACAGACCTAAATCAGAGACTGATGCTTACAAAATTCCTGCCTAAGCATTGCCCTCTGTCTCAGCTGAATGATGTTTTGCTCCCCTTATAAACACGTCCTTTAGAATTGTATCAGAGGAATCAAAGCACCTGAGCAAACTGCCTGTTCCTTAGCAGTGCCACAAAATTAGCATTCTGTGAAATACAATCTTTATACTTGAAAAGATGAAGATTGGAAAGACCGTTCTCTGTGGACACTACACACTCCCAACAGTTTTCTCATACCTGTTTTGGACTGCACAGCTGTTGTAAACAAATTATTGTGGTCTTATTCCCATTCCATTTTCTCGTAATTTAGGAAACAAATGATAGATAACTGACCACATGCTATCAAAGATGCTTCTTGGCTTTGCTTTCACTGGCTTGAAAAAGACAAAGCTCTGTATCTGTCAATGGTAGAGCTTCCCAATATTGCTTCCTAACAGAATGGCACGCAGTAGCTTCATGCGATGGACACTTCAGCTGTCATGCTAGTTACCTCTGCTATCTTTCAGAGTTGTTAAATTGCTACCTAGACCATACAGACTCTCAAGATCTCACATCTACATAGAGCGTTTTTCACCAACCATCTCCATCTTCAACAATTCCAATGAAGGGGAATTCTAACTGAAAACTATCTACTGTGTACTTACCAAGTCGTTACTGTTTTCCTCTCAGATTTTAAAGTTTGGTTGACAGAAAATTACTACATATCACAACAACAAGAAAATGTAGAGAAGGACCCTAATTTGATGATATGTAAAAAGGGAAAATATCTCAACATACTGAGGATTCAACAACTGCCTGGTTTCAGGGAAAAGCATGAACAGTAGTACATTAAGTAGAAGAGTCTGATTTCAAAGTTTTTTCTTACATTAATCAAAATAACTTATAACTATGTTCAAAGTTAAGAACTACCCTTCTACTTTTAGCATATTCCAATTATGGTTTGATTTCTGATGGCAGTGAAATGAGCTTTTCAAGTAGAATCCATTATTCTGTTCTTCCCACCAGATAATTTGCTGCTAGGTGCTGCCTGCAACTTATCATCAATCAACAAAAATGTCAACAGAGTGGCAGGATTAAGTATGTTCTACAGAATCAGCATTTCTACATTACTGGTTTGTCTCAGAAGGCCATGACTGTACATTTGAATTGCTACATAAGAAAAACACAAGTGCTGCTTGTTTTTGGGCTGCCATTTTTCAAAAACTGTCCCAAATCATCAAGGACATAACACTTGAAGAGTAATTCCCCTTCTTTCTCTAGGTAGCTGTTAGAAACAAACCAATCATGCTATTGAAGAGCAAGTAAAGGTTATTCTTGCCATAGATCAAAGATAAATGCACACTGCTAAAACACTTCACCTAGTAGCATTAAAGCTAGATGGAGAGAAAAGCTTTTATCACAGTTGTTTTCAGTACAGGTGCTGTATGCATCAGATATGACTTAAACTGTTCCAACTCATTTCAGATATGTAACTAGATATTTTTTTTTTAAGTGTGTCTTTACTTGTAATAAAACAGTTTAATACAGTATTCGTACTAAGATTACCGAAGCTTCTTTTTTTAAATTTGACATTATCCAGTGATTTTTTTTTCCTCCTCAATTTTTCAGTAGCAACTGTATACATTTAAAACCAGAGAGGACACTAATAAAACACACTTCATTTCTAGATTAAACTTGTCTAGCCTGTATTTCTCATAATCGAAACTTCTTACATTAGTTTACTATACTTGAAGGCCCATGGAGTCCTCTTTCAACCCCTGCAAAATTCCCAATCTGAGAAGGAAGATTCTTGACAGGCCACTGTGCTGAAGCACCTACCTGACATCCCAGAGCTAATTTTCAATTTCTAGTTGGCAAAAACAAATATTTCTAAGAAGTCCCCACAGATATTATAAACATGTCAACCGCTATTTCTGATCCAAGATGTAACCATTATTTGTGAACGCCATTCAGGAATGGCCGAGCAGAAAAACATGTATGTATTACCCTTACTACCCACCGCAGTGGATAAATGCTAACTTTGATTTTAATCAACAATACAGATGTTTCCACATTATAAGCAACTGGGCTCTACCAGACTCCAAAGAAAGAAGTAATTTTACAAGGTTAAAAAGAAGTAACTATGATAACAGCTATAATATAGCCATTTTATCCAAAACATGGAAAGTTTGAACACAGACATTTAAAGACATTCTGCAATATACTTAATTGGATACAACTCAAAGGGTACCAAAATATCCTTTTCCACCACTCAGTACTTAGCTGTTTAGAAAATAAGCTTTTTTAGACTTATTATAGCCATCTTCAAAAGGTAGTTAGCAGTACTACATGCAACACTGAAGAATGAGAAGTTCAAACTACAAAAACACACCTGTAAAATCATAATAGAAAAAAATTTTCAGCACTACACTTCAATTCATCAGATTTATGGCAAAAAAATTTGTTTACTTGATAACTGAACCAAAATTGGAGCTCTCCTAATTCAATATTCTTGATTCCTGTTACTTTTAGTCTTGTTAAAAATTAACTAGGTCAAGGGAGGGGAAAAATGAGACAAACCTGAAGAACTACTCAGTTAGAACCCTCCATCTTAAAGCCATATGCACTTCTCTCCTTACCTCCAGCAGAAAGGATAGCTGTGCTTAAAACTACTGCTGTGAACCAGTCTGCCTTTCTCTTTCAGTAATTTAATGATGTTCTTATCTGCATCCTAAAAAGACAGAACAAAAAGTTTTCCTTGGAATACAAATTTCACTATTTCAGTAAGCTACTACAGGATGTGTCTCTAATATCCAAATCAAGAAAACCACTACAAATAATCCAGTATTTACACACACACAAAAAAAAAAAATCAAAAAGCTTCTATACAATTTATGCATTTACTGCAGAGGCACTGTAAAACACTAAATTTGGAAAATTATTTGCTCTCCAAATCCTGGTATAGAGCATCAGTCCCTTCTTGCCCTTAACTCTGTTTACACACACACACACACGACTGTACAAAATTCAAATTTTCTGTAGCACTAATACAAGCCAGAACTCATATTATTTAATATCTTAAATCTTTTGAGTCTTCTGATTTTGTGGCAGGAAGCCACATAGTGCTTCTTACCTAATATTTAGACTTCACTGCAACACATTCCTCTAACGTGACTACAGTTACAGAAGTTGAAGCATCTTTTACAATACCTTACTAACTGAACAGGATTTACGTTCTAAGCTGGAAGTGAAAGTTGTACATTAATAAATTGAAGACAACCTACTGAACAAACAAATGTCAACATGACATTAAGAAAGAAAAATACAAAGATTTATGATACAGCAATATTGATAAGCTAAGAATTCAGCATACTAAGAATATTTTCCAAAAGTCTTAAGTTCAGATTCCTACCAGCAAGAAGATAAAACATGTAGCCTCCAGCGTTCTCTTATTTGTCTTAATAGATAGAGGGAAGCAATGATAGCTGTTTGAGTTCAAATGCAATGCAAGATTCTTAAGTCTTTTTCAAGTAAATTGTGTTTACATGAACATGCTTTGCTATCAAACTGTACCAGCAGGAAACCAACTAAAACCAATTTGTTTTCTTAGCACGTAGAATTAAAGAGGCACTCCTTTCTATGGATCTGTGCCTGTAGCAATCTGGAGTTCCTGTGGGTGCCTTTTACATGGATTCTCTTGCATATATTGGCAAGTAAATTCACATTGCAACACGTCCCACAGGTGGGGAAAATGACTGGATTTCTCTCCTCTAAAAAGTCATGTTACACTAACTGGCTGGTATAAACTTAATGACGACATCTGTGAATTCAGAAGTCATCCAGAGGTAAAGGAGGCCTCTGCACACTTGCCTAGAGACTGTATACATAATATTTCCATAAGAAACAAGGGAAAAGTGAGACTTTCTGCAGTAGATGCAAACTGGAGATACTCCTCTTCCCTTTCACGACTAGATACACAGTATTACTTAGGTTTCAAATTCTTTATTTTTCAGCTATTGTAATAAACAGTTGCAACATTGTTGCAAATGTTAAAACACATTTTTATTTTTCCAGCTACCAAAGACACATTGAAGACAAAGCCACTTAGGGAAAGAAAGGAACACTTCTACCATATATAAAATTTATCTTGAATAAAGTAGTAATTTACTTTCTCCAAGACCACTAACCTTCACATACTGTCCAGCAAAGTCAGTCACTTCTGCTGTGAAGCAGCCTGATGCATCAACTGGACAAACGGGCACAGAATCTTTCTGAATAATATTAAAATCCATGCAGACTCTGTAATCATCCTACGAAAGAGACAAGTGCCAAGTTACAGAAATACAAAATACTGGTTAAAATAGCAATCCCTGGAAAAAGAAATTAAATATTAAATTGAAAATGTGATGACTGGACAAGAATAGCAAAATACTCAGCCTTCACTAATCCCAAATACGCATAGGAAAATATGTATTTTCAGGATTGTACTTTTATTCATCACAGAAATGATGATTTCTTCAGAATATGTGTTTTTCCTCACCTAGTTGAGGGGATAGGTGCATGTGCTTCTGTACATATACATGCATATATATACACACATATTTTATGTGTGTACGTACATACATGTAGTCAACAGCTTCAGGCTATTATTGCATAGTAAAGGAACTGACAACCACTATGTCATGCTCTTGTACCAGCCAGAGACTTGTGTCTGTTTAGCACACAAGCCTGCATGGCATTTTTCAGAAGGCAGGTTGTTTTAATCAATCTAATTCTGGAACTCCACATAAGAAATCCCATGTTCTGAATGTCTTAATGTTCCATAGCCTTTTAATCTGTATTTCTCAATCTTTGTTGGCCCGTAGGCAATGCTACTGACCAAGAACCACACATGGACAACATCACAGTTTATATTCCTGGCCAGCCTCTGTTTAAATTTTTAATTTCCTGTAGCAGTAAGGGGGGGGGGGGGGGGGAAGAAAAAAATTAAGAAAAAAGAGGGTCACTTCAGACTTTCATGAACATAACTAAACCACAGCAGTATCTTAGAAAAGATTAAAACAAAATTATTAGGGGAATAGAAAAGTTCAGACATTAATTTCAAGCCTTAAGTCAAAGTAAATCCATACCTTAACCAATTATCACTCCAGAATACCCACTTTCTTGCCCTAAGGCGAGAGAATATTATTGGGGGTGGAAGGGGAAGGGAGAAGGGAACAGTTGCAGATCAGACACTCTCAGCACATTCACAAAATTGCTTCATTTTTCCTCAAAGAAAAAGGCCCTGTCTAAGCCTGCATCAAGTCAGATTGCTTTTTTGAGTCTTAGAGGTTCCTGTATTGCTGCTCTGATGAAACGGGGGAAACCACAGACTTCAGGAACAACAAGTGAAGTTTTGTGTAGTGTGAAACACAACCTGCAGTGACCCTGCCTGCCAAAACTGGCAGCAGTTGAACTGTTAGCCTCCTCTATGCTTAGAGCTCATTTACCTTTTGTAAAACGCAGCAGCTATTTCATAGGAGTTGCACTCTAAAGCAATTTGTCCACCTTGATCAAGGAGACCACAGCAGAAGCAAGGATGTAAATAAGCATTAAATAAGCAAGTGCTCCATAGCTAGCTGAATTCTCCTTTCCTAGATATAATCAACACAGGCGAGCCAACTTTGGAGTGACAGAGCAGAGTTTCCAGATCCTTTCTGTGGTCCTCATCCTGTACCTCCAAACCCACCCACTAGTCCCTGTAGTCACCAGCTCCCTCAAGCCAGATCTGGCAGATGTTGCCTGTTGATCCACAGTATATTTTACAATGATGAAACTCATCCATAGCGATAGTGACGTTGGCTACTTTATGTACCAAGGCATTACACGTAGAAATGAAAAACCACTTCAGCTACAGCACTCATTCACTCTAGACCATGGTCTCTTTCCGCTCTCCAGCAGCTGTGGACAGCCATCACGATTATTCAGCCTCCACTTGGTCAACCAGCTTCTTCAGTCAATAGATTAACTGAGATAAGCCCATCCTCAGCTGACCTTTCATCAGCTATTATTGCTGAGATACAGCAAGCAGACTGCAGTGTTTAAAATGTAGGCCAGATGACAGAACTAATGTCAACCCTGATTTGGCAGTGAACTGTAAAAGGCTTTGAAGAAGCAGCCAGCAAAGACTACAAAGCTCGGCACGCTCACAAGCTAGCTAAAACATAATAACAAACCTTCCACTTCACAGGACCTAGGTCAAGAGGTGGTTCAGTCACGATTTGCATCGCTGATGCAGCCAATGATATATAAAGGGCTTTGCTATTTTGGTTTTCTACCGTTAGTTCCTTCCTTTTGAAGAACTCAAACTTGAACGTAGAAGCTTTCCAGACTGACCTGCCATTTGATTTAATGAGGATTTGCTTCAGTAACCACAACCCAAGAATATGTTCAGGCACATACAGAAATCCAAAAATGCTAAGCTCCGCTGGAAAGCTATGACAAATTTCAATTCTTTCCAGGATAGAAGTCATAGTGTTCACTTTTGTACCCCTGCCACAACTAGATCTCTTGAAAGATTACAAATAAAAGTTAAAAACCATACACAAAATGAACAAAGCAGAAGCTATTAAACAGCTCATTGATGAGAACTCAAAGCTTTTCTATCTGAAATTTAAAAAAAAAACCCACACAACAACAAAAACATGAAGTCAAAAGGTTCACTTTCAGCACCTCTTAAAAATCAAGTATACTTTTGCAATTTACGGAAAAGAAAGTGCAACAGTAACATATCTATGAAACTTCTGTGACTCAGTGTGAGCAGGCACTAGAAGTATAGGGCTTGTATGCAAATTAAAATGCTACTAAAGCTTTTTAATTTGACTGTAGATACATCTACATATGATGAAATGCCTGAGCAGCTGAATTTTAGTGACATGTTAATCTGAAGGTACAGTGAGTTTACAGAGTTTTTTAATACAGGTTTGCCTTGTTCTGTGAGCTTTAATTTTGATTTCTTTTGAACTGAAATAATAGAGTGCTCTGATATTGTGTGGCAGCTTCTATTTGGCAAAAGCATCACACAAGACAATGAAACTACATATCCTGGAACTAAATGAAGGTGAATTTTTACTTTAAATGTTGTTGGAGAAAGATACATTCCTAAGCTACCAGCAATACAGAATATGTATCACTAAGTAGAATTAAAAACAACCCACCTTACTTTCTATCCCTATTTATCAAAGGGACTTACTTATACTGAGGGGAAGGGATAGAGACAAGATACAACACTTTCTGTGAAGGACTCTGCTCTTTCTTCTCCTCTGACCCTTGCCTCCTGCTCCACTTACCCCTTTCCTCTTTTCTATTCACCTTCAACACAACAGTAAAGGAATTCACAGAGAAGCCAATTAATTAGGAAGACAGTCCTGCCTACAGTCATGAGTTATCTCCCTTCTTTCATCTAAGCTTGTCTACTTAAAGGCCAACACACATCACACTCAGTATTCTATACAGAGCCTGCTGTACAATGATGAATTTCTGACCCTAAACCAGAACCCTTTGCGAGCCTTTATGAACAAAAACAATCAACGGGCTGTCAAAGTGAACTACATGCATCCCAAAAGAAAAAAGGTAGCAGCATTAAGTGCAACATATACTATACAATTTCCTTCTAAAGTTAGCATATCCAGTTGACTCAGGCCTATGCATCATGCATTATAAAGTCAAGCTGCTCTTTAGCTAATGAGTGCAAAGTTTTGTTCCTGATGTTAGCGTACTTTTTCCTCACACAAATATTTTATGCATTTTTTTCTTTGCAATGAATTTAACTGATACTCTCATGTTTTTGGGGGTTTTTTTAAATGGTTTTTGTTTTTCTCCCTCCTGGGAATTCAGCAGATTTTTTTTTTTCCCCTCTGTGTTTACACAAATCTCTGTGGGCTTACAACAAAATCAAATAAAAGAGGGCAGATAATCCTTGCTCTAACTGGCCAGTGAGGCTTTCCAACAAGCTGTTTCCAACAACTGAACTGTATTGTGCAAATACACAACAAAACGATACAGCAGCCAAGGGAAAGTTTCTTCCAGAGCTCCTTCTCTATTAGCAGCCTATTCTCTTCCTTTATTCCATCTCCCACAGCAAGAGCTCCTGCCTCAAACCCAAACTCCCTCACCCCTCAGTCAAGTCCTTGCAAGATAGGGGAATATCTGAGGTGCAAGTAGCGTGATAGGCTTCAGACTTCTAAAGACAGTTTACCAGTCACCATAAATTTCTTTATTAGCTAATAACATACAGCACAGTCTGATTTTCTTTATTCACAGCTGTATTAAGCTGGGACATCTTTTCATATCAATATTCATCTTGACAAGGGAAACATCATCACAATGGATGCACCCTTCAGAAAAATGCAGGAAAAGACGACAGAAAAAGATGGGATATTTCACATGAATACAAAGAGGCCTATTACTAACGCCAACAGTTTCTGGAAGTGATCATAGAGCTCGTGGTCCAGGGATTGCTAATTGCTGGGCATTGGCAGCTCTACTGCAAGTTTTTTGAGGGCATCTTTGGATAATCACTGAAGACAGGACACTATACAAAAAGGACAATAAGTCCAAACTAGTGCATTTAATTCATGTGTCTAAAAACTGAAATGATGAAATCCATGAAAAATTATCCCTCTTAACCTTCAGAAGAATAGACTAAAGGAAAGGACAATAAAGACAGAGAAAAAAAAAAATGGAGTGCAACAAAATCCTTCTACACCGAGGGATAAAGTCTCAGTACAAAAGCAGTCAAAGCATTTTTTCATTCTCTAAAAGCCTAATGAGTAACGAAATTGAAACACTGAAGAGGAACAGGGTGCTGAGCAGAACTGCTGTTACCATCCAAAAATTATCACTTAGCAAAGCCAGTTTTGACTATCAGTGTAACAGATCATTTCTTCTCAAAGCTGTAAATTTAGACTTTGAGAAAAGCTAAGAACAATGACACTCAGAAGATACAGTGGTGAGTTCACTTCACATGCCACAACAACCACCAAATCAAGGGACACCCAAAATCTCCAGTCTAGCACACAAAGGGCACTAGTGAGTGCAAGAACTCATTAGAATACAATGCCACATTGTATTCTTATATTTTTAAGTACCAAATAGGAGGATTATTTAATATCATAGTCACCCTGACAGAGTCCCCAGTAGCTGGAAAGCCAAGCAAAGTGTGTTGGAACAAAGTCAACATAACAGATATGTAGCTCCTACTCACAGCACCAAAATAGGGGGCCTGATGTACGACACCCGTGCCTTCTTCCTCCTTCACGTAACTGTCTACTACCACAGAAAAGGCACCTTTATCTTTGCACTGTAACACAAAAATACGTTTTTCATATATATATATGTATACATAAATATATATAGCAAAACAGAATTCTTAAGAACATGGAAGAGCCACTAGCCACCCACAAGAGTAAAGAACTGCATCAAAAATAAGTGGAAGAGTAAAATGTGACATTCCTAACATTACTTAATCATATCCCATAGCTAAGATGCCCAGGCTGTATACTTCATTTAAACAGTGTCAAATGTGATTAAATCTAAGACGTCTCTAGAAGGCCTCATAGTCAATTACTCTTCAAGCCACAGATCTTCACACAGTTCTGTGCTTAGCAGACTATGGACCAACACACTCCTGTGAGGATACAATCTAGAAAGCTACAGGGATTCTATATACAGAAGTGTCCTTGCATTTTTGTATGTCCACTGTACCTTCTAATTTTAAAAAAGAAGTTTGCTTTTATAGTAATATATTTTCTTTAATTCCTCCAGAGAATAAGAAGGTGGTAAGTACCAAGTAAAAAGAAAAAAAAAAAAAAAAAAAACAAGAAAACCAACCCACAAAAAACCAGAAACAATTGCCAAGAAAAGATCTGACAATTTTCAGTGTGTTCAGTATGCAGATAATGAAAAATAAAAAGCTATTTCCTACTCCTTAAAACAAAAGTAGTAACAAAAATTACTGCAGTCACAGCTGAATCAAACATGTTACAAAATATTAGGTTTGGCTTGTTCTGAAGAGAGATAGTTTGAGATAAGACATCCATTCTAAAAAAAAGTAGATGCCCATCTGCTCCTTAGAAGTACAGGACTCAAAAAATTTACCTATTCCAAACCTTTACATCTGCAGTCCCGTTTTTCAGATTCAGCTGTGTGTTTGACCTTTCTCTAGAAATAACAGGTCCTGCTCCCTACAGAGGTTCTCTCACCTTTGCCAACTTCAGCACATGCTTCAGAACAGATGGTAGTCACAAATGACCAAATCCCTTACACAAGTTAACAGCTGCTTGTCCAGCAGTACTGTAATCCACTTCAAGTCTTTGAAAAATTTAATCCATTTTTAATCAGATTTTTTTTTTTAATTTAAAAATTCTCTACCCCCTCTCTTCTTACTATATATTCTATTGTCATCTGCGGTGCTATTAACTACACTAGACTTACGCAGTGCCTAAATGCTGCACAGGACGACATCCATAAAAAAGCATATATGGGTAGTTATTTTAGCAAAGGCTTTTAACTCTTCAATGGAAAACACTACACGTCTGCAACTGTTATCCACAAAGTCATTCCCTTGTGAATACAAAATTTGTGGACTTAACAGGCAGATGACAGAAGCTCACCAAATGAAAAGTTGAGAGAATACTGCCTATTTATTAATGTGAATTGGACGTTTCTCTGCAATCTGAAGTCGAACTACTATTTATCACTGAGTTCTTACTCCAGGCGTATTTAAAACTTAAGGGAAAAAGATACAGAAAAAAGTCAACCTTCTGTTTTTCAACCTTTCACTAGGATTTTGAACTACTTTAATACAATACAGGGTTTGTTCTTAGGACACAAGATTTTTACAATATAAACAAGGAATACTGAGAATTGTTTTTACGTTTGTCTTTGTATCCTGTATCAAACAAACTTGTTTATCTTACCTGAATAAAATATTCAAAGAGTGGTTTATATTTCTTGCCTTTAAGAGCAATGCCAGGAAACCTGAGGAGAAAGATTTACGTGAACACAAATTAACAACTTGAAAACTGCTTAGTCAGCTGGTAGGAATGCTGTTTTTTCCCCATTTCCTTTTTCCCCATCCCTAACAGAATTTGACTTCATAAGGTAAAGAAAAAAGTATTTTCTCAATAGTTTGCTTCCCATTTCTACACCTCTTCAGCAATTTGGACTTGGACAAAAACTGTAACATGTCTTAATATATCTCTGCTAACAGTCAACAGGTATGCTTGTATTTGATGGTCTTTCAATCAAGCAATCATTGTAAATTAATGTAGGAATTAAGCATTAACAACAATCTATTTCTGGTAAAGCTGGGCAAAGAGCTTCTGGATAAAACACAATTTCAATTTAATATTTGTAACAAAGCCCTATAGCTCAGCATATTCAACAGAACGAAATAAGCACTGATCCAAGCCACCTAAAAGTTATATGCACAGAGGATTGTGATACAGGGTACTGCAGCATTTAAAGCTTGGATGCCTCATTTCTTTTCCTAAAACGAGGCACCCAAGCTCTCCGCTGGCATCTCAGAGAAAGATCCAACACAGACAGGACTGTCTGAGGAACCAATTAAGCCAGACAAGAAATGCAAGACTGAGATAGAGCCTGTAGATCCGTCTGTCTTCAGGCTTCTGACAGTAGTCAACACAGATGGTGATTAGGTTGGGGTTCACTGCTCAGAACTCTCCTGAAAGTGCTTAAACCTTCCATTTCAGGAAAAAAATCTCATTAAAACACAACTTCATATAATAGATGGGCTACCTCTCAACGTGTGTCACATCTGTGGCCTTTCCCTATACTCTTCTCAATCAACATCTTCCCAAACAATGGTCAAACCATAAAACATTTGACTACCTCAAAGCGGGGAACTCTACAAAGCTGTTTTGTTGTACAAAAAGGAACTCAAGCAGTATTTAATGCCAAGTTAAAGAGCATGACTCCTCAGCTCGGCATACATAATATCCACTAGGAAAAGGGGAGATTTCTATTTTAAGCCACAGCTTCACGGATGGTTTATATATTTTATATTACAAACAGCCTTAGGAATGTTTGAGGTGCTTAATTGGGATCAGATGAGAGAAGAGCATCCCAGTGCTCAGCCACACAGATGTGGGAATGCTCAGACACAGAATGTGAAGCACTAGAACTGGCTTAAAAAAAAAAGTAGTTAAATTCTTATTTAATGCGAGTAAGTGAAAGGTTAAGGGTTGTGGATCACATTCCTGATTTTCTCTTTTGATATCCAAAATACTTTGTTTATCAAAGTCCTGAACTTCAAGCTGAAAACATATACAGTGCTGCCTTCTTATGACCTAAGTTATAGTAGTAACAGACTCATTTAAAATCACTATAGTAATCCTTCACGCTCAAGAGATCAGAAATCTCTTTGTTGGATCCTCTAGAATCCAAAAAAGAGACAACAGTGGAAAAGAGTGTAAAGAAATGAAGTGTTTAATATGCAAATAGACTGAAACATAACACAAAGGTAAGAAAATGCTCATCAATCATTTCATACCCACCACTGCTAAATAAAATAACAAGGCACTCAATGGCCAAAAGTGAGGTAATATACAGAGACATTTGTGCAAAGCTGCAGAGAGTATTCTGATAAAGATGGTAGCCATCTCATCACAAAGAAGTATTCCCATTTGCTCTCACACAAAAACCTGCCATCTGCATCTGGGAGGAAAAGGGAGAGAAGAGTCAGGTTTGGTGGGGAGGGAGGCGTGGCAGGGAGGGGAAGGCTGAGAGTACTCAGGAAGTTCAGATGACTTCAGATACAGAAAATTCCCCAATAATATCATTCCTTGACTTCAGCCTGCCACCTGTTATACAGCAAGTGTCATGATTTTCTCCCTTGAGGGCCTAACTGCCTGAGAATTTAAAAGTGAGCTACAGAAAGAAAAAAGTTAAGAGTAGAAATAGGAAAGTTCATTTCCATGAACTTACATACTCATAGATCTAAATCTTTAAAAGACCCACTCAACTGCCAGCTACCTCTCAATTGTCTCACATTCCACATTTGAGAGAACTAATTTATTATATAACATAAAAATTAGAGCATGACCAAAAAAAGTCAGCTTGAGCAGACTGTAGCACTAATACAGAAAGAAGAAAAATACACGGCTTTGCAATGAGAAAAGAAATTGCTAGCAGCCTTATGTATAGGCACAGAGAGGTTAAAAAACCCAACACACCAGAGATTGGGGGGGGAGGGAGGGTGGAAATTAGAAATACAACTAGCCAGGGAGATAAGCAATGACAGCTGAAACCTGCGTATGATTGTCTTAAAGAGTAGGTACTTCACAGTTCTGATGAAAACACCGCACCAAAAGAGGCCGAAACATTCATTGCATTCCTGGATACAGAATGACTGCAACCAGACTGAAATTAAATTTGTAGTATTCCATTAAAAGAAGAATTTAGAACCAAAAGACAATAGATCATCAAGTATTAACACCTTGCTTGTATTTTTTTTAAGTCTAAAGGAAATGCATTAAAAAATATTTAAGAAAATAGAGTGGGTTTGGTAGCAGGCTTAGTTTTTAGACACTCTGAAGAAGTTTCAAAAGACTGGAAAGGAACACAGTATCTATACTTCAAGAGAGAAATGGAGTACTGATGGACCTAAAAACCAGTCGGACTAGCTAACAACCTGATTCAACTTTAAGTGGTTGAACAGTTTTTAAAAAGTGAAGTACTAAAGAACATACAATATGAATTTCTTAAGAATGTCACACCAAGCCAAATTACTTCTTTTTAGGCAGACTACCTAGCTTAGATAGCAAGCAAGCAGATAGATTTAAGTCTTAATATTAGTAAGACTTCTGACACTTTGACATGTCATTCTGACACACACAAAGATTTTAACTGGGTGACTGTACATTTACATGGACGCACAACCACTTAGAGAGAAAAAGTTATTGCATCATGGCTTAACCTCAGCTGGCAACTGAGCACCACCCAGCCGCTCGCTCACTCTTCCTCCGCCCCGGTGGGATGGGGGAGAGAATCGGAAGAGTAAAAGTGAGAAAACTCATGGGTTGAGATAAGAACAGTTTAATAATTGAAATAAAGTAAAATAGTAATAATAATAATAATAATAATAATAATAATAATAATAATAATAAAAGAATATACAAAGCAAGTGATGCACAATGCAATTGCTCACCACCCGCTGACCAATGCCCAGCCAGTCCCCAAGCAGCGGCCCCTCCAGCCAACTCCCCCAGTTTATATACTGACTTCCCATGGTATGGAATAGCCCTTTGGCCAGTTGGGGTCAGCTGTCCTGGCTGTGCCCCCTCCCAGCTCCTCGCTGGCAGGGCAGGAGAAGCTGAAAAGTCCTTGACTTAGTGTAAGCACTGCTTAGCAACAACTAAACCATCGGTGTGTTATCAACATGATTCTCATGCTAAATCCAAAACACAGCACTGTACCAGCTGCTAGGAAGAAAATTAACTCTATCCCAGCCAAAACCAGGACATATTGTTAATTCAGTATCAGACTGAAAGAAAATTTCCAGTGGTATCCTGGCGGAGACTATCGTAACGCTGACACTATTCAATGGTTTTACTGATTACGCTGAAGGGAGGAAAAAAAATCTGGAGATCGGAAGTTCTGTCAACCCTGAAGAATGAGAGTACTGAAAATCATCTTTATAAATTGAGTACCAGCTTAAGTTGCTACAGAGTAAGTGAGAGATGGAGAATTCGGGGGGGGGGGGGGGGGGGGCAGGGGAGGAGAAATCAATGCAGAAATACAAAATAAGAATTAGTCAACTGTGACAGTATGAGGCAGAGTAGACAACATCTTAAGCAAATGTTCCAGCTCTATATTCCCCTAATTCAATGACTACTTCTAATTGCTTAGCTGAAATAAGATGTATCCTCCTTTTTTTTTTTTTAACCCACTGCACAGGACTGAATAAACTTAGCATATAAATATTTGTTGTATTTTACCTCTTTAACAGGTTTATGTTTTATACAAAAGAGTTAAGAGAAGCCAAGCTACATATTTTGTCTAAGACAGCTACAGAATTTAATACCTGCATCCCCTATACAGTCTGACTCTTTTAATAACTCATATTTTTCCACTGAACCAAGATTAATTATCAGCCTTCAGAAAGAATTAACTGCTACTAACTACATAACTTAGGCAGACCATCCTATGGAAGCAGTATTTGCTTGCTAAAGACAATGGTTTTTGCTTTTGCCCATTTCCTTTTAAATATTTACATAATGTTTAGAAAGTGTTCAGCATTTGGACAATCTCCAGGTTTTTTTGAGACTTAATGTCTTTCTAAGAAAACGCACAGGAAAAGGAAGGACTAAGGAACCTTTTCTCTTCCCCACCACAATACAACGATCCAATGAAACTTTGATTCTATTTGTAGCTTCATGTACAAGACTGATTTGTTCTAGTAAATTTCAATCTCCTTTATAGATTTTTGCAAGATACAGACACATGCAGGGAAACCCATCTTTAGATAACTGCAAAATCCAACTTCTTGGAACGTTTAACTTCTGATCTATAAAAATACTGGAAGTTAACAAGTGTGTAATAATTTATGTACTTGCCTGTCAAGTATCTCATATTCACTGTCAGATTTGTACAGTGCTATCAGCCTGGATTCCATCAAAATGTAAATCTTTTCTGTGGCATTATCTAGAATATGAAATAAAACAAAAAGTTACATAAATCTCAATTTAATACCCTCATTTGCACCATTACGAAGCCCTTCAATTTACGCAAGATGGTATCATATTCGCTATAAAACTGCCCAGAATAATCCTGCTGATCGACCACTAGTTTCCAGCTACTTCTTCCCCATACAGCCACTTAATGAACACTTTTCAAAAGTTAAGTTTAAACAGAAACCACAGGATGAAACCCAGTCCACTGATTTTCAGTGTGTTTTTTTGTTCAAGAGGCAGAAATACCCTACCTTGTCTATTATCATTGTGCCAAAGAAAGGATTTGAAAAGTTTCAGTATATGTAACTGAAACAGAGAGAAACAATTGGAAGATGGACAATTACTACATAAAATCAATATTATTAATTTGACATTAGGGGTAACAATTCAGCTTTGTTACTTTATGCTGCCTTTCTGAGATTTACTATTCCAATCAATTTTATGCTTGGATTTCTTTTGAAAAGAAATAAATACAAATAAAAAGTGAAACGTTATGAAGGAAACATTTTCTACCCCCAAATAACCCTACTCTCTTAACTTCAACGACAAGTTTTATTCAGACTACTACCTTACCAACTTAGTCAGGGTCACTATACCACCAGCAGACTGTAGGCCAG
The DNA here is from genome assembly GCF_965638725.1 of Aptenodytes patagonicus. NCBI lineage: Eukaryota > Metazoa > Chordata > Aves > Sphenisciformes > Spheniscidae > Aptenodytes > Aptenodytes patagonicus. Next base: position 4,565,045 of record NC_134956.1, read on the forward strand.
AGACACCCAAACCCAACAACTCAGCATCTCAGGCAGGTGTAGGTGTTATTTCTGAAAGCACTCAATAACTCTTTTTGAGATGACCAAATTTATGTTAAAGCCTTTGAAAACCAAAATATATGTAGTTCTCTCTTAAAGCAAAGAAAACCCAAACACCTGGAGTTCACTGTAAATGCCTCTGCAACTTTTCATGTTTAACATCACCTTAGGCACACGTTAGATTCATGGTTATGTTGGAACTGGAAATTATACCTTTGGCATTTTTTTTAGTCCAGATTAAATGCCATCATTAACTTGAATATCTCTTCTCCCCCCCTCTTTTTTTTTTTTTTTTGAGACACACTGAAAAGTCAAAAAAGGTGAGCAGTTTGGGAGAACCTGAAAACAGCAATGCAAGAAGTACTGTTATCCAAATTCCTGCTTACTTTTTAATTTAAATTAAAAAAAGAAAAAAGAGTTTTGTAGATCAAGATATAATTAAAGATGACTGCATTTCAAGAATAAAATAAATTCCTTTCCTAAGTGAAAAGGAAGACACATCATAACATACTCCATTACCAACGGAAAGAAAAAAAAAAAGGAACTGCAAACCCTGGAAAACTACTTGAAGCAGTAATGAGAAAAGCAACAGCCTGTATTGTTTAGGCACCCTATATGGTCTGTTGCATACATTTCCTGAAGTGCTGGGTGCTCTCATGAAAGAGATTACCTTATAGTACAACTTGTTTAGTCAGGCACAACCAACTGGTCCACGAGTAAGCCAAGGCACTTGGTCAAGTGTACTCTTACATTGGAAACCACAGTATATACCTTGCCTTACATTTGTGCTAGAATACACACTTCAGCCAGGCTGAGACTAGCATGTGATATCTTGGGTCTGTTATGGGTTAAGAGTACAGAGACATTCAGTTACTGCAACTTAACTGTCATACAGCAGTAACTTGTTCATGAGTCTGAGCCCCAAGAAAGGAGGGAAGAAAAAAAGCTGGGGACACCCAGTCACACTTCCCTGTCTTTCAAATATAGTGTGACTTTAAGAAGACAGATAAGACATTTGCTCTTTTTCTTTATTTCATCTATCAATATTTTTAGGGAACAGTCCTCACAATGCATGTAAAATAAAGAACACAGCAGTTGGAAATCATCAGCCCCGTAGCAAGTAAATCTCATCCTTCAAAATAACACTGACCCAACCCCAGCAAAGTGCTATAAATTTAGCGTAAAACATAAGTACATATTCACAGGCACTGAAGAAAGAAGCGTTCATTATATGTCACCTTCAGTTAACACTTGCCTCTCAATTTTACATACTGCAATTCTGGATTAACGCAAAGGGCCAAATTACTAGGCAAGGTCCAAGGAGTAGTAGTCCAAGCAACAAGAGAAACACTTGCATCTTCATCCAGTGGGAAGCTCACAACCACTGAAGGATCTTGAACGTCCTTAAAAACAAGATAAAGTCAAAGGCGGAAAAAGGCAGGGGAGGTTTACTGCACGTGTTAGTGAGAAAATACAAATCTAAGAAGTAATAACTATTACTGCCATCCACCAAAACCTATCTTGCAACTTGCTTAGTTCATCACTGTAGTGGTAGAAGGTGAAGTGGCAGCATAAGAAACCTTGAAGAGAACACTAATCGCAATGTTCCTCAATTATACCAGTGCAAACTGTCAGTCCAACAAGGCCACAGGGTTAAAAGTTCAGATTAGCAGTGAGATTTTGGGAATTAGCTGCCAAAACACCAAAGAGAGCTGAGCGCCAGTTCCCTCAAGTACCTCTTATAATCCCATTTTAAAAGTTTATAATCAATCTCAACTGTCAAGAAAATCAGCAGTTTCTCAGATACTGCTACACAAAGCCTTTTCCCACCTTTTCTTCTAGAGTCAGGGAGTAGGAAGAATAGCCATCACTTAAGAAGATGCAATCTCTTATTAAGAGGCTGTTGTTAACAAGGAAAAAAGAAGTTTTGGGTACTTAAAAAACAAGAGTATGTCAATATTTAAGAGTAAAAAAAAAAACTTAGGGAAGGAGACCTTTGTCAGCTACTCTATAAAACTTTGCCTCCAAATGAGTCAAAAGAATCCCCTGAAAACAAGTTTTTCTTTCAGATACATACAACCCTATTCAGTCACTTCACGTTTCACATATTATGAAAAGCAGATTGAAAAAGCAATTCTAATCTTGCAAATGTGAAATTTTCACTATTAATTTTAAATGCCAAACAAAAATGGGCGTCATGTGCACAGACCCTAAATAGATAAATAGGTCCTATCCCCCCATCAATTCTAGTGCAAGGCACTCTGGTTTCCATCCAGCATCATGGAACAGTTAATGGCATCACGGGACAGGCAGCTATTTATGTCTGAGCTAAGCGCTGCTCCAGAGGGAATTTTCTGTGAACATCTGGTGCAGTCAACAGTAATACATAAATATTACATAACTCCCCAACCGCATTCAGTAACAAGCAAAGATCCAGCTATCACTACAATTCCGTCTCTACCAATTGTTAAATGACACTGTAGGCTATTTACTTCATTTTCTGAAGCACTCAGTTGACCAGGTAGTTAAAAACAACTGGCAAGCCATAAAAAAATAACATCCAGTTTGCCAAGTAGTGGCATTGTATAATATTTTATCTGTTCACAAAATTATGCCTGCTTTAATCTGAAGACAACACTTCAGTTAAATGTTATACAAGCTGCTGACATAGTTTACTCAAGCGTACATTAGACACCTAACTCAGTTTCTAAACATGCTTCTTGTGTCCTGTTTCCTGTGTCCTGTTTCAACAAGGCCAAGTGCTGGGTCCTGCACTTCGGCCACAACAACCCCATGCAGTGCTACAGGCTTGGGGAAGAGTGGCTGGAAAGCTGCCTGGCAGAAAAGGACCTGGGGGTGCTGGTCGACAGCCGGCTGAACATGAGCCGGCAGTGTGCCCAGGCGGCCAAGAAGGCCAATGGCATCCTGGCCTGTATCAGAAATAGTGTGGCCAGCAGGAGTAGGGAAGCAATTGTGCCTCTGTACTCGGCACTGGTGAGGCCGCACCTCGAATACTGTGTTCAGTTTTGGGCCCCTCACTACAAGAAGGACATTGAGGTGCTGGAGCGTGTCCAGAGAAGGGCAACGAGGCTGGTGAGGGGTCTGGAGAACAAGTCTTATGAGGAGCAGCTGAGGGAACTGGGGTTGTTTAGCCTGGAGAAGAGGAGGCTGAGGGGAGACCTTATCGCTCTCTACAACTACCTGAAAGGAGGCTGTAGCGAGGTGGGTGTCGGTCTCTTCTCCCAAGTAACAAGCGATAGGATGAGAGGAAACGGCCTCAAGTTGCGCCAGGGGAGGTTTATATTGGATGTAAGGAAAAATTTCTTTACTGAAAGAGTGGTGAAACATTGGAACAGGCTGCCCAGGGAAGTGGTTGAGTCCCCATCCCTGGAGGTATTTAAAAGACGTGTAGATGTGGCGCTTAGGGACATGGTTTAGTGGGCATGGTGGTGTTGGGTCGACAGTTGGACTCTATGATCTTAGAGGTCTTTTCCAACCTTAATGATTCTATGATTCTCACAGGATCAATAAACAGAAGCCAAAGCCTGCTTTCCACAGTGAGAAAGATAACGGCTGCCTTACACCCAGAAATGACTGGTCTCGCCAGGAACAAATCATGTCAGCTTACAGACCCTCAATGTTTCAGTCTTCAAAATACCACCTCTAGCAGACAAAAAAAAGATAATTTTTGCATGAAGTGGCAGAGCAGCACACCCCACACACACACTCTACTGGTTCCAGAGTAAGAAATAGCATCTAAATATTTCATTAAGACTTGAGAAAAAGAGCTTTGCTCTATGGAAAAGGGGCACACACACAAAAAACCACCCACAGTCTCTGTTCTAAAGAAAGCTCATTAATCTGAGCCTGTATGAAATGTCAGTTAATAAGTATGAGCAAAGTAATTATTTCAGTTGTCAGACAGTCACAAATACTGAGATATCTTTGCAGGTCTCACTTTCTTAAATCACAAAACCTTTATTCTTCAGTATGGTCAATTACCCCCTCAGCAATATTGAAAGCTCTACTATCTGTGGACTGCATTGTACTACAAATCTATTTAAACATTTGTTTTAAAAACACTATTTTTGGCCAGCAAATTGGCATTTTTTAGGCAAGATGTAAAAAAGACCAGATACACAATTTGTGCTAGCTCTCTGCTGTAACAACATAAATGAAAGATTTATGATATAACGATATGGAGGCCTGGATGGGGATTAGAAAGGATACAAAACCTCTGTCCACAAACTAACATGAAATTTGGAAAACTGGGACACGAGTTCTGCCTTCACATATGTGAACACAAGTTTGTTGCAAATGAGAAGCTGCACCTACTATAGCTAGTCATTCATTTTTAAAGGAACATCTTCTGAAACATAGTATACCAATAGTAAAACCTTTCCTGGAATTTCTCAGTCTAAATTAATGATTCTTAGAAGAGCTATTATCCTACTGCGCTACAACCAAACACAGTCTTTGAAAATTCTTATTAATCCCCTCACAGGAGATTTCAACTCTGCCAAGGACCTTCCTCTTTTCAGATCTGCACAGACAGGGACAGCAGCACTTCTCTAAGTATTTACCATAAAAACCCTACACAGTGCAATACCCATCTTGAAAGTCCAGAGAGGAAGTGAGAGTAATTTACCAGAACAAAAAAAAGTATGTACTTTATATATAATGTAAATAGTTACCAAGAAGAACACGAAAGAATGCTGAGATCAAGTGATCCAAACACACACAGCAAAATATAATGAAAACTAACCTATTCACCTAAATTTTTACTATCAATTTGGAGTGTAATAATATGCTTATGTACCACCAAGCAAAAAATACTAAAGCTTTCCAAATCCAAACTGAAGACAATAGAGAAATCTGATTGCAACATGTAACGTACACATATACTGACTTACCTTGTAATTCTGATGGGACTCAAAGTTTGATAGTGGGGTGTTGCATGCAGTTGAAAAAGGCATGACCTTAACACCTCTATACACCAGTCCTTTGTCATACAGCTGCTTGAAAACCCACCTGGAAGTAAACAAGGAACATGGAATAGCACTTGGTGTTTCAAATTTAATAGATCAACTGCAAAATGGGGTTCTGCTCCTAGCTGGAGTGCCAATCTGAATGACACCTTTTTTAAACGATCAATCATCAACTAACGACAATATTTGCAAGTCAAAAGGAAAGACATAAATTGATTGCAAGTGTATTTCTGGCTGATTTTTAGCTCTAGCTGATTCTACCAGCTTGGTTTTCCACGCACTGACTGCACAGCACGTAGTATTTAGATGAAACAAATCCATATTGCTGATTAATCTTTCTCAAATTTCTTGAATACAAAGAAGACCTGAAATTTGAACTACTAACAAGGCTGAAATCAGTCATAATTTAGAGAGAAGACGTGTAGTGACATGGCTGCTCACTTATCACATGATCTTGAGCACCTACTACAGCAACCAGTACTACAGAAGAGACAGACACAGGTTAGAGATACCTGCAACCTACCCCGAGTAAATCCTGACAATCTGAAGAGCATTTTTCACAAGAGCGCACAGCTAACCATGCAAAGTAATGAACTCAGTTTTGTGGTCCCACAATTTACATTAATGTTCTCCCTTATTAGCTCATCTCACGCTGGACTCAGTTCCTGTCCAAGATCACAGTCTCACATCAAGCTTTAACTCTGTTTATGAAATCTTCAGTACAGCCTGTAGCATATTTGGATCCTTATGTCTTCTTGACATTATCAAGACAGCATATATTACAATATGACAAATTGAGTCAATGCTCAAGATTAATGGAAGCTGGAAGAGAAATATACTTCACATAGCAACTCATCAAGTGTCCACGTGATGGACAAAACCCTACGTTTCTCTGTATCTGAATACTGCAGGGTTTGCTAAGGGATCATCAACATTTATCAGCTTATCAGGTCTCACTGACTTGCACACTTAGTCTGCGGGTTGGCTACCTTAAAAGTAAAGGCAGGAGAGGGCAAGCCTTAAATAATCATGCCAAATTCAACTCAAAAATCAGAGTTTCTGCAGAATCTGGTCATTTCAAATTCCACATCCATATTGTTAAGCTCAGCTGACTTTAAAAACTCCTTTACTCAAACTATGTTTTCAAACCATTCTGATCACTTTTCTGGGTCCCTTTCCAGATAAATAGCTCATTGCTAAGCAACCAACCCCATCCTGGCAAGCAGCACTTTTTCCTGCAGGCTGTCGTTTTGTGCTTGAGAATCTGGACCTGTATTTAAGTCAGTGTCTTGCCTTCTCTGCCTGAAATCATAATCTCCGAGACAAAACGCAAGTAGACTATTGCACTGATTTGTATCTGCAGCCTGAAACAAGAACATTGAAAGATATGCAATGGCCTGTTGTCATGGAAGTCATACGGTATCTTAATCAGAATAATTATTACCCTGCAGATCAGACAGTCGGAGAAAATACAGACTGTCATATGGAGAAGACATGTAATCCACTCAGATTCATCCATGGGCCTCTAGTAACAGTCCAAAATTTCCTATGAGTGGTTGCTAACATCAGAAAAATTAAATAACCTGAACTCTAAGATGGATAAAGCCTAAGAGACCCTCAGTAGCATCAAGTTCTGCCACGGAGGAGCCGAACCTAGAAGTCTTTCAGAGCTGTGCACTTCAACAAAGGTGGCTTACCTGACACACACAACTCAAGAGTAACTTTGTTAAAGTAATAAATGTCACCCACAGTCAAGCTGTGGCTGCCTGACCCCTAACCCAAATTCAAAACATAGCAGTGAGTGCATCTGTTTTACAACAGAGACTGTATCAACTTAAACTTGCATAAATATAAATCAGTCTTTTATAAAAATGATTCATGAATACAGTTTCATCAGCTTTCAGCATCTACATCAGCTTTCAGCATCTACATTTGAGCTGGCTAACTGCAGAGGTTTTTGTGCAAGTTAAAAAACCCCAACATTTTAAATGTATGCTTACCACCTCAGAGCATAATTAATGCAGACTGTGACAAGTGACAGCATTTATACTGAAGGTGTTCTACTTGCCTTTCAAAAACAGTTAACTAAGATATCTATAGAAAAAAGCTCCACTTTATCTCTGCTTTCTAAAGAACACTGCCAACTAACAGCATAGAAGAAAACTACTCAGAGAAACACTGAATATTTAATTCAGCTGTAAATTTAACTCTAAACTTCAGGAAAGGTGAACACTAGATGGAGCTGCCAAGTTAAAAATCCAAGCCAGCATCTCCCTCTTGTGGTAATTCTGCCCTATTGCAAACCAAGTGCTCCCCAGTTGTTGCACTGCTGAGCAAAAAGATGGGCTTTCAAACAACATCATTCTTCAGAGCTCTCATGACAGTTCATAACGACCACTCACCTGTAGTTTAACATAGTCTCTACTCTCAGACAACCACTCCAACATAATAAGTAGCATTGTGACTGAGTCAAGACTGCTGCTTGATGCAATAGCCCTCATTATCACTACAAAAAAACCCTGTTCTGTTATCTTGAAAAACACCTGACTGGCTACCTTAACAAGAAAGCTTCTGAGAACAGTTCTTGTGTGACCATCAGAAATGCACAGGAGATGACTCCCAAAGAGCTTCCTGCTCGCAGCACTGCCCACCTAAAACAAAGCAACTGCTAAAGATGAACCTAACTCTTACTGTTAGAGTCACTTACAGGTGGATATCATGTTTTGCTTAAAAATTCAGACACATGCTATTTTAGACAATAACCTATCAAACAGTGTCAACATTTTGCAAACATAAGGGTTAAAACAACCTGCAAGGAAGAGGCTCAGGGTTTGTAAGCCAAAATTGAAACTGCAGTCCTTTCTGAAACAAATAAGCTAACAAAACCACAGAGCTCCTTTCTCCTGACAAAACAGAAAAAGTTTGTTCACAGAAGTTAGAAATCAAACCCCGTTCCCCTAATTCTGATATGTTACACCTCAAACATAAACAAACTCAGTTGCATCCTCTCGGCTGTGGGAGCAGCATTTGCATACTCCTTCACTGAAGAAAAACGAGGTTAGGGAAAAGGTGAACTCAAGATACCTATTTCAGCCACTTGTTAACAGAGAATCTGGTCCCTAGAGATGCAAGGTAGCTTTAACTTCTAAAAAGCACGACACAAACTGAAAACACACGTTTGTTGTTCCTAAAGCGTCATGAGGGGATGATACAACTGGTTCGAGCCCAGTCAGTAACCAAGACTGAGTTACTCTCTCCATAGGCATAACTTCCAAGAAATTAGAACTTGCTACAATATTTGTTGATCCAAGTCACATACACACCATGCAAACACCACATAGATATAATAAAACTCCTACAAAGAGAGTTTTTGCTTCCAAAAGATACTGAATCAGTCAATGCAATACTCAAAACACCCTTGGCACCCCACACAAAATCCAGCATCCCACAGTATCCCCTAGCAGATGCAAAATCAAGTTGCCCTCTTCAAATACATACATTCACTTCACATCGAAGAGAAGGATTTGATCTTGGAGCTTCTCAAGTTCTTAATGCCATTCCTTTGGGATATCAAGTGATTTCAAGTGATCACATGGTTCTGTTTGCAATGACTCAGTATCTAAGGGTTTTCTAAGGGTTTGAAAACTCCTAGTTTTCCAGAAAATGAAAGTACTCATTACTAATATTGAGAAATTCTTTTCAAGCTCATATAAAGTGCTTTTCCCCCTTTTTTTATTTTTAAAGGAAAAAAAGCCCAAGAGTTGTAAACTCAGTTACCAACAAAGGCCAAAATAAGGTGGGCAAAACTTCACCATGGAAGGATCTGGAAGTGTATGATTTCAACACATCCATGGTAGTATAGATAAATGAACAAAATTACTGCTGCGTGACCCAGTATCAGTTCACGTCAAGATAAAATGACAATTTTACAGCCTCTATAGACTTAAAAAAAAAAAAAAAAAATCACAAACACCACACTATGTAAGAAGCCCTGTCATCTACATACTTCAGCAAGCAGACTGTATCCAAACAGCACCATAAGCAGCAGAGATTCTGAGAAAAAGGTTCTCCTGGGACTCATGAGCAACGGTTGAAAGACAAGATGAAATAAAAAAGAAATCAAAAAGAAAGCAACAATCAAAGATGGATGCATGGGGATGAAAACAGAAAAAAAGAGGAAAAAGAGTACTCAAACGACACTGGACACAAGTCAAAAAAGCATAACCATAAGAGGAACATTAAGTCCAATAACAAACACAGCCTGTCTTTAGAACAGCATCTTTTAAAGACACCTTCATAAGATAGACGGGAAAAGCATTTATTCTGGGGCATAGGAATCGTAAGTACAGAGGTTGTCAAGTCTTATGTTCAACTACCAGTGAAAGCTTTAAAATCCCAGCATACAGAGATCATTCTGCTCCAGGTCTACCCTCCAAGCTCTCAACTAGCAAGAACGAGGGGATTTCCTGATGTAATCTTTGGATCAGTGTGTTGAATGATTCTGGATCAAGCCAGAAGTGCAAAATACCTGTATAGCAGAAAATACAAATATCTAAAACTGAAGCTAGACTTACCCCAAAGATCATCCAACTAAGTAGGAGTTCAGTGTATTCCTCCTTCAAAATACAGGTGAGGAGATAAAACAACAAGGACTGGAACGGTAAGAAGATAAGAGGACTAGAGCACTAAATGCGCAAAAGAAATAAAAGTATGAGAAAAAAAATGCAGATAGCCAGTAGAAAAATGGACAAAACAGATTTCTTGTGAACAGTATCTCTCTAGAGAATCGTTAAAGAGTCATGGCATACATAAAATGCAATAGTGATTCCTATTAGGACCCAGAGATCTGTTGTTCTGAAATCGTTCTGGTTTAGTGCTAGATAAACTTCACATGAAGAAAAAAAACTAAGTCGGAAAACAACTTTTACTGCTTACACAGAAAAGAAAAAACAACATAACAATCCAGTTGCTTTGATCTTTACAACAAACCAGTCCTCCTCTCAATGGGGAGTCCCCATTCACCTTCTCACTGAAAAGGGCTAAGGCAGCTGGACACTGACATTTAGTGACAGAGCTCATCTTGAGAATACAGAGTACAAAAAAAAAAGTCATGCCAAAACAAAAACAAAGCTACATATCGGGAGTCAGGCAACCCAAGGCAAATGTTCCAGTTTCAGGAGCTACCTACAACCTCCTCCTCAGCTGCAGCCTAGAAGAGCAGTGGCACCCTGAGCCTGACACTACTACAGAACACTGAACAGCAGGGCTGCGAGGCCAAAGGCCACACCTGGTAAGGAAGGAAAGAGAGGTCCCCTCCTAATAACAAACCTAAAAGGAAAACTGAAGCTGGAACAACTGAGGTGGGTCCGGTGGAAGGAAGGCAGAAATGAACAAAAAGCACCATCACCAAAGGGAGCTCCATGCTGCGTTTTCACAGTAAACAGAGCAGTTTTCGGCATACAGCCATGATCTCAACCATATAAAATACCAATTCGCTACCGTAACTAGGAATGTTTTTCCTTCTCCCCCCACCATCTAGTGTTAGCACAAAAGGACTCAAGAGTATCTTCTTAGGGTACAGAAGTAGCTAAGAAGTGTTTTGCCACCTGTGGTTTCACACCATACAACCAAGTCTTTCAAAACACACACAGAGCTTGCGACTGTTTTTAAAATTGCACTCAGACTGCAATTGCTAAATTTAGCCACTAGATGGTGATAGAAAGCTGTTTAACTAACCCTAACGTTGTGCACAAGAGGAAATTAAAACCCCTAGTCATCAGACTCAGAAACATGCCACAGCTCTGACCGCAGAGCCATTCCCCTCCTCTCCTCAGCACTTCACAGACTGTTTCCTCAGTGGCCAGGGAGAACTGTTCTTGAGGTGCAAACTCGCAGCCGGCCTGAGAACTATGTAATAAGCCAGTAGTGAAGACAATAATTTACTAGTTGGTTTTTTCCCCAAAGCTCATATACTTCTTTCAGAGCAACTACAGATCAGTAAAAAGTTTAAGATCACATCAAACTGCTCTCAAATTCACTGTATCCGCCTCATGAGCTGTACAAAAAAAAGGCAAGAATATATTGTGCATTTGTTCCATGCTAGCTCAAGAACATAACATCATTTTCATTGTACTGTTTTCCATGAACAACACATTTTCATTGAGATTCAAGCTGGCTGCAAGATGGATATCAAAGTTCTACAGAATTAGAACTTAAAAGTCTTATTTAAGTCATGAAGAGTTGACTATATCTTCACATGAGAAACCATTGCAGTATCACCGCTTAATGACAACATTCGATGTTCCCTTGAAAAATCGTGCCAGGATGCCACAATTTTATCATTGGATGAAGTTTTGTTCCAAGTCAAAATTTAGCAGGCTGAAAATTCATTCTACTCTATCAGCCACCATATGGCACAGCACCAAAATGCTTCTAAAGCAGCCATTTCCAACAAACCTGTTAGAAAATATGAAAAAGAATGCTCTCTAGCATCGTGAGCTTGTACAGTATCTCTACAAAACAAGATAATATTAATAAAAGATATATTTGGTGTCCGAGTCCTAAACTATTTCAAGTCTAAGTAATTTGGATAAAATCAGCCACCACTGGAAACAACATTTATCACAAGTACTACATTAGCTCACTGAACTCAACATAAACATAATGGATGAAAACACCACGTTTTACAGAAAGCTAGAAATTCCAGTTGAGACAACTCCAGAACTGCAAGCCTCAGGAAGAGCTAGAGACAAAAAAAAAACCACACACCAAACCCTAAACAGATAGGTTTAGCTGACTAAAAAACTAAAGACAAAATCCTTACCATATTTTAACCACAAAATCCACGGTTGCCATGCTCACTACCGTTATCATCACCACTGTTTTTTTTCCCTGGGCCTAAGAGCAGCATTCTGCTCCCACAGACAGAACAAAAAAAAAAACAAACCACACACCACACACAAACACCCCCCCCCACACACACACACACACCACACACACACCACACTGGACAGGCCAATATGGTCACCAGGTTACAGTCAATGCTGAAATTAATCTGCAGTTTCTCTTCCATACTTAGCTGGACACTAAAGTTTAAAAACTTTTAATTTAAAAAGGAACTCATATTAAGAGAAATCAATTGTAAGAGAAGCACATTAGAATCTACCATTCAAATGAGCACTCCTAATGGAAGTAAAATGTAACTTCAGTACCACAGATTTTCAGTTTGATGATGGCCTAGGTAACAATCTGAATTTTTTTTTAGAAAATTGTACATTATCCTGTCCAAAGCACTACTGTAACTACAGTTACAGTGCTCTCTTTAAGCATTATCTCCCTTAGCCTTGAAACAGGCATCCCACATTCCTTTCCCATTCCCCTCCTCCATCCACTGTACGCAAACACCAGTGGTTCCACCTCCTGTTCTACTGGAGAGCAAACTGGCAACAGCATTGTAATGTGCCCCCCCAAGACTTAGAAGACCTTCCAGAAAACCCAATTTTTAAAAACAGACTTTTAAAAATTTATCTCATTACATGGTTACACAGAAAATTAATAGCATCAGGAAGCAAAAAAAGTAGAAAAATTAAGAGGTTGGCTGCCTACATACTTCCTGAAATCTCATACCACAGAGATTTCAGATCCAAAGTTTGTATTTCAGAGTCTGTATCCAAAGCAAGCATTAGAGGAGGTAACCTCTGTAAGCCAGGTGAAAGACTAGAAATTTTCTTTCAAAGGGGAAAAGAAAACGGGGGGAGGGGGGGGGAACACCCACAAAAAAAAAAAGGCTTGGGCTGTTGAGAGAGACCCTGCAGGTAGTTCAAGTCAAGTTTGTTTTTCACATGGTCCTTGGAAGATGCTAGTTAAACAGGATTTAAGGTGCCATCAAGTATTTTTATAACTTATAAAAGGAAGGTTTCTTGTCAGTCTTAGCTTTATCATTATGCAGGGTTTCTTCAGCTAAGTTAGTTAAACATCTGCTCCCTTCCCACCATCTTTTCAATGCTCATTGAAAACTCACTGGCACTTCAGCCCTCTGCAACGGCTACAGAAACATCTAGTTCTGCCAATTCTTTATCATAACTATATGTAACTAACTATACAATTAAAGGTTATTAGTAAAACTAATATTAAAGAACATCAGTAATATTTTAATACGTATATAATTTACTTTTCAATGGCTTTTTGTCAGCATATACTCTGCTAAACCTCTCCCTGCAATTCCCCTTGTAATTCTATCACCTGAGGGACTCAATGTTGCCATTTCTTTACTGTGTTAGGTCAATTTGATTATCCTTAACCTATAAGGTCATCTTGTCTTTTGGAATTCCAACAGTCACCCTGAATACATTGCCAAAATACCCAAACTTGACTTAGCTCTGCACCAGGAGACCAAGACAGTTGTCAAAACTATGCTGCCAAGAAAAAGGTAACAGCAGATTCCCAGCCTCTAAATTCAGGCCTGAAGAAGAGGTTTAGAGCTAAACTGAGTTTGGATAGTTTGCCCATTTGCAGCTGACAGTGTGAAGAACATCAAGAATGTATAGATATAACATCATTTCCTGAGCAGTAAGATTTCATGGCTCACTAAAAGCAGTACTGTTGTACTGTATTTTGAAAAACCCTACTATCCTGAAGAAGAAAAAAGTAGGTCCATTAATTCCCTCACTTCGACATCAAGAGATTTCACATCACCTTAATTACTTTGCCCACCGTTTATCTGAATTTGGCATGTTTCAAAACAGTTCTAGTGATATATGGACCAACACATGTTTACAATAATTGAAGCCTTCTTAACATTTCAAATTCATAAAGCATATGTGCAATGTATATAAGTTAACTTACCACACAGACTCCATGAACTCAGGATAAAGAGTTTTATAGTCATTTTCAAAATCAATCCAGCGTCCTAATCTGGTAACACTCAACTGTTAAGAAACAAACACACAGCTTGAAAGGCATCTTAACATTAAAGATCATGATACTTTTCCAATACTTATTCTGTAAAACAGCTTGATTTTTAAGTGTAGTGTTTGTCCCATATCAGTGAAACATCTATGAAGTATTTTAGCCTGACAATAGTTCCAAACAGTGTATTTAAACAGGCAAAAATAAGCAAAGAATGAAACCGTGCACATAATTGTTTAGAACTAAGGTCACACAACAGGCAAATGTGTTCAACGCTACCAAACAGAAATGGTGCATCATTTGGATCATTCATCAAATAGAAATGGTGGATCATTCAAGGCTCAGCCGAGGTTCAAACGTCTGAAAATTGCTTTTGATTACAGTGGTCTTGCGTCTATTTTTAAAACCACTCATTGCAGAGACCATCAAAATCCAGAACACACAGTCTATCAGCTTTCAGTTATGTGAAAACATGATGTAATTCAAAGACAAAGAAATGCTGAAAGAAATTGATATGTCACAAGAAGTTATCAAAACTATTTCAGGGCCAACTGCCGCTTTTGACTTCCCAAAGCTATGACAGGGCTGCCAAAGGCCACAAGACTGACAGGTGTTAGTCCCTGTCTCAGGACAGATTATGGTCACATCCATTGGCACAGAATATGAAAACTAATGCGTAATAAGCTAGCTATGGGATTCACTTGGACAAGTGGTACCCTCTTGCTAATTTCACAGCTATCAGAACCCCTAGCTCTGCAAATAACCAAGCCCAGAGACACCTGTCCCGATACTGTTAGACCATACTGAATGTCAAACTAGTGAAGTGAAAACAAATACTGAACCTCAAACTAGTAAAGCAAAGACAAAGCAAATGAGTTCTCTCACCTCTATTTTCACATAACACCTGAGCTCCTGAAATATATCAGTTTTGATTCTGACCTTTAAGCCACTCTGACATTGCACTATTAAGATCCAAAGCCTAGGACTGATTAGTACAAGAATCCACAAAGTTGGAATATTATGTTTCGTCTCAGCACTGAAAGATCTTACACATCCAAGGAACCTTTTATATTTCTTCATAAGGTTCAAACATCTGCTAGCCACTCCAGACAGAAAATAAACACTATCTCCAATAGGAATGCTGGGAATTCCTCTCCTAACACTATCCCAAAATATCTGAATTTATTACCAGCCCAATCACAAACAGGATATTTAAATGAATCTCATTATTTTTTATTAATAATCTAAAATATGTCTGTGTGTGGAAATACACACATATACATGCACAGGTTTATGCACAAAACAAAATACAAAATCCATCTACCATCCAGAAGACTAGGTATTTGGACTAATCAGCACTGCAAAAAGAGCAGTTGCTGAAGACACAGCAAGTTAAAAGGAACAACTATGGAAAAGAAAACACGAACCAGAATGAACCTTGTTATTTTTATTTCTAAAAGCAACAAAGAATAATTGATGATGTTTTTGAAATACAAAATTTCAGGGTATAGATGAATGATTGTACGTTTGAAAAAAAAAAAACAAACTCTGTGCTTTTCATCCAGCCACTCACTTAGATTTAGGCCACAGCTATTCTAACAAAGGCAGCTGTAGTTTCTTCGGATACTGGCCGTAACTTCAAAATGCTCCCAAGGGCAAGAGGCAAGTGATACTCAAGTAAGAAATTGCTATTTCAATCAAAAGGAATATAGCAGGACTAGAGAACATACAGAGGACTGTCATGGGGTAGAACAGCTTCTGCATGAGGAAAAACTAAAGAGTTAGGACTATTCTGCCTAGAAAAAGAAACAACTGATGGCGAAGATAGAGGTTTACTAAAAATTATAGAAGAACTACAGTTCTTCAAACTAGGTATAGGAATGCCTTGATACAGACTGTTTAGAGGCCATCAGTATACCTAGATTCAAAATGTAGCTAGATAAATTCATGAGGGGGGAAAAAATCTGTTACGGATTATAAACTAGGGAAAAAAAAAAATCCTTTGGCCTAGGAAGGCCTTGTGCCACAAAGGCTGAAAAAACGTGGCCTGTTCTTCCATTCTTCCTTCGGCACTTGCTATTGCATGTTGTCACTGTAATATAGTGGCACAGCTAGGAAAGCACCTGGGCCACTCCTCAGCTCCAGAAAGCCATAGAAAAGAGTCATCACTTCACAGACATATCAGACTGACAGCAAATACAAAGTACTGGGCTAAATGTACTTTATTCTGGCCACACTGCTAAGGACAAAAATAAGGAGCATCAGGTTCTATGCACAGGATGAATATTATTCGGAGTTAGAAAAAAACCTGTGCATCTCTTAAGAAAATATCTAACCCATCTACTTGGAACAGCTCTCCAACCTCCAGAGTCTGCACAGACCAATGCTCCGCGTATCACTATATTCATGGGATGCAAAGTTTAGACCAATATTCTCTTGGAAGACGGAGGGTTTACCACCCCTATTCTGACACAAGATCAGATGCTAGAACTTCTGCTGTTCCAGAAATACAACCTATAGTCCTACACTCTGGCAATGAAAAGACTGAAAAGTGAGCAGGGGGGTGGGGAGAGGGGGGCAGAGAAGCAGGGAGGTTAGTGTGCATTTCCTTCATTGGTTCCATTTGAAAACCAAAGTCAGATCTTGCTTTCAGTTTTCTACACAAGAGAAGACACGAAGAAAGAGATAACTTGTTCAGTGTATCTAGTTAGACACTCTGAGCTCCAGGTTACCTTAAAGTAACCTTCTCTTGACATCACAGCAGTCTCCCTGTTCCGGGACACAATGTTGTTCTTTTTGTTCCCCTTTCAGGATCACCAGCTAAAGACATGAGACTTACGCATATAATCAAATAGACAGAAGGATGAAGTTCCCCCCAGCTGAAAGGCTTTCGCACACATACTATTAGAAATGTACAGCAGAATATGCACTGAGTCTTTACTTACCTCCCATTCCTTCGAGTATCTCATCACAATTCCTCTGCATTGGTTGTTGTATTCTTCAATCCCCATCTTCGCCACGTCCTCTGGCCCTTTAATGCCTAAGGTCTTGTCAATCTCATATTCCTGGGAGCATTGAGAACAACCAGACAAAAAAAAACACACGCCGTCATCAAAAGCTTTCAGGATTTCTCTGGATACTTTATTTATGTTCTACGCATTCTAATGCGGCTAAAGGGCCTCCTTTATCCTTTTGAGATTCCATGAGTATTGCACCTGAATTAAGCAGATATTTCAAAGGATAACCCTGGTATGATTGTTTCTTTACTATCTTTAGAAAAAGAAAAAAAACATTTTCTGAAATACATACCAAATAAATACATGTTTATAGTAACGGACAGAGTGCCTGAAGAAGGGACCAGTAGGAAGCACCTGAAATTACCACACAGGCAAAAGCCAGAGCAACACACTGGACAAAGAACTTCCATTCCTCTTTTAGCAACAAAGCCGGGCATAAGAGCAATAGAAACATGATTGATAAGCGGGTAACAACATGGAAAGAGGAACCAACAGAAGAATCTGTAGGCAGACATGTTACACATACCACAGGCAAGCCATGGCAATCCCAGCCAAATCTTCTGTCAACATGAAAACCACTCTGATGAGCAAATCTGGTTACTATGTCTTTAATGGTTCCTGCAAGAATATGGCCATAGTGTGGAAGCCCAGTAGCAAATGGAGGGCCATCATAGAAGTTAAACCTAAAACACAAGACAACATTCTTAATTAAATCAAAAAAACTGAGAATCAAATCTTCAAACAGGGTGAGTGTATCTGTATGCTTATGCTTCTTATGTCTTACTAGGACAACATCAATTTCTTCCTCTTCTATTATCATTCAGCACAGGCATCATGTTGGCAGTGGGACTAAGGGGAACATTTCAACTCATTCAGTTCTTACTGAATGCCAGTTCTACTATGATTACTACCAAAAACGCCAGCATGCTGTTCCACAGCTGGCAGACATAGGAAAGAGCTGTCCTTGCTTACCTGCAGACTTCTTTTATAAACCCACCAAGGGGAAATCACAGGTTTATTACTACTGTTTGTATGCTGTTGATTCTTCACAAAGTGAAATATAAACAATAACTGACATAACTGCAACATTAGGCAAAACTGCTATCTGCAAAGGCAGCAGCTCTTGTTAACAGGACTGAGGCAAAAAAAAAGTAACTACAGCTAAGCCAACCTTGCACTGTCACACACAGTTGCTACAGCTTTTAGCAGATTCTTACCTAGGTCTATTCTTTGATTGCTTTAGGCATTCCTGGAAACAACTGAGATTTTTCCAGAGCTCCAATATCTTCTCTTCCTCATTTGGGAAAGTTATGTTTTCTGGAACTTGATGAACCATTCTTTCCCAGCAACAGCCAAGTAGAGAAAAGAATAAATATTGAACAGAAGTGAGAAAAAAAACGACTTCATGAAGACAATTTATTGTCTTACAAATCCATGTCACCAAACCACACCTCAGTTTTTCAAAGATCTTGATTCAGTGTAGACATGGAAGCAAGCACTACATTCTAAAAAAAAGCCTAATAATTTTGACAGACTACCACCAAAATTTTGTAACAGGAAAAGGATTCTCCATTCACTCAACTAGTGTCATTCATTTTTTACTACGCTTTTATTTTTGTTTCCTATAGAAAACAGTCAAAGGGCAAATTATTTTTTGGTTACAAGTTTAGGGTTTGGTTGGGGTTTTTTTTTTTTTTAGGAAAAGTTTCCAAGTTCAAACTGACCTTTCAGCATCAGTTTGTGAACTAGTGAGACTTACTTTAAGTGCAGGAGCTAAAACTAGTGAAGAGGCAGCTCCTTTTCACTGTACACCTATTCCCACTATTTAAAGGTTTAAAACAGCGTTTTTCCATCTAGCTAGGCCACCATTCTCAGATGCTCCTAAAAGCAGCTAGGCTTCAGATAGCATAGTCGAAACACATTGCAATGAAAGATGAACATGTGGGGAAGAATTCGAACAAACAGATGAGGAAAAAGATCAGAGACCTCAACTGTGCATCCTGAAAAGCTCTAACTTCCAGAGTACTGGCAAAACTACTAGTCTCTTTCTAGTCTCTTTTTTTTTTCCTCTTCAGTTTTACAAGTATGTCAAAACTAAGCTACAAGGGGCTACTTCTTGCTGGCCATTTCCTGAAGGTCTGTTTTCATTTGGTGGGTTTTGGCCACAAGAGCCCAAAGCCATTCTTCAATTCTAGGTAAGTCAACAAAAATCACTACAAGCAAAATTATGTGCGAGCTTTCTTCACAACACAGGGAAGAGAATTCTCAACATCATTAGAAATACACAATAGAGCTGCCTGGTGTTCCAGACCTGCTACAAGATTCAAAGGGGTCACATTTCAACAAAAGGCTACAGCAAGCACTAAGCAAAAGCTCTGTGGAATAGGGATATTTAAGACAGGAGTTCCATAACAGAAGAAAACTGGTTATGAAGGTTATAACAAATGACTGCAGAGAAGAAACAGCTTCTCCCACCTCTAACTTTAGTGATGCTGCTCCTTAGCACTTACACCAAAACGAGCTGAGTACTACACATTAGCCTCGAGTTTTGCTTAGCATTGTAGAATTACAAGCAATGGCACAAGGACTGAGTCTTCTGATTTACTGAGGTTTGTCAAATAGCAACTATAAGCAGCAACAAATGCAAATGCATGAAGACAATACTTCAAGTTACAGGAGACACACTGCTTGGTAGCGCTAAAGTTCCAAAACATTTACTTAAATGAAACCCAGAACACCATAGAACTTGCTAGCTCAATGCTTGAACCCGTATGAAAAAACGTGCCCCAAGATGAAACCTACAGACAAATTCCACCATTCATAATTTTTGTATTAATGACAGATCATTCTCCCCACTAATAAACCTGAATTATCAAATAAGACAAGAAATGCATGGTACCACAACCTGGTACACAGGTGACACAGCAGCTGGAGGGGAAATCACGAGCTGACAAGGAGCACATGGACAGGGCCTGGATGTATTCTTAAAAAGGTAATAACCAGTCTTAGCACATTAAGTTACAGTACATGCAACTTGTACAAGAGTTTTCATCATCGTATCTCAAAGCACTCAACAAAGCACTAATTAGACCATGCCACTTCTCAGTAATTTGATCACAGCGCCGGAGACAATGGAGATGATAAAAGAATTCAGCCTTAAAGCTTATTTCCTGCAAGCCAGCTGACTTGAGAAGAGGACTAAGGATCCACACATTTTACTTAGATAAAGCTCAGCCTTCGCAATTTAGTAATAACTGCAAAGGTTTTGGCAACTGGCTCAGCTGTCAAGTCCCCATAATCTAATAAATTAAATACATGTTTAAGGTTTAGTCTGTAACTGTGACCGGGCTATGGAAGCTGCTCACATATCACAGACTCCATGCGTAAATCACAGTATCACTTTTGGCCCATTTCTACCAACTGAAGCACTGTATGCACAAACCAGTGTCCAGTAACCACAGGGCACAAATTCACAGACACTCTTATCAATATTACAAGAGAAGTTTATTATGTCAGAATTAGGAAAAAAAAAATTACTGATGAGAATTAATATGTAACAGTCACTACAGGTCAGTTTTTTCAAGTTACAGAACTGAATTTTAAACTGATTGACTTAAAAGACAAGCCACGTTTAAAAATCTATCTATGGCTCAACCTCAGCTGAGCAAAAAGCAAAGACTTCTGTGTTCAGTAAAAGCATAATCAGTTTACAGACCGAGATAGGAATAATTCCATATACCTACAGCAAAAAAAGTTCATTACTATAAACAACCTAGGTATTTTAAATCAGAAATAATCAAGGACAACTCATTACTTTCAACACAGACTGAGTGAAAACATCACAAATTATGTTACAGACATTATTACACAAATGCATCTAATAAAACAACACTTTTGGACAAGACTGCAAATTTACACACAGATTAGTAAACACAAGGGTTGGGGTTTTTTTTGCTTTCTTGTTTCTCTATTTATTTTATGCTGACAAGAAGTATTAAAGTTTAAGTCAATGCACCGCTAGGGAACTTTTTTTTTTTTTAAGTACACTCACTTTTTCTAAAAGATAATAACATTCAATAGGAAAGGCGTCAAAGTTTGTAGATTGTACTACAGCAGTCTCAAACTTATGCTGGGCTTTTTATCTAGAAGAAAAAAAATAAACAAGCATTAAAACCATAAAAGCAAGTCAGAATGTGGTTTTTTGCATATTAAGACAAAAAAAATCAATATTTATCAATAAAAATGCCACTATGAAGGAAGTGAACCAGTATTTCAGAAATGCGTTGGCCTTAACCTATATCACATATAGATAGATGATTAAAACAAAGTAGACTTCAAGATATTACTCATTTTGTTGACTGAGAAACTGAAAAGATAAAAGAACCAGTATGAACTAAAAGCTCACAAAAGGTCTCCTAATTTCAAGGGGTTTATGATCAGTCTCTTATCCTTGTTCCAGTCACCTTCCCCCACAAACTATTCTATATAAGAGACCTATGCACAAACTTCCCTCCGTAGACTAGGAGGAGCCTCCTTTCTCCATCTACAGATGCCTTCCCCAAAGTTAAACAACACGTTATTTTACATACACACAGAACTAGGCTCCCCATTTCTGCCTTTTTAGGTACTGAGCTTTGAGGCAAGGCAATTTCTGGGGGAACAATATTCAAAACTGTTCATCTGGTAATCAAAAGCATCCATTTCTAGAACAGATGGAAAAAAACAAGTTTAAAATAAAAGGAAGGATGGGTGGCAACAGAAGGCTAAGCTCCAGAACAAATGTTGCTTCTGAAAATCTTGTGCTAATGCCTTACATAGGGAATAAGATTGCAACACTAATCAAAGACCTGAGAACAGGTGGGGGGGAATCATGCACACCTACTGTAACTAGCACTTTACATGAACCACCAAATAGTTGGAAATGCAAGAATAAACTTATTTAAAAAAAAAAAAAAAAAGCAACCAGTTTTCTTCTCCAAAAGGCCATAAAGCTGCCACCCTCATGGCCAGTCGCCCTAACACCACAATTTCTAAGTGTAATGACTTCAGGGAAAAATTTAAAACATGGTTTTCTTCACAAAAGTTTTGGTTTTGATGGTAACATAGAAAATTTATATTTACACCTTATTCATAGCACGCTGCTAACGGCCTGATTATTCCACTACTCTATTTGATGGGGCACGAAACTGAGGAGTTACAGACTTTTCTTACTAAAAAATATGCCTCAAAGCGAGCAGCTCAGAAAACTAAACTGGGAAACTAGGAAGCAACAGTTTCTAATTTCTAAACAGGTAAATGAAGTCTACTCAAGCTGAGCCGGATACTTGAGGATGGGTTAGGGGAAGTGTATCAAGCATAATTCATCTCAACATATCACTCAAGATGAAACAGTACCAGAGATGGACCACAGCCCATCTGACCCTCAACAAGGAGTGTTTCTTTTTATGCTGAAAAGCCAATTAAAAGATTGCTAAAACAGTGAGCGGACTCATAAATTAATACCATGTTTAGACACAAATATATTACATACTATGCAAGAACTCAGTTTTACCCTATGTCTTATAATCTCTTAAGCAGACTTTTCTGTTGTCTTCATACTACCTTGATTAAAAGCGTAAAATTTGTCATTATGCAAAAAAAACTAGGTTATTTTGAAATAACTTTGAACTATGTATTTAAAAAAATCAGAAGGTACTGTCAGTTGAGTTAGCAAACGCTGCTGTTATGTGCCAGCTAAATTCTGCTATTACCTGACAGTCGCTTCCTAAGCACATCACCGACAAAACTGAAAAAATATGCTTTCTTCAGTTTCCAGAAGGCTCCTGGGGGGGGATGGTGGAGCCAACATTTGCTGAAGATGGAAACATCAAATCCACCACAGCTACACCAATCAAAAGCGAGCCTTCCTCAAAAATCTCCCCCCTGTTAGAAGGATGCTGAAGTGGAATGCTTAAGACATATTACACATCGCAAGGCATCTTAGGTTCTTCGTTCAACTAATTAATGAAATTAAGCCTTGATGGGTACTAAACTCTGCAATAAGGGAACTGGTTAACCTTTAATAAGTACCCGTTTTAAGTGATCGCTAAATTCCAGAAAAAGCAAAGAATCTGTATAGCACCCAGCAAAATCTAAGAGTAAAATATCTTACACATAAACATGACGTTATACATAGAAAACACGTTAGCTCTAACGCCTGAAAAGGCGCTAATAACGTCAAAACCCAGCAGCGGAGCAGCCAGCCCGGCCGCTTCCCCGTTAAGGCGCTCCAGGGCTCCGGGCGGTGACAGGACAGGCGCCAGCCGGGCCACAAACCGCGCCGGGCGACCCGCCGCTGACCGGCGCGGGGGGAGAGCGGGGCAGGCACCCAGTGTGCGAGCCGCGAGTCTTCTGTGACACCCTAAAAGGCACCGTCCAGCACCGGCGCCCTCACGAAGCGCCCCCGAAAACCCCGCAACGTCCCCGGGGCCCCGGCGCCGCCCCTCCCTCAGGCCTCTGAGCCGACCCCCGCCTCACTGACACCCCCCCTCGGCCGGCCGGCGGGGAACGGAGGGGGGATGCGGGGGGCTCGGGAGAGCGGCCCCGAGGGCCGGGCCGGGCCGGGCCCCGCCGCCGCTCACCTCAGCGCCGCCCGTCCCGCAATGATGCAACCGCGCCTGGGAAAGCATGACAGGAACCACCGGCGGGCACACCCGGCAGCGGCGGCCAGTCAGCGCGCGGCACGCTTAGGGCGCAATAAGGCGGCCTCCCATTGGGCACGCCGCTCTCCTGGAAACGCCAGGTCACGGCGGCGCGGGGCAGACCGGGAAACCCTTCCCGCCCTCCCGCCCTGCGCCTTCTCATTGGCCAGGACAGGCCGGGGGCGGGGCCTCCCGCGAGCGGGGCGGTGGAGGGGCCGACGCTCCCCGCCGTGAGGCGCGGCGGGGCTGGGCGGGCCGCGTTGGACGGGGGAGGGTGGCTCCTGCGCTGGTTTTAATGGTTCACATTTCTTTCACAAACTGAAGCGGCTTTTTAAAATGTCCAGTGGTTGCCATCGCTGCGCCTGCGCACGGGGAGCGCAGCGCCGTCGGCGGAGGCGGCTGCCGGCGGAGGGAAACCTCCGTTTGGGGACCCCAAGACGTGACCCGCGGCGGTATTTCTGGGTTGGGAACGCAGAAAGTGAAAACGTTTTCCCTCGGCCGCAGGATTTCCCCTCGCACACACGAAAAACCTCCAAAATCCTGAGAGTGAAATAAACTTGAAGTGAAATAACCTTGAACTTTGAGTTCGGGAGGGACTTGCAGCAGCGCGCCCCCAGCCTAAGCCTCTGCTCGGAGGGAAATCGCAGGGAGGAGCTTTGCTGGGCTTCTTCCAAAAACTGGGTACCAAGTGCGTCTCCAGAGACTACCAAACACACGCCTCAGAAGCTTGAACTTCCCTTAAGGGAATACTCTTAAATACGTTGAGGTACCGATTCTTACGACTGTAAATACAACAGAAGTCCCCTCTTCTGCCGCTGCACTCCAACGAGAACAAAACTTGTAAAGGGGTTCCCATATGTCAAAGGAAACAAGGATTTGAAAAAGTATTACTGGCTGCCATCCATAGCATCGTGAAATTACAAAACGTTTCCTTCCACCTATAGAAAGTGCTGAAAACAGCTGTGGAAAGGCTCTGGACAGTGAAAAATGGAACAGAATCCAGGACAAGCATGAAGAGAGAGTACTCTTTGCAGACTAGACATCTGCACACCTCAACCCCCAACCAAAACAGACCGTGGGGAATGAAGTTCAGATCAGTCATGGTCTGAACAGTCCAACTGCCTCAGCTGCCTCCACGTAATGACTTTCAATTACTCTTTAAAACTTTTATACTAATACAAATGTAGGTAATCAGTAAAAGCTAGCTTTTCATTTTGATTTTCAGGACTAGGTGCAAGATCAACTCACTGGTCGGCGCAGGTCAGCGTCTCAGTCTGCGGAGGAGGGACACAACCAGATGCGAAGCACGTCACGTTAAACAGAATTCTTGCCTGCACAAAGAAGCACAAGGCTACTTTCTACACAGAATTTCATACGTCACTCTAGAATAGCTAAAAGGGGAACTCGATCTGCATCAAACTCAGAGAAACACAGAAAATGTGAGACGAGGCCAGAGTAAGCAGGACTGACCAACGGGACAGGGAGAGAGCGGGTGCATGTGCTTGCCAGGAGAGAGTTTCCAGTATAAACACAATGCAGAGATTCCTGTGTGGATCCGGGATATTCTGTATCCAGGAGGGAAGTTTGAAGTGGCAGAAATCTGTTTAACCTGTATTGCTTTCTAATGCATCTAAAAAGCTATGAAAAGGCCTGTGACAACTCAGAACCAAAAGGAGGAGGACTTGGGTTTTACCACCTGTAGTTCCTTCAACTGAGTGTATTATTTTGTCATGTTTTGGAGTTTCTGTTGTTTTTTTTTCTTTTAAATCTAAGAAGTGTGATTCAAGATTGAAGACGGGTAGGTAAGAGAGGAATAAAATGCAGAAAAGAATAACTGATTCAGAGATTTTACTCATCTTACCATTATGGACCTTTTCTGTACTCAGAAAGCTTTCTTCGCTATGCAGGCAGATGAACAGTACTTTCAGGAAGCCTTTAATTTAATTTAACAGTGCCTTCTGTTAATTTACTTTGAACTCCCCCCCCCCACCAAGTAGTGTAAGCTTACTTTAAAAAAAACCCAAACAGGTTCAGACCACTTCATGAGCTATTTCTTTATAAACATGCGCTTCATCAAATCTGAAAGCACTGCAGCCTCCCCCTGCTTTCACAGTCCTTCAGATTACAGAGGTTGCATTTTTTTTAGACAGCTATAACTTGCGCTTGCTCCAGTGCCAACTCCTTCAGTTTTGGACTTTAGTTTGTAAAACATACAGGTGATAAGGCCAGTTGACTTTAAAATGGAATACTGTATGATTTCTGAATGGAATTTAAAACAAACACTGCTTAAAAATATGTATTCTTAAGCAATGAAATACTGACGTTGACAATTTGTTGTCAACAAATCCAGATTTTCGCCTTGTCCCCCCCTGTACATTTTGTACTTCTTTACCCTTCACTAGTACATAATAAAAAAACGTTATCTACATGAAAGTCTACTGTCCTTATTCATGCACGGCCTTCAATTGAAACCATTTGGGCCACAACACTGAGCTCGTTTTTCATAAACAAATCGGCCATAAAGAAGGGGTGAATAGGGAAGTCGCTGTCATACTTAGTAGTGCAATAGTTACACACAGAGCCAAAAAAACCCGCATTTGAAAACCAAGGGAAATCTGTAGCAGAGGGATCAAGGCCCAGCACAGATAACTGGGACAGTCCCCAAACTGTAGGAATGGATGTCTCTGCTCTCATTTTTCACAAAATACTGTTTAAAAATCACCGACTCACCCGGAAAGGTTAAAGGGAAGAAACGAAAGCCTCGAGAGGGGACTGCCCTCCCTCTCCCCCCTCCCCTCTAGCTAAATGCCAGCTCAAACCCCCTCACACCCGGACCCCTCTCTCCGGTACGGGCCGTGCCTGGGCCGCGGCCAGGCCTCAGCGCCGCCCGCCGCGCCCCGCCCCGCGCCTCCATGGCGGCGGCTGCCGCGGGGTGGGGAGCGGGCCCCGCCGCCCCTCCGTCGGGGTTGTGCCGGTTATCGTCGCCGGTCAAGCGATGCCCCCCCCTTCCCCCCCGCCCCCGCCCCCGCCCCCGGAGCCGGGCAGACCGGAGAGAAACCCCACCGGGTCGTGTGTCCTTCTCCGCCCCCGAGGCGTGAGGCGGCCCGCCGGACCCCTCCTCGCCGTCACGGCGGTGGAGGCCTCCCCTCCCCGCGCGTTGCGGGGAGAAGGCGCGGTCACCCCTCGCTCAGCCACGGGCACCATTTTGTGGACTACGAGCGGGACGATCACCGTTCCCCGGGGGTGGCGTCGGCCCCAGTCAGGAGTTACGGGGGAAGGGGGGCAGGAGGCACTGGCACAGAGCGCCGCGGCTTTCCAGCGCTTCGTCACGGGCCCCAGGCCGCTGCCGGCGGCGCCAGGCGCTCGGCGCTGACGGCTCGGGGAGCCCCTTTCTGCCCCGCACCCTCGCTGAGCACCGGCTCTGCCCGGAGCCATTACGCCTGCCCAACTCCAGCGCCCCTCCGTGCCTCACGGGCGGCTTAAGCAGTTTACGTACTGCCACTGCAACGGAGAGGAGGGCAACGGCACTTGCGTGGGGAACTGAGCGCAAAAGGTGTTCGTGAATAGGGGAAGGAACAAAATACCGCTGTCGGAGCGCTGAGCCAAACCAAAACGCACCGGACGGGGGGAAAGATCCCGGGATTAACCCGGGAGACGGGAGCGCGCGGCCCGGCGCGGCTCGTCGTGGCGCAGTGCGCCCGCGCTCACTGGACACGGAGGACGAGGTTTGGCGAGGACAGACTTGCTCAGGAGCGGCTGTGCTCCACCCCCCCCGCGGCGCTGCGGCAGTTGGACTGCGCCGGGCGGTATAAATAGGGGGTGTGTGGGGGCGCCCCACCAGTTGGCGTGGGGCGGCGGGCGCTGCCGGTGGTGTGCGGTCCCTGTGGCTCGGCGCCTTCCCCGCACCCTCCCCTCACCCGCTACTCTCCCGGGCCTTGCCCCGGCCCGCTGTCCCCTGGCGGAGCGCTGACAGCCCGGTAGCGGCCGGCTGGGGAGCGGGCGAGATCATCTCTCCGAGGCGGCGGCTTGGAGCCGGTCAAGCTGCCCCCCATCCCGCAGCTCTTCAGCCAGGCTATGTGCTGTAAAGGGGCTCCGCTCAAGAAAAAAACAGAGCGGATCGTGAAAAGGTAGAGGCGCCCGGGGAGGCCCCGGCGAGCGGGGACGCCGCAGGGCTCTTGGAACCGGCAGCTCGGTCCAGGGGAAAGGGGGAGAAGGCGCACCGGGGAGTCGACGGCGCTGGACTTGCTCGGCGGGGGTGTCCCGGCAGCTCTCCCGACGGCGAGGAGCATGTGAGAGCGACGGGCCGCGATGCTGCGACGCGCGGAGCTGATCGTGTGCGGCGGCGGAGCGCGGCGTCCCCCCTGGGAGCCCGCCCGCGGCGGAGGGGTGCCGGGAGGCGCTTTCCCGCCGCCGCTGAAGGGCGGCGAGCCGCGGCGGGGCGGCAGCCGGTCGCGCTGGCCCCCGGGGCGGCGCGGGAGACACCCCGGCGTCTCGCGGAAGCTGCTGGGCAGCCGCACGCACAGCCACTACCAGCACTCCCAGCAGCAGCAGCAGCAGCAGCACTGCCGCGCCTTCCGCCGCTGCCACCGGCCCGCGCGGCCGCGGGTGCTGCTCTCGCTGCGGCCCGTCAATGTCCTGGGCCGGCGGGCGCCGGGCATGCGGGCGCCCCGCAACACCAACCAGTTCCTGATGCGGGAGAAGTACCAGCTCATGCACCTGCGCTCGGACTCGGTGGGCACCGAGAGCGGCGGGTCGGACTGCGAGATGGACCCGCTGGACATGGACTCCTACCTGGGGGTGCTGGAGAACGCCCGCGGGGCGCTGATGGAGTGCGCCGGGGAGGCCGGCCCCGCCGCCCGCTCGCCCCCCGCCCCGCGCGGTGCCGGGGGCGGGGCGGTCGCGGACCCCCTGCAGGAGGAGAGCCAGCAGTACTTCCCCTCCGAGGACGATGTGATCGAGAGCGAGCTCTTCATGGAGAGGGACTTCGACGAGTTCTGCAGCAGGATCGCCTGAGCCCCCGCGGACGGGCGCTGTCACGGACGCGCTGCTCCGGCTTTCCCTGGCCGGTTTGGGGTGGGAGGAGAAGTCTGCTGGCCGCGAAGCCTTTCCGCCTCGGGGGGGGGGGGGGAGAGGTTTATTTATTTCTCAGTCACCCCTTTGCGTTTTTGTCAGGGGGGGGGTTGGCTACTTTTATAAACGTCTGTGTGCGTAAAAAGGGGGGGACCCCCCAGCACCTCCCTTGTCAATAAAGCGAACTTTTCTGAAGGCGAGCTGGAGCGGACCGCGCTTTGTTCGGGGCACCTGGGGGGGCTGCCGGGGCAACCGCTGCCCCCGGGGGCGCTGGAGAGACCGGGAGGGAGGGGAGGGACGGCGAGTGTCCGTGGGAGGTGGCGGCGAGGGCCGGGCCAGCGCGCCCGAGGGGGGGGCGAGGGGGGGGCCGCGGCCCGGGCCTCCTCCGGCCCCGCCTCCGCCATCGGGGACTGGGGGGGGACGGGACGGGGACGGCTTCTCACGGCCTGTTTACGTCCAAAACCAGCGCGGAAAAGTTTCACGCGTTCCTGGCTCTCGCTCCTTTTTCTCCTTCCCTACGGAAAAGTCGTTTAATTACCGCTGCAAGCGGAGGAAAGCCACCTAGGGAAAAACGGCCCTTTGCCCACCGCCGCGGAGGGCAGCGGCGGCTGCCGCTGTTTTGAAGGGGGTGGGAAGAAACCGGAGGGAAAGAGCAACGTGAAAACAACCAACCCCAAGCGGTGCCGAGGCCCGGGCTCCGCGGGGCGGGGGACCCCCGCCTGGCCTCCTCGCCGGCGGGGCTCCGCTCCCGGCGAGCCCCGTGGGCGGGGGGGGGGGGGGAAGCTCGGTGCTTGCCCAGCGGTGCAGGTAAACCCCGAGCCATCGGATCTGCGGCTGCCTACGGTTCCCCTCCTTTTCAGGAACGCAGTCAAAGCCCAGCGGCGCTTTGGACGTGAGCTACTGATTGCACCACTGTGCCGTTTTTCTACTGCAATTGGAGCGTTTTCATGGCTGCTTTGTATTTATGACAGCAGGGTTTATTCCTATTTTACCAACTACAGCAGAGGGAGAAATGTCTAGAAGGAGATTTAAAGGGCCTCTGCACACCGAAAAACGCAGATGCCTACCAGCTGAACCAAGTTCTCCAGAGACACATGAACAGAATAGAATAGAATAGAATAGAGTATTTCAGTTGGAAGGGACCTACAACAATCAGTCTGACCGCCTGACCGATGCAGGGCTGACCAAGTTAAAGCATGTTATTAAGGGCATTAATAATCCTAAGTTTTCTGTTTTATACCTACCATGAAGGGAGCAGATAAAGTAAACGTGAAACTCACCCAATCCCTAAAGAGCAGAACTAGGAGGCGTAAATTCAAGCTAGTAGGAGATCGGCTTGAAACAGTTAAAAGTTACTTTACACAACAGGTAACGCATTCCTGGAACTTGTTGCCACAGGAGAAGATAGGGGCAAATTCTATCAACCAGTCTGAAACAGGATTAGACAAATTAGTGATGACAAGTCCACAAACAGACTGAGCACCAATCGTATATGTTGGGGGAGTAAGAATATGGGGGGGGACTGTGGAAGCGGCTGCTCACTGGTGGTGTCCCCACCCAGCCCTGCCTGTGCCTGCCAGCACTGCTGGGCCGGGTGAGCCACAGGTCTCATCTAAGGCCTTTCTTACCCTCTTAACCCCAATCACAGCGTGACTATAGCACCCTTGGAGCTGCACGATCATCTTTGAATCATTTTTCAACGTGCCTCCTTTCCCCTTCAGCTCCCTGAGGACTGTAGCATGCCTTGTGCTTTACCACCACATAAAGATGTGGCGTGTGCTGTTTGTAGGGTTGGGAAAGTTAGCTACCCCTCCTCTAGGGCATGCCTGTGGAGTCAGAATGCATCTGTGCTCCTACGTCAGAAGAACAAATGTAAGGTGTGATGTTGATGTGCAGATAATGCCCTTTAAAAATACAGACACGGAGACAGGAGTTAATCATCCTTACAAAGGAAACCATATTTTAAGGCAAAATATTTGAGATTCCTAGTACCTCAGTTGCAATCCTGTGAAGTACAATGTCCAAAGACACCATTTTCTTCACCTTTTCTAAGAAACAAAGCTGCTAACATCATGAAGACTAACATCATGTTTACTTTATTTGGAAATAGCCATTTGGTCTATACATACAAACTTCAGGCAATATTGTCAATTTGTTAGATGCAAAACGTAGCTCCTACTGGCAACAGCAGGTTTGTATTAGAACCATGCCTATATTGGGAATTTTACTCAATGGGAAGCTGTTCTAGAAGAGAGGTACAGGGATAAACCTCTCACACAGGTAAACGAAACCTAAGTTTGTACCCAGAAAAACTGCAAAGATTTGGTCTTCAGCAAGCTTGTATTTTATTAATGAATCTAGATCTGTAGTAACATGTTAAATTAATGGTTTGAATGCATGTTTTCTTTTTTTTTTTCCCTGACTTGCTATTCAAACAGGTATGACAAAAACTCACTTATGAACACTTACTTGAAACTTGGCCTTTGTTCTGTAGTACTGCTGGTAAATTTGCATCCTAATACGGATCTGCTTGAACACAAAGTAAAGCAGGAGTGTAAATTAATAGAACAGCTCAGGGAAATAATTACAGGTCACATACCGCCTGACAGAATTATAGAGATAACTTGCATTTGGAAAGTGATCCCCATGTTCTCACCACTACACAGAGTGATTTGTCATGAACGATCCATTCGTGTTGAAGCCACAGATGTACGTTATGGCACCTAGCCTTCCCCCTCCTCCCACTGTCCTTCTTCATTGATTGCCTGCACCACCCACCACCAATTCAGTGCTCTATCCTGGACAAGAGCATCAGACACCACTTCAGTCTGTTCATCAGTCATGGAAGAAGGAGGGAAAGAAAGATGACACAAATGGGATTCCCCCTTTCTCCTCTGAGTCAGTACAGAACCAAAACGTGCATGTGTTTGGCTGCGCACCAAGCAAAGCTGACGATACCCACACTTTCAGTGAGGAATCCTCATGTATTGCCCTTCATCTCCATGCCCTCATATTCACTTTCTCACTGCACACTTCTGTAGTTACCCTTGTCTCATCAGCAAGCCCCTAGTCTCTTAAAGACCTTTTCTTGGTGTGTTACTTGTATTACTTAGATCTGGCTTATTCGTAATTTTTTTTCTGTTTCCTTCCTTTATCACTTGAATTACGAATTTCTTAAGTGTTTGGAAAGTACCTGCCTTGTAATGGATGCAACCACAAATAACACCTTAGTATGAAGTTTGGAAGCACTTTACAAAGCTGAAATTCAAAACATAACAAAGTTAGTCAACATCAAAGCTGGGAAAAGAAACCAAAAGCTGTCACTTCAGAAGATCAGTGATCAACCCACTGGCCAACAAACTCACTCATCTTCTCAAACTTTACAATGGCGAGTTTTACACGTGCATCATCTGCTTCTAAGTATTTCTTGTGCTCCTGTCTCAAATCTGATTCATACACACAGGTGTTGAAGCAGATCATGAAACTACAGGAATAGTTCTCAAACTGATCAAGGCTATCTTTGGACCCATTCTATTTCATATTTTGAATCCTTAGAGCCTGCATTTTGCTTTGATAAGTTATTGGTTTGACTGTCATTGTAATCTATCATTGTATTAGGATGACACATTGAACACTAGCATTCGTAGAAGGAGAGGTAGATGAGAAGTATTATCAGTCGGGAAATATATGCCTGTGCTATGAGTCACACGGTGACTGTTGTATGGACATGATAAAACATTAAGTATATGCTTGTAAAAACAGCAACATTTTTAGAAATATTTCCACCTCATTTTCATTTTTAAATAGCTTCACCAGAATAGGATTTTTCTTTTACAGCCACACTTCTCATATAGGTGAGCTTTACAAATTTAAACAAATGCTGGTAACAGAACCTTATATATCAAGTCAGCAAATCACGGCATTTTCGTTAGGAGTACAGCTGGAAGTAACTTATAAAATATGTACGAACTACTTGGAAGTCCAAGGCAAATGGTAGGAAAGACTAAGGCCTAAGCTATACAGAGACTACGCTGACACAACACAAAGTGTTCTGTTGTAACTTGTGTAATTTATTTTTATGGCCAGTCTGTGCACAGGGTGACTTAGGATTTGGTAAACTTACCTGGAGGAAAAGGGCTTGGTAATTTTACGGAGGCGGCAGAATTTTATTATGCATTATTAAGAGTTCAGCACATTCTGTTGAGCATGTAGATAAGCAGTTTGTATGGCTGCATAATTGTTTGAAATCTCCAGCCAGGCAGAAGCGCCACTTTTTGTTGAGGAACAGGTGATGCTGCGCAATACCTGGAAGGCTTTCAATCGCATTCACTAGAAAAAATTAACCATGATTGGAAGAAAATTGTCACCCAGTCACCCCTCATTTCCAACAACGCATTTGTAACAGATCTGAGGATGTTCAGTTCAAACGTGGGGTGATAAAAAGGAATTTATTTTTAACTGTCTGCTGTAATACGAGTGACCACTTTGCTGTCATATGTTTCAATTACGTTCAAATGTCTCTGCTTAATTTTTCTTAGCGCTTGCATTCTTTTCAAGACAAAAACTGATGGCTAATAAAGTTCACATTTGGCCTATTTTATTTTTGCTGGATTAGGAGATCCTTTTTCACCATGCAGAAAAAAAACCACCAACTTGTCTTGAAAACATATACACAGTTTTGTAAAGACTGCAGTAATTTCACACCACCCTACAGATGACGTTTTAGAAGGAGAGGAGGCAATTTTCCTTCACTATCCAATACAGTGTCTCAATCATTTATTGAGCTACTTCTGTGACTTTCTGATCTTTGAGTCGTTTTCACACACGTACCAAAATAAATGCTAGAGCAGCATTAATTTACAAGCAAAATGGTTACATGTACAGTGTTACTTTGACAGATTTACCAATTCCTACCACCTTTATCTTCAAGTCAGCTCCTTTCTTTCCCTTTGTACTTCCCCCACCACTTTCCACATGCGTATAGTTATGCTAGCGTGCATGAGATGATTACACTGTATTCTACCTTTCTATACAGCCTCTGAAAATATTTTTTCTTACTCAGGCTTAGTATCTACAGTAAAAATGAAATATGAAGTTTTTGCATAAGAAATCTAAGCAATTCTCAAGAAGGAAAACAATAAAGAATCCCAACTGCAAACCACATCTTAGACTCACCAGTCATCCAGCCCTAAAGAAAGTCACTTTCTAGTGTCTCAAAGACCGTAAGAAAAGGATTATACTGAATAATGTTCTCAACTCAGTTAAGAACATCTTGTTTAAGAAATTACGATACGCTTTGAGAAAAATAGGGAGAGAAGTCCAGAACCTTAGACACAAATTCTACTAGGATTTTGGGAACTGCACTTTTTTCACATTCTGGGTAGGACTAGAAATAATACTATAAACTATAGTGTTTCTTTAGTAAAAACATTCATGATGTATTGCACCCGAAGCACATTCCTAGCTCTTGAAGGAAGCGGAGACACGGCAGTGCCCTTCCTGTCACACGTTGCAGACTTCGGTAGTTTAGTTCTTTTGTACAAATACGTTGTTTTAAGGTAATGGAGAGTTTTGGGGCTTGTGGGAAATTAAATACAAAGTGCAAGTCCTGGGGAATCCTCCTTGACAGTTTCTGCTACAGAGGAGCCTGTGGTTTCAAGGGACTGCACCTAATTCAGACAGTTCCTTCCAAGCCTGCATACAGGCTTTCCATCCTGAGAAGCCATCAGAGCTGGAGTGAAGCGAAAAGGCCTGTGGAAATTAAAAGTAAAGTAAAGAACAGATGAGAGTAACATTTATTTGAGTTGGTGGGACTGAATCTGACTTAATTCTCTATTTCTTCAATCAAACCAGCCTGCAACTTACCATCACTTGATGGTACTTCACTTCACTTACCATCACTTATGGCCATATTGCTGCTACATCACATTCAGCTACAACATGCTAATTTTAGCTGTGAAAACAAGAACAGTAAAATATCATGCAAAGAGAAGCTTCCACCTAAAGTGCAACAAATACTTTTGCATTTCATATTATCTTTAATATTAATGATCCTTCTGTCATGAAATTTTGTAGTGAAAAAGATCAAGTGCTTTATGCAATTCAGAACAAGGCAATTAGTTCAGAATAAAAATTCTATTTATGATGTTATTCTTCTGTTTCTACCTCTCCTCCTAGTGTTTCTTCAGGAAAAGAAACCCAAAGCCTAGCAGCAACAGATTTAAACTAAAGTAAATAAATACACTGTCTAGCAGGATTATTCCCAGCCAATTAAATGTCTTTTCCAGAAGATTAATACTTTATTTAATAGCAACAATTTAACCAAAAGTTGAATCAAAATAATTAAAATGCCAAGCTCCAGACCAGTTCTTTTAAACATAAGCCAGCAACTTCTGCCAAGGAAAAAAAAAAGCCTCCTTCTGGCATGCCCGAGCATATCAGTCAGGTTAAGAAGTTTCAAACAGGAACGTACCGCAGAAGTACTGTCCTACCAGTATCCCTATGCACTCCACTTGACAGCCCAGTCCAGCTGGAAACTGAGTCAATGATCTTTGCTTCAATAAGAGTCGAAGGCCCCAAAATATCATGGTAATATGCTAATTTTGCTATTTCAAGGGTTCTTGAGTCAAGTGAGTGGTAAAAAAATTTAATAGTCCTCTCTCCTTAACAAATGAGTCAGTGCAGCAGTGCTATCTGCTGCCAAGTTAAGGGCACAAAGCAGAGTTTTTCCTCTTTGTTACTATCAGAGAGACCTGCCTAGGCCAGCATTTCCTAATTATCTTGCTCAACCCCTTTTCTCTCCACAAATGAACTCCGTCATTCAGTTCCTGTCCCTAATTAGCCCAAAAAGCAGCAACCACGCAGACAAAGCTCTGCTGCTTCCAAATCTAGACCTGCTTCCATGCCCTTTCTGAATACCTCTTGTGCCATTTCTAGAGTAGTATGCCCACTTCCCATTTTGGGAAACACTGGAGAGAAAATTCTTTGCCTCCTGCGTTCATACGATTTGTTTCCACGGGATTCTCAATACAGACTTGGATGAAGCAGGGTCACTTCTACAGAGAAGTGACTTAAGTCCATTACTTAAGTCCATTTACCAGATCAGTGAAAGATGCTGCTGTGTACCCGCCATGCACAATGAAGTTATCCTCTGCCTATCCACAGTGCACTCGTTCTTGATCACGGAATCTGTCAGCAGAAGCATGAAGCCAGATGGAACCCATTTTTACCTAGCTATGTGACACCTACTTTAAGTCTTACTGTGTTCACTGTGGTTCAAATGTCCAGCAGTCTTTCCGCATGGCAAAACCAACAAAATCATATTCAAAATCTACTTCAAGGTCACATCCTTTCTTATTTACCAAATCAGGACATAACATACAAAATTGAGATCAGTTCAATCAATTCAGACCAAAAGCTGGACTAGCACACTGTCTTCAACACTGTCATATAAGACTGTAAGAAAGAGGAAGGGCAAGGCACAAATTACAAATATACAACACTTTCCCCAAATGCTCTTCCAAACTGTAACAATTTTCATCCCAGGGAACCTTCCGAGTCAGATATGGCTCCCTACATTTAGCAGTCCTCAGCGTATTTCTATTCCATGTACCACTTCACTCTCTCAACACAAGTAGACCTTTAATATCCTTTGGAAATAAGCTTCACAAGTCTACCATGTATTGCATCAAGTACGTGTCCTGACTCTGCTAGGCTTATGTGACGTCTCCAAAGTTCTCGTATTAGAAGAGGTGCTGAACAGCTAGTCTTTATCTAATCTCACTAATGGTTTTGTAACCTCTGTCACATCCCAAGTCGTCTCTTTGCCGAACTGAAGACTTCTAGCCTTATCGTCTCTTTCTCACACTGATCAGCCCTGTGATCCACACTGAGTTATTGCAAGGGTTGCATCTCCTCTTGCAGACTTTCTAATCAGTTGGTCTAGATGAGTCACTGACACTATCTAAAAATTCATTATCTAAAAATTTAGCCTTTGCATTTTGTCTTGTAAAATTACAGGTGACTTGAAGGTACTTGAAAATGTCTTGCACCTAGAAAGGTCGCCTTATATAACTGAGATTACTTTATCGTAACCAAAAGTTATTTGGTTTGTAAATTAATTTTAACACAGATCAATTGCAATGAATTGAACGTTTCCCCTTTTTAATGTAACGGCTGCCAACAAGATGTCTCTAAAGAAAATGCAACTAAATGTAATTTTAAATAGAGAAAATTTTGGTTCAGTATCTGGAAGGAAGGAATATTTCAAATGTTGTAATGTTTGCCAGGTGAAAAACTTCCTGTGGTTAACTGGATGTAGGTGTCAAGTCAGATTTACCCATTTTTATGTAACAATGTAAAACTAAATTCAGCTATTTGCAAACAAACAAAAAGTACTTTCTTCCAAATGTGGAAAAAAGCAGAAAGAAAAATAAGATCACAACTACTCTCTGGTACTCCTTATTAATACACACTATAGACAGAAAAACTGTTTTATAATGATTTTACAAGCCTTGAGGGGGAAAAACCCAAGAAGAAAAAAAAAAAAAGAGGGAAGGTGACATTTCCCTCCTGTATTACAGTCATATCACTACAATCTCACCTTGTGGAAGAAACGCAGTGCATATCATAGTTCCAGCTAAAATTCATCATTTTAAACAGCAAGGCTATTGAAGCCTGTTTTCCAGTAGGCTTACGCCTGGTTGTTGACGGAATTATTTTTAACATTTTTATCACAATTCTGCATCATGAGTTCCTCCCTTACTGATGACTGTCTGAAAACTGACATAGAAGAGAAACTTTAACGGAGAGCTAAATCTGGGGCTTTATTTGTAGATTCTTTGATCCACAGGTTGAGTTCGTATTGCATTCTTTAATACAGCATCAGTCTGTCTGTGTATTTTTCCCTCTTCAGAACAGAAATAATTGGTGTGACCTACCCTTGAGATCTCAACATCTCTCTTGGCTCTAGAAATTATTGTAAGGGACAGAAAACAGGACACGTGCAACAAAATGATCCTTAAGAGGCAAAACTAGAAAAGAAAAATAATCAATAATATACATTTCAAAGCATTTGAACAAATGTTATTATTCTGTAGCTTGTATTAAAGTACTTCCAGTGTTAAGCTTTACAAGCACACACAAAAGGTGCTATCCTTACTGAAAACTGTACGTTAATACAATGTTAGTATTCATGCAATTTTGTAAATAGATTATGGAAGAATTTAGCTTATTCACTCTTTTCAGAAAAGTAGGGTGGTATGCATCTATGAGCGATATTAAAACATCTGAATAGCTTTAACATTTCAACTGAAAATGTTACCATCCGATTACGTATAAAATTAAGTAGAGCATGATGATGGTTATTGTGATGATTATAAACAGCATTGTGACAATTATAAACATGGAGTTTGGGATCCTTCCTGAGTTTATGTTGCTCCCACAAATGTTTTCCAATGGGGGAAAAATACCCCAAACACACACATCCCAACAAGCTGTTTATTCTTAACCACTGACGTTAACATTGACCACTCCCAGTTACTACGTTTCAGAGGTAGGAACTTTCTCACTTTCCGCTCAGTGTAATATATATACACATTGCATCAATGTGAGTTACCCGACTGCTAACCTGCTTATTACCGGGTTTGTATCATTGTTTAGTCCTGATCCATCTATACCAGCACTCAGTACCAGAGAAGCTGCACATGCAGGAGCAAAGAAAAATTTTGTAACAAAAATATTTGTTAGTAGGTCTAACAAATACCGAGGAAATACTGGATTACAAGAGATCCTTTTGTTCTGATTGCTCCTTAGTTCAGTTTTTCTGCATCCCTATTTAGCTAACCCGTGTTATGAGAAAAGGCAAACGTTCTCATGTTTCAAGACCTGCTTTAATCCATCTTAGAGATAAGAAAAGCCCTGTTACACATTTCAGACCATCAAGAAATTCTCTCTATGCACGAGAGAATACATTTTTTTCCCCTCCTGTAACCGATTACTGCAAAAATTGGAAAGTAGAATAGAATCATAGAATCATAGAATCATTGAGGTTGGAAAAGACCTCTAAGATCATCGAGTCCAACCGTCAACCCAACACCACCAGGCCCTCTAAACCATGTCCCTAAGCGCCTCATCTACACGTCTTTTAAATACCTCCAGGGATGGGGACTCCACCACTTCCCTGGGCAGCCTGTGCCAATGTTTCACCACTCTTTCAGTAAAGAAATTTTTCCTTACATCCAATCTAAACCTCCCCTGCCGCAACTTGAGGCCATTTCCTCTCGTCCTATCGCTTGTTACTTGGGAGAAGAGACTGACACCCACCTCGCTACAACCTCCTTTCAGGGAGTTGTAGAGAGCGATGAGGTCTCCCCTCAGCCTCCTTTTCTCCAGGCTGAACAGTCCCAGTTCCCTCAGCCGCTCCTCATAAGACTTGTTCTCCAGACCCCTCACCAGCCTCGTTGCCCTTCTCTGGACACGCTCCAGCACCTCAACGTCCTTCTTGTAGTGAGGGGCCCAAAACTGAACACAGTATTCGAGGTGCGGCCTCACCAGGGCCGAGTACAGGGGCACGATCACTTCCCTACTCCTACTGGCCACACTATTTCTGATACAGGCCAGGATGCCATTGGCCTTCTTGGCCGCCTGGGCACACTGCCGGCTCATGTTCAGCCGGCTGTCGACCAGCACCCCCAGGTCCTTTTCCGCCAGGCAGCTTTCCAGCCACTCTTCCCCAAGCCTGTAGCGCTGCATGGGGTTGTTGTGGCCGAAGTGCAGGACCCGGCACTTGGCCTTGTTGAACCTCATACAGTTGGCCTGGGCCCATCGATCCAGCCTGTCCAGGTCCCTCTGCAGAGCCTTCCTACCCTTGAGCAGATCAACACTCCCACCCAACTTGGTGTCGTCTGCAAACTGACTGAGGGTGCACTCAATCCCCTCATCCAGATCATCAGTAAAGATATTAAACAAGACCGGCCCCAGTACTGAGCCCTGGGGAACACCGCTCGTGACCGGCCGCCAACTGGATGTAACTCCATTCACCACAACTCTCTGGGCCCGGCCATCCAGCCAGTTTTTGACCCAGCGCAGAGTCCACCTGTCTAAGCCGTGAGCCGCCAGCTTCTCGAGGAGAATGCTGTGGGAGACGGTGTCAAAGGCCTTGCTGAAGTCCAGGTAGACCACATCCACAGCCTTTCCCTCATCCACTAGGCGGGTCACCTGGTCATAGAAGGAGATCAGGTTGGTCAAGCAGGACCTGCCTCTCATGAACCCGTGCTGGCTAGGCTGGATCCCCTGGTTGTCCCGCTCATGCCTTGTGAGCGCCCTCAAGATGAACCGCTCCATAATCTTCCCCGGCACCGAGGTCAGGCTGACAGGCCTGTAGTTCCCCGGATCCTCCTTCGGGCCCTTCTTGTGGATGGGCGTCACATTGGCAAGCCTCCAGTCGCCTGGGACCTCCCCCGTTAACCAGGACTGCTGATAAATGATGGAGAGCGGCTTGGCGAGCACCTCTGCCAGCTC
The DNA here is from genome assembly GCF_965638725.1 of Aptenodytes patagonicus. NCBI lineage: Eukaryota > Metazoa > Chordata > Aves > Sphenisciformes > Spheniscidae > Aptenodytes > Aptenodytes patagonicus. The sequence continues at coordinate 4,605,266 of NC_134956.1, forward strand.
CCTCAGCACTCTCGGGTGGATCCCATCCGGCCCCATAGACTTGTGAGTGTCCAGGTGGCGTAGCAGGTCATTGACTGCTTCCTCCTGGATTACGGGGGGTTCATCCTGCTCGCCGTCCCCGTCTTCCAGCTCGGGGGGCCGAGTACCCTGAGGATAACTGGTCTGCCTGTTAAAGACTGAGGCAAAGAAGGCATTGAGTACCTCAGCCTTTTCCTCATCCTCAGTGACAATGTTCCCCCTTGCATCCAATAAAGGATGGAGATTCTCCTTGGCTCTCTTCTTGTCATTAATATATTTGTAAAAACTTTTTTTGTTGTCTTTAACTTTTTTTGTTGTCTTTAACGATTGGATATCTGTCTAAGGATATCTACGTAAGAGGTGCAGTGGTAAAGGTATTAGCCTTCCAGAACGTAAGACATCCTCACATACAGGTTTGATGCTTCCCTTTTTTGTTCAGAGAGGAGAAATGAGTGAGGCACACTAGAATCTGGTTTGTCTTTGGATCTAAGACATGTACTGTTTAATTACCATTAAAAAGCATACAAGCATGAAAGAAGCAATAAGCATGCATGAATTATTTCTTTGCTAAAACTTTCATGAGGGAAGTTGCTCCTAAAGGGCTAGGAAAAGGAAAGGCCACAGATTTACTCTACCCTTGCCAGTCAAACAATGCAAGTGTTGGTGTGTATGCTGATTCTTTTATAAGCTAGTATCCAGTATCTCAGCACAAAATTCTATTAAAAAAAAAAAAGCTTGAGCTGGACACTCCCAAAATCGTAAGATTTGCTTTTATTACTGATTTTATACTTATTGGTTATTTTGGGTTTCATTTGAGGAGGGAGCTTAGGAGGAGAAACTCCCCGCCCCTTCAGGACTTTATTGCTTTCAAGGGAAAACTGCCAGGCTTCTAAACGCGTGGCATTTTAGGGATACAAATCCAGCCTTAAAAAGTGCAAGCAAGCCTTCTCACTAGTGATCAGAAGGGATTCCTCATATCTCTATTTTCTGGAAATAACTTCTTTTGTTCATATTACTCCATTTGCTTTAGCATCCTCCTGCTCCAACTTCCTCCTTTCCCCCCATTCCCCTTCTGTTCCTAAAGATCACCTGTTTTTCCCCTTTCCTCCACATCTTTTGTTGTCTTGATCTCCTTACAGTTCCTACACACCAAAACTTGGTCTCAATAGGACTGTAAGAGATGGTGGTCATCGTAACAAGAAACTGCTTCACTTCCATATTGTTTGGATAGGATGATCAACTTGCTGACTTCCACAATAGCAGGAGCTTGCCATTTTCAATTAAAAAAAAAAAATCACAAGATAGCGAAGTTTAAGAACACTAGAAACACATTATTGGTCAGACCAGTGGCCCATCCAGCTCAGTATTTGATCTCCAAGAGCAGCAAGAGAAGCTGTCCAGAGGAAAGCACACATCTGCCTGCTTTCTACTATTCGTTTCCCTCATACTCCCCCAACATCTACTACTGTTATGCTAACTGTTCCCATTAGTTTATGGATCTGTCATCGCAAATTCGTCTAATGCCTGATTAGACCAACTGATACAATCTGTCCCTACACTCTCTTACCGGGGCAAGGAATAGCGTCCGTTGTGTAAAGTACTTTCTTTTAACTAGTTTAAATTTATGCCCCCTCTTTGTTCTACTGTTTTGTGATTTAACACACCAGATATTTCATACAGGAAGCACTACAAACATTTAACAGTTGTCAAAAATATGGAACTATTCTAAGGCCACTTAACTATTACCCATTTTCCCACAGTTATTTAGGACAGAAAAGCTTTAGCACTGTCTTGTAGCCTAACCTTATGCAAGGCAGGTCTACACTAGTGCTACCGCAGCCTTACACCAACACTTTGGACCTAATTCAGCTTTGACTTGGACGCAGCTCCTAGCAAAGCCAGCAGGAGCTGTGTCTACACTTGTCAGGACTGAGTTTGTCCCTGTACGCCTACAGTTTTTCATCTTCTGCATTTAGTCCTCCAAAATTCTCTGGGTTTTTGAGGAGGATCAGGAAGTATGTATTGACGAGGTGAGACCTTGCACAGCCTTTGTCTGCCCTGTCATTGTGTCTGTCAGTCCCGGCCTGTTAACTTTTGAAAGCTGTGGAAACAGACAGGAGTGCAGAGTACTAGTTTCTCAAAGAATATACAACTAACTTCTGCCAGATGATTTTTTTTTTCTTTTTAAAACAAATACATACTTAAGTTACATTCCCAACCCCTCAGTCTCTATTTCAACATGTTTTTCATCATTTAATATTATTGTTCCCACACTCAGAAAATATCAAAACTGACAAAAGTAAGAGCTAAATTGTGAAGTAGTATAACAGGAAAAGAAAGAAGAGGTAGATATCGATATTTGACTACTTTCAGTGGCTCAGTAAACCTGTAAGCCGATACTATGCTCCTCTGAAAAACTTCTTTAAACCAAAATCCTTGTGTAAACCACCTTCTTCATTTATAACAAAATCTGTTAGATTAGCAAATTTGTATTCATATTAGTACAATAGTACATAGTAACACTAGTTAGATTACAGAAAAGATCTCCGCAAATCTATTTTTGGAGTAGAGACAATTCATCTCTAATCCTATTTAAACTATTGCTCTCCTTTGCTTTCATAAGTTAAGTGGCCAAAACCAAGATAAGCTGAAGGTTTCACACATCAAAATATAACCGCTCCAAAACATACTTTAAATGCGTAAGAGTTTCCATTATCTGGCAAAGAGAAGGAGAGAGTGGAACAAAACTGTTACAAGCACTTCTCCAATTCTAGGTCTGCGTGATGCCCATTGCTGAATGCAGAGAAGCAAAGCTTTAGGAAACTGATGGCAACATTTCCCTGGTGCAGGTTTTGTTCACCTGTAAACGCTCAGCCTCACAGAGTAAATACTTGCCTAGTCACAGTGACGGCATGTATTACAACTCAACGTCGGGGTAGAGTCAATTCTTCCTTAGGGAAACACCACCTCTGTAACACAAATAAAAGACTAACACAGCCTCTGATTTTAGGAAACGGCTTGCACGGGATTTGCACACGATCCTGAGAGGTGACCTGCTTTTTGTTTACCGGATCAGCGTTTCCTAACCTGTTGGATGTTATTTTGAAGAGTTCTACGAGGCACTGGGCTGAGCTGAGAAACCCGCGGCAGCAGCGAGGCACTAGGACCCAGCAGAGCTGAGGGGTGGAAAGGGGGGGCAGTTCGCTTCCCCATGGCGCCTGCAGCTCGTCCCCACGCTGACCCGCATCCCCAAGCCTTTACTACTGAGGAAACGGGGGGGGGGGGGGGAAGTATCAAGGGTACTTTCACTTGTGTTAAAGTACAACTTCAGCTTAATCTAGTGAAACACAAGCAAGAAGCAATTAAGTTCCCATACAAAAACAAAAACAAACCCCCCAAAACTGGCTCGTAATCGAACCAGGAGGAGGTTTGGCTTCCAATGATTTTTGAATTAGAAGTTAACGCAAGCTCCGGTGTAAGCGGCCTGCCCCAGCCTGGCCGCCTTGGAGATCCCCTGCGAGCGGTCCCAGGGGAGCTCCCCAGCACCCTCTCTCTTTAGCAGCCAGTACCCTTTCTTTTCACGTCCAGGGTGGAAACAATGAGCCACAGTGAGCCAGCAGTCCTCCAGCTACCTCCGGCAGAGTTACATTTTTAAGTCATTACGGTTTTGATTACTAATTTGACTTGTGTAAATTGTGAATGAATTGTCTGTGCTGTAAAAGGTGGACGGGGGAGCCAGCACACAGCACAGCAGCCCCGAGTTTGCTAAAACCATGCTCCCAAGACTTCATTTCGAGAGATATATAAAGACAACAGTCCCTTCAGTGCCACAGTTCCCCAAGAAGCAGGGCCTCAGCATTTCACCACTGAAGACATGAACCCAGTGAAGTTCAGTTACGGAAGTAGGGTCACGAGCCTTGAAACTGGGATGAACAGCACCCGGGTTTAGAAACGGCCGCTCTTGCTGGTACAGTTGAATTAAAATTGTACCAGCAAAAATTCATGCCAAGATGCACTGTTTTACATACAAAATGCAAGAAGAGCTAAGTGGTATACACCAGTTAACCTCCTGACTTACTGCCTCTGCCCTCACATGAATATGACTAGATTTGTTAATGTTTGGTAGGGTTTTTTTCTTATAAATAACTCCTATTACCGCTGACCAGCACTGCCCTTTGAACACCTGCCTTCACAGTCTCCTCCTGAAGTAACCTGCATGTTTTTCGCTTTCTCATCTTCACTGCTTTTCCCTGTTCAAGTTTTCAGCCATTAGCCTCTCCACTGGGTGGTTCGTTGGGGGGGGGGGGTGTTTGTTGGTTTTTTTTCTTTTTCTTTTTCTTTTTCTTGGGGTTTTTTTTCTGTGATTTTATGAGAAAATGATAGCCAATGCATGAGAATTTTAGAGTAGAAATGGGTTAACAAATTGAACCTGATTTTTCTTCTCTGATTTAGTGGTGAAAAAGGCAAGGCAGGACACAGACCCAGGAGGGCTAGAGAGGGGATGCTCATCAGCCGAGACAAAACAGGCAAGAGTTATACTTATTCAGACCTGTGCTTCACCTGAGCTGTTTAACTTTCCTGAAGCATTGGGAAGTGCTCTCCAGCACTATCTTTCTATTCCCGGTTTCTTTCTGAATCAGACTCCAATTGTGTCCTAGATTGTTTCAATTTCCCCATTATTCAAAATCCACAGTTCCTGTCCTTGCATTAGCCTGGATTCTACCTTGAAGAAATACTTCTGGATATCAGAAAAAAAAATTGCCTGGAAAAAAGTATTAAAATTTAGGTTGGGCTAATGTTTGAATGCTTCAGGAAGTGTTTTCTTTCAGGTGAGAGGAAAAAAAGCACACAAAGAGAAAGGTTTTCTGCTTGTTTCTCTGGGTGGGCTTAAGGTTTATTTTCTATTTCTCCCAGATTTCTAGGATTCCAACAGCCCTGAAGGGTTCAGCAGTACAGCTCTGTTCAGCTCTGTCTCACTTGCACTTTCTGAGCCAGTGAGATGCAAAGTCCATATTCAATACATGCTGGCTGTGAAGAGATCCTTCATGCCAGTAAATCTTGCCAGTTCTGCAAGTACTGGCCTTAGTCACGCTTGCACAGCACATCGCATTCACATGTTTTGTTCAAGAACACTACAGAGAGTAGCAACCCCCCTTTAACTGCACAGTGTTTGCACAGCAACTGGTATTTTTTATATGTATCAGAGTTGCTGCACATCTGTCACCATTGCTGTGTCCCTAATGCAGGTGTTCAGTGCTCCCTAGATGTATCGGCTATAACTGCTGCATGTGTTGCACGCGTTAAAGTACTGCTCTGGGATGTACAGTACAGCCAACTCCTTTCAGAGACACCAGTCTTGCTGCTTATTAATTGCACAGCTCTTTTGTACACCCTCCTAGAAATTCTGGGCGAGAGTACAAAAGGGCTGTGTTTAGAAAGCATCAAAAGAAAGATTTTGCCATTGACACTACAAATGATTAGCTAATAAATGGCTGTACTCGGCACTGGCGAGGCCGCACCTTGAATACTGTGTTCAGTTTTGGGCCCCTCGCTACAAGAAGGACGTCGAGGTGCTGGAGCGTGTCCAGAGAAGGGCAACGAGGCTGGTGAGGGGTCTGGAGAACAAGTCTTAGGAGGAGCAGCTGAGGGAACTGGGGTTGTTTAGCCTGGAGAAAAGGAGGCTCAGGGGAGACGTCATCGCTCTCCACAACTACCTGAAAGGAGGTTGTAGCGAGGTGGGGGTCGGTCTCTTCTCCCAAGTAACAAGCAATAGGACGAGAGGGAATGGCCTCGAGTTGCGCCAGGGGAGGTTTAGTTTGGATATAAGGAAAAAATTTCTTCACCGAAAGGGTTGTCAAGCATTGGAACAGGCTGCCCAGGGAAGTGGTTGAGTTGCCATCCCTGGAGGTATTTAAAAGGCGCGTAGACGTGGTGCTTAGGCACATGGTTTAGTGGTGGACATGGCAGTACTAGGTTAACGGTTGGACTCGATGATCTTAAAGGTCTTTTTCAACCTAAATGATTCTATGATTCTAAAATTCAGTGTATTAGAAGAAATCAGAATCCACATTTTCAGGTATTCTGGCCTGGACAGTAAAGTAGGGAGCATTGCCTCCCATCTAGACCATGTTCAAAGACCCATAGTCAGACAACTATTTCCATCTTTTCTCTGCACCCTGTTTTCATACATACTGTCTACAGTAAGAGTCACAAAAATCTCACTTGGATGTCTGTCTCTCTTCGCTAAGGGAGAGATACGTGTGTCTGAACATGGCCCCAGGAATTTAGAATTAATGAATATTTTATAGTCACATTTAAAAAAAATGCACATAAATAAGAGTCCTGCTTAACTGATATTTATCCACAGCTGCTCCCATAATAGGAGACCAAGTTAATTAAAAACATCAGCAACTAGAGCTAATGGGGGAAGTGGAATAGATAAATACAAAATGCACACAACTGTTATTGTAGACTTTCACTATGACAAAGAGAAGCACTAGTTTTCCACAGCTGTCGGCCTAGAATATTTTGATGTGGATTCATTTACCCATCACTAAAAATAAAATGAATTTGCTACATCATGCACTACTCAGTTGTTAGCTCATTTTGATCAAAACCCAAAACAAAATCCTGTTAACAGTTCAAATCAGGACGGCACTGTAGCTCACTTGTAGAGGAATGAAGGCTATTATCCCAATTTGGTTAGAAACTGGAGTTGTGTGAAACAATTATATTACTAGCATTGCTTCCGATGGTATTTGTGACCCTTAAACAGCTCCCTTAACCTCTCCATGCCTCAGATGGAAGGCATGGAGGAGGTTATTTCAGAGGAGGTAACACTTACCTCTTTCCCAAGCTGGAATCTCTGAATGATTATCTGTGAAATGCTTTGGTTTTACTGATAGGTTTTGATAAAAGATATTCTCACAGTACAGTATTTTTTAGTCATATATACCATTCCAATGCACCTATGAAACAAGCCTGAAAAATGCACTCTGTATTGTACAGTATTGTAGAGAGAAACGGAATACAGTAATTTGTAACAGAGCTAAAAAAGATTATCAGATGGCAAAACAAGGGGAAAATAGGGAAAACTCAACCTCTCTGTTACAGCATCCACCCTCAGCTTCCCCCGGAGAACTACGTCTAAGATATTTTCCCTCACTGACCACATGACAGACCTTACTACTATAGACTGGGAACCAAAGAGACTACTGCTAGAACAGCCACTATAAATATGACATCATGTTAATTAACCTTTCTTTTATTCCACTGTATGAGTAGTATTACAATGGAAAGTCTAGATAATATGGTCGTTAACTTTTCCATTCTTTGAACCAGTAAGCTGTCGAATTCGAGCAAAAGTATTTGAAATAAGCTTAATTTGACTCATTTTTTACTCAGTTATCTGCTCGGCATGAGAGACAACCTGTTTCTGATACATGAAGCAGCAATTCTGTAACAAGTACTAACCTGAAATTTTCTCTTTTGTACCTGTTTCACCATAAAGCGGCTCATTCAATCAAGGAAGGCTTTTAAGCAGATAGCGGAGCTGCAGCCATGACTAAGTGACAATAATGAGACTAGACAGCTTAAAACCTTGATATTGTTTCTGCTTCATACCCAAGCTGACACCCCACTGAGATCCTTCCACATTTGCCTCCCCTTACAGTACCGCAAAAGGCACAGCTCATCACAAATAACAACATTAATGAGACTTCTATTGGGATTGCAATACCTTTTTCTATTGGGACCATTTGGACACTACTATTTGCCTAATTATTCCTCTCCTAATTAATTCTACTGCCAGTTGCAGATCTCCAGTTACGTAAATACTCTCCTGTGTTTGCTCAATTAAGTGGAAAGATTCCTGTAACCTAGTATGTTAACACTGGGATAAAAACAGCTGCGTAACCTCCACCCAATACAGAAAATATTGGAGCTCTCTAAAGGAAAAGCATATCAAAGCTCCTTAGACCTCTATTTTTTCCCCAATATAAGTAGTTCCTTATAATTTTCAAAGGTATATTACAATACTTTTTTCCATCTTTCAGAGCTGGTAAAAGGTATCAGATTACCAGTGAGCACAAAATAGTGTATCTCTTTGGATAGCTACATGACAAGGAGCTTTAATACAACTTTACTACACCGAATGATACCGCTAAAGTCTTTAAAGGTTTAGGGAATAAAAGAGTTCGGCACTCCGCTACATTCTTCAGCACTTACACATATAGCTAGGAATGACAAAAAAAGTACTTGTGTATAAGCGTATGTATTTTGTCTTCACGGCTTCCATTCCAGTGGAGAGACAGATAACTCATTTACCTAACTCTTCAGAGGAGTCTGCAGCACTGTCAATGTTGGCCTTGTCTCATGAAGCCTGGCCAAAATCCGCTTTTGGGGGATCCACAGAAAAATGGATTTCTCCCAGCAGGAAAAAGAACTTCATTCTGCAAAGGGACAAACTCTCTACAACTGACCACATGGCATGCTTCAAGTAAAGAGTTAACTGACTGTTCAAGCTGCTGTACTGACAGACCATTTATCATCCCAAGCACTCCTCCCCAGACTACCCATTCCACGTAATATATTAGGTTCAACACATGCTGCAGATGTGCACCTTTTTTTGAACAATTATAATCAACTTAGATGAACGTCTTCAGTAACTCCACGTCACCAGTTTCCGTACTTTCCCATCTGTGCACAACAACCTTGTTTGGTTTGGCTCATGACTAGTAATTTACATAAAAATTTACCTTTCGAGACCAGAATTATATGCCAGCAGGTAAATACTTTAGCACTACGGACAGAATTAGCTTTTATGAAATGACAATCTAAAATTTGTGGACATGTTTATGGTTAGTAGCTCCTTTAAATTCCATCCTGAGTTACACAGAGTGTCTCGGGATGCCTGGTTGTGACTGTCATTCAGTTATATCATGGATTTGATCATTCTAAATATTCATATCAAGAAAGATTGCCATTATGGCAAAGTAAAAGTAGAACAAGTGTTTTAACAATTCCATTGCATTTTGACAGTTCTCACGATGACTGTACCTTTAAAACAAACACCTTATGATACATGTACATGCTGCTCACAATGTCTCTATTGACTCTCCCTTATCACCGACTTATTTAAGTTTCCAGTTGGAAGCCATCAGCTTTGAGAGAGCTGGTTAAGTATTTTAATGAGGTGCCGGCTTAGAGCTCAAATTTTAATACTCAAAAGGAATAACAGTTTATAACTGCCAGCCTCCAAGGCTACATGACACACATTACTTTTTAAGAACATAAACAGGATAATTTAATGTTACAAAACAGAATTAGACTTTGCATTCTCTGGGACTGTAAAATTATTTCAATATGTATTAGCTCTAGGTTTTCCAAACATTATCAACATTATCAATTCTATTCAATGCAAAAACTTCCAGCTGTGACAGTTAAGACTGCAATTAAGAAAAAATCGTGCCAATTAATTAACCAAAAAGCCTCACAAGATAAAGGTGATACTAAGTCCTTTTCAAGGACACCTCCCAGTTAATACAAGACTCCTGTTTAATTGTCCAGCAATGAAGTGCATTCTATTACTTGGCATTCCTGCTTATTTGGAATTGTACAAACAGAACTACTCCTCAGTAGGCTAGGCGTGGATTTTACGTTAGTCATCACAACGTAAATAACATATCTTAAACCCCAACTATGGATGCAGCAGATTATACATACAACCAAAAAAAGAATGCTTTGAATTTTTATCTCAACAGTTACAAAGCAGGAGAAAATCTTGATAGGATAACCTTCCACACAGATCAGGTTCCTTACAACCAGATAGCTTCCGCTTTCAGTGAAAATAAGTGGTTCAGAACGTCCTTTTCCTGTCTTCACCACAAAGATGTAGTCTTGGTTCCTAGAGTGAGGTGTAGACACTTCTTTCCTCCAAAACTAATCTAATCCTTGGTTCTCAGGACACCAAAAGAACTTCTTTTCAGAGTTCTTCTCCACACCTATTAACTTCTACAACCACATTTTTTCTTTCAGTTCCTCATATATATGTGTTTAGAATACAGCATGTTTGATTTAGGCCTGCTTGATTTGGTATTTTGTTTCAAACACAATGCAGAGAACCGGCTTATTGCCCTGCTACAAGCCAACTTTGGCCTCTCTCCCAGAACACATACACCCTCTTGAACCTCTCCCCTTCACCCAGATCAGCACATAATCCTCCAAACACATTTCAGCAGGAATGACAAAACTCAAACTCAGCTATAACTTTTAAAATAGATGGCTTCTTGCAAATACCTGTATACTGTATCAAAAGATGCACTTTTTTTTCCCTAAACCATCTTGTCCATATTCCACGGGCTATGCTTTCCACTGACCACCTTTAGAGATGGTCATCTTACTACCTTTTTTGCCAGCCTGATCTATCTTCCTGAGATGGTCTGACTGGTATACGTCTAATCAAACTCTGAACTCAACTTGGATTTGATCTCAACTTTTATTTAACTTTGAAGTACACTGCTTTTATTTAAGACTTGAAGGGTTGAGGGAGTTAGAGGTGGGGAGACACTAGTATGTTTTTCTAATTATATCAGCTGATTTTTTAGAAAAGATATTATCTCTATTTTTAAAAAATTGTAGTCTCTCTCCAATAGATGGATTGGACATGCAGTCAGCAAATAGATAAGTACCTGAACTTGCTTCATTCATTTCTGAGGCAGAAGAGGCAAGAATCTTCTGTTGCGCTGTAAAACCTCAAGCTGAAAACTGCAATTCAGGTACAGTTCTCCTCCCTTAAAGGGAAAAAAAGGAAAAAAGAAAAATCATTCATCTGACGATGACCAGGAAAGAGACTGGCAATTTGTGGTGAGCTAAAGTCAGTATAAAACATTCAGATATAGACCATCTGCCTGAATTGTACCTCCTACTGTCCCAATTGTCAAAACGAAAATCTACATGTTCCCAGAAGTGCAGTTCTTCACAAAACCTGAAATACGTCCCGTCCACCTCCAATGAACAGAGGCTAATCAATGGTTAAAACAAGCATTGGTAAGAATGTAGTCTGGGTTAGACTACTATAAAACATGCTTTAGCTAGATATAAAAGCCTGGTAATAAATTTACTGTAAAACAAGATGTAAGAATCGCCCTTGTCGTAAAAACACTGAAGCACGTGGATGTATATCTTGTACAAAGTTAAGCTGAACTAGAAGACGACATGAACCACCTGAACTTGCCATCCGCCTCTCTGCCAGGGTGTTACCACCTCCACCAGAGAGTCAGCAGACTACTTCATGCAAGCACTATCTTATAATTCAGGCAAAAATTCAGACAAGTTAGCTCAGATCACCAATTTAAATTACTAGGCTTATCTAGCTCATTTTGCCTGCAGCAGGTTACAGGACACTCACATCATCCTTCTGGATGCCTTGCAAAAGGCAGCACTTACGCTGGGGAGAGGATTAGGAGCTGCAAGTCAGGGGGAAACAAACATCCAGTTACAGCTTTATGTATCAAATGAACATTTCCACAGCAACCACTGACCCAATCATCCCAATTTTCAGGGTTAAAGTTTAATTTAATCAAAAAAAGAAGCATAAAATATTAATTTGAGCCTGTTACAAAATGTAATTAATCCGCCTGTTTCAAAAAACTGATAGGCCATAAATGAAATAGACAACTATAGTAGATTAAAGTGTCAGGTTTTGTGCATTTCTGTTGATATTTTGGGGCATTACGTTTGCTCATTTCTGCGGGTAAGAAATGAAGGTGAATTCTACCTGATCTGTACAAATACCTCTGCACTCAAAAAAAAAGTTGAATTTTAACTAAAAATAGTAGTAATAATACAAAAGTAACAGTGACTTGCCTAAAAAAAACCCCCAAAAAAACCCAAACCAATGAAGTTTGCAAGCATCTGTTCTCTCTAATTTTTCAAGAGGAGTTGTTATTATTCTGCATCAGGAATGAATGTGCTCCATATAGTTTAAAAACGTGATCCCCTTCCCTTTCACCGTGTAAACAAGATCATTTACAAGAGCTGGTTCAAATTCAAGATTACAGTTATTTACCAAAAACTAATCCAGGCTGTGAGTTAACCACGCCACAGAGAGAACGACTTGGCAGCTTAGACACGACAGCTCACACAGCTATATCGCTTCCATGGCCAACCTGTGCTCAGAAACACTGCGTAACACAGCCGAGAGCTCCAAACTGCTCCACGCAGAAGCCAACTCAAGTGTTACATCACCGTCGTCTTAAAACTGGAAGCACAGAGTGCAGATGCAACAGACTGCCTTTTTTGGGGTTTCTTGCCACTTTCTCTCCAGCTAAAGGACAGAATTCACTGGTTTCTATTTTGTCCAACTATTTGTTAAGAGAAAATGCTTTCAGTTACAAGCTTAATATATAAAACAAACTTCTGTTGTCATATACTTCAGTAATCATCATTAAAAAAAAGTATTTTACACACACATTTAACTTCTAAGCACTGCAATGTCATAGAATTTACTGGCAACCCAAGTATTACCAAAATGTACATTCAGAGAAATATAAATGATGAGATGAGAGCAAAGCAAACTGTAAAGATCAGAATCCATGCTAGGACAGTCAGACGAAGGCAGGTAATCCAAACAAACTCACTATCACACCTTCAACACTTAACCTACTGGTTTCTTAACTGTAAATTTCCTAACACAAAAGATTTAATGTAGATTTCTAAATATTTGAAAGAAAAATACAAGACATACCACAAAGATGATGTGACAAAGTGAATTGAAAATTCTTGGAATATCACTGAAGAACATAGTCACACTATACACAGATATGTGACGTATAAAGCCCTCTTTAAAGACAAAACCCTGGTTCTCCCAGTAGTAACACTCTCTGCAGCTCCACAAGAAGTTGCCTCTGAGTAAGTACGAGCACGTAGCTTCAGCTTACTGCCCTTCATGGAACAAGACAAAGCAGGTCTACTCTCATGCAGTGGTAGGGGGCCTTAGGGAAGGAAGCAGGGATGATGCCAGAAGGACGTTGATAATTTTGCACAGCTCCTTCTACTTATATACTACTCCAGGTATACAGTACAACAAATATAAGCAAAAACCACTTGCAAATACCTGGAAGCTTTCTGTTAAGTGCTAAAAACTGCAAACCAGCCCGCCTTCTTTCTCTCCTTTCCCACTGCTGTCTTAACCCCCTCCCTCTCCCAGCCACATGCCCCTCCTACATCTCTTGAGTTGACTGTGGCACCTGACTACAATATGACCCAAATCAACTGTCACAGAACAAGAATTAACCAAAAAGACATCTGCTGCTGGATTAGGAGACTGGGGCTGGCTTGCTGATCATGTGGTCGGATGAGCACTAGGCCTAGCACAGGCAACGTGAAAGGAGCACATACTCCTTTAGCATCGGCAAGTCTTCAGCTTAAGTTAGTTTCTACTGTTTATATGCAAGTAAAAGAACAAGTAAGAAGGTGCAGTGCTGAAGAGGATACAACTGAGGATTTCCCTAATAACCTAATTCAGCTGAAATGAGACATCACTAGCAACTGTTAGATGTTTAATTTTGGTATCTTACCTTTTATCAGCAGCACAAAAGTCAACATTTCAACAAATACTGTATTTTAGTGTCTGAAATATGGCTTTAGATACAATTTCAGGGGAATGTCGGTTGCTTGCTGTGTTCAGAGAGCCAGATTTAGAACAACTGATATTCCACAGAATCCTTGAAAGCATCTGGAATAAGTGGCTAATGAACAGTTCAGCTGAAGGCTTTATAGGACATTTTCAAGCTTTCGCATATGGCAGAAGAGAACTTGGACTCTGAAATGTACTATGACAGTATTTGTATATACCTGTGTAGGAGGGATTACCCTCTAAATATTTTCAATGAGTTCTGCATGTCGATGCCTCTTAAATGCCAGCAGTCATCAGGTTCAGCTGATCAAAATTTAGTCCATTTATTTGTGGAATAAACAGCTTAGAATAACCTTTCTTGTTTCAGATTGCTACTTCAATACGAAGGCTGACAACCTGCTCATACAAAAAAATCTGCTCATTTTCAGCAGTCGCTCATTTTGTTGTCAGTCACTGAGACTATTATCAGTGGCTCGTCATCCTGACCAAGGATGGCAGGACAACAAGTAAATTGACTCAAGGTCCTGTTTTTATAATAAGCTCATACTAAACCAAACTATACAGTTACAGTACCTATGATAGCTGAATGGAACTGCAACCTTCATACTATCTTTTAAGAGGCCAAGGCTGGTGCCTTCTCTGCTTGTCCAAGCAAATTTTCACTTTCTGATCTGATAATAAAAAAAAAGAGCAGCAGAATAAGAGGGAAATCAGGGATGTAAGATTGCAGAGGATGGATCAGAAAACCCTAATAATTCTTTTCTAGAACTAAACAATATGAAATGCTATTAATATAAACAGGTATTTTTTTTTGCTTAACAGTAGAGATTAGAAACAAGTAAAAAAAAGAAGAAAGGAAAAGAAAAAAGAGAAACCAAGATGGGCAGCTAAGCACCAAAGTCCGCTGACAGCCTGCAGGAGATAGACACCTCGTTTTTATTTGTACCCTTAAAAATTACTCCTGCTGCCAAGGCTACAGTGTCGATCTGCCCTATTTACAGCCACCAGAAGCCAGAGATGAATACAATTGCAGTACCGCAAGATCTGGCATGCTAGGTAAAGGCACTACTTTATTAGTGGCGTTCCCATCCTCGAATCCTCAATAAAAGAGGAAAATCACCAATGGCAACTAACTTGGAATGAACACAAAGCACATTCAAATAACCATCGGAAGTGCCCAAAGGAGACAGACGTTAACCACCCTCACACTCACCCTCAGTGTAGACCTGAAACACCTTTGGGCCCGACATCCACATTTGACAGTTCTTCCCTTGAATGTTGTTTGGTTTGTTAAAAATCAGAAGCATCAAATAACAGTGCCTGGTGCAGTTACTGAACCTAAATACAGCCCTCTAACAATTGTTTAATTTATTTCCCACTGTCATGCACTAAGACTTTTGTCTTAGGTCAGAACAAAAGAATTCCAGACTCATGCCTGTGTTAGGTGCAGAGAGATTTTGAAATGACAGAAGGACAATAACTATTAATTATATGTTGGAAGGTTATTTGTGAAGAGCAGGCAGTTCAGGGGAGGGGTGGGGAGGGGGAGAGAAGTCAAATTGCTTTCCAAGAATAAAAAGGAAAACTTTTTCAAAAACAGTATACTTTGCCATTTTATCTTTGCTTCTCTCCCAAGACCAAAGGCAAAGATCTTGCATTATGACTCTATCACTACCAAATTATTTTTATACGTATAAAATCAAAATGTTATTATTCTCCAAAATAATAAAACTACAAAATCTAAAAAAAACCCCAAAACCCAAAGTATCTGTCAATTCAACTGCAAGATACATAAAATGCTACCTGACAGCGTCAGTTTAGTCGTTCTCCCAGATTACAAAGGTTTACAAATAAGAATGGCATGCTTGAAAGATTCCTTTAATAGCTTCACCACAGCTGAGAAGTTTAGCAGGACATGAGCAAGCACGGTGATCATCATTTCAGGAATCAGATAAAGAAACAAACTCCTTAAAAACTCTATGTTACAGTTCCAGTTAATTATCTACTAGAAGAAGAAAACAACAAAGACCTTTAAAAAAAGCCTCTCAAAACAACACTGGAGTTTTCAGGAATGAGTCATTCTACCTGCTGTATGGGACTGGATGTAAACAGAAGATCCCACCCGCCGTGGGACTGAGCCGAGTAGCACAAATGCAGAAGTGGCAATGGTGGTGCCACCCTGTCCGGAAGGGGAGCTGCTCTTTCCACTGTTGCGGGACACAGCGGGTCGTACGGTTGGTCTGTTCCAGACTGTAGTCTGGGAGGTTGGAAAGAATCATATATAAGGTTTTGTTGTTGTTGTTAAATTACAGGTCGAAATAATTTAGGAGGTTTAGATACTGTTTCATTACAAGCTATTTTTATTACATCTCTTCTACAATATAAAAAATAGTCTTTAAAATTAAGTTTAAAGCAATACAGAAGAAACTTTTTTAAAAAGCACTTTATCCCCAGAGCTCAAATAAGGTTATGTAAACAAACGTGCATTTGTTAGGCTACAGAAAGCAGTAAGCCTTTTGTCTAGCTGCTTCAGTTTCCTTTTTTTTTTTCTTTTTTTTTTGTAAAATGCTGACAGATTTGTTAGGTACCAACAGGTCGAGCAACCTAACAGTTCAGCTCTCTTTTCACTACCTACCATTACCTTCACAGTATCAAGACCCTCTTTAGTCAAAAATAAATGAGGCTATTCCATTTGACAGCACACTTTCCCCCCTGCCTCCAACAGCTGTAACCTAATAACAAAAAAAAAAAATTAATTAAAAAAAATTAATGTTAATTGCCAAGCCAACCCCACAAATTTCTATTAATTTAGAATTAAAAACAGTGACTGCACCATATAATCTTGTTTCTTATGCTTTGCTATCTCTCCTCTTCTTGACAGTACAAAACACGTATCATGCATACTTAGAATCCAGTATATTCCCAGTTAAACTGTAGAATATGGCAGCATCCAAGCATCCCCAATTATCTGCATCGAGACATAAATGGATCATAATTTATCAGTCAGTTTGCTTATGCAAAGTAGGTATTACAAATCACACACATGATAAGAGAGGAGTGTGTGTGCAGAAGGTATCTAGGAGATAAAAATCTATGTGAATCTAAACCAGAAAACATATGCTTTCAACCTACAAAAAAATCAAAACCCACAGCTGTCTTCAAGAAACTACAGCATGTCAAATTCAGCTTTGCTTGTGCTCAGAAGATCTTTCTTGGAAGGGCTGTAGCTATTTTTTTTTTTTTCTTCCAATTTAAGCTTTTTCTAAAGATGGGCTAGAAAAGGACTAAGACTGCACATGTACATCTTCGACTAGTATCTCATAGAGAAAATAACTTCTTCTGAGAAGCTTGTGAGGAAGATTTTCAAATCAGTGGCTTGTCTGCTACCTATGCTCTTTCTCCCCACCGTGACTGCAGTTTGTTACTTGTTTTAATGGCACAAATGAGAGCCAACCTAAGAAAAGGAATCTAAAAAACTGTAATGTTTTACATCCCGTTACTCTAAGTGTCACATGCAAAACCAAGCTAGTATAAATAGCCCTGTACTACATGCAGGGGAACTAATATAAAATCTTGCATATAGGATGTCTAGTATCAGTGAAAACTCCTGTAAAACAGGTATTGCATCACAAGTGGTGAAAATTCCTTCAAGGGGAGAATCCAGCAGGGAGAAGATTGCAGAAACTTGTGTTAGGTTTTCAGGTACTGTGCGGTAAGGGGGCATCTGAACCAAGGGACTAGCCCACCCAAGCAAGCGTAGGAAGAACCCCACATAAACACAGAAAACTTTGTGCGACAAACACAAAGACAGAGGTCATTTGGCCCCAGACACATGGGTATCTAAACTAGATAACTTTGTTTCTTGAATGAAATGCTTTAACACCTCTAAAGCTGTATAGTCATTTGGCTTGTCTGCTTATGTTTCTGGAATGGTAAAAAAAAAAACAACCAGAGAGGCTCATTAACCAAATCTTTAGCTGCCGCTAGGTACTGATTAGCTCAGCACTCCTCTAGCTGTATTTTGACACATTTTGCGAAGCTAGTGATTGTGAGTGTGAAGGGGCTGAGTGGCGAACAGAACCTGACTCTGAATTTGTCTCTCTGCAGCTGTCTCAGCTGTGCTGCCAGGAGAAAGCAAAACGCAGTGACACCCTACACTCGATTAACTGCTAGTTAGCCATCTCTGTAACCCTGAAACCAGAGACCACAAATCTAGAAGTATATGCAAAGAGCTTGCATCATAAAGAAAAGACAATTTTGAGCAATATTCTATTTCTTTTCTTAGCAGGTAGGCTAAAGTGCTCAAAAGCAAGTGCTTAAAGGCTTGCATATACGTCGGACCATCTAAGCACGTAAACATGTGGTCTGATTTGCTAAAGAACCCAGTGTTCAGCAGTTTGCACTGGGGGGTAAGTGTTCTCAATATACGCTCAGAAATAAAACAAAATTAGGCCTTTTATGGTTTTGGGGTTTGATTTTTGGGGCTTTTTTGGGGGGTGTTGGGGTTTTTTTAAAGATGTATAGGGAAATTGTAGTGGCAAGCACTTTACATTATTAGAACACACTAATTGTCTTATCACTGCATACAATGAAAAATTAATTTTATTTGGAATAAGAAAAGTTGTTCAATAATATTTGGAATAAGAAAAGTGATTCAAGATGTGGCATTCTCTCGAAAGAACCAGGTTTTGAAATCATGATTACAGAGAGATCTCCAGCTTTCAGCTGAAGTAAGTATACTAAAATTTTCTGTCTTTCAGTGGCAGGAAAAAAACCCCAACACCAAAAAAACCTCAAACCAACCCAAACCTGAAAGCCAGAAAATCTCATTTGAGCTTTAAAAGTCTGCAAGCCCATTGCATTAAGGTCTGATTAGTGGTTTCCTGCTACTTGTCAGTATTGAAGGGAAAGATAAGTTATCTTCATGGAAGGCAAAATAATTCTTAATGAGGATAATTAAAATACGGGTTAATGAATCTTTTACAAGATACACTTATGGAACTATACAAAGACATAAAATCTTGACACAAAATAGACGAGGTTATATGATCTCCTAATTTTTTTCTGGCAACAAAATGGCATATAACACACAACAGCAGTAACACATACCATTTGTAAGGCTGCTGACACTGAAACACAGTTAAGACATTTTTAGGTGGCTAACAAACCTCCGCTTACCCAACTGCTGCAGCTTGTCGAAATTTATCTGGGCTCTGCAGTGGTAGAATTCACATCCTTTAATTGAGGTAAACAACTGAACAGTGAAAATTCATTACAGTGATTCAAATACAGATTACAGGCAGAAATTAAATAATTAAAAGTTAAACAGATTCTGCTAAACTATAAAGGATGGAAAGAAAGAAAGAAAGAGGTTAACGGGAACAAATGGGTTAAAAGCTTGATCTACCAAAGCTTATAGCAAATCTACTGTACAATGGTTTAATTTACCAGTCTCCACGCTCTTTCGCTATTGTCTTATACCACTAAGAGATTACCGATTTGTATTCCCATGATGCCTGTAAGACTACTTCAGTCAATGTCAGTTTTCCAACACATCTGAGATACTGTTGTTACCAGGCTAGAATTATTTCAGACTGACAGTCCAGAGTAGGATGTAAGGAATATATCCTGACCTTCCTGATCTTCTCTGTTGGAAAGAATCAGCACAGGTTCATGCGCTACTTACTTTCTTCTGTAACTACCATCTAGGCCTCAACAGGCTTTCTCCACTGGCTTGCAAAGCTTGGTAGATCATTAGCAAAGGACAGGAATAGCCAAAACAACAAGCAGGTCTAAACTGTATAGCATTTTTCTCTGGGGGTACTGTGGAGTTGTCTGGTATCTCCTCACAGGAGTTGAAAGTAGAAACCAGACAGGGAGAGCACTAACTCCGCACATTTCATGGACTATGGTCTATCTACAAAATGACACCTTAATTTTCAGAATTTTGTTTTGGTTATTTGCAGAACAGTTATTTGCTTTCAATAATGAAAGCAACAGAGTCAATGTCATATTCCTCCCCCCCTAATTACAGTAAAGTTTTGAGTTTCTTGACAGAAGTTCTTCTCTTGCCAAGAACAAACAGATAGAAGGACTAACTGCTCAATGATCTTTTCTGAACACCTGACTACCTACTGCACTTCCTAAAAAGCAAAATGTCTCATCTTCAACGATATACATGTCTTAGTAATACATATGGAAGTCGATGAAATATACACCAGTTGGAAGAGCAGACCCAAGAACCTACCAAACCCAACATCTACCAAAAAGAAAAACTATAATCAAACACTACTGAAATATTACAGCATTCCATATTGATGCTAGGCTAAAAAGCTAGTTTTAGAGGCTAGTTTCACTGTATGTTATTGAAAACGTACCACAGCAAATTTGCATAACTCCGTCATGTACAGTTGTCATCACGTGGCACCCAAAAGCGGTAACTATTTCATATCAATGCCACTTTCAATTAATAGACTGCTGACTGGTTTATAGCACCTGCATCTCTAACAGCTTCCTTTCTAGCCATGCTCTGTGGCCTTGTACACTATGCAGCATGCATATATCACATGCGGTTACATCTCCCCACTTGATGACTTCTTTTAAAACGGGCTATACTGTGCCTTTCCACAGGAGGAAAATGCAGAGCATTCTTTACAAGTGTCATTCAATGAGTGCTCAGCATATAGCCCATTTCCTAACTTGCCTTACGAGAACTGCAACAACATAGATAAAACTTTTGTAGCCTTACAAAAGCAACATGCGTGGACATTCAGGTGAAAAAACCCCCACAAATATTCTACTCATGAAAATGAAAGCTACGTTCAACGTCTGCACATGTGTTTTTACAAAATCAAAAGAGCAAAGGACTTTTAACTGATGATACTCCACATTCTTACGCAAAAAAAGTTACCAAAGGACAAATTTAATACTGACCATTCAAACAAAGTAAAGGTTCTACCTTTCTTCAGATAAGCACTGGAAACACCACACGTAATCTTTCAGTGAGCTTATTCTTTGGAAAGGGGACTGCTCATTTCCCAAATGTACCATGTTCTGTTGCGTGATCACAGATCAGTGTCCTCAACTACCTCCAAGCCTGACAGCTGAGCAACAGGGTATCGGTTTTTGTCTTTGGGTAAGACAGCATTTTAAAAACAAATGCAAACAAGACTACGGGGTATGAAATACTGTAAAGCTAAATTCAGGGACTTGTCAGAAACAGCAGGTCAAGTTACTCAGCAGCACAAAGGGCCTCTGTGTTTAAGAACCTGTCTTTCAAAGAGATACCATGTATATCTTCCCTGCAATTCCACTGCTGTTACTGTAGGTTGGACTTTGTTACCAAAGCAAAGACACTGCTTGCTACCAGATTGTCAAACAAATCTGGTAATTGGGCTGGAGATGGAAGGAGGGGTGAACAATTACCAATTTGCCTAGCAAATGAGAATTTAATTTAAGTAAAAGACTGCTTTTCTTCTGTTCCAAAACACGGAGTAGTAGACAGGGGATTCAGAGATCCCTTTCTTCCGTGTTTCTATTATCCAGTGCGTCCAGCTGTCTTAAATACCTGGAAGGCAGTTCCTCAGTACTAGCTTTTCTAACTTGCATCAATTCTTAACCTCTCCCCTTTCCTTACAGTGCAAGGCTACTTGCCAGTATCGTCTGCGTTAGCTGTCCAACCCCCTCCATCTCAGTAGAGGAAACTCACTAATACCAGCATTAACCGCTTATGATTCAGCAGTCCACAATATGGTACGAGTTACGCCGTGCTGTATGAGGTAGCTTTCCAGTACTTCCTTTACTGTAGCCTTGTTAATCAAAATGGGTGTTGCAAAACTGCAGTAAGTGCTAATAAAATTTGTTCACTGTCTCCTAAGTCCTCTTGAAAAATGTGTACACAGAAATTCAGACATTTTACTTAGCCACACCGTACAGCTGGCACCGCAGAGTAGTTTACAGAAAGGCAGAGGAAAACAAAATACAGAACCTTTTCCTGGCAGATATAGGTCACAACTAAACGTTTAAACAGAAGAGGCTTGGTGTAACCGAGTTCTATTGCACAAACCAGAGTGAAAGCTTCAGGACGTCACCTTATGCCTGCAGTGGAGGAGGGGGATGAGGAAAGAGCATATTAAAAATAAAAGCAGAGGAAGTGCTACAAATGCTTCCACTTTATCTAACATCTCTGCCGATTGGCTGGGAGAGCTGTTGCTACACGAACTCTGCCTGCTCCTACCACACATCGTAAGCCCCGCTCTCCTTACAACAGACTACCACGGCAGCACGGCAAGCCGCACGGAATTAGAATGCCCAATGACCATCCTCCCTCAAGCTGAGCGGAAAAGTAACAAGTTTGCCTGAGAACGTACAACTCCCCGAAATTAAGCTGTGTACGGGCAGAAAGCCTTAGTCTATAGACGTTTCCTGCGAAGCCATGCAAACTTGTGTTATATTAGTTCTCGTTTCCAAAGCAACTGAACATGGTTCAAATTCCTGCTGGTGTACTGTCCGATAAAAATCTTTTAAAACTGCATGATCATTGTAAGAAGGAAAGCAGAGAGACCAAGGTGAGGCCATTTCAAAAGGTACTAAACTGAAAGCAGAAAGCAAATTGAACTCCCTCCTAAAAGAAAACAAGCCATGGGTTTACAATTAAAATACCCTTAAAGGTTTTGGGTTTTTTTTAATTAAAAAAAAAAAGATTTCCCTTTTTGTGTGACCTGTGTATTAAAATCAGCTCTGACAAGACTGTACCTGAGGGTCTAAAAATCTCACCTGTCCCAGCATTAACTCTTTTTATTGGAAATCAAGGGTGTGCCCTAGCCCAGGGAAATGTGATGCAAAAATACCTGCTGCTTAAGATATGAAATGGAAAAGCTAACATACTACCTCTTCAGCTCCTATTCTAATGCAGAGCAATGTTGGATTTGGAACAAAACCCAGAAACTTAATAAAATGAACAACAATGTTCTGAGAACTGATATGCTTGAGCAAGCCCTGAGCGGGCCATGGGATTCAGTAATACACTTTGATCATAAAAAAGTAATATAAACTGAACGATCCCAAGTAACAGGCCAAGCTGCTGAGAAAATCCTCCATGTATAATTAAAAAGAATAAGTTAATAAGGTTGTCTGATTAATTCAGGTCCGTCAATAGTATAATTGTTACAGCTTTAGGTGTCATCTTTAAAAACAGCGTTAATGTGAAAGACCTTGCATGCAGATTTCAGCAGCAAGTGGGACTTAAATCTCCAACACTAAAACCTGATTCAGTTGCGGTGAATGGGAAAATTCTTCTCCAATTACAAAAAGTAATTGACCAAGAAGTCACGAGCCCTTCGTCACGGGAGTCAGTTACACATGGAAACTATAAGATATGCACATTTGGGTTTTGCAACAATACCCATTAGGGCCATAAAATAAATAATTGCATGTACAAACACGTTACCAGTAAGCTGAATTCTGCAGTTCTGCCTAATGCAAAATACCCAACAGAATTTTATTTCCTTGGAAGTTGCGTTTGTACATAAAGCGTGATTTGAACTCCACCAATGTAAAAAAAAAAAAAAAAAAAATCAGAAGGTGGTGACATACACAAACAGCAAATGAATGAGGCACTTAGATGTAACCCTTCTGCTTCCTTACTGCACCCGCCGGACAGGCAGAGAAAGGAATGCTGGCACATGCCTCAGCTGCTTCCGTGCACCCGTCAGGTGGCCACGGCTGCACAGACAGGCGATTGCAGCAAACTCCCCTATGACCTAAGAAATTCATGCACTTCTGAAGACAGAATCCAGTTATAAACATGGAACCAAAGAACAGAGGCCAATGATATCTTATTTCAACGATAATATAAAGAGTAATTTGTCCACTGCCTAAAATTCAATGCTGTGATGACAGCATTGTTAATATTGTATTTAAACACATCAGTATTTCTTCAAATTATTTGTTTTGGATGAGAATTTCATATTGAAGTTATTGTTTTTGACAGATATATGAACAATTATTTTCCTACTGTCTTGAACAAGTAACTTTACCCTGATTTCTTTGCAATAGGGGCTGTAGTATCTTAGCCCAGTGTTTGCTTCTGTAAGGAGCACCATGAATGAAGTCACGATTGTTTTCATGTCAATACCATCACTTAATTAAACAGTACAGTTACACCCTCTCATTTAAGTTGTGGTTAAGAGCCCTGTGGTTGCGGGTGGAGGAGGGGGAAAGTAGGATGAAATGTAAGAAGGAAGGGATATCTCTTCCAGGGAATGGGAGCCCAACTTAAGTTCACATATAAAAATTAATCCCCAACTGCCTTTAAAAACCAAGAAAGTCATCTTTAACTCAACAGGAACTTCTTTCCTTCCCAAAAAGTATTTATGGGCTATTGTCTACTTTTGCCCTGAGGAGCGTACCTCAGCAATAGGTACGTCCGTCCCTTTATATACTGTCCAGGCGGTTAGTACAATGCTTAGCCTCCTAAGAATTACTTTTTGCAGAACAATCTTCATCCAGCTGCTTGCTGAGGTCTTTGCCTTGCTGCTGATTTTGAGCTTTCTAATGTAAAGCCTGTTTTAGCCTGTGACTCCTTATAGCTTACACTGTGAAAGGACTGGTTTATAATTTCGTAGTACAAACTGCAAACAAAATAAATAGGCTACCTAATTAAACATTAACTTTAGGGAAGACTTACTTCAGTGTGTTCTGAACTGCCCTAACCAACTATCAAGTACCTTAGTTTAAAGCAATAATATCCTACTAACCCACATTTGCATCTTCATTGAAAATATACAGATTTTAAGTTAATTCAAATTACTTACTGCATCTTACATGCCAGTTTCATCTCAAAGAAGCTAAAAAGTACTTGTAAGGGGAAAAATATTTTTAATTTATGTATAAGCAGAAATTAAAACAAATAGGGCTGTTATCTAAACTCTGTTTTAAAGAACATCTAAAAGTAGATAACATCTAAAATCTAACACTATTAGATTTTTTTTTTTAAACTACATGGCATAACTGTCAGGGTTAAAAAGCCAAAGATTTAATCAGACAAACCCAAGCTCTAGACACACATTGTAACACGGAGACCTCTTTCAATGTTCTCATCAATGAATTCATGCACATCTCAACATCATATTCCCTTTTTTTTTTTTAAGCATAAGAACCTTTTCAAGTCTGTAACATCTTTGTTCTTCCTTCTTTAAAGAAAACCACCCAAAAAAATGCCTTTGCCTTTTTAACTGACAATATTCTGCAAGAACACTTACAAGAGACAGGCCCCACTTTCTCCTTTTAAAGAATTATCATTTTCATGATGTTTTATACAATGAGGGAACAGATTATCTTCCATAGAAGATGAATACTATAGGATATCATTGTGGAAAGCAGCTGTATCATTCAGTTAGCTATATGGCATTTATATTTAACATAGCAAAGCGTAAAATGAAAATAGAGAACACAAGTCAGACTGCATCATCTTCAATATTCTGAAAGTTAAATACAGTATGTTCTGGAGGTAGAAAAATAAAGATCGTAGGGGGTGCGTGTCCAAGTTTTCTTAGAGAGTATCATTTTGCAAAACCAAATTACATCAAGATACATGCATTTGAAATGAGCACTCGAGTTGAAAAGCAAAGACACTCTAATCATCGCACATATTGCGATAAAACTGATGGCGAAAAAAGTTGTAATTCCCAATAGGGCTGTTTCAAACACTGTAAATACTGCTTCTAAAAACATGGGGAAAATGAAACTTTAACAGCAAAGATATTGACGAGTATTGGGAAATTTCTCAAAGCATGAGCTCATTCCTTTACAGAGATGGAAGCTGTACGTGAAAGGTTTATTATCTGCTGCTCCACTTGCACTGGATCGTAACTGCTAACAGAAACGCAAGCCACATACACGGACGAGGAGAAGGCACGTAGTATGGCTGGGAAGTTACAAAACTTTCCATGCCAAGGAACAGAGAGTCCTCTGAAGGCATCGCTGGTTGGTAGGAAAAAAATAATCCTTTGGCTTCTCTGCTCAGACATCAGTCATTCGGTGCAACCTACCCACCAGCAAGTCGTGCTTTCGGTTCCGCCAGCCCGGTTAAGCTCGGCGGAACTGCGCTCAACCTGAGGCCGGAGCTGGGCAAGCAGCGGGCAATGCCCGCCGGCAGCCGGCGCGGTGCGGATCGGGCCCCGAGGGGCCGGGGCCGGGGGCCGGGGCCGGGCCGGGGCGCCCCCCTCGCGGCCCCACTGGCGGCCCCGGGGGCGCGGCGCGGTTGGAGCCGCCTGCGCTGGCCCCGCGCCGCCGGCGGCACGGCCGCACCCGGGGAGGGGACCCCGGCAGAGCCGGCCGGGGCGGGAGGAGGAGGGGAATTGGGGAAAACAAACGCCAGCGCCAAGCAGCGGGTCACGCAGCCGCCCTTCTTTTTTGTGCGTTTTTCTGGACGCCGGCAGGCTGCAAATCACCGGTTCTCTCAGAGCCCATTTTGTGCTTAGTTCCTTGGGGCGACTGCGGGCAAACTGGGGCGGGGGGGGGGACACGACATCAAACAAGTGAAAATCAGGGAGCTGGATCTTCGTCTCTCTGCCTGAATTCTAGCTGGCAAGCAGATTTTACAACCAACACAGGACATGCCTGCCCCTTGTGTAACTGCCACACTGGACCACAGATTAGCTGCTCGCTCTTGCTACGTAATTCCCCTAAACTTGTAACACACTACAAAATGCACTTAGTTCCACAATTACAGTTACATGCTTATTGCTTGTCATCCACATTAGGTTTTAGTTTATGCTTTCATAGTTTTTCTCAAAACAACCCCCCCCTACCAAGTACTGTTGGACATATTAGCCAACGTGGCAAAAGTTTCTGGATACAATGAGCAAATGCAGATGTAATATATTAACTTTGCCATAGTTATCTCCTAGTTGAGGATGCCATTTCCACGATCGGATGTTTAAATCAAGGAGCTTCTACACAGCAATTATCTACACTGAAATTTTGGGCATGTTTGCATTCAGAAAGTACTTGATCACGAGTAAAAATAAAGCCAAAGTCTCCTGGTAGGAATTTTTAGGAATTTGTATCAGACTGTGTTACGTCTGAGTCTAAGACTGCCATTCTCCAGGGCAAACGGATCAAATCCAAATATATTAATGCATAAGCAAATTAAACAAGAATGAATCTTCATTTTTGCTCGGCAATATCTTAAGTAAAACATGAAAACATAATGCCTGTAAGATGACTGCAGTCTTCTTTTTTAGCGCAAGCTGCAGCACCAACAGTTTTTGCAGAGAGCAGACTGTTAACCACCAGCATAAGAAGTGTGTGTGTGTGTTGGTTTTTTTTTTTTTAAGGCACTGCTCCACTCAAGTGTTTCAACACTTACCTGCCTTGGATGAAAACAAGTTAGCAAATTATACAGAATTACCACTTATCAGCTGAATGATGGAAACTGATGGTGCAATGTAAAATGAATTACCTTAAACCGCTTTTGTGGCTAAGATTTACCACATTGTCTTGCATTGGACGCAGGGTAACAACATGCACATGCTCACTACCATCTCTTCTGAGAAACATCTGTTCTTTTAAATACAGTAACATCATCAGAAGCAGCCAGATAATACTTTTGTCTTTTCAAAGTTAACGTACATACCTGGGGCTTGGACACAGGACAACATCACTACCATTAAAGTACAGCTACTTAACAGCTGCTCTGTATTAACCAACAGCACGCAGGCCATTAGTCAGCAGCAAACATGGGCTAAAACCAAGTGTTCACTGGTGTCTTATGCTAATGCATTTTACCTTTCTGTTTCCAAGGAAATAAAACTACATGCTGTTTCATTCAGTAACTACATTCAGCTACTGTGCCGAATACATGAATACACAAAAATTTAAGTGGCTCAGTAGCATGACCAATCCCTCAAGAATTTATGTCCTAATGATTTGAATGGTACTCTCACTCCGCAGTCACATCAAAAAGTTATATTACTATGCTACGGTGCAGCAAAATGACGGTAGCAGCCAGGCTAGGGCCAGCTTTCACTGCTTCAAGTTTTAGAAGCCTCTTGGGAAGCCTGGACACTTGTTCAGCCAGCTAGCCCACACTGCACTCCGTGTTGCTATTTGAGTACTGTTGTACTCAGTCCAGCTGGATTAAAGCTAACTAGTGATACGCCTTCTGAACACAGCACAGCCATAGCCTCAGGCTCCTAGGACCTTTAGGGAGAATGTCCTCACTCTCAAGCTGAACAAGCTGTTTTTGGATTATACAAAATGGATGTTAATATACCTGCAGTAATGAAATGCTGGTTAAAAACAGCACCTGTCTTCAGCAAAGAGATGCCTAGTGATGGCTTCCACAGTTGTTCCTAAAATGCTGCGCTGCTCAAGTCATTTTTCAAAGGTGCTACATGCATAAAGCTGTCTGGGGAAGAGAAGGGGAGAGCATGCACATGGAAGAGTGACATTAGGTGCGGGAGGAGAAGAAAACAGTCAACTATTACATAACAGAGAGCTGGGTTTTGCTTCTGGAAGCAACTGGTCTCTCCTTTTTCCTCATTTTGTCACCATCGTTCACACTCCCCCCCCCTACACTACAAGGTCTGAAAGCACACACAACACGCTAGCAATTTAACAGCTGGAACAAACAAATAGCAGGGAAGGTGGCAGGGGTATCTTTTAGGCTCTGATGTATTTAGTATCAGACAGCTGATCCATACTAACTCAGGTTCAGAAAAACGCAGCTGTCCATCTAAACAAGTTAGTTCCTTACCTTGTGTGCATGCAGACCTAATAACTACACAGTTTGCTGAAAGGCAGGCACATTGTTTTACCTACAAAATGGTGTAAGCAGACTGCAACAGCGTAGAACTGGCTACCCTGAAACACAGGCAGCAGAACCACCAGATGATGAACACTCCGTGCTTCGGAGAAGACGATACAGAGCTAAGCAGAAACTAAAAGATCAGCAAACACAGCCCTGTCGAAAAAGAAAAACGCATGCCAACGAAAGAGCTCACGGGCTGATGTGTAACGTTGCGTTTGCGACCCCTTCCTTCCCCCCCCGCCCCCCCAATCTTTCCCGGGACCGTGCCCCAGCCCGCTGGCGACACCCGTTTGCTGTCTGCAGCACGGCAAAACCCGTACAACCGGTGCCACCGTCAGGAAGAAACTGATACAGCATTTACATGGCAGCTCTTGCGGAGTAACACGCTTTCGATTTACGGCATGCAGTATTGACATGTTGCTACTGCTGAGAGACCAGGTGTTTCCAGTGAAACGTTTCATATTTTCAATACATCAAGCCAGTAGCATAATTAGATATAATTTTCCACACATCTGACTTTAAACACCACAGGGGAAACCACCGATTTGTAAGGAAAGAAAAGAGATGTCAGAAGACAAAGGGGATGAAAGGGAAGACTGAACAAAGATACTAAACATTCATGTTTGCAATATCCTCAAATATGACAGATGAAACATCATTATGAAAAAAACCCCTACTAAATCTTAAGACATCAAAATGTGCCACCTTCATAATTTTGTAAATATGTAAAAATCTTTTAAAAAGCAGTCGGGTATTCCTTTGGCCAGTCATATCAATTTAATAAAGTGATTTGATACAGCAGTCTTTACTCTTAAAATATTCCAAGGACCTGAGTAACCTGAGCGATCAGATTCCAGGAAAGCAGTGATTGCTAGCAAAACAAGTCAGCCATTTTGTGTAAGCATCAATGCTGATCTATGCATAAGTGCAGATTTACTAGAAAGAGGATTTTCTGGTAATGTGCTACTGCATAATATATATTCTCTCCTGGCAAACCGGTACAAACATGTTCCTTGTTATGGTAAAAGTCAAAGAGAATTTAGCTTAGTGCTCCTTCACCTTCTCCAGCTATCCTACATGAAAATCCATGCAGGTTGAAATGTGCAGCTGTACAAACCCTAGTGAAGTCAGAAGGGCTGATAGCAGGTGCCCAGCACTTGTATTCCTTTGCTAATTTGGGGCTTTGATGTACCTGTTTCTTAGTTTAACGCCCATCAAAGTGGCCTGAAAAGATTAGTCTTGATTGAAAGCATATACTGCTGTAAATAGTATGTCATTAGGACTCTTCACACTACAATGTACTACATCTAGCAGTTAACAGTTGTGAAGCTCTGGATCACAGGAAAGCAGCGCATTAGAACATCAATGCTACAGGAATTCTTCGGAGAAAATAAGAGCGTGCAGAAGTAGTAAGGCAGTATCCTGCAAAATGTGGCATTTAGTACAACTAGGAGGACCTCCTAGCCTCAGAAAGGATCATGCACCACAAAACCCAGTTCAATTTAAGATCTTCACAAAGCAGCATGACACACCAAGGTATTTAAAAATTGAGTCTGATCTCATGGCTTTCAAAGATAAAGCTTGTTACCTATAATCATCATTTCATATTTGCCAAAGAATATGTGAGAGTAAGTAATTTTTTTTAATCTGTTTTCAATCTTCTATAATGCAAAATGAATTCTGAAGACACAAAACCAAAAAGAAAAAATGACTGAGACAAACTTCAGAAGGCATAGAGAAGAGAACAAAAAACAGAACTTCAGAAAAAAGTTTTTATTCTTCATCTACTCAGTACTTTGACTATTTGCTTTTTCATCTTCTGTCCTCTAACTTGTCCCTCTCCAGACAAGACAGTTTTCAGCTTTCTTAACTCAGCGGTGAATTTCCCCAATCATTGACATGCCATTAAAACTCTGGTTTACCTGAAATAAACAACAAGGGATTCTCAGTGGAAGAGACTTGCAGAAGCCTCTCAACTGCTGATCATTCACCTCTAACAATGCTCACAGTCATCTCCTAACACACCTGAGCTTCCCATCTTTCTGCAAGGGAAAGACTCTGCAAAAGTCTAGGAAGGAGCAGGTAGCGTAGGGAAGACTGAAACCTTCCCTTGCTAGCCGCCTTCTTGAAGGCCTACGAGAATGTCTCGTGGAGGAAAAATAAAACCTGACACGAGGGAAGTGTAGAGCAGAGGCCATTTACCCTCAGAAACTTACTGTACCTGGGCGAGCTACAGGGCAGCTGAGGGAGCTGTTTCATCAGTCCCTGGGGGTCTTTGGCAATAGTGCTGCAGTACAAGCTTCCATCCAGAGCCAGGAGGAGTCCCTGGGGGAAGGCAGTCCAGGCTGACGGGTCAGGTGAGAGCCCAGGCAGCAGGGACATTTCCTCAACAAGCACCACTAAGTCCACTACTGAACCTGCCAGGACAAAAACCAGACGGTGTCTCAGGCACGACCAGAGTAGGACAAAAGGAATGCGAAATCCAGTATCGGAGAATCCAGGCATCCAGGTCCGACATGCAACTCGGGACCGAGACAGAAACCGGAAACCCCAAGAAGCCCGTCTGCAATACTCGCTGGCTGACGCTGCTGAGAGTGACCAGAGGCTTCCCAGGCTGCCTCCTTCAGCTCCTGCTTTTAGCGTGTCCTCAGCCATCCTCTTCTACCAGCCACCTCCCAAGACAAACTCTGGTGCTCAGGGTTTCCTTCTCACCAGGCTTTCTGAGATTTCGCTCGGCCTTCCGACGCCAGGGCATTGCAGAGCTCCGTTAGCTAGATGCCGACAGAGGTGAACGGTGCCAGGGAACAAGCACCTCGGTTCAGAGCGAGGCTGTGCACGACCACAGCTCTTTGACCAGCTCCGTTGGAGCTCCGTTGCTCGGGAGTGCCTCGGAGCTCCCATCGCAATCCCCCTGAAGAGCACTGCCTCTTCTGGCCATGTCTAGACCTCACGTCTTCCCAGTCACAGCAGTCAAGAATAGAAGGACAAAGTGCTGCCACCCAAGTTCTCTTTTGGACCCCCTATACCTCCTTTCCTTCCTCATTGCCTCTTCGTTGGCAGAAAAGCCCATCAGGCCTCCCGGGTTCCCCTGCCTTCCTCAGAGAGGACAGCTGCTCCCTACTTTAATGGATCGACTGTCATGCTGCATTAAGGCCTATTATCAGGCACGCACCGTAAGACCACCTGTGGTTTGCCTGAAGAGCAGAGGGCTGTTCAGACCTGTACAGCCACCCGACGGGATTCCCTTTGCGCTTTGGTCACCATTCTTCTTTGATCCAGCCTTCTAGCTCTCCGCCAACTTCCACAGAGCTGTTCAGCAGTCACTCTGCAACCAAATCTTTTCTCCTTCCTGCGCTAGAAAGGTACTTGCTGGTCTCCAACAGGAGGGAAATCCTTTTGGGTGGCTGACATTTCCCAGGCCCCTTGTTACCCTCCCGTAGAGCACATGTGATTTTTTTGCTCTAAAGGGCGTCTGACGGGACTCAAGCCCTCAGTAAGAGGTACTGCTCTGACTCTCCTGAGCTCTCTGGAGTAAATTCCTTACCCGGTGTTTGCAATCCCTCTTAAAAAGGATTTCTTGGCTTATACCGCAAGAGGGAAGCCTTCGGTTGGTACAGCAGCAATCCCGTTGGGGAACAGGACCCGGAACTGGGGAACGGGGAACGCCCTTTGGCTACTGTAGAAACACAATCTACAGAAATCTTCATGCCACAAATACAGACGTGACACCGAACTGAACTTTTAAAGAAGAGCAGCTTTGCCACTTTGGCACAATTCTCACTAGCCTAGGCAACGAGGACAGGAAGTTGGTTAGAGCCTTGTCCAGAACGAAACAGAGTTGAAGCGTGTCAAAAGTCGCCGGGGCCGGGGCGCGTGATTTTGGGGGGCGAGCCGCGAGGGCCATGCCGGGTGGGTGGGCGCAGCCCACATTGGCGGGAGACAGGCGGCGGTGCCGACTGGGCCGTGCCGGGCCACCCTCCCCGGGGGCGGGGGCAGAGGCAGAGACCCGCGGTCCCGGGGCTGGGTGTGAACTTGCCCCGGGGAAACTGAGCAGGCTGGGAGGCCAGCGAGGCCCGAAGCACACGGCCATGGCGCTGGGCAGCCGGCCAAGGCCAGCCCGCAAGGAGGGAGGTGTGGGGAAGGTGCTGCCAAGCCCCGGGAAGAAGACAACCCTCTGGGCCCAGCCCCTGACGCTGCCCCTCCAGAAAGGGAGAGGAGGAGACGGAGGAAGCCAACAAATCAGCGTGGAACCTCCCAGTGCCGAGATTAACGGCCAACTTTATTGTGCCGGTGGAGGGGGTTCAGGGCCAGCACTCGGGGACGGCGCACGGCTGGTCCCGTGGCGGCGTCTGGGCCGGCTGTAAGGATTTTGGGCCCGACGTTGCAAGCGGGAGCGGTCTCGCGTCCGCACAGGCCCAGGGGCGCTGGAACGGCTGCTGCCCTGAAGTGGCGGGGAGCCGCAGGAGGACCCCGATGGCAGCTGGCTGGCGGTGCTAGGGCTGCTGGTCTCCGGTGCCGGGGAGCCGCAGGAGGACCCCGATGGCGCCTGGCTGGCGGTGCTGGGGCTGCTGGTCTCCAGTGCCGGAGATCCGAGAGACTGCCCTGATGCCGCCTGGCTGGCGGTGCTGGGGCTGCTGGTCTCCGGTGCCGGGGAGCCGTGGGACAGCCCCAGCACCACCTGGCTCGGGGTGCTGCTCTCAGCACCTGGTGCTGGCGCGTGGCTGCTCTCACGCCGTCTTCTGGGCCGGCTGTAGGGCTTTTGGGCCCGATGTAGCAAGCGGGAGCGGTTTCGCCTGCGGTCAGGCCCAGGGGGGCTGGAGCGGCTGCTGCCCTCGAGCACTGGGGAGCTGTGGGACGGCCCGGATGCCACATTGCTGGGGATGCTGGCCTCCGGTGCCAGGGAGCCATGGGATGGCCGTAATGCCGCGTGGCTGCCGGTGCTGGGGCTGCTGGTCTCCGGTGCTGGGGAGCCGCAGGAGGACCCTGATGACGCCTGGCTGCTGCTGCTGGGGCTGCTGCTCTCTGGTACCAGCGAGCCCTGGGACAGCCCCAGCACCGTCTGGCTGGGGGCGCGGCTCTTAGCACTTGGTGCTGGCGCACGGCTCCTGTCACAGCATCTTCTGGGCCGGCTGTAGGGCTTTTGGGCCCGACGTTGCAATCGGGAGCGGTCTGACACCCGCTCAGGCCCAGGGGGGCTGGAGCGGCTGCTGCCCTGAAGTGGCGGGGAGCCACAGGAGGACTCCGATGGCACCTGGCTGCTGGTGCTGGGGCTGCTGGTCTCCGGTGCTGGAGATCTGAGAGACTGCCCTGATGCCGCCTGGCTGGCGGTGCTGGGGCTGCTGGTGTCGGGTGCCGGGGAGCCGTGGGAAGGCCCCAGTCCTGACTGGCTAGTGGTACTGGGGCCGGCGAGCTCCGAGCTGGCACTGGAGGCTGTAAGGGGAAGCAGGAAGGTCAAGGGCACGGCCCCCCAGGCCCGGGGCAGGATAGGCCAGGGCGGTGCCCCCAGCCCTCCTGGAGCAGAGGGGCTCTGCCAAGCCCACCCTGGGCACCCGCTGGCAGGCCTTGCCTGGCCCCTGGCCCCAGCCCAGGGGCACCCGGGTGCTTTGCCTCTTACCGGTGCCCAGGCCAGCACAGCTGTTGCACTCCCAGCTGGCCGTGCTGTTCGTCAAGCAGGAGCAGCGTCTGTGGGTGCCCTCGGCAGCGCAGGAGCAGCACAGGAGCAGGTGCCAGGGCCTGGGGAAGCAAACGGGTTCATGGCTCTGAGGACAAAGTGACCGCAGCACGGGATTGTCCGGCAGAGTTCTTGTTCTTAGTCCTTGCGCTTCGAGCCCTTGGCGAGACAGGGATCCCGTGCAGAGCCCCGGGGTGCAGCTTTGGCAACTTACCCCTCTTCCTCTGCCTGCTCCCTGCCTCCTGGACAAAGGCACTCACTGGCATCGCAGCGGCTGTGCCTCTCGCTTAGTGCCGCGTATGCATGGCTGTTCTCCCATGATGGCAGTCTGATGGAGAAAGGAAAATTGATGAGCCCCTGCTGCCCCGGCACAAGGCAGATGCAGGGCGTCCCTGCTCTTCCCCCCCGGCCCTGTTTCCAAATCCTCCGTGAAGCTGAAGCCCAGACTCACGGGACAGTGGAGGGCCAGGACTGCTGGGGCAGGCCCTGGCACGGCACAGCGCTTGCACCCTCCTGTCTTGTGAGCCAGGCAGAAGGACACCAACCTGAAGGGGATCCGGATCCCCATGGCGAGCATTTCTGAGACAAATACATCGCTGTCTCTACAGAGGGGGCACTGGAAACGAGAAATGCCAGCGCAGACAGCCTGTCCCTGCAGGAGCAACATAAGGAGCATGAGTGAGGCCCTGGTGCTGCTGAGTGCCTGCTGTGCCCCGGGGGCGAGGGAACGGCTCCTACCTGGATGCAGCCCCTGTGGAACCAGGCGTGTTTGCACGTTGGGCACACCATGGTGCTGTAGGACTTTCTGTCCTCCACAGGGTCCAGGCAGATGAGGCAGGTGGTGTTCTCCTCCGGAGCCGCCTCCACTGCCTGCTCTGGGCGGTGCTCCCAGCAGAAGGACCTGGGGGGAAGAGGAAAGGGGTGGGCGAGGTGAGAAGCGCTGGGTCCTTCCGTGGTGGCGGCGAGGAGGGGAGAGGGAGGTACCTGTACTGAGGAAGGAACTGGGTGATGCATCCACCCTCCACGGCACAGGGGAGATGGAAGCTGCGGTCACAGCCCGTCTCCCGGCAGGTGATGGCGGCCCCGCTCTCGCCACAGACGAAGCAGCGCTGGAAAGAGCACAGCAGCCCCCATCAGCGGCAGCCTCAGGGCCTCCACAGCCAGCCCCACGCCTCCGGGCAGGGCGCAGGATGTGGCCGCTACGGGGTCACACCCCGCAGATCCGCCTGGCGGATGAGGCTCCTGTGCTGGAGCCGCTGTGGAGCTGCTGGGAGCAAGACTTTTGTCCCAGAGCTGCTTGGAAGGGCTGGGATTTCTTTCTCGGGGTCTGGGCTAAGCTCCCGCAAACCTCTCCTGGCACAAATCTCCCTGTTCTTGTCAGGCCCTCACCTTCTGCGCTGCCCGCTTGATCGTGCGTTGAATATCCTCAGGGAGAAATCCCATGAGTCCTACTTTCTTGTCCCATTGCTGAAAAAGCTCGTTGGCAAAAAACTGCAGAAGAGAAAAGACGAGGAGCTGATGAGGAGAGCGTGGCAGGGACAGCCTGTCGGAAAGCTGGAGGGAGCCCCGGCGGAACTCACCAGGCAAAACACATGGACACAGAGCCCTTGCTTCTCCAGTTTGCACCCATAGATATCCGGGTCAACCTCTGCCCGGCGACACAGCAGGCATGCTGGAGGGGAGAGAGCAAATGCCACCGGGAATGAGCACCTCTGCGGGGCCGGGGGAAGCGTCCCTGAGGGATTGCCCCAAGGGCCTGCTCTGTCCCTGCCTAGCTGGCTGATGGGCAGGGCTGGAGGCCTTGGAGAGGAAGGGGGCACTGCGGGCACGGGTGTCCCAGCAGGTGACACCCAGCAGGTGCCCAGCCTGGGCCCCGCTCGCTGAGGAAAGGAGCGGCCCTGCCCCGGGGCGGCTGGGGAGCTCCTGCCTCCCCCTGCCACCGCTCTCGGCCCCACGCTGACCGCCCCGCCAACCCCTCTGCCAGGCTGCGGGAGGGATACTTTGCTCTCACCCTGCTCCATCGAGTCGGGGGCCTTCTCCTTCCTTGCGGACATGGCGCACGTCAACGGTGAGCGTTTGGAGAGTCCCTGTCCCAGCAGCGCCGGGGTGTCTCCTCCAACTGCTCCTCTGCTGACCCTGAGGGAGAAGCAGGACGCGGCTGAGGGAGAAGCGAGGCGCGGGCGAGCTTGCAGCCCAGGCCCAGAGCCCCGAGGTGTGGGGCCCCCCTCCTCCCTCGGCAGCCCCGCGCAAGGCCCGTCCCTCCCCTGCCCTCTCCTCACCTCACCAGGTCGCACTGACGCACGGCCTGAGCCCGGCGTTCCTTTTTGTGGGCTTGGCCCCGCGGGTCACCATGGCCGCTGTGACATCAGCACCGCTGGCCTGCGTGCGCCCCAAATACGGGCAGGGACGCCCTCGGCCACCGCCTCACAGGGGTGGGTGTGAAGTGCCGAGGCGGGGGCCCGAGCCCTCGGCACCCATGCAACCGGGGCGGCTGCTCCTGCAGCAAGTGCAGAGTCAAATGCCAGGTCCCCCGGGGCAGCCGTCGAGGGTGGCACTGTTGGCCGAAAGGCGCTGTTCAGGCAGCGCGACTCCAGGGCTCCAGCCCTGGCCGAGGGAAATCTCTGCTCCTGGCCCCGGCACGGGGAGCGCTGCCAGCAGGTGGGGGAAGGTGATCCTTCCCCTCTGCGCCGCACCGGTAAGGCTGCATCTGCAGTACTGCCTCCGGTTCTGGGCTCCCCGGTACAGGGGACAGAAGGGACCTTTGAGCCTGGCCTGGGCTCACACATGCCATCCGCTCAGACGCGGTGGGTGGCCGGGGCACAGCACAGGACCTCAGGACGGCCCCTAAATGTCGCAGGTGGCCCAACATCTTTCCCCTGAACTCCTTAGGGCTTTGGTGATGTGCTGCCTCCAGAGCAAAAGGCAGCGGGACCGCGAGCTGGGGAGTCATGGCGGAAATGGCCTTTTTCCATGGCAATAAGCTGCCTTTCAGAGTCAGCGTGAGCCTTTCCTTGGCGGGGTAGGAAACCGCAAGTGGCTGTGGGGCAGCTTCGGAGGCGGTGGGTGGGAGTGTTGATCTGTTTGAGGGTGGACAGGCTCGACAGAGAGGGATCTGGACAGGCTGGATCGATGCGCCGAGGGTTGTCAAGCATTGGCACAGGCTGCCCAGGGAAGTGGTTGAGTCACCACCCCTGGAGGCATTTAAAAGACGTGTAGACGTGGCGCTCAGGGACATGGTTTAGTGGTGGACTTGGCAGTGTCAGGTTAACGCTTGGACTCGATGATCTTAAGGGTCTTTTCCAACCTAAATGATTCTGTGATTCTAATTACCATTCAATTATTGCTTATTCACCATTTGGTTGCCATTTGATTTTCATTCAACCATCGATTAATTACCATCTGATCATCGCTTAATCATTAATAAACCCCTTTTAGTTAACCCCACAAGGATGACTTCTCTGAATAATTCACCTGCGACACCAGGACAAAACCCAGACGGTGTCTCAGGCACGACCAGAGTAGGACAAAAGGAATGCGAAATCCAGTATCGGAGAATCCAGGAATCCAGGTCCGACATGCAACTCGGGACCGAGACAGAAACCGGAAACCCCAAGAAGCCCGTCTGCAATACTCGCTGGCTGACGCTGCTGAGAGTGACCAGAGGCTTCCCAGGCTGCCTCCTTCAGCTCCTGCTTTTAGCGTGTCCTCAGCCATCCTCTTCTACCAGCCACCTCCCAAGACAAACTCTGGTGCTCAGGGTTTCCTTCTCACCAGGCTTTCTGAGATTTCGCTCGGCCTTCCGACGCCAGGGCATTGCAGAGCTCCGTTAGCTAGATGCCGACAGAGGTGAACGGTGCCAGGGAACAAGCACCTCGGTTCAGAGCGAGGCTGTGCACGACCACAGCTCTTTGACCAGCTCCGTTGGAGCTCCGTTGCTCGGGAGTGCCTCGGAGCTCCCATCGCAATCCCCCTGAAGAGCACTGCCTCTTCTGGCCATGTCTAGACCTCACGTCTTCCCAGTCACAGCAGTCAAGAATAGAAGGACAAAGTGCTGCCACCCAAGTTCTCTTTTGGACCCCCTATACCTCCTTTCCTTCCTGATTGCCTCTTCGTTGGCAGAAAAGCCCATCAGGCCTCCCGGGTTCCCCTGCCTTCCTCAGAGAGGACAGCTGCTCCCTACTTTAATGGATCGACTGTCATGCTGCATTAAGGCCTATTATCAGGCACGCACCGTAAGACCACCTGTGGTTTGCCTGAAGAGCAGAGGGTTGTTCAGACCTGTACAGCCACCTGACGGGATTCCCTTTGCGCTTTGGTCACCATTCTTCTTTGATCCAGCCGTCTAGCTCTCCGCCAACTTCCACAGAGCTGTTCAGCAGTCACTCTGCAAGCAAATCTTTTCTCCTTCCTGCGCTAGAAAGGTACTTGCTGGTCTCCAACAGGAGGGAAATCCTTTTGGGTGGCTGACATTTCCCAGGCCCCTTGTTACCCTCCCGTAGAGCACATGTGATTTTTTTGCTCTAAAGGGCGTCTGACGGGACTCAAGCCCTCAGTAAGAGGTACTGCTCTGACTCTCCTGAGCTCTCTGGAGTAAATGCCTTACCCGGTGTTTGCAATCCCTCTTAAAAAGGATTTCTTGGCTTATACCGCAAGAGGGAAGCCTTCGGTTGGTACAGCAGCAATCCCGTTGGGGAACAGGACCCGGAACTGGGGAACGGGGAATGCCCTTTGCCTACTGTAGAAACACAATCTACAGAAATCTTCATGCCACAAATACAGACGTGACACCGAACTGAACTTTTAAAGAAGAGCAGCTTTGCCACTTTGGCACAATTCTCACTAGCCTAGGCAACGAGGACAGGAAGTTGGTTAGAGCCTTGTCCAGAACGAAACAGAGTTGAAGCGTGTCAAAAGTCGCCGGGGCCGGGGCGCGTGATTTTGGGGGGCGAGCCGCGAGGGCCATGCCGGGTGGGTGGGCGCAGCCCACATTGGCGGGAGACAGGCGGCGGTGCCGACTGGGCCGTGCCGGGCCACCCTCCCCGGGGGTGGGGGCAGAGGCAGAGACCCGCGGTCCCGGGGCTGGGTGTGAACTTGCCCCGGGAAACTGAGCAGGCTGGGAGGCCAGCGAGGCCCGAAGCACACGGCCATGGCGCTGGGCAGCCGGCCAAGGCCAGCCCGCAAGGAGGGAGGTGTGGGGAAGGTGCTGCCAAGCCCCGGGAAGAAGACAACCCTCTGGGCCCAGCCCCTGACGCTGCCCCTCCAGAAAGGGAGAGGAGGAGACGGAGGAAGCCAACAAATCAGCGTGGAACCTCCCAGTGCCGAGATTAACGGCCAACTTTATTGTGCCGGTGGAGGGGGTTCAGGGCCAGCACTCGGGGACGGCGCACGGCTGGTCCCGTGGCGGCGTCTGGGCCGGCTGTAAGGATTTTGGGCCCGACGTTGCAAGCGGGAGCGGTCTCGCGTCCGCACAGGCCCAGGGGCGCTGGAACGGCTGCTGCCCTGAAGTGGCGGGGAGCCGCAGGAGGACCCCGATGGCAGCTGGCTGGCGGTGCTAGGGCTGCTGGTCTCCGGTGCCGGGGAGCCGCAGGAGGACCCCGATGGCGCCTGGCTGGCGGTGCTGGGGCTGCTGGTCTCCAGTGCCGGAGATCCGAGAGACTGCCCTGATGCCGCCTGGCTGGCGGTGCTGGGGCTGCTGGTCTCCGGTGCCGGGGAGCCGTGGGACAGCCCCAGCACCACCTGGCTCGGGGTGCTGCTCTCAGCACCTGGTGCTGGCGCGTGGCTGCTCTCACGCCGTCTTCTGGGCCGGCTGTAGGGCTTTTGGGCCCGATGTAGCAAGCGGGAGCGGTTTCGCCTGCGGTCAGGCCCAGGGGGGCTGGAGCGGCTGCTGCCCTCGAGCACTGGGGAGCTGTGGGACGGCCCGGATGCCACATTGCTGGGGATGCTGGCCTCCGGTGCCAGGGAGCCATGGGATGGCCGTAATGCCGCGTGGCTGCCGGTGCTGGGGCTGCTGGTCTCCGGTGCTGGGGAGCCGCAGGAGGACCCTGATGACGCCTGGCTGCTGCTGCTGGGGCTGCTGCTCTCTGGTACCAGCGAGCCCTGGGACAGCCCCAGCACCGTCTGGCTGGGGGCGCGGCTCTTAGCACTTGGTGCTGGCGCACGGCTCCTGTCACAGCATCTTCTGGGCCGGCTGTAGGGCTTTTGGGCCCGACGTTGCAATCGGGAGCGGTCTGACACCCGCTCAGGCCCAGGGGGGCTGGAGCGGCTGCTGCCCTGAAGTGGCGGGGAGCCACAGGAGGACTCCGATGGCACCTGGCTGCTGGTGCTGGGGCTGCTGGTCTCCGGTGCTGGAGATCTGAGAGACTGCCCTGATGCCGCCTGGCTGGCGGTGCTGGGGCTGCTGGTGTCGGGTGCCGGGGAGCCGTGGGAAGGCCCCAGTCCTGACTGGCTAGTGGTACTGGGGCCGGCGAGCTCCGAGCTGGCACTGGAGGCTGTAAGGGGAAGCAGGAAGGTCAAGGGCACGGCCCCCCAGGCCCGGGGCAGGATAGGCCAGGGCGGTGCCCCCAGCCCTCCTGGAGCAGAGGGGCTCTGCCAAGCCCACCCTGGGCACCCGCTGGCAGGCCTTGCCTGGCCCCTGGCCCCAGCCCAGGGGCACCCGGGTGCTTTGCCTCTTACCGGTGCCCAGGCCAGCACAGCTGTTGCACTCCCAGCTGGCCGTGCTGTTCGTCAAGCAGGAGCAGCGTCTGTGGGTGCCCTCGGCAGCGCAGGAGCAGCACAGGAGCAGGTGCCAGGGCCTGGGGAAGCAAACGGGTTCATGGCTCTGAGGACAAAGTGACCGCAGCACGGGATTGTCCGGCAGAGTTCTTGTTCTTAGTCCTTGCGCTTCGAGCCCTTGGCGAGACAGGGATCCCGTGCAGAGCCCCGGGGTGCAGCTTTGGCAACTTACCCCTCTTCCTCTGCCTGCTCCCTGCCTCCTGGACAAAGGCACTCACTGGCATCGCAGCGGCTGTGCCTCTCGCTTAGTGCCGCGTATGCATGGCTGTTCTCCCATGATGGCAGTCTGATGGAGAAAGGAAAATTGATGAGCCCCTGCTGCCCCGGCACAAGGCAGATGCAGGGCGTCCCTGCTCTTCCCCCCCGGCCCTGTTTCCAAATCCTCCGTGAAGCTGAAGCCCAGACTCACGGGACAGTGGAGGGCCAGGACTGCTGGGGCAGGCCCTGGCACGGCACAGCGCTTGCACCCTCCTGTCTTGTGAGCCAGGCAGAAGGACACCAACCTGAAGGGGATCCGGATCCCCATGGCGAGCATTTCTGAGACAAATACATCGCTGTCTCTACAGAGGGGGCACTGGAAACGAGAAATGCCAGCGCAGACAGCCTGTCCCTGCAGGAGCAACATAAGGAGCATGAGTGAGGCCCTGGTGCTGCTGAGTGCCTGCTGTGCCCCGGGGGCGAGGGAACGGCTCCTACCTGGATGCAGCCCCTGTGGAACCAGGCGTGTTTGCACGTTGGGCACACCATGGTGCTGTAGGACTTTCTGTCCTCCACAGGGTCCAGGCAGATGAGGCAGGTGGTGTTCTCCTCCGGAGCCGCCTCCACTGCCTGCTCTGGGCGGTGCTCCCAGCAGAAGGACCTGGGGGGAAGAGGAAAGGGGTGGGCGAGGTGAGAAGCGCTGGGTCCTTCCGTGGTGGCGGCGAGGAGGGGAGAGGGAGGTACCTGTACTGAGGA
Source organism: Aptenodytes patagonicus (assembly GCF_965638725.1). Lineage (NCBI taxonomy): Eukaryota > Metazoa > Chordata > Aves > Sphenisciformes > Spheniscidae > Aptenodytes > Aptenodytes patagonicus. The sequence continues at coordinate 4,647,131 of NC_134956.1, forward strand.
AGGAACTGGGTGATGCATCCACCCTCCACGGCACAGGGGAGATGGAAGCTGCGGTCACAGCCCGTCTCCCGGCAGGTGATGGCGGCCCCGCTCTCGCCACAGACGAAGCAGCGCTGGAAAGAGCACAGCAGCCCCCATCAGCGGCAGCCTCAGGGCCTCCACAGCCAGCCCCACGCCTCCGGGCAGGGCGCAGGATGTGGCCGCTACGGGGTCACACCCCGCAGATCCGCCTGGCGGATGAGGCTCCTGTGCTGGAGCCGCTGTGGAGCTGCTGGGAGCAAGACTTTTGTCCCAGAGCTGCTTGGAAGGGCTGGGATTTCTTTCTCGGGGTCTGGGCTAAGCTCCCGCAAACCTCTCCTGGCACAAATCTCCCTGTTCTTGTCAGGCCCTCACCTTCTGCGCTGCCCGCTTGATCGTGCGTTGAATATCCTCAGGGAGAAATCCCATGAGTCCTACTTTCTTGTCCCATTGCTGAAAAAGCTCGTTGGCAAAAAACTGCAGAAGAGAAAAGACGAGGAGCTGATGAGGAGAGCGTGGCAGGGACAGCCTGTCGGAAAGCTGGAGGGAGCCCCGGCGGAACTCACCAGGCAAAACACATGGACACAGAGCCCTTGCTTCTCCAGTTTGCACCCATAGATATCCGGGTCAACCTCTGCCCGGCGACACAGCAGGCATGCTGGAGGGGAGAGAGCAAATGCCACCGGGAATGAGCACCTCTGCGGGGCCGGGGGAAGCGTCCCTGAGGGATTGCCCCAAGGGCCTGCTCTGTCCCTGCCTAGCTGGCTGATGGGCAGGGCTGGAGGCCTTGGAGAGGAAGGGGGCACTGCGGGCACGGGTGTCCCAGCAGGTGACACCCAGCAGGTGCCCAGCCTGGGCCCCGCTCGCTGAGGAAAGGAGCGGCCCTGCCCCGGGGCGGCTGGGGAGCTCCTGCCTCCCCCTGCCACCGCTCTCGGCCCCACGCTGACCGCCCCGCCAACCCCTCTGCCAGGCTGCGGGAGGGATACTTTGCTCTCACCCTGCTCCATCGAGTCGGGGGCCTTCTCCTTCCTTGCGGACATGGCGCACGTCAACGGTGAGCGTTTGGAGAGTCCCTGTCCCAGCAGCGCCGGGGTGTCTCCTCCAACTGCTCCTCTGCTGACCCTGAGGGAGAAGCAGGACGCGGCTGAGGGAGAAGCGAGGCGCGGGCGAGCTTGCAGCCCAGGCCCAGAGCCCCGAGGTGTGGGGCCCCCCTCCTCCCTCGGCAGCCCCGCGCAAGGCCCGTCCCTCCCCTGCCCTCTCCTCACCTCACCAGGTCGCACTGACGCACGGCCTGAGCCCGGCGTTCCTTTTTGTGGGCTTGGCCCCGCGGGTCACCATGGCCGCTGTGACATCAGCACCGCTGGCCTGCGTGCGCCCCAAATACGGGCAGGGACGCCCTCGGCCACCGCCTCACAGGGGTGGGTGTGAAGTGCCGAGGCGGGGGCCCGAGCCCTCGGCACCCATGCAACCGGGGCGGCTGCTCCTGCAGCAAGTGCAGAGTCAAATGCCAGGTCCCCCGGGGCAGCCGTCGAGGGTGGCACTGTTGGCCGAAAGGCGCTGTTCAGGCAGCGCGACTCCAGGGCTCCAGCCCTGGCCAAGGGAAATCTCTGCTCCTGGCCCCGGCACGGGGAGCGCTGCCAGCAGGTGGGGGAAGGTGATCCTTCCCCTCTGCGCCGCACCGGTAAGGCTGCATCTGCAGTACTGCCTCCGGTTCTGGGCTCCCCGGTACAGGGGACAGAAGGGACCTTTGAGCCTGGCCTGGGCTCACACATGCCATCCGCTCAGACGCGGTGGGTGGCCGGGGCACAGCACAGGACCTCAGGACGGCCCCTAAATGTCGCAGGTGGCCCAACATCTTTCCCCTGAACTCCTTAGGGCTTTGGTGATGTGCTGCCTCCAGAGCAAAAGGCAGCGGGACCGCGAGCTGGGGAGTCATGGCGGAAATGGCCTTTTTCCATGGCAATAAGCTGCCTTTCAGAGTCAGCGTGAGCCTTTCCTTGGCGGGGTAGGAAACCGCAAGTGGCTGTGGGGCAGCTTCGGAGGCGGTGGGTGGGAGTGTTGATCTGTTTGAGGGTGGACAGGCTCGACAGAGAGGGATCTGGACAGGCTGGATCGATGCGCCGAGGGTTGTCAAGCATTGGCACAGGCTGCCCAGGGAAGTGGTTGAGTCACCACCCCTGGAGGCATTTAAAAGACGTGTAGACGTGGTGCTCAGGGACATGGTTTAGTGGTGGACTTGGCAGTGTCAGGTTAACGCTTGGACTCGATCATCTTAAGGGTCTTTTCCAACCTAAATGATTCTGTGATTCTAATTACCATTCAATTATTGCTTATTCACCATTTGGTTGCCATTTGATTTTCATTCAACCATCGATTAATTACCATCTGATCATCGCTTAATCATTAATAAACCCCTTTTAGTTAACCCCACAAGGATGACTTCTCTGAATAATTCACCTGCGACACCAGGACAAAACCCAGACGGTGTCTCAGGCACGACCAGAGTAGGACAAAAGGAATGCGAAATCCAGTATCGGAGAATCCAGGAATCCAGGTCCGACATGCAACTCGGGACCGAGACAGAAACCGGAAACCCCAAGAAGCCCGTCTGCAATACTCGCTGGCTGACGCTGCTGAGAGTGACCAGAGGCTTCCCAGGCTGCCTCCTTCAGCTCCTGCTTTTAGCGTGTCCTCAGCCATCCTCTTCTACCAGCCACCTCCCAAGACAAACTCTGGTGCTCAGGGTTTCCTTCTCACCAGGCTTTCTGAGATTTCGCTCGGCCTTCCGACGCCAGGGCATTGCAGAGCTCCGTTAGCTAGATGCCGACAGAGGTGAACGGTGCCAGGGAACAAGCACCTCGGTTCAGAGCGAGGCTGTGCACGACCACAGCTCTTTGACCAGCTCCGTTGGAGCTCCGTTGCTCGGGAGTGCCTCGGAGCTCCCATCGCAATCCCCCTGAAGAGCACTGCCTCTTCTGGCCATGTCTAGACCTCACGTCTTCCCAGTCACAGCAGTCAAGAATAGAAGGACAAAGTGCTGCCACCCAAGTTCTCTTTTGGACCCCCTATACCTCCTTTCCTTCCTCATTGCCTCTTCGTTGGCAGAAAAGCCCATCAGGCCTCCCGGGTTCCCCTGCCTTCCTCAGAGAGGACAGCTGCTCCCTACTTTAATGGATCGACTGTCATGCTGCATTAAGGCCTATTATCAGGCACGCACCGTAAGACCACCTGTGGTTTGCCTGAAGAGCAGAGGGCTGTTCAGACCTGTACAGCCACCCGACGGGATTCCCTTTGCGCTTTGGTCACCATTCTTCTTTGATCCAGCCTTCTAGCTCTCCGCCAACTTCCACAGAGCTGTTCAGCAGTCACTCTGCAACCAAATCTTTTCTCCTTCCTGCGCTAGAAAGGTACTTGCTGGTCTCCAACAGGAGGGAAATCCTTTTGGGTGGCTGACATTTCCCAGGCCCCTTGTTACCCTCCCGTAGAGCACATGTGATTTTTTTGCTCTAAAGGGCGTCTGACGGGACTCAAGCCCTCAGTAAGAGGTACTGCTCTGACTCTCCTGAGCTCTCTGGAGTAAATTCCTTACCCGGTGTTTGCAATCCCTCTTAAAAAGGATTTCTTGGCTTATACCGCAAGAGGGAAGCCTTCGGTTGGTACAGCAGCAATCCCGTTGGGGAACAGGACCCGGAACTGGGGAACGGGGAACGCCCTTTGGCTACTGTAGAAACACAATCTACAGAAATCTTCATGCCACAAATACAGACGTGACACCGAACTGAACTTTTAAAGAAGAGCAGCTTTGCCACTTTGGCACAATTCTCACTAGCCTAGGCAACGAGGACAGGAAGTTGGTTAGAGCCTTGTCCAGAACGAAACAGAGTTGAAGCGTGTCAAAAGTCGCCGGGGCCGGGGCGCGTGATTTTGGGGGGCGAGCCGCGAGGGCCATGCCGGGTGGGTGGGCGCAGCCCACATTGGCGGGAGACAGGCGGCGGTGCCGACTGGGCCGTGCCGGGCCACCCTCCCCGGGGGCGGGGGCAGAGGCAGAGACCCGCGGTCCCGGGGCTGGGTGTGAACTTGCCCCGGGGAAACTGAGCAGGCTGGGAGGCCAGCGAGGCCCGAAGCACACGGCCATGGCGCTGGGCAGCCGGCCAAGGCCAGCCCGCAAGGAGGGAGGTGTGGGGAAGGTGCTGCCAAGCCCCGGGAAGAAGACAACCCTCTGGGCCCAGCCCCTGACGCTGCCCCTCCAGAAAGGGAGAGGAGGAGACGGAGGAAGCCAACAAATCAGCGTGGAACCTCCCAGTGCCGAGATTAACGGCCAACTTTATTGTGCCGGTGGAGGGGGTTCAGGGCCAGCACTCGGGGACGGCGCACGGCTGGTCCCGTGGCGGCGTCTGGGCCGGCTGTAAGGATTTTGGGCCCGACGTTGCAAGCGGGAGCGGTCTCGCGTCCGCACAGGCCCAGGGGCGCTGGAACGGCTGCTGCCCTGAAGTGGCGGGGAGCCGCAGGAGGACCCCGATGGCAGCTGGCTGGCGGTGCTAGGGCTGCTGGTCTCCGGTGCCGGGGAGCCGCAGGAGGACCCCGATGGCGCCTGGCTGGCGGTGCTGGGGCTGCTGGTCTCCAGTGCCGGAGATCCGAGAGACTGCCCTGATGCCGCCTGGCTGGCGGTGCTGGGGCTGCTGGTCTCCGGTGCCGGGGAGCCGTGGGACAGCCCCAGCACCACCTGGCTCGGGGTGCTGCTCTCAGCACCTGGTGCTGGCGCGTGGCTGCTCTCACGCCGTCTTCTGGGCCGGCTGTAGGGCTTTTGGGCCCGATGTAGCAAGCGGGAGCGGTTTCGCCTGCGGTCAGGCCCAGGGGGGCTGGAGCGGCTGCTGCCCTCGAGCACTGGGGAGCTGTGGGACGGCCCGGATGCCACATTGCTGGGGATGCTGGCCTCCGGTGCCAGGGAGCCATGGGATGGCCGTAATGCCGCGTGGCTGCCGGTGCTGGGGCTGCTGGTCTCCGGTGCTGGGGAGCCGCAGGAGGACCCTGATGACGCCTGGCTGCTGCTGCTGGGGCTGCTGCTCTCTGGTACCAGCGAGCCCTGGGACAGCCCCAGCACCGTCTGGCTGGGGGCGCGGCTCTTAGCACTTGGTGCTGGCGCACGGCTCCTGTCACAGCATCTTCTGGGCCGGCTGTAGGGCTTTTGGGCCCGACGTTGCAATCGGGAGCGGTCTGACACCCGCTCAGGCCCAGGGGGGCTGGAGCGGCTGCTGCCCTGAAGTGGCGGGGAGCCACAGGAGGACTCCGATGGCACCTGGCTGCTGGTGCTGGGGCTGCTGGTCTCCGGTGCTGGAGATCTGAGAGACTGCCCTGATGCCGCCTGGCTGGCGGTGCTGGGGCTGCTGGTGTCGGGTGCCGGGGAGCCGTGGGAAGGCCCCAGTCCTGACTGGCTAGTGGTACTGGGGCCGGCGAGCTCCGAGCTGGCACTGGAGGCTGTAAGGGGAAGCAGGAAGGTCAAGGGCACGGCCCCCCAGGCCCGGGGCAGGATAGGCCAGGGCGGTGCCCCCAGCCCTCCTGGAGCAGAGGGGCTCTGCCAAGCCCACCCTGGGCACCCGCTGGCAGGCCTTGCCTGGCCCCTGGCCCCAGCCCAGGGGCACCCGGGTGCTTTGCCTCTTACCGGTGCCCAGGCCAGCACAGCTGTTGCACTCCCAGCTGGCCGTGCTGTTCGTCAAGCAGGAGCAGCGTCTGTGGGTGCCCTCGGCAGCGCAGGAGCAGCACAGGAGCAGGTGCCAGGGCCTGGGGAAGCAAACGGGTTCATGGCTCTGAGGACAAAGTGACCGCAGCACGGGATTGTCCGGCAGAGTTCTTGTTCTTAGTCCTTGCGCTTCGAGCCCTTGGCGAGACAGGGATCCCGTGCAGAGCCCCGGGGTGCAGCTTTGGCAACTTACCCCTCTTCCTCTGCCTGCTCCCTGCCTCCTGGACAAAGGCACTCACTGGCATCGCAGCGGCTGTGCCTCTCGCTTAGTGCCGCGTATGCATGGCTGTTCTCCCATGATGGCAGTCTGATGGAGAAAGGAAAATTGATGAGCCCCTGCTGCCCCGGCACAAGGCAGATGCAGGGCGTCCCTGCTCTTCCCCCCCGGCCCTGTTTCCAAATCCTCCGTGAAGCTGAAGCCCAGACTCACGGGACAGTGGAGGGCCAGGACTGCTGGGGCAGGCCCTGGCACGGCACAGCGCTTGCACCCTCCTGTCTTGTGAGCCAGGCAGAAGGACACCAACCTGAAGGGGATCCGGATCCCCATGGCGAGCATTTCTGAGACAAATACATCGCTGTCTCTACAGAGGGGGCACTGGAAACGAGAAATGCCAGCGCAGACAGCCTGTCCCTGCAGGAGCAACATAAGGAGCATGAGTGAGGCCCTGGTGCTGCTGAGTGCCTGCTGTGCCCCGGGGGCGAGGGAACGGCTCCTACCTGGATGCAGCCCCTGTGGAACCAGGCGTGTTTGCACGTTGGGCACACCATGGTGCTGTAGGACTTTCTGTCCTCCACAGGGTCCAGGCAGATGAGGCAGGTGGTGTTCTCCTCCGGAGCCGCCTCCACTGCCTGCTCTGGGCGGTGCTCCCAGCAGAAGGACCTGGGGGGAAGAGGAAAGGGGTGGGCGAGGTGAGAAGCGCTGGGTCCTTCCGTGGTGGCGGCGAGGAGGGGAGAGGGAGGTACCTGTACTGAGGAAGGAACTGGGTGATGCATCCACCCTCCACGGCACAGGGGAGATGGAAGCTGCGGTCACAGCCCGTCTCCCGGCAGGTGATGGCGGCCCCGCTCTCGCCACAGACGAAGCAGCGCTGGAAAGAGCACAGCAGCCCCCATCAGCGGCAGCCTCAGGGCCTCCACAGCCAGCCCCACGCCTCCGGGCAGGGCGCAGGATGTGGCCGCTACGGGGTCACACCCCGCAGATCCGCCTGGCGGATGAGGCTCCTGTGCTGGAGCCGCTGTGGAGCTGCTGGGAGCAAGACTTTTGTCCCAGAGCTGCTTGGAAGGGCTGGGATTTCTTTCTCGGGGTCTGGGCTAAGCTCCCGCAAACCTCTCCTGGCACAAATCTCCCTGTTCTTGTCAGGCCCTCACCTTCTGCGCTGCCCGCTTGATCGTGCGTTGAATATCCTCAGGGAGAAATCCCATGAGTCCTACTTTCTTGTCCCATTGCTGAAAAAGCTCGTTGGCAAAAAACTGCAGAAGAGAAAAGACGAGGAGCTGATGAGGAGAGCGTGGCAGGGACAGCCTGTCGGAAAGCTGGAGGGAGCCCCGGCGGAACTCACCAGGCAAAACACATGGACACAGAGCCCTTGCTTCTCCAGTTTGCACCCATAGATATCCGGGTCAACCTCTGCCCGGCGACACAGCAGGCATGCTGGAGGGGAGAGAGCAAATGCCACCGGGAATGAGCACCTCTGCGGGGCCGGGGGAAGCGTCCCTGAGGGATTGCCCCAAGGGCCTGCTCTGTCCCTGCCTAGCTGGCTGATGGGCAGGGCTGGAGGCCTTGGAGAGGAAGGGGGCACTGCGGGCACGGGTGTCCCAGCAGGTGACACCCAGCAGGTGCCCAGCCTGGGCCCCGCTCGCTGAGGAAAGGAGCGGCCCTGCCCCGGGGCGGCTGGGGAGCTCCTGCCTCCCCCTGCCACCGCTCTCGGCCCCACGCTGACCGCCCCGCCAACCCCTCTGCCAGGCTGCGGGAGGGATACTTTGCTCTCACCCTGCTCCATCGAGTCGGGGGCCTTCTCCTTCCTTGCGGACATGGCGCACGTCAACGGTGAGCGTTTGGAGAGTCCCTGTCCCAGCAGCGCCGGGGTGTCTCCTCCAACTGCTCCTCTGCTGACCCTGAGGGAGAAGCAGGACGCGGCTGAGGGAGAAGCGAGGCGCGGGCGAGCTTGCAGCCCAGGCCCAGAGCCCCGAGGTGTGGGGCCCCCCTCCTCCCTCGGCAGCCCCGCGCAAGGCCCGTCCCTCCCCTGCCCTCTCCTCACCTCACCAGGTCGCACTGACGCACGGCCTGAGCCCGGCGTTCCTTTTTGTGGGCTTGGCCCCGCGGGTCACCATGGCCGCTGTGACATCAGCACCGCTGGCCTGCGTGCGCCCCAAATACGGGCAGGGACGCCCTCGGCCACCGCCTCACAGGGGTGGGTGTGAAGTGCCGAGGCGGGGGCCCGAGCCCTCGGCACCCATGCAACCGGGGCGGCTGCTCCTGCAGCAAGTGCAGAGTCAAATGCCAGGTCCCCCGGGGCAGCCGTCGAGGGTGGCACTGTTGGCCGAAAGGCGCTGTTCAGGCAGCGCGACTCCAGGGCTCCAGCCCTGGCCGAGGGAAATCTCTGCTCCTGGCCCCGGCACGGGGAGCGCTGCCAGCAGGTGGGGGAAGGTGATCCTTCCCCTCTGCGCCGCACCGGTAAGGCTGCATCTGCAGTACTGCCTCCGGTTCTGGGCTCCCCGGTACAGGGGACAGAAGGGACCTTTGAGCCTGGCCTGGGCTCACACATGCCATCCGCTCAGACGCGGTGGGTGGCCGGGGCACAGCACAGGACCTCAGGACGGCCCCTAAATGTCGCAGGTGGCCCAACATCTTTCCCCTGAACTCCTTAGGGCTTTGGTGATGTGCTGCCTCCAGAGCAAAAGGCAGCGGGACCGCGAGCTGGGGAGTCATGGCGGAAATGGCCTTTTTCCATGGCAATAAGCTGCCTTTCAGAGTCAGCGTGAGCCTTTCCTTGGCGGGGTAGGAAACCGCAAGTGGCTGTGGGGCAGCTTCGGAGGCGGTGGGTGGGAGTGTTGATCTGTTTGAGGGTGGACAGGCTCGACAGAGAGGGATCTGGACAGGCTGGATCGATGCGCCGAGGGTTGTCAAGCATTGGCACAGGCTGCCCAGGGAAGTGGTTGAGTCACCACCCCTGGAGGCATTTAAAAGACGTGTAGACGTGGCGCTCAGGGACATGGTTTAGTGGTGGACTTGGCAGTGTCAGGTTAACGCTTGGACTCGATGATCTTAAGGGTCTTTTCCAACCTAAATGATTCTGTGATTCTAATTACCATTCAATTATTGCTTATTCACCATTTGGTTGCCATTTGATTTTCATTCAACCATCGATTAATTACCATCTGATCATCGCTTAATCATTAATAAACCCCTTTTAGTTAACCCCACAAGGATGACTTCTCTGAATAATTCACCTGCGACACCAGGACAAAACCCAGACGGTGTCTCAGGCACGACCAGAGTAGGACAAAAGGAATGCGAAATCCAGTATCGGAGAATCCAGGAATCCAGGTCCGACATGCAACTCGGGACCGAGACAGAAACCGGAAACCCCAAGAAGCCCGTCTGCAATACTCGCTGGCTGACGCTGCTGAGAGTGACCAGAGGCTTCCCAGGCTGCCTCCTTCAGCTCCTGCTTTTAGCGTGTCCTCAGCCATCCTCTTCTACCAGCCACCTCCCAAGACAAACTCTGGTGCTCAGGGTTTCCTTCTCACCAGGCTTTCTGAGATTTCGCTCGGCCTTCCGACGCCAGGGCATTGCAGAGCTCCGTTAGCTAGATGCCGACAGAGGTGAACGGTGCCAGGGAACAAGCACCTCGGTTCAGAGCGAGGCTGTGCACGACCACAGCTCTTTGACCAGCTCCGTTGGAGCTCCGTTGCTCGGGAGTGCCTCGGAGCTCCCATCGCAATCCCCCTGAAGAGCACTGCCTCTTCTGGCCATGTCTAGACCTCACGTCTTCCCAGTCACAGCAGTCAAGAATAGAAGGACAAAGTGCTGCCACCCAAGTTCTCTTTTGGACCCCCTATACCTCCTTTCCTTCCTCATTGCCTCTTCGTTGGCAGAAAAGCCCATCAGGCCTCCCGGGTTCCCCTGCCTTCCTCAGAGAGGACAGCTGCTCCCTACTTTAATGGATCGACTGTCATGCTGCATTAAGGCCTATTATCAGGCACGCACCGTAAGACCACCTGTGGTTTGCCTGAAGAGCAGAGGGTTGTTCAGACCTGTACAGCCACCTGACGGGATTCCCTTTGCGCTTTGGTCACCATTCTTCTTTGATCCAGCCGTCTAGCTCTCCGCCAACTTCCACAGAGCTGTTCAGCAGTCACTCTGCAAGCAAATCTTTTCTCCTTCCTGCGCTAGAAAGGTACTTGCTGGTCTCCAACAGGAGGGAAATCCTTTTGGGTGGCTGACATTTCCCAGGCCCCTTGTTACCCTCCCGTAGAGCACATGTGATTTTTTTGCTCTAAAGGGCGTCTGACGGGACTCAAGCCCTCAGTAAGAGGTACTGCTCTGACTCTCCTGAGCTCTCTGGAGTAAATGCCTTACCCGGTGTTTGCAATCCCTCTTAAAAAGGATTTCTTGGCTTATACCGCAAGAGGGAAGCCTTCGGTTGGTACAGCAGCAATCCCGTTGGGGAACAGGACCCGGAACTGGGGAACGGGGAATGCCCTTTGCCTACTGTAGAAACACAATCTACAGAAATCTTCATGCCACAAATACAGACGTGACACCGAACTGAACTTTTAAAGAAGAGCAGCTTTGCCACTTTGGCACAATTCTCACTAGCCTAGGCAACGAGGACAGGAAGTTGGTTAGAGCCTTGTCCAGAACGAAACAGAGTTGAAGCGTGTCAAAAGTCGCCGGGGCCGGGGCGCGTGATTTTGGGGGGCGAGCCGCGAGGGCCATGCCGGGTGGGTGGGCGCAGCCCACATTGGCGGGAGACAGGCGGCGGTGCCGACTGGGCCGTGCCGGGCCACCCTCCCCGGGGGTGGGGGCAGAGGCAGAGACCCGCGGTCCCGGGGCTGGGTGTGAACTTGCCCCGGGAAACTGAGCAGGCTGGGAGGCCAGCGAGGCCCGAAGCACACGGCCATGGCGCTGGGCAGCCGGCCAAGGCCAGCCCGCAAGGAGGGAGGTGTGGGGAAGGTGCTGCCAAGCCCCGGGAAGAAGACAACCCTCTGGGCCCAGCCCCTGACGCTGCCCCTCCAGAAAGGGAGAGGAGGAGACGGAGGAAGCCAACAAATCAGCGTGGAACCTCCCAGTGCCGAGATTAACGGCCAACTTTATTGTGCCGGTGGAGGGGGTTCAGGGCCAGCACTCGGGGACGGCGCACGGCTGGTCCCGTGGCGGCGTCTGGGCCGGCTGTAAGGATTTTGGGCCCGACGTTGCAAGCGGGAGCGGTCTCGCGTCCGCACAGGCCCAGGGGCGCTGGAACGGCTGCTGCCCTGAAGTGGCGGGGAGCCGCAGGAGGACCCCGATGGCAGCTGGCTGGCGGTGCTAGGGCTGCTGGTCTCCGGTGCCGGGGAGCCGCAGGAGGACCCCGATGGCGCCTGGCTGGCGGTGCTGGGGCTGCTGGTCTCCAGTGCCGGAGATCCGAGAGACTGCCCTGATGCCGCCTGGCTGGCGGTGCTGGGGCTGCTGGTCTCCGGTGCCGGGGAGCCGTGGGACAGCCCCAGCACCACCTGGCTCGGGGTGCTGCTCTCAGCACCTGGTGCTGGCGCGTGGCTGCTCTCACGCCGTCTTCTGGGCCGGCTGTAGGGCTTTTGGGCCCGATGTAGCAAGCGGGAGCGGTTTCGCCTGCGGTCAGGCCCAGGGGGGCTGGAGCGGCTGCTGCCCTCGAGCACTGGGGAGCTGTGGGACGGCCCGGATGCCACATTGCTGGGGATGCTGGCCTCCGGTGCCAGGGAGCCATGGGATGGCCGTAATGCCGCGTGGCTGCCGGTGCTGGGGCTGCTGGTCTCCGGTGCTGGGGAGCCGCAGGAGGACCCTGATGACGCCTGGCTGCTGCTGCTGGGGCTGCTGCTCTCTGGTACCAGCGAGCCCTGGGACAGCCCCAGCACCGTCTGGCTGGGGGCGCGGCTCTTAGCACTTGGTGCTGGCGCACGGCTCCTGTCACAGCATCTTCTGGGCCGGCTGTAGGGCTTTTGGGCCCGACGTTGCAATCGGGAGCGGTCTGACACCCGCTCAGGCCCAGGGGGGCTGGAGCGGCTGCTGCCCTGAAGTGGCGGGGAGCCACAGGAGGACTCCGATGGCACCTGGCTGCTGGTGCTGGGGCTGCTGGTCTCCGGTGCTGGAGATCTGAGAGACTGCCCTGATGCCGCCTGGCTGGCGATGCTGGGGCTGCTGGTGTCGGGTGCCGGGGAGCCGTGGGAAGGCCCCAGTCCTGACTGGCTAGTGGTACTGGGGCCGGCGAGCTCCGAGCTGGCACTGGAGGCTGTAAGGGGAAGCAGGAAGGTCAAGGGCACGGCCCCCCAGGCCCGGGGCAGGATAGGCCAGGGCGGTGCCCCCAGCCCTCCTGGAGCAGAGGGGCTCTGCCAAGCCCACCCTGGGCACCCGCTGGCAGGCCTTGCCTGGCCCCTGGCCCCAGCCCAGGGGCACCCGGGTGCTTTGCCTCTTACCGGTGCCCAGGCCAGCACAGCTGTTGCACTCCCAGCTGGCCGTGCTGTTCGTCAAGCAGGAGCAGCGTCTGTGGGTGCCCTCGGCAGCGCAGGAGCAGCACAGGAGCAGGTGCCAGGGCCTGGGGAAGCAAACGGGTTCATGGCTCTGAGGACAAAGTGACCGCAGCACGGGATTGTCCGGCAGAGTTCTTGTTCTTAGTCCTTGCGCTTCGAGCCCTTGGCGAGACAGGGATCCCGTGCAGAGCCCCGGGGTGCAGCTTTGGCAACTTACCCCTCTTCCTCTGCCTGCTCCCTGCCTCCTGGACAAAGGCACTCACTGGCATCGCAGCGGCTGTGCCTCTCGCTTAGTGCCGCGTATGCATGGCTGTTCTCCCATGATGGCAGTCTGATGGAGAAAGGAAAATTGATGAGCCCCTGCTGCCCCGGCACAAGGCAGATGCAGGGCGTCCCTGCTCTTCCCCCCCGGCCCTGTTTCCAAATCCTCCGTGAAGCTGAAGCCCAGACTCACGGGACAGTGGAGGGCCAGGACTGCTGGGGCAGGCCCTGGCACGGCACAGCGCTTGCACCCTCCTGTCTTGTGAGCCAGGCAGAAGGACACCAACCTGAAGGGGATCCGGATCCCCATGGCGAGCATTTCTGAGACAAATACATCGCTGTCTCTACAGAGGGGGCACTGGAAACGAGAAATGCCAGCGCAGACAGCCTGTCCCTGCAGGAGCAACATAAGGAGCATGAGTGAGGCCCTGGTGCTGCTGAGTGCCTGCTGTGCCCCGGGGGCGAGGGAACGGCTCCTACCTGGATGCAGCCCCTGTGGAACCAGGCGTGTTTGCACGTTGGGCACACCATGGTGCTGTAGGACTTTCTGTCCTCCACAGGGTCCAGGCAGATGAGGCAGGTGGTGTTCTCCTCCGGAGCCGCCTCCACTGCCTGCTCTGGGCGGTGCTCCCAGCAGAAGGACCTGGGGGGAAGAGGAAAGGGGTGGGCGAGGTGAGAAGCGCTGGGTCCTTCCGTGGTGGCGGCGAGGAGGGGAGAGGGAGGTACCTGTACTGAGGAAGGAACTGGGTGATGCATCCACCCTCCACGGCACAGGGGAGATGGAAGCTGCGGTCACAGCCCGTCTCCCGGCAGGTGATGGCGGCCCCGCTCTCGCCACAGACGAAGCAGCGCTGGAAAGAGCACAGCAGCCCCCATCAGCGGCAGCCTCAGGGCCTCCACAGCCAGCCCCACGCCTCCGGGCAGGGCGCAGGATGTGGCCGCTACGGGGTCACACCCCGCAGATCCGCCTGGCGGATGAGGCTCCTGTGCTGGAGCCGCTGTGGAGCTGCTGGGAGCAAGACTTTTGTCCCAGAGCTGCTTGGAAGGGCTGGGATTTCTTTCTCGGGGTCTGGGCTAAGCTCCCGCAAACCTCTCCTGGCACAAATCTCCCTGTTCTTGTCAGGCCCTCACCTTCTGCGCTGCCCGCTTGATCGTGCGTTGAATATCCTCAGGGAGAAATCCCATGAGTCCTACTTTCTTGTCCCATTGCTGAAAAAGCTCGTTGGCAAAAAACTGCAGAAGAGAAAAGACGAGGAGCTGATGAGGAGAGCGTGGCAGGGACAGCCTGTCGGAAAGCTGGAGGGAGCCCCGGCGGAACTCACCAGGCAAAACACATGGACACAGAGCCCTTGCTTCTCCAGTTTGCACCCATAGATATCCGGGTCAACCTCTGCCCGGCGACACAGCAGGCATGCTGGAGGGGAGAGAGCAAATGCCACCGGGAATGAGCACCTCTGCGGGGCCGGGGGAAGCGTCCCTGAGGGATTGCCCCAAGGGCCTGCTCTGTCCCTGCCTAGCTGGCTGATGGGCAGGGCTGGAGGCCTTGGAGAGGAAGGGGGCACTGCGGGCACGGGTGTCCCAGCAGGTGACACCCAGCAGGTGCCCAGCCTGGGCCCCGCTCGCTGAGGAAAGGAGCGGCCCTGCCCTGGGGCGGCTGGGGAGCTCCTGCCTCCCCCTGCCACCGCTCTCGGCCCCACGCTGACCGCCCCGCCAACCCCTCTGCCAGGCTGCGGGAGGGATACTTTGCTCTCACCCTGCTCCATCGAGTCGGGGGCCTTCTCCTTCCTTGCGGACATGGCGCACGTCAACGGTGAGCGTTTGGAGAGTCCCTGTCCCAGCAGCGCCGGGGTGTCTCCTCCAACTGCTCCTCTGCTGACCCTGAGGGAGAAGCAGGACGCGGCTGAGGGAGAAGCGAGGCGCGGGCGAGCTTGCAGCCCAGGCCCAGAGCCCCGAGGTGTGGGGCCCCCCTCCTCCCTCGGCAGCCCCGCGCAAGGCCCGTCCCTCCCCTGCCCTCTCCTCACCTCACCAGGTCGCACTGACGCACGGCCTGAGCCCGGCGTTCCTTTTTGTGGGCTTGGCCCCGCGGGTCACCATGGCCGCTGTGACATCAGCACCGCTGGCCTGCGTGCGCCCCAAATACGGGCAGGGACGCCCTCGGCCACCGCCTCACAGGGGTGGGTGTGAAGTGCCGAGGCGGGGGCCCGAGCCCTCGGCACCCATGCAACCGGGGCGGCTGCTCCTGCAGCAAGTGCAGAGTCAAATGCCAGGTCCCCCGGGGCAGCCGTCGAGGGTGGCACTGTTGGCCGAAAGGTGCTGTTCAGGCAGCGCGACTCCAGGGCTCCAGCCCTGGCCGAGGGAAATCTCTGCTCCTGGCCCCGGCACGGGGAGCGCTGCCAGCAGGTGGGGGAAGGTGATCCTTCCCCTCTGCGCCGCACCGGTAAGGCTGCATCTGCAGTACTGCCTCCGGTTCTGGGCTCCCCGGTACAGGGGACAGAAGGGACCTTTGAGCCTGGCCTGGGCTCACACATGCCATCCGCTCAGACGCGGTGGGTGGCCGGGGCACAGCACAGGACCTCAGGACGGCCCCTAAATGTCGCAGGTGGCCCAACATCTTTCCCCTGAACTCCTTAGGGCTTTGGTGATGTGCTGCCTCCAGAGCAAAAGGCAGCGGGACCGCGAGCTGGGGAGTCATGGCGGAAATGGCCTTTTTCCATGGCAATAAGCTGCCTTTCAGAGTCAGCGTGAGCCTTTCCTTGGCGGGGTAGGAAACCGCAAGTGGCTGTGGGGCAGCTTCGGAGGCGGTGGGTGGGAGTGTTGATCTGTTTGAGGGTGGACAGGCTCGACAGAGAGGGATCTGGACAGGCTGGATCGATGCGCCGAGGGTTGTCAAGCATTGGCACAGGCTGCCCAGGGAAGTGGTTGAGTCACCACCCCTGGAGGCATTTAAAAGACGTGTAGACGTGGCGCTCAGGGACATGGTTTAGTGGTGGACTTGGCAGTGTCAGGTTAACGCTTGGACTCGATGATCTTAAGGGTCTTTTCCAACCTAAATGATTCAATTATTGCTTATTCACCATTTGATTGCCATTTGATTTTCATTCAACCATCGATTAATTACCATCTGATCATCGCTTAATCATTAATAAACCCCTTTTAGTTAACCCCACAAGGATGACTTCTCTGAATAATTCACCTGCGACACCAGGACAAAAACCAGACGGTGTCTCAGGCACGACCAGAGTAGGACAAAAGGAATGCGAAATCCAGTATCGGAGAATCCAGGAATCCAGGTCCGACATGCAACTCGGGACCGAGACAGAAACCGGAAACCCCAAGAAGCCCGTCTGCAATACTCGCTGGCTGACGCTGCTGAGAGTGACCAGAGGCTTCCCAGGCTGCCTCCTTCAGCTCCTGCTTTTAGCGTGTCCTCAGCCATCCTCTTCTACCAGCCACCTCCCAAGACAAACTCTGGTGCTCAGGGTTTCCTTCTCACCAGGCTTTCTGAGATTTCGCTCGGCCTTCCGACGCCAGGGCATTGCAGAGCTCCGTTAGCTAGATGCCGACAGAGGTGAACGGTGCCAGGGAACAAGCACCTCGGTTCAGAGCGAGGCTGTGCACGACCACAGCTCTTTGACCAGCTCCGTTGGAGCTCCGTTGCTCGGGAGTGCCTCGGAGCTCCCATCGCAATCCCCCTGAAGAGCACTGCCTCTTCTGGCCATGTCTAGACCTCACGTCTTCCCAGTCACAGCAGTCAAGAATAGAAGGACAAAGTGCTGCCACCCAAGTTCTCTTTTGGACCCCCTATACCTCCTTTCCTTCCTCATTGCCTCTTCGTTGGCAGAAAAGCCCATCAGGCCTCCCGGGTTCCCCTGCCTTCCTCAGAGAGGACAGCTGCTCCCTACTTTAATGGATCGACTGTCATGCTGCATTAAGGCCTATTATCAGGCACGCACCGTAAGACCACCTGTGGTTTGCCTGAAGAGCAGAGGGCTGTTCAGACCTGTACAGCCACCCGACGGGATTCCCTTTGCGCTTTGGTCACCATTCTTCTTTGATCCAGCCTTCTAGCTCTCCGCCAACTTCCACAGAGCTGTTCAGCAGTCACTCTGCAAGCAAATCTTTTCTCCTTCCTGCGCTAGAAAGGTACTTGCTGGTCTCCAACAGGAGGGAAATCCTTTTGGGTGGCTGACATTTCCCAGGCCCCTTGTTACCCTCCCGTAGAGCACATGTGATTTTTTTGCTCTAAAGGGCGTCTGACGGGACTCAAGCCCTCAGTAAGAGGTACTGCTCTGACTCTCCTGAGCTCTCTGGAGTAAATGCCTTACCCGGTGTTTGCAATCCCTCTTAAAAAGGATTTCTTGGCTTATACCGCAAGAGGGAAGCCTTCAGTTGGTACAGCAGCAATCCCGTTGGGGAACAGGACCCGGAACTGGGGAACGGGGAATGCCCTTTGCCTACTGTAGAAACACAATCTACAGAAATCTTCATGCCACAAATACAGACGTGACACCGAACTGAACTTTTAAAGAAGAGCAGCTTTGCCACTTTGGCACAATTCTCACTAGCCTAGGCAACGAGGACAGGAAGTTGGTTAGAGCCTTGTCCAGAACGAAACAGAGTTGAAGCGTGTCAAAAGTCGCCGGGGCCGGGGCGCGTGATTTTGGGGGGCGAGCCGCGAGGGCCATGCCGGGTGGGTGGGCGCAGCCCACATTGGCGGGAGACAGGCGGCGGTGCCGACTGGGCCGTGCCGGGCCACCCTCCCCGGGGGCGGGGGCAGGGGCAGAGACCCGCGGTCCCGGGGCTGGGTGTGAACTTGCCCCGGGGAAACTGAGCAGGCTGGGAGGCCAGCGAGGTCCGAAGCACACGGCCATGGCGCTGGGCAGCCGGCCAAGGCCAGCCCGCAAGGAGGGAGGTGTGGGGAAGGTGCTGCCAAGCCCCGGGAAGAAGACAACCCTCTGGGCCCAGCCCCTGACGCTGCCCCTCCAGAAAGGGAGAGGAGATGATGGAGGAAGCCAACAAATCAGCGTGGAACCTCCCAGTGCCGAGATTAACGGCCAACTTTATTGTGCCGGTGGAGGGGGTTCAGGGCCAGCACTCGGGGACGGCGCACGGCTGGTCCCGTGGCGGCGTCTGGGCCGGCTGTAAGGATTTTGGGCCCGACGTTGCAAGCGGGAGCGGTCTCGCGTCCGCACAGGCCCAGGGGCGCTGGAACGGCTGCTGCCCTGAAGTGGCGGGGAGCCGCAGGAGGACCCCGATGGCAGCTGGCTGGCGGTGCTGGGGCTGCTGGTCTCCGGTGCCGGGGAGCTGCAGGAGGACCCCGATGGCAGCTGGCTGGCGGTGCTAGGGCTGCTGGTCTCCGGTGCCGGGGAGCCGCAGGAGGACCCCGATGGCGCCTGGCTGGCGGTGCTGGGGCTGCTGGTCTCCAGTGCCGGAGATCCGAGAGACTGCCCTGATGCCGCCTGGCTGGCGGTGCTGGGGCTGCTGGTCTCCGGTGCCGGGGAGCCGTGGGACAGCCCCAGCACCACCTGGCTCGGGGTGCTGCTCTCAGCACCTGGTGCTGGCGCGTGGCTGCTCTCACGCCGTCTTCTGGGCCGGCTGTAGGGCTTTTGGGCCCGATGTAGCAAGCGGGAGCGGTTTCGCCTGCGGTCAGGCCCAGGGGGGCTGGAGCGGCTGCTGCCCTCGAGCACTGGGGAGCTGTGGGACGGCCCGGATGCCACATTGCTGGGGATGCTGGCCTCCGGTGCCAGGGAGCCATGGGATGGCCGTAATGCCGCGTGGCTGCCGGTGCTGGGGCTGCTGGTCTCCGGTGCTGGGGAGCCGCAGGAGGACCCTGATGACGCCTGGCTGCTGCTGCTGGGGCTGCTGCTCTCTGGTACCAGCGAGCCCTGGGACAGCCCCAGCACCGTCTGGCTGGGGGCGCGGCTCTTAGCACTTGGTGCTGGCGCACGGCTCCTGTCACAGCATCTTCTGGGCCGGCTGTAGGGCTTTTGGGCCCGACGTTGCAATCGGGAGCGGTCTGACACCCGCTCAGGCCCAGGGGGGCTGGAGCGGCTGCTGCCCTGAAGTGGCGGGGAGCCACAGGAGGACTCCGATGGCACCTGGCTGCTGGTGCTGGGGCTGCTGGTCTCCGGTGCTGGAGATCTGAGAGACTGCCCTGATGCCGCCTGGCTGGCGGTGCTGGGGCTGCTGGTGTCGGGTGCCGGGGAGCCGTGGGAAGGCCCCAGTCCTGACTGGCTAGTGGTACTGGGGCCGGCGAGCTCCGAGCTGGCACTGGAGGCTGTAAGGGGAAGCAGGAAGGTCAAGGGCACGGCCCCCCAGGCCCGGGGCAGGATAGGCCAGGGCGGTGCCCCCAGCCCTCCTGGAGCAGAGGGGCTCTGCCAAGCCCACCCTGGGCACCCGCTGGCAGGCCTTGCCTGGCCCCTGGCCCCAGCCCAGGGGCACCCGGGTGCTTTGCCTCTTACCGGTGCCCAGGCCAGCACAGCTGTTGCACTCCCAGCTGGCCGTGCTGTTCGTCAAGCAGGAGCAGCGTCTGTGGGTGCCCTCGGCAGCGCAGGAGCAGCACAGGAGCAGGTGCCAGGGCCTGGGGAAGCAAACGGGTTCATGGCTCTGAGGACAAAGTGACCGCAGCACGGGATTGTCCGGCAGAGTTCTTGTTCTTAGTCCTTGCGCTTCGAGCCCTTGGCGAGACAGGGATCCCGTGCAGAGCCCCGGGGTGCAGCTTTGGCAACTTACCCCTCTTCCTCTGCCTGCTCCCTGCCTCCTGGACAAAGGCACTCACTGGCATCGCAGCGGCTGTGCCTCTCGCTTAGTGCCGCGTATGCATGGCTGTTCTCCCATGATGGCAGTCTGATGGAGAAAGGAAAATTGATGAGCCCCTGCTGCCCCGGCACAAGGCAGATGCAGGGCGTCCCTGCTCTTCCCCCCCGGCCCTGTTTCCAAATCCTCCGTGAAGCTGAAGCCCAGACTCACGGGACAGTGGAGGGCCAGGACTGCTGGGGCAGGCCCTGGCACGGCACAGCGCTTGCACCCTCCTGTCTTGTGAGCCAGGCAGAAGGACACCAACCTGAAGGGGATCCGGATCCCCATGGCGAGCATTTCTGAGACAAATACATCGCTGTCTCTACAGAGGGGGCACTGGAAACGAGAAATGCCAGCGCAGACAGCCTGTCCCTGCAGGAGCAACATAAGGAGCATGAGTGAGGCCCTGGTGCTGCTGAGTGCCTGCTGTGCCCCGGGGGCGAGGGAACGGCTCCTACCTGGATGCAGCCCCTGTGGAACCAGGCGTGTTTGCACGTTGGGCACACCATGGTGCTGTAGGACTTTCTGTCCTCCACAGGGTCCAGGCAGATGAGGCAGGTGGTGTTCTCCTCCGGAGCCGCCTCCACTGCCTGCTCTGGGCGGTGCTCCCAGCAGAAGGACCTGGGGGGAAGAGGAAAGGGGTGGGCGAGGTGAGAAGCGCTGGGTCCTTCCGTGGTGGCGGCGAGGAGGGGAGAGGGAGGTACCTGTACTGAGGAAGGAACTGGGTGATGCATCCACCCTCCACGGCACAGGGGAGATGGAAGCTGCGGTCACAGCCCGTCTCCCGGCAGGTGATGGCGGCCCCGCTCTCGCCACAGACGAAGCAGCGCTGGAAAGAGCACAGCAGCCCCCATCAGCGGCAGCCTCAGGGCCTCCACAGCCAGCCCCACGCCTCCGGGCAGGGCGCAGGATGTGGCCGCTACGGGGTCACACCCCGCAGATCCGCCTGGCGGATGAGGCTCCTGTGCTGGAGCCGCTGTGGAGCTGCTGGGAGCAAGACTTTTGTCCCAGAGCTGCTTGGAAGGGCTGGGATTTCTTTCTCGGGGTCTGGGCTAAGCTCCCGCAAACCTCTCCTGGCACAAATCTCCCTGTTCTTGTCAGGCCCTCACCTTCTGCGCTGCCCGCTTGATCGTGCGTTGAATATCCTCAGGGAGAAATCCCATGAGTCCTACTTTCTTGTCCCATTGCTGAAAAAGCTCGTTGGCAAAAAACTGCAGAAGAGAAAAGACGAGGAGCTGATGAGGAGAGCGTGGCAGGGACAGCCTGTCGGAAAGCTGGAGGGAGCCCCGGCGGAACTCACCAGGCAAAACACATGGACACAGAGCCCTTGCTTCTCCAGTTTGCACCCATAGATATCCGGGTCAACCTCTGCCCGGCGACACAGCAGGCATGCTGGAGGGGAGAGAGCAAATGCCACCGGGAATGAGCACCTCTGCGGGGCCGGGGGAAGCGTCCCTGAGGGATTGCCCCAAGGGCCTGCTCTGTCCCTGCCTAGCTGGCTGATGGGCAGGGCTGGAGGCCTTGGAGAGGAAGGGGGCACTGCGGGCACGGGTGTCCCAGCAGGTGACACCCAGCAGGTGCCCAGCCTGGGCCCCGCTCGCTGAGGAAAGGAGCGGCCCTGCCCCGGGGCGGCTGGGGAGCTCCTGCCTCCCCCTGCCACCGCTCTCGGCCCCACGCTGACCGCCCCGCCAACCCCTCTGCCAGGCTGCGGGAGGGATACTTTGCTCTCACCCTGCTCCATCGAGTCGGGGGCCTTCTCCTTCCTTGCGGACATGGCGCACGTCAACGGTGAGCGTTTGGAGAGTCCCTGTCCCAGCAGCGCCGGGGTGTCTCCTCCAACTGCTCCTCTGCTGACCCTGAGGGAGAAGCAGGACGCGGCTGAGGGAGAAGCGAGGCGCGGGCGAGCTTGCAGCCCAGGCCCAGAGCCCCGAGGTGTGGGGCCCCCCTCCTCCCTCGGCAGCCCCGCGCAAGGCCCGTCCCTCCCCTGCCCTCTCCTCACCTCACCAGGTCGCACTGACGCACGGCCTGAGCCCGGCGTTCCTTTTTGTGGGCTTGGCCCCGCGGGTCACCATGGCCGCTGTGACATCAGCACCGCTGGCCTGCGTGCGCCCCAAATACGGGCAGGGACGCCCTCGGCCACCGCCTCACAGGGGTGGGTGTGAAGTGCCGAGGCGGGGGCCCGAGCCCTCGGCACCCATGCAACCGGGGCGGCTGCTCCTGCAGCAAGTGCAGAGTCAAATGCCAGGTCCCCCGGGGCAGCCGTCGAGGGTGGCACTGTTGGCCGAAAGGCGCTGTTCAGGCAGCGCGACTCCAGGGCTCCAGCCCTGGCCGAGGGAAATCTCTGCTCCTGGCCCCGGCACGGGGAGCGCTGCCAGCAGGTGGGGGAAGGTGATCCTTCCCCTCTGCGCCGCACCGGTAAGGCTGCATCTGCAGTACTGCCTCCGGTTCTGGGCTCCCCGGTACAGGGGACAGAAGGGACCTTTGAGCCTGGCCTGGGCTCACACATGCCATCCGCTCAGACGCGGTGGGTGGCCGGGGCACAGCACAGGACCTCAGGACGGCCCCTAAATGTCGCAGGTGGCCCAACATCTTTCCCCTGAACTCCTTAGGGCTTTGGTGATGTGCTGCCTCCAGAGCAAAAGGCAGCGGGACCGCGAGCTGGGGAGTCATGGCGGAAATGGCCTTTTTCCATGGCAATAAGCTGCCTTTCAGAGTCAGCGTGAGCCTTTCCTTGGCGGGGTAGGAAACCGCAAGTGGCTGTGGGGCAGCTTCGGAGGCGGTGGGTGGGAGTGTTGATCTGTTTGAGGGTGGACAGGCTCGACAGAGAGGGATCTGGACAGGCTGGATCGATGCGCCGAGGGTTGTCAAGCATTGGCACAGGCTGCCCAGGGAAGTGGTTGAGTCACCACCCCTGGAGGCATTTAAAAGACGTGTAGACGTGGCGCTCAGGGACATGGTTTAGTGGTGGACTTGGCAGTGTCAGGTTAACGCTTGGACTCGATGATCTTAAGGGTCTTTTCCAACCTAAATGATTCAATTATTGCTTATTCACCATTTGATTGCCATTTGATTTTCATTCAACCATCGATTAATTACCATCTGATCATCGCTTAATCATTAATAAACCCCTTTTAGTTAACCCCACAAGGATGACTTCTCTGAATAATTCACCTGCGACACCAGGACAAAAACCAGACGGTGTCTCAGGCACGACCAGAGTAGGACAAAAGGAATGCGAAATCCAGTATCGGAGAATCCAGGCATCCAGGTCCGACATGCAACTCGGGACCGAGACAGAAACCGGAAACCCCAAGAAGCCCGTCTGCAATACTCGCTGGCTGACGCTGCTGAGAGTGACCAGAGGCTTCCCAGGCTGCCTCCTTCAGCTCCTGCTTTTAGCGTGTCCTCAGCCATCCTCTTCTACCAGCCACCTCCCAAGACAAACTCTGGTGCTCAGGGTTTCCTTCTCACCAGGCTTTCTGAGATTTCGCTCGGCCTTCCGACGCCAGGGCATTGCAGAGCTCCGTTAGCTAGATGCCGACAGAGGTGAACGGTGCCAGGGAACAAGCACCTCGGTTCAGAGCGAGGCTGTGCACGACCACAGCTCTTTGACCAGCTCCGTTGGAGCTCCGTTGCTCGGGAGTGCCTCGGAGCTCCCATCGCAATCCCCCTGAAGAGCACTGCCTCTTCTGGCCATGTCTAGACCTCACGTCTTCCCAGTCACAGCAGTCAAGAATAGAAGGACAAAGTGCTGCCACCCAAGTTCTCTTTTGGACCCCCTATACCTCCTTTCCTTCCTCATTGCCTCTTCGTTGGCAGAAAAGCCCATCAGGCCTCCCGGGTTCCCCTGCCTTCCTCAGAGAGGACAGCTGCTCCCTACTTTAATGGATCGACTGTCATGCTGCATTAAGGCCTATTATCAGGCACGCACCGTAAGACCACCTGTGGTTTGCCTGAAGAGCAGAGGGCTGTTCAGACCTGTACAGCCACCCGACGGGATTCCCTTTGCGCTTTGGTCACCATTCTTCTTTGATCCAGCCGTCTAGCTCTCCGCCAACTTCCACAGAGCTGTTCAGCAGTCACTCTGCAAGCAAATCTTTTCTCCTTCCTGCGCTAGAAAGGTACTTGCTGGTCTCCAACAGGAGGGAAATCCTTTTGGGTGGCTGACATTTCCCAGGCCCCTTGTTACCCTCCCGTAGAGCACATGTGATTTTTTTGCTCTAAAGGGCGTCTGACGGGACTCAAGCCCTCAGTAAGAGGTACTGCTCTGACTCTCCTGAGCTCTCTGGAGTAAATGCCTTACCCGGTGTTTGCAATCCCTCTTAAAAAGGATTTCTTGGCTTATACCGCAAGAGGGAAGCCTTCAGTTGGTACAGCAGCAATCCCGTTGGGGAACAGGACCCGGAACTGGGGAACGGGGAATGCCCTTTGCCTACTGTAGAAACACAATCTACAGAAATCTTCATGCCACAAATACAGACGTGACACCGAACTGAACTTTTAAAGAAGAGCAGCTTTGCCACTTTGGCACAATTCTCACTAGCCTAGGCAATGAGGACAGGAAGTTGGTTAGAGCCTTGTCCAGAACGAAACAGAGTTGAAGCGTGTCAAAAGTCGCCGGGGCCGGGGCGCGTGATTTTGGGGGGCGAGCCGCGAGGGCCATGCCGGGTGGGTGGGCGCAGCCCACATTGGCGGGAGACAGGCGGCGGTGCCGACTGGGCCGTGCCGGGCCACCCTCCCCGGGGGCGGGGGCAGGGGCAGAGACCCGCGGTCCCGGGGCTGGGTGTGAACTTGCCCCGGGGAAACTGAGCAGGCTGGGAGGCCAGCGAGGCCCGAAGCACACGGCCATGGCGCTGGGCAGCCGGCCAAGGCCAGCCCGCAAGGAGGGAGGTGTGGGGAAGGTGCTGCCAAGCCCCGGGAAGAAGACAACCCTCTGGGCCCAGCCCCTGACGCTGCCCCTCCAGAAAGGGAGAGGAGATGATGGAGGAAGCCAACAAATCAGCGTGGAACCTCCCAGTGCCGAGATTAACGGCCAACTTTATTGTGCCGGTGGAGGGGGTTCAGGGCCAGCACTCGGGGACGGCGCACGGCTGGTCCCGTGGCGGCGTCTGGGCCGGCTGTAAGGATTTTGGGCCCGACGTTGCAAGCGGGAGCGGTCTCGCGTCCGCACAGGCCCAGGGGCGCTGGAACGGCTGCTGCCCTGAAGTGGCGGGGAGCCGCAGGAGGACCCCGATGGCAGCTGGCTGGCGGTGCTGGGGCTGCTGGTCTCCGGTGCCGGGGAGCTGCAGGAGGACCCCGATGGCAGCTGGCTGGCGGTGCTAGGGCTGCTGGTCTCCGGTGCCGGGGAGCCGCAGGAGGACCCCGATGGCGCCTGGCTGGCGGTGCTGGGGCTGCTGGTCTCCAGTGCCGGAGATCCGAGAGACTGCCCTGATGCCGCCTGGCTGGCGGTGCTGGGGCTGCTGGTCTCCGGTGCCGGGGAGCCGTGGGACAGCCCCAGCACCACCTGGCTCGGGGTGCTGCTCTCAGCACCTGGTGCTGGCGCGTGGCTGCTCTCACGCCGTCTTCTGGGCCGGCTGTAGGGCTTTTGGGCCCGATGTAGCAAGCGGGAGCGGTTTCGCCTGCGGTCAGGCCCAGGGGGGCTGGAGCGGCTGCTGCCCTCGAGCACTGGGGAGCTGTGGGACGGCCCGGATGCCACATTGCTGGGGATGCTGGCCTCCGGTGCCAGGGAGCCATGGGAT
Organism: Aptenodytes patagonicus; assembly: GCF_965638725.1. NCBI lineage: Eukaryota > Metazoa > Chordata > Aves > Sphenisciformes > Spheniscidae > Aptenodytes > Aptenodytes patagonicus. The sequence goes on from NC_134956.1 coordinate 4,672,388, forward strand.
GGCCGTAATGCCGCGTGGCTGCCGGTGCTGGGGCTGCTGGTCTCCGGTGCTGGGGAGCCGCAGGAGGACCCTGATGACGCCTGGCTGCTGCTGCTGGGGCTGCTGCTCTCTGGTACCAGCGAGCCCTGGGACAGCCCCAGCACCGTCTGGCTGGGGGCGCGGCTCTTAGCACTTGGTGCTGGCGCACGGCTCCTGTCACAGCATCTTCTGGGCCGGCTGTAGGGCTTTTGGGCCCGACGTTGCAATCGGGAGCGGTCTGACACCCGCTCAGGCCCAGGGGGGCTGGAGCGGCTGCTGCCCTGAAGTGGCGGGGAGCCACAGGAGGACTCCGATGGCACCTGGCTGCTGGTGCTGGGGCTGCTGGTCTCCGGTGCTGGAGATCTGAGAGACTGCCCTGATGCCGCCTGGCTGGCGGTGCTGGGGCTGCTGGTGTCGGGTGCCGGGGAGCCGTGGGAAGGCCCCAGTCCTGACTGGCTAGTGGTACTGGGGCCGGCGAGCTCCGAGCTGGCACTGGAGGCTGTAAGGGGAAGCAGGAAGGTCAAGGGCACGGCCCCCCAGGCCCGGGGCAGGATAGGCCAGGGCGGTGCCCCCAGCCCTCCTGGAGCAGAGGGGCTCTGCCAAGCCCACCCTGGGCACCCGCTGGCAGGCCTTGCCTGGCCCCTGGCCCCAGCCCAGGGGCACCCGGGTGCTTTGCCTCTTACCGGTGCCCAGGCCAGCACAGCTGTTGCACTCCCAGCTGGCCGTGCTGTTCGTCAAGCAGGAGCAGCGTCTGTGGGTGCCCTCGGCAGCGCAGGAGCAGCACAGGAGCAGGTGCCAGGGCCTGGGGAAGCAAACGGGTTCATGGCTCTGAGGACAAAGTGACCGCAGCACGGGATTGTCCGGCAGAGTTCTTGTTCTTAGTCCTTGCGCTTCGAGCCCTTGGCGAGACAGGGATCCCGTGCAGAGCCCCGGGGTGCAGCTTTGGCAACTTACCCCTCTTCCTCTGCCTGCTCCCTGCCTCCTGGACAAAGGCACTCACTGGCATCGCAGCGGCTGTGCCTCTCGCTTAGTGCCGCGTATGCATGGCTGTTCTCCCATGATGGCAGTCTGATGGAGAAAGGAAAATTGATGAGCCCCTGCTGCCCCGGCACAAGGCAGATGCAGGGCGTCCCTGCTCTTCCCCCCCGGCCCTGTTTCCAAATCCTCCGTGAAGCTGAAGCCCAGACTCACGGGACAGTGGAGGGCCAGGACTGCTGGGGCAGGCCCTGGCACGGCACAGCGCTTGCACCCTCCTGTCTTGTGAGCCAGGCAGAAGGACACCAACCTGAAGGGGATCCGGATCCCCATGGCGAGCATTTCTGAGACAAATACATCGCTGTCTCTACAGAGGGGGCACTGGAAACGAGAAATGCCAGCGCAGACAGCCTGTCCCTGCAGGAGCAACATAAGGAGCATGAGTGAGGCCCTGGTGCTGCTGAGTGCCTGCTGTGCCCCGGGGGCGAGGGAACGGCTCCTACCTGGATGCAGCCCCTGTGGAACCAGGCGTGTTTGCACGTTGGGCACACCATGGTGCTGTAGGACTTTCTGTCCTCCACAGGGTCCAGGCAGATGAGGCAGGTGGTGTTCTCCTCCGGAGCCGCCTCCACTGCCTGCTCTGGGCGGTGCTCCCAGCAGAAGGACCTGGGGGGAAGAGGAAAGGGGTGGGCGAGGTGAGAAGCGCTGGGTCCTTCCGTGGTGGCGGCGAGGAGGGGAGAGGGAGGTACCTGTACTGAGGAAGGAACTGGGTGATGCATCCACCCTCCACGGCACAGGGGAGATGGAAGCTGCGGTCACAGCCCGTCTCCCGGCAGGTGATGGCGGCCCCGCTCTCGCCACAGACGAAGCAGCGCTGGAAAGAGCACAGCAGCCCCCATCAGCGGCAGCCTCAGGGCCTCCACAGCCAGCCCCACGCCTCCGGGCAGGGCGCAGGATGTGGCCGCTACGGGGTCACACCCCGCAGATCCGCCTGGCGGATGAGGCTCCTGTGCTGGAGCCGCTGTGGAGCTGCTGGGAGCAAGACTTTTGTCCCAGAGCTGCTTGGAAGGGCTGGGATTTCTTTCTCGGGGTCTGGGCTAAGCTCCCGCAAACCTCTCCTGGCACAAATCTCCCTGTTCTTGTCAGGCCCTCACCTTCTGCGCTGCCCGCTTGATCGTGCGTTGAATATCCTCAGGGAGAAATCCCATGAGTCCTACTTTCTTGTCCCATTGCTGAAAAAGCTCGTTGGCAAAAAACTGCAGAAGAGAAAAGACGAGGAGCTGATGAGGAGAGCGTGGCAGGGACAGCCTGTCGGAAAGCTGGAGGGAGCCCCGGCGGAACTCACCAGGCAAAACACATGGACACAGAGCCCTTGCTTCTCCAGTTTGCACCCATAGATATCCGGGTCAACCTCTGCCCGGCGACACAGCAGGCATGCTGGAGGGGAGAGAGCAAATGCCACCGGGAATGAGCACCTCTGCGGGGCCGGGGGAAGCGTCCCTGAGGGATTGCCCCAAGGGCCTGCTCTGTCCCTGCCTAGCTGGCTGATGGGCAGGGCTGGAGGCCTTGGAGAGGAAGGGGGCACTGCGGGCACGGGTATCCAAGCAGGTGCCCACTGCCCAGCCTGGGCCCCGCTCACTGAGGAAAGGAGCGGCCCTGCCCCGGGGCGGCTGGGGAGCTCCTGCCTCCCCCTGCCACCGCTCTCGGCCCCACGCTGACCGCCCCGCCAACCCCTCTGCCAGGCTGCGGGAGGGATACTTTGCTCTCACCCTGCTCCATCGAGTCGGGGGCCTTCTCCTTCCTTGCGGTCATGGCGCACGTCAACGGTGAGCGTTTGGAGAGTCCCTGTCCCAGCAGCGCCGGGGTGTCTCCTCCAACTGCTCCTCTGCTGACCCTGAGGGAGAAGCAGGACGCGGCTGAGGGAGAAGCGAGGCGCGGGCGAGCTTGCAGCCCAGGCCCAGAGCCCCGAGGTGTGGGGCCCCTCTCCTCCCTCGGCAGCCCCGCGCAAGGCCCGTCCCTCCCCTGCCCTCTCCTCACCTCACCAGGTCGCACTGACGCACGGCCTGAGCCCGGCGTTCCTTTTTGTGGGCTTGGCCCCGCGGGTCACCATGGCCGCTGTGACATCAGCACCGCTGGCCTGCGTGCGCCCCAAATACGGGCAGGGACGCCCTCGGCCACCGCCTCACAGGGGTGGGTGTGAAGTGCCGAGGCGGGGGCCCGAGCCCTCGGCACCCATGCAACCGGGGCGGCTGCTCCTGCAGCAAGTGCAGAGTCAAATGCCAGGTCCCCCAGGGCAGCCGTCGAGGGTGGCACTGTTGGCCGAAAGGCGCTGTTCAGGCAGCGCGACTCCAGGGCTCCAGCCCTGGCCGAGGGAAATCTCTGCTCCTGGCCCCGGCACGGGGAGCGCTGCCAGCAGGTGGGGGAAGGTGATCCTTCCCCTCTGCGCCGCACCGGTAAGGCTGCATCTGCAGTACTGCCTCCGGTTCTGGGCTCCCCGGTACAGGGGACAGAAGGGACCTTTGAGCCTGGCCTGGGCTCACACATGCCATCCGCTCAGACGCGGTGGGTGGCCGGGGCACAGCACAGGACCTCAGGACGGCCCCTAAATGTCGCAGGTGGCCCAACATCTTTCCCCTGAACTCCTTAGGGCTTTGGTGATGTGCTGCCTCCAGAGCAAAAGGCAGCGGGACCGCGAGCTGGGGAGTCACGGCGGAAATGGCCTTTTTCCATGGCAATAAGCTGCCTTTCAGAGTCAGCGTGAGCCTTTCCTTGGCGGGGTAGGAAACCGCAAGTGGCTGTGGGGCAGCTTCGGAGGCGGTGGGTGGGAGTGTTGATCTGTTTGAGGGTGGACAGGCTCGACAGAGAGGGATCTGGACAGGCTGGATCGATGCGCCGAGGGTTGTCAAGCATTGGCACAGGCTGCCCAGGGAAGTGGTTGAGTCACCACCCCTGGAGGCATTTAAAAGACGTGTAGACGTGGCGCTCAGGGACATGGTTTAGTGGTGGACTTGGCAGTGTCAGGTTAACGCTTGGACTCGATGATCTTAAGGGTCTTTTCCAACCTAAATGATTCAATTATTGCTTATTCACCATTTGATTGCCATTTGATTTTCATTCAACCATCGATTAATTACCATCTGATCATCGCTTAATCATTAATAAACCCCTTTTAGTTAACCCCACAAGGATGACTTCTCTGAATAATTCACCTGCGACACCAGGACAAAAACCAGACGGTGTCTCAGGCACGACCAGAGTAGGACAAAAGGAATGCGAAATCCAGTATCGGAGAATCCAGGAATCCAGGTCCGACATGCAACTCGGGACCGAGACAGAAACCGGAAACCCCAAGAAGCCCGTCTGCAATACTCGCTGGCTGACGCTGCTGAGAGTGACCAGAGGCTTCCCAGGCTGCCTCCTTCAGCTCCTGCTTTTAGCGTGTCCTCAGCCATCCTCTTCTACCAGCCACCTCCCAAGACAAACTCTGGTGCTCAGGGTTTCCTTCTCACCAGGCTTTCTGAGATTTCGCTCGGCCTTCCGACGCCAGGGCATTGCAGAGCTCCGTTAGCTAGATGCCGACAGAGGTGAACGGTGCCAGGGAACAAGCACCTCGGTTCAGAGCGAGGCTGTGCACGACCACAGCTCTTTGACCAGCTCCGTTGGAGCTCCGTTGCTCGGGAGTGCCTCGGAGCTCCCATCGCAATCCCCCTGAAGAGCACTGCCTCTTCTGGCCATGTCTAGACCTCACGTCTTCCCAGTCACAGCAGTCAAGAATAGAAGGACAAAGTGCTGCCACCCAAGTTCTCTTTTGGACCCCCTATACCTCCTTTCCTTCCTCATTGCCTCTTCGTTGGCAGAAAAGCCCATCAGGCCTCCCGGGTTCCCCTGCCTTCCTCAGAGAGGACAGCTGCTCCCTACTTTAATGGATCGACTGTCATGCTGCATTAAGGCCTATTATCAGGCACGCACCGTAAGACCACCTGTGGTTTGCCTGAAGAGCAGAGGGCTGTTCAGACCTGTACAGCCACCCGACGGGATTCCCTTTGCGCTTTGGTCACCATTCTTCTTTGATCCAGCCGTCTAGCTCTCCGCCAACTTCCACAGAGCTGTTCAGCAGTCACTCTGCAAGCAAATCTTTTCTCCTTCCTGCGCTAGAAAGGTACTTGCTGGTCTCCAACAGGAGGGAAATCCTTTTGGGTGGCTGACATTTCCCAGGCCCCTTGTTACCCTCCCGTAGAGCACATGTGATTTTTTTGCTCTAAAGGGCGTCTGACGGGACTCAAGCCCTCAGTAAGAGGTACTGCTCTGACTCTCCTGAGCTCTCTGGAGTAAATGCCTTACCCGGTGTTTGCAATCCCTCTTAAAAAGGATTTCTTGGCTTATACCGCAAGAGGGAAGCCTTCGGTTGGTACAGCAGCAATCCCGTTGGGGAACAGGACCCGGAACTGGGGAACGGGGAATGCCCTTTGCCTACTGTAGAAACACAATCTACAGAAATCTTCATGCCACAAATACAGACGTGACACCGAACTGAACTTTTAAAGAAGAGCAGCTTTGCCACTTTGGCACAATTCTCACTAGCCTAGGCAACGAGGACAGGAAGTTGGTTAGAGCCTTGTCCAGAACGAAACAGAGTTGAAGCGTGTCAAAAGTCGCCGGGGCCGGGGCGCGTGATTTTGGGGGGCGAGCCGCGAGGGCCATGCCGGGTGGGTGGGCGCAGCCCACATTGGCGGGAGACAGGCGGCGGTGCCGACTGGGCCGTGCCGGGCCACCCTCCCCGGGGGCGGGGGCAGAGGCAGAGACCCGCGGTCCCGGGGCTGGGTGTGAACTTGCCCCGGGGAAACTGAGCAGGCTGGGAGGCCAGCGAGGCCCGAAGCACACGGCCATGGCGCTGGGCAGCCGGCCAAGGCCAGCCCGCAAGGAGGGAGGTGTGGGGAAGGTGCTGCCAAGCCCCGGGAAGAAGACAACCCTCTGGGCCCAGCCCCTGACGCTGCCCCTCCAGAAAGGGAGAGGAGGAGACGGAGGAAGCCAACAAATCAGCGTGGAACCTCCCAGTGCCGAGATTAACGGCCAACTTTATTGTGCCGGTGGAGGGGGTTCAGGGCCAGCACTCGGGGACGGCGCACGGCTGGTCCCGTGGCGGCGTCTGGGCCGGCTGTAAGGATTTTGGGCCCGACGTTGCAAGCGGGAGCGGTCTCGCGTCCGCACAGGCCCAGGGGCGCTGGAACGGCTGCTGCCCTGAAGTGGCGGGGAGCCGCAGGAGGACCCCGATGGCAGCTGGCTGGCGGTGCTGGGGCTGCTGGTCTCCGGTGCCGGGGAGCTGCAGGAGGACCCCGATGGCAGCTGGCTGGCGGTGCTAGGGCTGCTGGTCTCCGGTGCCGGGGAGCCGCAGGAGGACCCCGATGGCAGCTGGCTGGCGGTGCTAGGGCTGCTGGTCTCCGGTGCCGGGGAGCCGCAGGAGGACCCCGATGGCGCCTGGCTGGCGGTGCTGGGGCTGCTGGTCTCCAGTGCCGGAGATCCGAGAGACTGCCCTGATGCCGCCTGGCTGGCGGTGCTGGGGCTGCTGGTCTCCGGTGCCGGGGAGCCGTGGGACAGCCCCAGCACCACCTGGCTCGGGGTGCTGCTCTCAGCACCTGGTGCTGGCGCGTGGCTGCTCTCACGCCGTCTTCTGGGCCGGCTGTAGGGCTTTTGGGCCCGATGTAGCAAGCGGGAGCGGTTTCGCCTGCGGTCAGGCCCAGGGGGGCTGGAGCGGCTGCTGCCCTCGAGCACTGGGGAGCTGTGGGACGGCCCGGATGCCACATTGCTGGGGATGCTGGCCTCCGGTGCCAGGGAGCCATGGGATGGCCGTAATGCCGCGTGGCTGCCGGTGCTGGGGCTGCTGGTCTCCGGTGCTGGGGAGCCGCAGGAGGACCCTGATGACGCCTGGCTGCTGCTGCTGGGGCTGCTGCTCTCTGGTACCAGCGAGCCCTGGGACAGCCCCAGCACCGTCTGGCTGGGGGCGCGGCTCTTAGCACTTGGTGCTGGCGCACGGCTCCTGTCACAGCATCTTCTGGGCCGGCTGTAGGGCTTTTGGGCCCGACGTTGCAATCGGGAGCGGTCTGACACCCGCTCAGGCCCAGGGGGGCTGGAGCGGCTGCTGCCCTGAAGTGGCGGGGAGCCACAGGAGGACTCCGATGGCACCTGGCTGCTGGTGCTGGGGCTGCTGGTCTCCGGTGCTGGAGATCTGAGAGACTGCCCTGATGCCGCCTGGCTGGCGGTGCTGGGGCTGCTGGTGTCGGGTGCCGGGGAGCCGTGGGAAGGCCCCAGTCCTGACTGGCTAGTGGTACTGGGGCCGGCGAGCTCCGAGCTGGCACTGGAGGCTGTAAGGGGAAGCAGGAAGGTCAAGGGCACGGCCCCCCAGGCCCGGGGCAGGATAGGCCAGGGCGGTGCCCCCAGCCCTCCTGGAGCAGAGGGGCTCTGCCAAGCCCACCCTGGGCACCCGCTGGCAGGCCTTGCCTGGCCCCTGGCCCCAGCCCAGGGGCACCCGGGTGCTTTGCCTCTTACCGGTGCCCAGGCCAGCACAGCTGTTGCACTCCCAGCTGGCCGTGCTGTTCGTCAAGCAGGAGCAGCGTCTGTGGGTGCCCTCGGCAGCGCAGGAGCAGCACAGGAGCAGGTGCCAGGGCCTGGGGAAGCAAACGGGTTCATGGCTCTGAGGACAAAGTGACCGCAGCACGGGATTGTCCGGCAGAGTTCTTGTTCTTAGTCCTTGCGCTTCGAGCCCTTGGCGAGACAGGGATCCCGTGCAGAGCCCCGGGGTGCAGCTTTGGCAACTTACCCCTCTTCCTCTGCCTGCTCCCTGCCTCCTGGACAAAGGCACTCACTGGCATCGCAGCGGCTGTGCCTCTCGCTTAGTGCCGCGTATGCATGGCTGTTCTCCCATGATGGCAGTCTGATGGAGAAAGGAAAATTGATGAGCCCCTGCTGCCCCGGCACAAGGCAGATGCAGGGCGTCCCTGCTCTTCCCCCCCGGCCCTGTTTCCAAATCCTCCGTGAAGCTGAAGCCCAGACTCACGGGACAGTGGAGGGCCAGGACTGCTGGGGCAGGCCCTGGCACGGCACAGCGCTTGCACCCTCCTGTCTTGTGAGCCAGGCAGAAGGACACCAACCTGAAGGGGATCCGGATCCCCATGGCGAGCATTTCTGAGACAAATACATCGCTGTCTCTACAGAGGGGGCACTGGAAACGAGAAATGCCAGCGCAGACAGCCTGTCCCTGCAGGAGCAACATAAGGAGCATGAGTGAGGCCCTGGTGCTGCTGAGTGCCTGCTGTGCCCCGGGGGCGAGGGAACGGCTCCTACCTGGATGCAGCCCCTGTGGAACCAGGCGTGTTTGCACGTTGGGCACACCATGGTGCTGTAGGACTTTCTGTCCTCCACAGGGTCCAGGCAGATGAGGCAGGTGGTGTTCTCCTCCGGAGCCGCCTCCACTGCCTGCTCTGGGCGGTGCTCCCAGCAGAAGGACCTGGGGGGAAGAGGAAAGGGGTGGGCGAGGTGAGAAGCGCTGGGTCCTTCCGTGGTGGCGGCGAGGAGGGGAGAGGGAGGTACCTGTACTGAGGAAGGAACTGGGTGATGCATCCACCCTCCACGGCACAGGGGAGATGGAAGCTGCGGTCACAGCCCGTCTCCCGGCAGGTGATGGCGGCCCCGCTCTCGCCACAGACGAAGCAGCGCTGGAAAGAGCACAGCAGCCCCCATCAGCGGCAGCCTCAGGGCCTCCACAGCCAGCCCCACGCCTCCGGGCAGGGCGCAGGATGTGGCCGCTACGGGGTCACACCCCGCAGATCCGCCTGGCGGATGAGGCTCCTGTGCTGGAGCCGCTGTGGAGCTGCTGGGAGCAAGACTTTTGTCCCAGAGCTGCTTGGAAGGGCTGGGATTTCTTTCTCGGGGTCTGGGCTAAGCTCCCGCAAACCTCTCCTGGCACAAATCTCCCTGTTCTTGTCAGGCCCTCACCTTCTGCGCTGCCCGCTTGATCGTGCGTTGAATATCCTCAGGGAGAAATCCCATGAGTCCTACTTTCTTGTCCCATTGCTGAAAAAGCTCGTTGGCAAAAAACTGCAGAAGAGAAAAGACGAGGAGCTGATGAGGAGAGCGTGGCAGGGACAGCCTGTCGGAAAGCTGGAGGGAGCCCCGGCGGAACTCACCAGGCAAAACACATGGACACAGAGCCCTTGCTTCTCCAGTTTGCACCCATAGATATCCGGGTCAACCTCTGCCCGGCGACACAGCAGGCATGCTGGAGGGGAGAGAGCAAATGCCACCGGGAATGAGCACCTCTGCGGGGCCGGGGGAAGCGTCCCTGAGGGATTGCCCCAAGGGCCTGCTCTGTCCCTGCCTAGCTGGCTGATGGGCAGGGCTGGAGGCCTTGGAGAGGAAGGGGGCACTGCGGGCACGGGTGTCCCAGCAGGTGACACCCAGCAGGTGCCCAGCCTGGGCCCCGCTCGCTGAGGAAAGGAGCGGCCCTGCCCCGGGGCGGCTGGGGAGCTCCTGCCTCCCCCTGCCACCGCTCTCGGCCCCACGCTGACCGCCCCGCCAACCCCTCTGCCAGGCTGCGGGAGGGATACTTTGCTCTCACCCTGCTCCATCGAGTCGGGGGCCTTCTCCTTCCTTGCGGACATGGCGCACGTCAACGGTGAGCGTTTGGAGAGTCCCTGTCCCAGCAGCGCCGGGGTGTCTCCTCCAACTGCTCCTCTGCTGACCCTGAGGGAGAAGCAGGACGCGGCTGAGGGAGAAGCGAGGCGCGGGCGAGCTTGCAGCCCAGGCCCAGAGCCCCGAGGTGTGGGGCCCCCCTCCTCCCTCGGCAGCCCCGCGCAAGGCCCGTCCCTCCCCTGCCCTCTCCTCACCTCACCAGGTCGCACTGACGCACGGCCTGAGCCCGGCGTTCCTTTTTGTGGGCTTGGCCCCGCGGGTCACCATGGCCGCTGTGACATCAGCACCGCTGGCCTGCGTGCGCCCCAAATACGGGCAGGGACGCCCTCGGCCACCGCCTCACAGGGGTGGGTGTGAAGTGCCGAGGCGGGGGCCCGAGCCCTCGGCACCCATGCAACCGGGGCGGCTGCTCCTGCAGCAAGTGCAGAGTCAAATGCCAGGTCCCCCGGGGCAGCCGTCGAGGGTGGCACTGTTGGCCGAAAGGCGCTGTTCAGGCAGCGCGACTCCAGGGCTCCAGCCCTGGCCGAGGGAAATCTCTGCTCCTGGCCCCGGCACGGGGAGCGCTGCCAGCAGGTGGGGGAAGGTGATCCTTCCCCTCTGCGCCGCACCGGTAAGGCTGCATCTGCAGTACTGCCTCCGGTTCTGGGCTCCCCGGTACAGGGGACAGAAGGGACCTTTGAGCCTGGCCTGGGCTCACACATGCCATCCGCTCAGACGCGGTGGGTGGCCGGGGCACAGCACAGGACCTCAGGACGGCCCCTAAATGTCGCAGGTGGCCCAACATCTTTCCCCTGAACTCCTTAGGGCTTTGGTGATGTGCTGCCTCCAGAGCAAAAGGCAGCGGGACCGCGAGCTGGGGAGTCATGGCGGAAATGGCCTTTTTCCATGGCAATAAGCTGCCTTTCAGAGTCAGCGTGAGCCTTTCCTTGGCGGGGTAGGAAACCGCAAGTGGCTGTGGGGCAGCTTCGGAGGCGGTGGGTGGGAGTGTTGATCTGTTTGAGGGTGGACAGGCTCGACAGAGAGGGATCTGGACAGGCTGGATCGATGCGCCGAGGGTTGTCAAGCATTGGCACAGGCTGCCCAGGGAAGTGGTTGAGTCACCACCCCTGGAGGCATTTAAAAGACGTGTAGACGTGGCGCTCAGGGACATGGTTTAGTGGTGGACTTGGCAGTGTCAGGTTAACGCTTGGACTCGATCATCTTAAGGGTCTTTTCCAACCTAAATGATTCTGTGATTCTAATTACCATTCAATTATTGCTTATTCACCATTTGGTTGCCATTTGATTTTCATTCAACCATCGATTAATTACCATCTGATCATCGCTTAATCATTAATAAACCCCTTTTAGTTAACCCCACAAGGATGACTTCTCTGAATAATTCACCTGCGACACCAGGACAAAACCCAGACGGTGTCTCAGGCACGACCAGAGTAGGACAAAAGGAATGCGAAATCCAGTATCGGAGAATCCAGGCATCCAGGTCCGACATGCAACTCGGGACCGAGACAGAAACCGGAAACCCCAAGAAGCCCGTCTGCAATACTCGCTGGCTGACGCTGCTGAGAGTGACCAGAGGCTTCCCAGGCTGCCTCCTTCAGCTCCTGCTTTTAGCGTGTCCTCAGCCATCCTCTTCTACCAGCCACCTCCCAAGACAAACTCTGGTGCTCAGGGTTTCCTTCTCACCAGGCTTTCTGAGATTTCGCTCGGCCTTCCGACGCCAGGGCATTGCAGAGCTCCGTTAGCTAGATGCCGACAGAGGTGAACGGTGCCAGGGAACAAGCACCTCGGTTCAGAGCGAGGCTGTGCACGACCACAGCTCTTTGACCAGCTCCGTTGGAGCTCCGTTGCTCGGGAGTGCCTCGGAGCTCCCATCGCAATCCCCCTGAAGAGCACTGCCTCTTCTGGCCATGTCTAGACCTCACGTCTTCCCAGTCACAGCAGTCAAGAATAGAAGGACAAAGTGCTGCCACCCAAGTTCTCTTTTGGACCCCCTATACCTCCTTTCCTTCCTCATTGCCTCTTCGTTGGCAGAAAAGCCCATCAGGCCTCCCGGGTTCCCCTGCCTTCCTCAGAGAGGACAGCTGCTCCCTACTTTAATGGATCGACTGTCATGCTGCATTAAGGCCTATTATCAGGCACGCACCGTAAGACCACCTGTGGTTTGCCTGAAGAGCAGAGGGCTGTTCAGACCTGTACAGCCACCCGACGGGATTCCCTTTGCGCTTTGGTCACCATTCTTCTTTGATCCAGCCTTCTAGCTCTCCGCCAACTTCCACAGAGCTGTTCAGCAGTCACTCTGCAAGCAAATCTTTTCTCCTTCCTGCGCTAGAAAGGTACTTGCTGGTCTCCAACAGGAGGGAAATCCTTTTGGGTGGCTGACATTTCCCAGGCCCCTTGTTACCCTCCCGTAGAGCACATGTGATTTTTTTGCTCTAAAGGGCGTCTGACGGGACTCAAGCCCTCAGTAAGAGGTACTGCTCTGACTCTCCTGAGCTCTCTGGAGTAAATGCCTTACCCGGTGTTTGCAATCCCTCTTAAAAAGGATTTCTTGGCTTATACCGCAAGAGGGAAGCCTTCAGTTGGTACAGCAGCAATCCCGTTGGGGAACAGGACCCGGAACTGGGGAACGGGGAATGCCCTTTGGCTACTGTAGAAACACAATCTACAGAAATCTTCATGCCACAAATACAGACGTGACACCGAACTGAACTTTTAAAGAAGAGCAGCTTTGCCACTTTGGCACAATTCTCACTAGCCTAGGCAACGAGGACAGGAAGTTGGTTAGAGCCTTGTCCAGAACGAAACAGAGTTGAAGCGTGTCAAAAGTCGCCGGGGCCGGGGCGCGTGATTTTGGGGGGCGAGCCGCGAGGGCCATGCCGGGTGGGTGGGCGCAGCCCACATTGGCGGGAGACAGGCGGCGGTGCCGACTGGGCCGTGCCGGGCCACCCTCCCCGGGGGCGGGGGCAGAGGCAGAGACCCGCGGTCCCGGGGCTGGGTGTGAACTTGCCCCGGGGAAACTGAGCAGGCTGGGAGGCCAGCGAGGCCCGAAGCACACGGCCATGGCGCTGGGCAGCCGGCCAAGGCCAGCCCGCAAGGAGGGAGGTGTGGGGAAGGTGCTGCCAAGCCCCGGGAAGAAGACAACCCTCTGGGCCCAGCCCCTGACGCTGCCCCTCCAGAAAGGGAGAGGAGGAGACGGAGGAAGCCAACAAATCAGCGTGGAACCTCCCAGTGCCGAGATTAACGGCCAACTTTATTGTGCCGGTGGAGGGGGTTCAGGGCCAGCACTCGGGGACGGCGCACGGCTGGTCCCGTGGCGGCGTCTGGGCCGGCTGTAAGGATTTTGGGCCCGACGTTGCAAGCGGGAGCGGTCTCGCGTCCGCACAGGCCCAGGGGCGCTGGAACGGCTGCTGCCCTGAAGTGGCGGGGAGCCGCAGGAGGACCCCGATGGCAGCTGGCTGGCGGTGCTGGGGCTGCTGGTCTCCGGTGCCGGGGAGCTGCAGGAGGACCCCGATGGCAGCTGGCTGGCGGTGCTAGGGCTGCTGGTCTCCGGTGCCGGGGAGCCGCAGGAGGACCCCGATGGCAGCTGGCTGGCGGTGCTAGGGCTGCTGGTCTCCGGTGCCGGGGAGCCGCAGGAGGACCCCGATGGCGCCTGGCTGGCGGTGCTGGGGCTGCTGGTCTCCAGTGCCGGAGATCCGAGAGACTGCCCTGATGCCGCCTGGCTGGCGGTGCTGGGGCTGCTGGTCTCCGGTGCCGGGGAGCCGTGGGACAGCCCCAGCACCACCTGGCTCGGGGTGCTGCTCTCAGCACCTGGTGCTGGCGCGTGGCTGCTCTCACGCCGTCTTCTGGGCCGGCTGTAGGGCTTTTGGGCCCGATGTAGCAAGCGGGAGCGGTTTCGCCTGCGGTCAGGCCCAGGGGGGCTGGAGCGGCTGCTGCCCTCGAGCACTGGGGAGCTGTGGGACGGCCCGGATGCCACATTGCTGGGGATGCTGGCCTCCGGTGCCAGGGAGCCATGGGATGGCCGTAATGCCGCGTGGCTGCCGGTGCTGGGGCTGCTGGTCTCCGGTGCTGGGGAGCCGCAGGAGGACCCTGATGACGCCTGGCTGCTGCTGCTGGGGCTGCTGCTCTCTGGTACCAGCGAGCCCTGGGACAGCCCCAGCACCGTCTGGCTGGGGGCGCGGCTCTTAGCACTTGGTGCTGGCGCACGGCTCCTGTCACAGCATCTTCTGGGCCGGCTGTAGGGCTTTTGGGCCCGACGTTGCAATCGGGAGCGGTCTGACACCCGCTCAGGCCCAGGGGGGCTGGAGCGGCTGCTGCCCTGAAGTGGCGGGGAGCCACAGGAGGACTCCGATGGCACCTGGCTGCTGGTGCTGGGGCTGCTGGTCTCCGGTGCTGGAGATCTGAGAGACTGCCCTGATGCCGCCTGGCTGGCGGTGCTGGGGCTGCTGGTGTCGGGTGCCGGGGAGCCGTGGGAAGGCCCCAGTCCTGACTGGCTAGTGGTACTGGGGCCGGCGAGCTCCGAGCTGGCACTGGAGGCTGTAAGGGGAAGCAGGAAGGTCAAGGGCACGGCCCCCCAGGCCCGGGGCAGGATAGGCCAGGGCGGTGCCCCCAGCCCTCCTGGAGCAGAGGGGCTCTGCCAAGCCCACCCTGGGCACCCGCTGGCAGGCCTTGCCTGGCCCCTGGCCCCAGCCCAGGGGCACCCGGGTGCTTTGCCTCTTACCGGTGCCCAGGCCAGCACAGCTGTTGCACTCCCAGCTGGCCGTGCTGTTCGTCAAGCAGGAGCAGCGTCTGTGGGTGCCCTCGGCAGCGCAGGAGCAGCACAGGAGCAGGTGCCAGGGCCTGGGGAAGCAAACGGGTTCATGGCTCTGAGGACAAAGTGACCGCAGCACGGGATTGTCCGGCAGACTTCTTGTTCTTAGTCCTTGCGCTTCGAGCCCTTGGCGAGACAGGGATCCCGTGCAGAGCCCCGGGGTGCAGCTTTGGCAACTTACCCGTCTTCCTCTGCCTGCTCCCTGCCTCCTGGACAAAGGCACTCACTGGCATCGCAGCGGCTGTGCCTCTCGCTTAGTGCCGCGTATGCATGGCTGTTCTCCCATGATGGCAGTCTGATGGAGAAAGGAAAATTGATGAGCCCCTGCTGCCCCGGCACAAGGCAGATGCAGGGCGTCCCTGCTCTTCCCCCCCGGCCCTGTTTCCAAATCCTCCGTGAAGCTGAAGCCCAGACTCACGGGACAGTGGAGGGCCAGGACTGCTGGGGCAGGCCCTGGCACGGCACAGCGCTTGCACCCTCCTGTCTTGTGAGCCAGGCAGAAGGACACCAACCTGAAGGGGATCCGGATCCCCATGGCGAGCATTTCTGAGACAAATACATCGCTGTCTCTACAGAGGGGGCACTGGAAACGAGAAATGCCAGCGCAGACAGCCTGTCCCTGCAGGAGCAACATAAGGAGCATGAGTGAGGCCCTGGTGCTGCTGAGTGCCTGCTGTGCCCCGGGGGCGAGGGAACGGCTCCTACCTGGATGCAGCCCCTGTGGAACCAGGCGTGTTTGCACGTTGGGCACACCATGGTGCTGTAGGACTTTCTGTCCTCCACAGGGTCCAGGCAGATGAGGCAGGTGGTGTTCTCCTCCGGAGCCGCCTCCACTGCCTGCTCTGGGCGGTGCTCCCAGCAGAAGGACCTGGGGGGAAGAGGAAAGGGGTGGGCGAGGTGAGAAGCGCTGGGTCCTTCCGTGGTGGCGGCGAGGAGGGGAGAGGGAGGTACCTGTACTGAGGAAGGAACTGGGTGATGCATCCACCCTCCACGGCACAGGGGAGATGGAAGCTGCGGTCACAGCCCGTCTCCCGGCAGGTGATGGCGGCCCCGCTCTCGCCACAGACGAAGCAGCGCTGGAAAGAGCACAGCAGCCCCCATCAGCGGCAGCCTCAGGGCCTCCACAGCCAGCCCCACGCCTCCGGGCAGGGCGCAGGATGTGGCCGCTACGGGGTCACACCCCGCAGATCCGCCTGGCGGATGAGGCTCCTGTGCTGGAGCCGCTGTGGAGCTGCTGGGAGCAAGACTTTTGTCCCAGAGCTGCTTGGAAGGGCTGGGATTTCTTTCTCGGGGTCTGGGCTAAGCTCCCGCAAACCTCTCCTGGCACAAATCTCCCTGTTCTTGTCAGGCCCTCACCTTCTGCGCTGCCCGCTTGATCGTGCGTTGAATATCCTCAGGGAGAAATCCCATGAGTCCTACTTTCTTGTCCCATTGCTGAAAAAGCTCGTTGGCAAAAAACTGCAGAAGAGAAAAGACGAGGAGCTGATGAGGAGAGCGTGGCAGGGACAGCCTGTCGGAAAGCTGGAGGGAGCCCCGGCGGAACTCACCAGGCAAAACACATGGACACAGAGCCCTTGCTTCTCCAGTTTGCACCCATAGATATCCGGGTCAACCTCTGCCCGGCGACACAGCAGGCATGCTGGAGGGGAGAGAGCAAATGCCACCGGGAATGAGCACCTCTGCGGGGCCGGGGGAAGCGTCCCTGAGGGATTGCCCCAAGGGCCTGCTCTGTCCCTGCCTAGCTGGCTGATGGGCAGGGCTGGAGGCCTTGGAGAGGAAGGGGGCACTGCGGGCACGGGTGTCCCAGCAGGTGACACCCAGCAGGTGCCCAGCCTGGGCCCCGCTCGCTGAGGAAAGGAGCGGCCCTGCCCCGGGGCGGCTGGGGAGCTCCTGCCTCCCCCTGCCACCGCTCTCGGCCCCACGCTGACCGCCCCGCCAACCCCTCTGCCAGGCTGCGGGAGGGATACTTTGCTCTCACCCTGCTCCATCGAGTCGGGGGCCTTCTCCTTCCTTGCGGACATGGCGCACGTCAACGGTGAGCGTTTGGAGAGTCCCTGTCCCAGCAGCGCCGGGGTGTCTCCTCCAACTGCTCCTCTGCTGACCCTGAGGGAGAAGCAGGACGCGGCTGAGGGAGAAGCGAGGCGCGGGCGAGCTTGCAGCCCAGGCCCAGAGCCCCGAGGTGTGGGGCCCCCCTCCTCCCTCGGCAGCCCCGCGCAAGGCCCGTCCCTCCCCTGCCCTCTCCTCACCTCACCAGGTCGCACTGACGCACGGCCTGAGCCCGGCGTTCCTTTTTGTGGGCTTGGCCCCGCGGGTCACCATGGCCGCTGTGACATCAGCACCGCTGGCCTGCGTGCGCCCCAAATACGGGCAGGGACGCCCTCGGCCACCGCCTCACAGGGGTGGGTGTGAAGTGCCGAGGCGGGGGCCCGAGCCCTCGGCACCCATGCAACCGGGGCGGCTGCTCCTGCAGCAAGTGCAGAGTCAAATGCCAGGTCCCCCGGGGCAGCCGTCGAGGGTGGCACTGTTGGCCGAAAGGCGCTGTTCAGGCAGCGCGACTCCAGGGCTCCAGCCCTGGCCGAGGGAAATCTCTGCTCCTGGCCCCGGCACGGGGAGCGCTGCCAGCAGGTGGGGGAAGGTGATCCTTCCCCTCTGCGCCGCACCGGTAAGGCTGCATCTGCAGTACTGCCTCCGGTTCTGGGCTCCCCGGTACAGGGGACAGAAGGGACCTTTGAGCCTGGCCTGGGCTCACACATGCCATCCGCTCAGACGCGGTGGGTGGCCGGGGCACAGCACAGGACCTCAGGACGGCCCCTAAATGTCGCAGGTGGCCCAACATCTTTCCCCTGAACTCCTTAGGGCTTTGGTGATGTGCTGCCTCCAGAGCAAAAGGCAGCGGGACCGCGAGCTGGGGAGTCACGGCGGAAATGGCCTTTTTCCGTGGCAATAAGCTGCCTTTCAGAGTCAGCGTGAGCCTTTCCTTGGCGGGGTAGGAAACCGCAAGTGGCTGTGGGGCAGCTTCGGAGGCGGTGGGTGGGAGTGTTGATCTGTTTGAGGG
This sequence comes from Aptenodytes patagonicus, assembly GCF_965638725.1. NCBI lineage: Eukaryota > Metazoa > Chordata > Aves > Sphenisciformes > Spheniscidae > Aptenodytes > Aptenodytes patagonicus. The sequence continues at coordinate 4,689,931 of NC_134956.1, forward strand.
TGGACAGGCTCGACAGAGAGGGATCTGGACAGGCTGGATCGATGCGCCGAGGGTTGTCAAGCATTGGCACAGGCTGCCCAGGGAAGTGGTTGAGTCACCACCCCTGGAGGCATTTAAAAGACGTGTAGACGTGGCGCTCAGGGACATGGTTTAGTGGTGGACTTGGCAGTGTCAGGTTAACGCTTGGACTCGATCATCTTAAGGGTCTTTTCCAACCTAAATGATTCTGTGATTCTAATTACCATTCAATTATTGCTTATTCACCATTTGGTTGCCATTTGATTTTCATTCAACCATCGATTAATTACCATCTGATCATCGCTTAATCATTAATAAACCCCTTTTAGTTAACCCCACAAGGATGACTTCTCTGAATAATTCTCTTAATGTTGCCAAACCTCTTCCCTCAGCTCAGAGTCTTTTGCCAGCCACATCCTGTTCCAAAAAGCTGGGGTCTCTCCCCTTGGGCAGACCCTAGGGGTGGTGGCCACTCACTGGCATAGGCCACAGCCCCTGAGGAAGCTCCCCCCGGGTAAAGGTTGAGGCTGGCTGGATCCCAGAGTCTGGACCCCAAGGGATGGCACATCAAGTGGGGAAGCTGCCACTGCCTCTGTCCATCAGAAAAAGACAAGCTTTGTCCAGTCTGTCTCTTTCCCCTTCTTCTCTCCCCCTTCCCTTAAAGCCTTTTATTTCTGCCTCTCCAGCCTGTGTGCTTCCTCGACCTGATGTCTCACTCTGGACTCCTGTTTTGCACAGGAGCTGGGGCTTTTGCCATCTGATATTCCTTGGAAAAAGCAAAACTGAAGTCTGTAAACCAACCCCACTACTGCTATATTCTGCACTCCTGCGCAGGAAACACATGCAGAGGCAATGGTGTACGTCGTGGAGGAGGGCAGCTCTTGGGCCCATTTAGTTCTAGCGCCTGCTCAAGCAGGGTCCCCTGCAGCAGGCTGCCCAGGCCCACACCCACTCAGGTTTTGCCTGTCCACAAGCGAGAGTGGGAAGCATGTGGCCGAGGGTGTCCCTGCCCGTATTTGGGGTGCACGGAGGCGAGCGGTGGGGATGTCCTAGCGGCCACTGTGACCTGTGGGGGCAAGGCCACAAAAAGGGCTCAGGCCACACATCAGTGCAACCTGGTGAGGTGAGGAGAGGGCAGGGGAGGGACAGGTCTTGCACATGGCTGCCGAGGGAGGAGGGGGGCCCACATCCCAGCGCCTGTGCTTGCAAAATGACCCACATATCGCTTCTCCCTCACAGTCAGCAGAGGAGCATTTGGAGGAGACACCCCGGCGCTGCTGGGACAGGGACTCTCCAAACGCTCACCGTTGACATGCGCCATGTCCGCCAGGAAGCGGAAGGCCCCCGCCTCGATGGAGCAGGGTGAGAGCAAAGTATCCCTACCGCAGCCTGGCAGAGGGGTTGGCGCGGCAGTCAGCGTAGGGCCGAGAGCAGTGGCACCCATGTCTTTGTGCTTCAGCTTCATGGAGGATTTGGAAACAGGGCGGGGGGGGAAGAGCAGGGACGCCCTGCATCTGCCTTGTGCCGGGGCAGCAGGGGCTCATCAATTTTCCTTTCTCCATCAGACTGCCATCATGGGAGAACAGCCATGCATACGCGGCACTAAGCGAGAGGCACAGCCGCTGCGATGCCAGTGAGTGCCTTTGTCCAGGAGGCAGGGAGCAGGCAGAGGAAGACGGGTAAGTTGCCAAAGCTGCACCCCGGGGCTCTGCACGGGATCCCTGTCTCGCCAAGGGCTCGAAGCGCAAGGACTAAGAACAAGAAGTCTGCCGGACAATCCCGTGCTGCGGTCACTTTGTCCTCAGAGCCATGAACCCGTTTGCTTCCCCAGGCCCTGGCACCTGCTCCTGTGCTGCTCCTGCGCTGCCGAGGGCACCCACAGACACTGCTCCTGCTTGACGAACAGCACGGCCAGCTGGGAGTGCAACAGCTGTGCTGGCCTGGGCACCGGTAAGAGGCAAAGCACCCGGGTGCCCCTGGGCTGGGGCCAGGGGCCAGGCAAGGCCTGCCAGCGGGTGCCCAGGGTGGGCTTGGCAGAGCCCCTCTCCTCCAGCAGACCCTCTGCAACACATAGGCGAAGTGGACAGAAGAGTACGACCTTATATGTTGAAATATTCTTCATTCAACAACAAGCATACACCACCAGCAACATTTGTCCTTTATATTTATTAATGTACACACTCAATTAAAAAATAGAAAGATCAGCTCTGTGAAGAAAGACCAATCTACCCATTTCATAAGTCTTCCCTGTTATATATGTATTTTCATAAACTTCTGGTAAATGTTTACTCTGGAAAGATGCATTCCAAATACTTGTGAAGGCATCTCAAACAGCATCTCTATTATGTTCAGCAGAATATGCATTATATAGTCTTATAGACATGGAGGTACCTGCTCTTTCTCAGCCCTGTTCAGCATTGGGGCCTGAGAACACAGCAAAATAACCCTGTGTTGTCTTTGTTACACGATCAAATTCTCAAAAATTTTGCGAAGCAGCAAGTCACATTTAAAACATATAGACCAAAAAAACCAAACCTTGGTACAAACATTGAATTGACACCATAAACATGTACCTATTTAGAAGCAAAGTTTAACAGTCTTTTCCAATATTATTTCCTATTAGATCTTTGAACGACTAGAATTTTTAAAGTAACATTTTTCTGCAACTTCTTCAAAGAAACATGAAACGTTTCTGACCACTAAGATAAAGATTTATTGTTTTGCTTTCACTTTCCTTCTTGCATCCTTATGCTTCTTCCGGCATTCCTGAAAATATTTGAATTTTAACATCATATTATGAGAAGTTTCTAAATTCATCTCTTTGACTCAAACACTTTTTTTACATGCAGTAAAGTAACTGGTCCTGTACCATACCGAGATTAAGTAATTTACCTGACTGGACATCAGAACATGATGTTATACACACTTCTATGCTAGAAATTTTTAGTTCCCTGGTAATTATAAAGTTTCAAGCCCTTCTGAAAGTCCTGAATTAATTTTTAATGCAAATTAAGCAAATAAGCAGCCGCGTTCCCTCCTCATGCTGAGCTTTGAGCTGCAGTTACCAAGTAACAGATGTCAAAATACTCACCTCAAGCAATAATCTACGCCTGTCTTCCCAACCATCTTTTTCTTCACTGAGGTCTACTGATCTACAAAATAACTTAGGGCCCTCTGCACAAAACAAAGAACAAATTAACCCTTCTGAATATGCTGCTGTTTGTAAATCTCATGAGCAACACAGCAATAAAGTCAGAAGGCCTATTCTTGATATTCCTCTCTTGCCCCCACAACATGGTTGGCTCAAACAGAAATGTTACGTATTACAGCCTTGTTTACTAAGAAAAATTAAAGGCAGCAGCAGTTTTCCTTAATATGCTGAAACAGATGCTGTTTAACTGCAATTTGTATTTCATTAAAAGCTCAGCACCATTATCCCACGTCTCCCAAGAAAATTTATGCCTGCTTAAGGATTCAGAGCTCAATTTTAAGAGGCTCAATTTTAATCAGATAAGCTGGAAGATTACAGTACAATAACTGTATTAACACAGTAACTTTTACACACAGGTTTAATGATAGTTATCTAATATGTCTCAGGAGACAAACATTATTTAAGGCTGTCCTGATAATTTATTGTCAGCAATTGTTGTGGTGGCCTGTGGGTTGGCGTTTTTTTGTGGGTTTTTTGTTTCTTTGTTCTTTTATTTTGTTGTTGTTTGTTTTTAAACTATGAAATTCATTATATTCAGAAGAGAAACCTCCACATTATTTAGGATCAAGAACAATGTGGGCGTATGTGGCTGCTAAGAATATTCAATATTCTTAATAACACCAGAAACACAGAAATAAGTTAAAGATCATATATATATGCCTGAAATGATCCAAAATGTCTAGATAACTTGTCAAGTGATTTTTTTTTTTTTGGTATGCCCTACAAGACCAGCCACATATTAGGCAATTATTTGAAAATAGGAAAGCAAGATAGCTGTTCAGCATTTATTCTACCAGGACTTTCTCGTGGGATGTGCTACCACAATTCATACCGCAAGTAATGATGGAAAATAGCAATTTTATTTGTTTTTCTTAAACCTCTCATCTGTGTTTTAACTACAAAACACTAATAACTAGGCATTTTTTTCTTCTCATTGAATTTCAGTAAGAGTTAACAAGAAAGGGGTGAGTAAGTTCTGTTCTTACTTACCTCTTAGTCGTTCATCATCTTTGGAGAAGAAGAAAAATCTAGCACTTTCTGTCTGTGGTAAGGAGAAAAACCTAGACAAACACAAAGGAATTTTAGCATCATAAAAGTTACTGTCAAATTCTATTAACACAAGTTAAAGCTGTCATGGTTCAAAGAAATAGTCTGCATTGAAGAACATTACTCCACAGTAACCAAATATAGCCTTCTGTAAAAAAACGTTTTTAAGAAAACTTAATATATATTTGACTTTTGGCCAAACCCACTACCCAGTTAAGTTCTCATGCTTTGAACTAGAAACTCAGCTTTTATATTCAACTTCAAATCAAGTGTGGTATTGGGATTTTTGAATATTACATTCTGTGCAGCAAGGAATGGTTTCCTAAGACGACTTCCATTTTTCAGAGATGTGGAATGAAGAGGTTAGTTTCCCATGACCTGAGTGCTGCTATTAATTTTCTCATAGCATCAAACTACTAATCAAGTAGACCAACAGAAATATAACTTGCATTTCTTTGTCCCTTTCACTTTCTGATGCCTCTGGTTCATCACCACCCTCAGAACTGCTGTCTTGGAAACGTGGATCTTCTTGCCATGTGACTTTTACAGGTTTTATTGTTTCAAGTATGTAGGGCTCTGCAATAATATCACAATTAAAAAAAAAATAAACCAATCAGATTATTCACCTACTTGCCAGTAAAAATTTCAACTTCAGAATGAAATACTTGGAAAAGACAGATTTAGGAAGGACAGAAACCTCCCCTCCCAGGTTTTCTATCACCCTCTGGGCAGGTATGAATTTAGTTTGCTTTCTCATATGTCACAAATTCACCCTCAAAATTCACAACTAGTATCATCACAACATAGGGAAAAAGTGCAGGAGTCATTCTGAAGCTTGTTGTTAGGCTCCAGGGTTCTATCAAGTCACTCCAACCTAACTATCATTATCAACTGAGTTGGGAGTAATTGTGCCTATTCATATTTTTAGGTTGCAGAAGTTGGAATAAAAGCTTTCCTTCACTGTGAACTATCTTAATAAGTTCCTTCGCAAAGAAACTCATCATGCCTTAGCTTATTCTTTGTGTGTTTAAGCTATGTTATTTTCATGTATGTATTCCTGCCTATAGCATACACTGCAGTTGCCAAAAGCCCAGTTTACACACGGTAACTTAAACACGTACCTGAGCCCTTACCAAAAGGACTGAGGTTATGAACCTATGGTACCCTTTTCTTTTAGTGTATAAGCACAGTACCGGTCTGGATGACCAGACTAGAGAAGACAGCTCCTGTACTGCCTCTCTCTGGCAATATAAACCAGTTTCCAAACCCAAAAGTAACTAGACTATGAACCACGAACAGTATTTTATTCAAGAGAAAGATCAAAAATTCTACTTTGGAAAAAGTGAGCATTTGCAAGTTGAAATTGTCCACAAAACACCCACAGTTTGTGCTAAAAAAAAAAAAAAGACTATCCACATGTTCTCCCTTCATGGTTTCCACATGACACGCATGATCTTAGAATCACAGAGTCATAGAATAGTTTGGGTTGGAAGGGACCTCTAAAGGTCATCTAGTCCAACCCCCCTGCTGTGGGCAGGGACAGCTTCAACTAGATCAGGTCGCTCAGAGCCCCGTCCAACCTGACCTGGAATGTTTCCAGGGATGGGGCATCCACCACCTCTCTGGGCAACCTGTGCCAGTACCTCACCACCCTCAGCGTGAAACATTTCTTCCTTACATCTAGTCTATATCTACCCCCCTTTAGTTTAAGGCCATTCCCCTTGTCCTGTCACAACAGGCCCTGCTAAAAAGTTTGCTGCCATCTTTTTTAAAAGCCCCCTTTAAGTACTGACAGGCTGCAATAAGGTCTCTCTGAAGCCTTCTCTTCTCTAGGCTGAACAACCCCAACTCTCAGCCTTTCTTCACAGGAGAGGTGTTCCATCCCCCTGATCATTTTTGTGACCCTCCTCTGGACCCGCTCCAACAGATCTTAAGTCAGGTTAAACAAAAACAACAACAACAAAAAAAATCACAAAAATCACCTAAGCAACTGAAGTACGTACAACAGAGAGAGACTTATCTTTTTGTTTGTGTCAATACAGCAGCTAGCACAGTGGCCCTGTTGCCACCAAATAGGATTCTTATGCAATATAAACCAATAATTATTCAGAACAGCAAATATAAGACACAGTGCTCAAGTGTAGTTCTCACTGCTAAGAATTTTGTGAACTCTGAACTAGATCTCCGCTCAGACATTTTCCACTTTGTTCTAGAATTGTCTTACATATTCCGAAACCCGTATTACTGCATTCAGAAGACACTGAATACTTTCTGAAGTCAGCAAATGCGGGGGTTTGTTGTTCTTTTTTTTTTTTTTGTATTTCAGTTAACTTCACACAGTTTCTTTTATTTCCTACATTACTACTTATTAAGTGACTTGATTTCAGATTTTTTAATCTTGATTTCATAACATTTGATTTTATCTTAGGTTAGGACACCCCAATAATCATGTGTCATTCAGTTTCCATTTTCTAAAGGTACAATAATATAATTAAGTACATAATAAAATGTTCTTGGATCTTGGGGTCAACTCTAAGATTTTCTTTTGCTCATAATACTACCTTAATCGATACCCATTTTATTTAAAATCTTGTTGGTTTACATGAAACCTGATTTGACTTGTGTATCATCTTTTTCCCTGTTTATCTGAGAAATTTAGTGGATGACAAGTTTTTCCATCACTGTTCAAAAAACCAAATAATAGTTCCTTCTCAAAACATCCCTTTCAAAATTCCTGGGATGCAAGCATGAATTAACTGTGATTAAACTACAACAATCTTGGCAAGTGTAAGAGAAGATCATAATGATTTTGCGTAATTACTTTTGCCTCTGAAAATCCCCTGGATTCTGAATTTCTATACACTATATAAAAACTCTACAGTGCTTGACATAAGCTACTCATTAGAAATTGTACTATTAAGTATGTTCTGTTACCTTCTTTTATGCCCGACTCCTCCATGTCTCCAAAGAAGGAAAATGTGAAACCACTAGACTCTTGAGCTATGTTACTCCCAACGTTAGATCCCAAATGGTCAGGTGGGGTAGACTCCTCCTCATTGTCTTTGTCCCAGGGTATTTCTTCACTTTTTTCTGATTTGCTCTTTGAAGATCCAAACAACTCTTTTAAATTAACAGCAATATCATAATACATTTCTTTAGACACTTCAGGCAGTTTCTCACTCTCTTCCCTCTTCTTCTTCCTTTTAGCTTTACTGAAATGAGATTGTTAAAGGATAGTAACACAGCACATATATTTTTAAAAGAAAGATTCCCTAAGAGGAAACCTTGCTATTAATGTCTTCCTGAATTTATATAAGCACATTAATGAGTAGTTCACTTTTAAGGTTTGGGGTTTGTTTTTTGGGTTTTTTTTGTTTGTTTGTTTTTTGTTTGTATGTTTGTTTTTGGTTTTTGTTTGTTTTGGGTTTTTTTGTTTTGTTTTTTTCTTTTTTCTTAGCAATTCCAGGTTCTGGCAATAGGATATTTCCTATTGTCAGAAATAGGTTTATAGGGCAGCATGACTATCCTTTTCGTTTAGACTTTTGACCCATTTCTTTTCACCTCCCACAACGTACCCACCCTTTGAGGGTAAGCAGTGGGGAAACATCTGAGGTTTGACTCTAAAGGCAGGAACAAGTCTGCTTTATAATTAACCACATCCTGACTTTTCACTTAATATGTGATAGCATATAAATTAAGGTATTTAGGACTGATTTCTTTTCTGGCAAAAGAAATGTTAAGAGCTGGTATTTTTTTCCTCACATATTTGCAAATCTTAAAGTCTATGACTTGAAGCAAAGGGATAGCTTGAAGGTGAGAAAGGAAGACAGAAAATGGCATGCAAAGAGTAGATGGACTAGAAAGAAAAGATGACATTACATGGTGTTTTTAGTGGTCACAATTCTTATTATATCTTGATTCTAGCAATAAGAGAGAGAACTAAAGAAATAACAGAGCAGTCTGCATAGTTTCAAACTCAGTCTTCTGCTACAGCCATCTTTCCATGGGAAGAAGCATCACAATTATAGTTACCAAGCTGTAATATTACCTCTCTTTTTCTGTAGCACTTGGTTTCCTTTCAAAAACTGCATGGTCCTGTCTTGTGGGATCATAGCGGAGGGCATTAATATCTCTATAAAAATAGAAAGGAAAAGAAAAACCATGAGACATTCTAAACGCTCAACTGAAAGCTACCCTAAATATTACAGTCAGATTCAAATTCACATTGAATTCTTTACCAAAAAAGCTCCAAATCAATCCAAAACCTAACTGGCATTTAGAAAACACCTGCTAGCCAGTGTCTGGGCCAGGAAAACTTATAAACAGAAGTGGCTTTAATCAAATTGTAATATTTCATATAAAACATAGACCTCAACTTGTGTGTGTTATGCAGTAAGAGTAAGTTTAGACCTGTAGACCTTTTGAGGAGCTATATCAATATAGCTATCCATATCGATATATCTATCTATATCTATTTCTTCTAGTACCAAACATTGCATAAATTCAAATAGTCCAAGGGGAAAAAAAAAACCCCAACAAAACAGGAAAAAAAACCCAAACCCAAAACCCCATTATGCCCACCCTTTCAAAATTTAAACATTTTGGGGACTTTCAGCTAAAGCAGTCTAAAGTTTAGACTGACCCCAATACTAGTGTAGCAAAGCCCACGCTGCCTTATGGCAACGCAAGAAGGTAATCACTTATTTCCCCTCCTCTCCCTCAATTAATGCTTATGGCATAGATTAACTGCTTTTAAATAGTTACATACTGTATCATTAACTGGGTATTAGAAGACACTGTCATTCACAAAACTCTCCTAAGATGACCTCTGGGGTTGCACAGATTATTTCCCCCTCTGCTTAGTCTTTAGAAAATACATGAAAATTTATACAGAAGTCACAGAATTAAATATGATTGTGCAGCAGTCACAATGGTATTTAGCAGTCAGCAGTCAACCGATGCAACTCCAATAGTGACTGTCAGTAAAAATTTACTAATTGCACACTATTGCATTACCCTTAACACTACTAACTTCCACCAATTCAGTCCACAGACCAATTTCTGTTAAAGTGCATAGTTAAATGTCACAATACTTCCAATAGCACACTTCCAAACCTATCCCATCATCCTCTAATGAAGGTTAGAGCATGCCCAACAGCAACATGCAACAAATTCCTAATCTAATCAAGACATTTCTCAAAAGGAGAAACACAGATAAATGAGAAAAAAAAAAAAAAAAAAGAGATCACCACTGAAAAAGGAGTTTGATGCTAATCACCTGTAGGCCAGAAAAAAACAATAACCTTATTAACTGTTACGGAAGTTAGAGTCTAACTTACTGACCTACTGCCCAACTCACATGTTCTTTGTTTAGCCAACTTAAGTTTGTCTCCACAGAGAACAGAAATATATCTTACACAGGCAAGGACTTATTAAAATATTAATTTTCATAACCAACAATCCAATCATTCAAAGTCTACTAGAAGAAACTCAAGCAGGCATCCAATAACTTTTTCCCTAAAATAATGATAATTATTACCAATAATTACCAATTATTACCAATTGTATAATCTATTGGGACACTCAAGTTGGGAAACTGCATTAAAGGCTGCCTTCAAATGCATACAACAGAGAAGGAAATACTTTTCTCAGTCAGCTAGGCAGAAATCTTAGTTGTGAAACATTGGCAAAAATTAAGCCTTCCTAAAATTCCTTCTTTTCTGATAACAGATGATTCATACTTGAATTTCTTAGCACTTGTGGCTGTTTTAGTTGGCTTAGGGTGTTCCAGGTTGATATTCAAGAGGCTTCCCAGTATTTGCAGATTTTTCTTTTTCTCTGCAGCAAGCTCTTCTTCCTCATCTGCCTTCACGATGTTTGTCTCTGCTAAGAGAAAAATACATACATTATTTTTTCCTCGCTATGACCTGAATAAGTCTGTGATGTTTGATACATAACATTACTGTAGTACTAGAAGAGCTCATACATATCAACACGTCACTTCCTTTATTTTAAAGGTACTTAGAGGCTTTCTTCCTTGCACTGTAGAAAATCTTTGATAAGAAATATCATGGACATCTATTTCATGTGAAAGTCAGATCAATTATATAACCTGTTCCCTGCTTATATCACATAACTGTGCAACTAACTTTGCCACTGATAGATGCTGCACAGAAGATCACATTAAAGCAATGAAGGGAGTGGCAGAACTAGGCAAAAATTTAAGTTTCAGAAACAAATTCTGCATCTTGAAAACTAGGTTGACAATTTTGGTTTTGGTGGTGGGGGGGAAGAAATATTTAAAAATTTTTGCCTTTTTCAGCTTTTCTGCCTTCTGTTGTTTAAAAAAAGAATAAAATTTTTCTTTCTAAAGCTGCCAAATCAGCCGTGGACTGCAGGATGACTACAAAACAAACAGTTTAAGTGAATGTAACGGTCAAAAAGTTTATTTCAATGTCACCACTTATCCTGTGAAAAACATGGATAAACACATTCCGATATCATCCTGTATTAAAAAAATATTTTCAAGTGTCGATCTATCAACCAAGTACGTCTCATTCAGCTATTACAAATACTTTTGCAACATATACATTTAAGAAAACACAGCTACCAATATATACTAGGTACAGCCACAACAGCGTTGGGTTATTTTCTTTAAGGAGTCACCAAAGCAGCAAAAGAAGTCCATAAGTTGCTTCAAGCATCCAAAATTAAGGCTCCGTGATATAGCTCTATTACTATCATTAACCAGGAAATATGAGCAGGTTTACCTTCTTCTTCACTGTCACTTTCAAGGAATCGAGCATCCATGCGAAATCTTTCATCTGTGCCGAATCGCGACTGCAATTTCAAGAGCTAAACAAAATGAAATAGATCCTGTTAAGCGCTGGAGAAGAAAATCATCAAAATTCAGTAACTGTCTTTTGCTGTATTTATGGCAACATACTAATAAGCTTCAGCTCTTGATGCCTTTTCCAGAAATTTCTTTGTATTCAAAGATGACAACATCAGAGAAACTCCCCCCGCTCCCCAGCACACATCCTTTTCTCCGTGGCTACTGTTTCCTCTATTTAAGAGAATTCTGTTGCAAGTTTGTCAAAATCATATTCAGCAAGTATGGAAACCTACATGTTATGTTCTTCTGAAGTGGCATTATGGAGACTTAGAAGAAAACTAAATTACGGTAACGGCTTCACTCACTTTTTCACCAGCTTTGCCTTCAAACTGGGGCTTAATTTTGAATCTCTCATCGTCTGTATCATCTTGCTCATCTTCGCTGCTTTCAAACAGTCTGCCCGAAGTTTTAGGAGCAGATTCATCCTTTGTTAAACGAAAAGAAAATATAGAAAAGCAGCCGTTTACCTAAGTTTGAGAAAATAAATCAGCATCAACTTTGTTCACGTGCTTTCCAGTTCATCTGAAAAAGTGGATTTCTAGAACAACCAGCTCACTTGTTGATCCATGTGCTTCAAATCTTGTATTGTATACACACCTTATACAATTCTGGTTTACAGTTATTACTATTAAATTTTAGCATAGGCAAAATATTCATGTAGAGGGTAACCCAGGTTTTACAATATGAGAGAGTTAGGTATAAAAAAAACAACTTCCTGATTATGTCAAGGGAGATCAATTTAAAAATATCAATGTCTAATTATACCCTTTCTGAACAAGCCTCATTTATGGTATAAACTCTAGGACGTAGCTTAAGTCAGTTGATAAATATCAATGATTACAAAGGATAAGCACTCCATGGCTTCGAAACAATTTTCCATAGAATTAGAGGTTCTTTTCAAGAAAAGGAAAAATACAGGGCAGAGATTCTAAATACAGGGTAAGAGATATATATGTAAAAAAAAGTGCTAAATGTGAGGAAAAGTGAGAAAAGGTTTTAATTAAACAGTGAGAACGGTCCTAATCTTACTACATTTATGAAGAAAGAAACCAACAAAAGCAAAACCAATGGCTTAAAGCTTTAGCAGAGATGTGACTAAAAAAGTGTGATGATACAAGAAGTTCTATTCCAGAAAAAAGTACTTAATTGTGCTGAAAGTATGGTGGTAAAATCCTGGCGAGTCTGCTAAATAAAGTCTCAATTAGGTAAGGCGTAAAGAGGAAGTCCCACACAACTTCTCCGGACCCTAACATCACTTTAAAAACAAGGCACTGCATTAATACAGATTCTTCATCCACAGTGTTGGAAAGAGCAGAGAGTCCTTAAGCCAAATCTCCTCCCCTTCCTTTGACTAAAAGCAGCGAAATTTCAAAACTAATTATGTGTAAGCCCTATAACTTAAACATTCTTTTTCTTTTAATCGAAGTTAGAATATCTTTTACACAAATCTCAATCTCCTTATAAATTCCCCAAGTTCTCCAGCTTTATCAGATGCATGGTTAAGTTCTCTGAAACCTGTTTCATGCTAGCAAAAAAAGAAGAATCATTGACATTAATTCAAACCTTATCTACTTTTTTCCGTCACTTCACTATGACAAATAGTCTTCAGAATAAAAGGCACAGTCATATTGATATGGAATTAGCCTACAGAATACTGGACTTTTTCCCCAATAACACTTACTTCTTCGTGCATATTTCCCAAACTCGCATCTTTCTTCAACATCTCATCTACTTCAGCTTCACTTTCCACATCTGAATTGAATACGATGTGTTTATGTTTGCCTGCTGGCTGGCTATCCTACGTAAGAGTGAAACTGTTAAGTCAAACATATCAAATAATTGCTACAGTCATACATAAATATCTAAAAGACATTTCCATGACACGAAAGGAGGAATCTACTATTCCTCTTGCAACTCTAGAGACATTCCAGGAATAAGGTACACATCATTTTGTATACACTCAAAAGACAACTGGCAATGCAATCAGAAATTCCAGAGTATGATTTTAAAATATCTTAAACCACATCTCTTAATTCCCCTTTTTCTTTTACTGCATACTATTCAGATAGAAGTTGAGAGCGTAATTACCAGATTTGAAAGAGCTCCTTGAATGAGTTTCTTCTGTAATTCTCTCTCTTTCTGTCTCTCTTCTAGAGCTGCCAGCCTCCTCTGGTTATCCTGCAACTGCTTCTTTTTTGTATTAGGTTCCTTTGAAGCAGTAGCATGAAGACAAAGCTCCTTATTTTCCAGAAGGCTTGTCTTCCCATTCTCACATTTAGTAGCTTCACATTCTGGATTTTTATTGCTTACATCCCTCTTCAATTTTTTTGAAAGCAGTTTTGGGCTTTTCAGTTGTCGTTTAACATGTTTCTGTGACACTGCAGCATTACTATCCATGTCACTGCTCTCATCTTCGCTCTGATCAGTACTAGGAACAGCATCTCCGTGCTCTGAATTTTGATCTTGCAACAAACTCGCATCTTTGCTCTTTCCTTGTAAACGTGGCCAGGAAACAGGCTGATCACTCTCATCTGCTAAGGAGGCAGCATCTGACAATTCCCTACGCTGCTCACAATGCATATTTTGTCTCTTTTTACTGCTGACTTCAAGCGAATACAGTGGATGGTTCTTAGGCTGCCTTTTAGATGACTCCTCCCCACAATAAGAAATACAAGCTTCAAGACCTAGACTTTCTACAGACCTCTTCTTTAAACCAGTGCTGTCCTTAGTTAACTCTTTTTCACAAAGGGACCCCATTCCTCTGAAGGGCTGATATTTCAAACGTGTATTATTTTGTCCCTTGGAGGTTTCCTCATCAGCATTCTCCTCCCCCGCTAAAATTGCAGCAACTACATCTTCAGGACAGATACATTTTTTTTTAACTGCAGGGTGAAACTTAGTAAGTTTTGTTGTATTTACATTACCCTTAGAATTTTCCTCAACACTGCGCTGACTAGAACTCTGTGTACTGTCTGATTCTTCTACCGGTGTCCCAGTGTTTTCAGTAGCTAATGCTTTTAAGTCATCTAATGTAAGGTCTACGCGATAACAGTTTTGCATCATGGATTCATAATCAGAACTGATTTCAGACTCCCCTTTCTCAGGCTCTGAATAGGAGCTTTCACTATCGCTTGTCTTTGTTGTACTGTTAACTGCTGTACTCTGCAAGGCAGCAATTTTGGATTTTTTCATTTTTCCTTTTCTTTCAACATATTCTTCTCTTAAATTGTGAGTCTTCAGTGAGGAGTCATTTACCAAATCACATTTTTTGTTAGTTAATATTTCTTTATTTTCCACCTTCACCTGTTTAGAATCTTCTAAAATTGCAGTTTTCCTGCTACTTAGATCTGGAGTTTTGCTTTCAGCAATAATTTCATCTGTATCTGCTGAATCATAACCATTATCGCATTCCACAGTGTCTTTCTCTCTATAAATTCCTTTGATAGCTTTCTTCATGGCATCTGGATTGCTTAAGGACCAGTGACTATTGTATTTTAATTCAAAATTATCCCCAACAATTTCCAAGTGGTCACTTTCAGTCTCAACATTTTCAGCTTTCTGTATTTCTACCTCTTTCTTTAGCATTGCTCTGATTTCCTCTTCAGAATCAATGTCATTGTCAGAAACACTCATATTATTTTGAGCTGTAAGTCCAGAAGCATTGCTTTTATCCGATAACAAACCTCTCCCTGATATTTTACTATTAAGACTGCTTGATGGAGGCAATTTAGACTTCTCACAGGATTTGGATTTTGATCTTTGATCTAGCTGTGATGAGCTTGTGTTTTTTGAACGTGACTGGCACCCAGAAGAGCAAACTACTGCTCCATTCAGAGCCTCACTGCCCAGTTGCCTCAGTTTTTTAGGTGGCTTCTTAGTTACAGGGAACTCTCCTTGCTGCTTCTTGTTTATGCTGTCATCTCTCCCTTCCAAGTGCCAAGTAAGCTCGGATATAGGAACTACATGTGTCAAGTCTGGCTCCAGCTTTCTAAGGTTATGGCAGTATTTTGATGGGTCATATTTCACAATGTTAGTCTGAGTTAAGGAATTATAACAACATGATTCTTTCAGCAAGCAGACTTCCAATCTTTACTAACAGGCTAAATTCTGCATGAAAGGACAACGAAGAGTCCTTTTCAACGTTATGACCGTAAGCCTTCAAGCAACTGATCTGCTGTCTAAAAAAATTACTAAAATCACACACTGCAAGATTTACTTAGGGGATTCAGTAAATCAAATATGACATAGTAGTCAACATTAAGACTGTTAAGCAAATGTTTCCCCATATGATGAAAGAAAGAAAGGAATTGTGCCTATGCCCAACCAATAGGAAAAGGATATTTTATTTTTTTGTTGACTCCTAAGGTGCAGGATAGGCAAGACTCTGCCGAATTTACCAACAACCCATTTCTAAAAGAAAAGAGAAATAATCAGCATTAAACAAAGAAGGAATGGAAGTAACCCTGGAATAAAACAAGATGTATATACTTTGAGAACAGAAACCCTAATAAAGAACCATCTGTGACTAATTCTTTTTTGTTTACTCTCTTAACTGAGATACATTCATACTGTGCAACTTAGCCAGCTTCCTTCTCAAAAAAAGAACAAACCAAAACCGACCAACCAACAAACCAAATTTCTACAACCTGCAAATAAGAGTGACAATAAAGAACCGAATTTCTTTACAAGTACTATTTTTAGTACAAGGCTTCTGGTTTATGAATTAACAGTGGTAACTATACAGCCAGTATCACTATTATTTTGCCCTTTTCCCCTTTCCCACTGAAAAATTACCCCCCCATCACCCTCCAAAAACATTCTGTGCTTAGCAAATAATTTTGAAAACTTTGTAGTATATATTATTTTTTGTTGCCTAAATTTGCATGTTCAGTGCTTTTATTCTGTCTTACTTTTGTAAGCACGTGTAGACCCTGATCCCGAATGTGCCGAAGCACAGAGATTAGTTCTCGACAACCCAGCCGTCAAAAATGTCTATGCTGTATAAAAATAAGACACACGTTCCCTTTACATGCTTTTAAGGGTGACACGAAGATATTCCCAACATAAACGAGTAACAAAGCATTTACTAATTTAACACGACAAGAGAGAACAGTATGATCAAGATTATTTCCAATCATTACAAAGAACAACAGGAGCATTCTACATGTCCACACATAAGGTATCTCTTTAGACTACTTTTCACAAGTTGGACCGTCACACTTAATAAGAGTTTATTTACTTAAAGCATAAAGATTTGACATAAATTTAGGTGTAGTAAACTTGTGCCCGATTCTGGTTTTTGTTTCATTTTAATTCTCTATACATCTACCCCACCATACCTTATGGTCTGGCACCTCTGTACCTGGTACTGCTCTCATGTGAAAGTCTACAACTCCAGCCTTTTTCAGTGATTCTAACAGACATGCTTTGTCATTTCTCTGTGGCTTTTCTTTCTGCAGCTTTGCTTCCTCCCTCTCCATGGCGAGCCTGTACCAAAAAGTACATCATATGTGAAAAAAGGTCTGCCTGTGTGCTAAATTACAGCTGGCAGTGACCCTCTCCCACAGGCCAGTAACCATTCACTACTTAAGGAATTAACACATCTGCTACCTTTAAGGGAATAATGATGCAAAACATGTTGTATCTAATATGCATCAACAGTCCACCAATGCCAATAAAAACTAGAAAGGATAAGAGCGTCGCAGATGAAAGCACAGCCATAACGTTAATTGCTAAAGTTACCCTTTTTCTGTTTATCAACAACATACATTTTTAAAATTGATTTTTACCTCTGCAAAAAGCTTTCTTTGGCCAACTCAATTTGCAGTGTCCCCCCTTTCCATTTTGTTTTATTTAAAACTGACATGCCTGTAAAACAAGGAGACGGGAAATTAGTATTTTCTACATTAAAAAAAGACACCTTAGACTTCACTATGCCTCCTTCTTTGATAGTTTGAAGTTTCTTTAGCATGATCTTATACTCCATTACTCACCTGATTTAAGTTTGTATATGAAAGGTCCAATGCCCTAATCTTACGCAAGAAGGTCTACATCCAAAATTAAAGTTCGGACTTCATGAGAGTCATTCAAGTCCGTATGGTTCAGTTCAAATACAAACCTGAGAATTCAGATACACGTACCCTGAAGTTTCTATACTACTGTCAGACAGGCTCTTCTCTACTTAAGTTCTTCCGTACTTTGAAAAAAACAGTTAAAGAGTACTGAAAACCAAAGGGAAAAGTGTTGTACTTAGAACTTCGGGAAGTTAAGTATCAAGGGCTGCGTTAGCTTTGAGTCGCTCTCCAACAGCTTTCCTATTCCTAATGGCAGCATTCCCTAGATAAAAGGGCATATTACCAATCTGTCTCTTCAGGTATAGGTATCTTCACCTGCCATTTTGCTGCTACATATTACACAGGTGGTTTTATAACCCTGCCAGTAGTTTCGTAATCCAACTACTCTGGGATTTGTAAAATTGTTTTAACAGAAGCATGCTTTACGTAAACTCTCCTTCTGGGTTTCCTCTCACGTCAAGTCACTTCTAATGTTTTATGGACCTGATGAAAGCGTTTGAAGCACATTTCCTACACCTTTTCGTAAAAGGGTTAGAACAAATTCCTAAATCACCTATTTCAGTCACAAGGAATCTTTTTAATCTGCTTACATCTACTTACTGAAAACTCCAGTAAAGCGACTTCCATAAAATTGCAGCTTAAAGAAAATGGAATGAATATGACAACAGAATGAAACAGGGTCTACCTTGACCACATCCTGATTTGACATTACGTGCATTATCAGTAATGCAACTTGGCTCAAAAACATAAATTACTTTAAAAAAAAAGTACTTACACTTTCTAAGATCTGCATCAGAAATGCTGACACTGATGTAAGCGAAAGTTTTCATAGGGTTCCCTGCTCAATGATAAACATTCAGTTAATTTCTATATAGTATCAGTGTTTCCTTTAAAACTGGAAATTAAGCTATTTCCTGAAAATAACGTGTCTCTGAAGCAAAAATTCCATTTCACACAGCAAACTGAAAAACAATTCACTTTTAAAGGATGGTGCAAAACGGTTACCCTGATCGTCTTTTCTGGTAATAATCTCTGCATCCAAAACATGCCCAAACTTGCCAAATCTTTCTTGCAGTTCAGCCTTAGAAACCGTATGGCCAAGCCCTCCAACATACAAGCGTTGTGAAATTTGTTTCTTCTCCATGTTGAAAAGTCAAGCTGTCACACCTGTAACGCACACTCTCTTCTTCTGCAAGAAGATAACAACAGATCGCTAACACTGACATCGTAGGCGTTAACGCAATCATAATACCAAATTATGGAACAAATCGTTCCACCAGAAGACCTCCACAAAGAACCTTTTGAGAAGAGCGCTCCCTTGCTTCGCACTAGGTTACACGCTCTGCTCCGGCCCAGTGCCAGTAAACACCGCATTGCTACAAGTAACCAGGATTTAGGTGTTGGGGTTGGTTTTTTGTTTTAAAACCGTGAAGCATATGACTGGGTGCACGACGAGGAGGTTAAACAGCTCTTAGCAATATACGCCTTTCTACGCGAGGCGGGGGGGGAGAACGCGAGCGAAGCGGGGGAGCCACCCACAGCCCCAACTCCCGCCCCCCAGGAGAGGCCGAGAGCCCCCGGGAACCGCCATCCGCGAAGGGACGCTACTGCTCTCCCTCACCACCGCCATGTGCGATCCTCGTAGCGCCACTCAATTTATCTTCCCCCTCGCATCCCTTCCTAGCGCCCACTCGGAGAAAGTGTTCCGGCTCCTGGGGCCGTTGGATTCCGATCGTCTCCTCGTCTCTTTCGGGTTCCTGTTTCCGGCCGGTCAAGTGTGATGGGAACACACGGGGTGGGTCTTGTGACCGCGGACGGTTTGGGCGTAACTAGCCAGGAAGAAAGGTGGGGGGATTTTCCGCAAGGCATAAGCAAAAAAAAAAAAGGAACTCGCTAACCAAATAACGCTTTTGCTATCCATCTCGAACAATGATCTCAGCAACCGCCCTTCAAGCGGCTCTGTTGTTTCGCGAAAGGGGAATGAAGGCGCGGCCGGCGCCCCCTGCTCAGGCAGCAGCTGTGGTAGCGCCCAGGCCCGCAGCGGGCTGGTTGGGCGCGCGGTTCGAAGGCGCGGGACGCGCGCGGCGGTGGGGCCGGCTGTGTCTCTCTCTCTCCCTCCCTTCCTTCTCTCAGCGCCCGGCCGCCTCTCTCCTCAGCGCCGGCCCTCCGGGCGTCGGGTCTGTGGGAGCTCCTCCGCTCGCTGGGGCTCCGGGGGCGGGTGGGGCTGTCAGGCTGCTCTCCTTGGGCGCGCGTTGTGCCGCCGGGGCAGTCTCTGGCACCTGTGAGCCTCAACCCGTGTCTTGGGGCTAGCACCGGCTCTCTGAGTCGTGTTTCTAGCTGTTACCTTGTGAGATTTGAAGGCTAGAAGCAAAGCAACGAAACACAGAACCCCACCAGCTCGTTTCTCGCAAACTCTCAAATGCTCTTCCCAGCTCTTCTTGTGGCAGCATAAAAGCAAATGCTTAGGGGTGTGTACGGGCAGGTACGTAGAAATGTAAGATATTGACCGTTAATGCGTAAATATATATATATGTGTGTGTATATGCTTAGGGTGAGGAAAAATGAGTGGTTGATTGTCGCTAAATTTATGTTTAATTGAAAGTACGTACGGGTATTTTTTTCTGGAGATAATGCTCTTTGAAGTTATGAATAGTCTTTGAGTCTTCTGCAGTTTATTAAATCTATTTAACTTTATTGAGTTAAAATAGCTGTAAGGAATGTATGTGTTGTGTTACTATCTTCAAAACAGCCAGGTGTTAAAAGAGGAATTAGCTAACAACCTAGGGTAAAGTTGTGGCTATTGTAATGTTTTTCTTTTTCCCAATGTACCCTTATGACCAAAACTTTCTTCAATGTATCCATTTAAGAAAAAACAAAGCTAATAGGATGCATTAAAAGTTGGAGAACTATTTCTTGTCCCCATTGATCTTGTTTGTTGTCATACATTGCATAAAATTGCTTTAAAATTTCAGAGGAGGTCAGGACTAGGCACAATCTCAGAGATTCTTTAATTGCATATACTTTCTTTATTCACTAAATATGTTTTTAACGCAAACCATGTTTTGAATGTTGTTTTCTTATATGTGTTATTCAGGTGCTGTTTCTTTTTATTGAACCATGTTAGTGTGGATCTTGCAAATACAGTAGGGGTTGTTTAAAAACACGTGTAAAACTAGACTTTTTTTTCTTCTTCCTGGTTGAAAGTATTAATACATCAGTATTGAGCTGCATAATGTTCTCCACTGTCCTTTGAATGTGTCATGTCTAGGCTGAATGTCAGATTTTTTTTTTTTCTTAAAATTGATGTACGTTTATTTTGAATTATTTGTGAAACATGGTGATTTCTTTGTGTCTCTTTACTAGTGTTTACTTGAAAGGCAGATTATGCTATGGTGTTAGTAGGAACAGCTGTGCTTTATTTGATCAGGTGGATTGTTAGGTGAATTGGTCAAAGCTGGATGCAGTTTATGTATCTGATTAGGGTTACTTTCTATCTGCAGAACAGCTTGTTGTTCTATTACAGCAAATGTGAAACAGCTGGATATGCTCCTGGATGAAATCATGATTAGTTAAAAGGATTCTTAAAGAAAGCCTTTGACTACATTAGATTCCTGATTTAACTTCTGTATTTGGAGGCTATGCAGTGATCTGTGTCTTAAAATTGGTTTAATAACTACATTTGGACTCAAGGAATTAAGTCTTTGAGGAACTAATAAAACAAAACTACATTTTTTTTTCAAAATTGTTATCTATTTTAGAGAAAACTTTTTTCTTCTTTTATGTAAAGTCAGAAATTTGTTCTTTGTCACATTCTTGCTGGTATCTAGTAGCTTCCTGTATTCACTGGAAGTAGGATCTTTCCTGTTCATGATGCTTTTAGCAGACTGAGTTACCATGTTTCTTAGGAAGCTTTGTTACATTCAGAATTATGGAAAAAGTGGCTTTTCTGCTTTTCTAGTGTCTACTTGCAGATGAGTGTCTTTCTAAGTGGACTTTCTAGGGTTTAAATAGGAGTTACATTGATGACAGAGTACTGTAGTATTAAGAGCGGAGTTTTGCTGAAAGCCTAATTCTCTTTTCAAGTTGGTGACAGAATTCCTGTCAAATTTGGTTGAGGATCAAGGTTTATATGTTAGTTTAATCTTCCATAGCAAACAGGAGTGTTTGACACTCCAGAATTCTTTACGGAGGTATAAATTATTATACTTGTCAAAGCTATCTGGGATATTTAAAAATTGTATGTACCAATTCTTCAGTTTTCAGAAGTCATAAAATATAATAGAACTGTCTCATTTTAATTTCTTAAATTAATTCCTTGGATAAAAATAATTTTATTTTGAAAATGGATTTTTTTTTTTTAATTTGGCCTAAGAAATATACTTATTTTGTTTTATCTAGTAACATTGATTCTGAGAAATGGACAACAGCATTTGTCAAGTTTATGAAGATGAAATCCAGTCACTGGAAGAAGAAATTAAACTATTGGCTGAAAAGTATGAAGATAACCAACAAGAATCCACCTTTTTTTCTGACGAGGAGATATTAATGTCAATGTATGCCTTTTTTCACATGTTGGATTAATAGTGTTTCTTCGTCAAAATTGTTCAGGATAAGCTTTTGCCTCTATGTTAGGACTTCCCTTATGTTATTTTTACAGTGCTGATCTTTGTTTAGGATGTGGGCTATATATGGTAAAAGATTACAAATAATAAATAGTTGATCTCTTTTTAGTGCCTTCTGTTGGTAGTTTGGGGGGTTTTTTTAGGATTTTGTTTGTTTGCTTTTTTTTTTTTTTAAAGGCAGTCTTAGTGGTCGGAGCATGATATCAGGTGTGTTATTGTGCGGGCCCTGCAAAGTTGTTGACTGCAAAAGCTGTGTTTTCCATTATGCACTGTGAAACAGCTCAGTGCACATTTACTTAAAAAAAAAAAAAAGTGGGCGGTACTGGGGACATGTGCAGGTGTGACTAGTTATATGCTAAAGAAGTGCCATGTTAGGGCTTTTTATTTCCATTATTTAACTGATATTCCATAGTAAATGTACACTCCATAGATAAAATAAGCCATTTAAATGAGTAAAGGCATCACAGCTCATTTCTGTTGTACGTTCCTCGAAATGGATACTTACATCTCAAGACATACCATAAAGGCTGTGTCTACCTGGCAGTGAACATAAAGTATTTATGTAAGTCAGAATAGTTTACTGTTCCTAGTATATGATCCAACTGAAATTTGACTCATTGAAAACTAATCTTGGTCTGAAAATCATCAGATCGCATTACAAATGCCTTTTATTTAATGGTATTGCTGTACTGATGTGACAAAACATGTTCTTATGTCTGGGTCTTTTGCCCTTTTGATTTTTTTTCTTTTTCAATTCTAGAAAATCATTCCAAAGAGAATTTCAGGGACAATCTAAGGGACATGAATCTCCATCAGACCTGAAAGCTCAACTTGAAAGTCTAGAAACAGATCTTTCATTTTTAATGAAATTTACTGGTATTCAGTTCACAAGTCATTCCAAGAAAACAGTGGAAAAAAGTAAGCATTTTTATGCCCTTTACTGGTGCTATACTGAGCACACTGTTTCGGTTCATTACATTTGCAAATGCATGTTGTAATTCTACTTTCAATGTTAGCAGAAAGACAATTATTTTGAAATACAATAGAATTTTCTTTATTGACAAAACAGTTTCTGAGTAAATACAGTACTTTGCGTAGTGGGAAAGTGAAAGACCACTGTGAAGTTGTTTTGGTGGTCTTTTTAACATGTTTAACTTGACTTCTTTATTGATATGATGGATGGTATCAGTTGGTACTTTAAATATGAGTAACGGAAGAAATGCAATAATTGTTGAATAGAATTATAATCAAGTATTTTGTTAACTTTATTTTATAACAGCTACAAACAGAACAGTGCAGAAGCACAGATTATCAGGGAATTGCCACTCCCTGTCTTTTCAGTTGGAATTCCAGCTTCTTGAAATGCAGGTAAGGATGGATGTATGTTTAAAAAATCCAAAACAACCAAGCAAAACTTCAAATGGACAAATGTCAATACTTCCTTTTCCAGCTGAAACCTTCAACTGGTATTTTGTCATTTTGATTGCCTGAGTCTCCTTAATCTAAGCCTCAGTGGGTTGTTTTCACTCTATAACAGCTGGACCCAACTTCTGAATTCCATGCGCATCCAAGCAAAATAGTTCTGAAGGTCAGGTTCAACATTCAGTCACAAAATTCTCATCATGTTCTCCTATAGTCAGATATCTTGTTCTGGAGACAGGAAAATTCCAAACCTTACCTCTCTTGAGGAAACTGAGGAAAAGCTAAAACACTACAAACTTGAACAATTGTGGTGGTGTGGGTGTTTTGTGGTTTTTTTTTTTTTTTCTTCTTTGGTTATGTTTCTATTCTCTTGGCTAGTGTGACTAGCCGTTACCTCATGGGACTGCACAGAATTTACACTAATGATTACAGGTTTTTTGCAAGGAAGCTCTTTCATAAGAATCTATTCTTAGCACAGAATTCAAAATGATAAGCAGTGGAAAACAGCTTCTACCCCAATTTGTAATAATGTACCCCAATTTGTAATAATTTTTTAACATCAGGAAATTTCCTTCTCAAGAAAACTTGATTTTCAGCTCAGCTTTAAAGGTTTTTTTAAATTGAATGTGGTTGGACCTGATAGTATTAAAAACTGCCTTGCTATGTAAAGATGTCCTTCCTAATCTTAAGAAAAGCCATGTTATGAATTTAGGAAATGAGTATTTAGATAGTCACATGTGGATTGCATAATTTGAAACTGCAGGAGTTCAGCTGAATGAGGTTATTCTGCAGCCTCTTAAGTCCATGCATGACTTTAAACTTGTGGTCCTAGTGATATCATTTTACCATTTGCTTGTATAAAACTGCATTTAGCTTTGAGCATGGAAATAGCCAGCATCAATCATGTGACTTGGTTGGATTAATGGGTTTTTTTTCTCACCTGTATGCTCCTGCAGAATTATGACATCTTTTAGTGTCAATGGAGCTCAGATGAGTAACGGGATGTTAAGTTTATTTATATAGTGGCATTGGTGATGCTTAAATCTACTACATCACTAGATGGCAGCACTTGTCTACGTAATGCCTAAAACTTGTACTATTTCACCGCTGATGACATACACTAGAGTAAGTGATACACAGAATATCAAGTGTATATGTTTAAAAAAAAAACAACACTTCAGTTGAAAAAACATAATTTTAGTTAATTTTTTGCATGAACTAATTTTTTTTTAAATAAAAATACATGGCACCTGTAACTTACAATTTAATATGCAGTGCAATTTACCTTAAGTTAATAAACTTTGCATTGCCAATATTATATGCATTTGTATGGTGTGGGTTGTGGACATGTTCTGGAAGATGGTAAATTAGTTAAGCAGACACCAATGAAGAGTACAGTTTTTAATTATGCCATAATATACAGGTTTTGTTTTTTATTTTTGGTGTTACATACCCAAGTCAAGAAGTAGAATCATAGAATAGTTTGGGTTGGAAGGGACCTCTAAAGGTCATCTAGTCCAACCCCCCTGCCGTGGGCAGGGACATCTTTGACTAGATGAGGTTTCTCAGAGCCCCGTCAAACCTGACCTTGAATGTTTTCCAGGGATGGGGCATCCACCACCTCTCTGGGCAACCTGTGCCAGTGCCTCACCACCCTCCGCGTAAAAAATTTCTTCCTTATATCTAGTCTATATCTACCCCCCTTTAGTTTCAAGCCATTCCCCCTTGTCCTACCACAACAGGCCCTGCTAAAAAGTTTGTCCCCATCTTTTTTATAAGCTCCCTTGAAGTACTGATAGGCTGCAATCAGGTCTCTCTGAAGCCTTGTCTTCTCTAGGCTGAACAGCCCCAACTCTCTCAGCCTTTCTTCATGGGAGAGGTGTTCCATCCCCCTGATCATTTTCGTGGCCCTCTTCTGGACCCGCTCCAACAGGTCCGTGTCTTTCTTATGCTGAGGGCTCTAGAGCTGGACGCAGTACTCCAGGTGGGGTCTCACCAGAGCAGAGTAGAGGGGCAGAATCATCTCCCTCGACCTGCTGGCCTCGCTGCTTTTGATGCAGCCCAGGATATGGTTGGCCTTCTGGGCTGCGAGCGCACATTGCTGGCTCAAGTCCAGCTTTTCATCCACCAGTACCCCCAAGTCCTCGGCAGGGCTGCTCTCAATCCCTTCATCCCCCAGCCTGTGTTGATACCAGAGGTTGCCCTGACCCAGGTGCAGGACCTTGCACTTGGCCTTGTTAAACCTCATGAGGTTCACACAGGCCCACTTCTCAAGCTTGTCCAGGTCCCTCTGGATGGCATCCCCTCCCTCTGGCGTGTCGACCGCACCACTCAGCTTGGTGTCATCTGCAAACTTGCTGAGGGTGCACTCGATCCCACTGTCTATGTCATTGATGAAGATACTAAACAGTACCGGTCCCAATACGGACCCCTGCGGGATGCCACTCGTCACCAACCTCCATCTGGACATTGAGCCGTTGACCACTACCCTCTGGATGTGACCATCTAACCAATTCCCCACCCACCGGACAGTCCACCCATCAAATCCATACCTCTCCAGTTGAGAGAGAAGGATGTTGTGGGGACTGTGTCAAAGGCCTTACAGAGGTCCAGACAGATGACATCTGTAGCCCTTCCCATGTCCGCTGATATAGTCACTCCATCATAGAAGGCCACTAGGTTGGTCAGGCAGGACTTGCCCTTGGTGAAGCCATGCTGGCTGTCTCGAATCACCTCCCTGTCCTCCATGTGCCTTAGCATAGCTTCCAGGAGGATCTGTTCCATGGTTTTCCCAGGCACAGAGGTGAGACTGACTGGCCTGTAGTTCCCCGGGTCTTCCTTTTTTCCCTTTTTAAAAATGGGGGTGATGTTTCCCCTTTTCCAGTCAGTGGGAACTTCACCAGACTGCCACGACTTCTCAAATACGATGGATAGTGGCTTAGCAACTTCATCCGCCAGTTCCTTCAGGACCCACAGATGGATCTCATCCATCTTCAGGTGCCTTAGATGGTCTCGAACCTGATGTTCTCCCACAGTGGGTGGCTCTTCATTCTCCCAGTCCCCACCTTTGCCTTCTGTGGCTTGGGCGGTGAGGCTCGAGCACTTGCCAGTGAAGACGGAGACTCAAAAAAGTCATTGAGTACCTCCGCCTTCTCCATATCCCGGGTAACCAGGTCTCCTGTTCCGTTCCGGAGAGGGCCCACATTTTTCCTCGTCTTCTTTTTATCCCCGACGTACCTATAGAAGCTTTTCTTGTTGCCCTTGATGTCCCTGGCCAGATTTAACTCTATCAGGGCTTTAGCTTTCCTAACCTGATCCTTGGCTGCTTGGACAATTTCTCTGTATTCCTCCCAGGCTACCTGGCCTTGCTTCCACCCTCTGTAGGCTTCCTTTTTGTGGTTGAGTTTGTCCAGGAGCTCCTTGTTCATCCATGCAGGCCTCCTGGCATTTTTGCCTGACTTCCTCTTTGTTGGGATGCATCGCTCCTGAGCTTGGAGGAGGTGATCCTTGAATATTACCCAGCTTTCCTGGGCCCCTCTTCCCTCCAGGGCTCTGTCCCACGGCACTCTACCAAGCAGATCCCTGAAGAGGCCAAAGTCTGCTCTCCTGAAGCCCAGGGTAGTGAGCTTGCTCTGCGCCCTCCTCGGTGCCCTCAGGATCTTGAACTCCACCATTTCGTGGTCGCTGCAGCCCAGGCTGCCCTTGAGCTTCACATTCCCCACCAGCCCCTCCTCGTTGGTGAGAACAAGGCCCAGCATAGCACCTCTCCTCGTTGGCTCCTCTACCACTTGGAGAAGGAAGTTATCATCGACGCATTCCAGGAACCTCCCAGGTTGCTTATGCCCTGCCGTGTTGTCCCTCCAACAGATGATATCGGGGTGGTTGAAGTCTCCCATGAGGACCAGGGCTTGTGAGCGTGAGGCTGCTCCTATCTGTCTATAGAGGGCCTCATCCGCTCGGTCTTCCTGGTCAGGTGGCCTGTAGCAGACCCCCACCGTAATGTCACCTGTCCCTGCCTTCCCTTTAATCCTGACCCACAAGCTCTGGGTTAGCTCCTCATCCATCCCCAGGCAGAGCTCCATGCACTCCAGCTGGTCATTGACATAGAGGGCGACACCCCCTCCTCGTCTCCCCTGCCTGTCCTTCCTAAAGAGCCTGTATCCCTCCATCCCAACACTCCAATCATAGGAGCCATCCCACCACGTCTCCGTGATGCCAATAAGGTCGTAGCCCTGCAGGCGTGCGCACGTGTCTAACTCCTCTTGTTTATTCCCCATGCTGCGTGCATTTGCATAGAGGCATTTAAGTTGGGCCCCTGATGAAGCTGTCTTACTGGCTGGAGTTCCTTTGTGCTGCTCTTCAGGCGCTCTCCTGCTGACCTGTGATCCTTCTCCAGGCTCTGGGCATCTATTGCTGGCCCTGGCATCAAACTGGTAGGAGTGGGATGGATTGAGGTTCCCCTCCCCTGGCATCTCTAGTTTAAAGCCCTCTTCACCAGCTTGGCAAGCCTATGACTGAAGTACACTTACTGTTTCAAACACAGACTAATTTCTGTTCCTTTACTCAGTTTTTGTGATTGTATATGAACTTGAATGTTATTAAAATTTTTGCATTTACTTAAATGTTAGTGTTTTAGCTGTTGTACAAATCATAATGTAATGGTTTTGTTAGAGTTGTAAAATACAACTATTGTGTACAGTTCTGTATTTGAATTTTGTTAGAACTGTTCAAATAGATTTTGAGAGAATTTAGTAGTTCAAAAATTCAGGCTTAAGGATTGTATTTTCAAGATACACAGTTTTGTAATTTATATGATTAAAAAATTACTCTCTTCCATGTCTTTATAATGAAAACGCATATCTCATGACTGGATTGTTAACAATTCCTTTCAGACATTTTGCCTAGTTCTAGTGGGCTGTTTCTGTGGTGTAATAGTAGTGGCATGTTATCTTGGTTTTGCCACAGACTTAGTATACTGTGCAGGTCATCCTGCCGTGAAGTCAGCAGGTCCTCTGTGGATGCAGGAGTCTGCCTCCATAACTCTCAGGAAAGTTGTGACTTCAGAACAGACTAAGACCTGGAAACTTAGCTTTAGCTTTTTTTATGCCTCCGGCTTCTTGCGCATAAAAATGGAGAAGCCTGTTTTCTAAGATACGGCATTAATGGTTGTATTCAAAATAACTTGTACTGAGATCAGCATGGGCAAGATAGTGTAAGGTT
Source organism: Aptenodytes patagonicus (assembly GCF_965638725.1). Classification (NCBI taxonomy): domain Eukaryota; kingdom Metazoa; phylum Chordata; class Aves; order Sphenisciformes; family Spheniscidae; genus Aptenodytes; species Aptenodytes patagonicus. Next base: position 4,718,440 of record NC_134956.1, read on the forward strand.
GCAACTAGTTTCACCCATCTTGAGAAAGAAAAGACAACAGCTGTTTTGGGGAAATGCTTAGTAGGTAACTAATACATTAGTATGCAGCAGAAGATAATTTTTTTTCACACTGTTAACTCTAGCTGTTTAATCTAGTAGTTAAGTTACAATACAGTTAGCTCTATAGTACCTTAAATCAAACCTGTTAATACACAGTAACAAATTGTTCTTGTAATTATCTTTAATTTGATCTTAAACAAAATGTTAAATGTCATTCATGTTAAAGGCTGTATTCCAGGATACAATTGTACAAAGAGGGGTAGGCAGATCTGAGTTCACTCTGACTAGCTTTGACCGGTTGAGATTATGTCTGTATTACTGTGGTATTGGTCACTCACTGCCTGACACATTCTGCATCTTAGCTGGTTCTTTAGTTTTGGCAGTGTCAGACTAGCATATGGTTTATATTCCCAAGCTGACTAGTGTTTTGCCAGCTTTGAGTACAAGCAAAGAAGCTCCCGTCTGTTCACCATTGTGCGTAGGTGGATGCTCATGAAGGTCAAAATGTGGATGAAGAAAACAGGTTAATGCAAAAGCATTGTTTGATTTATTTATTTTCCTCTCTTATTGTCCTTAGGTATTAGGAGAGGACATGTACAATTAGCTTGAAAATCTGCCAAAACAACTCTAAATCCCCTGAGAAAGAAATAATTCAAATAAGAGTCACTTCTCAAGAGCTTTCCTTTTAAATCTTTTTATTTGACCCCAAGATGGCATCTTGGCATATGTTAGTAACACACTTATTGGAAAACCAGTTTCTTTAGAAGGTAGCATGTTAGCTTGTGACTACTAGCAGCTTCTCTACAACTCCATGCATATGTTGAACCTTTTGCTCTAAATTTAAAATATTTTTTCCTGACATTACTTACTCAATCCACTAAACTTTGTAGTGTCTTAGTTTGCTTTTTCCATCTTTACTGATGGCAGTGTTAGCAGTACTTCTGTCCAACCAGTACTAGAGATTGCTGTGGTATGTTTGCATTTGACTCCAGCTTGTCTGTTTAGTTTCCTCTGTGTTGCCATTCCCATTTGCTTGTAGTGACTGGGTGTAAGAAAAATAAATACAAAGTCTCCAGTATAAAGTGAAGCATTTGCTATGGTCTTCAAGCTATGATTTTAAGCTTTTTCATTTAGTGTTACTTAACCTATTACTCTGGTGTGTTCAAGAATGTGTAGCAAAAAGTATTAAGTTCTTTTGTGGCTTCATTTCTACTATATGAACTTCTTTTCTCATTTTATTTAATAGGTTATTAGATATTTTAATTTGGAAACATTTTATTATCATGCACATATCCCTGAGTAACAGTTATTGTAAAAAGGTACAAGAATTTGAGGCAAAACTATAGGCTGTAAAATAAAAAAATAAAAGGAAAACTAACAGGAAAATTATTTCTTTTTTTTTTTAACTTATGGTTTTCAAACTTTCAAACTCAAACTTATATTTGAGTTTTCTGGTATATGTGGCAGGTAGAGGTTGTGCTGGAAAATGGGAAGAATCTTAAAGAGGTGGAAGTGACATGAAAGGAAGTAGATGAACCTCTTATAAATAAGTCTTCCTTTATACATATATATTCTCTATGCTGACTAGTTCAGGTATTATTCCAAAAGCCTTGTTGTACGGGTAATACTGATACTGTTGAAAGGAAATGAAATGTCCACACATATAAGCTGTACTTTAAAAAATGCAATTTTAAGGATTATAGTGCTTAGCAGCATTTGCATATATTTGTCTGTTTTATATGCAGATAGATACATTTTTTGCTCCTTGCTAGAGACATTTCTAAAACATTGCGTTGTTACTTCTCCAATCTAGAACAAAGAGAATGTGTCTGCTGTTATTACTGATCTCAGCATTATAATGGAATCTGGAGAAGATTCAGATGTGAGCAAGTTTGTGTCAAGGTAAGGTGGAGTTTTTAAAGGAAAGTTGTTGTATGGGATATCTGATACTAAATGCAATACTGAGTTTTCACGTAAATTGCTGACAGTTGGTTTCTTTGTTTGGTAATGTACTGTTAGCCCAACCTATACACTTCCAATCCCTTGTCTGTATCCTTCTGGAGAGAAGATGAAATGCATATAATTTTCAAGGCCTGAAAGGACCATTATGAATTAATGTAAAACAGAAACAGTTTTTGGATTATAATGTTTTCGCTGTTTGAAATTGTTTGGTTCAGAGAAAGATGTAACAAGGTAACCTCAGCTATTGCATTTTAATTTATGTAATCAACATGTTAGCTGCTACTCAGATGTGTATGTGAGTTGCAGATATGCAATGTGGGTGAGTAATGGCTAAAGCGTACATCCAGAACCCTTCTCCAGGACTTGCCTGTTTCTAATTCTCTGCTCACCATTCCTTTTCTCTTCTTTGCATCAGGATTTCTTTCACTGATATTTTAAAAACAATAGAACACAGTTTAAAAACCTGGAATAGTGTATTTGTGCAATGACTTAAGAAAACATACATATTAAAACTTAAGCATATGACTGAATGCTACTTTTTGATTATTTCCTGGAGGACGTCAACTTCTTGTGGTACACAGGATGAATAATGATCAAATTATTTGTCTGCGGTATTCCACTGTGAAATCTGCTAGCAAACTATTCTGAGAACAAATCTATTACTTCTTAAATATTATTGGGCAGTTGACTTAATCCTGTTCTTTAGGTGATTTCTTTTGTTTTATATTATTTTTTAGACTTGGAGAGGGAAGGCAAATGGATGGGTGAAAAGAAAGGTCTATTGAGTTACCTCAGGCTTCATTAATCTGTACTGAGAGCTGATTTTTTCGTTTAGAGGCTTAGGAATTTCCATACAAGTCTACTAAAGCTAGTAGTATAACTGAGAATAGTAGCTGACTGCTCTCAAGAAGCAGGATTTAGAAGAGGAAATTATCCTGGTTTTTTCATGAGTGTTTTCTGACAGCAGAAGCGTCTTGGAACTTAATAGTCATACTGGAAAGGAATGCGTTGAAGTAGTGGCAGACTTTATTTCATCCTGGCTTGAGCACTGCTGTCTTGTCCCTGTCTCTTCGCTGCCCTGGTCCTTTTCAACATTATGCCAGTATTCATAAGTAAACATAAGTTTTCATGAATGTTGTAAGATGAATTAAGACTTTGTTGTCAATAAAGCAAGCAGTTCTTTCTCCTTAGCCTCTATTTGCATGTACCATCTGTTGTCCTTGTGTCAGCATATAATGTCTTGAAGCCACATGGTAAATAGGTTCAACGTAGTCATTTGGTTGAAAAAGTAATTTGGGGGGGGGGACCCAACCTTGCCCCCCACAACCCCTTCAAATTTCATTTTTTCTATTTGACTTGTCCTGCAATGTCACAGTGTTTGTTGCTGATCTAAGGCAGTAGGGGCTGATGTTGGCCATGTCTGTTTTGACAGCAACCCACTGTTAGATTGGCTTAATCTGATTAGGTGATCTCCCTTTGTGGCTTGTTTTCTCAATCCCCTTGTTAAGCTAGTTCTTGTTAATTGCTCTGAGTCCTAATCTCCTCTTTTCATGTCCAGTTTTCAGGCTTTTCCCAACTAGCCCTTTATTCTTCAGTCCACCAGCTACTCTTAGAATCTTGATTCCTACCTCTTCCCTCCCTTTCCCTCCATTCTTGACCAGCTAAATCTGGTCTCCCTCTGTATTGGTTCTTTTCAGCCTCCCTACCAGTTTCTGTTTCCTTCTTTTGCCTCCTTGGCCCAGTCTTGCCAAATCCATTGTCTAGCTTTGTTCCATTTTCTCTACTGGCCTGGATTTTTTTCCTCCTCGGCTTTCTAATTTTTTGGCTTCACTTTTCATAATGTATAAGAGAAAAGGGTCTTTAATAGCACCAGAGTTAAAAACTTGGCATTCAGTTGTAATTCCCAAGCCCATTCTGCTTTGGAAGAAAACAGAGGAATGCTAGAACACTTGAGCAACATTTTTTAAAAAGAAGCAAAATTCAGCACTTTATTTTAAACCAGGTAGTGCTGCAATATGTAATACATATTTTTAAAAAATGTGTAACATTCCTTAAATATGTTGTGACAATAAAATATGTATGCAAATGGAATCACAATATTTAGTCTTCTATTTTTGGATTTTACTTGAGTCCCCTTTGCACCAGTTAATCACTTATGTTATACTTTTAGTGTTGAGGACCAGAATATCTATGAAAAATCTTGTTGCCAGTCTTTTTTTTTTCCTTTTCTTTGCATGATATTCCATTAATCGTTGGGTTAGTTAACTATTGCATAGATTACTTAATCAAATAGGAGTAGTTTTTAGACAGTTTGAAAACTGCTCCTACGTCTTACTAACTAATTAAAATTTATAAGTCAGAGTGAAGGGTTCATGAAACGTCTGCATTATATTACAACACTGCATGGGCTAGGTATTTTGGAAGTGAGGGGAGGCATGAATTCTTCCCACAGTTCTAAGCGTCATTCTTTGGTTTTATAAGCTAATGCAAGAAGCCTTGCATACTGCAGTGAGTTAAAATAGATTTCTTCTCTTAAAATAACTAAAGGAGCATATTAAAGGAGCCTTAAATACTTTTACAATAGTTAAGTTTCTTTTGTGTTTTGTTGATGTTATTTTGTAAAAGTGAAATGGTGTTTGGATGAAGGGCGTGTGATTTTAACCTGACACATAGTTACTCTCTGCCTGAATATGGTTTTTGCTGGTTTTGGATGACTTCTCTGTTACATGGATGTTGGCTTTGGAGGTGGGTGTTTTCTGCTCCTAGTGGATTTTTTTTTTTTTTTAAATCTGGTGACATTTTGTAATGCTAAATTCTTTCCAAAAAAAAGAGGCTTAAATTTTAACATGCACTCTCTTAGTACCTTGTTATTTTATACCAAGCTTTCTTGGTATTTTAGCGTTTGTTGTAGTTGGCTTCTGCATTAGGAATTAGGCTAATTTAGGCTAATTAGGAATTATTGTTTATGGGTAGTTTAAATGCTATGAGACAGTTAACTGAAATGGTGCTCTTATGCAGTCTCTTTCTCCCTCGCCAATACAAAAAAGCACGTATATTACATATGTCTGTTCATGCCAACACCGACTTTCCCCCTTTCTAAACACTAAATCTAGTTTTCTATCTTAAATTTAGCCAGTGCTATATCTGTACATGAGAGAAGTATATACTCAGGTATAATTCGTAGACTTTTACATTTGAAACTGGTTCTTTGAACTTGTTAACCAAAACTATCTCTCTCTGCTTGGTGATCTAGCTTTGAAATTTTTCATCTGCTTTATTGCCTAAAGATGAATCTGAGAGGAAAAAAAAAAAACCAAAACCAACTAAAGACATAATGTTAAAACAAGGTCACAAGGTTTGTGATAGTCTTTTAAATTGCATAAAAATGGATACTCATCAAAATTGCCAATTTTTAAAAAAAATAATTTTAAGTATGTAGTTTTGTAACAAAGTTTTGTGTTGCCCTCTTCCATGTATGTAGATTTACAAAGCATATTGTAGTTTGTGTAGAATCATGTTCACTAGATAGTGACATGTGGGCAGTCATTACTGTCTCGATTTTTAATATAGTATGTATAAACTTTTATATGTACAATTACAAGTTGTGGTTAAAAAAGCTGTCCAGAACATAGAACTAGTCAGCTATTGTAAATCACTATGTGTCTATGTCCTTCCAGGGACTCAATTTTGCATGTGCTGCCAGCATTTTTTTCATCTTGGCCTGATTTTGTTGGCAGCTGTGACTACTGTGGTAACTTCCTTTAATGATGCTGTTCTTTCCAGGCTAGGATAAAACTTGTTTGGCTTTTCTTTTACATTTTCAATATCTGAATGAACTTCATGTATTTATTTTTTTTTGTTTGTTTGTGTAACATGTTAAGGGTTGCCGTTCCTGTCTATTAAATAGAGCTGGATCTGAGGCACAGTTCTCCCTTGAATGGCTGAAGTGACTTGGTAATACACTGTTGCAACTATTCTGTTCATGGCCTCAAGTTTTTGCTCTCAGCTGTTCTGAAAATCCAAAAAGAATAGCTAATCTCAAACAGAAAGGATGTTTAAAGTAAAATTTACATGTAGAATTTAGATTGTCTGTAACTTTCTGAAATATTCCCAAATGTAAGTCAGGTGTCTTCCTCAGTCAGGTTTTGTAAACTTGTAAAATCCTGTCTTAGTTATTGAAAAAAAGTTTGTATTTTCAAAGCCGTGCTTGCCAGGTACGTTTTGACAATGGCTAATAGTCTGTTTGATTTGACTGTGGCTTCATATCAATAATGACATGAAGCTCTTCACCCTTATGATTAAAGAATCATGTTGCTTCAGGTATTCTGACACTTAGCTTTTGTGGAATTTTGCATTCTTTGCGTTCTTGCCACATTTCTTCGGTAAAAACTGTACACCCTTTATGAGCATTTTTCCTTCCTCCCCCTGACAACACTGGGTGGATGGTTGGCTGCTTGGCAGTTTCTGTCATCTTATATTGTCTCCTTTCCTTTCTCTAGCCTGATCCTTATATTACTAGAAATTTGAAGAATAAATATTTTTTTCTGCTGTGTTTTTCTTAAAAAGAAACCCTTCCAAGACAAACTCTTCCCCCCCTGCCAACCAGCTCTCCACCTATTTTCTCTAATCTGTCTTTAATACAATTATCCCTCACAACAGTGCATCCACTGTCTGTGCATCCACATGACTGTCTATTTCCTCTTCTGATTAGAGCTGAGAAGCTGTATATATGCTTTAATGGTTGCCATCACTGTGTTGTTAACAATAAAGAGGGTAAGGTCTGTTCAGTTCCTGATTTCTACAAACTCTCTACTGTGATGGCACCTATCTTAAGTGAATAGTTCTCTTCATTCAAATGGTTCTAATCCTAATTGTTTTAGGCAGATTTTTGCACATTACTGATTTCCAGTACCTTGGTTTCCTTTCTTCTATTGTTGCCTGCCTTCCTGGGTTGTCTCAGAGTGAATGTAATGGTGTACTTCTACTGAAAATGTTTTACTGGTATACATCATAGTTGATGTACAAACTAACACAGTTTTGCTAGGAAGACAAAACAGTAAATGTATAATGAAAGAAAGTAACTTTGGTGCCAGTTACTGAAGTAGGAAAGCATATCACTTATTTTTGCTAGCAAATTTCTTTTGTAAATAAAATTTTGTGACATAAAGGAATGTACCAGTCCCAGTGTTTGATGCACTGCAACTTCTCTTACATGCAAAATCATTACTACCTTGTAGACTGGTGAAAAATAACAGTGGTATCTCTCAGTCCAAGTTAGTGCGGTGTGTTATTTGTCAGTGTCAGTTTGATGTTTTGCTATCCTGTTCAATAGGAGTAGGAGTAATAATCTCTGCATATCAAGAGCAGCTTTTATTTTGAAAACTGTGTATTTTTCGCCATCTGCAAGAATGGATAATTAGTCAGCCGTGTAGCTTTCCTTGATTCTGTGCTTTATGCAGTGTTTGCAACTTCTTTGGAAATTACTTCAGCAGTAACTTCATATATATTTTTCAAAATGTTTGTTGTTTCTTTGGGAGTGGAAGCTTCTGTTTGATTCTTTAGATACTGTGAATATTTAATTTTGAAATTATATTGAAGCTTAAATGATTTAACTTTTGTGTGTGTGAAACAAGTACATGTAGGAAATAAACTTCCTTATGTTCTAAGTGCAAAATCGGGTTGTATTTCTTCTATCTGTTGCTTGTATTTTTAACTTGACTTTAGCACCAAAGTCCTGGAATTGTAATCTCTTAGCTTTAGCTGGCACTGTGTATTGTTGCCTCTGTTAACTATTGTCAGTGGAAATAGAAAAATATTATACTAAGGATGGAATCATTGCACGTAAACATTTTCACTTGATGCTGTTCAATTACTCTGAAACTGGCAAAGCCAAAACAATAGGAACTTTTCTTTATTTCTCTTAGGCTTTGAAAATTCCTCAGAAATGCCAGAAATTAAAATGACTACTGCTGACCTTTCTGTTTTCAGAGGCACTATGGATGAAAAACTAGTATTTGCAATAACATCGCAAGTGAATTGTTTCCTTGCCAGAATAGCACCGATATGTTAGTCTCCATGATACAGGCTGTAAGCTCTACCAAATCCGAACTGGCTAAGTACAAGTCCAGCAAAGGTGTCTCTGCACTGCTCTTTGCAGGACATCAGATTCCAGGACAATTTATTAGTGCAAGTGTAGGGTCATTTGTATGAATGAAGCCATAATGTATCCATGTGTAGCTAAACTGCCAAATCATGAGGGAGCCCAAAACTGCAGAAATACTGAGGGGCGTTCTGCAAGAATTGGCTCAGCTCCATCCAGGCCTATTAATTTCTGCTTACAATGGGCTTGGCACTAAGGTCTCTGCACTCCACTTCTCAGTTACAGATTTATCGGCATCTGTCTTCCCCCATCCTGCCTCACTCCCTAATTATTGAGAATATCACTATCTTCCTTAATAGCAGATAAATCAAGATTTAACTGTATATCAAAAGTTTTGGTTTAGATGTGATGTATGATCTAATGAACAGACCTTCTTGCTTACTGAAGTTTCAAGGTTAATCTTGAAAAGCTGAATGTCATGTGGGCAGAGGCAGATAATGTGTCATGCAAAGATTTAGTTGAATAGGACAAATCTCAGGAATATTCAAAGCTTAGAGATGCAATTTGGTAAATCTTACCAATTTTGTAGGTTAAAGTTTTACTATGCAACATCTTGGAATTTATTTAGAAAACAGGAGTATTGGATGAACAAGCATAAAGTCAAACTAAGATTTTACAGGCGACTACTTTGTCAACTTATCACATTTTACATATAAGACTAACTTTATTGCTGCTTACCTTCCTGAGGAGTTGAAAACGCTGGTTTATAAATGAATTCTTCAAATTTTTTTCAATGTCTTACACTACAGCTTTTTTTTCTTGTCACAATTTTTTTGTGATTTCTGGCTTCAAATTTGAACCATACTAATCACGAATTCTTTAAGGGAAAAAGTGCATATTTTAGGCTATAGAATTGGTACATCTGACTAGTACTGTTTAGATTAAACCATATATTTTTCTTTTGTAGCACTGAAGAACAGGGAAATCTTTTAACGTTTTTCAGAAGCCTTTCATCTTATGCTGAGTGGTATGAACATCGCAGATGCACCTTCCTGCATTTCAAGGTAATGTCTATCAAGTCTTTATATATCAGTACTTTAAGTTCTTTAAGTAGTTCATTAAGACAGCGCAATGGAGGTGAAATTAGCACTGTAGTGCAGTATGTGAATCTTAATTTTGTATGTTGTGGAGAAGAGAACGTCAGCTGAAGATTTTTGTGTTGTGTTCAAGGGGTAATGCCCTTGCTTGGTATTTGTCTTGATTTTTATCATGCTATTGCTGTGTTCCTCATACATGGGGGAAAATAAGAATATCTGTGCCTTCCTGTGGGGGAGTAAGTTTTTCATTGGTATTACATTTCATTTTGAACAACAAAAATGGCAAAAGAAGAAATCAAAAGAAAATAACATTTGTAGTCTTTGGCATTTCAATGTTAGTTCTGAAGGACTGGATCTGTCTCTCTTGAAAATGTGGCAGCATGTGTTTGGGTGACAGCAATTCCAGTTCTGAAATGTTGTACTTGAGTGGGAAATAAACTGTTCCTCACTCTTAACTGGAACATAGTATTTGAACTTAGTTTTAAATTACCATTATTTGGCTTGTTTGCTTTGTGTAAAGGTACTGGTTGTAACGTAACTATTTCTTGGAGCAAAAATACTGCAGTCTTACAGATACAGAACATCTTATATGATGATTAATGCTAGAGGAAGATGTTTAGCTGCTTAATTGTGCATAGTTTTTTAGTTCAGTTTTATTTAGCTCAAGCATTTACTGTCATTAAACTCAACACCATCTTTGCTTTTCAGCTGTAGTATGAAGTGGGAACTGCTTTGTTTCCAATTTTTTGAATCTTTTAGGCCTTTGAGTTCTGTGCTAGATTAATCAATTTCTATTATCAATTAACCGGATTAAAAAAAAAAGTACTAATTTCTGATAATGTTATAAAATAATCCTGTCCTCAGCTGAGTAATAAACTGATGTTGTCTAATCCTGCTTGTTGTTGTATAAGGACTTGTCTTTAATCCCTCCATAGAGAAGGCAGAGCACCAAGGGCTTTATGGCTTTGTGGTGTGGGTTTTTTGATTGTTTTTTTCAACTTCACTTGATGCTTTCTGATCCTTAGATCAGCCTCAGACAGCAGTCGCTGTGGTTTCTGGGGCAGTGATTCAGCGAACTGTTGTAAATAGTTCTCATTTTAAAATTCAGTACAAAAATGAAAAACCAGAAAGATAGCTCTAGAGATGATTTTTAAATTGTCATGTGTATCTTAAGCAGTTTTAAAAAGTGTTTGTTCAGATGTTGAGTGTAAACAATGAAGGGATGTATTCATTGCTAAAAGATGTGTGAAGATAAATTCATTGAAGACATATATTACAAGTTTGTCAACATTACAAATATTCTTTCTAAAGGTATTTTTCTTTCCATGGACAAAGATGCTGTTGAGAAAGGCAAACCAATTTGGGAGAATATTTATCAAATATGATTGACTATGGACTTATGAAGAGTTTTTTAGGCTGCCTTATTTCTGCTAGCATTAGTAATGATTTCATTTAGAAATAGAAGACTCTGAGGTGAGAATTAGTAAAGGGTTCAAAGATCAAATCTGATAATTCCAGTAACCAGATTGCTAAGGAGAATGTGCATTTGTCACTTAATATTCTGTAGTAATTTGTGTGAAAGCGACTAGAAGTATGTTTTTAACACTTGCATAAAAACAAGTGAAGAGTCTTATCCTGTTAATATTCACACTTGGACAACATTAAAAAATGAGTTTAATCTTTGTTTTTTTTTTTCTACCTGCTTGCTAGGCTTCAAGTATATAGGCAGGTAACTGTGCACAGTGTTGGAGAGAAGACTATTTGAGGTGGAGTTCTGGGTTTATAGCTTTTCTATTATTTTGTTATTTAAAAGAAAATTACCCAGGCTGTTAAGTAGAAATAGACAGTGCTTCTAATAGTTTTCTCACAGTGTAGTGTAAAAACAGGAAAGGTAGATTATTTTTTCTTTTCTGTTAGTTTTGGTACCTGAGAAGAAGGGAATAATGTAGAAATGATTGAATACTTCAAATAATAATGAATGTTTGAGATGAATAATAATTGCAAGTTTCAAGCAAAGATGGATAGCACAGTATTTCTAAAAAGTTGACTGTCACAAATGGCGGTTTTGTAGTAAGAGTTTTCACAGTTAACAAGAGTAATGGTGGGATGAATAACTCAGATTAAGCAAAAAGCAATTTAAAATATACATTGATTTGACTGTAAGCAGGCTTTCCTAGAAAGCAGAGGCAGGTTTAGGTTGGTGTGAGTAGAGCAATGTTCAGTTGTAAGCATTTTGTGCTCTGCTTTATATACTCCCTGATACTGTGCTTTAGCAGTTGTGGTTTTTTTACTGAAACAGGTTAGTCTACAACTTACGTGCTTCATGCACACACACACAATCAAGAGTTGAGCATACCATGACTACCCTCTGCTGCTTCTCCTCTATTCTACCGAAAAAATCTACAAGTGCTTTAAATAGATTTTTGAAGGGGTGAGTGAAGTGTCCCACAAGTCTTTTGTATGGCATTACTTGTATGGCAGGTCTTACTGTATTGCCACAACAAATATTATGTCTGCAAAATGGATTTACATCTGCAAATAATTTTCTGATCTGGACGCACCCTTAGTCAGCTATGAGGCTGAACAACTGAAGCATGTTGGCATTGCTGGAAGAGCAGATTGTTGAAGCTGATATTGATAAACAAGAAAAAAAATTCAAGTTTTATTGGAAATACAGAACAGAAATGAGTGATAAGAAAAAAATAGAATGGTGTACATTCAGTTTGATATTAGTACTGGTCACACAAATAGAAGGCAAAAAGTCCTGCTTACTGAAGCCCATCTCACTTAATGCTCTGAGTTAACTTGCTATGAATGGGGAAAGTAAATTAAAACATATCAGGTAATATATTGCCTGCATGAGGCATTCAGCAGGTACCAGTTGTCTACTTTGGTTTACTCACAAAATATTAAGAGCATTAATTAGTGTTACTGTTGATATTTAGTACTTTTTCAAAAATATATACAACATTTTAATGTAAAATTAATAATGTGGTAGTGGTTAGGTCTTAGAGTGTTTACATATGTTTATATATTACATAAATGTGCATATATTTGTGTATACACATATAATTGTTTTCATAGGAAGAGTTTTGGTGATATTTACCGATTCTACCAATTCTGGAAAGAGCTTTATTTAGTAATAATGATTTGTGATGAGAATAAGATCAGAGGCCACTGCTTATGTAACGTTATTACATTTACACTTCTAGCTGTCTTTTCTCCATCTCAGACATTTATCAAAAGAAGGATGAGAGAATTGGTGGCTTTCATTTTTTCTAGTGTAAATTTGACTTGAAGTTGGAATGTATTTTTACATGCTTTGGGGTTATTTTTTACCTTTTGCTTAAAGCCTGGAAACATCAAAGTTTTATGACTTACATGCAAAAAAAGAAAACCAAGTACTATTCTCACTGTCAGACTTTGTTTTGTTCTCAGTTGTATTAAGTCAATGGAATTTGTTTCTTGTTATACCAGGTAACTTAAAATGGAAAATATTGGGGATTGCTATGTCTTTCTCGGGTAATGGATTCAGGGCAAAAATATTTGTGTCCTGCATTTCATAATTGCATCCTCTTTCCAGAAAGATGAGCCCACAGTTGATGCTTGACATAGTCACTTACCTCAGTAACTTTCAGTCACTTTTTCTCAACACTCTTAGTGGCAGAGCATCAGTATGTTCAGAATTAAGCGTGCACTTAATTCCCCATAGCACAAGCACTAACAAATCAAGGCTTAGCTAAATAAGATAAACAAAACTAATACAAAATATCTTGTAAAATCAGTATTCTAGATGTAGTGATACATCATCATGCATTTGATGCTTAACTATTTCTACAAATTAGGAATCTATACTAGCTTCAAAATTAGTATGAAGTTGATCTGGTAATAGTAAGTAGCACACTTTTGACATTCATTTATCTGAAGAGTTTATGCCTGTGTTAGGTATTTGAAGGGGGGAAAGTGAAAATGAAATGTCAGAAATATAAAGTTGTTTGTTTAAAATCATCACATCCTGTATCAATTATGTACAGTTTTAGGTGAATTGACTGTTGAGGCCTGCATGCATCAATTTGTGTTTTTAATACACTGCATGGTTTAAAGTAGTTGAGTGAAATGATGCTAGTTTAATTTTCTTGAAGTTAACACTATTTTTTTAGATTAATGATAGAATCAACTTTTTTTTAAATTTAAAGATCTGATTTGATTTTTCCCTAATGAGCGAAAGTATTGTTGTACAAGGGTACTTCTGTTTCTTTGCACTGGCATCTAGCTGAAATCTTACTTATTTACAGGTAAAAACATTAATTCAGCTTTGCTGTTAATTATATTGTCACATTTCCTTGTCAAGAAAAAGCAGTGGAACAAGGCTCAGTCTACATCATGTTAATAACAAAGATACTTGGAGTCATATTATGCTGTACTTGGACCATTGTATTAAAATGGGAAGCTGGTGTTGCAGACATGACTCTTGTGAGTACAGCTGAGCAAAATTTATATATTTCAATTAAAAATACCTTGTGTAAAAATAAAATACATATATATTATATATATACACACACACTCTTAGATTATTTTGAAAGCAGAATAGTAGAAAGAGAATTAACACATCTTTGAAAAGTTCCACTTGCTGTGTTGCTTGGTACACTAAGCCTGAATAGGAATTATTCTCATTTTCTGCAAACCAAGTTTTTAAGGAAGCTTTAATGAAGTTAAGCTTTGAGAAGTTCTATTTCTAAACATAACTTTCTTTTGTATGCAACTTCATCCAATACACTTTCGAAGGTCAACTGAAAAAGTTTCATTTCAGATTAAAAAAATGGGATTGGAATTAGGATGTAGTTTTCTTCTGTAGCTTGCTCAAAGAATGTTTTGCGTTTATTTGAAAGTAAAATGTAGTGATTATTCTGGGTACTGATAAAGAATGTGAACAAGCAGTTACTTGTGTGATTTTACCTACCTGTAAAGAATATGTGGTGAAATAAAAGTTGAGAAGATATGTGTGTGCATATATGTATTTTTACACTTTCATTAACAGAAAAGTTTCTGAAAGCATGGGTGACATTGTAACTACTAAATGAAGTGGCTGTTTTGAAACAGTTATTTCAGAGGAGAACCACATTTCAACATAGTAAAAGGTTCTGGGTATGCAGGTAAACGGCATTAGTAAGGGAGAGGATATAAACATGTAAACAGAGGAAAAAGAATAATCTTCTGTTACCATGTTTAAGTTTTGGCATGTATAATTACGTAAGTAGTGGCTAGTAGTATGTTCCTACAGGCAGTGTTCTCAAGCAGGAAAAAGCATTAACATGCTTTGCCAAGAGGATCGGATTGCCTTCCATCCTTATCTCATCCATGCTTGTGCGGATGTAACGTGTGTTATTAGATTTGCAGAATGTGTCGTCGGTGATTGTAGTAATATTGTTGTACTGCAAAACAAAACATTTTTTAATAAATAAATACACACCCATGTATATATACACACCCCCATATAAGTTGAAGTATTTTCAAACTTTAATTTTATTCCTCTTACCCTCCCATTTTATTGTCATTGGGATTGATTTGTGTATATTATAGGTATGTAAGAATCAAGTCTCCTCAAACTAATCAATGAGCTGATAAGCAGTTTGAGGTTGTTATTGATGTTTGAAATGTATCGTTGATAAAAGGTTATTGCTTATTTTTACCGTTTCCTACCCTTGATATACAGAAACTAGTCAGAAATTCTTGCACAGTAATTAGCTAACAAACAACTTGGGAATGCTGAATGGTTGTGGCCACACAGAGTAGAGGTAAATTGTTTTATTTGGAGGACCATTAGACAACTGTAGGAGAACTACAGTGTGAACTGTTTTAAAAGACAGTGGGTTTGGTTTGAAGTGTGTAACTAATGAGGCTATTTGTAATAGAATGTTAAGGAAATACTTTAAAAAGTACCTGAAGGTGAAGAATACGCAGACTTTCCGGTAAGTTAAGGGGAACAGATTCCAGTGCGTTATGTCCTAAGTAGAGGTAGGCCAAATTTGTCAGCCTCTAACAGAAAGAAAGGGAGATTATTAATGCTGATATTACTTACTTGAGGTTAAGTAACTTGTGCCTGTTACAAGACATCAATATTTTTTTTCTGATCACATAGAAAGCCTGTCAAGTGATCTAACATGAAACATTCTTTTGCTGTGAACGTTGATTTCTGTTGTATCAAGAAACTCATAGACAGGCCTATGTTTTGGAAATTTCAGTGTCGGCTTATTGGTTATAAAACTTAAGAGCACTATAAAGCTATATCCTTGTTTATTAGTATTTATGTGGTCCTCAGGACTGTATTTGAGCCATCAATTTTTGAATCGAGTTTTTCTTTGCATGTAAGAGAGAAAGGAATTAGGTAAGGTATTTTGTAGAAATGTTTTTTTTTTATATGAACGACATGAGAGAATGAGTGCACAAAGGTCTATTATTCCAAAGTGCCTTAAAAACAAAACAAAAGCTGGAAAGCGTCTTCACTGTAGTTTGTTTCTTAGATTACAAAAATATAGAAAAATTCATTTGGTGGTATACTGGATAGTATGGTTACTAATTTTATTTGCTTTGGTTACCTAAATTATTGTCTCTTACTTACTTTGAAAGCATTTGCTTTGATTCCTCTGCTCTTGATTCTATTCTGGTTTGCATTAAATGTTGTTAGTTTGGGAGGTAGAACAGGAAGTTTTAGAAGTCGATTTTCAGCAAGAGAAAGTTCTTCCAATAGCAGAAGCTTTGAAAAGGCTCCATCTTCTATTTCTTCTATCCTATTTCCACTAAAATCAATTCTTCTCAAGGTAGCTTTACACAAAAGAAATGAAAATCTAAATATTGAATTTATAATTACATGGCACGTGAAACATGTATGGTTGTATATGTTAAATGTTACACTGTTGGCTGCACCATCCTGAGTGTGATCTGCAAATGTAAATACTACTAAAATATGGATAAAAATCCACATTTGGCTTTCCTCATGGTCTTAAATTAAAAAAAAAAAGGAAAATACTTTGCATCCTTCCTTTTTTTTTTTTTTTTTTTTTTTTAGAGACAACATGATTTCAGATATTCATAGAATTTGTCATGTTGTAGAGTGAGATAGCTGGGAGAGATGTCCCTGGAGCATCTGAAGGGAAAATAATACCTGGTCGTTTAAGACTGGCTGGGATGCAGAGTTAAATTTTATTTTTAGCAAACTGCTCTTTCTCTGATTGTGTGGGAATATTAAGATGGATATGTGGGCCAAAATGGGTTTCCATATTGCCTTCACAGTTCCTGTTCTAATACAAACATTCGATTAAAAAGTAATACACATAATGAAATCTAGCAAAGTATAAAATGTATCTTATTTTGGTAATCTTGGCATACTATTAAGGGACAACAACTTCAAATATACTGTCAGGTAAATGGAAATTAAAGTTTGAACGTTACTTACTAATGTCAGCAAAATCTGAGACTGCTATCCTTTTTATTTTGTTAAATCGTGCATAAAGATACGCTGTTTCCTTTGGCAGTGGGGGTACAGCTTCGATGTCTATTTCCTCGCAGTACACTGATCCGCTTAAACACACACAGAGCAGACAAGTAGGTAAATCTGAAAGCAAATTATTTTGAGTAGACAGTTAAAAGTTATTCAACTAACTTAAGCTTGAATATTCAAAATAGAATTTTCTCTGGTATCTTTTAAGATTTCCCATCATTGCATTTTTTTAAAAATTCTATTCACATCAAGTTCTGAAAAGATTTAATATTCTGAACTTTTTTGTTTTGTATTCTTTTTATTGTGCATAATTTCCCAGTGTATATTTTCTGTTCTTATCTGGGCATGTCTTGAAATGCTATTAATTGATCTTAATTCATTTTCACTCTTTAATTGACTTAGAGTATTGTGAAGTTGAAAACTGCAACTCTGTGGCCATGTTAGATGTCATGTTTAGAACCATTCTTTTGAAAAGAGAAATCCACGCAGGAGAAACATCTGGCAACACACGCATTTGACACTGTAATTGCATTGGAACATTTCTGGCAGGGTTGTGTATACTGTGTTACTCCTAGCTACTATTTTGTCTAATTCTTTTTATAAAAACTCCAGCGATTATGATTGTATAATTACTTTAGGCAATCTGTTCCCGTTTTTTAACTGAGGTTTTTTCACAGCTGTTATTTTAAGTAATGAGAGAAACTCTATCTTTTTTAAATGCAGTTTGAGCCTATTATGGCTTGTCCTGTTCCTCATAGACATTAGTAGAGTATTAGTAATTTCTGCTTTGCATTAATCCCGTATGACAGCAATATTAAAATACATCTAATAAATATGGCTTTCAGTCCAGTTTCATCACCGCTGCTATCTGATCTACTGTGTCTTCTGTATTGTGAGATTTTTGGTTAGCTTCCAACTTGGTCTGTCTGTAGTACAAAGAGTAGTGTCATACTGCTAGGTAGTTTGTTATTGCTACGTAGCAAAATAGGATCTTCCCCAAGCAGAAAAGAGTTATAGAAGTAGCCAGTCAATACTGGGAAGCCAACCCAGTAAGTATAATAGAGTAATTCTTTTTTTTCTTACAGAAGTACTGCAGAGAATGGAATTGAGATTTTGAGCTTTATCTTTGTGAATAGTACCATTTGTTAGACTTCAGAGTTCTGCACCGCTTGCCTTTTTTGATTGTGTCTTGTTTGTCATCTGCTAGAGTGTAGGAAATGGAAAATGATTGTGAAACAATGTTGTCGCTATTTAAAAGGCAACAGTTTTTATGCTTGTCTTTGACTAGGAGCTCTGGTGTTCTTACAGATCTGTTCCGCTTTTGATGGGGGCTTGTTGACAGATGCTATTTGGCAACAACTAACCTTGATTAAAACTTTGGTGGAGATTGACACTCCAGTGGTCTTGCTGAATCATCAGTTATTTTTGGCAGTTTAGATCACAGATACACCCGAAATGTGTGTCTTTTTTTCAGTGCTCTGTTTGGCAGACACGTTGTTCCTTTCACATTTAGAAGTCATTGTGGTTAGGAGAAATCTGGACAATACACCTCAGAGCCTGTAGGAAACTTAGGCTAGTGAAGAATGTTCCTGATGTATTTTAACCATTGACCTCCCTGATCATCAGATGTGAGATCATCAACTGTGAGAATAGCCAGTTCTTCGAAGAAATCTGTTTGAGTAATTTAAGCACATCATATTTCATCATTACTTGGTTAAACTGTGGAACTTATTGGGGTGTGTATTTTGTTTTTCTTGGTTGTCTTGTCTAACTTATTTAACTTGGGTGCATCTCTACAGCAAATGTGACCAGGTTAGTCTGTAGAGATTCTTATAAGCTGTGCTTTGTGTATTCGGAGTTTACCTGAGGATCCTTTAAATTTTTTCTGCCTGCTCCATCAGAAGTTAGAAGACTTTCCACAGGAGATATGAAAGATATTTGTAAATGAAAAGATAAATTCTATATCCCTTGTCATCCTTTGTATATTAAATTTTCATATTAAAATATGTTCCTTTGGAGAGCTTAAATGTTACAGTATTTGTATCAATTAACTTACTTGTATCCTTTGTTGGTGGTATGTTGCGTTCGCTGTCATCCCCTTGCAGTCTTAAGGAAGTGTCGAGAGAAACATTTGTTCCATCCTTTGTGTTGAGAGCAAATGTTATTTTAAAAAACAAACAGCAAACAAAAAACCAGAGTATTACAAGGATCTGAAATAGCAGGACTTTTAAAAATGAGCTTCCTACGACATACCTCCTTATGACATTTAATTTTTAAAATATTCTTATATGCTGGATGACTAATGTGATATATTATCCCTTTTGTAGATGAGCTCTTCACTTTGAAAGGCAAGAAGGAAAGACGGTGCTGCTAGTGTTCTTCAGAAAAGTAAAGTTCTTTAGGAAAGAACAGTAGACACAAAAATAGAGAGAAAGTATAGACTATATGGTGGGAAGGAATATGTAAGCAATGGGTATCTACAAAAACCTGGAGTTCTGAAGATAGATTTTGCACATCATGCAAAATTTGATAGGATTCTTGTGAATGTTAGTTGTATTTTTTTTTGTTTTACCCAAATAATCTCAGTAAAATAACATTTCTTTGTATTTAAACTTATTCAGAATTCCCTGTTGAGGTAGTCATTGCATCTTTTCAATTGCAGGACACCTCAGTTTATAAACATGTTCCTTTCAAGTACTGGCTGAAATTTAGCAATTCATTTCCATTAACTGCACTTAAGTCTGTTTACCACCTGGGCTGCTAACAGAAAGGGCCTTTTGTGATGCAGGAAATGGTAGTCAGGTTTTCACTGAATACCGTAGGAATTTTACAGAATTACATGCTACTTCTAGAATTATAGTATACATACAGTGGGTTATACTATGACTTGCATGTATTAAGGGGATTTTTAGGTTGACTGTGGCAATTGTGCTTGGCTAGCATCATTCATTGTCTTTTTTGATGGGGAATAGTTGTAGGACAGAGTAAGACAATAGGCTTTTTGGTCTGCGTTGCTATTGAAAACACATGGGGAAAAGTATACTATCAGGTGCAGAAGATGTTTTTCTTTAAATGTGCTTAAGGATCAGGCCCTGGCAGGAGTACGATCCCTTGTTGAAGAGAGCTTCTTATGCACTGTGAGTGCTCACAAGTGAACCAATTTTTTTTATTATTATTTTTTTAAATTCTTCCCCATTCAGGCATGTAGATAGTTTATCTACTAGAGCAATATGAAAGTTACTTTTGATACTAACTTTGTTTTATTTAGTATTTGTTGCTTGCATATATTTTACTGTGGGGAATTCTTGTATTCTGCAAAATAAAACCCTCAAGCTTGACATAAAGCCTGAGAAACAAATATCTTGGCCAGCCTCTGTCATTTTGACCCTTTTTTAGCCTGTGAATCATCCATCCCTTGACTCTTCCCTGCATCTGTCTATTCAGGCTATGGCTCTTTTTGGCCTGTTGTTTTTGTGTAAAGTTTGGGATAGGTTGGTTTGTTCTAGTAAGGCTTTTATACCCAAGTTAGAATGTTGGCAACAGTTTAGCAGTTGTAGTGTGAAACTTGTGTAGGGTAAGAGCTTTTGCAGTGTTGGGTGTAGAGAAGCTGGGGGGTGTGAGCTGAACAGTTAGACTCAAACAAGCAGCAAATCTTACAGAAGGTTTCTGCAAAAATGTTTAGCTTGCATAGATATGTTGATTAGGCATATGAAGACATGGTCCTTGACTGAGGTATCCATGCCAATAGACACTTCTGCATAGATGGACTTATAATAGAACAACTGCACTTCTATTGTTGTAGTGTGTTTGGCTCATAAGGGACTTTTTTAATATGCTTGTATGAAGAACATGTTTGCTGACATAGCATATCTGTACCAGGTGTAGGTTTCTAGTACAGTATCCTACTGGAGGTGTGATCTATGAAAAAGTATATGTAAGTTCTTTGCAGAATACAGTGTACAACTAATTTCTGCAAGTGGGAAATGTCAGCAAAAAATAAAACTAATTATTTGCAGAATACTGTTAAATCCATAACATTAAACAACAGATTCCACCCCCCAACATCCCCCCCCCCCCCAAAAAAAAAAAAAGTAGTATAAATAACCAATATATTAGAAGTATTTCCTGGTCAGCTATAAAAATTCCTAGCGTGGAACATCAGTGCAGAAGATTGTTTGGATTATAACTACAGAAAGTTCATTACCTGCATATGTAGGGAATGCACTGAAGGAATATTGGCCTACTTACATACTTAAATTCCACCTGCCTCTTGCACTTTACTCCACAGACATGAATTACTCATACAAAACCCCAATAACATTCATCTTTATAGCACACAAAGGTCTATAAAGCTGACAGTTTATATTCAATGGAATGAATTAGTCCAGATAAGAGATGGTGTCTAACTGGATGGTTCTGTTCTGTTGTGGAAATTAAGATTTCATCTTTTTAAACTTCTAATATTTTTATTCGAGATGAGTGGCTGTGGTTTCAAATAATAATCGTAATAATTTTTGCTTGGCTGACCTTTTCCTTAGTAGTAGACTAAGGTTCACTTCATTTGGTTGATCACTAACACAAATAGATTTCTTCTGATGTTTTCACTAAAATTCTTTTTTCTAACTGTGTGTTGAAGCACATGGTAAGGAGTTAAATTTGTCATGCAAGATAGATTTCTGACTGGGCACGTTTGAGGAAGTTGTTGGCATGTATTTCAGTTACGGTTAACACTCAAAATATTCTGGGAGCTAGAATTTGTGCAAGAAATGAATAGAAGATTTGTTTGCACATCCCATGATTTAAATTGGGAACGCTGGAACTTGTATAGATGTATTTGTTGCACATAAGGAACTAATTTATTATTTTGCAATGAAAACATGTAATTGGAGAACTGACCTGATGGAAATAATGACCGACTGCATTCCTAGAATTATCCTAAGCAGAACTGTTGGCCTTCAGAAGACCTCTAGTTTATAGCACTGCCAGTACGGACTTTGATTAGTCTGTGGCACATCTGTTGGCACCATTTTCTTGTAGGTATACTCCTTGTTGTTCTTTTTACTGAAACAGTAGCGTATTCTTATTAGAACGATTTTAGTAATGAATGTCATCTGATACTGTGCCTAACTAGTTAAAGTTAACATTTTTAGTATTTTTTAAAAAAACTTAGTTGTGAGTGGATAGCCACCTATTAGTTAAGAGTCATTTAAATGGTCTCTTTTTCATAGGTTTATGAAACACGTTACTTCATCACTGTGGCAGATGTCAGATTTCAAAATACCTTAGACTTTTTTTTTAATATAAATATGTAGCTGCTGTTTTTAGTCTAACAGTGGAAAGCTATAATTTAAGTAGAATTGGGAAAATATTAAAAAGGTATACAGAAGTGGTTTTTCTATATATGTGCTGCAATTTTTTACTTACATTAATTATCTTTTGCTGTCATCTTTTTTCTTGTTTATTAGGCTAAGTTATTGTAACAAGTACAGTTAGTATTAATGAAAACTTCCTTGAATTTATTAATACTTGGTTGTTACCGCTTTGTTTGGATATGTGGTATTTTCCTTGGCAACTAGTCTTGGGGCAATCATTGTTAATTTTTCTTCCGTCTGCCTGATCAATGTTGTATCTCATTCTCTTGATGAGAGAGAGGTCCTGTCCGAGTCAGTCTGAACAGAGGTATGAGGTTTTTAACTGTCCCTGTCAGCTGAGGCTGTTGCACTTCATTTAACTCTCTTCTGGTTTTGTGTCCTCTGCTTAAGTGTTTAAATTAAAAGGCATGTATGTGGCACATAGCAAAAAAAGTTCGGAATTGACCGTTTGGGGGTGCTGGCGAGTGTCATGAGGTATATAGTCTTTATTGCTACCTTTAAGACTCTCAAAGTGTTAATAATGTAGGTGACTACCGCAGGACTGGACGTTCCATACTAGTTCAGGACTGCTAAACTGTTGAGTTGCAAAAAAACCAAACCACCCACCCCTGAAAAACCAAGGCACAAAACTTGATAGTTTGGTAAGTCAAAAGAGAAACTGCGGTTTATGCTGGCAGGTTATGTCCAATAAAAAGTACTGTTTCAAGTATTACTTTGCTATTAAAAAAAAAATTCCTAAATAAAATCACCCTCCTTGTTTTTTAAACAAACTTACTGTGTTAATACAATGTTACTCAAACTGTTGTGCTAGTATATCCCATTCTTGAAACTCTTACAACAGTAGGCACATAACTACAGCAGAGTTAAAAATGATGCTTTAGTCTTACTTGTGAAAGCCTGTCTTTTATGGGTTTCTCAAACTGTAGCAAGGGTAGTATTTTTGTGGTTTTAATTTGTGGCTTTCCCTATGTCTGAAACCATTGTATGTTTTGCTATTATTACAAGACTTTTCCATAAAACTTGCATACATGCATGTAACAATGCTTAGCAGTTAAAAATATTAAACTGATAATATAAATAAAATACCTTTCTTATATCCTTGGATTGCATTTCATAATCTTGTTGGATCAGGCTTCCCATGGTAACATCTGTATCATACTCATAAAACTGGAGTGATTCTTGCTGTATAGGTGGTGCTGAATTTGCCAAAGGTACAAACACAAACAAAAAAAAAGTAGTCTGCAAAGTCTTCATTCTTGCACGGAACAATGTATCTGGCTTTCACTGAGCTGGTGGAGATCTGCTCGTGTGTTGACTATGGAGAATATTTTCTTTGTGACTGGAAATGAAAATGCAATCCGTCAAAACAATATTTAAAGCCTAGAGGACTAGTTGGCAGGGGTTTCTAACGCATAAGGAACGTGGAAAAACTTTTAACTCTTGATATCCTTTAATTAGACTCTAGCATTATAAAACCTGTTCTTAATGTGAAAAGAAACTGGGAAATAATAAACAACATTTTCCAACTAATAAGGAAAATATTATCTTAATTGCATTTGCTTGTTTCCCAGCGTGTTATTTTTGTTAATAGCAAGAGGATTTTGTAAAGCATTTTATGAAACATTTGGCATGTATGTAGCTGAACTAATTAAAACGAGAGAGGTTCAAATGCATTTTTCTCGGTTGTCAAAATAATGATTTTCAGACCTAAATGCTCTATAACAATGATCTCTCATTGTCTTTGTCTTTACATTTGAAAGTAAACAGGAGAAGATAATTTAACACCCCCTGAATTTTTACAGGTTGTACACTTTTTCGGGGAGGAGGCTACAAACATAATCTTTAGAACATTTTAAATACACAAGAATTTTTAAAACAAATCTTTACACAGCATTTTTTCCTGTTTACGGTAATTAAGTGTTTTATTTAAGCTTTAGGTTAATATACTTTTAGGAAAAAAAGTCCACCTACCGTTTTAGCAGATTCAAAGTTCTTCTGTGATTGTCATAAAACCAGATATCCTTATCTATATGTTGACCTAAAGTGGATTAATAAAAGAGTAAAGTTATGAAACACAAATTGTTGAAATGAATACTCTTTCAAAGTTTGACAGTCTTAAAAGTGCTTTCCATGGGGTAAAAAATGCTTTGCCAGCATTCTTTCCCTGGGGTAAGAGGTAATATCCTGGAGCAGGGGGGTTGTACTTTGAATAACGTTTGTAAATGTGAAGTCTGTCTAGCTCATCCTTCTTTTGATGTTACTTGTTAAAATGGTAGCTTTCTGCTTTGTGGTGATTTACTCTTTATAATTGCTAAGGCTTTTTCTGTAAATCAAATATTAATTGTGCAAACTAGAGGTTTATAACAAGGCATGTGTTATCCATTTTGTTTAACGATTTAGCTAAGAGACAAAGCAGCTGCTTTCTGACTGAGACAGAGGTAGAGCCAAAACATACGTATACCATAATAGTCACATTTTATGAGTAATAAAATGTTTCATTATGAGTTGTATATGTTTAGAGAAGTTTCACCTAAGTATGAAATGGAAACGTTTCAGTCTGAAGAGTTCTGGAAACAAAAAATACTTTTAGAATTGTGTGTGTTGAGATTTTCAGACAAGTAATTCATGTTTAAATGCTTCGTTGAATGGTTTGTTAGGCAATTTATTGAAAAATTGGTTTCACGATAAATACTTGTTTTGAGCAAAGTTCTGTGTCAGTTCTATAGATAGCTAAGTAAACACTGTCCAGGTGTAGAATTTTCATCTGAACTACAAGCAGCACTTTTCTGGATTTCTAATGCATTTCTTCCTCCCCCATACTTTTCCTTATTATGTATTTTTGGCAGTCAGTACAAATGGGAGCCAGATGACCAACTTTAAAGTTTACAAAGTAGCTTTTTTGAGTCTTTAAAAAGTATGTAGCAATAAAATCTATTGGGAATATATTCAGGTTTACGTTTCTTTCTCATTTTCATTACTTTTTTTTTTTTTAGATAGCACTGTCAGCTAGAGTAATGTTGGGGATAAACAGTGGATCTATTTGGTTAAGTTTTCTTGTAAGTGCTGCCTTGTTTAGAAACCAGATGTCTGTAGTAAATTGGCAAATTGTAGAGTGGCTACAGCCATTTGCTGTCTAAACTTTTTTCCAGTTTATAATCAGCTACCACTTTCTGAACTCATCAGGCTTTTATAAAAACGTTTTTCGTTTAGCTCATGCAATTAAACAATGTCATAGTTTGGACTTGGAGCTTGCTCTAGAATAATGATTTTGCTGTAAGTATATACCTGAAGTATAAAGGGAAGAGGCTCAATAATAATGGAAATTGGACTCTGAATCACATTGGTTGCCATTCTGCTGCAACAATAAGAACAACAAAAGTTTTGAAGTGGCTAGGTTGTTAAGGTGTTTTCTGCTGCAGTACATAGGAACTTCAGTCAGAAGTACTGTGTGTGATAGAAAGGGTGGATTTGCTGAGGAAGGGACAGAAAAGTTGCAGTGTCAATACCATCTTACCATCCCTCATGGTTTTGTGCATGTTTCGGAAATATTGACAGCACCCTTGCTTTGTACTTACCTCTTTCCAGCTGCCATCCCCCGCCCCCCCCCACCAAACATCCATGTTAAGATTTCATCTGGCTCTGGGGCATCCAAGTTTTTCCAATGCTTGAATGTAATCAAAGAATAAATGTTCTCAGAGAAAAGTATTAAGTATTGAAGCTGAAAGCTTGATACAAAATATTAAATATATTTGTTATGCAAATTTATTTTTTAAGTACTGAAATCCTAGATTTATGTACATCTTGGGAATAGCTTAGTGTTTTCATGACAGTTTTTAAAAATGAGGGAAAATTAGTAGGTAAATGAGGCCTTGAAAATTTAGGAAGTCTTCATGCAAGAAAGTTCTTACTTGCTTTGATCTGCAAGAGAAGAGACTCTGTAATGTTAGAAGACTTTAGTAACAGCTTCTGCAGAAAACATTGTCAAAAGTCTGTGTTCATCAGGGTCACAAGATTTCAGTGGTATGCTTACCACAAAAACATTGTGTAATGTGTGTACTCACTGTTGTTCTCCAAGCACTTATAAGTCATGAACACTTACTTACAAATACATTGAAGAGTGACATGTTAAGTAATTACTTTGGCATGATGTCATCAAGGTTTACCTTACAGTATAGTTTTAACTGTCACTTTAAACTGTCAGTGCCAAATAAAGTAGTAGTCCTGTCCCGTGTTTCGTCTGCTTGTCATCCCTTGTGCTAGGAAGAAAAAAAGTAGTAACAAATAATTTCACACACCCCCCCCCATTTTTATCTGAACACCTAACAGATGCTCATATCAGCACAAGGAAGGGGATGGCACAGGTAGCTGCAAACAAGGAGGGATAGTATTGCTTCTTTTGGCAACAGTGCTACTTTATTCTTGTTCGAAATGACTTGAAACAACCACAATATCCAAATCATCTGAAATGAAAAGTGTGGTTCATATGCATTGGCAATAGGGAAGCTAACAGGAAGTATTCACCCTGGCAAGCAGAGTGCTTTCTAGGCATTGTTAGTGCTTAGAAGTTTGATATATAGGTACCTGTTTCTTGTACTTAGAAGGTGGTTTCTTTTCTGAAAACCTAAACAAGCTCTGTTGTTAACTAATTGAGCTCCAGATTTTGAAGAGGGCCTTGATAATGTGTTTATGGTATGCTTTCTGATTTGTCAGGTGTGCCTTTTTTTAACCCATGATACCTCGTTTTCACTGACTGACTTTGCCCACAAGATACTTTCACCTGAAATGTTAGGCATTTTAAATGGTTGGTTTACTAATTGTGTTGAAATGGAATCTTGGATTAAATTTGAACATTGGTAACTTCCCTACAATTTTGTAAGGATATGAAATGTTGCTGAAGGCGTAAATGAAGTATAACATTTTTTCACTTGTAGTAGAGGGAATCCAAGTTAGTCTAACAAGGGACACTTGCTCTCTGGATTCTGCTTTCAGAAAAACTTAACTTTAGGGGAAAGGGTTGCATACAGGTTAGGTGTAAAACTTGTTCCCCATTGTGGCCTTCTATCAGAATAGACAGTGAAGAATAAAAGGCTTTTAGGAGAGAAAGAGAGAAGTCGAATGGGTATGGATGGCAGAGGTAGGAAAGGTATGGGAGAACAAGACGAAAGTTAAGGTAACTATCCAAACTATATGTGTTACTGATTAAATCTTCTTCAGCATCTGGGAAGGAATCTACTATTTAGTAGTGTTTATATGTCAAGGGCAGGTAAAGTGAAAAATCAAGCTGAATATATCCTAGAGGAACTGAGGAAAGATTTTGTTTTGCAGGCAGATGAGTGGGTTTTGTGAATTATTTGAACTGGCTGATGTTCAGCTCAGTCTATTTATCTTGTACTTGAAGTGGCCTCATGTATTCTGCCCTGCTCAGAGCTTTAGTATGACTAGAGAATCTCACCTTTCTACTAACACTTCAAAAGGCAGATCAAAAAAGAAATGAAAGTTTTCCTTAAAAACTAATCATACAGGTGCATACTGCAAAAGCTGCCGTGAGCAGTTCTTACCCAGTTCTCATAGGTGCTAGCATGTTAATTACCTTTTTACCATGTTGGTGTTTAGCACTCTTTACTTAATGCTTAGTAGCTTAGTACAAAAATGATAGGAGAGCGCTCTTCTGTACTTTTAGCATAGCTTTGAAATGCTGTAATGTGTTTTACAATGGAAATGAGGGCTGGTTGCTAATAATTCTCAGTGTGAGGCACTTATGTCTAGTTCCTGCTAAACCCCTGCAAGGCACTGAAGAACTGATTGACCTGAAAAGAGCCAGATTACCAGAGGGAGTACGCTTTCCTCTCTGTAAGGTTGTTGGTTGGAAATTACTTCTCCAGGGTGCCTGTAGGAATTACGTGGGAGCAGGGACTGGCACTGCCTATATAAAGAGTCGTGATTGTGTGATGGGAGGCAGAACACTAGGAAGAAGAAGAAAAATGAAGGGGGGGGGGGGAGTCTTATTTTTGGGTGTGTGGGTTAATAGGGTTATGAGGCAGCACTAGGGAGAGTGCAGTAAGGTTGCTATCAAGATATTCCTTATGAAATAAGCCAAAGCTGAGACTTTTTTAACTTTTAAATACTCAGATTTGTTCTCTGTTTAGGCAAAGAAAGTATATTTTTTGCAGCTGCTTGAAGACCTTGGCTTTCATCTTGTATCATACTCTTCAAAGGACAATATTGGCAGGTTCTGTAGTTTCTGGGTTTTACTGTTTTTAAGCATTCTTGGAAGAAAGACGTATGGATTATTGCTTAGCTTCCTTATGCCTGATGAATATTGAGAATCACTTACACAGAATATTCAAAAATTAGTGTCTTGGGTAGAAATGTGTCTGTGACAGAATGAGATGGGGACAAATTAGGAAAGCTTTTAAAAGCTTCTGGGCATTTATAGACCTAGACACAATGCTGAGTTTTCTTTTGTATGTGATTTTTTTTTTTTTTCTCCATGTGGAAGGTAACATGTTCAATATTCCTTAGCATATCTTTTGTATGAAGTGTGATCAAACACTTTACAATGTTGACCAGCTGCTCTGGATTGGAATAATTATAATAGAAAAGGTTTTGTAGAGTAAAAGGTAGTTATTGAACCAGCCTGATAACATGCACAAAATAACCTGCAAGCGGTGAAACATAGATTTACTGTTAAAGAGAACAAAGGCATGAAGTGATATTAAAACTGAACTCAATATTTGTCTTTTTATTTTCTTCTTTTTTTAACTTGAAATAAAGAAGTGTTCTGGTTTGTTCTCTACATCATTTTCTTTTTCTAACATACAGGCCTTTTCTGCTTGACTGTTTGTGTGGCCTGGTTAATTTTACCTACTAAAATTATTTTTGTCTCTTTGATGGTACAGCTACATGTTTTGACTGCTGCATTTATGTGTGATATGGAACTTCTCTGTGACTCCTGCATCCCCATCTGCTTTTTGTTGAGATCCTGATACAAGGGTGTAAAAACAGTTTTAAGGCAGTTTAATGTCTGTGCTTATGCTGGGGCTGCATTCATTCTGGGAACAAAAAGCCAGAGTACCCAAAAGGGAGGAAGCAGTCTCCTGGTTTTTCTTGAGCAATGCACAGAAATTGGATTGAAGGTGATGCTATAGAAGAGTTGTGTAATATTAAGCAAAGTATATTCCAATTCAGCATCCTTGAGGGATGGAGGAGGGTTCGGAGGTAGTATTAAATGTAAAATAAATGGTCATCATGTCTTACAGAGAAAACTTAGAATATTCCTAAAGATTCAGAATGACCAGAAAAGTACCAGATATGAAATAGTTATGCATAAACACCTCCGGTATTTTTATGAAAAGTTGCAACTATTTCCAAGGCTCAGTGAATTAGATTAAGTTTAGGTCACTGTTAGGGCCACCAGCTGCAAAATAGAGACAGCTGAAAAATGACCTAGTGATTGTATGAACATCCTTCCATATGTTTCTGATTTTATAATCAGAATTTTTTAAAGCTGAAGACATTACCTTATTCCTTGCATTTCTGCAAAAGAAACAGACTCCTTGTATCAGTTACTGTGTTGTAAATGAATAAAGCACATTTTTAAAGTGATGCACAATAGTAAACAGGAATCAAACTACAGTTAACAAATACAAATGGTAACTGGAGTAATAGTACTGTCTGCTATTTACCCAGACCCCTCTGTTGAACATATGTTCTCTTGAACTTTGCCTATATATCATCAGTTATATCCTGAATCAAAAGCCAGCCTACCTCAATGTATTAAAATTGCTTAGAATACCTTCCTGAATTGACATTACTTCTTTATAACTGTATCATCATTTGTTGAGAGCCATTACTATGTCTACAGGGACACTAGAGCCAGGGCTCCAAGACTCATTGGCCTTATGTATTTTACTTCTATGTTCCTGTTATCTGTTCCTTATGTTATTCATAGCATCTACTTTCCTCTCTATATTTATGGCTAATCTTCATATTTATCTATTTTTTTCCTTGTATTGTGCTTTGTAATAGGGGAAGGTTGATTTATTTTTCTCTGTAGATGACAAATTTATGCAATTAATTAAAAGATTAAGATATTATTTTCCTTTTAAATTAATTAGGTTGTTAGAAATTTAAATTTTGTACAGAACAGTTTAAAACATTATATGATAAATGTGTATATTTGTGGAGTTCCATAACTTCCAATAGTGTATACACGATTTGGTTTATAGCTGAAGAGTTCATACTTTTGCAGTAGTATTGGAAAATGATTGCAAAACCTTTTTGGTGTATAATTTTTTTGTTAAAATAGTATGTTCTCCTTTGGTGTCTTTCAGATAGGAAATTCCTATGTTTATTGCTTGCAGTGATCAAGTTGGGCAACAAAGAAGGAAATTGATTCATATTGTAAAAGTGGAATGTGAATATGTTAAAAGTCAGAAAACTTGAAATGTAAACCATCTGTTTTCTATAAAGGAGTTTCTTTTTTAATCTGTGTAACTTTTATTACCAGAATACTGAAGTAAATATCTCAAAAAGTAAGCCTTATAAGTATTAAATAGCAGCAACAACAAAAAATGGAAAAAGGCAAAATATATTCCCACTGTTTTGAGGCTAAAGGAAGAAATGTAGACAGTTGGATTAAACTACTGTTATTTCTCTTTCTTTATTTTGATTTTTACAATAGCCTCTTGTGGTATAGATTTTTGTGAAAAAATCTATTTGTCAGTTTTATTGTAGTTTTGAGAGCTTTAATTATGTTTAGTCATAACTGAATGTTTTCCAGAAATCTGTGAGACTCTTCCCCTATAGGTTTACATGGGTATGAAAATATTCTATGGTTGTCTAACCCAACCTTGTTAATTATTATGCACTCTGGATAATGCTGATAATATTTAGCGTAGAGTTCAAGAAGGTTCCATCCTTGTTTACACAGATAAGACTTGGAAAACATGTTTTTTCAGAGTAGTTTGTCCAAAGCTGAAAGTAGAACTGAGATTTCATTTTTCTCAGTTGCTGTGTTTCTGGTTATGTTTCTGTTAGTGTTTTAATTAGAATCAGGAGTGCATTTTTGAAGCGAATCTCCTGATAACCCCAACTTACTGCACCTTGATTCACATCACAGTGCTCTTTGAAGTATGTGGAGTATTCTTTTTGGATATAGCAAACCAGATGATGTATGTATTCAGGGGTGCATCTGATGTGCTGCAGCTGCTCATGGATTTTAATTAGTGGCTAGGGCTAGTCTGAAGTAAAGCTCCTCTCCTTCAAAAAACAGAGGGGTCTCGTGGCCTCATCACAAGTATTTTGCTCTATTGATCCACCCTAGTGCTTAATTGCTAATGCAGACACAGTGTTGTAAACCAGATCAGGCTTTGTTTCTGTGTTTATTGACTCTGCTGTAAATAAAGTAATTAAGCTGTTTGATACTTGTTAGGTTTTGCTATTACTGATAAAATAAGTAGCATTTTAATGCATGTTTAGTTCTTAGTTTATGAATCTATTTCCTGCTTAAAAAGACAACATAATATTCAGAAGATAAACACCAGAGCAAACATGAAGCAAATATGTTTTGATACCAAAATCTATGTGGTTATGTAGTGGTATAATTTGGTTTATACAGAGCTCCACACTTACACGGCTAGGCTGCTTTGTGTACCTGAATCAGTATGGGTGTCTGTCTGCTACAGAACACTGCAACACGGAGCATTGTAGACATGCTGTTCCCAAATCTAATGAGCTAGAATATGCCTTGGCATATAACCATAGTTGGTAGTGCTTAAAAAAAAGTTTAAAATTCAACTATATCAAGGCAATAAGCATTTACTAGTAGTGAAGAGGAATACCAGCATGTTACCATAGTCCAGGATAGTGAGAACATAGAACTGGGTGTGGAATTCAAAATAAAGATTAGTGTACAATATCTTGTCTCCAACAATGGCCATAAGCAGATACTTCGGGAAGACTGAGAATAGGACAAGTATGTATGATTCTTGTCTCATCCTGTCTCCAAATATTCTTCCATTCTTCAGCTATTTTCAGCTCAGCACTTTTGTACCTTTGTCTAACAACCTATAATGGATCTCTTCCAAGAAATACAATTACTTACCCAGTCTTCCCTTGAAACCAGGTATAAAATTCCTGCTGCATCCACTGTGTTCTCAGGCATGCAGTTTAATGGGCTGACTACTCATTGCTTACAAACTTTTGCTTTTCTAGTTTGTAGGTGGTACATACTAGCTTCATTTGATGGCTCCTTGCTCTTCTACTGGAGCGGTTAATCCCCAGACCCATGCTGTGTATGCAACTCATAATTTTGTGGCTATCTCCTATATCTCCCCTTAGCCATCTCTTTTCTGAACTGGTGAGTTCTAGCCTACTCCGTGTTGCTTATATAGAAGCCACTCCTTACCTTTGGCGACCTTATTGTCTTTCATAGAATCATTTCTCTGATCCTTTTCTAATTATGCCATATGTAGAGATTATAGCTACCTGAAGGGCTTGGAAATCAATAGTGTGTTTAATGTCTGGATGAGCCACAAATTTATAGTGGCAAGATGATGTCTCTTGTTTTCTATTTCTCTCTAGTTACCTTCTACATCTGAGTTTCCTTTTTACTGCTACTGAGTACTAAGCCAGTGTTTTCATTGAACCGCCTATTATTACTTCTGAGTCTTGCTCCTGAGTGGTGGTGGTGAGGTCATGCTTTGTTAGCTTTTATGTGAAGCTAATATGATCTTTTCCATGGATATCACTTTTCATTTAACAATGTTGAATTTCATTGGCTATTTTAGCATCCTGAGGTCCTTCTGCAGTCATTCTTCATTGGTGCTTAGGAATCTTCATTGTCATCTCACTTCTCAGCCTGATTTGTCTATCTTTTGCAAGTATATTAAATTGAATAAATTCCAGCACAGGCCCTTTGCAAAACTCCCACCAGTGGGCTCCCTCCACAACAAGAACTGACCGTTTATTCTTATGCTGTTTCTTACATTTTATTTAATTTTGTCTGTGCTGTCACCTCTTAATCTGTGGCAGCTTAATTTCCTTAAAAACCTTTCAGAAAATTTTGTAGGCTGTTTGGACCAGAGTCTCCCTTTTCCACATCCTTAATGAGAAGCCGTGCCCAGTCTTACCAGAGCAAATTGTATTTATCTAGGTATCCATTAATTCTGTACTTTATTATAACTTCTCATTTCTCTAATACAGACATAAGGCTAGCAAGTCTTTAGTTCCCTGACCACCCTAAAATCTTTTTTAATGAATAGCATTGTATTTGCCACAGATAAGATACGATAATATTAACTGAATGAAAAGTTGAGTTATGATGGTTCTGCTTGTAATAAAATTCTCATGTTCCATCTGAATGAGTTTAATGTAATAAAACAGCTCTAAAGTTTTCAATAATTATCAGTTTGACTTATATTTAAACTTTAAGAAACATATGTAACTAGTTGCTGCAAAGTCAGTATCTTTAGTTCTACTTTAAAGCGAAGCTTTGCTTCATAAATGTTTTTAAAAAGCAGAAAGTTTGTGATAAAAGATATAATACTCGTACTATATTTGAATAGCGTTCTTTTTTAAAGTTGAGCAAGCCTTTCAAAAAAGCCTGTATTAATTTAGATTTGCATTTTGTGCACTATTCACTTATACTTAAAATCTGAAAAGATGAAATAGATGAAAAGTTATAAAGGTTCCCTAAGGTTAATATGCTACATGTTTATATTAATAAAACTATAAAGTTATAGATATTTATCTTTAAATTTATGTGTATATAATGTACATATTTTTGATAAGAGTATTTAAATAAAGTAATGAATACATACATATATTCCTCCTTCATGAAGCCAGAGGTACTTGAGGTTGATAATGTTAATAAACCTTTTTTTAAAAAAAGAGGAAGATAAATTCTGCTGCACTGTAAATTTGTGGGGTGACCATAAAATATTTTGCCATGAATATTGTATCAGAAAGTAGATAAGAAAGAGGGGAAGAAGAGAAAGAATAGATTTCTTGAGTTAGTTGACCTAAGACCCACAACTTAATAATGATATGATAAATTTTGTATCGACAAATTTTTACAACCTGTTGTTATTAAAGACTATATATGTTCTTAAAGGGTTATATTCATCGGCTTATGAGGAATTTCTTTCCATTAAAAAAAAGTAACATTAAGTATTTTCATTTTGTTAATACATTAGTTTTTGCATCAGAAACCAAAATATACTAAGATGGGCTTAGAAAAATAACTGAAATTGTAAGAGAGAAAACCAAACCTGTCTGAAACTTTTTAGAAATTCTAATACAAATTTGCTCACATAATTTTTATATAGCCACCTTAGTTTTCCACACTTAGAGTATAATGTAAAATTGGTAGTATGATGTATGGTTCTATTTCTTGCATTCATTTTTTTTCTTGTTGAAAATGGTGATTCTTCCTCACTGCTAACAAAGATTGATCAGGAAAAAAGTGCTGAAAAATGAAGAATTTAATAAAACAAAAACAGTAAAGTGCCCTATAATATTCTCTTACCCTGTAGTTATTTGGATCTCTTTCTAGGCATAAGACATAATAAAAAACTGAGTAGCTCAAATAATACTTTTCTTTAGACTGCTTAAAGCAATTTTTGTTCTACTTTGAAGCAGAATATAGCTAATTGGTATTAGCTATGCAGAGGGATAGTCTAAATTAATAATTTAAAAAACCTGGAATGCTACTATTTGTACCTGTTCTACTTGATGAACAATTCTACTAAAAGGATTGTATTACATTTTTAGGTGCCTTCTAAAATAATATGGACTAAAGCACAGGTAAAATGTAGATACTAATAGTTCAGTTATATTAATGCACATCCTTTTCTCTGGATCATAAGACCTTTGACGAAAGGTCATTTACTGCCTATATTACTAATGATCTAAAATCTCCTTTAAAAGAGTTGTGATAGTTGAGGTTCAAGCTGAGAAGTAAATATTATAATACACCTTGGCAGGACATTGCAAACATAATATGAGGAAGACTTGAAACTGAAAGTTTGTGATTTTCCTGTCCAATTAGAAATTGGAAGAAGAAACATCTGTGTTTCTGGAAGATGCGCAGGAACCTTGTGGAAGTATTTTTGTGATCTTATCCTCCTATTCTTTTCTCTAGTGTGTGTCTATTTTCTACTGCTGTTAGTAGTAGGATGTATAGCTGGATGGATTTTTGGCCTTATCCGCTTGTTCCTATTGAGCATGACATTGATTTGTATTTTAGTCATTTTGCAAGTTGGATCACTTTAGAACATAGAAGCCCCTTCAGGTCAATTTTCTTCAGCTTAGGCTGCCCACCCAAGGATGGGTGCGCATCATCAACCCAAGTTATAAATCAGACTGCTATCTAATGCTGAGGTGAGTGCTCTTTGCTCCTAGTATTATGGTTTTTACTACATCAATAATAGGACATTTACCTACACTAAAATCCTATCTCCACTTTATAGATGTATCTTAAATATCCCAAACTATCCAACTGTTCTAAAATGGATATGAATACCCCACAATTAAATAATAGTTTCCATGTATACTCATTAACAATGATTACTTCACTGAAAGTAAGGATGGAAGTAGTTTTCTTCTGCTTCATGATCTTCTTCAGTTTCATGATCATGTGTTGCGTGATCGTCTTCTGCTTCATTGTATTCTTCTCGTGTTAAAAATCGTCGAAACACTGATATTGTTAGCTGAGTTGATTTGTTGACATTAACGTTTTGTTCACCATAATAAATGGTTCTAATGTAAGGGAAGCAAAAGAATGCGTATCTGCTTATTGGAATTGTAAGCTTATTTTGGTCCACCCGTATATAGGTTAATTGGTTGGTGTTCATTGGATCAATAGATGGACACATCAAAGTAACATTTATGACTGTAAGAGAGAGAAAAATATTAATTAAAATACAGAAAACAGTTATATTTAAGACCTATTGCAAAAGTGAAACTTATGTTTTGAAATTTAAAACGGAAAATATTTTAGTGGTGCACAGTATTAATATAATCCTTCCCTGTGTTTTAAATTGGTTTTGTAAATGACAGTGATAACATTTTTGAGGTTTGCAAAGTATAATGTTGTAGGTTAAAGAAAAAAATAAATATGAATACCACTACAATATGTAATTACTATTTTATGTGAATGGAATATTTTCATAATTCCTTTTCTCTGTATGTTTTTATCAATTGCCTAATCAGAAGCAATTTCCAAAAAGGTTTTAGCTTGTTTTATGAAAAACTGGTATTAACTTTTACAAAGAATTGTGAATTAGGGGTAAGGTGCAAAAATAAAATCTTTTCTCATTTCACCCGTTTGGTCTCAACTAACCGAGGATGTGTTTACACTGCATTTTGAAGAAGATGAGATGGTATTCTTCCTGCACTGTAAGCTGATCAAAAGCTACATAGCTACGTTTGCTCCTGAGAAATACAGTGCCACATTAACTGGTTAGTTCAGAACACTGATAGCTCAAGTTCACCTCTCTGCAAAGGACATCAGAGTACCTCTTGAACAACATGCAAATTTGATGACTGCTGGATTCTATGCTTGGTTTATACATGACCTAACTGAGAAGCTGTAAGGTGGCAGGTCCTTGAAACCAAGGACGCAACAAAAGAGATGTTTCTGATAGTTTTTGATTTAGGCTAGAAGTTCTTAATTCTGGATGGAAAATATGCTGAACTCACCCCCTCCCACAACCAACACCAAAATCCGCTAAGTTTTTTGCTTTTAAAGAATTGGAACCATCAACATACTTTCAATGTCATTGTCTTCAATATACAAATGCTGCAAACTTTTTGGAATGTAGAATACTTGTTTCAATTTGTTATGTCCAAGATTAAGTTCTAGAAGGTTAGGTAGATTAAAGGTGTTGCGTGGAATGTTCTGCAGGTTATTGTGGGACATTCTTAGAGCAATGATTTTTGGAAGTCTGTTGAAATAGTTTTCTGGAATATAAGAAATGGAGTTATTTTCAAGAGAGAGATACATAAGTGACGATGGTAGATCAGGAGGCATAGTCTGTAATTTGTTGTTGCATAAGTTGAGCTGCATTAAGTTTTTCATGTTTGAAAAGGATTTTTCTTTGAGTACAGAGTCATCAAGAAAGTTATTGCAAAGGTCAAGCATGGTTATGTTAGGTAATCCTTCCAATGCATTTCCTGATAACCGAGAAATCCTATTGAAACCAAGGAGGAGTCTCTCTAGAGAGCTGGGGAGTGGGAATGGAAATTCTTCTAATTCATTATGTTGTAAATGAAGTTGCACTAAGTTTGAAAGTTTGGCAAAAACACCATGGTCAATCATATGAAATTTAATTTTGTTGTGGCTGAGGTTAATTTCTCTTAGGAAGGTAACATTAGTGAATGGTCCTGCAGGCACAGCTTCAATATCATTGTTTTGCAGATAAAGTTGTTGGACGTGACTAGGGATATTTGGTATTGTCTTAAGTTTACGATGATCACAGTACATGGATAACGGAAAAGCTGGTGGACAAAAGCATTCTCTGGCGCACTCAACTGGAAAAGGAAAGCGGGGAACTTCAGCTTGTGTATTTGGATTAAAATTAAAATAATCTGGATGTTGATGATCTGGCTCCTCATCATATTCATCCTCAAAATCATAGTCTTCATATTGACAAAAGACCATAGCAGCCCAGAGGAGGTGAATGATTGATAGCTGGTTCAGAATCCCCATATTTAAATTTGTATCTTGTATCCTGTTGATGAGAAGGAAAAATAAGTTTATTAGATAGTCATAAAGTAAATCACAGAAGTTTCAGTTTTAAGAAGAAGCAATATAAAATAAAGTAGAAGAATGCATTTTTTTTTTTGGCAACACTGTCAGTGATATTATTAGCAAAAACAAGTTTCATTCTGTATCTTCCAAGAAAACAGCCATAAACAAATACACTGTCCTTGAAGTAAACATAAGTTTTCTTGTCTGACTTCAGACAAGGAACAGCTTTCTACCTTTGCTGTGCCTGTTACTGAAGGATACCATAACAGTTGGGAGTAGAAAAAAATCCCAGTCTTCGTTCCTTTCTCTCTTTAATTTATTACAGAGAAGTTGCAAAAGGACTTTACATAAAGTGGTATAGTCTGGGGTTTGTATTGGACATTTGAGGTCTTGCATTCTTTCGAGTGTAATGGGTTAAGCATCAGCCTTACAAGTTAGTTTTAAATGGGTGCGGATGGAATTCCTGAGCAACGTTTCTTCCTCAGACCTTTGGAAAAACATAGATAGCCTTATTAAACTCTGTCAAGATGAAAACTTTTTTTGCGAATGTATTAGTTATTCTCACTATGAACCTGCAACACACAAATGGTGTGTGGTCAATATCGTAGAATCATAGAAGTGTTGTTTGGAAGGGGCTTTTGGCGGTCATGTAGTCCAGTCTGGTGTGCCAAGTGTTTCCATCTCCAACAGCGGATCAGATCAGCCTAGATTTTGTCTGGGTGAGCCTTGAAAATCTTCAAGGGTGGAATTCTGGCATCTCTCTAAATAACCCAAGTTAGTGTTATACTACGCTCCTTCTGAAGAAATTTGCTAGTCTTACTAAGCATCCAAGCCATGGCTTGTGTCTGTTGTCTTTGTTTTTAAACAAAGTTATTTTTGTTAAAAATATATTTTCTCAACTAAGGTGAGGTAATTGCAGGATTGTTTCTATAAACAGAACAGTGAAATAGATTACTTTGAAATAGTCTTTTATGTAAAATAAATTTATATGGTGTTGGTGTCTGTCTGTTCTGTGGCATTTTATGTTGTTTTTCTATTTTCTGCAAAACATGGCTGACTTAGTGCAATGCATTAATGATGATAAAAATTTAATTTTTCTGTTCCCATCATTTAAGTCACATACAAGTCAACCATTGTGTACTGCACATCATATAAAATCTTTGTTGATAAGAAGTTTTCTTTATAGTCTTCCTATGCTTCTGTAATCATATGTTCTTTACAGACATGAACTAATTCACCTTCAAAGTACCCTTCTGAGCTGAAGTACTGATGTTGTGAAAAACAAATAATTTTGCATGTCAAATTTCTGATGCTCAAAGCCAGACTAACATTTTAGAGCACTTTATGCAGTCAGAGGAACCCTATTATTTGGCAGAATTAGAGTTGTGAATCATGTCAAGCTGTTCAACTTAAACAACAGATGAGTCAAAAGTGTAACATTGCAGGTCAAAGCACACAAATCATGGAAAATTTTAAGAGACTTCACTCAGTATAGTGTGGGAACCCTGAGGCAGAAGAAAGCAGATATTCTCAGGTTTTTTTATAAATAGATTCGTGTTTCTTAATCAGGAGACTCTTTTCTTTGTTTTCTTGATGCTTTTAGTATTTTTTTTACCAAACAATCAGTAACAAAGGAGATGAGACTTGCAAGTGCTAATTTCCTATGCTTCATAGTGGCGATTAATTCCTAATGCATGATGGATTCTACAAATTGAATGAGAGCATCCTAAGAGGAAAAAAAAAAGTAGTGACAATCATGGCATTTAATACATCCTCGTAATCTTCCTGTGTTGCACACAGCCCATATGTGACAATGGCTGGGTGAAATAATTTGTGGTATTGTCTAACTTGCATTTCTAACTTTGTATCATTTGTATTTGAATGCTCCTTTAATCAAGTTTCATAACTGATTAAAATCTTAAAAACAGGTTTGGATGGAGTCAGTTGTTTGGAACCCCACTGTAGGTAGGTCCTCAGCAAAGCCAGGGAGTCCATATCCCTACAGCATCATCAGATGTCTGAGCTAATCTAAGTAAATGGCAGAAATTTGTCTGCACAGAGAGCAGCCTTGCACTAGAAGCATTGTATAAATGCACTATGCTGATAAACTTTGCAGACACTTGCTGAGTTGAGAAGCAATACTGTGCTTCAGGAGGAATTAATTGGTTTTCAGATTTCAGGCAGTGTGTATTGGCAGAATACCTTATTACCATATTTCTAACTTCTAGTCAGACCTGGTGGTGTCTACCTATGTAAAATCTGTCTCTAAATCCTGTGACTTGATTTTGTTTTTCATGAACATCTGTTCATGACACAATCTGTCCCCCATGCCTATTTCATGTTTTTGGTTCCCTTTTGAGTCCTGTTACTCTCTCTCAGTTTCAGTCCAGAACTTTAGCTTCACCTTCTGGTTCTATTCTCTTAGCACTTCTACTAGGTGTCACAAAATTTCCAAGTAATAATTTCAGTTCTCAGTGCCACGATAGTCTTTAGAAACCAGGAGGAACAACTCGGGAAAGTCCTGCTCGGTTTGAGGAAAAAGCTTACTTAGGCCTTCGTGCAAGTGATCCACTTGCCAGGTAGACAGTGTAAAGAGAACTATCATTGCTTCAGATGGAATGAGAAGTAATAGGTACCAAAGTCTCTTGCTGGTTTTATGGAGAGAGGGGAGCTGGTATCTGGGGGGATGTTTTTTATAACTTGGCCGTAATTGAGTGCATTTTTAGTAGCATAGTAACTGTCCTGTCAGGCTTGCAGGTCATGTCTCAAAGCACTGAGATACTATACTTCTTCATGAAATATTTCTAAGAACTTAACTAGCTTTAAAACAAGAATCACGTCAGGTAAAACTTGATAATGGGGGAAGCAAGTCAGATGCACACAATATGATAAATTGCATACTTACAAAGTTGAAAGAAAATAGAAAATCTTAAAAGCATGATTCTCTACCACCTATAATAAACTCAAAGCTTAGTAACTGTATTTGTAAGCAGTTTACTAGCTGAAAGCTAAAAATTATATAACATGCATGAATCACTCTTAACTGCAAAAATAACACAATCCGTTCATTTTATTCCTGCTTACCAAGGAAACTTACTCTTTGGAAGTCTGTGAAGCTCAAGTTGTAGAGGGCGGCAAGTTATTGTGCTGGTGAAGTCATCTGAGAAATAGCCTAACACAGCTGGAGGAACAAAAGAGCTCTCTAAGCCATATTTTGTGGTGAGGAGCCTTGTGGGAAGGCAAAGCAAAATAATAGCCTTAGCTCCTCTTCTGATTTGCCAGTAAAAAGAAAAAAAAAAAAAAAGTTTTGTGCCACATCATCAGTTACTGTAGATGCTGTGTCACAAGTCTGTGAAGCGATTTCTCCTTTTGTTAAAATCACTTCAAAATTATTTGTAAGATTCTTTCAGTGTTACCAGTTCCCATTAAAAAACAATTGAGAGAGTAAGACTTTAAAAAATATTTCAGAGGTCGTTAGTTCATAGTGCGGATTCAACTACAATGATTCGGTTACGCAAAGGATTTGTTCTCTGGAGGATGAAGTTAAGAAACAGTAAAAAATTAACCTTACCAAGATTGAGGGAAAGCATGTACTATAGAAAAGCTCTTATGAACATCTTCCATTTTATACTTTTTTCCCTCCACAATCCATATTTCCTGTTTCCTTCCTGCAAAGTAGTTGTGCTATACAGTGCTGTTGGTATGATGATGTACTTCTCAATGTTGTTTTAAAGTTGTAGTTCAGGATTCACAGTAGGTTTCTGACGTGTTTTTGCTAAGTTGTATAGAAAGAGCATAAATCTTCCAATGAAAAAGAAAAGTATGACATGAGATTAAACCATTTTACTGAAGAAAAATATTTTTCTTAGCTTTTAGGAGGGAGAAAAAAAAAGGCATGGTTATCTGCTTTTGCTGCTATATGGTACTTAAATAACTGTGACATCTGCAAAAAAAGGAGAAAAAGGACAATTTTTTTTAAAGTGAGATGCTGTTCTGGATTAATTGTATGATTTATCAAAAGCATTTAATTATGATTTTGGTTTGGTAAAAGAATTGCATTATTTCAAAATCTATTCACAAGGAAGAATCTGGTTCTTAAAAAAGCGTAAGTGCCTTAGAGGTATCATATTTGAGAAAATAATGCAAAAGTAAGGTTTACTTCTTTTTTGTCTTTGAGCTTCCTGAAGCTGATGATTTGCTTGACCTTTTCAGGTTTCCTCTGTAACATTGAGGACAAGAACATTGTTTAAGAAGATAAATGATGCA
This sequence comes from Aptenodytes patagonicus, assembly GCF_965638725.1. Taxonomy (NCBI): domain Eukaryota; kingdom Metazoa; phylum Chordata; class Aves; order Sphenisciformes; family Spheniscidae; genus Aptenodytes; species Aptenodytes patagonicus. The sequence goes on from NC_134956.1 coordinate 4,760,528, forward strand.
TGATTCTAACATTTGGGATATAAAGAAAAGCACCAGAAGCCATGAGCAAAAGTAATATTGTAGGAGTTGGCAATACTGGAACTAAAATAAAGCAGTTGTGTATTTATGTAGAGAATACAGAATATAAGGGAGAGGTTGAAAGAGTAAAATTAAAACTATATAATCCTTTATTAACAGTACTGTAAATAGTTGAATAGCTATGTTTTACCGCTAAACCCAAATAATGCTAAACAACAGAAGTAATTGATTTTTAAAATAATTAAATACATTCATAATGATGAATGAAAAAACCCAACAAGTTTGTTATGCTACTTAGTAAAATGTTATTTGCTGCTACAAAGTTTGGGTGTTTTAAGCACAAGACAAAGAATATGGTGCAAATTTTTGGAAGCTCCGTTATATTAACAGTTCTAAATAAAGCAGATGAAAACATTAAAACTATTTTCTCTAAAGATAAAAATTGGACCAAATTAGAATTTTAATTTCATACCTGATATTTTTCTATCGTTTTCAACTATGGATTGTGTCCCAAATCCTCTTAAACTATCAGGAGACTTAAAATCTCATGGTGGCAGAGCAAAAGAGTCTGTCCTTTCGAATAATTGTAGCAAAGCTCTTGATTTAAAGCATATTTAGCTACAGAAGATGATGTAGATCTAGCCATAGGATATATTAAGTCTCAGTTCCTTTTTTGTTGTATGGGCTATCTTGGATATAAACAAGTCTATACTTTGTGATCTTGGTCAAGTTGTGTGGTTTGATCTTCTCTTAGTTTTGGTTTGAGGTGTGGTAGGAATTTCCTTACAAGGAGGATAATGAGAGGATTAAATTTAGCATCATTCATGTAAGACTTCTTGTTTCAAAGGCTGTGACAAATCTATTAAGTTTTCAATGTGTTTTGGTTTTCAGTTTTAAAAAAAAAAAGTGTTTCATAAGGACTTATTTTTACTGTTGAATTTGTAAATTTTTTTAATATATGCAGTTGTGATGCAAAGCAAGATGTATCTCAAGCTAGAAGTCAGGGTTGGCTTGAAGCTGATTTATTTTCTTAAGCCAAACTTGGATGGATCCTTTTTGTAAATTAAAATGTTTGAAATTTTATCATCTTCATTAACTGCATTCAACTTACAAGACTTGTTAGCTTTTTCAACTTTGGTTCTGAACTGAAGGCTTAAGAAAGGAGACTGTTATAATATTTTGTGATTTTACGTTTGTTTAGCTAGTTGAGTAAACTTTAAAAATTTGAAATTTCTGAATTTTAGCCAAAATATTCATAGAATAAGTAGAGAAGATAACCAGTGGCACTGAGGTGAATGGGATTGGCCCTGATATAAGAAGAAATAAATTATACTGCTTGGCCTTTTCCCTATATTTACCATTTTACTATAAAAGATTCTTGGGTTTCTTTGGGTTTCTCCCCCCCCCCCAACTTATAATGGTCCATATGAAGCCTAGAGAAAGGAAAAAAAAGATGCACGTTGGTCATAGAAGATTAAAGGAAATCAAATGAAGCTAAACTGTATAAGTTAGAACTGCGAACTGTCTTAGAAGCATGATCTCATTAGAATTAGAAAGTTCTTCAGCAAAGGTCTGGCCCTGCTATCAGATGTCTGAAGAAAAGCCTAAAGCTCAAAATTTTAAAATCCTCAGTTGACAACTTTGAAGGAATTCTGTGTTTTAGATAAGAATTGGTAGTGTTAGTTTGTTACTCTAAGTGATTGTACAGTAGAAAAGAGAATGCGTGATCAAATATAATGAGGAAGTTTGAATGTTGTAATTTGGTTCCCCATAAAGCCTGTGGGTTTCAGAAGTAAGAAACAGCCTTAGGCATGTATCATCTAGACTGGGCTGCACTTCAAAGTCAGATTATAGGCACAGAAAAATGCAGATATAAAACTCTTTGCATCTTAGTTTCTAGGTCTTAACTGGCAGTCCACAAACACTATCAGCAGACCACCTGCAGCCTGTATGATTCTCATATGTGATCTGCAAAGGCACTTCTTATTTGTGCTTGCTATCAACAAAAATAACTGATTATCAAGACTGGAGTGGCTTCTCAATTTATTTATCCTGTGCCAGAACTAATCTGAAAATTCAGATACTGAAGTGTAGAGCTCTCAGCAAATCAAGATACTGAATTGCTTGATCTTGCAGAGCCTCCAGCCCAGCCACAGCCCAGAGCACTTAGTTAATTACAGCTCTTACGGACTTCATGTTATTCTGCTCTTCGGTGGAAAGTCATTCTAGGAGCATGTCCCTGTGCGAATATGCATTTTTAAAGGTCATGGAAAAGGGGCCATCAAATCATATCAACGGTTATGCAGAGCTGAGACAAGACCCAATCTGTTTAAAAAAGGAAAGGAAGACAACTTGTGCCATGTGTGGGGCTTACTGTTGCCTCTGACTTGAACCTTGTGTGGTCTCTACTTAATTCCTATTTAAGTAGGTGGTATTACAAGATCAAAACTCTGGCAACCCTCATCTTAAGCAGCCTGTTTTATATGTGTTGCTTTGTTTTGCTAGGAGCTACTAGGAAGAACATGTTCAGCAACTGAAAACAGTTGAGTTTACAAAAAGTATATTTGAAAAATAATTCCTAAGGTATGCTAGACTGTAGATTTTGCATGTGTTGATGAAATGGTACTCTGAACTAACTTTCTTCGTTGACTCTTCTAATCAAAGGCAGGTTGTGGTTGCTGGTTGATGTTTTTTTATCAGTCTGTTATAACTTCAGTATGCATTCTACAACCATGAATTTAAAAAGGAAATTAAAGATGTTTTTGTGTAGGTTTTATGGCTGCATTTCAAGAATGTGCTTTTCAGGTGACCATGCAGTCCTAAAAGAATGGAAAAAACCCAGAAGTTGTCCTATATTTTTACTAGAAATCAGTATAAGTTAGTGGGTATCCTAAGCCCTGTGATGGGTTCATTGGGTGCTAATTATCATTCTGAAATATAAACATGTCTCTTCCTCTCATCCATCTGTGGGATATGGAGGATTTTTTCTCTGTATCTTCTCCACTTCCTGCACTTATGTGGATTTGCTGATTCTGAGTTGACTAACATCCCCTCTCTTTTTGTTCTCCCTTCTTCCTAAGCATTCCTTTACTTATTGAAATTGTTGAATTTTTCTCATATTCTACTTTTCTGTATTTCTGTTTTTCTTATTTTGTTTTTTTAAACTTATACTTTTTGTTTTTTAAAAAAACCACACCTTTGAAGCATATTACTAGTTAACAAATGCAACTACATTTGGATCTCAAAGACCGATCCTGGTATAGAACAAATGACTGACAGCAAGAGCTTATTGACCTTGTAACATGGGAATTAATATAATCCCATAGGCAATTGTGGAGTAATTTATTCTACTGATAGACAGTAATACACTGAATTTTTAGAGCAGAATTCACTAGAAGCATCTATGCATCTAGAAGTAATGCATTAGGAAGCCCCGGTCTCATTAGGTGATTGGTTGAACATGTGCAATGATCAATTTGTATTGCAGTTTGTTTTGCTTCATAAGCAAAAGCTAGGTATCAAGCCTCCCGGCATGTTCAAATTTGTAATACTGAAGCTTTTTGAACGGAAAGGTGGGTGTGTTTTTGCTATCAATATCAATTTACAGTAATGGATTAATGACTTTGAAAGACTAATAGAAGAGGAGGGCTGTAACTTTTTTCTGAATGTATTGCTGTGTTAGAAACCTTAGAAAATCATAATACTATATTGGGGGGGTGTACTTTTTTTGATACATGGATTTTACTTTCTACAGCAGAAGCATTTAAATAGTCCTCATTGTATAATGTTTCTACTACCACAATAACAAGTAATCATAAACAATTGATACTGGCATAGTAAAACGAGTTTAAAATTCATGTACGCAATAATATCTGTAGCAAATGGTGTCTGGTTACTCTAAAATACCCTGGACTACTATATGAAATTATAAATCTCTTCTGAGGAGAGTCACTGTTGTCAGCTGACGCTTATATTTTTAGTAATTGAATAGTTTGTTTAACAAATATATTTTGCTTTATACTTTGTGTTTTTATACGGCCTACTTTGGTTGTTCCAAGAGAGATGACTTTGGGCTATATTTTCTTCCCACATGGAGTTCTGGGATATTGCCTGCTTAATTGGAGATTGTATATCTGTGATTACACCAATATAAAATGGGAGTGTCTGCCTGTTTTTGCAACCACTGTTTACTGGTGCAGGTATATTTAATTTCCTTGAAGCAGCATTAGCAATTAGACCTCAAACTTTAACATAGCCTTTATTTTGCCTGATTTGTGTCCTATATAAAATTATATAGATGATCATAGTGTATGACAGGTGTCTTGCACTCATTAATAAACAAAAGTAATAAACATTGTAAATAAAGCTAAAAGAACATACAGTGTTTTGTAATGGAGGAAAGTGAGAGAGGTAATATAGCTGAATCTAGAGTATAGAGATCCTTGAGCAGTACCAATCCAAGCTGGTAAGTCCAAATAGAGTAGTACCCTTTGTACTTGTCCTTATTGCTTCTGTAATAGTTTATTCAGTGTTATTTATTTGAGATAGCGTAAAATGACACTCCTTTTATAATTACCATTTTTAAAAAATATTAGTGTATCTTTCAGTTCTTTAACAGTTTAGGTATGACCCTCATGTCTTTTTAAAAAAAAAAAAAAAAAAATCAGGAAAATCTGAGGACTGTCATCTTAATATGTGAAGTTGATTAGAAACTTGCTGCTCACTGGGAGAGCATTCTTAGCATCCACTTCAACTGCCTAACTTCATTCCTTGAGTCTATTCCAAAGCAGTCACTTCTACTCATTTATTTAAAACAGAACTGCTAACTTCAGTGCCCTAAGCTGATAGATGCCTAAAAGAGATAATGTGAATGCTACCCTATTTTAATAATTCATATTAATATCTTATTAGCTTATTTTTTTCATTCATAGATATGGACTTCATGCATTTTTGTTAAAAGAACTAGAAAATGTGCCTGCAACTTCAGATTGTTCCCATGTTTTTATCCAATCTGTAAATCATATGTTTACTGCCAAAAAAAATAAGCTTTTTTTTCTTTAGGCACTTTCAGGCAAGGATAAGGAGTAGTTGTCTAAGTTATCTGCCAAAGAATTCCTGAATGATCGTGCATAGGAAAATGTTCTGCATTAGCAGAAATTTTCCCCTTGTACGTGATGGAAAGTGCTTCCCATTTACTCTTTTGAGTGTGTTTAAGAATGAAGGTCCTTACTTGGGTTTTACAATGACTATAGAATGTGTTTCTTTTTGTGGTAGATGTATTTGAACGCTTCCAGAGCAAAAGATATTTACAACTGTCCTGCCTTGTGGTGCAGAGGATTTTGCCAGGCAGCCTTTCAGCTCTCTCCAGTAGTCTAGAAACTGGAGATAATCCTGAAACCTGTTCTTAATTTTTATTATCCCTCTTTCTTCTGAAGAATAAATCCTCTCATTTTAGCACAAGACCTTGTATGCTGGTATCACAGTCAGCATTGCATTTATGGCCTGCAGTACATTTTTTTTTCTGCAGTTGGAATCTGTGACTTGGAAACTTTCATAGAAACACCAAGTATTATTATATGTCATTCATCTGTACCCTGGCATATTCTCTTATAAGAAAAGGTATAACCTCTGTACCCTGTCGTGGTTTAATCTCAGTCGGCAACTAAGCACCACGCAGCCGCTCGCTCGCTCCCCCTCACCCGGTGGGATGGGGGAGAGAATTGGAAGAGCACAAGTTAGAAAAACTTGTGGGTTGAGATAAAAACAGTTTAATAATTGAAATAAAATTATAATAATAATATGATGATAATAATAATAATACACAAAGCAAGTGATGCACAGTACAATTGCTCACCACCCGCCGACCGATGCCCAGCCAGTCCCTGAGCAGCGGCCCCCCTGGCCAGCTTTCCCCAGTTTATGTACTGAGCATGACGTCACATGGTATGGAATGTCCCTTTGGCCAGTTTGGCTGTGCCCCCTCCCAGCTTCTTGTGCACCTTCAGCCTTCTCAGTCAGTAGAGCATGGAAAACTAAAAAGTCCTTGGCTAGTGTAAGCATTACCTAGCAACAACTAAAACATCGGTGAGTTATCAACTTTGTTCTCATCCTAAATCCAAAACACTGTACCAGCTACTAGAAAGGAAATTAACTCTATCCCTGCCTAAACCAGGACAATATCCACCCCTTATTCTATACCATCTGCGTCATGCTCAAGTCTCATATTTTCCAGTACATTTTCATTAATCACCACCCCCTTTATATATACACACACACACACACAGAGATATCATTCCCTTAGTCTGTGGGCTATCCCTCTAAAACGTTCGGTGAGTTCATTTAGTCCATGACTTCGGGCTCCATCTGTCATAATAATCTTTCAGGGCAGGAAAAATGGAGATGGTATGTGGTGTTGGATTGTTTCATGTTGAAGTCAGTTCTGGTACCATCATCGCTGTGCTTTGCTTGGTTTCACTGAAGTTATTCTTCATTAGTCTGGGTGATTCTTATTGTAATAACATTAGTATGGCATATAATATTATTAGTGTTATTAGTATATCTGTGTATTATTAGTATAATTATTATAACTATAATTAGTGCTTAACATCACATAATTCAGATCATTGGCTATTCTCACCCAAAATCAAATCCCCTTGAGGTACACATCGGACTTCCCCATCCTTCTGCATTATCCACCAAGTGCACCCAGGTCCTTGAGCAAAAGCAATCCCACGGATGGGTCTGCCTCTGCGCTGCCAGTTGCTCTGCTTCCATTGCTGCAACCACCCCCACAGGGCATTTGCCACCATCCATGAGTCAGTATAGAGATAGAGCACTGGCCACTTTTCTCGGTCAGCAATGTCTAAAGCCAGCTGGATGGCCTTCACTTCTGCAAATTGGCTCGATTCACCTTCTCCTTCAGCAGTTTCTACATCCTGTCGCATAGGACTCCATACAGCAACTTTCCACCTCCGATGCTTTCCCACAAGACAGGACCCATCAGTGAACAGGGCATATTGCTTCTCATTTTCTGGTAGTTCATTATACATTGGGGCCTCTTCAGCACGCGTCACCTCCTCCTCTGGCGATATTCCAAAATCTTTGCCCTCTGGCCAATCCATGATCACTTCCAGGATTCCTGGGCGACTGGGGTTTCCTATTCGAGCCCGTTGTGTGATCAGTGCGACCCACTTACTCCATGTAGCATCAGTTGCATGATGTGTACAGGGGACCCTCCCTCTGAACATCCAGCCCAGCACCGGCAGTCGGGGTGCCAGGAGGAGCTGTGCTTCAGTGCCGATCACTTCTGAAGCAGCTCGAACCCCTTCATATGCTGCTAATATCTCTTTTTCAGTTGGAGTATAGCGGGCCTCGGATCCTCTGTATCCCCGACTCCAAAACCCCAGGGGTCGACCTCGAGTCTCCCCTGGTGCTTTCTGCCAGAGGCTCCAGGCAGGGCCATTCTCCCTGGCTGCGGTGTAGAGCACATTTTTTACATCTTGCCCTGCCCGGACTGGCCCCAGGGCTACTGCATGAACTACCTCCAGTTTAATTTGTTCAAAGGCTTGTCGTTGCTCAGGGCCCCATTTGAAATCGTTCTTCTTCCGGGTCACTTGATAGAGAGGGTTTACAATCAGACTGTAATTTGGAATGTGCATTCTCCAAAAACCCACGACGCCTAAGAAAGCTTGTGTTTCCTTTTTGCTAGCTGGTGGAGACATGGCTGTTATTTTGTTGATCACATCCATTGGGATCTGACGACGTCCATCTTGCCATTTTATTTCTAAAAATTGGATCTCCTGTGCAGGTCCCTTGGCCTTACTTTGTTTTATGGCAAACCCGGCCTTCAGCAGGATTTGGACTATTTCCTTCCCTTTTTCAAAAACTTCTCCTGCTGTGTTGCCCCACACGATGATATCATCAATGTATTGCAGGTGCTCTGGAGCTCCACCCTGTCCCAGTGCAGTCTGGATTAGTCCATGGCAAATGGTAGGGCTGTGTTTCCACCCCTGGGGCAGTCGGTTCCAGGTGTACTGGACGCCCCTCCAAGTGAAAGCAAACTGTGGCCTGCACTCCGCTTCCAAAGGGATTGAGAAAAACGCATTAGCAATATCAACTGTGGCATACCACTTGGCTGCCTTTGATTCCAATTCGTATTGAAGTTCTAGCATGTCTGGCACAGCAGCACTCAGCGGTGGCGTGACTTCATTTAGGCCACGATAGTCTACTGTTAGTCTCCACTCTCCATTAGACTTCCGCACTGGCCATATGGGACTGTTAAAGGGTGAGCAGGTCTTGCTGATCACTCCTTGGCTCTCCAGTCGACAAGTCAGCTCATGAATGGGAATCAGGGAGTCTCGGTTGGTGCGATATTGCCGCCGGTACACCGTGGTGGTAGCGATTGGCACTTGTTGGTCTTCGGCCTTCAGCAACCCCACAACAGAGGGGTCCTCTGAGAGACGAGGCAAGGTGGACAGCTGTTTAATTTCCTCCGTCTCCAAGGCAGCTATACCAAAAGCCCACCGGTACCCTTTTGGGTCTTTGAAATACCCTCTCCTGAGGTAGTCTATGCCAAGGATGCACGGAGCATCTGGGCCAGTCACAATGGGGTGCTTCTGCCACCCATTCCCAGTTAGGCTCACTTCAGCCTCCTATATCGTTAGCTTTTGGGATCCCCCCATCCCTCCAGAAATACAGATGGGTTCTGCCCCTTAATAGCTTGATGGCAGTAGGGTTCACTGTGCACCGGTGTCTACCAGAGCCTTATACTTCTGTGGGTCCGATGTGCCAGGCCACCGAATCCACACAGTCCAGTAAACCCGGTTGTCCCTTTCCTCCCCCTGGCTGGAGGCAGGGCCCCTCTAATCCTCATCACAGTACTTATTTCTCATTTCTTGTACGTACGAGTCAGAAGTTTCTTCATTAAGATCAAGAGTAAGATCAGCCCTTCTACTCTCTCTGGGGAACTGCCCGCTGGAAACTGGAGCAGCAATTTTCCTGGAAGAACCTCTTTCTGTGATTGTTTTCCCTTGCAATTCGCATACCCGTGCCCCTAGGGCTGCGGTAGGTTTCCCATCCCACTTCCTGATGTCCTCTCCGTGGTCACGCAGATAGAACCATAGGGTGCCCCGTGGTATATTCTCTCTCTTGAGCAAAAGAACGCTTACTTCTAATAGCCGAGATACTGGTCCGTACAGGTGAGGAGTAGGACCTATCCTCTCTGAGTTGCTGGATCTCCCGGGACAGTTTTTCGGACAGTTTCTCCACAGCCGAGACGAGGGAGGAAGAAAGACTTTCCTCGTATTGCCGGAGTTGACTAGCCAATTCATCCACTGTTTGTTCCTCTCCATCTTTCCAGGTTATCACTGCCAATGAATTGGCGTATGACGATGGTGAGCTCCTTATAAACTTCCGCCACATGGGTTGTGTGCACTTGACTTCGTCTGGATCTTTGGATAGTTGTTCATTGTTCAGGTCATCATAAATCACCTCCAGCACAGCTAATTCTCTCAGAAACTGGATACTCTTCTCCATGGTGGCCCACTTGCTTGGGCGACATATGACATCTTCCTTAAAGGGATACCTTTCCTTCACGCTTGACAAGAGTCGCCTCCAAAGGCTGAGGATACGTGTCCCTTTTCCAATTGCTTTATCAATGCCCCCTTCCCTAGAAAGGGATCCCAGCTGCTTGGCTTCCCTACCCTCTAATTCCAGGCTACTGGCCCCATTATCCCAGCATCGGAGCAGCCAGGTGACAATATGCTCACCTGGACGACGGCTGAAATCTTTTCATATATCTCGCAGCTCACTCGGGGATAGAGATCGGGTGGTCACTGCCTCGTTTATGAGTTCTTCCTCTTCCCCGATCAGCAGCCGGCTCTCCTTCTCCCGTTCTCATGATGGCCCTTCTCCAGGGTAGTCGTACAGTTCTTCCTCCGCTTCCCTTTTAGAAGCAGCTTCTTCCTCCCTTACTAAACGAGCCGACTTCCGCTTCCAAAATTTCTTCTTGTGTACAGGGGCGACTGATACCGGCACAGGCTGGTTCTTTGGTTCAGCCACAGGGCATGTTGCTGGGGTCTGAGTGGCCGCAGTGCATGTCGCCGGGGTCTGAGTAGCTGCAGTACATGTCGCCGGGGTCTGAGTGGCCGCAGAGCCTGTTGCCGGGGTCTGAGTGGCTGCACGGCATGTCGCTGGGGTCGGAGTGGCCACAGGGCGCATTGCCCGGGTCTGAGTGGCCGCAGTGCATGTCGTTTTACTGTCAGAGCCAGAGACCTTCTCTTCCCTTTGAGGGTACTGAATGGTGTTGAACAGGGCTCGGTAGGCATGGGCCAGGCCCCAGCACGTTGCAATGAGCTGCATCTCTCTGGAGTTGCCAGGGTGACAGCATACTTTGTCCAAATATTCTACTAACTTTTCAGGATTCTGCACTTGCTCAGGGGTGAAGTTCCAAAACACTGGGGGTGCCCATTGGCCTAGGTACTTGCCCATCTTGTCCCACACACCCTGCCACTCATAATTATTCAGCCTTGGGGCAGATCTCTGGATGATATTCTTAAATTGCTTACCAACTTTAGACAAAACCGAAACAATATTCCCAAGAAGTATTAATAGAAGTATCTTAACTGCCCAAGGATGTTCAAAATACTGAAGTTACTGTAATGGAAGAGGAAACATCATAGAAGAAGGTAGTGACACTGCCATTCTGTATTTCCTCCGTAAAAAAACTCTCAGAAAAGTTACTGCAGTTGCTAGTTGTCTCCATGAAATGGTCTCCGTGGTACAGTAACAGCTTCATTGCGAAATTTACATACCACACTAACGTCAAGGTCAATGTTCTAAAAACAAACCTCACAAGCGAGACATTACTATTCACTGCAGACCACAGCCAACTGCAAAACCCAACACCAATCTTTAACATGTACAGCAGGAAAAAGAGCGCGATACAGATTATACAAATCAATATCGAGAACAGAGAAACCAACATTGTGACCCACAACTACTAACAGATATAAGTTCCTTAATACACTCCGGTTAATCTGTTATTATCTCAAACCCTTCGAGCCCCGCGTTGGGCGCCAAAAAGGACTGTCGTGGTTTAATCTCAGTCGGCAACTAAGCACCACGCAGCCGCTCGCTCACTCCCCCCCACCCAGTGGGATGGGGGAGAGAATTGGAAGAGCACAAGTTAGAAAAACTCGTGGGTTGAGATAAAAACAGTTTAATAATTGAAATAAAATTATAATAATAATATGATAATAATAATAATAATAATAATACACAAAGCAAGTGATGCACAGTACAATTGCTCACCACCCGCCGACCGATGCCCAGCCAGTCCCCGAGCAGCGGCCCCCCCCCGGCCAGCTTTCCCCAGTTTCTGTACTGAGCATGACGTTACATGGTATGGAATGTCCCTTTGGCCAGTTTGGCTGTGCCCCCTCCCAGCTTCTTGTGCACCTGCAGCCTTCTCAGTCAGTAGAGCATGGAAAACTAAAAAGTCCTTGGCTAGTGTAAGCATTACCTAGCAACAACTAAAACATCGGTGAGTTATCAACTTTGTTCTCATCCTAAATCCAAAACACTGTACCAGCTACTAGAAAGGAAATTAACTCTATCCCTGCCGAAACCAGGACAATTTCCTTCAGTTACTTTCCATTTTTATCTCCATTGTGTTTGGATTTTCTTTAAATAATATTAACACTGTTTTGGGAAAGATACTTGTCCATGCACTTACATTCTACCTGACATATAAAATAAATGTAATTTGATTTATGGCAAGTAATCAAATTGAAGTGTTTCTCTACTGTTTGAATGCTTTGTGAGTCACAGCTGCTTCTTGGCAGAGCTAAGACAGGGTCTCATAGTTATTTTATCCGATCACTCTGTGGCAGGAAGTCTTCTGTTTCTTCTATCATTCGCCATTCTGAGATCCTTGAAAGGCCTTATGGCTGCTTCTGGTGAGGACTTGAACATGGTTCACACCTAGAACAGCATTCAGATTAGGGGCCATTTCATTAGGGAGGATGAGGTGATCTAGGCATTAGTTACAGATCTTCCATGGTAATCAAGCAAGTGTCCTTGTTGCTATATGTCATGCTTCTGAGACCTGACTCTTGCCTTGTCCTGTCCCTTTTTGAGAGTGAAGGTAATGCCTGCTACTATTTGTAGCCAGAATATAAACATCCATAATGCTTTCTTTTAAAAAAATAAGTATACAAAAAAAATCTAACTGGGTCTTAGTCAGGGGATGGCGTGAAACCAATGCTTTGAGTGATAAGAATGAACTATCAGAATTGAGCCAATAGTAGTAGCTGCCTTTAAAAATGTTAATATTCTATATGACTGCAAGACAGCTCCCCAAAACTCCCTTATTGCTGAAACCTCTAAATAAATCTGTATGTTATGAAAGCAGTCACAGAGAGATGACTGGTGTAATTGTTTAGAACTGCTAATGGGTGAACTAGATACTGGGTTTACCCACAATGGAATGTTTGAGTGGAAAGGTACTCTTTAGAAAGACAGAAAAGTTACTTTATGAAACAATTGCACATCTAACAAATACGTTTTCCATGCTCACATTTTCTCCTCAGGTTCCTGTGCATTCTGATTTTGGGAGGGAACTGTTAAAGCAGGAAGCATGTGTTACCCTTTCTGTTCTAAGCGCAAAGCACAAGAAGCAGCAATACGCATCTATCATACACAGGTACCGCTAAGGCAAAGCATTCCTGAAACAGGAGAAATTAAATATTGCCTTATGTATGTATGCTCCAATGGAACGTGCTCAAGGAAAACATTTCAAAGATTTTTAGTTAGCATGGTAAGAAACCTTTTATTTTTTTAATGTGCACTGTGTTTATGGCTTTATCATAAATAATGATACAAGGTTTTTATAAAGTGTAACTACTTTTTTTTCTTCCATCTATTAGATGGAAGCAGTAAGAAGAATGTTGAAGATTGGTTTTAGATCAGACTTAGTTTCTACTTTTCTGAAATAAAAGATTGTGGTTTTGACTTCTAGAAATTCAATCTGAATGCACTTTATTTAGCTTTAAGCAGCAATATTAATTGTTCTAGGAAGATCTTTTCATTAAGAATTTTTTTTTTCAGTAAGGACCAAAATACCAAGGGATTATAGTACCAACACATAATTTCCTACAGATTTCACCTTGACTGTGGTCTCAAGGAGAAGAGATAGTGGCCTATTGACCTCACACTAGCTTACCCTGTTTTGTGTTTGGAAAAGTTCATTGCTATATTGTATAGGTAAATGCTAATTGTTAACTGTGTTCCTGACATGACAAATAAGGAATATTTTGCCATGTTGCTTAAGAAAGTACTTATGGGGTCTGGCTATGATAGTGGTAGATGGAGGTTTGAAGAATGTTTTCTTTTGCATAGCATCACAACAGACTTTATCTTCATATCAAATGTGCCAATTTACAGGCCCCCGTATAGGACCATAGTTTGCCAAGTAGAACATAAAGCCATTAACTTTACTACCCAATTTTGGTAGATGTTTGCATGGAACATAGCTTCTCAGAGTACTCTGATTCTTTCTTCTCAAAATTTATCATATTACATGAAGATTCTGCTGGTTGTTGTTATAGGACAGTATTACGCAGTTAGTGAATACGGGGGCAAAGTATTATACTGTTGTACTGACATTTATTTCCTACTTCTGTATTTCTGAAAGTTATTGGACTTTCTATGTTAGTAATTTTATAAATGGAGTTAAATAAAAGTTCTTCTTTGCCCTGTGAAATCTAGTATTTGAGGAAATAGAAAATATTGGAAATAATAATTTACAGGAGGGTAACATCTATATGAAAATCAAAAATATGCATTCCAAAAAGCAAAATAAGCATTCATGAAATTATTAATTTCTAGCTATTAAACACTAGCTTTTTTTTGAGCAAGTAATAATTATGCTGCATCACAGTATTGCTGCTGGAGAAATGAGTAGATGGTTACTTTTTTTTTATTCCTGCAGAACACTAGCTTATTATATCACTTCCTGAATCTGAGCATCTGCTCACCAGGTTAATACATAAGTGGCTTCTTCACTTCATGCTAAAAAATTAGGCCCTATTACTGACCCATGAGTCACTTATTTGTTGTTTCAAATGTTCCTTGTTTCATCCTGTAGAATAGAAAGATAGAATGAGATAGAGCTGACAGAAGAAGAAGAATAGTATGGTGTCTGGATTTTCTTCTTGGTGGCCTAAATAGGATATAAATTTTGGTAAAATAATATCTTTTAGAATGGCAGGCCAATTTTCTTTTCCACAAATGAGAAACAAAGGAGTTAAGGTATTCTGTGAAGAGTGTTTCTTGGAAGGAAAGTATTTTCATTGGTCTTTATATCTAAAAAGCACTTGGAAATAACACAGACTGAACAATTAAGAGGCAAGTGCATGCTTGTGTTGGTGACTTGCTCCCTCTCTGTCCCTCAAGAAATTTTACATCCTTTGGCAACCAGTCAGCTAGATGTTTTTTTCCATGCTTAACAGAGAATGTAACTCCTTAACAGTTACTGCAAATGTAATTGTGAAGAAAGCATATTTCAGTGTTGCTCCCCTTGACTCTGATAGAAACCTTTGTATAGGTGATGGGTAGTACATGCATAATGAATCTGGTGTATGAAACATACTGCATGAGATGCATAGATGGCCTCTATATATGTGGCTAGTCTAATGCATCCAGGCTTGTTAAATTTACTGCTTATGCACAGGGAATTTGTGGCAAGACTTAGCTGTGTGTGGAGATGTGTGGGATTCTTGTCAAAACTGCATCCACAGTGCTGCTGTTCCAGAAATCTCATAGTCTTCAAATTTCTCCTGGACATTTGAGACAGAAAAAGTGTTCATGCATAGGGTAACCTGGCTGTATGGTATTCCCACTGCAGTCATAGCAGCATAATGGTTAAATCCAGAATTGCATTGTTCAGTTGAGTAGAACTGTTCATATTTTATATGAAAAACTGCAACAAGTCTGTCTGTTGGCAGCATGTTCTGTTGAGCTAATCTTTTGTTGGCTCACACAAGCTTTGAGAAACGTCCCAACTTGTTTCAAATATTGATTAGTTTTGAAAGTCTCTTAAATATCATGAAAGACTCTCTGTTTATTTTATACTTAATACTGTCTTCCATCTCAGCTGGTTCATTGAGTATGCAGGGTAAATCTTGCATTTATCTTAGCAGATAACTTTAGATAGTGGTATGTGATACGTGGCATTTGGAATTAGAGTCAGATTTTCATTTACTCCAGGGCTTTTCCGTATGTTTCCTATTAGCAGCTTTGTTCCCAAACCTCTAATCTCCCCAGAAAGGAAGAAAAAAACCCACAAACCCAAGAAACAATCTTAAATTCTAAACATAGAGAAGGAGGAAAAAAAAATAGGCTTCAGAACATGATTTCAGTATTTTTAGTTTACCATTGCTTTTATTGTCATGCTGGTGTTAAATTCTGATCAAAATGAAATGGAAATATTAATGTTTCTTTTGTCTGTTGTGGTATACCTTAGTTTTTCTGGATAGTTAGTGCAATATTTTAACTGGGAATCTGCTCTTAAGACTGTGAAACAGTGGGTGGTGATGTTTGGTGGTATTCTTAGCATTTCCATTTGAATTTTCTTCTTTTCTTTGAACTTCATTAGGAAAAAAAAAAAGCTTGTGTTACTAATTTTTTGTTCTTGCTAATCTGTCATTAAAAAACAAACACTTGTGAAGTAGGTTTTTTTTTTTTTTTAAAATCAGGGCAACATGGGAAAATACCCAGAAACTTTGAGTAATGGAGAGAACAAATTGGCATAGTTCAAACTTGGAAAGTTGAGACCTCTTGGTTTTGTTCACCTTTACTGGGCAGTCTTCTCTGAGACATTTGAAGTTTCTTCAACAGATTCCAGTGAATGCAACTACTTGTAGAATTACTAGTAGTGAATATCAAAATATTAGCTAGAAACTTAAGCTCTGAAAGATTTAACTCTCTAGATTTAACTTAAACTTGAAAAGAAATGTCATAAGATTAGTAAATGGCCAACTATGGTTGAACTAATATGGTACATAGTTTAATGTTGATAATTGCTTTCTTCGAGAGAGAGCAGAAACTGCTTCTCAGGACATAGATAAATGCTTTTTGAAATTACGTTAAATTATGTCAAAGTTTCATAACAGCGAAGTTGTATTGTATTTCATTTGCATAACCTGTTTTAGGTAGCTGGAATATTTTCCCACTTTAGCAAACCAATATGAACGGTTAAATACTGCCATATCTTAATTTATATACTTTTTTCTACTGGTCTGGTCTTAGGCATTTCCCTCACTTTTGGGAAATGCTGGTGCAGGAATGCTGATGTGAAACTTTTTGGAAGTTTCCACTATGTTTAGAATAACCAAACTTTCACTTCTTGGTTTCTTAAGGAAAGGAAGCTTTTGTCTTTGTCATTTACTTCACTCAGTATCTTTTGATCCTCATTGCCAATTATAACCAAATTTGACACAGGATAGAGGGAAATATATATGTACTTGTTACCAACTTGTGAAAAATAGCAGCTGGGCAGAGGAAAGTGCTCCAAAGAGGTACTTCAACTGAAGAAAAGACGGTTAGAAATTCTCCTTCTTAGAGTAAGCAGCCAGATGGCAAGACGAAACAGAGATGTTGACTAACCCCTTGGCATGCTTTTAGCTCTGTCACTTGGCAGCCAAACAGGTGGTAGCTGTGGAAGGCTGCTGTAGGAGAATATGCTGAGGTGTTGTTGTGAAGCAGAGACAAGCTGGAAGAACCTGAGAGTTCTAAGACTCAAATCCATAGGAACCTAGGCTTCTGTAGCTTCCTTGTTCATGGAATAACTAAGTGACAGCAACACTGGGAATGAAGAGATTGTACTTATCCTTCTAAAGCAGCCCAGAATACTGTTAGCCTTCTTGCTGCAAGGGCATGTTGCTGGCTCTTGTTCAACTTGTTGTCCACCAGGACCCCCAGGTCCTTTCCTGCAAAGCTGCTTTCCAGGTCGTCCAGCATTTACCAATGCATGGGGTTATTCCTCCCTAGGTACAAGACTTTGGACTTCCCTTTGTTGAACTGCATGAGTTCCTGTTGGCCCATTTCTCCAGCCTGTCGAGGTCCCTCAATGGCAGCATAACCCTCTGGCGTATCAGTCACTCCTTCCACTTTTGTGTCATCAGTGGCCTTGCTGAGGGTAATCTGCCCTATCATCTGGATCATTAATGAAGATGTTGAACAGAATTGGAGCCAGTATTATCCCTGGGGTACGCCACTAGTTACTGGCCTCCAACTAGAATTCACTAGATCACCACCCTCTGCTCCCTGCTGTTCCGCCAGTTTTCAATCCACCTCACTGTCTGCTCATCCAGCCCATACTTCATTGTGCTTTTATGATTTTACAACTCTTTTTTCCTAAGGTCATGCAGTGATATGCAAATAGCCGTGCTCTTTCTCTGTCCATCTGTCCTTTTCTCTTTCCTGACACTTCTGAGCATAGTGGACACTTTTAGCCAGTTTGCCAGATACACTGAATTCCTGCAGGTTTTATGTAAATTGACACCTGGGCAGAGGAAGAAGACACTATTAATACTGCAAAAAGGAAGGAAAATCAAGACTCCCTCACCTTCTTTAACTTGTTTAAGCAGCAAGAGAAAGCACCTAGATGATCTGTGAGTTTCATACACTAGTCTGCGGACAACAAAGTAGTCGATTCTGAACCCATACTTCTAACCTATGGATATATTGCTGTGAAGGAAATATAGGAAATAAAGAAGATACTGCATTGAGACTAATATCATTAAGGATATGAGGTGGAATGGGATTTTGTGATGGGAGATTGAGGATTGCATGGCATAGGTATCCTTACAAAACTGGTCTTCATTAGGCGTCTTGCTTGCGGAACAAACTTGTGTCTCAAACTGAAGTGGTTTGACGTTTCAAAATTTTGTTTTTGTTTTTTTGGCTTTTCAATATGGATATGAAAGAAATCCTGTTTTATTGAATATACGTTTTGATTACATGGTATGCACTTGCCGTAGCGATGGTGCACATTAAAATCATGATTTGATAGTATCTTATATTCTTTAAACTTCCAGTGTCTTATTAAGTTTGTTGTTATTTGTCTACTAATGTTGTGTAACTTCTGTATTATTCTTTGTATTGTTGTGTTTTAAAGTACTGCATTACATAGGTTGATACTGGGGAAAGGCAGGGAGAAGACTCAAAGATGAGGTTATTTCATCCTTTGGTAAGTTAATGGTGTAGACATAGAACTCAGTCTTTAGAAGTATTCAAATAGTACTTTAGTACTCAGATAAGCTACTCTGCCTTATCAGTATTTGTGAAGTTTACTGAGCTATCACTGTGCAATAACAGTATTTGTTATTTATTCTTCAGAATTCCTTTTCCTTCTATTGGTAACAATAGGCTGCCATCCTCTGGTGAAATTTGTTAATTGTCTTCTTGTAGGGACCTGACAGATTTTCAGAAGAGAGAAGCCCATTAAAGTTTGGAAAGCTTAGACATAATAAATACTAATTTTTTTTATTAGAGGAATGTAGTTACTTGTACAAGGAATAAGTAGCAAGAGAAGACTCTTAGAAGGATTTGTATCAAATCTCTTTCTCCCTCTTTCCTTTTTCCATAACATCTGTGGAGAATGTAAAGGTGGAGTTGATTTCTTGACAGTTTTTCTCCCCATTTGCTGATACTGAACTGCCTCGTTCTGTGGAAAGACTGTTGAACACCAGTGTATTATCATTAGTTAGCTATTATTCTGTGAATTTCATTGCTGTCCCTATTCAGAAATCATTGCTGAAACTGTGTAAGGTGCATTTGATATTGTAATGTCTATATGTCATTGTGACATCTACTTGGGTTTCTGTTAAAGTGTGCCAAAGATACAAGGTATGTAAATTATTAGTTATTAATACCCATAAATGCTAGCTGAAGAATGATATCTGAAAATAGTGGAGGGTCGTTGAACATGTTTTTTTCTCATAGGTGACAGACATTCTATGGATTTATGTGACACGATATATAGGAAATTACTCTTTTCTCTAAAAATGGCTCTTACAGGAGACAGAATGAACCATTTGATTCTTAGCTGCCTTAATGCAAAATTGCCAATGTAGTTTGTCACAGATAAAGTTTTTTAAACTTCAAAGCTAGCTGAATTTGCCTTGAAGATGATGAAAAGCTAAGCAGTTGATAAAATCCTTTAGAGATTATTTATTAAGTGTGAGAGTGGAGGTAGTATCTTCAAAATAGTGTTGCAGTTTCTTCTATGAATGTTACGTGTATCCATGGATGCTGACTGTAGAAAGACTTTCTCAGTCTGAATGCATGACAAAGAGGAAAGTGTGAGAGGGCAAGAGAGTTTTTAAGGCTTTGGAAGGATAAGATCAAGACTATATAGCCTTCTACCTCTTAGGACTCTGCTACATTTTTACAAAGCTTTCCCATTATATTGACTTCAACAGTGGATGTAAAATTTGGTGAAACTCTTAAGAGACTACCTGTAAAGAATTCTTAGGTTTAGAAAGTATTAACCATGCGTTCTAGGGACTAGGACTCCTCTGCTAAAGCCACGCCCCAAAAAAAGTTTCAGATGAGTTCCAAGACTGAGTACACTTTCTGGAGTCTGTATTAGGATCATTAACTAGCCTCAGCCAAAACTCCTTGCCTTAGGAGACCAAAAAGCCCAGTGGCCATTTTTCTTACCTGTGTCTGGTGGTTAGTCATAGGAACGCAGGCAGTTTGAACAAAAGCAAGAGGGATTTTATTTTTTCATGTGGCAACCTACTGACCTGTGGGCCTTTGTTATGTTTGGAAATCTTATGCAAAAAGCAGTTATTAAAATTTACTGAGAATATAGGTAATTGCTTCCAAGACCTCCTTGCTGCTGAGTAGGTTTATTAGCAGTGGGTTGGTTGAATTGGCCTGCTTTGGGGTAAAGAGGTGTAGCCTAACAAAAGGAAGCAGAAGTTGTTTGACAGATGTTCAGACCTTAGTCCATCTTCTTAAATGTCTGAGTCTTGGCAGATACAGCGTTCCTGTTGTCCATTGCATAAGCTTTGATTAGATAAGGAGTTGTTTGCTTTCTCTGTTATGTTTCCTTTTAATCCTTACCACTAAATTAGTGTAGAGTAATGTATTACATTACACTGTGAGTTTATTCTTTCAGTTAAGCTGCAGAGTTTAAATCAGCTTTTCTATTTATGTTGTCATTGCTGAATTGGTATAACTAGTATAGCATGTTAAACTAGTGATTCATATAAATGTAATGATTTTTCTGTTATTGATTCTATTCCTTTTACTAGCATCGTACTTGCTCTTTGTTGTGCTTTCAACTGAAGATTTGATTGAAGTCCACCTTTACCCCACTTACTCGAGGTGAAAACTGTTAACTTAGTGTTCTACGAAGCAGATAAAAGATTTGGAAATTTTGCTTCCATTTTTCATTCTTAACCTTCTTTAGGATTGAACTTCTTTTTGCTGTTATGTTGCTACCTGACCACCCTTTCCACTGGAAGTCTCTCAAATCTTTTTTGGCTCTTGATTACCCTCTGGTTATCTACAAATTTTCCTCCCTCATCCTTTATTTGCCTTTCCTCTCTCTTTTCGATAGTAAACTTTATAAGCAGTGAACCTTTTGTGGAGCATTAAGGAATTCAGCTTTTTAGCTGTTACTAGATAAGAAAGGGCATTTATTTCAAATCTTCACTTTCTTCTTGGACAGTTAGTTGTTATTGACAATGCTTTGTTTTTCTGGTATGGGGTTATGAGCTGCTTATGGTAGTATAAGGCAGGGTAGCCTATCATTAAGAGAAGGTTGGTATTTCCCGGAGGGCATGAATGTGCTCTTGGGCTGTTACCATGGAGTAGTAGGTGCTCCTGCTTGAGTATGAATGTAAAGATTTTGTGTGATGATGATTTACTCCAGGGTAAATGACTAGTCTGTGTGGCGTGTTATTCTTTATGTTACTATGCTGTTTCATTCTCAGTTACTTATTTCTGCCCTTACTCTTTTCAACGTTCTTCACTGCTCCATATAAATCTTACAGAGGTGGCTTAAAGAGTTGGCTGTTTCCCTCTGTAGCCTTGTCAGATTTGTTACTGTTGGATTTATTTAAAGTGCAACATAGAGAGAGGCTCAGACTGTGTCTTCACTGGGAATGCAGTTGCAGTAAAAGCTGGTATGCATTCCCTGTATGAACTGTACATCAATAGTTCTTGTCTTTCCTGTGAGTATGGTAACTAATTCCCTAGTGGAAAAATCTACTGAAGTATTGCCTTTTTTTCTATATATACATCAGGCTTGTCTTCTAACTTCGGTTTATGTTTAGCGATCATAGCTCTTCATGCATGATGACATAGCTATGGCTAAAGAAGTCCATGATATAAACTAGACCAACTGATGAAGAATATACTCATTAACTACTATTTTCAGTACTGATAACTGCTTTCCCCATGTTATTTGCTAGGAAATGCACTCCTTAGAAACATCTTCAGAAGCCAGGAGTAGGAAGATGCTTGGTGATCTGCAGATTTGTTTTGGGTTTTGTGTTTTGTTTAGTGGTTTTGTTTTTATATTGCCTTGAAGTGTTTTACAGAATTTCTGTTTGCAAAAACTGTTCTTCAGTAAAAGCCTCTCCTGGCCCACTCTCCCTCCTCTCCCCATGTGGTTTTGGGACTCAACAGCATAGTGGTGCTAACAAAATATTAAATACAAAGAGACCAAGCAGATGAAAAAAATCAGATGTTAGACTTGATGCTTACTGCTTAGTGTACTTAGGGAGGTGGTAGAAAGGCTGAGAGATTGGGAATTGCTTGATTTCTATGTAGTATTTTTCTTCCACTACTAGTCTGTGTTATTTCCCATAGCTGCTTCAAATAAAGTGTTGAATTTTTAACTTTGTGAAGAACAACAGTGATAAATGATCCAGAAGGTATGTGGATTTGGAAAAAGGAAGAATAGAGAAAATATCTAGAGAAGACTCAGGAGGTGTTTGGTTATAATCTCTCTGAATGTTTTGACATGTAATGTAATCATGTATACAAATGCAAGTATTCTTTAAGTTTATTTAATTTATTTTGAATCCCAATAGCAAATATACACTAAATAGATATAAAATAACCATTTCATACAGTACTGTCAGTATTGAGAATTCTATGCGCTGACCTACGTAAGAAGTCAGGGCAGCTGAGTTCCAGCTATCTGCTTGCATTCAGCAATTTTAAGGTACTTACATTAATGAGGGATTCTTAACCCGTGTGATGTCAAAATATAAAAGAGGAAAAAATTAAATGAAAAACATGATTACAATTGTTATAGATAAAAGAAAATGTTTGTGCTGGCCTAAAGGGAGTTTAATAATCATTCCTATTAAGCTTGAAGCTTATGATAAAGACTGAATCCTACTTTTTAATGTTCAGAGCGCATCAAATTATATTGATAGCAAAACATCGAAGGACATTTCCCTCTTAAAGTTGCAAGAAAAAATACTAAAAACTTTTAAAGGTTTTTTGTGTGTTAGTTCTTGATATGAAACCCGCCTTTATCTTACTTAATAGATTATAAAAATATGTTCTAGTTTTGAGACAAAAGACCTCACAATACCATACCTTTTTATTGCATCTTTGCTGGTTATCAAAAATGGCACAAGAAGTTGTCCTTGAAGTCTGATAATTTTTTTTGCAACTTTTCTTACAACACTTTTTGGCAAAGGAAAAGGTCCTTACTGTGGAAAAAGTCACTTCCACTTGATTTTTAGAATTTATTTGAAAGAAAGAATATGTTAAAACTATGTGATTTAAGTAAAGAGTTTATCATCTATAATAGGAAACATCAAATACAGTTTCCAGTTCCACTTCCAAGAGTCCTTCCATAAGATATAAAGGCTTTTGTTTAAATTATTTAAATGTAGGTTGAACATTGTCAAATAATACAATGGATCCTACTAACATACTGTTTCTAATTAATTATCTCTGAAATAGTAAATACTTTGTAAACTGGTTAAATTGCAGAAAAATGCCAATTTTACACTCTTTTCAAGTATTGTAGAACTGATTTGGACAAGTTGCTTTTTGAAATGACCAACTTGGATATCACTTGAGGAAATTTCCAAGTTGCACGCTGTTTCTGGCTAAAATGCAACGGAAAGTTGAAGGCTGAACCTCCCGGTACTTCACAGGATTATTGAAGAGGCTTATGCCACTGTATAATGCTTTCTTCTTTCTTCCTCTTGTTGGACAGAAATCATTCACTCCCAGTTTTGCAATATGATTAGAATGAAGGAAGACTACCTGCAGCAATAAGAAATAGTAAAATATAATAGTTAGTGTGTAAATGAGAAAAATAGCTAAACATTCATTGGCATATAGGCAACTGAGGTTTGCTATAAGATCAGTTGGATGCAGACCTTAATAGTAACAGGAATTAAAAATTTGTGTTAAATCTTTAAAAAATGTCTCCCTCCTGCCACAGTGTCTCCCACAAAAAAAAGTTATATGGTATTTTATCAGTGTGTTGTCAGAATAATTTGACTCTCTTCTCATGGAACATTCTCCTAAAATGCAGTTTTGTATTCTCTTATAGTAAGAATTATAATGATGCAGTATTATATTCTCCCATAATGCAAATTTTCAGTGATTTAATAAATTTCAAAAAGTAGTCTCTAGAAAAGTTGATATTAGAAGAGATTTGTTGGTATGGCTATAGGAAGAGATAAGTCTAATGCTGATGTGGCTTAAATTAGTAAAAAAAAAAAAAAAAGGCTTGTGATAGAGTTTAGAATTTGTTAAGTAAAATAATGTACATTGACAAAAGAATTCTTTTGTATATCTAATTTTACATTACATTGTAATTTGATGTTTGGGCTTTGGGTTTTTTTAATATATATATATATATATATAAAAAACTCTATCTCAAAAGATTTTCCTTTAATTGGAAGTGAAATGGAAAGTAGAAAGAAATGACATTCAGAGGTAAAAGATTTTACCAAATAGCTTATCATGTGCTCTGTTATCTGTGCATTTCTTCATGTTTCCCCATGCTTTGTTCTGCTCTGTGTCCTAAGTATATGTCGTCTTATAAAACATACTTGATTTTAATTGCTATTCCAGAATTCAGGAAATAAATGTGTTTTGAAAGCATTTTATTGCAGAATGTATCTAGTTCTAAATACAAATTTTAAAATCTTATCATTTCAGCCTCATAAATAATTTTCTTTGGATTTAAGGCTTTTCAGCGTGGAAATGGAAAAATTTCCACTCTGGCTTGCTAATACGGAAACTATAATAAATCTGTAACAAACTTTCTGAAAACATTTTCTGGGTGTAGCGTGTTGTTTTCCTTTTCTTTCAAGGAAGTGTTCCTGCTGTTTGATCTTGTTTATTTCTTTAACTACATATATGATTTCAGGTTTTCCTAGTATGAGTCATGTCAAAATATATGTGACAGTTAATGATGCTTTTCAGTTATGTCCTAATCAGTATGGCAGTGTGAAAGTCAAACAACTTGTAACTACCAGAGCTTTCTATTAAGTTTAATATATGACCTGCAGATATTTCAGTTCAGGTAATCCAGGAGGAACTTTCTTGAGCTTATTTTTTTCAAGATGGATTTCACGTATACTCGGTATGTTGGCAAAACTTCCATTTTCCACATCTTTGATTTTATTATTCCCAAGGCCTAGCCTAGAAATAGTACAAGGAACATTTAATTAAAGATTAATTGAGATTCACAACAGCATTGAAGAGCATACTTTTTCTTTCCTAAAGATTGAAATACACAGGAGTAGACATAGGGGGGGAAAAAAGAACGGGAAAGATGATGAAATCTTACCTCTGATAGAAAAAAACCCCACCATTGATCTAACAAATATTTTTTCTTCTTAATTTAATCTCCGCTTAAAGGACAGCAGCTAGCCTGATGTGAGCAGTTGTCCAGTTTTGCATGCAGGTTTTTCTACTTTTAGTGGCAAGAGTTAATGATGAGCATCAACCAATCTGCTTGTGAATAAATCATGCCTTTTTATCAAGTAGTATAGCTACAAAGTATACTCACAGTAATAAAAAGTGTGGTTCTAATAAATAGCCAAAGAAGTGCAAGTCTTGTAAAGAAACAGTTATATATATATATATAACTTAGTAAAAAACATTATATTTTAAAAATTAGCAGGACTACCTTTTTCCTACTTCCACATTTTCCTTAACTGAGGCCTTAGTTAGATTTTTTTGCTATAAGACTTCAGCCTGCATGGCTTGGAAGTTGATTCAGAAGGTGAAGGCACAGGTCAGTTTGGAATTGCTCTTTCCATGCATCGTGCAATCCCTTTTTTCTCCTTTCTTTCTTGATTTCCTCAGAAACTGAAGTTGGTATCTAAACGCAGTTCAGTAGTTCCTCTTTGATAGTAGTTTCTATTACCAAATCCAAAGTTCAGTGCTGCTCAGCCGTATTTTCAGAGTACTTAACTGAGCTTTACAGAAAGAACTTCCTTATTTTGTCCTACATCGGTGATACATTCCTCAGAAACATGCATTTTTTTCTTTTTCTTAAACCACATCACATTTGGAAACAGTTATCAAGTTGTTTCCTTTACCAGCTACTGTATTTCTCTCAGGCTAGTTTTCAGGAGGTGAATTTGTCTTCTCTTATCTTTTACCAGTTTTCCCATGTGTTTGTATAAACAAGACTTAAATTTCCCTTTTCCTGCCATCCTTTTATATTTTTCTTTGGGATGTGTATGGAGTGTCTCCTTCCAGCACACTTAGGCCTTCTCTGGAATTAAAAAGCTATTATGACTCTTAAATCCTATAAATTTAGTTGCAAGAAAGGCATTCTGTTCCCAAAATAAAAATCAGTTGGTGTTGCTGTATACCTCATTTTGGGAGGTGATTTGTGAGACGAGTGACCAAGGAGAGTGAAAATGCCTGGGCCTGATAGGGAACAGACTAGAGAAAAATACTGAATACTGTGGATAAATAATGTGACCACAAAGGTTCATATATTCTGAGTATGAGAAATACATGCAATGCTTAATTGAGGCATATTACTACTAGCACATTAAGAGATTATATAAAAGTGACGCTATATTACACAACACCCAGGTGCCATGAGGTAAGAATTTATGATGATTACATTTTGTAATCAGATGCTGTTCTTAATATACACTTCTATTGTGAACTGTAGGCAAGACATGTAATAACAAGGCTAATAATGTTTGTTTTGGTTTGGTTTTAAGTTTGGTCTTATTTACAGCAGTTCTTACTAAAACACTTAGAATTTTTATTTCTCTTTTCTCCCATTAACAAGAGAACTATCAAATAAGAGATCCTGCAAGGTCTGACCTTTTATTGAATAAAAGCATTCTGCATGGGGATTTTACCTTTGAAGATCTTTATACCGGTTAAAATCTTCAACTTCGATTGCTGTGATCTTATTGTCGTCTAAATGAAGTTCTAGTAGACTGGAGGGCAATTCTGATGAAAAGCAAATGCACAGCATGAGAAAAATAAGTCAACTTATTTTTGTTGGAATATTTATTATGTTCCAAACAGCTTCTTTCCTTTGTGTTTAGGATTGGGTGAAGAATCTGGGGGGGGTAGGGGGTTTCTGCATCAAAGAAATGGGTATTAGATACAAGTATGTTACTTTTTTTTTTAAAAAAAGGCATCAACATAATTTGGTTTAAAATAGTAACTTAAAAAAAAAAAAAGATGTGAAAGTGCATATGCTAATGTTAAGATTTCAGAGTTCCAAAATTTGGTATGATTTTGCTAGCTTTCTTTATAACGGCTTTCATGTACTTTTGGTTAACCTGTGAAAGATATAAATTGTATGTTGTGTGCAATTATCTAACAGTTGGTAGTCAAAATCCTACTCCTGTGGAACCTGTGACAGTTTTTTGTAGATATGTTCCACACAATGTAATAATTGCGCTATTATAGTTCCTAAGATGTGATCTGGGAGGAAAGCTTTCAGAATTCTCTACTTGGTATGCTCTTTCCCATGCCGGTACGCAGAATGTTTTCTCATGTGGTACCAAATAGTCCCAACTCAGAACTGTCAGTGAATCGACCAGGAATTGGAGAGTCTTTTTTACAATATCCTTTTAGTGAGGGCAGACAAAGATAGTCACGAGTTTGAATGTCTGCTTGCTGATCTTACGTTCAGTTTTACTAGCATCTGTCTAGATGGCACCCTGACACCAAGCAAGACAAACCACATATTTCTGTTACTAATATGGCTTAGGAGAGCACTGCTCCCATTGCTGTTTGTTGAAGCATTACAATACTGAAGAAAAGCGGTATGCTTTACAGTCTGTCTTTATGCCAGTTGACATGCTTTGGGGTTGGTTTGTTTGGGCTTTTTTCCGGTTTACAATTCCACTGGGTGCTGCTTGTGTATGAGTTATGGTATTAAGAGGGAAGACTTCCCATCTGTCCCTTTTAGATTTTAAGCACATTTTCTAAGTTACATTTTTCAATCTTTTTGTCTCATTATAACATTTGCAGATAGAAGGATCTACAAACTTAGTTTCCATTTGTGTAGAATGTGTTCACTATGAAATCCTGTTTGTTTATCATTTGTTCGTTTATTTGACACCACATATTGGACCTCATGCTGTGTTTCCTTATAGGAGATTTCTCTATAACAAAGACAAAATCTGAATCATTTTATGTACCTTTTTTTGTGCTAAGTGTCAGGAGATTGTATGTCTTTTTTTGTGTTGGGGAGTGTTACCATAGGCAGCCATATAGTTTCTGATCTTAAAATTACCTGAACAATTGGGGTGAGTTGGTTTTGTTTGTTGTTGGAGGTTTTTTTAGTGTTCTCTTCTACAGGGATGCTTTTGCATATATATCGGTCTACAAGAAGAGATTAAATTTAATAAGAAACAATTTCTTTATCTGAATGATCCAGAAACAAATATCTTGGGGCCAACATTTAGTTTCCCTGTAAGTTAATGAATGATACAACATATGGTATTATGCTTTGTTTCCTCCCTTTTTCTCTTAGCTAATAGTTTTGAGCAGTTGAAAATGATGAGAATTTGATTAAATACTATGTTGACCTACAGAAAATGCAGGTAGAGTATTGTACTGAGTTCCTTCATGCTACTTTTTTGTGTGTGGAGGTCAGTGATTTGTAAAGTTAGTGTTCTAATTTATTGCTACCTCCAAATCACAAGTTAATTGTTTTATACGAAGGAGTGATTTAATTTTGTAGTATGTTATGTTGAATTTAATTAAAATGTTAACATTAAATTTCATTTGGCAAAACCCCATCAAAAGATGTATAAAATGCTGTATTGGGTTTGCATTAAGGCAGTTATATTGCAGAGCATATTTGAGCTACAGAGCTGCTTGAAACATTCAAAATTAAAGTTAGAAATTTTGAGGTTTCATTTTAAATGCATAAAGGAAGTGGGAATTCTGTATCCCTTATGACCCAGGTCAAATAGCAGGGGGTTTATCCTTTCCTTGTAAGGATTTTTGAGAGGCTGATGTGAAAAATGTGAAGTGACATCTTATTATCATTTTCTTCACATTGTTTCTCCTGAGAAGAGTCTCTGGATGGCTCTGAGAGGAGTGGGCTGCCTGACAGGGAGAAGGCAGGAGAGGGGGCTGGAGAGCGAGTATGTGTGCACATGCATGCATGCTTTTGAGATGTAGAATTGGATACTAAATACAAAAAGAAAAATAAGGTAGGAGGTGGTTTGGTAGTAATGAATAATACAAAACAGAGTTTATGAACGTTTTAATAATCATATAGACGTTAAAGCATTTTATTTAGGAGTATACTGGTATAGGTAAAATAGAAAAGGTAAAACAAAGCATACCTTTAGGAATTGAAGTTAATTTAGCTTCTGCAATTCTTATATGATAGATATTTACTCCTTCAAAAGCCCCTGGCTCTATTCCATCATTGTCAAGAGGATTTGCACTCATTTCTGTCCAAGGGGAAAAAAAAGAGTATTTATGGCATAGGAATTTTGTGTATGTTAGAATAAGTTATAAACAGCTGATTTCATTTTATTTATGACTTCTGATGTCCTAAGCATTAATTAATGTTTAGCTTTGAATACCTATTCTGAGTGGTGGAAGTCACAGCTTCCAGTGAATAAAGGCTCTCTAACTTGGCTTGCAGGGTTACCAGAAAATCGACCTATGTAGCAACTTCACACAGAAATTAAATTGTGAAAGATAGTTTCCACAGCATGGATATTTCTTTAAGAGGAAATTGCACATTGGGGAAATGTTTGAATGAAAATTATATATAGTATGTTACATTTTTGATAGAGACGTTTTCTCTTCTACTTAATTGGACTTACCTAAAACATGTAGAGACTTCATTCCTTTAAATATGTCCTTGTGGATTTTCTTAACCTTATTAGCATGAATTCTGAGCTCTGCTAAAGTTTTTGGTAGATTTGTTGGAATCTCAGTTAGCTGGTTATGGGACAAATATAGTCGTCGTAGCTTCTTTGTTGGTTGAAAGGCTTTTGGATGGATCTTGGATATTTTATTGTTGTTCAAAGCCAGTGCCTATGAAATACAGGAAGAGCAATACAAAGAAAATTTCTCTAGAAAGGAATGTTATGATTATGAATTTTAAGTAATGAATTTGATATATAATTTAACAATTAAGTATTTAAAATATTTTATTTTTCCATGTCCTGGTAGCATGTTCCACAGCATTGTACCAGCTACTAGGAAGGAAATGAACTCTATCCCTGCCGAAACCAGGACATTCCATCATACCAAACTTTGACACTTTGTATATACTTTGGGTATTTTACTCGATTATGAAAAGCAAAAAAGAACCTGGAAGCCGGAGCATCAGCTAGAAGGTAGAAAAAACTAGTCAGAGCTGACAAGGTGCTGGTGATAATGAGAAAAATTGGAAAAACAATGTTTGTCTTCATATATTTTGTGGGATTATATGGGGGTTATATTCTTTTGCTTGTTGTTGTTCCTGAATGCAGACAAATTCTCAAAACTCAGAATTTCATCTTTTATTTCAGCATAATGCTGCAAAATAAAAGGTTTTTAATCTGAATTTCTTAAAAGTTAATGTCTGTATACAACTGATATAGAGACATGAATATATATTTTATTTGCCATAATTTTTCAACTCCTGTGAATATAAGTCTCTCTCTTGACTGTACAGTACACTAGTCCTTTTTTGGGACAGTTTTTTGTTCTTGGTTACTATGTGTTATCAGAGAACTTGTAATGAGTTACTACAAAATATGAGTTATTTGAAATTATTTTGCATGTCAAATCACATCTCTGCATTTCCATATCCAGACTATTCATTTTTGTTCCTTTTTTACTTCTTTGAGCCATTGGTAAGTCATCCGCTCTCTGGAATTGTGGGAAAAAAAAAAAAGTAGAGCAAAACAGAATGAATCTTTGTTTCCCAGAAAAAATGGGGATAGCTTAAGGAAATAAACAGGAAATGCTCCTTCCTAATCCAAGTTGCCATCTGTGCCTTTGCTAAATAGACTAGTACTCAGACAACTTGTACAAAGTAAACTCTGCTTTCAGTAAAAATTTTGTTAGGCCTTGCCACAAATTAAATTATGAGAAAAATCAAAGCAGCTCAGAGTTTTCAGTTATCATGTAATTAAGTGGTTACTCTAATATAATGTGGTGGTTGCTGATGTATTCCAGTGACTTTCTCAGTCACTGGAGGTTAGTTTCTGTAAGATCTTTTGTGCTGAATATAAACCACAATTAGCGTGTTTATCCCTAACTTGCTGGTATAACCATTCTGTACCCAGACATGAGACACTTAAGAGGAATTGGAAACACTTTGTTGCAGGCAATTAATTTATGTGGTTCCTAATTTTTCTATCCTGGCTTAATCCATAATAATTAACAAGCTCATTCATAAACACCCAGATCAGGTAAATTTTCAGGTTTTGCTCAGAAACCAAATATGACTGAAAAGGATTTGTTTTACGTTGTTTTAATGTCTTTTTCATGTCTTTTTAATGTGGGATAGAATGTCATTAATTTGCAATAACTTGTGGAACAGATTTGTCATTTTTACAATGAAAATTTTAAAATTGTCAGTATTCATTGGTACTGGATCTATAGTGACATCTTATGGAAATAAGTATTCCAAAACAGATTTAGTCTACCTTTCCAGGCCTCTGAGACTCTCTTATTTTCTGTCATTATAAAAAGGGATTGTTGTGTACTGTAAATATCTAGATTTATCAGCTGCCAGTGGTACTATTTTAAAGCCTGTCTGTACGTGCATACTTGAGCGTGTTAAAAAATAGTAGTAAAGCACCCGACCTTTTCAGTAATTCAGTGTTGATCCGTTTTCTGTTCAGGTCAATTGGATTTATAACATTAGTTTCAGGGGTGTATGTGTTAGTTGTATGCTGTGTGCTTTTGAAAATACCTTCAGAAAATATTGTTCTAATTCTCCTGTGAGATTAAGTTCTTTCTGCTATTTTACAGCTAAGCCGATAAAAAAGGAGCACTTCTCTTGCAGCCTTTAAAATGTAGGGAGTGTTTCTGTGCATGCTAAGGACTAAATAAATCTTGAGGATCTTTTTGGTGAGATACAAATGGTACATTTTCTGGATGTTGTAGAAAGTAGCATAGTTCTTACAGCCCAAAGAAATTTGCTTCTTACTATGTGGGAGCAGTCAAATATGCAGGTGTTAGACTGTATTTTTATGGATACTACTGGAGAAAAAAAATACCATTTGTATTTTAAAAGTATCAAAATATTTCTGATTGCTAAATAAGATTTCAAACTTGGAAAATAGCAAGCTTACATAAAGTGATGTGAGTCCTTGGAGATCGTTTTCCTTGACCTCTTTAATTTTGTTGTTTTGAAGGTCAATCATACGAGTATCTGGTGGGATGTTGCGAGGTATTGATGTCAAACCTATTTAAGTATGTGACATAAACAGAAACATTATGTGCCTCTATATAAGTCCAAAGAAATTAACTGCTAAACAGCGAAACACAGGAAGATAGTTGATGATTGTGATGGGAAAGAAAATATGAAGAGCCATAAAGCAAAGGATAGAAGGGAATATTTGATAATGAGAGGAACTAATTATGTAAGAATGTATGACAAAAATGTGTGGATAGTTTCAGGAGGAACTGCTTCTACCCCTGACTGTGAAAAGCTTGCATGGGATGCTCATTGCAGATTCTTTGCATCTGTGAAGTAAGGAGCCTCAGAGCACAGGTGGTTCTACAGGAAAACTGCTTAAGTCCCTGGAGAAAGCAGCCCTCGGAGGATCCGGGGCTGTGGTTCTGTACTAAGGAACAGGGCTGTCGCAGTGGCTTTAAGGAATTTCTGCTCAGTGCTTGAATGCTCCTTTCTACCTCTGCACTTGCCCTATCCATTGTACTGGCACGGTTGCTTGTACAGCTGTCCACTTAACATCAGGGCTGAGAAATGTGGACAAAAGATGGTCTCCCAGCTGCCAGTACTTAATTACCAGTTGTATAAATTCCCCAATCCAGTTAATTGTTATGTTACAAAAACACTTCAGTTCATGTCATCTGAGATCCTGAATCAGCAGAAGAGACTAGCAAGGGATAGTAACTTTCTTTTCAGTGGAAATGCTGATGCATCAAATGCCAAATGCTGGTCCAGTTTATTAACAATTATTCCTGAATTAATGGGTTACAGTTATTTAAAGATGAAGTCTATTAATAGGGTTTTTTTCTATGTGTGAACTTAAGTTAAAGGGGTTTGCAATCTGTAAACCAGATGCAATAACCACAGCTTATTGTGTCAGCAAAAGTTCATTTTGATTCCTTAATAATGACACATTTTTAAAAAATGCAGCAATTTCTATATTGACTCAATGTTTCTAAGACATGAGGAGTCAAGGATTAAGTTTAGGATGGTGGCAGAGCTGTGAAGAGAACCAATGTCATTGTCACTGTGCTAGGTGGCAGGAGCATAGTCCTTTGATTACCTTGAATCATGGGAAAACGTCAATGAACACTAATTCAAATTGGCACTATTACTAATGAATGCATATTTAGGGACTAGTATGTATCTGCAACAGTGACAGTAGCAGATTTGCCTTTGGTTAAAATGTTACTAGTGTTGCGCACTTTAATGGAAGTTAAGCTGAGCAAATAGTTTGTATCCCACTTACGTGCTCGCATTAAACTTCCTTATGGTTTATTTATGGCCTCTTTTTCCTTTGTTATGTTTTCTTGTCATTTGACCTGTTGCTTTGTAGTTGTGAATGAAGTACTTCTTTAGCCATAGTCTTTCTTGAGAGAGGGGACTAATAGTTTGTCTAATGCAAACAGAAGATACAGCAAACTTTTGTGCTCCTCTGTTTGGATAGAACTTCATGGAAGTAAACGAAACAGGAGAAAGTGTAATCTAAAATGTAAATATGAGCATTTCTGCATTCTGTGATTGTTCTCTTAGTGGATAAACTAACTATTCAGTTAAATAGTTTTACAGTTACTTGTTACATATTCTAAATGCCTTTCCATTCTATGCTGTTATCAATAGAAGTCATTGCTAATGGAAGGTGGCTATAGCAGTTTATTAATTTTCTAAACTGATGCACATAAACTGGGAAAACATTTATGTTGTAAAAAGTGCTGGACACAAATTAGTTGCTGGACGTGGATTTGATATGGTTTGCAAGCCTAACTGAAAAAATGTAAGCTCCTTTTGAAAATGACTAGTATAGGAATATGTGAATGTGTGCAATTAATGGAGCTGTAGAATTCATCTTTTAAAAGGCAAATCCTCCAAAGGAGAGTCCAGTGGAGAACAGACACACAAATTCATTCTTACCTAGGTCAGAGCAATGGACAACTCTCACATAGCACTGGCATCCAAAGGGGCATATTGGGAATAGATCAAAAGGAATTAGTGGTATAATTGGTTCAGTGGTTGGAAATAGAGAATTGTCGTTGTCGTCGTCATCATCATCATCTTCCATATCTTGGAGCATCATATTCTTTAGTGTAAAATATGAAGGACCAATGAGAGGTTTGGCAGAGCACAAAGCCAAGAAGAGAAGGAGCGTGTATTCTTTCATATCTTCTTAATCAGAATAGCCAATCTTGAAGAGGAAAGTAAACAAACAAAAAACCCCAAACACAAGAATCAGTGAATGTGAAACAGCAAATAAAGGTATTGAACTATTTACTTCACTCCCTGCTACAGTCTGTGGTCCTGAAAAATGGTCTGTTATGAATATTAAGGTTTAATTAGTATATGAAGGATGAAGAATATTAAAAATCTTCTTTAAAATACAATATTTATATTATTATAAATGTGTTATAATAAATACTGTTAAAGTATTAATTCATCAGACATTAATGCCATAACAAAGTTTTTTAGTTGAGTGTAAAAAATAGTATCCTCGTTTGCTTCAGGCTTTGAAGTGTAATTTTTGTAGAAAATTTTACCAGAACTTGGAATTGGATTTATTTTATTCCTTCTTAATGAAAATATATTTTTAATGTGCTTATGTGCATTGCTTGTATCTAGACAATCAGGAAATACTTGATTAGCAATACATAAAATGCACTCATCAGGATACTCCCTAAACACTTCTAATAAAACACTTCTTATTCTAATCTGGAAAAATAGACAAGAGTTTTCAGTCCTGACAAGAGCTTTTCCCAAATTCCAGTCATTTGTATATTACTGCTATTGACAGAAGTTCACCTCTGTATTTTAATGCAAACGCATTTGTATATGACTTTTATTTGATGAGGGCTCTTTTCTCTGACAAGGGCTTGCAGATTATGAATCTGTGTCATTTGAAATCAGTACCTTAAATTACATCCAGAAAAAAGCTGGACACCAATACTTCTATGTGCATATTTTTTCAATAATTTTTTTTTTTCAACCTAGCTTTGTTGTCCTAGGGCCTGTACATGACAGCTAGGCAGCCAGCTGAAAGGAGCTCAAAACGCACCATGCTTGAATTTAATGCCATAAACCCCATCAGCCTTCTAGATTACCCTTAACTTGAAAGTATCTTTCTTGTGTAATCGAAGGTCCTTCAGTCTGGAAGACAGAAAGATGTTGGATCAGTTAGGGTACCTTCAAAGCACAAAACCCCATGTCAGATAGCTACAATTATTTTTTTTCTGATGTTATTGAGAAGAATACTCAAGTTACGAAGTAGATTTGTCTTGTTGTCTAAAAAGTAGATTTATCTTTAGAAAAATATGGCAGATTCTGTCTCATTACAGCTGTTCATTCAGTTTCATTCAGCTTCTCTGTGTTCTAATTTTACCAGATTTCTTTTAGCCGCACCTGACTGGGAAAAACGAGGAGTCCAGTCCTACAGTATAGTGTGTTACCTGAGTAATGATGATACGTAGGTCAAAACCCTTAGATATTTTCTACATACTCTGATTTTATTCCAAAGATGAATTTATTGACCAAATAATCCTATAAAACTAGGCACAAAGGAAAAAAGAGATAGTAAGAATTTCCACAGGATGTTTTGCAACTCTGAGAGAGAAGACTGTAAATTCAGCCCTCAGCTCTACATTGTTCCCCTCCGAAGCCCAATTCCAGAAGTCATTTGGATCCTACAGCATGCTGTGCAAACCAAGAGGGGCTGTTGTAAATTTTATTATGCATATCCTGTTTATAAAAATGTTTCTATTTAGACTATCATAGACCTCTTTAGGGAAATACTAAACGGATGTCAATTCTTGTTTGATCACCTAATTAAGTGCTTGCTGATCTGTTTATAGCTGAAAAATGTCTTTATGTAGGCATTTTGTCGTTGGTCCTCAATCACAGGAAAAGCGGTACGCTGGTTTGTGCAAGGGTCTTGACTTGGCGTATTCAAAATTCTGAGTTTTTATTTGTATTGCTTTTTTCTATACAAGGTCATTTTGATGTTTCTTCTATGTGGTTCTTAACAGCATTAAAATGCTGTGTACTGCATACATTGCTGCTACTGTAACTGTATATGTTTCAGAGTGCGTAGAAAGAAAAAAGCTAACAGTATTTAGACTACATAAAATTCACCCTTTCGAAAAGAATGAAGTGACTCCTTCCCCCCAAATACGTGTCTGAAAACAGAAGCACAATATACTTTGTATCTTGCAGGTATGCAGCACGTAACTGTAAGTTTAATATTTATCGTAATCTTCCAGTTGCATGCTCATTTGAGTAGTGTGTGTATCTTTTACTGATTTAACAATCTCTTAAAAGAATCTTCACATTTATTTTTCCCCATATATTTAACTTTGTGTTCAAAATAATGTTCTCTTTCAATGCTCCTAGAAAGAATTTTATAGTTGTACTTGCAGTCCTATACAATGTGTTTTCTTGAAAGAGTCTTTGAATATAAACAGTGCTGGGAACAAGATTTGGAACCTACATTTGTTTCTTTGGGGAGAATTGCGGTCCTGTCTGGCTGTACACCTTTGGAATATTTGGTCCTATCAATCTTGTATTTCAGCTTCAGCAAAACAGTCAAAATGTTCAATACCATTAATTAGTCATACCATTAATTAGGAGATGAGGATTTTGAAGCCTTTCAGACTTCCGAGTTCTCATTATTCTTGGACAAGTGCTTTAATGGCTGGGTTTTCACAGATGGGCCCTCAGGCTGATCTTCTTCCTCTGACTGCTTAGGTATTAAGTGACAAAACGCTCTGTGCTTTATTCAGTGTTGTTGTACAGTTTATGCGTATAGGATATCATGCGTCGTAGCATGATAATGTCTTGGGACATTAGTTTCTAAGTCCCTGCTGACTTCTATTTGTGATAGACACTGGATGTAGTTTTACTGTACCTAAAAGGTAATCTTTCATGTATGTTCCTGAAATGCTCTTCTGGATCTGGTGCTAGAAAGTTGTCTTATGAAACAATTTAAAATCTGTTTCCGCACTTGCACCTGTAGCAAATGGATTGCATCTTTCCTTTCAGATATTCAGAAAGCTAATTATGATTTCAAACTATGAAAAGTTTGAGGCTGTGATTGGAGTAGTGGCCAATTTGAACTCTTGAAAAACACACGTTGTTCACAAACAGTTCTAGAAAAGTAGTGTTGAAATACGTCATTGATGAAATATATTAATCCTGTGAGTTAAATCTCTTGAAAACAAGTCCCTTTACAGAAGGAAGCCTGAGTTGTGATTTGTTTGTTTGTTGGTTTGGTTTGGTTAGGAAAGAGAAAAAGCCCTTGCTTCATTTTCCCGTTTTGCCATTAGGAAATCCTTATTGCTAATTGGCTTTGTAGTTAGGGGTGGTAATCAAGTTTGACTCTAGGTTTGCATTGGCCAAAGAACTGCCAAAGAATGGATTCCAAAGAACTGGATATTATGGAGGTTTTTAATTTTTTTTTTCCTGGCTGAGGTTTTGAGTTTCCCAGTAAATAGATGTTGATATGTCTCTGTAGAAATGCTCTGACTCTGCAGCTCATCTCAATGAACTTGTACAAACTTTCTGCATGCTTAAACTTCAAGAGTAAGAGAATGAAAAGAAAATTAAATCCTAAAATCCAATATCCTATTGATTTTTCTGGAAATACTTTAATTATTTTATCATGAGAATTTTATGAAATATTTAATTAATTGTTTCAGAAAGTACAGTTCATGAATACAGCTGTACTAATGGCTCACTGCTGGCACTTGAGGCTGGTTCTGCTCCCAGGTACATACTTGCAGTTCTCTCATGCCAGCTCTTCTACTCAGGCTGTTCACTGAGCTGATTAAACTCACTAAACCAGCATAAAACTAATGTGAGCAAGAAATAAAAAACCAGCACATTCTTTCCGGGTGAACAAACTGAATCAGTCTGAGTATCAGAGCCAGCACAAAGGAATGGGTGGAACAGCCTGGTTTAGAGGGGCGGAATGTTAAACGGAAAGAGAGGGAAGGAGAAGAAGTGGGACAGCCATTCTTGACGTATGCGAGTTGTTAGACAGGCTCAGGTGGTCTGTTGAATAATACCCTGCACAGATGATTGTTGCTTGGACAAAGTCTGGCCTTGTCCATTCTCATTTTTACAGACTGGAACATTGAAGATGAGTTTGAGAAAGAGTGTAGCGAATTCAAGGAGGGCTCACATAGTTCTTCATTACACGTTCTTTATAGCAATCCTACCTTTTCTTCAGTACAAAAAGCTTCTGAATAGCACCTTTTCACTGGAACACTAGCCACCCCAAAGTGAGGTAACTGGATGTGGAGAGTACACTTTACATGTAGAGATGCTATAAGGCTGACTTTCTTTCCTGAAGTATGTAACAATCCTAAAATCACTGTACTAATTGTTTGGGACATACTTATCCTCACTAATGTGGTGATCTTTACCAAAACTCATCTTGCCAAACAGCATGTGGAAGATATGAACTTTTTATGTTACTAGTTTAGGACAATACTTATCATTTGCAACTAGTTAAATGCAGGTGATGTCACAGTATGTTAACACGATTAAAACCTTTTAGCGATTGTTTAGGAAATTCCCATGTAAGTGTGCAATAGTTCTGTGACATGAAAATTCTGAACATGAATTATGGGAAGAAAAACACTTTCTGTGAGGATAGAAGTTACATTGTTAGTATGGGATATGTGCAGAAAAAAGAGTAAGTCTGGGTTCCTTGGCAGTTGCTTGCCAGTCCTGCAGCATGTGGTCTTTGTTGTCTTACCAGTTATGACACTGAAGGAGTTAATAGGTAAAGTTTTAAGACTTAAGAAGACTCTAAATTATATTTAGAAATCACTTCTGTTACCGGTGTATGGAGGCAAATTTCCTATGGCATTGTTTCTGAAAAGGAAATGTTTGAATGACACAGTGGTGGTCTTTACAGAGGCAAAGAAAAATCCCTGTGTTCATTAATAACACAAATCATTGCACTGTGCACAGATTTTGTCCAAAGAAAGGCAAGACCATAGCTGTTTTGAAAGCTATATTTAAAAATAGTTCTGGTTCTATTAGTCATTGTCCCATTCCAGAAATAAAAGGAGTTTGTTTAACTCTTTGTCTGCTCTACTGACTTACTTAAATTGCTTAAGAAAAACAAGAGGAAATTTTTTGTTCAGTCAGATTACTGAAGAAATTATTCTGCCTTGAGAAATAGTCCAATATTGAAGTTATGTAGTATAATAATAAATAGCATGTTTACAGAATAAGTTATGTTTAGAGAGTATTTACTTTTTAGGGAAAACACTGCTTGACTCTTGTGTGTTACTGAATATGATCTATGAGCATTTTTAGATTGTAGTTCGTCTACAGTTCACTCTTTCATGTGTTGTTTTTAATTACTTTGCTGTTATCTACTTTAAAAAAAAAAAAACCAACTTGAATACCGAATTACAAAAAGTTAACACTGAGTTGTAACTATAAGAACTGCTATAACTGTAGGGTAGATTTTCATAGATTGTAATAACTGAGGAAAAATTTTTATTGTCAGTTGTTAAGTCTTTCTGACAAGTCTTTCTTTAATAGTTAAATAATTCCCTGTAGCTTTTTTTTTGCTTTGCAGCTCAGATGTAGTAAATACAGAATTATTTCAGCTGCAAAGTAGACTTGCAAATGTTCCATAAAAAAGTGGTACTTCTAACTCTAAATTACCTGACATTATTAATCTGCACATAGTGACTGACAACCTGTTGCTTAATTCTTTATTGCTATTTAAATAGAATAGGTATTCAAACTGGACATACCTTGCAAGTTTGATAGTTCTTCTGGAAGCACTGTGATAATCCACCTGAGATCTTTATGTCCAGTTAATTCACATTAAAATAATAATAATAAAAAAAAAATACAGAAAAAGGAAGTTAGGCTGAGTTCTGTGAAATGGAAAGTAAATATAAAGAAAAATTCCACTTCCAAACTTCTTGATCCTCCTGGCACCGTGGGTGATACCAGAGTAAAGTGCTGCTTCAGATTAGCCCATCTTAGTACTGAAGAATGATATTAAGACGACTTGTTACCACTCATATGTTTTTCATCACTGCCTGTATTACAGCCAAAACTTCTGGCTTAACTCTAGACGTCTAGTGGAAGACTTTGTAAAACCTGTAGTTTAATAATAGTTGCCATTAGGCCATTGGAAGTACAGTGAGGTCCATTTCAGGTCATTCGTGCTATGGAATCACACTTCTTATTTTGTATATTTCATTAGCCATTATTCTTTAAAAAGTGTGACTTGAATAAAAGTATAAAACCGTAGCCAGTGGCGGAGTAAACCAATAGCCTATAGTGATCAGCATGTTGCCAAACCTTTCTAAGGTTATGAAATTAGGACTTTGTTGTGTAGTTATGTATAAATACTACCTCTTGCTTTCAGTAGACAACTGTCTGGCTGGGGAAGATGGTTCAAGAAGGTAAAATATAGATCAGATTTTATTAGTCAATATAGTTTATTTCTCTTGTGTATGAGAAATTAAGCATATCTTTTATTTAAAATAGGGACTATTTGCAATATTCTGTGATAAGGATAGAAGTTGTGAGCTTAAAACTGTCTTTGAGAATTTGCACTGAGTTATATTGTTTGTACTGACATGCACATCACAATATTTAGAAATGGGGTTATTCTTTGTTTACCTTGAGTAGGCTGCCTGTTTATGTATACCTCAGAAATGTATGACAAATTGAGTTTACCTAAAGCAAATGTTTCAATGTAACAGTTTGTGTCTTTAAATTTACAATAACTTTTATCTGTCCAATTTCATGCACATCTGACTTAATCTCTTTCTTTAATTAGCTCCTTTCTCTGTTAAGAGTCTGGTCTTGCTGCAGAAAAATAGCCTGGAAATTTTATTTATATTTTTTAATATACATGTAATGTGGGGCTGTTTACAAAATGATGGCTTAAGTCACATACTAGTTATTTTGTCTACTGTTACTTTCTTAAGGAAGAAAAAGATACTGTGCCAAAACTTAAAACTTTAGTGCTATCATATCAAACAAGATAAGGCTTGTGTTACCTGCTTCATTGTTTTTGCCTGTGTTCCAGTAGCATAGATGAATGATGAAAAAGATTCTCCCTATCACTTTTCCCAAGGAATAAAATTACAGTTTCAAAAGCAATCACATTCCCACATAAAAATCTGAAGGATGATCTTAAGCTTTTCTGAAATATCAAATTGCATATACCTGCATTCTCTTGCCTGCATTTAGAAGCTTCCTAAGCAAACACTCCCCTGTGTTTTGAATAGCTTGGTTTGGATGCATTTACTTGAGCAAATTCGTATTAAATTGCTGTTTAAAAAAACCTCCAACACTTTCTTGGCTCTTTAATAGAAGAGAGCAGGGCCTGAGGGTTGTGATATAAATGTACTGGTTTCTTCTTTTTCACCACTTCTTTCAATAGTAAAGTGTTGAATCAGCAATTTCAGCTGATCCTAGTTTTGCAGCAATGCTCCCTGTTCCTGATGTTTAGCCGACATCTCAGTTTTGGATAGATACTTTTTTAAATTATTAGTTTCTCTTTTTAGTTGATTCTGGTGGTAGGAACACATTCCTGTGTATATAAAGTTTGTCATAGTCATACTACACAATGAAGCTGACATGTAGGGTGGTAGTATCTGGAAAAAATGTCACCATCTTATCTTACAATAGATTACCCATATATTTTGTACAACGTGTAGTATCAATATGGTAGAAATAAATATTGCTTACATTGACATGCTGTTCTTGCAATGAAACTGTTTAATATCTCAAGACACAGATTTAGTATTTTGATTGTGAACATAATTGGATTCTAAAATAAAATACAATACCCAGAAGTCACCTTTTCAGGTCTCTTGACTACCAGTTTCTGAACTTTAGATGTTAGCTGTTGATAGCAATACTAAAAACTAAAATAGGCCAGTGGTTCTCAATCTCTAGTTTATGAGCCTGTTCTTTTAAATGCTTGCGGCTTATTTCCAATTTACTAAAAACTAACTACTATTGCAGAATTCTTCTCCAGGATCACTGTTTCCAGTATACTTTAATTTTTGGACCCAAAGTCATTACATGAGCCAGCACAGTAGGGCAGCTGTGGAATTCTGAATGAAACTTGGAGTATGCAAATGAATGAATTGATGCTAGGCGCTTGGGTTAATGTTCCCCTCATTTTTTATGGTAAGACTTAGGTAGAATGTGTAGCAGCCATTCACAGGCTGTAGCTGCAGCCTTTTGAGGTAGGATCAAATGCTGCTTTTTTGGCTATGTTGTAAAGCAATTGATTTGAGGTGATGTGGTTGAAGATGCTATTAAAAGAAAAAATGGTATCTTATTGCTTCTGCTGTTTCATTAATAGTGAGATTTTGTTTTTAAATAGCCTGATAGAAAAATGTGTCTGTCACAATTGTTTAATCCGTGATGTTGGGGTCTTAATGAAGAGACATACTCTTAAATAGAAAGTAGTCTGAGGGTATTTTCCTTGCAAGCAAATGTATGTTTATTTTCCTATGAAATACGACATGTTTAAATAACTAAAAGATTATACAAGGTCAAACTGTTTCCTCAGACCTTTTCAGTGACTTCTACTTCCACCAATGAAAGTATTGGTTGAAAATTAGAATTCTATCTTGCCTTAAAATAGATATGTAATTTTTATGAGTAGTGGAGATTAATTGTAGGAGATTAATAGATAGGAGTATATCCAGCATGTTGTGGTTCAGAATACTGTCTTTCACTATGGTGAAATATGCAAATGAAAAAAAAAAATTGGATGGTGTTTTATATTT
The DNA here is from genome assembly GCF_965638725.1 of Aptenodytes patagonicus. Lineage (NCBI taxonomy): Eukaryota > Metazoa > Chordata > Aves > Sphenisciformes > Spheniscidae > Aptenodytes > Aptenodytes patagonicus. Next base: position 4,803,236 of record NC_134956.1, read on the forward strand.
AACATGATCATGAGTGATATAAAATGCTGTCTTGATTTCTTTATTGAAAAATGACTATATTTGTATTACTTTGTCTGAGCAAGCAAGCATATGCTGCCATATGTGGCTAATGCTTACATTGCAGTCTCTTTCTTAAGCTGATCTTGTATATGTTTGTTATTGTAAGGCAAACTAAGTACTTTTTCATTTTCTAGCAGTGTTTATAAATGTGGTTTACATAAAGTGATGATTCTAACATCAACTGCACAAATCTGTCTTGGAGACTGTCCATCACATTTTAATAACATGACATATTCCTTTCATGCTCACAACCAGTCCATGTGGAGTGCAGTCACATATTTTGGTTTTAGCAAAGTTTTGGCTCTTCCCAAGTTGAACTACACCATTTAAGCTAGCTGAGTATAGAAAAATATTCTTCAGCTTCTGTAGTTCATCTTGATTCTTCAGTATTTATATGTAAATATATAAAACGATCATTATTATTTATTTTCATGCATGAATTAACTTCCACTTGCTAATACATGCATACTTTTTTTGCATATTTTTGGCAGCTGACTTAGAAACTGCAACAAAATATACTGTTTCATTTTGCAGTCAAAGTCTTTAGTGCCTGGCATTTATTAGCAACATATCAATATTGAAGAGCAATTCATAGCTTGCTGTATTAAGAGATCATGTACAAAAAGAGCTATAAAGTCAAGTGTGCATGTACATGCATCCATGTGATTGTCAGGCTTATGTGTTTTATGCATGCAAGAATGTGGTGATTGGGAATGACTGGACAGGCAAAATAGTAACGTGAAGAGACAGATCTTATTTTTCACCCTTGTAGATAGTTTGTGTTGCCTTAGGAGAGTAAGTTAACTTTCTTCTACCTTAGGCTACAGAATAACAAAAAATATCTCTGTGTCAGAATGCCAATTTAAGAAGTCCCCAGCTAGCTTATTCCCACCTTGATGCTCATCGCCTTGGTCCTGTAACAAAGTTTGTGCACTTAACTGGATCAAGAAACTGCTCTGCCTGAAAAATAACCTGCTTGATGAATGAAGGTCTTGAAATAGTTTTGGTTTCTGTACATGTCAATTGTTAGTCTTGCTTTTGATGCTACTTACAAGTTTGGATTATGTTACATGGCATTTTTATGGAATATGGGTATTATCTGCCTTACAGGCATTGGAAACACCAGACATTCTTTCATGGAAAATCAAACAGTAGTTAAAACGAAAACCTCTGCAACTGGTGCCAAACTACTGAATCACTCCGATAATAAGTTCTGAAGGAAAATTTTCTGTTTCAGAATACAAGCTGGCCTGAGCACAACATTTCCTCATAGAGTATCAAGCATTTACTCAGCCAAAGTTTAACAATTAAAAAAACCCCAACTGATCACCTGCAAATGCTGATTTTTTTTTTTTTTTTATTTTCCCCTTTGTTTTAACAAGCAGTATGAATAATATGGAGTGTAAATTAATAAGTTTTCTTATACATAACCTTTTGCTAGATTCATATTGTTCAGAACATAAAGGCAACATTTAAAGTGGTAACTGTCATCAATTTCCATTGAGTTGGTAGTTTTAAGAAAAAAACATGACCATCCAGTCCTTTGTATTCCAGAAAAAATGAAATAAAGTATTCAAAGTATGTTAGACTGCAAAGATTATTTAATTTAATTTAATTTGGTATTATGTTTTTTCCTAACTACTTATCAACAGAAGTAATTTATATTACATTAGAAATTCAAAGATCCAAAAGAAGGTGACTTTGACTTAGTTCGTGATAGACTGTTAGAAATGGAAGCAGTACATATCACATTTATAACATAGTAATTGACTACAGTTTGCACTTCTATGTCTAATGAAGACCATGGGTCCGTAAATGTTTGCATGTACTTTGAGCATATACAGTTTTGTAGATGGAAAAAGTAACAATATTTCTAGGAAGATCTCCAAACTAAATTTGTTGGCAAGTTTTGAACGACAGAATTTGTTATTTCGGAATAGTTGAAATGAAAGCTTTCAGAAACATTACTAATAAAAAGAAGGATATTATCTCAATAAAGAATTTATTTCCCTACCATATTAATTAACCTAGCCTGTGTTCTCAGATGCATGTTTGGTTCCTGGGAATTTTATAGGAGGGTCTCCTTTGTGTCTCATCGACACAATAGCAGTAACTCTGTCATGCAAGGTTGGGTCTAACACTAAATACATTGGGAGACTTCTGAAAAAGTCTGCTTTACTTGTAGTTATCCACTGCTGTTATGGTTTTAGTATTATTTTCTCGTAATTATGCTATTATTAAATCATAAGTATTATGTAATCTGTATTTTTTCCCAAGTTGGCACTTTAAAGCAAATTTTATTTTTTTTTATTACTTATATATCATAAAGTGTTTTTCTGATTTTTATCATTCATTCTTTCCCCATTTCACCTGTAGGGGAAAACCACAAGTAAGCATAAGAAGAAAAGGAAAAAAATATAGACATTAAATACAAATTAGGGAAAACCAGCAATATTTGATATAGCGTAACAGATCTAATAACTATGCTGTTAAGTCTATTTTTTCACCAGTGAAAATATGTTGAGGTTCTGCAGCGGTTCGTACCAGTTGTGCTTACGTATTAAAAAATAAAACTTGTGTGTATAATGTAACCAACACATTCTTGGCATTATTCCCTCTGTGGGTATGCAGTATTCAAAAAGTTGAATCTGCTACAGCCTTGAACAAACATGGTAACTTTGATGTAGGCAGCGAGGGCCTATGGCTGGTTGAATCTAGGTGTGAGCGCAGTCTCACTTGCCGTTGCACATGCAGCGATGTGGTGTGGTAGGTATTATAGCAGAGTTGACAAAAAAATCAAAGAATCAGAAGACAAAAACTTCTAAACTAAGCTAAAAGACCACGTAGAAACTAGCAGAGAAGTTAGAATTGTCTGACAGATATCCTAATATACTATTTTCAAAGGTATTTGTTTGGAAGTACAGGAATGTATTAGTTGAGATGTTTGGTTCCTTGGATGGTTTTGCGCTGCTTTATATCATAGATAGAAATTCACTAGATGATAGAAGTTACTTTTACCACTCAGTGGAAATATTTATGTAAATTGAAAGAAAACATATGTCATAATTGCATATTAACTTGCGGTATGGAAAATGAGATCTTTTTTGTAGAACAATTTGTAAAGCAGAGGCTATTATTTTTTTTCTTGAACGCTTATGTTCCACAAAGGATAATTTCTGTTTGGCTTGCCCGCAGCAATATGAAGTAGCTTTGACTTTAGAAAGTAAGTTTACTTACCAATGTATAGCTTTTATTTTGTTAAACAAGCAAACTACATCTTTGGTAATTTGTCAGCATACAATTCATACTGTGACTATACTTCTGTTTCATAGTTGTTATAATGTCTATATGTTTTCCAATTAATGTAAAAGATGCATGTCTCCTCACATAAAGCCATGGGCTATTCTTTGCTCAGAAGATTGGAAAGAAATTTAATTCAACTAAAGTGGAGAATTAATCAATGTTTCTTTCATTTAAGGTTTTACCAGAGGCTATCAAAATAGCCTTCAAAATAAATACCGAATAGGTAATACAGCTCTATTTGAACCCATATGTCATCAAGAAAGAAAGAGAATAATTATTTTGCCTTTTCCAATGCAAAAACTAGGTTAACACAGAAGAGTGAGTGGCAGGTTCAAACCAAAAGGAAATGCTTCATGAAACATTTATAGTTCAGCTGTGGAAATGTACAAGAAAGTGTAGTAGATTTTAATGTTTTATATAGGCCCAAAAAGTAATTGGTCTAATTGAAAGAGGAAAAGTCTTGCTTCCTGAGTTCTTTGTTATGAGAGCCAAACTGTGCTGGAAAAAAAGTGGAAAAAGAGTTCTCCCTGGAAAAGTGGTAGTGAATAAGCTTTACTGAAGAAGTTCAGAACCATCTTGCATTAGATGAAAGCAAGCCGTAAATATTTATAAAGAACAGCCATTTAAAAGGGCATATGAACCATGAAATATTCATGAGGGCAGTCGTTCCCTAACTATGAAGGTTTTTTTAAGGAACAGAATGCATGAGGCCAGAGGCTTCATGTAATGGCATAGCCAACTTTCGGGATTTTGGAGAAATTGCTGTGAAAAAAATGAAGTCAATTTTAATCCTTTTTCCTAATTTTAATCCTTTAAAAATACCATTACATAATTCACTTAGAAGATTCTTGCCTTGGTTGATAGTGTTGTTGAATATCTAATATTTCCACAGCTGTGTTCAGTATTACTCCTTTGAGAAAAGTATCTGTCTTGTGGAAAAAATAAGTCAGCTTTTATATATTTTTCCCTAGGAAGTGCTATCATATGAAAAGTTCCCACAGAGAAACATAGATTTATTTTAGTAATACTGGATGCAAAACCTACAGTTTTCTGTATATATACTCATAATGCTGCACACTTGGAATGAAAGTTCTTTTCTCTGAATTAACAGAACTGCTTCAAAGTACTTTGTAGAAAACAGTACATTATTAGCTGGTCTTAATAACTCAGTTTATCAAAGCTATGTTAATATAAATAACAGCCTAAATCAGAAGCTATGAATTATGCCAAAGTTTGCATTCAATAACTGTGTGGAGATCTGTATTCTGTATAAAGAATTAAACACAAAAGAAATGGAAATTCTACCAAACTACAGTAATCATTTACTCAGTGGCTGTAGGAAATTCCTTACATAACAGACTATTAAAGAAGAAATTAGAAGGTAAATGTTTTTTTATGATGAACATTTTAAATATTGCAACTGTTAATGCTTTAATTTACTTTAATTCTTAAATCCTTGGAAAAAAATCCATTTAATGAATGGAGTCAGGATGACTCAAGCAGACTGGAAGAATATTGTTTTGGGGAATTCACTCAACTCTTGAGTATTTGTTCACTTGTAGAGACTACAGAGAATGTTTGTGTCCATAATAGCTGGCAAACTTGTAGGACTGGATTTGAAGCACTAGGCAAGAGCATCACTGGCTTTTATGGGAAAAGCAAATAGCTAAGCCTTTAACTCCCAAACACCAGGTAGTTTTTTGAGCCCAGCATAACAGTTATTGGACCTTATGATAAATAAGCAATGTTCAGGCATTTCCCCCAACTGCCTTGCGCCCAATACCCAGCATAGTTTTGCATATTTTTATCCTGCCATAGAAAAGAAATAAATGTTTATAAAGGAAGCTGCAATCTGGGGAAGAGAGATCTTTCCTTTTTCTTGAGATTAATATGGTCTTCCAATTAGTTGTAGTACACATTTCCCCAAGCTGAAAAAATTACAATTTCTGAATACAGAGCTTTGAAGTCAATGCCCCAAGTAAACCTCGTTACCCATAGAACTAGAACTCCCAGATGAAAATGTGAAAATAAGTAAAAATGACTACTTCTAGTCACCAGGACAGGGATTCCCAGGTATAGGCATCAATGAAAGATAGACCTGTATGAAATACAGATCAAACTTTACTTGTAGTTTTAGCGAGTGACTGAAATAGAATGATTCATGTAAGCTGCGTGGGCTCATATAATAGTACTCAGCTACTGGGCAATGACAAGATGTAAAGTTGTCATCAGCTCTCTAGCCCACCTCACTGTTCAAATGAGATTCCCCTTTGTTTGTATCTTGTAGTATCCTGGGAAACTCGATTCATTGGTGGGAATTTTTAATAGACATGACTGCAGAGAAGAGGCGGTGGTGTATTGCTCCAAGAAACTTCAGAGCAATGACCAGATTGTGTATTGGGCAACTTTATTATCTGTGTTCACAGGCTGATAAAGTCAGTATGTACTTAATGGAAATGTGCAGAATTGTGTTCAGCAGCGGTTAGGCAGGGCTATGTGTAAAGTACATGAGAGCATAAGAACAGCTGTGCTGGATCAGATCAGAGCCCATCTAGGCCAGTCCCGTCTTTGACAGTGACCAGAAATAGTTCCACAGAGAAAGGGTATTGTTGTTTATGGTGTTCCTTTGCTTTTAGTTTCCTTGAAGCAAAATAAAGCTGTGTTTTTAAGACAGCTGTTTCATTTGGTTTTGAGATTCACCCTGAGGTAGTTTTGGCTTTTTTTTTATGCCATTCCTTTTAAGACTGGTCAAACATTATCCAGTTTAGATAAGGACATTTATTGTGTGAAAAAGTTGACACCATAATGCTAGCAAATCTGTTGGTTTAGTTTTGCTTTACTAACTGGAGTATTTCAGTTATCATGAATTGTTTTATGGTGTGATCAAAAAGGTTTTATGCAATACTTGGCTATGTAAGTTCTTTTCAGGGATGCACAATGGTATATGAATGTTTTCCCAAAGGTAATTTAATGACGTAGTAACTGTTGCAACTTGTTCATCTTGCATCATATATAATGGAAGATGTTTATGAAAAGTTCTGTTTGATATTCTGTATTCACTTCTTAAGTTGAAAAGGAAAAAACAGTGCTAAGTCTTCATGGGTCTGTCCTGATGGAATTTTTATGTGGAACAGGGTGTCTGTTAGCAAGGAACATTACATGTGTAATGAGACTTTGTAACTTGGATATTGGGAACATTAAAGCAATGTATTTCCATTAAATTTTGTCATAGCAGTTGTAACAAAATTGTTAAAATTATGCTTGCTAGCATTTGAGTATAGCTGCTTGATGCCTGAATCTGTATAAAACTTTTGAGTAATATGTTAATTTATTAGGAAAATAAAAAGCTAAATTCATTTTGATCATATGGTCATTCCTTAATGTGGAAAAGGAGATCTGTTTAATACATTTTAGAGTTTTGTAAGTGACATCTTCACTACTTTGAGGTGGAAAAAGCATTCCAACATTTTTCCACAATATTTTGGGCCTTGCAACTGTACAGAAGTTGTTGACATCATTAAATCAGAGCTCTTATTTCACGTCTGCTGTTTTTTCCCCATTTAAAATGTTTTTCAGTGTGCCAAGAGAAGTAAAATTAAAGCCTTTCCCCTTGAAATAGTTTGGGATTTGATGGTAACTAGCTATAATAGAAGGGTAATGTTACTAAATAAGCAATAGCAGCAGGGATCTCTCTCTTTTGTTCATTAGAAAACAGGAATGTATGTCTACTGAATAAGTCAAACATATTATTATGAACTAGTCTTTTTGGATAGATGTTTATACCTTTTTCACTTTTCAAGAAGACAGCAGGACTGCTATGCAGGGTTTCATCCAGATGAGTGTAGGTTACATGGTTGACTGATGTTTCTGGTCCTCTAAATCTTTAAATGCTTCCTGCATGCAAAACCAGCTTTAAAAGTAAGTCTCTTTAAAAACATGCACTCTTTCCAAAGTAAGCTTCACCTCTGTGGTTGGGACACTCTACAAGATGGTCATAGTATGATTTCTGACCCCCTTTTTCAGTGATTTGACCTGAATTTTGGTCTTCCAAAACTTGATAGATAACTCTAGCAAGGAGTGGTTGTATGAAAGTTTTAACACATGTTGATACTGCGTGTTCATTGTTGCTTTCCGCATTTAAACAGGAGTGACCCTTTGTTGATTGTTTCAGGCTGTAAATCAAAAGAGGATACAGGCAGGTCCCTGTGGTTACATTTTCAAGTGCCTACACTTCCAAATGAGTAGAGATTTTGAAGCTTACTTTAGGAAGCTTCAAAATTCCAGAGCACCAGATGTTGTATTGGTCTACAAACTTACAATCTGCAGGCTTGTTTTCTGAAAACTGCTTCATATAGAAAGTCATCAGGATTATTGTGTATAATTATTGTGGTAGTATTTTCTCATATTCCTGATATTTTACTGCCTGTACTCTTGTGTTCTCTGACAATTGTATACATTAGAATATAAACATAGTACTTAAATTAGAAGAAGTTTTCTCATGAGTTTCAACTAGTTAACATTTCTATTACTGCACAACAGAAATGATAAACTGTTTATTTTGCTCCTGTGATATATCTGTTTATAAAGTAGTGACTTGATAGAGATGTTAAAAGTTCATTGATTTCCTTCAGTAAAAGAGTAACCAAATTGTTGGTAGAGAAATTATAAAATCATGCTTCCCAGTTCTGATTTTTTTTCTTATTGAGCGCTAAAGGGTTTTTGCATAGGTGCAAGCATGATACATGTTTCAGAATCGAATTCAGAAATTGTATCAAACACTCTCTATAGTGTTATATAAAAGAGAATTCATTGGGTGAAATTTACTTTGTCTTGGGCCGCTAGAAAGCTAGTGGTCACACCTCAAACTCCCTTTTTGAGGCAAAGTTGAGTTATTTGTAGCTTTGGCATGAGGGGATCTCTCTATTCTTTATTAAATTGAAATGGAAAATGGAGAAGGGTGTGTACCGAGAGCTCTACATTTTTGGGGTCTAACAGCCTCAACACATGGGAATTAATGATAACAATCTCACTTTGGGAGGCATTTGATGCCTTTATTTTTCTGAGGGTTTTCTTTTTTTTAAAGAAAAATCTTTTACCTTATCTTAGAGGAAACATTACCTCTAATCATTGCTTCAAATTCAGAAAGCTGCCCAGGCTTCCATGGTAACAACCTTACTTTGTTGGGCATATTTGCAGTTTTCATTTTACCAGAAGTGTATGTCCCTGTGCACAAAACAACAGTTCAGGTGGATCCTCAAAGTTCTGTCATCATTTAACCAATAGAAAGATCCTACTCAATAAAAATGTTAGCATCAATACCTTTTCTATTAATGTGGTGATAACCACAGGATGTCTTCTGTTATGTTTGAATTTATAATGGGACCTACCTGAAGGATTTAGCAGGTCTTGTCCAGATTCTTTTGTATGATGCATGAGCCAACAATGCAAATCAGAACTTAGAAATGTAACAGAGAGTCTAGAGCCCCAAAATTCCTCTTATGCCACAAAGCATGGTGGTTCTGGAATTGCTACAGCTATTGAATCCTAACCTTTGCTATTCTGGGTCTCTTACTTTAAAATATCTTACCCTCTCGTAGTTTCAACATTTACATTACATCCTTGTATTCAGATATATTTACCTTACATTTGTCTCTGGCTGGGTTACTAAAAAAATTTTATTCAGGTTTTTGCCCTACTCTAAGTAGTTTCCTCTCTGAAATGGTTAAAAAAACTGTGATGGGACATCTCTGCAGGCTTAGCAACTTACAGCTTGTTCTCTCTTGAATTTATCTGTGACTACAAATTGCAGCTACATCTGCATCTGGAGAACAGGAGAAATGAGAGTACTTCTATGCATCTACCCAAATCCGACTGTTTGTCAAAATTGTTACTTGATTGGTTTAACAGCTTTCTTCCTCAAACCACGTTTGCATACAGTGACTTTCTGCAGGCAGTCGTTATTCTACCTATCTAGGAATAACGTGAAGGCTCTCCCAGTATACCTCAATTGAGCTTCTTGTCAGACTAAAATATCAAGTGGTGCCTACTTCTGTAAGACTTAGGAGGTTTTCAAAGGACCAGTATGACTGAGGTTCAAGCAAGTTATTTCAGTTCCACGAGAATATCTAATGGCTATTACATGGTTTGGTCCATACTATTTTATAAGACTTCTGAGTCTGATAATACTTTAGCAGAACTATATTCCATTCTCAATCTAATTGCCTTCTTGAAGTATATTAATTTCCAATGTAAGTCTGCAAAAATTAATTATTTGCTCAAATATATTTTAGAGACTAAACAGTAAATGTAGGGGTTTTGTGTTGAGCTGTCCTTGCATATTTTTATCCTACTGGTGGCCAAAGATTCTGAATTTGTTCCCATATTTGTCTTGACCAAGAATGGTCAGATCACTTGTCTATGTTTTACTGTCACAAGCTGCAAAATGGTGATAATCCCATTTACATTGTTTATAAAATCCTTTGAGGCTCACTGTTAAGAAGTAGTGGGATTTTTTTTTTTTTAATAATAAAGCCCATTTCGCTTCCAATGTAGTTGGTAATTTTGAAGAGTGAACAGGCTTAAACTGCTTACATTTGACATATGGAAATGTTATCCAAGTTTAATTGCCCGTGTATTTCTTAAGTGAGTAAGCATCCGTTTGTTGCATACCCTTCATCCCTTGGCTTCTTTCTCATTCTTGGTCTTCTGCCTCTGCTACTGTTGTGTTCTGATTCCAAAATGGTTTTCCTTCAGTCTCTCTGTTTCACTACTGTGGCATTATATTTACACCGTAACTTTACTTTACGTCATGTTATGTTATTGAGTGCTTCTTGTAGGAACAACTTACCACAGCATACTTTTAGGCAAGCTTGATACTCATTGTATTAAATGACCAAAGGAAATATCTTAGACAAATGACTTGCGTAAAATTAATTTTTATGATATTTCAAAAGTGAAAAAGCGCATATTGGAGAAAAAAGTATATTAATGGTTGCAATAAATCTTTAGTCATCTGTATTTTAGCGGTGTTATCCCATGCAAATCCAGTGGAGATTTTCTAGTGGGTCTTATAAGTCTGAATGTTTTGATAAGTGTTCTATTAGAATGAAAATAATTGCAACAATACATGGTGTTTTGCTTAAATTTATTATAAGAATGCATAAAATGGTGTCATACAGCAGCTTGTTTATCTGGAAATCACTTCCTTGGGTCAATCTGTGTATTCAAAATGCTTAGTAAAGCTTCTGAAAGCACTGCTCAGCAGTGTTGCAAAGTCTGAAGTTATTTAGCAATAGACTATAAAAGTATTCATTTTAATAATTTAGGTTTTTTAGTCTCTCAAAACAGTAGTTTGGGAACTTAAAGGTGTTTGACAAAGAGAAAGAAATATTAGCCAAAGTATTAGCCGAAGTCAAAAGGAAGGAAGGAATCAAATATTGAATGTGCACGAGCAATGAAATCAAATCACCCAAACCAGAACCTTGTATGTAAAAACTCAGCCTCTTGATTTCACCATTCTTTACCAAACTTAGCAAATCACTAAGGTAAGACTTCTGACCATACTTTACCAACCAAAATATCCAAAGCAATCTTTTTACAGGAATCCACATATCTTAGGATTGTTTCTTACAAGAAATGCATTATATTTGGACTCACTGCAGATGAAGTACCATTGTGCCTTGCAGCTAATAGTTTATTTGAGTAAGAGAGAACTTTGAGATAGAACAATTGAGATTTTGTTTTTATCATGATTGTATAGCTTCAGAGAAAACAAAACTCAGGTGTTCATATATGCTGTCTTTAATATGCTAAAAAAAATGTTTGGCGATCCTTCACTGTTAAATGTTGTGTGAACAGTGTGCTTACACTGATTATGTGACGTATCTGTTGGTAGTAGATTGGGATATGTGGGAAATGCATCGTGAAACCTTCACTTCCAGAGTGAGGGCAATAAAATTACAGTTCAGTAGTTAATATGTGTCCTTAGAAGGTTTTATGATGTGCAGTTGCTTACAGCTTTTATATGCCCTGTATTAAGCCATTTCATCCTTTTTTCTGATCCATTCTGAAGAAGAAATTATTAGACAGCATACCTATAGTACTGAAGAAAAGAGAGTACACTTTTTTTTATGCCTCACAGAATAGCCCAGGAGAAAGTGGAAAGTAATTGCGTGAAGAATAATGACTTGCCAGTGATCTGTAATAATTTCCTACCACCAGCCTACTCTTATAAGAAAGGACTGTAGAATTCAACAAATATGAAAGATGTTAGAATTACTTTCAGTTTTTATTGAAATTGTTCTTTAAAATAAAAATATTAACTACTTTTTATCAAATTTTTGGTGAGAGAAAGAATATAATATTAAAATCTAGAGTGCAATATTAAAAATGCTTCTTTTCTTTGAACTCAGACATTAAAAAAATCTTCAAGAGACTGAACTCTTCTATAGGGAAACAGAGATCTATTTGTAAACACTATTTTATACCTAAGCAGGCATTCATATAAAATGTATTACTGAAACTACTTTATCAGCATTCTTGGAAGTGGTGATTTATGACTATCTAGAAGCTTTCAAATAACCACTAACTGAATATTTTAAATTTTTGATAAAGTCTAATTAGTTCCCTAAATGGGCAACATGATCCTGATCCTATATGGTATAAAAAGCTAGCAAACTAACTACTGTACAAATGAATGGGACCTACCACTCTTTGACTTTCAAAAAAAAAAAAAAAAATTCAAATACACTTTGTTTATAAAAAAAAAAAAAAAGAAAAGCATCCACGTAGAAATTAATTCTCATTACTCATTCCTCTAACTCATCAGATTCTGTGTTTGAATATGGGAGGTTTTCAGGGTCATCTAAAACAAACAATTCAACTTTTTTCCCCCTGAAATTTCAGTTGGAAGAGAATTTATCACTGCAAAACGTTTGGTAGAAAATGCAGTGCCATGTATGTTTTAAGAAATTTGATTCTTGCACTGCTAGAATGTTCATAGCTCAAGGACTTTCACTTGTATAATTTTTAAAGCTGATGGTACCATTTAAAATGTTTTTAAGTTCAGTTAATCAAATAAGATGGGACCAAGTTGACGGTTTAGCTATATTCTTTTCTAAAATCTGATCTTGCAGAGGGTGTATCTGGGGGCACAATTTGATCTATTGTGTTTAAGTAGAATTTCTGTCAATAGAAATAAAAATTTATGACATAATCTTGAGCTTCTATTTTTACATTTAATGTTTTTATAATGAAATGATATTAAGAAATACAATACTGCTTTACTTCAGTATATAATATACTGTATCTTATTTATAGTAGTAAGAAAGGTTTAAATCAGAAATAAGCAGACCTGTTAGTAGCAGAGAATAAATAAAGCTGTGTTTCTAGAGATAGGGGTTGCAATGCAAAAGTTGGGCGTTCATTTGATCTTCTGTGGTTTAAGAACAACACTGCAATAGGATCTTATGCATGAAAATGCATGTGGTGATAGCTGTCTTGTATTGATATAGTTGTTTTCAAGATGAACGTGTTCCAAACGTGATTCTTCATTCTCCTCTTCGCTGTTGTCATGAACATCGTCATCATTGATATGAGTCCTGCAGATGCGTTCTGGAGGGACTGTCCTGTGACATTGTGGGAGGAATTACATTTTCATTAATCAAGATAACTCATAACTTCATAATTTATTTTAGAGATGCTGTTTATTTAGAGATTTGAAAATGTTAACTTAAGCAGTACATTAAATTTTCTCAGTAATATATTTACAAGTCATTCTTTTTAAAATTCTCTCCTTGCATTGTTTTCTCATTTATATTGTATACTTAGTTTTCCTGAGGAAAGTATTGCCACGTGTTGCTGAATGAAAATTTTCTGTATAACACACGTAAGACCCTCTGTCTATCATTCCTTTGCTTTGTAAATGGTACAGAGGAACTCGAGAGCATGCCTAACTTCACAACTGGGGCTGGCTGAAAGCTGCTGAAAGGCCACTTTCAGCCGTCATCAGCAGCTGACAACTCCTTCCAGTTATTTTGTAACCAGTTTGGGCTCTGGTCCAAGAGCAGAAGAAGCTGGTACTTTGCTGTGCCTATCAAATCGTAGCTGCCCCGGCGGACGTGTGGCCCAAGCAGTGTTACAGATTAATTTCCTGGAGAGAACTGGTGCTCAGCATCTTTGCGAGCGTTTTCAAGAACCATGAGGAAGGGTGAAATCTCACTTTTCTCTTATCATATGCAGAAATACTGCTGTAGAAAACTCAGGATTTAGCTCCTCCTTCAGAATTTTTACAAAAAGATTTACTTAAAAGTAAAAAGTTCTTAAAACAAAGCATGTCTTGTGACATTTATTTTAATGCCATTAATATAACAAAGAGCTTGGAAATTACCTTATTTTATTATTGTTCAGTCTTAGAAAACGTAATTTTCTCATTTCATCAATTCCAAATGGTACAGACTTTAGTTCATTGTGATCCAAAAACAACTCTCTCAGAGAGTGATATGCTCCAAAAAATGATACTGGATCTATTCCATCATCAGGAAGTTTGTTAAAGGACAGGTAGAGATACTCCAGCCCTGGCTTCATGTGACCAAAGACGTATCCTGGAATTCTTTCAATCTGATTTCCTATAAGTATCAGATGTAGTAAAGATTTTGGCAGATAGGAGGGAACATGATATAACTTATTATAAGAGAGATCAATTGATTCCAAGTTCCTGCATTAAAGGAGGAAAAAAACTGGGATGAAAACATTATAGCATACTGCATTGTTAATGCTACATTCTGTACAAAATAGTGCTTAACATGATTACAAGGAAACTAAATTTCAAAGAGAAATTTGTTTCTGTTAATGGAACAGAATGCGTTCTATGGAACATAGTCATGCATAATTACTCTGGGAATGGAAGGAATTGAAGTCATTAATTATCAATCAAGCCAAATGAATCAGTTAATGGGAAGAAATCTACGGTTATGAGTACAGAGATAAGGTTGAATAGGGGAAACCCAGGGGACTAATTGTGATTGATAAGCATTGCAGAATTGCAATAATGAGTTACACTGGAAAACACACAATACACTTGGGACTTCAGTGGTTATCCCATTGACATGGATTTTTAAATTTTATTCTAAAACCCATTTGAAATGGAATTGTTTTGTGAGTGGCTCCTTTAGAGTCATTCTGATGTGCTTCATTTCCAGAGATGAGAGAAGCTGTTAGTAGCAGTGTGGTTGTTTTCAGATTAAGCAGTTTACAAATCCAGAAATCAACTGATAGGACCAGCTGATAGGTTATGGCAAGGTACCCTACGTAGCTTAGCAAATCATTTACCAAAAGAAGCAAAAGCAGTATCATCTTTTGCTTCTTTCATTCTCATTGCTTGCTCTGCTTATATTCTACTCTTAAACAATGCAGCTGCACAGTCTTCCCTTCATCTTATTTACTTCTATAATTTTTAATCTAATGGGAAATAAGGTTAGGACAACATTCAATTATTTTTAAATTACCTGTGCGATAATGATATATTAATACCAAATTATTGTATAATTGTATGGAGAATTATTGATATTTAATTTTCATTTTTTGATTGGATGGTCAGAAAAAATATTTAGACTTTTATGTTAATATGGTACAGATTTGAGGTATAAGATCTTTTTGTTTTAAAGCTGACTCTAAATACTTCCTAGATTATACAATTGAAGCAAAGGAAATTAAGACAAATTAGCGAAGGAAAACAAGCAAATCAAAAGATAACTACGATTTCAGTTAAAAGTAATGAAGTGCAAATATTTATTTCATTATCTGACTCACTAATAACAGATAAAAATAACATAGTTATAGTTTAAATGATTAGTACTTACTCTTGATTTATCCAAGCCAAAGGTGCTATTCTGTGCTCTTCTAATTTGTTATGCTTTAGGACAATGATATTTATGTTTCTTGTATGGTTAAAGCAAATTTCTGACACTTCTTCAATTTGATTATTTTCAAGGTATAACTCCTGTAAGTGCATTTGTAAAGAATATTTGTGAAAGCAAAATATGCTGTTCTTTCCCACTGCAAATTCAAAACGTAGCTATTGCCTGTCCTCCATATTACCTGATATATCTGTTAATTGCTGAATCAGAGTCAGTTTGTAGCTGTGGTGTGACTTTTAGAAACACAATTTTTCAAAGCAATTGTTTTGTTTTCTAATTTGTGAGAATACAGATTGCTTTGAAAGATCAAATAGAAAAACAGTTGTATCTTTTGTCTTGCCTGTACAGTGTACAGTACAGTTGTACAGTGTAAGAGTATATAACGTGAGAGTGATGAGATTGACAAGAAGTTGTTAACTTTTTTTTGTCTTGGAAAGCTATTAGTGAGAAAAATATTAAGAGTCTTGCTTTCTTAATATTTTTGCTGGGCACTTGTGAGCTTTGAAAATCAAATTTGTAGGAATACAAAATGTCGATGTTTTACAAAACTTAATGTTGTGAGTCTGCAACGTATCAAAACTGCATGTTTTACACAGATTAAGTTCCTGATAATGGCTTGTAATGTAGGATAAATATGACCTGAAATTAAAACGGAGCAATGAATAAAATTTATGTAGGACCCAAAATAGAATTTAGGGCCTGTAGAGGAAGGCTTTGGGAAAAGAGAAAAGCAACTTCGTAGCCTGAAAATCATTGTTTGTGAATTTATTAGGCGTCAGTTTAAAATTAAATGTTCCCAAAGCATATGAAGTTTAGAAAAACTTGCCAGGTGTTCACTGTTTCATCAAGGAGGGATGAAATGAAAAAAAGAAAAATGTAACGTATAAGTGACCGGGTAATGGAGAACATTAGACTGAAGTACAGTTGCAGGCAGTAGCTGCAGAAGAAGCTAATGTTATAGAAAAGATATTGTTGGTTTTGCTAGATTTGGGTTCCCTTTTTTTTTTCCCCTCTTCCTCACATTTCAGATTATGGAAGACCCCAAGGATAAAAGGAAATAAATATAAGGACACTGAAATGAGAAAGAGCAAAAGGAAAGATAGAATCAAGAGAGACGGTGAAGCTAATAGGTGGCAAGGATTATCTTTGAAGTAAAGACTGAGGTAAGCAGAGAATGAAACTAGACAGAGATTTAAAAGGAGGGAGAAAATACCTTCCAGGTAGCATCCCTAAAAAAACCAAACCAAACCACCACAACAAATCACATTCAAATTCTGGGCAGAGGAATGGGATGGGAGACTACCAAAAGAAGAAATTTCTTGATTAAAAATCAATGAATGAGGAAACTATTCAGGGAAGAGAAATAAACCTCCTGTTCAAACACTGCTCCCCCACCCCACCCCCCCCACCCCCCCAATGAGGTGGAATTCAGCAAAGGTTTGGAAAACCAGGGAAATTGAGACTTAGACCAGCCGAAACAGGAAGAGGATGGTTAGATATAGGCATCTCTCTCTCCCTCTTTCAGACTAGACAATCTTGGTTCCTTTAGTCTTTCCTTATAAAACAGGTTTTCTAGATCTCTCATTATTCTTGTTGCTGTCTTGGGAACTTTACTCTGTGTTGTAACTCAGAGTTCACAATGTTTTTGCACCAAGACATTATCTGTATTAGGAGTGTTATGTGAGTGATGGGTAACATCCACAGAAGTTGCAGGCTGTACTATTTTGTGAGACAGTACTAGATAAATTCAGACTTAAAAGATACCTTTTGGGATGGAGTTGGTATGTAAGTAAATTTCTAGAAATTATGATTTAGGAATAAAAATTATTAGTATATCTAGAAACAAATTTATAAAATGTACATTTATCTCTACCTGATGACAGTAAGGCAGTAAGTAGAAAAAAACAAAGATGAAAATGTCTGGAAAAATGAAGCTTTCTTGTTTTGATTTTTTGTTTGATTCTTTTTGTTCGTTTGTTTTGTTTTGTTTTTACCTCAAGAGTGGTGGGAAGACCTTGTGGGATAATTCTAAATTTATTTCTTCCCAGTCGCAAATAAGAGAGACTTTTCAAGGGATAAAAGGCCAAAGGACTGACATTCGCTTCACTAAGTTTATTTCCTTCTAATTCCAGGGTGACCAAGTTCTTTAAATCTGGGGAGAGAAAGTTGGAATGTCTGTTAGTTAATGCAATCTCATATCTTCTTAAAATGCATGTTTAAAATTTAACCATCTTAAACATTACTCTGATCAGTTCACAGCAATGAAGAAATATAGTGAAAGGATTTTCATTTATTATCTGATAAGCACAGAATTGTATTGTTTATTAGTTTGTAAAACTTCAGAGATTGACTAGAGCTTTATTTATAGCTTTCTCTCCCACTTAGAATGGAAAAGGCGGCAGCTGCGTAAGACTTGCAGATAGTGCTACCATTTAGGCTTTATTACTTCATGGTTATGTGCAGGTGATGTTTGGAATACTATGTGGGTGCTGACCTTTGTGCAGCTGCCCAATGATCTCTGTGGGTCTCCAGTCAGTTATGTGATAATGGGTATGTTACTTTTTCTTTGGGCTCATATCTTCCCCTCCCTGCTTCACTCCTTTCAACCACCTACTATACTGTGTTGAGAACCCTTCACGGATTATACTGTTGCTCCTCCTCAGCTGTCCAAATGCAGGTCACAGAAGAAACCAGTGCTGATCAATGTGAAATACTGTTTCATGGTAAGTTCCTCATTCACAAATAATCCAAATAACTTTTTTTTTTACGGAAGCTTTGTATAGCTCCTCCTAACAGTACAGTTTGATTTTTATACTAAAAGGCTCTTGCAGCCATTGGCCTACGTTTTCTTTGTCTTAGCTCAAGCATATTGTTCCATACTGAGCTGTATCACTAAACTGATGCAGTTTAAATGGGGACCCTTTTGGCAGGAGAGGAAAAGGAGCAAAAAAGTCAGTCAAATTATGACATGGATGGTACCCTTTCTTTTTTCTTTTTTTTTTCTTTTTTTTTTCTGTATCAGCCCACATTTAGCTTGGCTTAAAATGATCATGGTTAACTCCAATTATATTCTGCCTTATTTTTCATGCACATCAGATTCTGTTCACTTTAATGCAATTTAAAAAATAATTAATATAGCTTCACCACACGTAACGCGATCCGGTTATGGGTCAGGAGAGTAGGTATCTTCAACATACTTCAAATCCATCTCTACTTAGTAACCTTAAATATAAGATTCTTTGGGAGAGTAGCAGTTGCATAAGAAGGGAAAATGTAATTTTAAAAAACTTTGTCATGCAAATCTTTCAGCTTTTGTTGCCTTTTGAAAACATGGCACTTAAAAGCTAGCAATTATTTTTCTGGTTATATCTAACCAGATGCATTTGGTTGAACATTCTGCTTTTCAAATTTATTTTAATCTTTTCATATGATTGATATTAGTTTTCTAAATACCTTGTAAGCCATCTTCATCAATGGCATGAAGGTGGTTGTCATTTATTTTTATTTCTTCCAAAGTTGATGGCAATTCAGAGGGAATATGTACCAGCATATTTCCATCCAAATACAAACGTTTTAGCTTTTTCAGGATCTTAATCATAGGGATGAATAAGAGAACTTGGATTATCAAGGTGTAAAATATATGGTTAAACATATAGTGGAATCATAGTTAGTGTTTTCTTAAACACACGCTTTTTGAAGATTTCCAGCAGCAGTGCACTAGTATCCAGTGTTTTGAATAAAAAAAAGTTTTTCTCCTATCAGTCTAATTAATTGGTTTCTTTGTTAAAGAATGCTAAATATTAACAAAGGTGCCAGTTAATGTAATGTGTAACCGGAAGAGCTTGATAGAGCACATCAACTTTCCACATGGCCATCCTGCAGCTATCCAGTCATAACTGTTTGTGTTACTGCTACTGTCTTTGAGTCATGTAGGTATTACCTTACTACACTACTGCAGTATTTAGGAGTTCAAAGTACATACATTTATAGATTATGCGTTTATACTCTTCATTTGTGAGCAAATTACTGGTTTTCTGTAGGTGAGCAAATTTACTTTGCTCACGCATAACGACAGCAACTTCTTCAGTGACCTAGGATTTTTATGACTTCAGCCAGCTTAAAAAATTGGTATGAAAAATTATCATAGCTGAATTTTGATAAATGCACATCAGTAATTATGCAGTAGTGAGCATTTCCTAAAAAAGTAGAGTTGTTTTAGCAGTGGAGCCACTGAAGCCTGCTTTCCTCCAATTTTGTCTTAACTGCCTTTAACTCACTAAAATTTATTTCACGACTGAAACACCTTCCTGGTTTGTCTTTTCCATCCACTTGGATTTCATAGGAGTTGTAGGAACTGAAGTCCTTTGAAATCAGCCAAAGCTGTTCATGTTATGGAGTGACGTGGTATACAGAGAGTCCTACAAGAAGACTTGATTGCATATGGCAGGAAACAAAATTAAAAACATACTGTGATAATTCAATTTCTTGTTCATATGCTTTTTGTATTCATCTTGCCTGAAAAAGCAAGGCCTTGATGCCTTACTTTCACGCTTGAGTTACTACCTGTACGTACTTGCTTGCATGAGAAATTACTATGGGACTATTCTGTCTTCAAGTGAGGAATATGTAGATGCACTTGAATAGCCTCTTATGTGTAAATTCCCCTTGCAAGAAAAAGACTGACTATAGAAAGACTCTTGGACTATTTTATGAGAAAGCTGTTCTTTTAGTAAGCAGCTGTGCTTGAAAGTTCCTCATTAAAGATAGTCAACAATAAGCATACAGCTGATTACATGAACTCCTATTGAGTGGACTTTTATAGCAAGACCTGGCATAGGCAGGTCTCTTTGGGAATCCAAGAGCATAAGCTTTACAGAGCTAATGTAGTGAGAAAGATACATAAATTTACAAGTGTTGAGCCTGAGTATCCCAGGTGTTGTTAATGGAATATGAGCCCTTCAATTCTGAAATCTCTCAACTGCAACTGATAAAATATCAGAAAATTCTTTGTCTCTTATTGATTAACATTTAATACTTGGTGAATGTAATTAAAAAAATCTCTAGATATTCTTGCTTATGACGAGAGATTTCTTGAAATAGCCAGGTTTAACTGTATTGTAATTATACAATGGTTACTCATGCTAGGTGCAAACTGTTTTAGATCCATAGACCGAAAAGCAGGGAAAACTTTCCTTCAAGCAATAATTAGTCATAGGATAGTAGAAAAGTTAGGCTTTCTTACTTTGAATGCTTGTGGACCTATGCCAGGAGAGGTAATATTATTTTTACTCAGATCAATCCATTCCAAATTAGGTATCCCGTTGAATGCTTCATCTGAGATAGTAGTGATGCTATTTCCTAGGACAGAATTCAAGAAAATAGTTTGAGTTATGAATTACGGTATGCATCTGAGTTGTGTAGTATTGTACATGAAAAATATGTTACAAAAATAGTTGTATTATGTACAATAATTGTGTGTAGATATATTCATATTAGTATTTAAACACTAGTAAGCAAATCTAACATTTTTAATTTATTATTTTAGAGGCTTAGCTATAAAATTAATTCTAATACATTTCTATGATAAGGAGCGACAGAGTATTAACACTACTGTTGACTGCAGTTGAGAACGGATAATGCTACTTCATGAGAAAAATCATGCAAAGTAGACCCATTCTTTACCTGTAAGGTCTAGACTGGTTAGATCTGGATCTGAGATTGGTGGTATTTGTGTAAGTTTGGCGTTAATACAGCTTACTGTGGTGTCCGAGGTGGAACATCCAGATGGCAAAGGAGGAGCTTCTATGGGTGGAACAGGAATTGGGAAATGAGATGGCATTCTGAAAGTACCATCATCTTCATCACTTTCATATTGTATTTCTTCTTCTGCAGCTCCCTTTCTTGTGATAGGCTTCTTTTCTCTGTGATAGGCTTTATATTTCTGTCGATTTTTTTTGCCTTTCCTTTTCCTTTTCTTTTCATCCTTTTTACGACCCTCTTTCTCTTTAAACTCTACCACTTCTGTTCTAAGCAGTTCATCTTTTTCAGTTTGAGTATGTGCTGCTGACAGTACATTGGTGTTGTCAAGGTCATTGGGTTCTGGAGAATCGCCAGACAACTCACTTATGTCATCCAGTGAAATAATACTTGAATCCAAAGAGGAGGCTAACCAGAGGCAATGAGAACAAAAAAAAAAAAGTTGTCTGATAAGAGGATATGAAACTAAAGTTTTAGTAAACATTGTTCCCCTCATATAGTAAAAATATGGTAACTATAGAAGAATAGTATTCCCCTTAGAATATGATTTGAAAGAATGAAAATATGAACTTATATTACTGCTTGACAGAAGAGACATACTTTGACTGAGAAATGATTAAGCCAACCATACAGAATAGTTTGTAGACAGGTACGATTCCTTGCAACTCCAGAAAAAAAGGGGAAAAAATTAATACAGCCTTCATTATCATCCTTTCTGAACTAATATATTAATTAGTTTTTTGTGTTGATGGAGGTGTCTAAAGAGGAAAAAGAATGTGTCTGGGAGTGGGAGGAAGGTAATTTGAATAAAATTCACAAAGGTTAAGATTTGTTCTCCTGTGCAAGGGATTGTCAGGTGTAGAGATGGCTGCAGGCGGGGAGCTTGCCAGGGAGATGTGTTAACTCCATTAACAAAATGCAGTTTTTACTCGCATAGTAGGGCAATTCAAATAAAAGGAGTTTAATTGTTTCAATCAACATGACTTCTGGTTCTACAGTTAATTTCTATCATGTCTCTACTCGGTGCATTTCTGTATGCCACATGTGCACATATGAGGCTAAATAATATTTTTACGGTAAGGGGAAGTTAAGTTCAGTACTTTGCAGACTTAGGGTATTGGGAATGGGGGAAGGAAATCACATTTCATCTTTATCTCCTCCATGTCTTTTCTTTTTAAAGATACTGATTTTGTTTAAATTTTTATGAAGAGGAAGCAAGATTGTGGTTCTGTTGTTCCTCTTGTGAGTTGACTTTCTTCTCTTGATTTATATCAAATAGCTGCATGTTTTCACACTCCTAACAAAGATTTACCAGTCTGTAAACTGTATGATGTTTATTATGTATGTCTAACACATTAATAATGGCTAGTAGTTATTGATTGATCCTTTGTAAATGGAAGTGGGATATAATATGTAACCAGATGTTCTTTCTTTGTACATTTACCAAGGTTTTGTAAAGGTAGGAGGGAAGAAGCAGAAAGGGGAAAATAAAAAAGAAATATTATTATCTTTACTATTGCATACTTAACATATTTATGTATTATATCAAACTCATCTAACAGCCAGTGTACTCTAAGACACCGAAGTCAGCTTGAGTAGAAGTTATGAAGACCTGCTTTTATAATGTAATTCAGGACTTGTTTTCTGTATAAAAGGATAATGTGTACCTTGTAATCCTTGATATCATTAAATGTAGGTTTTGCATGAGGTAGTTTTAAAATAGTAAAAATATTATGGTGTACTGTACCAATATCAGAACAAACTGGGCAGCATTCTCCTGCAGGTATAATAGTTTTGGGACATTTCAGAGGGTGGCACATGGTTGTATCACATATCACTTCTCCTTTTGAACAGAGACAGGTAATGCAGGGCTTGGGAGACCAGACGGCTTTATCATACATAATCATCCCATTAGCTGTGCAGTGCCCCTTCTTTCCTAAGAAAAGAAAATAGAAAATTAGAGTTAAATAGCTTAAACTGAAATAAAACCAACAGTGTTTATTTAAAACTTTGGAAAGAAGCACTACGATTTTGTTCTAATTTTGAAAATACGTAAAATACACGCTATTCTAAGTATCTTATCCTTATTCCTTATTTTTCATAGCTGTATTTTCTTCAGCTTATTAGTAGTCTCCAATCCCTATTAGGTTCTTGGCCTCTCAGCTGTGAAGGCAATCAAGGGGGAGGCACACAATTAATGTGTATGCATCTGTTACCTGCTTACAGCTTCACAGTGAAAACTGTCTGCAGATTCTCTGTCCCTCTAATTGTCTGCTCCCTCTATTTCAGGCAGTCATCATAATAGTTCATTTCCCCCTCTTCCTAGCCAGCTGATGAGGACCCTTACAAGCTTTGTCTTCTGGAAAAACTCTTGAAATATTCAAATTCAGAGATATTCCTAAAATGGGAAAATTAAATCTAGATGGTGAGTTTCTGAGGGTCTTTTGCATGGCAGCTCCTCTTTCCTCTCCATCCTTAGAAATGGAAAGCAGAAATCACAGATCTCAATGTAAGCTGTGCATAGATACAGTTGAGAAAGAAGCAAAAGTTTTCATCACCACAATGGAGTTAAAATAAATCATGCAGAGCTTGAGAATATTTTTTCCCAGACCCCCTTCTGTTTCTCTCTTGTGCACTAGATGTCTTTTCTAATATCTTGCACATTAAACGAGAAAGTTTTGTTAAGGCTCTGTGGAACCAGGCGGGTAACAATATTCACTTTATAGTGACTGTTCATAGGCTTAATGGAAGTAAAGTCCATTCTGTAATGACTGGTAAGATGGCAAACATCTCACCTTCCCTGTAACTTGCTTTATCTGAAAAAAATTCTTTGCTAGGAAAGTAGCAATCTTGAACAACTTGTGCTAATAAATACTTCATCTCCAAAGTTTCTGGACATGAATCTACAAAAAATTGAGATTTCCCCAGGGTACCAGTCAAAATTTTCAGAAAGAAATGTAGAAGAGATTTATTTTGTAAGCTAAACTCAGATATTCAGTAGGCAAGTTGTCTGGAAGAGTGTAAAGGCTTGGGAAGGTCTCTCTCTCCTTCCAGTGATGGAGTCTACCTCAGCGAAAGTTTCCTTGGGCAGTTCTCATCCAGACTCGAGGATAAACATTGCACTTCAGCATGACACTTTTTTTTTTTGTCTTTTGAGAGAAGGAAAGCCAAGGTTGAGATTCTTCATCCCATGCAAATCTTTTCCTATTTTTGAGCGTACCTCTGAATCTGGTGAGAATCTGTACTCCCTACACACCTTCCTTTTCCTCTTTCTAATTAATGTAAGAATGCATTGCTGAAGTGTTTGTTTCAAGCTGAAAACCCATTTCTAAGTTATTTTGTACTTTCGTGCGTATAAATAATAATTAAAAAAATTTCCTTTTTTCCTATTTGGTTTGACTTCCTCCTTCAGGTGAAGATTGTCTAATACAGTGGAAAAATCTTATTGCAACTGAATTTACATGCAAGAGTCTTTACTTTGCAATAGACAAATTGTCTTTGGAAGGATTGTTTGCAGGGTTTGTTTTCCCACACTCTGCCCTGGTCCATGCTGGGTTGTTCAGTTTTAAAGGGAAGAGTATTCAGGATAGTCTCTAAATATCCTGACAAGACTATTGTAAATATTTGGTTTGAAATGTCTCTGGAATTAATATTTGACTCAAAATCAGGCATTTTGCAAAGTCCTTCAAGGCAGCCCTACTCTCAGCTTCATAACAAAGGTATTTCTTTGCCCTTCTATGTAAAGACCATTGGATACGAAGCTGTTTTCTGGAATAAAAATTATCAGAATCATCTTGTTTGGATGCTCCTCTATATTCCTTATATTTTCAAAAATGCTTTTTTGATTTAAGTTACTCAGGATGGAAAGGGGGAGAAATTAATTTTTTGAACAGTTGCATCTTGTTTTCTCAAAGGTCCAGGATATGTATGCATCATTTCAGCTGCATAAAATTGTGCTCTAATCAACTCAAGCCATGTTAACTGAAGGAGGAGATGAGTTAGCCCAGGCCAAATGTTAGTTGGCTGTAAGTCCCTTGTCATTCTACCCAGGTATCTGTTATCCAGCTGTTTGCTGGATTCTGACTTCTGGTTTTCATGTGCTTGCCAGGAAGCCACAATAAATCTCCAAAGGAAACACAAAAAGAACACTACACTTCCTCATGTTAAACAACAAAATGTCAGCTGTTCCAGAGGAACATATCTGGCTTGAGATGGAAATTCTTCTGTGCTTCCTTGAATTCTTTATTTTGTTTTAGCTACTAGACTGTATCTGCAGTTGGTGAAAATGTTGTCTGAATGAGCATAAAGAGATGGGTTATCAGGCCTTGGCTTCTGCAGACTTCTTTAACAACTTATCTTGTTTTCGGTGTACATGAGACTTACTTAAAAAGACAGGACAAGTGTGTGTGCTCAAGGGCAAAGAGGTACTCTTTTATTGCATTGCAGAACTGCTATTTGGCACTCTGTTGGAATTCACATAACCCCTATGAGAGAGAGTAAAGACTGCATTGAGATGGTCCTTAAACTTTCTGTCCACTGAACAACTTCTCTCTGCTCGTACCACCATAGTGAAGTGAGGTTTAAGAGATATTAGAAATAGTGCAACAGTGTACATCCTATTCTGCACTGTTTAATGGGCAGACTGTAGTCTGTAAAGGACAAACAACTGCAAATTATCTTATGTTGTGGTGAACTGTTTGATTTAATTTAAATGGTTCACATGATTTTTATATAGAGGAAGGAGATATATCTGGTTACTGTTAAACCTCTATTTAACTGTTAATTTTCATCCTGCATATGATATCTGTAAATTGTTTTTGTTTAGAGCAAAAATAAGTAGCTAGGAGAATGAAAATTAAGTTTTGAATTGCATTTTCTTCTGTTCTAAAGCATGATTAATAACAGTGTTTTTTTCCAAATCTGACATTAACTTGAAAAAATTTTGAACTTTAAAAGCTAGACTAAAAAATACCTTGTGGTTGAAGTCTTTGGCAGATGAGCACAGGACTTTTAACCTTTGGAAATATGGTGTAAATTCAGCATAAAGTTCCAAATAAAATGAGTTCAGTCGTTTTAGCTCAGCTTTTGGATGCAAGTCCAGATAGAAAGAAACAAACGGGGCGGGGAGGGGGGAAGAACCATGCATTATTTCAGCATGACTGATGGTGTCTGACAGAGAGACTGGAATATCTTATGTGAAGTGTATGCTATTTATGTGGTATTTTCTGCTGTTTAATTTAAAATATATTTTTAAATTAAAAGTTTGACATTAGTAGTATGTATTATAAGAGTAATATTGTAGTACACTCTAGAAATGCTATAGTCAAGAGTTTTGCTAGTTTTCCCATTGAAACCCCTTACTTAAAAATATTTGATTTGAAATGGTTCAGCCTTTCTGAAAGTAAGGAGTAATAGTAATTGTTTAGAAAATGTGACTAAAATATGTTTTGCCATTTAAGTTGAGACCTATTGACCTAGTGGTCATATCTCTTTTGTGACACAATAAAAGGTTTAACTTTTTGCTTATAAAAATAGATTATTATCATTTTATGTAGAACAGTGGTAATCAGGGCATTCGGGGGGTCATAAAATTCATAAAATTACATATGATGTTTTTACTCAGTGTGTGATCTCTTAGTGCTGGAATGGAAGTATCTATGTTTTTATATTTATTAGCTATAGGGTGGACGCGACCTTATATTGGTTCCTCACAACATCCCAGTGTCTTTTCTTCAACCTTTGAACCTCTTTCTATGAAAAGAAATGAAGTGTTTTAACATCTCAACAATTTTCAATTGGTTAATAACTGGGGTTTCAAAATTTAAAAATACTGATAGTAGTATTCGGAAGTTCTTGTCTTCAGAATGCATGTCTGATTTTTAGGCTCTCGTGAATCTTAATTTCCTGTTTTGTGTGTCATAATTTCCCATTTGTGACGTTGAACATAAAATCACAAGCATCCTAGAGCAAGAGTTCTTTCTTCCTTTACTGCACTAAGAACCAAAGAGAGACTTAACAACTCTCAGTTCTCAGTCCCTGTCTAGTCTTGCAGTCTTTGAGGGGACTGTAGAGAGGCCTGTTACGATTACCAAGGCGGGTTTCAGTAAAGGTCAGTGAAATTATGCTTTTTTGTTTGTTTGTTAAGACATCAAATTGTCTTCCCTACATCTCCTTCAAAACCCATAAAATACTTATTAGCGCAGCAATGTGAAAACCTCTAGATCACTGAAAAGGCAAGTTTGATATAAATCATACTATTGAACTTCTTTTCAGTAAATCCAGGTTCTCAATATAGATGGAGTGTAAGAGCTATCTTGTGTTGAATGAGTGTTTTTTTCTCTCTTAGCTTAGTTTTCCATCATAAGGGTCGTTTGTAATGTAAGTTTCATATTGCAACTATTACTGTGTGTTATTAATTTATTTACAAAATAAAGAATTATTCCTGAAATATTGCATGTAGACATAGTTTGAATGCTGCTTTTCAAAAATACAACCAAAAGAAAAAAGAACTTAAATCCATTTTAAATAACACTGGTGTTATTGGTGTTAGGGCCTCAGGAAATGTTAATTGATTTAGGAGATATATTGAGCAAGAAATTCTTCAAAATGGCCTTCAAACTTGCTACATATTTGAATTTCTGAAAATATCCCAACAAAATTTTATTAGTTAAGATGAAATAAGAATGCAGAAAAATTGCAGAAAATATTACTGTTACCTGGCAAAGCAGGACTCTCTGTAAGGCTTAAGCATAGAAAATTAAAAAGCGTCATATGCTAACCATGAAATTATTATAAAAGGCAACAAAAGTAGGTTAGAAAAAGGTAATTGAGTTTTATTTCAGTATGTGTTGCAAGTAGAGCTAAAATAAAGCTTTCATGAGTTTATACGTTTCATTTGAAATCGAGAAAAATCGGCCCACTCTAAGTAGTAGAGGGGCTTTTTTCTTACCTGGTAAGACACTGTAACTAGATTCATGTCCACCCAAACCTATGAGAGAGTCAAATACTCCCATAACACCGTCATCAATATTAATAAGAGGTATGCTGGGTACTACAGCAACAGGAGCTGGAAGGTTCATCCTTGGCTGTCTTGGGGACCTGTGCCCTGCTGAGGAGCTCCTTCTCAATCCTCTGTAGCGCATTCTTCTCCTTTGCCTCCTGAGAAGTGCACTAGTTTCGTTTTGAGAAAAATCAATGCACAGAGAGACAAGCAGGAAATAATAGACTAATGATGTAGCCTGCATGTTTTTGTGTGTCTCAGAAAGTATCCTGGAATGGGAAAAAAGAGGAAAATTAGATATCTAGCGAGCTTTTAGGATTATGTCAGGTGCACTTTTCAAAACAGGTGGACCAATACATGCTAGGTCAATATAACCAAGCTTCCTCTTGGAAAGAAATCGCCCTATTCGGAGCTAAAGTAAGCAATTTTAGTTTTGTGGTTCTGTGCCCTTATGGGCAATAGTCAAATTCAAATAGGGGCTAGCTTTGTATTTGGGGTTGCATTTAAAGAGGTAGTTTAGATTTGCAGTACCACCAGGCATTTGTAGTATAGTCATTGTTACTGCTTCCAGCAAGGGAGTTCCCAAGAGCTGTAAAGTGTTTCTTCACTTGTTTGATTGCCAATATTTCTTCCAGGTTGTTGTAACTTCTGAACATGGGAATGGCAAAGT
The DNA here is from genome assembly GCF_965638725.1 of Aptenodytes patagonicus. Taxonomy (NCBI): domain Eukaryota; kingdom Metazoa; phylum Chordata; class Aves; order Sphenisciformes; family Spheniscidae; genus Aptenodytes; species Aptenodytes patagonicus. The sequence continues at coordinate 4,831,941 of NC_134956.1, forward strand.
AGCAGAAAAATGCCCAATTCATTTCTGATATGCTGCCCCGAATGCTTTTGGTTTGTCATTTCTGTGCAAGGTATTTTTCACCATAGGTGAAAAGAGTTGTTGCTTTTGCTTCCATTTCTAGCCATCCTCTTCTTTAACAGAATCTTTTTGGTTCTGCAGTAGAGGCGGCCTTTTGCAAGTTTGGTCACAATAGTACTATTTGTGGCATCCCACATCTGCTTTTCTAGTGGAAGTTTTTATTAAGAGTAGGTAGTCTAAAAAGGTTGATCTATAATGGGTTGTGTTCTGCATTTACTTTCTAAGAAATTCAAAATTACTATATATCTTGAGCCTTCTTATGCTTCTGACAGAAAAATTACGTTTACTGTCACCAATAGGTGGCATTCCAAAACAGAGCAGTCAAGATTCAGGAGTATGCATAGAAAGCATATCCAGCAATGGCTATACCAGTGTGGAAATAAGGCTATGCATGTCCAAAGTTATTAATGATTTGTCATAGCTCCGTCGGCATAATTCTTTCAAAAAGGAAATGCTCTTGTCCTGTGGCCTATTTTAACTGAGACGGTAGGGTCTGAAGACACTAATATTCTTGTGATGTTGAGAATTAGTGAAGAGCTTGAGACTTAGAGCACTTTGTGTCCAAGACAAGGCTTAGAGTATGTCCATGGTTTTTTCTAAGGAAGTCTTGAGAGGATTAAAAAAATGCTTTTTCTTAATGTTCATCAGTCTGGCTTTATATGTAGTCTTTCACTTTGGAGTTAGTCTTATTATAGTTACTTATATTGTATAAATACAGGATAGTATTATTTCAGGAACTTGAACTGTGGTTTTGCCTGAATCAGATTTTTTTAAAAAGTTTGTGCATCTTGGTATTTTCTGATTTATATAATAGGTCAAGTTTTTGGTACAAGTTGCCTAACTTTTCTTTAACACAAGGCATGTGATTGATTCCATGTTTTTCATGCTTTCCACAGCATAATAATTCTCATATTTTTTTATTCTCATGTTTTTAGAAGGGAATTTGGCGGTATATAATCTTAAAACAATATGCTTTTACTTCTTTCTAATATTGTAGTTTCGGTGTTCAACTATTTTAATTTTAAAATGTTATAGAAATATATGTATTAATTTGCAGAATTTTGTTAAGCTAAGCTAATGTTTTTATTTCCATATAAAGGGAATTTGAGATGCGTCTCACAGAAATCCACATAAGGTCTCATGTAATAGCAGGGTTCTGAAATTAATCCAGACTTTAGTTTACTGCTTTCTACCCATTAGAAATCAGTTATTCCAAAATGCTATATAGACTTTATGCTGGCCTTTTATTTAGAGAAATTACTGTTAGTTAACATATCAAATACATGCAGAAGCTTGTACTCTGCATTGATGATGTCTGTTCTTTTTCAGAAAGTGCTTGTTTCTTAGTACCTCAGTTTGCAGGACAACTGACCTAATGTTTTTGGATTCTAACTTACTTGCATGGTAATGACTGGCTATAAAATCACACAGTAAACTTCTGTTCCGCAAGTTTGAATGAAACATACAAAGAGCTCTTAGGGAAAACTGAATATACAAAGAAGTCTTGAACATGTGTATTCATTCTGTTGAGTTAGTGACATCTTAATTATGGTCACATTTTTTTAGTATACTAATAACACCATAGCTATGTAGTTACAATGCTGATACATTACATTTGTGCTGTTTTAACGTTTAACCATTTCTTCCTGTGACCAGAGGCTTATAATCATAGAATCATAGAATCACTGAGGTTGGAAAAGACCTCTAAGATCATCGAGTCCAACCGTCAACCCAACACCACCATGCTCACTAAACCATGTCCCTAAGCAATGGCATGATTGAAATACTTTTCCATTCTCTAGGCATGTAATTTTAAAAACCAGGAATAATATAGGGTGAATTACATTACATTCACTGTACAAATGATGTCTCAGAGTTTTGCTGTTAACTTCAATATCGAGTAAAACTCTATAGTAAATCCAATTATTTTAAAGTGAAACTTGTTTTCATAAAATACATTATAATTACAAATAAAAAAAAAAAAACAACAACAGAAAACAACCCCCCAATAATATGTCTTTATAAACTAGTCCTGTTCATATATGTGAGTTTATATGCTATATTTTCACACCAAGTTAACTATTCAGTACTGAAAGCTTAATAATGCTACTTTCAACAAAATGGTGTCCCTTGCATGCAAAATACTGAGCTACATTTCTGAGTTTCTTTCCTTGGCTTATTTAGTAAGTGGTGTCTCACACTTTAAGGCCCCAGCTGTGAATGTCATACAAGTAAAAGGCCTTAATGCATTGGGCCTTTACTGCCCATGGCTGGAATCCTCAGATTATCTATTGGGAAGTTATATTTGGTATAGTGCCAGCCAGCACTGGGGAAAATTTGGGGAAAAGTCAACCTATTCAACTTATAACACTTGTAATAAATTATTACATATCAAAATAAAATTATAGATAGCTAATATAATGAAATTATTATATCTTTGTGTTGCCAGATACTCTCAACATGACTGCATTGCTATACCTTTTTTAATTTTACCCATAAATGTTTACATCATGCATAGTACGTGTAAGCATCTCTATGACCTTTACTTTTATCATGTAATATGTTCAGTAGTTTGTAGCTTTCAAAATGTTTCTCTTCAGTAAATTCAGTATCTATCATTTTGCTATTAAAAATTAACTATTATGGAAATAGTTAATTTTTAAAGTAGTGACCCTTTAGAAATACCAGAGTATCAGAATTTATTAAATAATCTATCTTTATCTATTCAGTCTAAATTCAAACACGTTCTAAGATGTCAAGGTTATTGCTGATGATACACAGGGGTTAAAGTGATTTACCAAGATTTTTCACATACTCTTCTTTAAATTTATTGCATAGAAATGAGTTACATTTAACCATACCAGCAAAACTAATTGCACTTTCAGTTAGTTTAAGCTTGAAGTGCGTGGCAAACATTCATACCAAACAAAAAGCAGATCAACTGGTATTGCATACTTTATCTAGAAAAGCATTTATGTTCAGTATTGCTAAATATAGCTAATATTATTTCATACATATTTGCAAAGTTAACATGTCGTTTAAGCCATTCAACACCATGCCTTAAGCAGTAGTTTAAAATTTAAAACATTTTACCTTGTAATCTAACCTAACAGCAGATTCTGCTTGGTGTCATTTAGTCTCCAGTTGCAAATGAAACAAAATCACAGTGATATCTTTAAAACAAACAGAGAAACAGTAGGGATTGTTGAAACATGTTAGATGATTCCTTAGTTAAGTCTGAAATAGCTTCTTTCCCTGGGGACAAAGCGCTGTTCTGTTCTGTGTGCAGAGAATCAGTTAATACTGTTACTCAGAGAGCTAAAAAGCTCACTTAAGGAAAATGAAAAGCAGCACAATATGTTCGGTCCGTAGGCTGACAAGGCACAGCTGGAAATTCTCTTTCAGTACTTGCAGTTGCATAAGGAACAGGAAAATGGAGTGTTTTCAAAAGACATGGAAAATGTGTATTTTATTCAGTTCTGTTTTATGTATTTAGAAATTTAGTTTCCAGGTGGCATGATTTTAATGTGGATTTATTATTTTACAGAGACAATACATTTTGGCAAGCGTAACCTTAACATAAAAACATTTATTAAAATTAGAACTTTTTTCTACAATTCATATTTTCTTAATCCACTCCTGCCTGTATAGCCTATAATCTATAAGAAGCAAACCTTTTTGTTGATGTTTTAGCATGGAAAATTTTTCCTTTGTCCATTTACAGCAATGATTTCACCATAAGTTGTAGCTTATGCATGGAAAATAAAATGACTGAAGCGTTTTCCCTTATTTTTTTGTAAGGCTAATTACATCCTGAAACATGATCCTGAAGCACAGCTATGCAGAAGCTGCAGTGAAGTTAGTAATCCAAACATGAGCACTGAGTGTGAGGGGAAGGGAGGGAATAATAGTACATTACCACAAGTCCTTTGTATGCCAGCAGAGCCTTTTCCTTCATCCCCAGATAGAGCTTCTGCAGAGTGTCAGTGTTTGATGAGATGGTGAGTCTGCTAAGCTTCAGAAATGTCAAATTTACCTGGTAGATGGAGTTGTCTGAGTTCTGACATTAAAAATTCGTTGTTTGCTTGAATTCGTACTCTGAGGAATGTTTTACACAGATAGTCATGGAATGGTATAACCATTGAGTTAACCATAATTGTTAGCCGGTATGTGGTGGAAAGATACTGGGAAAACACATTGTCTCTTAAAATAGCCATTCAGTTTCTCCTGTGCTTTGCTTTGCAAAGTCCAAAGAAGAAATATCAAACTTTTGTAGTTTATCTGGAGCTTTTTAAAAAGAATGGAGATAGTTATACTTAACAAATGGAGCGAGCATCTGAAATGAGATAGCACGGTTCAGTACGCGTGCTAAAAGCATTGATTTGTAAAGAGTGAGTCAAACAATAGGACAACAGTTGTTTTAGCACAAGTGGGGAAAAGAATAACAAATTATTCTCATGGTTACACGTCAGCTAAAAGAGTTTACGTATTTAAATGATGGTGTATTTATTAGAGACAAAAGTGACAGCATTCACTTTGTTATATATTTAAATGTGGCTTCTTATGCTTCTGACCGCTGTCTCAGGATCATCTTCTGGTAGTGTTCAGGCACACATTGCCAGAAAGCCTGCCTAGCTGGGACCCAAGATTGTCTGCTAGTAGGCCAATAAGATGGATCTGGCCAGCCTTTGCTCATGTGCAGCTCTGGTTTAATGCATCTGCTTTGGATGTGGCATCTCTGCTGAATTCTAGTAAAGTCTTAAAGCTGGACTTTTTAGGTTATGTCATCTCTGTATTTTTTGAAAGGTCAACATCTTCCAGTGTCTTTCCAGAACTGAGTGGGACACCATCTTGTCTCCTCTACTAGATCATACAGTGAAAATCCTACATCCTTTAAGCAGACTGAAGGATCTTGTACAGTGTTAATGAATCTATATATAGACTTCTCTAAAACACATACTTTAGCATGAACAGTGAAGCACAAAGGCTTGCTAATTTTAAGGGTCTGAGATGATCTATTTATCTGGTACATGTGTATTCCGTAGTCTGGGCTTTGCACAGAAAGCAGTTGCTGGTAAGCAAACACTTCGTCTGATAATGTTACTGCTTCTAATATGTGAGTAAAAGTCCTGAAGGCATTATAGTTCTGGTGGTATCCATGTTTCGCCTTCACAGAATCAGAGAATCATTTAAGTTGGAAAAGACCTTTAAGATCATTAAGTCCAACTGTAAATCATCAAGTCCAACCATGACTTCCTTGTGGCCACCTTTAAATCACTGTTGTCCTTTAATATGCATGCCAAAATGAAGTTTCTCCTATATGTATCTGGTGCCATCTGGCATTTCTGTTACACACACTGAAGTTAAAATATCCGGACAAAAGCCTGTTGTACTAAACAAATAAATAATCTAGTTTGTTCTTCTCCTTCATCCCTCTAGTTACCTGGCATAAGAGTGTGGCTTTGTGATCTTAGTAGTACCTGCCATTAGTATGAAACAGAATGCCTATGAGGCCCTTGCTTATCTTTTTCTCAACTTTTGTTAAGGAAGAAATAAAATCAGTCTGAGGGATCTGCAAAGACATAGCTCCCTCTTCTTGAAAGTGACATTATACTTTCCTACCATGAACAGTAATGTTTGAAAATTCTAGGAGTTGTTAAAGAGAGTGTCCCATGGTTACCTGATATCTGGAGGGTTTGGGGTTTTTTTAATTCGTAAAAGTAGTATCTGAAAATGGACATCATCTGCTGCCTTCCAATAATATTTAAATGTTTGTAAGATTAATAATTAAATAGTGTTTTAATATTGTTATTTACGTTAAAATCTTCCATGGAAACTTGCCTGTCATAATAACTAAAGAAAAAATACTGTATATTTGGCTAAAACCTCAGACTAGGATGGCCTTGCAAATGATTTCAGATACATGCAGTTAAGGTAATTGCTGTTTGAGTGAAAAACATTGCAGTATCCTCAGGGGTCTAGTATTTGCTTTGTTTATGTGAATAATTCACTCTGAGAGCAGAGCAAGTTGCCAATATCTGCGTCGTCTGTAAGTACTGTATGCCTGCCTATCCCATATGCATGGCTAGTCATTTGAATGAATTGTGCAATATGAATGTTATTGTCTATTAAGATGCCTTAATGCAGAATGGTCTCCTTTGAGGAGAGAAGAGACAAAGAGTAAACAGCAGTGACTAATAATTAAAATAACTTTTTATTATTTTATGTCTTATGGCAAACTGCCACAAGAGTACTGTTGCTTAGTGTCTTGAGCAAGAGCCATAGGATGTGTGAAATGAATGTGGAAGCCTTGACCCTCTGGCATGGATTCTTCATAAAATCTAGGCTGATCTCTTTTCCTTATAGGTTGTTATTTGTAGGGGGACAAGGCTTTCCCTCTTACCTTGCTGAAATTATTCAACAGAAATTATTCAAGGAAATCTTCTTCAGTGAAGAAAAGGGCTTAGAATTCAGATTAGCATCAAGCTTATTTATAGTGGTTACAACAGATTTTTATAACATCTCTAACTGTACCTATTAGATGACAACCAGTAGTGGAAATAGGCTTTTAAGCAATTTGATACAGTTGAAATAAATTTGTTTTCTATTTCTTCTTCAAAAGACCGTCTTTTCAAATGCTGATCTAAATCTCACTTCTGTGAACATAAAGGATTCCATGAGTTAAGACAGCAACGCTCCTGGACCCCTATACTGGTATAAAGTATTTTTTGAAACTTTAGGTATTTCTAGTAACTGTAATCGGTTCACTATTTCTACTTGAGTTTTCTGATCTGTTGCCACATTAAGTAGAAATGAAATAAAGAATTAGAATCTTTTAAAAACTATACGAGGGAAGCGTATAAGAGCAAGTGTGCTTTTTCAGCTAGCCATATCACATGAATATACCTTATGTCCATATTGTGAAGCAGCCTAGTTATGGCAATATGGAGCAACAGTAGGATACTTTCTTCTGCTATCCCAACAGAACTTGCTCACCTCAGTGGGTAGCGTAACTATAGCCTTTTGTACCAAAAAGTTGGATTCTTTAAGTATCAGTGCTCTTGGCACAGGATGAATTGAAGCACAAACTTCAGATGATGTATATTTTCAACAGATTCCCAAAGAGATTTAGTTTTGGAACTACATAACAACATCGATAACGTATTGCTCTCCTCTGCATCTGTATGTTTGCAGTCATTTCCTCAGACAGTGATAACAGATAAAACTTGTCTGCTTTTGATACCTACTCCTACACCATGAGGGAATACAAGCATATTTATGAACTAGAGAATAATATTTTGTGATCTTACAGAATTACTTCCAAAGCGTGAGTGGCAAAAGGAATCTTTTTTGCCACTGCTTTTTCTTCTTCCTCTAAGCATAGCTTTCTACATTGCTTCTCCACAACATCAAATTCTAATTTTTCTGAATTTCCTGAGGGCATCAGTAGCCTCTTTTCCTTTCACAGCAAGGAGAAGTATTAGTCAGCGTACAATAGTACTATTGTTATTTTTCTTTTTATCAATTTTGCTTCTTCCTGCAGGAATGAATGGTAGGAGGAAAAACTTACATTCACTACCGTGGCTCTGTTCTAAATCTCAGTGGGGGGTAAAATTAATGTACAAGTTAATATAATAGAATCTGTGGTGTTGAAAGTGGCTTATAGATTTTCAAATTCTGTCTGAAAGGCCATTTAAATACATGGAGCATGCTGAAACAGGAGGAACATCTGCTTCTTAATCGTCTTGAAAATGCCTGAAGTGTAATGTCATCAAAGAAAGCCATCAGGCTGAAAGAATATAAGGAGGACATCTCAAAAAAACCCAAACCAAAACAAAAAAAACAAAACCCCAAAACAAACAAAAAACTTAAGCAAAGTTAAGAAGTCAAGCATCTGGGATTGGTCAGTTTAAGAGTGGAAATTTGAGAGATGATATATGAGTATAGAAAGAGGAGTTGAAGTCACTTTTTATGATCACAGCTTATAGAGACCATGAAACCTCAGTTCTACATCATACCTTTTTAAAATGTAATCTTTTATCTGCATAAGGGCCAAACAAAACACATGACTAGAACATGAATAGCCTTCACTGAGCCAATTTAATGCCAGGTGTAACCTAGCTTATCATACTAGAGGAAAGAATGCATTTATTTTAGCTGCTGCTAACTTACAGTATTGCTTAAATTACCTTCTTACTGTGTGAGTGTACTCAGGAGGTCATGTAGGTCATCTGGTCCAACGTGCTGCTCAAAGCAGGGTGAAGATTGAATTCAGACCAGGTTTTTGTTCAGTTGGTTTTGAAAGGCATCAAGGACAGAGTTTACACAACTTCTCTTGGCTGCCAGTTCCGATGCCTGACTGCCATTGAGAAAAAATTTTTCTTTATTTCTCATCCTTCTGAGGATGCACCTCCATAAAGAGCTGTGCTTTGCATTTTCTTTGATATTGCAAGGCTACTCTTAGAATTTCCCTAAGCCATCTTTTCTCCAGGCAGAACCAGTCTCTTATTTCTATTACTAGTTAGCAAACCCTAAGGAATTTGGAGGTGATTCAAAAGGGTGTATAGCATGCTTTGTTATAAAATGTGATTGAAGATGACATTAAAATAGGCTTTCAAGAAAAAATCAGTGCTACTTCAAATGGATGTATATAATTTTTTAATTCTCTTTTTCCACGTGTTCTGATCACGATTAGAGAAAAGGCAGAGTGTTTTCATACCGACTTTTTGGCTCTTTGAGTGCTCTTGGCTCTGAGATCTTTCTAAGTAGAACTTAGAGTCAGGATTATTTGCAGGGCTGACTCCTAGCGAGTGATGAGTTGCCAGGTTATAATGGTTCAGACAACGTATACAGCAGCCATGCAGTACAAGTTTTAGAGATATCTTTTTTTTCTTGCTTTGGAGTAAAACAGAGAAAATATTGACTAAAAAGATAGAAATTGTGTAAGTGGACCGCATCAGAGTTTTCTTATTTTTGAAGCAAGTCATGACAGACTGTTTCTGTAATTTGTACAAAAAAGCCCAAAATGATAGGCCTGTGGTGTTATGGGATTCTGAGCACTTGAGCTTTTGTGGAACTTGTGCATATGGAGTACATTTATAGATTTTTAATTTTCTTGACATTAATTCACCCCCCCATCCCCCACCCCCCCAAAAAAAAAAGTAGTTATCTGGATATCTTCCCCCAAAACATTAAAAAAAGACTATTTGGAACATGTGTCTCCATTTATTCTTTTTTATTTTAAAGTTATTTCAGAATTATCTGACAGTATTTTACATATGTCTGTATTTAGGTAATGATTTATGTGTATCTTATGCTACATGTTGATGTTTTCTTGTTGAACAGTATTAAAGGAACAACATGTTGTTCCTTGCAAGACATCAAGCTGTGAAATGTTCTGCTTTCTGCAATTATAAATGAATTGTGAGAAATACCATACACAAATGTTGGAACGTCCCCATCTTCTGCATGACTATGCATATCCATTACTGGATGAAAGTGAAGTTTTTTCTTACAATATCTACACAGATCGTGACCTATCCTTCCTTGCTCGGTATGTCATGCTATGGGTAGTGTGTTCGTTACCATTTCAGTTCCTCTCAATCTCCTGATTTTGTTAGGACACTTTGTTGCTTTGTGTTTCTTTTTACAGACATAGTTTTTTCTTGCCTTCCAGATTGCAGCACCTTTACTGAAGGCATCCTTTAGTCACCTATTAGTCATATCTTAAGCTCCTGAGCATTTTTCTTCAAATCATAATGAAGGTACCAGTCATCATAGATACCTGCAGTAGACCCAGTGAGGTTTTATGTTGTAGGGCATGCCTTCCAAGATATCCTGACAAGGCAAGTGGCACTGGCCCCTTGAATCTTAGGAAATCCTCTCCTTACTGTCACTGGTTAAAGTGTAGGTGAAGCACCTCCAAAGGTGACATGGCTGCCTTGGTATTATTGTCTTCCACCTGGTCTTTAAACAGGGCTTGCAAATGAAAATATCAGCTCAATGCTTAGTACCAGCCAAAGCAGCGTATACAACATTGGTAATTATTTGGAAAAGATTAGAAAACAAAACAGAAAACATTATTATGGCACTGTTAGACACGAGTCTAGAATGGTACTCATGCCATGTTTCATCTCTAGGTCCTCCACCTTTATACGGTGTTAGGATTTCAGGATACGCTGTCTGCCCATTCTGGTAGTTCTTAATCAATGCCAGAGAGAGCACCCCAAGTCCTTCTGACCAGAGAAGGCAGTCAGACATGATCAGAACATAAACAGATTTATTATTCTTCTCCAGGCTTTATAATCAGGTGCAGGGCTGCATCCTAGGTAGGGTGCCCCTGAACAGCCCTGATCACATTATTTGCTTTACCTTATATTTCTTTATTCCTTTTCCTCCCCTTTTCCCCTCACAAGTTCTTTTCTCAGCCCCTTCAAAATATATAGCCTGCCAAGGTTTATAGCTTCTCTATTGACCCAGTGTTGCAGACTTTATACCTTTATTAATTATAATATGGTTGTCCTGTCATTTTTTCCCTTGAGCATCAAGGGAAAACTTGATACTACCCCTTCCCCCTTTTTAATTATGCAATATTCTGCCTTTTCATGTTGCAGTCTGATTAGTGGCACAACAGGTCAGGGTGGGCCACCTGCATATGCAGTACTCTCCTTTTGTTATCTCTAGCATCCTGAAATCCTTCATGGTATCTTCCTAGTGGTGCCATAGATGAGCAGTAGCCACATGAATGCATACCTTAGCACACAGTTTATCAATTTCCTTATCTGGGGGGAAAAATAAAAACCTCTGTACACTATCACCTGTTACCATGTCTCACATGGTACCAAGAAAAGAGTACATTCTATAGCTTGAAATGTTCCACAGTCATCCTTATTTTTAATAGCTTTCTCTCACATTGTCGTTAATACACATTTCCTTATGCCTTCTGTTTTACTATGTTATTTAGAGAAGGGCTATGTTGAACTTGGATCCATTATTTAATTTAGTCCTAAAACACTGATGAAAATACTATTTCTGTGAGTCAAAAAACACATCCACGTTCAGGAATTTAAAGCTATTTCTGTTTTGTTCAGGAATTTGAAAGAACAGAGACAGTACTGAAAATTACAGCAGCATTTTTTTAACCTTTCAATGAAATAAAAGAATGAAATTAATTTTTTAAATTGCTTTACTCCTAGTTGTCATGATGAATCTTTGCAGTTGCTGGCTGGTTTTGATCAGAGACAAAGATGGAATCCTAAACTTTGAAATTACTGATGTGTTTGAGTTGTGGGTTTTTTTTTTTAAATAGAATACACAAGTTCATAGTTGGAAAAAAATAGCAATGGGGAAAAAAATAAATTTGTAACTGTTAAAGTCAGCACAAAACATGAGATGGGGAATTTGGGATTGGCAGTACACTGCATTTCTAAAACCTATAGCAGTTACTGCATTCCTTTTTGTAATCAGCGGTCACCAATATCCTTAAGGAAAAAAAAACATTGGAGAAGGAAAAAATGTTGCTGGGAAACCTTAAGAGAAATTAAAACCAGATTTTCTCATATATTTAAAAATATTAACAATACATTGCAAAAAGCATCGAGTACTTCTTTAGGTGGGAGTAAACCTAAATTTGCAATATGAGATGTATGTAGCTAGGATTTATTTACATTAAAAAAATCTTGCTTTTCAACTGTAACTGCATCCCAATTCCAGTCCTTCACTGAAGTGAATGGAATATATAAAATATTCATATTCATTAGTATTAACTTTCTCAAGACACTAATTATTGCCACAATTCAATGCCTATTGGTTATGTTTCCATTCAATCCCACAGCACCATTTTTAGTTTGAGATATGTTTTTCTCACTTTGTATCTAAAATGCCAATGAGCAGACAGAGGGAAGTAATTTGTAAACCCTTCCTTCAGCAGCTACCTGAAATTTGAGGACAGTGTGTTTCACATACTGCCTCTAACTATGTGCATCAGTGAAGAAGTTTAGTAGAATTTTGATTATTTCAATGTCTAGAGCCTGTTCTCTGTGGTGTTCCAAAGCAAATTGTCCACCTAGCTTGAATAAATATGACTTTAAAACCCTGGCCATTGTAAGTAAACGTGCAAGATTTTCACCGTCCTTCTGTCTTTCCTTTCAAATAGTATCACTTCTTTTTTCAGGTTCAAATGTTGACACTTCCCTGTATATTGGGCAATTATATTTCAGCTATTTGCTGACTTGTATTTTTCCAGAATATTCATCTTAGCAACTGAGCATGTCTTCTGTGTGTCTAAAACAGCACAATGAGCTTGGTTTGGGGTTTGGTTTTTCTCATGTGCCAGCATTGAGTATTGTTACTCATCAATATAATTTTGAGGTTTCTAACTTTTTTCTAAAATAATCATATTTTGCAGCATAAATACAAAAGATGGAGTAATTTAATTTTTTTTTGTCCTTGCCACAGTTCACATAATACTATCTCTAATTTCTGCTGTACTCAAGCTTTCTATAAACTGAAGACTATTTATACAAGTATTTTTGCATTCCTGTAAGTTTGTAGTCTTGGATCTTGATTTCGGCAGGCGCCCATTTAATTATGGGAATATAAATCTATATCAAAGACATTGCTCTAATATTTTTCAGACTTTGTAAGCTTTTCTGTTCTGGGGAAACCACATTACTAGTATCATTCTGATAAATTTAAAGTTCTCTTTTCAGTAGTTGTTGCTCAGAAATACCCCCTAAGAGATTTTCTCTGTTTCTTTCTTTCATAAAGATCACTTTCTCCTGTAAACTGTGAAAAATTCAGAATGGTTTGAAAGAGGGTTTTGAAGGTCATAGCAACCTAAACAGTTGCTAAGTTTCTAGCAGACACACCTCCTATATATATATAAAGCCTCCTACAGGCTTTCATTCATGTCCTGCCATTGCTTCTTATATACAGTTCCATTTTTGTCAATAGGCATGCACATCATACCCAGACCAAAGAGCCAGTGTTTCTCTTAAACTGTTTAAATAGAGTCTGGACTAAAATGAACATATAGAAGTCGTCTGTATTTTAAATACAGAAAATTAGTATGACTTTATCTGTGTGTAAATACCAAAAATAGATTGTTTAGAATTCATTAAAAATAAGAATATATACTTATTTTAATGGTCTTTCCCAATTTGTTTGCCCTTTTCAAAGCCATGATTTGCTTTCCATTTAGTTGGTCGTGCTTGGTTGTACTTTCCATTTGTAGGCAAAATGGCAAAAAAACCTGTCCATATGGAACACTGTATACTTCTCTAAAAAGTGAATGCAGTTTTTCATAAACATTTGTATACTGTTGCCATCTTAAATTGTATCAGAAATGAAATAAGAAAATGAAAACTTGATCTTACAGATAAAAATGTTGGTTTGAGATTTCATCTGGTAGACATTGTTGCGTTGCTGCTGTGGCTTGCTTCTTATATCACTTTTGTTTGTTGCCTGAGATGTTTTCACATTTGTTGGTTTCAATATTAAGTAGAAATAAGTAACAGGATGCCTCTCCACTGAGAGACTGTCTCAGGAAGGAGATGTAAACTGAGGACACAAATATTTTGAAGCTTTTTAGTCAAAAATAAGGATTTGTTGGCAGCTGGCACAAGAAGACACTTTGAGGAAAATAACAAAGTTTGCTTGTGGTTTCCTTTTAATCTAAAAATTAGTTGTCTTTGCCTGTTGATTCATGTTTTCCCCATTACAAACAGTGGCATCAAATGGTTTGTTTGGGTGAATTAGTGGACAATGGCAAAAATGAGTTGTATAGCAATTCTGCAGTGCACTACCAGTGAGAATTTGAAGGGGAAAAATGGCAGGGATATATATGTGTGTGTGTGTATGTATACAGACCTAATTTTTAAATTTAATTTTTAATACCATACTGGTATTTTTATGATTATCACCCTTCTAGAGATTTATAATTCCACAGTGCACAAAATTCAGCATTGAGTACAAGTTGAAAACACCTCATGAAGTGATTATTTATGTTTGCTTTCTGATCTGACTAGCATTTGTGGCCAAGCTTATGCAACTCCCATTTTGCACATTTCCTGAAACTCCAGCACAGTTCCCTCCATGTCATCTTGACGAGGGAAATGCTATAAAAACAAACAAAAAAAATCACCAGTTTCAACAGGATATGTTATTCTGGATGACTGTGTTTGTGTTGTGTATAAACATGTCTTGTTGAAGGAGAACCTTAGCTTTGTTTGGTTTTTTCCAGAGCTCAGAAAGACTTTGTCAGTTTACCTCTTTATTGTAATTTCTATCTGTTCTTAGCAGTAAATCCTTTGCATTCCCTTTCCTTTGTTAACTGGAGGACTCATCAAATGGCTGAAGAACAAGTAGAGTTGCTTCTGAAACACCGAGTTTTCTTTTCATGATACAAGATAATGAGGAGAAGCTTGCAGCTGAGGAGGGGACTGGTGAGACAGTGTGAATTGATAATTGATAATTACTGTTGTGTCAGCATGTCCTATCTACTGAGTCTCCAAACCTAGTTTAGGTCTTGCACTATCCTGTGTCTAAATGCACACCATGGGGCTTTTTGTTTCAAAACCAACAGTTATTTCTTTTGGAAAATGGTAATCTGGCTAAAAATCAACCACTTCGGAACTGAAATATTGTTTAATTGCAGTAGCAGGACATCAAAAGTTTTCTGTTAATGTCGTATCCAAAGACTCACCATGTCTCAATGGCGGCTCAGACAAGCTAACTTTCATAGAGATATCAGTCACTGTTCTTACCCAGAGCTCCTTTCTTCATAAAAGATATTTTGTCTTTTGGCACTACTGCTTAGAGAGCAGTTCCGTATGGATATTGAGCAGAGTTTTTGGCCTAAGAGTATTTGCCTTTAGCCAGTTTCAATGCTCGAGTGCTTTGAGAAGCACTTAAGCTATTCCTTCATCCTGCTTGCTCACTGTACAGCAGCTGTTTGAGTGAAATAGCCGTGTGAGAAGATGAAATCTTCAGTGGCAGTATTATGCATTCCTGTCTGAGTGCTGGGGTGTGCTGTCTCCAGATTGTTATCCTGCTACCGGTTTTGTGGCTGTGCTATTAGTCATATCGAGAGAACTAATGCTGTGTTTTTCATATGTCTTTGCTTTCTGGTCTGACACACGGCATAGCCACCCAAGCAGTTCTGCTAGCAGAGATGAGGGGGCAGTAGCTAGCCGGTGGAGAGAAAAAGGAGGAAAGCAAGGAGGATGGGGGAATAGCTTAAGCTGTCCCTGGATACTTGTTTTATGAAACTGTACTTTAAAACAATGCATCTCCATACAGAAATAACCTGAGCGATAACTCTCTGTTCTGCCAGAAACTGACTGAAACAATCCACTTCTTTTTACCCTAACCAAGAAATAAGATACCATCTCCCAGTGAAGTTGAAGGGAATTTGGTTTGAATCGTCCTATGTGCTCTTAAATAGCTTTTAATGACTCAGCAGTTTTATTATATTTATCTTCACTTCTTTCCTGGAATGATCTGTTCTCTATACAAAACTCTGCCTCTAGTCCAGCTTCCTCTCAGACCTGGGAGGATTGGATGACTTGTAAAGGTTTGCATTTTGGAAACATTTAAAGGTCCCAGTTGACACAGGGCCACTAGATACTGAGCTTATATACTGAGACATGGCTTGCTCAAGAGCTTTTCAGAGTTTTTTTGTACACGTTCTACTCAGCCACAACCTGTCTAACCAGTTAGTTCCAGTCTATGTTACTCTGATGGATAAGTATTTTTTGCTTTTTCAAAAATTGTTAGATTTTATAAACATCTTTGAGGTTGGTTTACTTGAAGTTTTGCTTCAAGTACAATACTTTTATTGCTGTATTTTTTTCTCTTGTGTATGGAGAATTTAACTTAACTGGTGTTTTCCTCAGCTTCTGTAGTCTAAAGACTTTTGAAAACCACGGAAACATATTCCACACGTAGCAGACCAGTTCAAAGTGAAGTTATCCTGCCTTGTTATTTTATTACTTGCAATTTTAATACGGTACAGGTATCCATATGTCATGAATATTGGGAGTAAGAAAGTTTTTGCAAATAATTTGTCTCAAAGAGTAATGATTGCCCGATTATGATGTACCACATGTGGAACAAAGGTACGTTATTTACCTTATTTACTGGGATGAAGTGCAATTTTACTCATCACCTACAGGTTTAAATTATAAGTAAATTTGTTTATATTAATGCAATTACTGTAGAGTGAAACTAATGAGTGTGGAAGGAACCAGTTAATGGATATTCTGTATGTGAAGAGCCCTTTATTTTAGCTGAAAGAGTAGAGTATCAAAATATGTACAATAATTTTAAGAGAACAGTTCAGAGTAATGCTCAGAAATTGGATGTGGTTTTGTTTTCAGTGAAATTAATGATCTTTATAGCACCCTTTTATTTATATGTGTTTTAACCTGGCAAGTTTATTTTCAGATTGGGTTTGGGTTTTGGCAGTTTGGTTTTTTTAATAAAAATAATATATAGATATAGATGTAGAGAATGTGTGGCATTCTTACCTTTCAGCAGTACTTTGGGATACTTGAATGAAAGAAAAAATGATTTTATAGTTTCTTATGAAAATATTTCTATTGTATGAGCTTCACTTAAATGATATCAGACTGAGTTTACAGAACCGTGGCAATGCAAAACTTGCGGAGATGTCGTTGCAGAGTCTGTTGACATGTCCATATTAGCTTTAACTGGTTAGCTCAAGTATCGATAGTGACAGCACAGGCAGTTTCAACCTGTCTGAGCTACTCAGGTAGGCAGGCCACCAAAGAAGGATGTGCTGTTGTGGCATCGCTATTGAATTAGCTCCACTAAGCCTAATTCATATGTATGTGTTAATCAGACCTATTGCTATATAGGCAAACATTTTGAGAAAAAAAGAAAGCCAATTACTGAGGCAGTGTTTTGTCAGCCGATTTTAATCTACCAATTTTAACACAGAGTCTCTTCAAGAGAGTAGCTACCTAATCTTATGGCTGAGCATCCATAAGCCCAACTGAAATGAATACAACTAAAATGGATGGAAAGAATGGATGATCAGAAATGAGTCTGTAAAGTGATGCATTGGTAAATGTCATAGTCTTGCAGAAGTTACAATGAGAGGTGTGTGAAGTAATGCTGTAGTTTCTTACTTGTCAAGTAAGAAAATACTGGGATGTAGAAAGTGGAGTAATAAGAATTGGAGATTATATGGACCATATTTGGGGACATAATGTATGTATGTATAATGTTTGTTTATAGTAACGTTTGTTTGTTATTTCAGTCACAGATTCTGAGTATTCTCAAATGTTTGCAGCAGCTCTGAGTGTGATTAATTTGTGTATTTCCTCTTTATTAGTTGCTCATTTTCTACTTCAAAACATTTTGCACTTTTGTACTGCTTTATTCATAATCCATTTACAAGCACGTAGATTGCAAGGTAACTTGTGTTGTTTTAACTGCTTAAGTGTCTGAAATGCTTTAATTGCCCTTTTTCCTTTTATGAGTGAATTTTTAAAAGATTGAGTTCACTAAAGCTAACTCAAAGCTGTGCTATAAAACAAGCCAGCAACTTGCAGAGGAGTACAAGTTATTTTTTAATTAACAAGTATTAAAAAGCTTTGATTAAAGCAAACTGTATTTTAGCACAAGAGTCATCAGCTTAGCAGCTCTTTGAATAGTGTCATAATTTAAATTTTTTTTTTTTTTTTTTTTAAACATACCTTCAGTGAGTTTGGGAGTTGTTGGGCTTGCAGGCTGCTTGATTTTGATTTTCAGTTACACTGTCAAGTGTAAATTTCTTCAGCCACTGTGCCCTACAAAGTACTGTTAGCCTAAGATTAGTATTTAATATTTTTTAAATTATTCTAAACCATCTAAAATCTTGAAAAGGTTTCTTTATTTTTTTTATTCATATTTCAGTGAAGGAAGACTGAGCAGAGCTACCTCTGTGTAGTGGTTAGAGCAGCAAGTCTCAGCCAAGACAAAACCTGTTTTCCTCATGAAATTGAATTAAATAATAAAATGTTTTTTCTGTCTGTCTTCTGGGCTATAAAATGAAATTATTGTCATTAATACCTGTACTTTGTTCTTATGGGATGAAAAACAGTTCATAAATGAAGTATCACCTGCATCAAAGAACTGGTGATGATTTCACGCATCCATCTACTGTAATGCCCCAGCATGTTCTAGAGGATAATGCACCGTAAGCTTGTTCCCAGCAGTACAGCTCTACAAAGTATAAGGGTAGCATTTGTTTTGTTCTGCAAGCATGCATGAACTTAAATTTTCAATAATCAAGATAGACAAATGGGAAGAAATGGCAACTATTGTCACCAAAGTATATATATGTAACAAAACGAAGATGTAACTGCATCCAATACTGAATTTTTACCACTAGCTTAAAGAAAGTTAGCATGACTAACAGTAGTGGTGAAAATAAATGAAAAGATACAGTATTTCAACTATGTAACTGACTCACTGGAAAAGGCTTTTTTTTTCCCCCTACATACTACATTGATTATTAAAGCAGTTGGGAAGACAGAAGGACTATTTGTGTGTGATTTTTATACTATATTTTGGAGCAAGCATTGATATCTAACTATTTATTGGCTACTTTTTCTATATTTCATGGCCTTTACTTGTATTACACAATGTGTTGTACAAGGTGGAATAAACTGATTTTGTCAGAAGCGTTTGCTGGTTTTATTTCAGAGAGTTGGGAGATTTTATAAGGTACATTCACAGCGAGTACTTTGGTAATTGAATGTTATGACATCTTTGCTTCAGAAATTAGCAGGAAAGATCCTATGAGTTAATAAGGATTGAATTGTTAGAAAGGCAGTAATTCTGAATTCATAGGGCAATAGGATATGTTAGAAATGAGAAATGTGATTTTGGAGTTGTAAGAGCTGTAGAGCTATCATTTGAATTGTTTTTAAGAGGCATAAATATGTACGTAGTCTAGACAGTGCTACTTTTGCACTGGCAGGGGCAGCTGCAAGTAAATGATGATACAGGAGCTGATTCCAAAACAGAGAGGGGAAAAAATAGAAAAAGCCAAAGATGAAGAATATGCTGGAGGCCTCAAATGTTAGTTCACAGTGTGTTTTGGAAGAGTCATCCAGAGGTCTTTCTACAGGGGAAAATATGAATATTGAAGTAATCCAGGATTACTTTTAAAATAACATTATAGTGCTTGCCTTTCTTCTCAAATGTTTCCTACCTAACAATTGGATTATCTGTGTATACCTTACAGTGCCTGCTATGAGACTCGGCTTGGGTTTGGAAATGTAGCCTGTCTGGGTGTTACATCCTCGTCTTTTTATACAAGCTGGGAACAACTGCATGTTTAAATTCTGGGAATGTAAAAATCTTCCTTTTGTTTGTTGCTTTAATTTCCTTTTTCTTGAACTATTTTTACTCATTTTACTCATTACTATCAAACTTTTTGATTGTACTCTTTGCTCACTTGTACTTGCCCCTTTTCCCCTCTTTTCCTTCTCTTTTATCCTTTCTCCTTTTTTTCCTCTTTGTTATTGTTGCTTCTCTCCCTCTTTTTCTCCATGTACATACAAGAAAATCAAACATTGGATTTTTGGTGCTTCTCATATGATTTTATGTTGTTTGTCCTGTTAATATGCCTCAAATAATTATAATTTCATTTATTGCTGCTTGAATTAGAATGCTGGAAATGTCCGCACTGTTGCTTATATTGAAATGGCATGATAAAATAAAATCTTTTAAAATAGTGCTCTTACTTTGTGTGGAAACTTGAAATTTTGAGTAGCCAGTTAGTCTATGGTATTTATTAATAGAATTAATAATTGATCATATGCTTATGCAATTAGCAGTTGATCTGTGTAGGCCATCAGGTCAAAGCCTGAAGGGCATACCCGTTTCACTGAGCTGCTAATCATAGAATCATTAAGGTTGGAAAAGACCTCTAAGATCATCGAGTCCAACCATCAACCCAACACCACCATGCCCACTAAACCATGTCCCTAAGTGCTCCATCTACACGTCTTTTAAATACCTCCAGGGATGGTGATTCAACCACTTCCCTGGGCAGCCTGTTCCAATGTTTAACCACTCTTTCAGTAAAGAAATTTTTCCTCACGTCCAATCTAAACCTCCCCTGGCGCAACTTGAGGCCATTTCCTCTCGTCCTATCACTAGTTACTTGGGAGAAGTATATGGAATGTAGGTAATACTGTGTAATATGCAGTAATACTATGGAAAAAAGAAATACCCCTGACATTAGTTGTTCCTTCCTAAACTGACTTTACTAATAACCCAAATGATTGTGGAATTGCTGAGTATGCCATTTTGAATCAAAGCAATGCATTGCTATACACCATGCATTACTAACTTAGTCCTTTTGCAAAGCACGCTGAATTCCAACAGCCCTGAAGTCATTCCGCCATCCAGATCCATGATCATTCCTTCTGGAGTCACCAGTAGCTCGGGCCAAGCGGTGGCATTTTGCCATTGGTCTGTGTGGAGAACAGTCGGTAGCTGTGGGGAGAGTTTGCGGAGGAATTTGGGATGGGTGCGGACAGGGACTAGAGGGCTTGAAGGCTTCTTGTGCTTCCTCAAATCCAACAGTGTAAAGCATGTTCTGGCAAAGGCTGGTGCTCGAGTATCCACACTGCAAACATGCATTATTCTACAGCTTTATGTTGTTGAGTTAGGATTAATCTTCTTGTTGGTATATAACTGCGCAAAGGAAAGCTTTAAACATACACTAGGTTTATATGCATGAATGCCTTTGTTACTTTACTTCCGTAGAGCTTTAAAAACACTAGAGAATTAAATGATTGTTTGAAAAACTGAAGAAGAAAAAAAGATAAAGTTAAGCTGTAACATTAGCTAATTTTCTTTCAACTGGACTTCTACAAGAACAAAATTTATTGTTGTTGTTTGAAATGTTTCTGTGATGCCAGCCGTTTAAATTCAAATAAAAAAGTGCCTCGGGATTGCATTGAAAGTGAGTGAATTACACTGGCAGCTAGTATTAGTATTACTATTACTTCTTTGTATTGTAGCAGTACCTAGCAATAAAACAAATATTTATACACATACATCACAGTACGTTCTTGGTGACTGCAACTTTGGCATTTAAAAACCAAAAGAAGGTGGAGCATGAAAATATGTTTTCGCCTGGCAGCTGCATGTGATTTCTCCTAGTGAATACACTAAAGAATTCTCATCACTGCCCTAAATTCGTTTGTACTTGGCAGTATACAAATATTTGAGTCAAAATCATCCTTGTTCTGAGAGACTTAGTCTAAGGTATACTACAGAGTTGCAGAGTGAAGAGCGTTACATTTTTTTGGTGTTCCTTATTTTTTCTTCTGTTTTGTTATTTGGGTTTTTGCTACTGTCTTATTAAAGTAATTTAGTAGATCAAAGTTTGAGGATAGTTGACCATTTTTACGAGCCTATTATTTATCAGTGGATAGACAACTTTACACCCTTATGCATACAATAATTATAAATTATTAAATGTTTTTGTGTACTATAAATCTCTTCTCATAGATGCTTGGGTCTTCTGCTCAAGAATATTTCCTGTGTCACTGTTGTTTATGCTAAGAATGTGTTTGATAAACTGAAATGTCATGCTTTTGACAGCCAGATTTAAAGAACCATATTTGGGTATTACATGAAAGGAATTCAGTGGGTTTAAAGCTTTCAGGGTCTCTTCAACTGGACTGGCTCCTTCTCTTGTTGATAGCGACAGGCGTGTTAGCATTTCATGTTAGTCATTATTTTCACACAAGCAGAATATTTAAGGCAACTGATAATTGTTAATAACCAGACAAATTAAACCTACTAGGTGGCAAATTTTTGTTGAGACTGTCTTAAATGTTATGCTTTGTAGAACCATTAAAAGAGGATGTTTTGTGGCAAAGATTTTAACCTATATATAGCATGTGTTTTTATAGAAAGCTTCACTTTTCACCTAATGCAGATGTTAAACCTTTTTCTGATGCTCAGTAGTGATAATACTACTACTACAGTGGTATTTGTGAAAATAAGTACTGATTTATGAGAATGTGTTTTACGTACATATCTGCATATGTTTAAAGAAAAATCTGGTCCTTATGGTGGCTAGATAAATGAGTATTATTGTACCCCATGCACTAGGGAATGCTGTGGACATTGTCATTCATGCACTGATATAAAATCTGGGTGGAACTAAAAAAGTATATCTTTATTTTTGAGTGCAAGTCACACAAGAAGTTTTTTGGTTTTGTGCAAACACAGATTGCACCTTTGTCACTGGTGTCCAGTAAAGATTACAGTACAGCTACTGCTTTCTTAAGATATCAAGGTGATAGTACAAGCAGATTTGACAGCTACTAATTGACCAAAACACTCTCTGCTGTTGGACAGTTTGGTCTAAGTGACAAAAGATCGACCTCTTAAACAGTTTATGTCTCTCAGTGAGAAATGAAAACTGATATTTTAGATGTTCCAGGTGGGTCTATGGACATACGCGTCTTTACCAGGTAAGATAAATGTTTGCCCACATAGAAGCGAATAACTCCTCAGAGTCTTTCAGGAAGGCAGTTCTCTAAGCTTTATTTGAACAAGACTCCAAATACCTTTCCTATACCTGATCTATTAATTGGCAGTCAGTGTTAATAAGTAAGTAATAATAACTGGTTTATTACATTATTTTATTCTGTCCTCTACTGTGTGCCATCCTTCTTGCTTTGAGTTTCTCTCTGCAGAGTGTGTAGTAGAAAAAACTTGGGGGAGGGATGCAAGTGTTGATGCCGCACAACAATTTGTAATACATATTTTGGGTATATTTTATTTATGATAATTACTGGCTGGTTACATGAACTGACTCACTGGCTAATGAAGTCAAGGGAAAAATTCTCTCATCTGAGGCAGGTACATTATCTTTGTAGGGATAACATATCTCAAAGAACTCCACTTACTGTACCAATGGGCAGCTGTTCTTCTAATTGTAGAAATTAATGGAGTTTTATTGATTAACAGTAGTTGACTGACTCTTGTCCTTAACTCTGCACTTTTATCTTCTATCTGATCCACAGTCATGATGAAATAACCACAGTAAATGATCAACATAAGCTGAATAACTTGTCTAAAAACTTTTTTTAATCATGCTTTTAAAAAAGTAAATGCCTAACATTGAGCTTATTTAGATTAACTACATGTTCTTCGTTGTGTCCTATGATTTTTTTTTTTTTTTTTTAAATTAATCAGGGTACTTGGGAAAAACTAACACAGCTTCAGAGTCAAGTCATTAACTAAATTCAGATGCTTTTATTTATATTATGTTTAAAATCTGCTGTCTGGACAAGCTTGATAATGTAAACTGTACAAAAGCAAGTTGGGTCACACTTGATAATCAACTTTTCTGTGGTATTTCAAATCCAAGTTGCTTCATGCAATTCTGGACCCTTTTACTAAGCCATCAAAAAGGCTTGGAGAGAATCTTTCATCATCTTCTATACAGAAAAATATTTAAAGATCTCTAAAGTATCTTGCTTCTGTTGTAATGGAAGAAAACACAAACTTAGCTTAATTTCTCCTAAAAATGCTTTTCTTCCAGTCTACTTCCTTCAGATTATTGAAACATTGGCTCACAATTATTTCTTCCCAAATTGTTGATTCTTCATGCTGTTCTGTAATATGACATCTCTTTTTCTTTCATAATTTTTTTGTCTCTGTACTGTCCTTGACTGCTTAGTATCTCTTTTGCTGAATTAGACATATCCACTGATTTCCACAGCGGTGGGGGTTTCAAAATACAATGTAATGAAAACTAGTATGTCAGTAAACTTGCGGAGGAAGAACAGAACTACCGAGCTCTACTGGTTTACTGTGGGTTTCCACTGAAAGAAATGCCCAGGTGCAGTGTTAATGCTCTCCCACAAAAACCAAATGAATTACTAAGTCCTGGACTTGGAACTGTGCAGATAACTGTGCAGAGGATGGCTCTACAGCCATCTTAGTATTAAGACAGTGTGTTTTAAAAGTTAAATAAAATAACTAGTAAGCCCTAAAATTTTAATCTAGAAAAATGGGGTTATTTAAACTTAAAAAGGCAAAGAGAAAGCCAGAGCTAATTCAGAGGATATGATTCTTCAGTTTAAGTAGATAGTCAATAATATCTGGTATAGGAGTAAACAATAGGGAATGTGTTCTCCCTGAGTAGCAGATGGCAGGCTTCATCTGTGTATATATTCTTACACTGATCAACAGGGCCGGTAGACTTGTTCCCAGGAGGAGGACAGGCTTTTGTGAGCCAGGCAACATCCAGGCCCTCGGTTCCAGATGACACATCTGATAGGATTGCACTGAAGTCGATCTGGTAGCAGCAGAAGCATTCTTGGTTTCTGGGCTCCTTTTCTAGCCTCTTGCCCGTGGCCCGCTGTAATCTTCAGGTTTGCCTGTGACTGTCCAAGAGAGCGGCATTAATAGGTGAAGATCATTTTGGAACCTAGGGGTAGTGCAGGGTGTCCAGTGGGGAAATGCAGTCTCTGAAGGCAGAGCCGAGGGAGCCTGCAAGTCTTTTCAGCTGTTCTGGAGAAGTGTATTCTAATTTCCAATATGCCTATTTACTGTAGAAACAAACATGGAATAAAGTACCTTGGTGCTTTTGCTTTTAGAAACATTGGTTTGTAAATGCGCACACATCATTGGTCAGGAGTATAATTTTTTGTAAACTAGCGGAAATCTTTTGCCTCGACAATTTTAAAGAGAAATAACGGAGAGAAGACTTGTCTCTTCCCCAGCAAGAAAAAACAGTAAACGAAACACATCTGCAACTTCTGTGTTCGCTAAGTGTTTATTATATACCCCTTCCTCTTCTTTCC
This sequence comes from Aptenodytes patagonicus, assembly GCF_965638725.1. Classification (NCBI taxonomy): domain Eukaryota; kingdom Metazoa; phylum Chordata; class Aves; order Sphenisciformes; family Spheniscidae; genus Aptenodytes; species Aptenodytes patagonicus. The sequence continues at coordinate 4,856,876 of NC_134956.1, forward strand.
GAGGTTTCATTTTCATTTAATTCTATTTTTCCTCACATTTTAAAAATAAACCTCTAGTATGTATTTAATTTCTTCCCAGTCTGCTGTAATTAAATTGCAGATAAACATATGGTTACCATATGACAAAGTGATATTGAAAGGAAATGCTTTGTAAGAGACACAATAGTATGCATACTCAGGCCTAGGCAATGCTGGTTTAGCGCTTCTGTAGACATACAGCTTAGATCCAATTATGAAAATACAAATAGTCTGGTAAATTAATAGTGACATAATGAATAGTGACAAACTGAAATCATGGTTGATTCAAGCATGAAAAATAACATTATGGAAATGTGAAAGAAGGAAAATAAATGGCAATGGAAGCAGAGTAGGGGCCAAAAAAGAGAAGCTATAATCAACTGAAGGATAAAAAAAAAAAAGAGGAACAAAGCAAAGAAACTTCATTGGCAGTTTGCTAATGCTACATGGGTTTTGGGCTGGCGATAAGTGAGACTTCCTCCCAGTTGGTTTCAGGTACTAGTCCATTGACTTAACTTAAGAGGTAGTTGTAAGATTGAATCTTAGCGAAGTGATCTATAACTGCTAAAAAAACACAGGTCTGAAACTAGGTGGATGCAGAGCAATTTTCATTCAAGTAGCCAGCTGTACGTATACTACTGGAGGAAAGCAGGCATATCCTGAGCTTGTAAGGAAATTTTGGTAAACATTTTCTGCAAAGATTTCCCCTGTTCAGAGTGACATTCATACTGTTATTCCTCAAGTCTGCCCCCAAAATTCTCCTTTCCTCTACTGTCCTCTGCGAAAAAGGAAACATGCATGTTGGTAGTATTGCTTGTGGCTTTAGTTTTAAAAGAAGGGAACTGAGCAGTGTGTTAAGATGTAATATGACTGCCATGTAGACAAAACTACTTTTTCATTGTGCGCTTCTTTTTGTAAACTACTTTGGTACTGAAGACACTTGTAGTTTTGTGTAATTTGCATAACACAGATTACCAGCAAGACTGTTTTACTTGAGTAAAATGTGTACTTAGATGGGAAGATGGAAGATGCCTTTATTCTGAGACATAATTATGAGTGGTGAAGTTTCATAAATCCATTTTGCAAATACAGTGTTTTTATGCTGTGTAATTTAGTTGAAGGGGGAAAGTGCATTGTCTTTTCTTGGTTTCGGTTCCTTTAATTGCACAAAATGAGAAACTTCATGGTGACTTTTGAGATCCTTTATGCTTTGAACTTTCAACGTGCCATTCTTTGAATACTTGAAGATATGATTCTAGCCCTTGCAAAGTATTTTAGGCAGCTTTCAGTGTAGACATTAAAAAAAATATAGCATGCAAGAACACATTTATAAAATGTCTCTCTTTTATAATTCTGTAATTCATATTTTATTGTTTAAAAACAGGTTTTGTCAAAGTTTTTCTCCTGCAGTAGTAGATACAAATTACTTTCATAGCTATAATTTATTACATATCCCAGTTGCTTCAAACTGGTATTTATGCTTATCCAAAAATAAAAGCATGCTGCCATCTTCCTAAGCATATAATGATCTGACGCAAGTTGACCTCTGATGTGCTAATAATGTTTGTATTTTTATGCTTTGAGATTTAGCTAAACATACTGTCTATTTCCTGTAACGATTGCCGTATTTTACTCTAATTTAAATCATTGACCTTAGGTTACAACACTGTTATCTTTCAGGCACAGAGCAAACTGTCTTTCTTTCTCTTCACAAAACCATGTGAAGTGGCAATGCGGAAGCTAATAGTACACCCCACTTGAGCGTCTTGCCATTGGAACATGCTGTTTTGGATGCAGAACTTCCTTTGGTGCTGAAGCTTCAGCAATACCCGTTTCCTAGCATGGATATTTAGGTTTAGTCCTGAAAAAAAAAAAATCTGGTCAAGTAGGGCTGTGTTGATGCTAGGTTTCCTCATGTTTCTGTGTCTGTTACTCAAGTCTGAATCTCATTATGACAAAATGGCCAATAGGAAAACATTATTTAAGCACACACAGCCCTCCCTAAAACATCAGTGTTGTTAATCCAACAGATATGGGACTCAGCCATACTTTTTCTTTAAAGCCAAGTATAGAAGTGAATAGAATTTGTACAGCATTATTAGTTTTTTTAAACATCTTTAACATTTTAAGTTTGAATAGATCTCTGCGTGAGAAGAGGCAGTAGATGGAGATTTGCATCTTGTGGAATTACTGTAAAATTATACTAGAGTGCAGAAGGTGGAGTTGATCAAGTGGGTTTTGTGCAGTGCTAGCTATCATTTGAGAAGCACAGAAATATTTTGTGTTATGTTGTTTCTAATGTTCCATATGTTTTAGGAAGTTAGAATGAAAGATTTTTTTTTTTCTTGGACCTAGGTATTCAAATTATTTGTAGAATGCTACCTCAGCAATTATGTATTGTGTTTCTTACTCTAATTGCACAATTTTGTGGCACTAGGGACATGGTTTAGTGGTGGACTTGGCAGTGTTAGGTTTACGGTTGGACTTGATGATCTTAAAGGTCTTTTCCAACCTAAACGATTCTATGATTCTATGAAGATCTATCACAAACTCATATGACGGACAGAGACAGATCAAGCAGGGAGTGGGACACTGATTCCCAAAGTAGGCTATTATGAGATACTACCATAACTGGGATGCTGATAAACTTTCTTGCTCTAGAAACTAAAATAAAAAAAATACTGGTTTTTAGTGAGATCCCAGTTCTGCATTGCTCCAAGTTAGGGAATAGCCACAGCATTGCTCCAAATGTCAGTAGACAATAATGGTGTAACTCTGGATAAATTGCTTTCTAAATGTTCCTCTATTGCTGTAGTGGAATTCATTTTAAAAACAAACCTTACAAAAATAGTTTAAAACTGTGAATCATACACGTACGTACACACAGTGAATGGCTGTACGAGGGAAAAACAGTGGATTGAGGTTTCACTTCATCTTCTAATTCTTGTCCCGTAGGCTCATTACATACTTTAAAGCAAAAGTCCATGTGTAAATGTTGAGTGTAATGTAATCAACACTCTACATACCAGATACAGTTTTTATGTAATACAGAATTTGTTTCCACGGAAAGATACCGAAGAGAATATCAAATGGCATATAAAGAATACTTTCTTTTTCAACCAGAAAATGTGTGGCATGGGGTAAAGTGTTTTTTCCTTCACAGTGTAAATGTTTAAGCTTTACAAATACTGCAGTAGCTTCAAAAGTCCTTTGTTTCCAGTATTAAGCTGCTGGAGAAACAAAGATTTAAACATGTCAGCCTGTAAGATAAACATACTCAGTTAGATTCTGGGGTGTATCACATGACAGTAAATTCTAAGTAGTTCTCTCAGAGTAAGTTATATAGCGTTCTGTAGTCACTGTTTTTTCGATATTTTACGAGTCTATATTTTACCTGTGCGACTGATGCTTCTGAAAAATAAGAGGAAATTCAGTCACTTTACATTTGCATCAGTTTTACATATACAAGAACAGATCTTGGCAGACAAAGCTAGTCAATTTAACAATAATTTAATTATTTCTGTTGATGTTGGGTAGTTACTTAATGGACTGGTGTTTGTTTATTTGGCCAGATTTAAAGCAGTGGAGGGTGCTCGGTTTGCCCATAGTTGACATTGTCTTTATAACACTGGAGTCATTTAAATAAGTGTGGCAGCCATAATGCTGGGTTTCTTTGTAAAAAAACTAAACATTTGTATCCCTCCTGTTTGTCTAATGCTTTCTGTTTGGTGGATACTAAACAAATCCCTAAGGAGACATAGTATAGATATGCTGATTATGCTCATACATTTAAATTGTAATTACCATCTGTCTGTCTTTACATACTTTTTAAAAGCTCCTTGAAATGAAACTTGAGGCGAAATCTAATCTAACGTGTAGCACAGTAAAAACAAAGACTCTTTCTGGAGGAATTTTCCCCTTGTGAACCGTTTGTCTTTCTGACTCAGTAATTCCAGATCATCAGACTGGAAGTCTTTTACTGAATGTTGTGATACGGCGCTTTCCATAGTCAAATTTTGGACCTTTCAGGCTTTGAGCGTAATATTTAATGACACTGCTAGTGTTTACAGTATTCTGTTAAGAATACTTCAACACTGCCATTGTGCAGCAAAAACTTCAACATAAAGAACATCAACTTAAGCATGTGACAGACTTGCGGCATCTGCAGGCAATGGGTTCCTCTTCTCCTTTGCACATTCTAAAGGTTCCAGACTTTTCCTGTTGATCTTCGGTTCAAAAGAAGTCTCAAAAAAATGCAAATTTGAGACAAAACCTTCTCAAAACCATGGCTATCTTATACATCTGCATCTGCCTACATTACAGGTTTTTCTTTCATCCTTGTATTCAGATTTTGAGCGTACATCAATTTATACAGTGCTGCTCTTGCCCGGTCAAGCAGTGGAGGGGAATGAAAGAAGAAAAAAGAGGATGCATTTCTTTTTAGATACAGTATTACTCATTTCTCAGTTACATTGTATTGCCAGACTGTTTTGTCTTATTTGTTGAAGTCTGAGGTGCATGTTGGTACCAGAAAAGTTAAATTTCTTGGAGAAGTTTTTCATTGACTTAGGGCTTGCCACCGTGCTTTAAAAATACAGGAAAGTATAAATCCTTGTTATATTTTCATGTTGGTGACAGCTGTCTTACAGGATAAAATATTTTAGTTAATTGAAATGCATTAACAAATGTATTGTCCAATATCTAAAAATGAAACTCATCAAAGCAATTTAAATTACATTTCTAGAAAGATAATTGATTGAAAAATGTATACGCGACGTTCAGTTTATGACAGATTAACATAGTTTGTGACTACAGGATAAGAGTTCTTGGTGAAGTTAGCACCAAATATTTTAGCAATGTGCATAAGGACAGATAAATTGTAAGACCAGATCTCATAAATGGAATTGTAGTTATCTGGGCTAGCAGAAGGCTTAGTAAAAGTAGAAATACAAACTAATTTCCAAAAATGTAATTGCTGCACTTAATTTCATTTTGTAGCCTGGTGATTGCTGGTTTTAAGTATCTGTAGGACTTGATCATGGTAATAGTAAAATTACTCCTTTTGTTGTTATCTGAGTTAGACTACTGTAATTTAAAAATCAGATTGCTGCTAAACCCAGAGAATGAGGCTGTTGGAGAACACAGCTACTTCGAATTCGGACTCTCATCAGGAGCGCGTGGGGCAGTACACTGGGATGGCTTCCCACTTGATGCCTTCTTAAGGGATTGACCTAAATTTTTGCAGTGGGTAGCAGACTGGTGGCAATGGATTTGATTGTTTAATGCTTCTGGAATTTAATTGTGTTGTTACTGGTATTCTACGGTGTCTAGAATTTTCATCATTTTTGCAGATAATTTGTGTTTGAATTACTGAAGTTTACATTGTTGTTGTTGTTATTTAAGGCCTTGATGTTACCACCATGTGGATGATACTGTGGCCTTAGCTAGGCAAAACATACATATAAATCACCCTAAATCAGAGCCTAAATGGAGCACCTTTGGTAAATTTAGAAGTAGCTTACACCTATGGAGGGACTCATAGTAGCATGACTTGCTTAGCACTCTTCATATACAGTCCTTCTTATAGAATGCCAAGTTCAAAATTGCAAGTAAGTGTTAACGATTGTTCCATCTAAGAGCAGAGTAGCATATTTTCTTCCTAAGTGGGTTAGAAGCAAATTTGTCTGCTTTTAGTGTAGCTTCTGCCTTGCCAATTTTGCTTTGCATTCTTAGTCGTGGCTTCTAAGCTGAATAACTTAAAACATTTTCCTTAGAAGAGTTTTAGTATGCAGAAAATTGCAATGCAATTTTGAACAGCTGAAGAATAATCTATTTTATTTAAAAATAGATAACTCCAAGTATATTCACTCGGATGGCTCTGTGTGTGTGTATGTGTAAAATCTGTCATGGGAGAAAGGGAAGACTGTGTATTCCATCATGATGTTTGTCCCTTTGTGATTTGAGACTATTTCTGCTTTAGATAAAAGTTCCCAAGAGATTCCCCTCCTTGGACTTCTGAAGGAGCTGGAAAAACGATTTCCGTCCAGAAGTAATAATAATAGCATGGACTTTTGATTTTGATCATAACCTGACATTTAAAAGTCATCTGAGGAAAGATATTTCTTGATTAAAGTCAGTTTTTGCTTAATGCAGTTGTAGCTGATCTTTCCCATCTGGTATCGCGCCCCTTGATGTGATATCTTTCAGTTGCCCAGTGGCCACTTCACGAGATCCCATAGGAGTTACTGACTTTCCCAAGGGACCTTTCAGTGGATGGGGTCATTCTGTTACCCTGGTGGTTATTCGGCCTTTCTTTTTCCCGGGGAAAACTTAGAAAAGTGACAGTTGCACAGCAGAGAATATGAGGTGATAATCCGATACCTACAAAGTGTATTTGGAATTGTAGTTCTGTCAGGACTACTGCAGCTTGTGCATACTGTGTGCCTGGTTTTTCATTTACGTGCCACATCCCCACGTTTTACCTGTGGGATACAGACATCACGTTTTACATGTGGAATATGGAAGGTAGATTGTGTGACTGCATTTCCTGGGTTTTATTCCCTAAAGTGTCAGCGTTTAACATTGCTCGCATAATCCTGGGTGCGGTAGTTTTGCTTCCTGCTTCTGCTGCGCTGTCATTCTAAGGAGTCACCCTTAAGTGAGACGGGCAGACACCTCCTTACGTGGGTCTGGGCGAGGTACTGCTTCATGCCACTGTTATTACTTCAGTTTTAGTGTGTAATACGCCTGAAGAGAGGCGTAGGTATTTGTGTTTGGGCTTTTTGTGTGTTTTGTGGACTGCTAAGATATGATCTTTCCTGCTAAGAAGCTGGATTTTATCCCAAATCCTGAGAATTTCACACAAGATCAGATTCTCACAGCATTTATTGAAGGCACAGAAAACCGCTTCCTGTGTGCAGAACTCACCAACGCAGTCTCTCCCAGGTAGGAGGAAGCTTTTAGGCAACAGAAACTTAAACACTTTGAGATTTCCTTGAGACACCTCTGGTTTCTGTACAACATAAAATACCTCCCACTAGCTGGGGGTAAATGCATTGATTATGGCAGCTACGCAGGAACTCCCAAACAAGTCATGGGTGCATTTTACAGCGGCTTGAAAATTGGAACTCTTCTCTAGTGCCTCTGATCTATTTTCTCTTGTGATTCCCAAAGGCCTCAGTATGGGCGGATGAAGATACAACACAACTTGGTGTTTAGCTATGGTATACTTGGGATCTCTTCTGAACGAGGAACTCAACTCTTGAGTTCACCAGGTACAAGCTAATCCTAAATTTCTAGTATTGGCAACCTGGAGCTCAAGAGATTGCTAGATTCTTGGAGACCTATGATACCAGAGAAATGAAGGCACGTAATGAATATCAAAGACATGGGTTATTGAGAAGGAAAGCCTGAAAAACTTGTTTTATTTTGTCATCAGAGGAGCATAAATCCACAGGGAGTAAAGCTGAAAAAAGACCCCTGTTCTGCTAGGCGAGTGTCCTTAGGTCAGGCCACGTTTTCATGCCGTAACTACTGTGCACTTTGTTGCCCCTTATGTGTCTTTGTTCCCAAGATAGATCATGGTCTTTATCCCTATGGTGAATACAGTACTAGATACTTTGTAGAAATTAAAACTGGCAAATTCCATGTGTTTTATGTCATTTGGCATTCTGCACAAACCCCCTTCAGTTTGTCATAAATTCCTAAACCGGAGCAAGGTCACATCTGGTAGCAATTTCAGTCTGCCAGATGAGGCGTAATCCTGTAAAACCTAACTCATTTTCTCCAGTGCTTTTCAAAGACGAGCTCTCCTGCTCCTTTTCCATAAGACATACCACTTGCCCTGTGAGCTCTGTAGAATGATTTAGGCTAACAGTCTTTTCACGCTTTATAAACTGCAATTTTTGGAAGACAGCTTTGTATCCAGTACCTAAGGCAGTACAAGCAAGTAACAGTGTTGAAGTCTTCACGGTAACAGGCTGCGTCTAGATTCTGTTTTCTTTTGCAATAGCATGTCCCTGCAGGACGCAGTAATTGTGTTCTTTCTCAGTATTTCAGTCCGTACGGATCTCCTCGTACTCTGAGTAACCTGTCGTCTCGCATACTGCATAACTTCTAAAGGATCCATACATAGCTACTATTCTGCTTTTTTTTTACATGTTTTTGAAATAGTTACAGCAAGTTAGGAGTCTTAGGTAATTCAAGATATACACACTGAAGACTGTAAATTATTAGATGTACTAACAAAGTAATGGAACGATGATCAATCTTTGCACACTGTAGTAAGTGAAAATAGCTCTGATTCCCAGTAATGTGGAAGTTTAATAGTAGGCAGTAGTTGTATACGTTTTGTCATTCTCCATTGTCCCATTAGCTCTTGGTAATAACGGTTATTTTGGTATCTCATTGCCTTTATTACTTTATGCTTTCAGAGCACTGCATGGAACTTGGTGATCCATTTTCTCAAAAGGAGTAGCAAAACAGAGTGTACTAGTAAGGGTTTTTTTTTGTGAAACTGTGATGTATTATAATGTGTGTTATTAAATCAAATTAACAGAACTTAGTTAAAAGATATTCTTTCAAGGTTTCCTGCATCTTGCATAAGGACTTCTAAGGCCTGTTTGTACAGGTGCACGATACTGTTTTGTTCTCTGAGGTGACCAAATTTAAGTATCTCTTGATACCACGTGAATGATACTAAAAAAACCCCAAACCATCAAAACTTAAAAAGCACGTCAGAATTTTAAACGATTAGTATCCTTACTCTTAACTATTAAAAATGCAAGCTAAAAGTGGCAGCATATTAAAATCCACTGCAACTGGAAAGCACTACCTAGAAACCACCTTGTCTACTCCGATTTTTGTGACCTAATTTATACCCTTTTGAACTTCTTTATTCACAGGGCAAATACCCTGATGTTGTGACCCTTCCGGAAGGACTGCTGGGAGATTATGTAATTCTAAGGAACCCCAAACTTTCTGGGTAAGCCAATAAATACATTTCTCGATTTATGCAGATGAAGGATTGTGAAATGCATATTGACAATCTATACATAATTGGTCTGCTTGAACATTAAGTCACTCTTTGGTTTAGAACGCCTCTAAACACAGAGATTAGATGATGTGCATTACGTTTTAGGGCTATAACCACACATTAAAAACACGAGGAGAAAAAACAAAAAACCCCAAAATATATGTACAGACCGCCTGCATGTGACCTTGTGAGGTAAGTCAAGCAACTGTGTTGCTACTGTGGGTACCCACTCTTTTAAAAAGCTAGGTGGAAAAAAATAAAGGGCTCCAGCAGGCTTTTCATCTGCATTTTAAGAAAAAAAAAATCTATTACTATCTCTGTTTTGGAAGCTCATGCAACAATGAAGAGGCTAAATTCAAAGTGTAGGAATGTGGGATGCATCCTCCCTCTCATGCATCAGAAAACATGTCACGTTCGACTAGATTTGTTCCATCTTGGTTTTCTTTCTGCATTACATGACCAGAGCAATGGGCAGAACAGATGCCGAGGCCAACACCCCTCTTACTGTGACAGGGTGGGCCACGGGCAACTGTCCTCTATGAGATAAGGCAGTTATTTTCCACCCCGGGCCTGAACGAAGGAGCGTATCCCTTCTCGCAGGTGAAGGCCCGTGTGGCAGCCTGTCAGTTACAGCTCATACTTTCTTCTGTGGCAGGAGGTGCAATGATCACAATTCACTGAAGCGAAGCACAGTTCTTTGGTCTTCCTTCCGTTAAAGAACGGAAAGAAAATTGCAGTTACCATGTTACTGAAAGCAACTGTAGCTATGTATTTCCATTGTTTTAGAAGGAAATGGGTTAGGTGGAGGGGATCCTTTTGCTGCCATTTATCATTATTCCTCTACCACACGTGCTGGAGCTGTTCGGGATCCCTGCTAGACACATGCTGGCAGGTTTGGGTTTTTAAATTGAGTAAAGAAAATCCTTGAAGTTGCCTGTAAGACAATATAATTATCACTGTCAGGAATTCTGTAAGGGCTTTGTGAAGGAATCAGACCAGTCCCTTCTCCTATTACATCTTTGCTATAACGTGAATTAATTTATGTAGAAACAACTGGAAATAAAGCGTTGCTCCCTCCATCACATTTGTTTGTGGAACTAGCAAATAAACCCTAATAGATAGCGCTGTCTCGGCACCGCAGCGCCAAATCTGCCGCTTAAAACTAAATGCTTTAACTCTGGGTTGCTGAAATGAATTGTTGTTAGACCATCGCAGTTAGAAAATAAGCTGCTTTATTTTACAGTTTCCCTTCATGTTGGCAAGTTCCATTACACATTTCCTCTCACCCACAATCATGAAATACAAGAATTTAAGAATCATTTCAGTGGGTTGGTAGAAAATACACTTGCATATTAACTTGTTTGCAAAATCCCAGAACAAGCTGTGCACAAATTCTCAAAGGATTTGTAACAATGAAGTGGCAAAAGGCTGGCAAATCCTATTTAAAGGAAACTTTTACAGTCGTCGTTCAACCAACACTGAGAAAGGGAGCTTCCTCCTCGCAATGACTTGTTATTGTGCCTATCAGCTTTGGATTAGGAAAGCCTTACTTTCAATAAGGAATACTCCTGAAAGCAGGGATTGGAAGGGAAGGCAAAATGCGGTAAAGCAGATGGGATGTTATAAAGCAGCAAAACTACTAGGAATATTGTTCTAGAGTAATCTCTGTGTACTTGACAAGAAAAACTCTCCCCCTGCAGAAGCCAACTGCCTAATTGTCCACTTGGTATGGTGTAGTCATCCTGTCCCGCTGCGAAAGCTGGAAATAGTAATTAGCCTTGCAAAAACACCAGGAAGACTCTTGAAGGAGTAATGATGGTTAAGATTTGTTTGCTTTTAATTTAAAGAAAAAAAAAAAATGCAGGAGTCTAGGCCTTGGATATATTTATCCCTATGCGTTATTCTAAAAAAGGCCATGAACAGTATCGGGGTGGACCTTATTCCAAACGCAGAACATCACTATTTATGCAAACACTTCTTCTGAAACAATTTTCCTGTTTTCATGCTGTATCTAAGCACGATACCTGACCACAGGGCACAGATATTGTGTAAGGGGCAGGGGGGGAGGGAAGCGTGCTCTCTCATTTTCTTTTGTATCTTACTTTTTACCACTGTTCCACAGAAACTTACCGTTCATAAGAGACAAAGACAAGAACCAGGGGAAAAAAATCTTAAGGTTGAAAATTTGAATGTACCTGGGAATGAAATACTAACCTTTGCTTGTCGGTAGATTACCAGTTTTCCTTGGTTCAAAACAGAAGTATTTCTAATTCTCAAATACAGAGATGGGCAAGTTACATGACCTGAGGTGAATTTTGTTTAAGAGCACAATGAGTGTGAACCTCCTGAATGCTGTACTTTCTGCTGTGAAAAAACCTTACAGACAGTTGCCTAGTTAACACTTCACTAACTTTTCTGTGCACATGATACAGGTTGGAATTAATGATCGTTTGGAAGATACATCTAGATGAAGAAGGGAGAACTACACCTGTTCTGGACCTTCTGACTAAAGTACCGGAGCAAGGTAACGTCCTTCACTTCAGAGACCGTTTCTGAGCTTTCAGGCAGAACACCTGTCCCCTTTTTTGGCCAACATCTCTTTAGATAAAATGGAAATCCATCTTGCAGAGCCCAACCAGGCAAACAAACCCCAATTTAGCAAGCAGCTAAGCTTCACCTCCTGTATAATTTAAAAGGGCTTACAAAACAAATACATCTTCCTCTTCTGGACAGCAGGTAACCTGTGTTATCCAAAACCACAATTGCTGACAGCTACTTTCAGTAATAGCGCAGCTGTTTGAAAAGAATGTGCTTTGTTACCTTTTTCTTGCAGTCTTGGAGCAGAAGATGGCAACTATTGAAAATGCACCCGCCTCCTTCCGAAGCATGCTGCTTCTGTTTGGGATTGAGACCGCTATTGAGAATCTGATCAAAGTGGTTGGCTTGGAAAAATGAATACCATCACTACTTACAACAGGTAGCAATTTCAAAAGTAGTTTTAATTAAGATATTGTGTTACACAGTCTATAATTTTATTGAATATAAACATTAAGTTATCTTCCATTTAGAAACCATACTCATAAAACATGCTATCTGTACAATTATGGCACGTTATATATAAATTGTCATGACATGAAAATAAATACAGCCATTTAAATACAAAAATGCCAAATAAAATAGTTACATGTACAGAGTGATTTCATTATAAATTTATCTTTCTGAATCTTTAATGTACCAGAGTGGTTTATCTTCTTAACATTTTCTAGATACCTGGAAAGTGTTAAAAGATCATGCACTGTCAAAATCAAGTCCATAAAAATCCATTTCATTTCACAGCTCTGTAAAAGTACAGTGATTTTAAAATGACAAGAGAACAGTGAGAGACTCCTAGAACAAAGAGTTAAATAGCTTTCTCATTAAATTAGGGTGGAAGTAGACAATTTGAAGATTTCAAAGACATATTACACTTAAAAAAAAAGGGGGGCGGGGGGGTGTAACTGTATGAAGTAACTTTTTTCCCCTAATGTAAATGTTGAGTAGAGACAGCGTTAAACTGAAGAAGAAAGGACCATTACGCTTCTGTAAAGAGAGATGGAGGAGTTAACTACTGCTCACTGCAGCACTTCCTTTTGATTTCCTACTTCTAGGGGGAAATCGGAGTAGGGTAACACATTACGAAAGCATCACGTTTCATACATTCATCCCTGAAGAAACAAAACAGGTTAGACAGATGTCTTGTAATCTTCCTTCGCTTCCATCAGATGTACCATTAGCTCAGTTGTGAACTCTCGGCATTTTTCAAGAGAGTTCCTGCTCTGCACTAGCTGTCACAACCAAACCTATGCAACTGCAAGTCACATCCTCCTTAGGTAGGGAGCAACAGTTGTTCCTGGAATCAAGGGGCCAAAAACACGAACTGTGGACTCTCAAGTAATACTGAAAGACTTCCTTTTCAAGTCCACAGCTGCTATAACCATGCAAGCAGTACAACTGCCTGCTCCATTTATAAATTATGACAAAGTATTTTATAGCAATGGTGAAATAGGTGGAGAAATCAAGAACTAAAGCAACAGTATGTTTATAATACCATAATTTTAACAATCCACTATGTGATTGCTGAAATAGTCTCCTGCTGTTCTGGCAGGTCAGGAAAAACTGACAGACCAGCTTGGTTTCTGTCAGAATCTACAGGTGAGCAATGCCAGAGATTAAGTTTTGATGAACAGCAACTCTGTAATAAAATATCTTGTTAGATATAAGGCAGACTAATTTCAAGTTTGGAATCCAGTAGACAGGCAAAATTCTTTGCTACTTCATCCACTGACATGTTACTGGTCTAGCTAGTTTTGTGTAACCTTTAGTTTATTTCATATTTAGCTCCTTCTTGCATGAAAATGGAACTGTTTGATCAAGCACATATGCTTCTCTGCGTATGAAATGTGTGTAAAGTTACAGCATAAGAACCCGAAACCTTTCCAGCTGTGGATAGTCCTTCCTTCCTCCTCCTGTCTAACAGTTGGAGGATTTCTGGATTTAGAAATAGATCTCTCTCCCCCCAGGTTTTCTTTGGAAAGAAAGGGTTATTACCACTGTCAACTACCAGCTTATTGCACTGTTGTAGTATTACATTTCAGTGAGAGCAGCCCACGCCCCTGTCCCAGAAAGGCACGCTGTCACCTGGAAGTGGAATACAAGAGATTGCGAACATGGGTCACTGCCCGCAGCAAAGCTCCATTGCTGTGTGAGTGGTGTTACTCTGTATTTCGTATTTCTTCCTTGAGTTGTGCCAATATAGACAGGGTTTTCTGGTTTTGCTTTTTGAATTTCAGGTAAAATGGAACAATTCAAGCATTACATTGAGATCCCAATATATTTTTTTAAATGTTAACCTACACTGTTTTGAAAAACATTACCAGTAAGCACACGCTGTATCCAGGTAACAGCAGTTCAAGTTCACTGTAGCTTGAATAGCATCTCTCTGCACGTTGCAGGGTGTGTAATCCCCAAGTGTATGGGAAAAGCATCTGTAGATTTTATCATTCTACCCTCAGTTTTGAATACATCCTCAGTCTCCAGCTCAGCATCTTCCTCGAGGATGGCTTTTACTGCACCATCTCACAAGATTTCAGCTGCACATATCAACGTTTACCAAGTAAAGCCATCATTAAATTGCTGAAGTAGTGATACGAGCTTAGCTCCAGTACTCATCATGAGAAAGTGACCCCCTGCAGCTTCAGAAAATTGGATACTGTCACCTTTTTTCTGTGTCACTTAAAAAGAACGAGCCTGAAAGCAGCTGGTCGTGCTATGCAGTACGTGGGATATCAGTGAAATAATGCCAACGTTTGACACGATCTGAAAGACCTGAAATAATCTGTAAAACTCAGAACATATTATTCTTATAGCTCAATTTAAATTAGGTAAGAGCGAGCTGTGGTTTCACCTTCAATAGCAGCATATAATGTATAGAAAAGACCAGTATGTCAGACGAGTTAAGCCCAGCTATCGCATAAAATTCAAGGATGCTTACCTTTAACCCTTTTCACTTAGTTTCAGAAGCTTTAGGTAGATACAAGGTGATCACAAAACTTCTGGAGGCAGTCTGGTGTTCTTAATGTCATGCATTAGTACTTAAAAGTGTTCTGCAGTGACACGGTAGTTCCACAGATCAGTAACACTTGAGCAGCCACTTCAGTTGGATTTTTCAGTGGATGTAATGCTAAAGTTCTGTATTAGGTTTTGTCAGAGCATTCCCTCTTCCCAGTAGGTATGAGTGAGACTCAAAGCACAAGCTCCAAGGCAATTCTCTTGTTAGTAATTAGGATTTCTATGTTAGTGCAATACTTCAGGAAACCTTTACTTCTGTGCTCTTTCAATTCTAAGGAAGTAGACTTTTAGTATTAATTTGATCTGTCCTCTAGTTCCAAGGTATGGCACGTTATCTGTTCTGTCATATTAAATACATTCATTAAGGTTATATAGCAAATGCATGTTTTAGTGCTATTCCATGTCTTTGAAAAGGCATACCAATTAGAAATCATTTCTTAAAGCAAAACATTCACAGCTGAAAAATGCACTGAACACAATAGAAAAAAAATCACCATAATTGTATTCCATTAATCTTTCACTTTCTAATGTGTTCAAATAAAAATAACCTTAAGGAAACAGTTACACTGTATGGAGAACTAGTGTGCAGTCTTCATTCTCCTTGAAGAGATTGGACATAACTGGGTCATCTTTGGCCTGTACATTCTTCAAATAATAGTTTACTATTTTGCCATCAAGTTTGTACTGATGAGGAATGCTTTCATACGGTTTTAGATCGAGGTCCAGGACAGAAACAGAAAAGGTGAATCTTGATTTGGACGTTAGTACCACAGGTCTTTGCTCAGAGCTGGAAAACAAAAACCGTATTGCATATCTGAGTCACTGAAGCTAACGTTTTTCATTTGTGTATCCTGAGTCCCCTTGCAAAAGTGACTCTAATGTTTATCTTAGAACTTTTACGAGAGCCTAAGAAAATAAACTTCAGCTAATGTAGCGTTTAGGAAAGCACAGCTCCAGCTTAACTAGTCTTAAAGTGAACTTGCCAGAGCCTCTTCCAGTCGTTTTCCTTTCAGCTTCCACACAGCTTAAGTCAAAACATTACTAAGTCTCATCTGTTTCCAGGTGATAAGCGTGCAAAGCAATAGCCTTATTAACTAGCAGAAGCAGAAAGAATCACTGCAACTCCTACTTAGGTTCAAGGCAATACAGATTTAGTATCAGAACCAGTGTCCAAGCATATGGAAGGATGGAGGACGACTTATTATTAAAAGTCAACCATTGCACAAGTCATCTCCCTTGTGAACGTTTCATTCAAGAACCACAGGACAAACGCAGAAAACAATATGCTCTAAAAATAACAAGGCTTTGGTAAAGCAAACTCCCCCACGTAAGAGCAGACTATATAATATTGTGGCAAAACCTCCTGCCTTACAGTGAAAGATGTCACCTCTTGATTATTGCCTTGTTTTTGCTGATGTGCTTAATAAAGACTTCTGGTTTCTAATTAGGCAGTTAAAGGCAACTCATCTTGAAAAACCTCTCATATGAGGACAAGGCAGAAAAATTGTACCTAGTTAAAACCATGTCTATCTACTATGAACAGCCAATTCAAATTTCAAGAAGGGAGTAAGTATAAAACCTTAACCCTTTTTATCAACTTAAAACTCTTCAGAAACAGACCTCTGTCCTAAATGTCTTAAATCAGAACTCTACCTTACTAATATGCTCACAGCCAAGTATTTGGACACCCCCCAAAAAAACCCCTCACTTTTTTAAAGTTACTTGAATTGACTGAACTGTGCAAACGCATCTTCAATTTCTAAACGAGTAGGAGTCATTCAAAAGCAGGTCTCTCTTACCATTCATCTTGCAGACAGGGTGAAAGGGCAATCATGATGGAGCAGTCTTTAGCAGTCATTGCTATTCTGTACTGCTGCACCTATACAACAGAACAGTAACGTGAATTTTCTATTATTTTTGTATTTGCCTTAGTAAAGCATACTGTTCTTTATAAAAGGCATTAGTACACTCAGTGTATTAGTATGTTGGTATTTTAAGAGCTGGAAATTATCTCTGTAACAGATTGTTAGCAGGAGCAAGTGGCTTTACAGCATCCTGTATAAGGATCATGTTTATTTCCTACAGCTGCTTTTCTTGAAAGCCAAAACAGCACCAGCTCATGTAAATGCTTCCTCAGTCTAGAAAGGAAATAACCAGCTTTATTTTTCTCTCCAGAACTGGTGCTAAACATGTTTGTTTTTAACTGCTTCTGCAGTTAAAAGATACACCTCTATCAAGATACACCCTGGCACAATTAAGAACTTTAACCGTACAGACATCTGACAAGCCAGCAGCGATGCTAACACACTAGCCATCTGTTTTCTGTCAGACAGGTGTTTATTAAAATTGACAGACTAAATAAGCTTCAACAACATGCACAGGAAAAGTACCTTTGTTAACGCAAACGCTACCGTCCCGTCATCTTCAGTTGAAAGATCTAGCAGCTTCTCATAAAATGCTTCATTGTAAGGTCCCTCTATCTGTAACGTACTTCTAAATAAATTTTAAAAGAAGATTTACAGACAGCCAAGATGAGTTACTGATTTTCAGTGAGATCTTTCTTCAGCAGCCCAGATACTCAGAAAAAAACAGTAACACCGATAAACATGGTCAGAAGTCTAACACCAATGACCAGTCCCTATTATTCTCATATCACTTAAGATATGCTGTTTAGGGTTTGGGTGTTTTGTTTTGGGTTTGTTGTTTTGTTTTGGTTTGTTTTTGTTTTTTTTTTTAAGATGAATCATTCTTAATCTACTGCCAACCTGCGTATCACTACACAAACTATGCTATTTACTGCAAAAATGGGTAAGTTTCAAAATTTCTAACAGTTTGCAGGAGCTCCCAGAAGACTTGCTGAAAACATTGGGGGTATACACTTATCTGACAAGGCCCTGCTCTGCCCGCAGCTTCATAATGTGTGCTAACAAGGGGATGGTTTATTTGGCCCCCTTCCTTCCCCTGTTAAATACCTGAGCTCCTGCTGACGAGCTGAACCCATAAAAGCAGGGTTTGCAGCACACAAACACCACACAGATGAAAGAATACATTTTCAAACTATTTGTTTAATCTATATTTATTTTATACAAGTAAGCCACACGACAAGTGATTTCAGCAGAACTTAAGGCCAACCCATTGCCTGTAAGATAACCCTTCAACGGGAGCCCAAGGGAGCTGAAGGAGCACAAGCAGCAACGCCTTGCAAGTGAAGCCAGAGTGCCCTCGTGTGAGCAACGGCAGGATTACAGGCAAATTACAGCCCGAGAATGCAAGAGGCATCCAAGTCAAGGCTTTTTTACAGCGATTATTATTACAACTAATAAGCTTTCTTTGAGAACAAACGTAGCAGCTTGCAATGCCCAGTATTTCATCACCAGGCAAGAAATACCATAAGATAAAGAATCTCGTGCCTCAAGTATGACTTGATCACTTGTGATGTGGGTTACGATCTGGCATTTGGAGCTACTCTCATCACACAACAAGGGCAAGCTGCGCAACTGCAGATACCGGGCCATTACCCGCTCACACCTTCTGTAAGATCTTGCAGGCACAGGCTGGATTGCTGCTGAATACCAAATTCGGGGTTTTATAGGGCAGGTTGTTAGGCAGGCCAATATAGACTGGAGAATGACTGCAAAAACATCATTATTATTGCAGACATAGTCCTAGCTCTGCAGGTACTGAAGGCAGGAGAAACCAGCCATCCATTTTACTGTATCTTTCCTCAAATATACAGCCTCCGCTACTAAGGAACAGTGCATTTTCTCTCTCACCCTGTTGTGAACTTCCCATACTCGTTACTTAAAAATTCAGGTCAAAGTGACTGACGTAAAAACTTTTAACAATAAGCCTCATCTTTTATGTTATCTGGCATTTCAAGTTAGAGATTCAGAATATGCAATACCATGAAGGAAGGTTGTATACAACATAATAAGAAAGAATAAATGGTTGTGTCTGCATAGAGCCACTCTTGTCTGCATACCCACTTCATCAGAACTGACAAGAAAAGCCATCAAGTCTTACCTCTCTTCAGGAAATTCCTCTAAGTACTGTTCAACTCTACTGTACAAAGGATAGAGTCCTTCAATATCCAGCATGTCAAGCATCTGAGCCTGAAGGGTTTTATAAAGGAGACAACCCCTCGGTAAGCCAGAGCTTTCCAATTTATGTTTACCTAGAAGAAAATGTATTTTCAAATAAGGCAGACATGAGCATCGTCTTTGTTGCATTTTGCCATTACATGTGCTCGTTCACAAAGCAAATCCAAATACTCTGTAGACCAATCACAGGGGAGAACCCAAAACACTTCACTTTCCAAACACTAATGTGCCAGGTGCATGTACTTACCTGCACATTTACACAGCACATATTTGACTGCAGAACAGAACATCTGGTATACAACTCTACAAATTACTCAAAAAACCCAAACCCCAAACCACATGCTTCCATTGCAATCTACTTGTTTGAGTCTACAAGAGAAATTTCAACACATGAAAAACCACAAATTCACTTTCAACAGTATGAACTGTTGGCAGAAAGTAATTCAGCATTTCAGGTATCAGGTCTTTTTAATATAGTATAAACAGATTTGCATTTGCTATCATTTCTGCGAGATAGCTCTTTCTCCACACAATACCACAAAACCAACCAGCAATGAAAAAGATCTTCCTCAAAAGCAGAGTAAGAAACATGCTGTTTGTATAATTAGGATAACTAGCAGCATCTTGAATAATTAGAGCTTTATAAAACTTACACACTGAGGAATTAACACAATTTACAGTTTTCCAACTCTCTCTTCCTATTTCTTTTCCCTCCAGTACTCATACCTTTCTCTTTACCAGGAGTGGAGCAGTAGAAGAAAACAAAATGAGCTACACCCTAGCTGGCGAGGGCTGACAGGAGGAGCAGGGAAAGGCAAGAAATAGGTGTCATGTAAGAGACCAACCAAAACAGCCAGAGTTCATCACATCAACATAAAAATTCCCCACCCATTTGAAATAGCTACTTATCAGCTCAAACTGGTATTTTCTTCCATTTTTTCCTCTATCACCTTCTGAATTTATTTTTATCCCTGTCACTAGGTACAGTGCTAAAAGTGCTCACTACAAGGTCATATTTAAAACAATTATCTAGCGGTTATGCAACTCAGAACTTGGTTTTAAAATGTCACTAAAACTCCACTGTTTCCATTCTCACATCAGTATTAAACAGCAATTGAGAGGCAAAGATCTGAATCGTTAGGTGATAACAGTTAATTATTGACAGTGCTCAAGAAATTATTTCTTACCATTTCTTACTAGCTCCTTATTAAAAGCACTTGCTTCACAGTAGCTTCTTCCTTGTGAAACGGGAACTGTCTTCATATCACCTGCCCTGCAGGCATCAGTACTACTTAGTAGCGTCATAGTTATAACGTGGATTAGTTCTTTAACAATTGTCCTTGTGCAGTGTGGTCCACTGACCAACCCATTGGAAGGAAAAAAGAAAGGTTTTAAGTGACGAGCAAGTTCGTTCCAGTCAGAGACACAGTCCTGGTCTTCTTTACAGCCATAAATTAGTTCCCCGTTCTGCAAAGGAGAAAAAAAGATTCGGGCACATCATGAAATCCAGTTATTCGTACTTGGCTAGTTAATCAAAGCATCAGATTTAAAGACACATAGCACAGAAAAGAGTATTAGCGTAACAGTCTGCATACAAATACACACATTCCCGATCTCTTACAAATTTGCCCTCAAGTTTAATCAGATACCACAGGTGACAACCTTTGAGTTAGGACCAAAAAACCCATTTAAGTCAAGTGCTGCTTTCCCAACTTACTCAACTGTAAGTAATCAGAATAATAAAAGCAAACTGATACTTAGCACATTTTCCTATCGCTTCTTTCTGAATAATGTCAACAGTGAAAAAGCACCATGTGAAACAACCTTCTTTTAAAAGCCAAACTGGAAAATGGAAGGCTATAAAAAGGGACAGAAAAGCTGTGAGTTACCTGTACTAACAGAAAAAACAGGATAGTTCATACAAGTTTAAGTAATTCAAATAGTTGCTTTAATACTGGAAGTAAGTCATAAAGAATATTATTTCCTAGACTTAATCTGAAAATCTGCATAAGCCATTAGTTACTGCTTTTTATTTTTCCTACATTACTTTCATAGAGAAGGTAACTTTGCGCTTCCTCAGTGAGGCATGCTGTGCATTTGGCTTGCATGAGTGCTGTAACAGTAATTTCTAAAAATACTTGCGGCAACATGCAAAGTTCTCCATCTTCCTCCTCCTGAAGAAGCACGTAATGTTTTAAAACTTCAGTCATCTTTAAAAGTCCTTTTCTATTAGTTGGTCCTTGGCAATTCTTTCAGACTAAGTAGTTCTGGGGAATTATTACTTACCTGCCCTAACTTGAAATCTAACTAAGAATTTTCCTGTTTTCTTCTTTTGGTGGGGTCCAATAGCGATGGTGCTGATTAGGTGGGTTTCAAGTAGGATCTTGACTGTTCAGATGTTGAAGTCAAACTGTTTTAAAAGCCAAGGCAAAAAAAGCAAGAGGACAGATTTGATTGTTTACCTTAAATATTTTCAAGTTGTTCTGTGCCTCCTGTAATAAGCTCTTCAAAGCAAAGTGCATTCTCTGTTTATTTCTAGGGGAAAAGGAAAAAAAAAAATCCAAGAATGTTTTATCACAGCCTTTAGATGTTTACACCCATGCCTGGAGGACTCTATAGAATCAGAATTGGGCACCTGAAGTGAACACACCCATTAAGCCTGTTACTCATGCTGAAGTCACTGCAAAGACAAAGTGACTATTCGCAATTAGAACTTCAAATCTGAGTAAAGTAAACAGCTCTTAGGTTTAATGTTATGTAGCAAGAGGCACTGGTACATTAATAAGCAATTATTCCTGAAACAGGTATAAAAAAGTACATAGCACCAGAAATATCCACTGTAAAAGCCAGACAAGCAGGCATTGATCATCCTTAACGCTACAGTGAAAGTCAAAGTAATCTGAGAAGGAAATCTGTAACACAGATTTTTTTGGCACAAACATAAAATCAAGTCACACACTTCCTTACCCTGAGAAGAGATCCAATGGGCAGTATTTACTTGGTCGCTTCCATTTTCCATTCGCTACCTGTTGAAAAGCCACACCGCTGCTGTTAATCGCTTTCTGGAATAACTACTCTCAGTTATTTCAATAGTCAGGTGTGTGGCACTAACATCCTGTCTTCAGAAGTCCTATGACATTTAAAACTCTTTGAACATACAAGTCATGACTACTAGCAGTCTTCCTTGCCATATTTAGCTCAAGTCACTCAAATTGCATTCACAAATGGAAAGCATGGAGAAAGGTCACGTTAAATTACAGTAAGGCACAGTTAGATGATTTCAGACACATCGTGGACATTAGTCAAATGAATTCCGTGTGTGTTACATGCTGTTATAAGTTACAGAATGCTGCCGTGCATTCGGTGAGCTGTACTTGAAAGGAAATTTGACACTGGAGTTAACCCAATCAACAGCGTTAATAGGTCCTCAAAGACTAATCTTGTATTTGTTTGCTTCCAGCTTCCCACAGAACTTGTTCCATCTCTCACTAAACAGATTCACACCCAGCAACTCAGATGTGTATCCACCTACCATCTTTAGTCATATCAGAGATTTAAGCAACAACATGCGAGTTTCAACAGGAAAGCAAGACTGGAATAGCAAATAAAGCACAGTACAGTCAAAGGAAAGCAGAATGACTGAAAAAAAAAGTTACCTTTAGATGCTGATGCATACAGTAACGACACACCTTGTGCTTTATCTCCTGTGAAACATGGCTGGAAAAAGGAATGAAGCCACACTTCGGCTAAAACAAACGAACAAAAAAAGATTATAAATAGAAATGTATTTCTTTATATAAATTAAGGGCACACAATATGCAAATCTTTCCAGTTAAAGGAAACTAAAAAACCCAACCAACCAACCCAGTCAACATCCAACACTTAAAAGCTTAATATATATCACTGTATATTACTCCCACGGCCTACAAAAAAGCCTAGTAATATCTGGGAATTTCCCAGGTTTCGAAAAATCAGGAATTGGAAGAGCAAGGGGGACATTTCACCCTATGGGTCACAGTGAAAGCGGTGAGCTCTGCCTTATCCTGCTGCCGCATTCCTTGGAAATGGCTCTGGTCAGTACGTACTTAAAAAATGCAAACAAAACCCCCAGAAGGATCTTCTCCTATTCAATACCTTAATCTCTATGCAGAGGATTGGCCGGTGCTCCACAAAACGATAGGTCTGCAGCCTGGTAAGATTAGGAAGGCACACTGCATAACCACTAAGAGTGTCCATATCTTTGTCACAGCGAGACTCTGGGGAAAACAGAAAAAACCCAACACAGACAAGAAAATGAGGTGCGTGGATGTTTATTTTACTCTGTACTTCTCTTGTTCACCAGGTGGGGGGGTGGGAACAAACTCAGAAAGACAGGACACAGTTTAGCAGGCTTTAGCCAATCATGCACTTGCATAAATTCGCCCTCCCCATTATCACACCACCTGTTTTCAGTTTCCTCAAAACTGTCATAGGCATATAGAGTGTCTCAAGAGCTGCTTTTAATGGCTGGTTTCCAGCTCATCCCAAGAAAGGTATCAGTGAGAGGCCTGAAACAGCAAAGGAGTGCATTCAATTGGCCAACAACTGGTAAAGAGACTACAGTATTCAAAGATGTCATCTCATGTTTGCTTACTGAAAATGCATGAACTACCATCCCTCCGTCTAGTCAAGAGGAATCTGTGAAAACTGGCAGGAATATCATAAACTGTTCAGAAGAAAGTGTAAATCTAAACAGAACCTGCAAGTGGCTTCGCTGAACTCCTTAGTCTGTACGTAGTGTTTTTTCAAGGTTTAAAACATTTGCCCAAGGTTTGAGATCATGATGCGCTGTATTAAAAAACAAAACTGGTAAGAAGCAATCAGCTGAAGAACCATTTCTCAATGAGAACTAGTCTCTTCCTAGCCATTCCAGTGTTCACATCAAAATAATAAACAGGTGAAAAGGAACATGTAAGGACCAAAAGCTAGCTTCCCCCTCCTCACAAGCTCGCAACTTAGAACAAGAATTTCCTCTGCTACGACCACCCTTTTAAAAATAGCATTTCTTAATATAGTCCAGATTAACAATCCTGAGAAGCAGCAAAGTAGCACAATGGTTTCAGACTAAGATTAAGAGGCATTATGTAGATAAAGCCTTTAAATAACCTCCCTCCACACGCATCCTTTGGGACGGAGAAAGGTCTGCGAGATTTTAATTCAAATTTAACAAGAACATACACGCCTATATTTTCAGATATCTGTGTTACTAGGAGAGACATACGGAATACATGTGTTCAGTTATAGCTTCCACTGCTAAGAAAAATGTCCATTCTGAAAAATATATTGCAATAGGAAAAAAAAAATCATCTCGGAAACGGAAGCCTCATTAGGCATCAGCCTACAATTACATGCTGTACTGCACTAGGATGAGCAAGAAGAAACCTTCTTTCTCCAACAAAATGCTGACATTTGTTTTCTTTTTCTAAACTTAAGCTAAAGTACCTCCATGTTCAGCTGAAAGCCACTTGCCAAATCAGGTACACCCAGAAATCTGAAGTATTAGAGAAGTTCCTTCTTAAGGTAGACAGGCTTATTGTGAAAGGTAGTAGTAAATGAAATTCTTTCCTCGAGTTTTAAAAAAATTCCTGTTAAAAATGAACGACGAGATTTGCTGTGGTAAAGCAAGAAATACCACTTGGACAGCTCCTCACAACCACATTTCTTCCTCTAAAGAAATCCCCGTGAGCTGCGGACACACAAAATTTAACTTTAAGAAATAAAATGAAATTCTATCATTCACTTCTACCAGAGTATCATCAATTTTGTAACTTTTATTAGACACTATTTACTTTCCTTGTTAGTTCCACAGTGCCAGAAACTGTTTCTCAAAAAGGTGAGGACAAGTCAGCAATAGAGAGTGTCCTGTGCTCACTATGTACAAACTAATTCAATTTTTTTCTGGATCAAAGGCATCAAAGTACTGGCTACAGTTACCAAGAATTTAATACCACATTCTTCTTCAGGGAATTCTGCTAAAGCAGGAGTTTCTGGCCATTCTCAAGAACATTTGAGAACATAAGATGAACGCACCATGAGGGACATCTTCTCTTTCCCCATTTTAGAGCTTACAGCTTACTGTACTTTTAGCCATACATGAAGAACGATGCACCCAAGCGTTGCCGACTAAGAATGACGACACCAAATTCTGTAGTGCTTCACTTCACACTGAATGCGTCAGAGTTTGCCAAACTTCGAGCCTTGCAGGATGTTCCAAAAGGTTTCACAAGGTCAATGCACCCTTACCTCGCACACTTGTCCCCCTCAAGCTCCGCTGCCCAGGGGACTAGAGAAGCGTACTTGCACTTCACCGCTGGATAGGGACCCCAGAGCACCATGTAAGAGTCGGGAGAAATCAAGCACAGCCCCATATCCCAGAGATGCTCATTAAACTTTAAAGGCAGCACAGCCTGTAAGGCCGCAACCCCTTGCAATGAGACAATGCCAGGTATCAGGAAAGACAGACATGAAAAGCTGGAACGTTAAGTTGCACGCTGCTTGAGTGCTATGACTCACAGGACGCGAGATGCTTAGCCCCAAGTGAAACACTAACATTGAAAACAGGACAGTTTAGTGGGGAGTTTCTGAAACTATCTTCCTTCCAAAGCTCTGCTGCACAGTCCGGGAGAAGAAACTGATGGAATCAAAACAATTATTTCAGGATGCATCTTCCACCTCCCTCACTGACCTTTGTAAAGGACTTCACAGCAAGGTAAAAGCTTGCTCAAGAATTAACACGCACAGGCTTACAGAGGATCCCTTTCCCCAGTTTGATCAAACTAATATCAGATGCAACTTTTAATTCTAGAACACACCCATTTTTTTTCCCCACAACAAGTTTTCAACTTGTCATTGTCTAAATATTGGAAAAAGTTTCCTCATATTCTGAGGTATAATGCTTTTTTGCTTTATAATAAAGCAAAATGCTTTACAGCTTGAGGAAGGCCCCCCTTTTTAATGCTATCCCTGGCACTTACCTGGCCTCTCTGGCTGAATTTTTAAACAGAGCTGTCTTACGAAGTCTAAAGGCAGTTGAATAATTTCCTATTTAAAAAAAAAAAGAGAATATATATTTCAACACAAAAATTAATATCCAGTTTGGGGGCCTTAAAATGGAATAGTGAAGTTCAGTGGGTGTTTATACCGAACTATACAGTCAGCAGCTTCTCCCTCTGATTAACCATCTATATGAAGACCTGTACCCGAAATCACATGCGATACTCACTCCACTACGAATACCAAAAACTAATTTAAATAAATGCATGAGAAAGAGCATTTTCAGTGGAAGTTTAATGTGCGTGAAGAAACTTGCATAATTTTGTTCTTTTCACAAAAGAAGTCCCGTTTCATCCCGCCCCATGTCTCGCACCCCACCCTCCCAAGGCAGAATTGTGTAACTCAGGTTGCAGGAGAAGGTGTCACTTTTCCACTCAGGTATCTGATGTTCAGTTAACTAGATCTGGCTGCCCTAAAGAACAGAGTGAGTGGCAAGGAAAAAGGTTCTCTCTGCACAGAAACCTAGACAATTCACATGAACCAGACACCTCCCCTTGTTTTGCAGTTAGTCTAAAAATCTCTCACACACACCTCTCACCTTATGCAGGGCAAAGAAATGACCCCTCTTCTCATTAGTGGCTTGAAATGGCTCAAACCACAGAGTACAATCCAATCACCTCATCAGCACACAGCAGGATCTTTGTTCTGATCCAAATGCTTCTTGTTTGTGTATCTTGCTTGAGAATATCCGCAAACCCGATTAATTCCTTTTACTGGCATTCAGTGTTCCCCAAAACACTTCAGTGTTTACAGTGCGTAAGCCATTGATTTTAAGAATAAAACATTTACCCCATGGTGAACATAGTTCTCCCCAAAGAACTGCTTCATGACATGTTTTCCAAAGTCTACGATGTTTTGCAGATGGTGTAGTATTTCCTCTGAAGTCTGGAAGACAGAAATATGGTAATTTAACTATGAAATAATGATAAACAACACTCAAGAATACATACGCATACTAGTCAATGATTTAGCAAAGTAGCTTAATTGCTCTACAGAGTTTGGTAGGTCAGTGCATGTTGAAATTAAACGGACACATGAAACGCCTATTACATTTGTTTCCCTACTGCTGTCTGAGAGGCTGGGATAACCAGGAAAACAGTCAGAAGAGGTGATTCTTCTTCTTAAGTTTCAGGGGAAAAAGGACAGAGAAAATGAAGAAGGTGGAAGAGGGGGAGATTACTCGAGATCTACTCTGTCTTCGACCATTATTCTTAAAACAGCTCGAAGAACTGTAATAGTCAAGAGAGATGCACAGCATGCCTTCTTACCAATAGGTGAAGCGCAGGAGAGGCTGTGAGTGTTATAAAATACTTCACCTGGAGATTTGGAAGAGAATGGCCTAAAAGACTGAGCCACATGACAAACCTCTGCATGAACAGGTACAGAATTTGCCGAATCCTGCCCCAGACAATGAAAAAATCTTACTATAATGTCATCTTCCGTTCATTTTATGTTATGTGCCTATAAGGAAATACAAAAGTTCTCCTACAAGACAAAAATGCCAAGCTAGATAGAAACGAAGCTAAACGAGTACTGGAAGCAGGACAGCAACATTAGCCCAGTCTGACTTGGACAGACTTCTGCTCATTAAAGAGGTAGCAGAGAAGGTTTACAACAGTATTATCCCATTCCCAGCACTCCAGCATACTCCGGTTCTCTGCACAGCATTTTATTGTTACAATAGACAATCTCCAAGCTTTGGGGTCCTTTTGTAACACAAAGGTTTTCTGGAAAAAACACTACTTTGCCTACCAGTGTACACTATAAAGCACTAAACCATATAGATTTACTCTCAGGATTGAGTAACGGTGGAGGAAGAGGAAGTGCAACACTGATGTCCAAGTTGGAAAATCAAAGAGGAAAAACAACGTGAGCGGGGGGGGGGGGGGGGGGGGGAAGAGCAGAGTAAGAGAAAATAAAATGCTGGGAGGATAACACTCACGTAATGACAAAGTCTAGAGAAAGCAGGAAAGACCACACCCAACACAAATTAAAGATGTTTATAGGTAAAAGGAGATTGTCACTAACCAAGCAATCTTACTAACTTTGTTTTATAATACCATCATAATAGGTAATTTTTTTTTTTCCACCCAGAAGGGTTTGTTACCTAACTTACACAAGTTGTGTAGGACTAAGAAAGATTAGTTTGTTACTGTAACACAGGTCTGCTAAGACTACGTACCAGGTTTCATATTCTTCCTCTAGCAGGATTTGTTTTCCAGACTGAAGTAGCAATACACAATACCGCAATACGCAATAATGCTTTACGGAAAGAAAAGTCACTACAGTAAAATACATTACTACACACTTATTTCAGTAACTACATGCTACCATACTACATGCTGTTACTTCAGTATGCAGAGCACTAACCAAAAAACCCAATCCTTTGCAGCAAGTAGGATAAACAAAGTGCTTACACAGTATTTCGGTTGGACTCTATGATCTTAGAGGTCTTTTCCAACCTTAATGATTCTATGATCTCTGATTTCCATCATTCTATAAAGGCCAGGACAGCACTTATTCTTTAAACTGCGTGGCATATTGTATGTGGAGTTGTTTCTCAGAACGGCTCTCCCTCAATCCTTTTGAGAGAGCCAAAATAAGCTTGGAGTCTCTTCACAACAGGCAATCTTCCACTGCTTGACTCTTAGAACAAAACACACACTATGATGCCTAAATAACTTTCTCAATTGCAGTCATCTGGCCTAAAGAAGTGTATTTAAGAAAAAATAATTAATAGGCAACAAGATGTGCGAGCAGGCCACCCACGTGGGTATGCAAAAGGATATTTTACAGCAGCATTGCTCAATCTGTGCTTCCCAGGAAGGCCAGTGCCCCATCACTAGTGCTGAACACACCAAGATCCATCAGAGAGGACGGCCGGCAGCCCGAGCTCCTTCGCTCCTCTCGACCAGAGGGCTGAAGAGACCACCGCTGGGGAAATCCCTGCTCCCCACCCTTCTACTCTCACCCTGAGCAGACTGCAAACACGCTGCGTCCATCCTCCCTCATGTTTCATTTGTTCCAGGCTGGGGAAGAAGTTGCTTTGCAGAGGGGAAACCCTTCACCAAGTTAAAAAGATCAATACAACTTTAAAATTACAAATCAAGCTTATGACACCTGCTCACCTCCTTTTAAGAGCAACTGTATTTGATATACTCTAAACAAGAAACAAAACCCAACTAACAGGCTACTGGAGCATGACCTTTCAACATTAAAAAAAACACTAAGATGAAAAGCTTTTGAAGGACCCATCATTACTGACAGCTCATTTAGCAAAACACTAAAACTCATCAAATAGGTTCTATCCAATAAAAAGGCAAAAAATTCATTCATGCAGAAGACTCGTATACTGAAGTCAGCAATATGCAATTAAAATCATTCCACGACTCCTGAGACTTGACTTTCTACTCAAGAAATGCAAGCCCCAGAGTTACATTACCGATTATGAGTATTTTTCATTAAAACACTGAATTATAACAATAAGATTACAATTTGCAGTAACACCACTTTGTTTAACTACTGGATTATCTAGTCCCAAGTTCATAACCAAACAGTATAAATACAAAGCAGTGGCCAGACTTCTTTACCTTTTCCAAAGGAGTTAAGCAGAAGAGACTGAGGCGCATTTGACCACGTCTGAATTTCAGTATGCGTCTTACTAGAAAATATTTTGCTTCAGCTGCTTCTTTCAGAGTTGTTTACATCAGATGAGCTACAATGTCACGCACAGATATGTAACACTTTATATCCTAACTCATCTTGCACTAGTCAGGAATACATATTACACCTAAAAAACATTTTCTCCCTCCTCTACAGCTGTCATGGTGCTACATCCAAGTTTGTCCCAAAACTCTGATTCTCCGAGACTTGTTTACAGATCTGAAGATAAGTTATTTAGTCTTCCATTCTGCTCCAAGAAAAACTGATCCTTTAAAAAATCAACCACCAGAATAATTAACTATATTCAAATTACATAATCTTCTATTTAGAGAGCAAAGCCAAAAGGAATTGTGTATCACAAAGTCCCCACAATCACAATACAAGGCGAATACAGAATGCCGGAGCTGGCCACAAGCCAGCTCTCCTCAAAATGTAGCACTTCTACACCTAACAGGGGAGTTTGCTCTTAGAGTGGGCATTTATCAATCCGGAGTGTGAACTCCGAGACACTGTTTAAAACGCTTTCAGAGGCACGCTCCGCCACTGCCTGCATCCACAAATAGCCTTTTTGCTGTTACAATCGTAAGAAGAAAAGCGTGTCTCTGTCTGGGGCAACTCTGAATGGAAGTTTTGCTACGTTTCTAAAAAGCAAACTCATGGTGCTTCATCAGCTACAGCCCACGGGGATACCTACTGCGATCTATCTCTATGCTGGTAGGATTCTGGGCAATTTTACTAATCTGATTACGCAGGGGAAAAAACATTCAAGAACCTGACCAGTGTTCAGATACTAACAGAACACCATGCCCAAGAGATTTTTTTCTTGTGTTTCGCTATCCCTATCCAAAAAAACTATACGCATGCCAAAGCAGTCCGCAGAAGTATTATCAACTTCAACGCTGTGGTGGGTAACTGTGAAAAGTCACTTCCTGGCTTCTTCTGCGACTTCGTCATACTTTGTCAATTTTTTAAAAACAATTACTATGCAACAATCTCTTTGGACTTTAAAAAAAAAAGGGGGGGGGGGAAGCTGGAACTCAGCGTTGTTGTTTTCTTAAATAAATGGCAATAGACTGACTCTTTACTTAAACTTGTGGTCTAATTCTCCCCTGCTATACTAAAAATTGAGATAGGCACTGTTTTCCTTTCTTCCAATCCACTGGGTTCTTTCCCTGTTCTCGTAAAACCTCTAAACATTATTATCTTGGACTACTACAGAAGCAAGGATACAGGATTTTGAAATCCTGCCACTATAAGCAGATTGAAAAGTTACTTGAATCACACTTTAGTTTTACCAGACTTTTTTTCAAGTAAAACAGTAGCAGGAAGACCATCAAACAACTCGTATGTACACTTTGTTCATGGGTTTCACCTTCCTCTGCTTTCCTCTGAGGTACTTGACAAACTTCTCCTCTTTTGCCCCTTGTTAAACTGGAGACATTTCACATTCACCTTCCTGATTTAAAGCAAAATGCCCTTCCTATACGTTTACTTTACATTCATCCTTGTTTCTTTGTTCCTAAAATTAAGCACTCCCCACCCAGCTCTCAGTACAGCCATAATGCTTTTCATATTTCTTACTCATCAGAACAGTCTGCCACTGAACCTTACAAAGCCGTGGTTCAGAAGCTGCCGTAACTCAAGCCATTCCCTGCATCTCTCAGATAACACACCCTAAAGACTACTCGCGAGGTTGAGGAAATGGCAGAATTTGAACCTCCTGTCTCTTGTGCTCTTTTTTTTTTTTCTCCCTTGGAGCACTCTGTTGACACTGCACTTTTACCCTCCACCTTTGATTCTTGATCATTTTTTATCCCTGTTAAAGCAAATCTAAGGTAAATCGCTTCAGTTCCTTCTCGAGCAGAAAAACCTTCTGCCACAGTCCAAGAAACTGGTAGACTGTGTCCTGCCACGTTCTTTTTGCAACAGACAGCACACTAAAATCACTCACTGACAAAGGCTATTCTGTGAATATTTTGTACTTTTGTCCAAATTCCATGGCTTTTTAGCTACTGAATAGGTAGTCAACAGCAGACCTTTATCATGACGCCACTCCTGTGCTGTTCCTGTTCTGTCCCACCTAGCAACAGTCAGTAAAACTTTCAATTCTTCCGCAGCACCACCGCACTCTCCTATGTTGATATGCAACATTAACACTTTCTCCATTGCCACAGCTATCCTTACAGAAAGTCGTACTTTCTACACATTGCAGTCTTATAATCTGTCCTGCACAAAGGTCTTGATATCAGCAGTCACATAATCTTAGTTATGTAGGAAGACCTCAAATTTCCTCCTGTTGCCAAAACTCCTGAAACACAGGCACATTTCAAAACAATCCCCTTATTCTTACTCCTATCAGTCACAGTTCTTTCACGGGTTTCCTATTTCTCTTCAGACTGGTTATTAGCTTACCTGGGGGCTTTTATCCACAGTACGTGTTGAATCTTACCTTATTCTGGTTTGGGGGGGACTTCAAAAACCGCAGCACCACACAGCGCTAAAGAAAGATAGGAAAGAATATGGTTTCGTTAGCATTTAAGTACATCATAATTTCTGAACAGCACAATTGTCTGATTCCCTAATCTCCCTCATCTGAGAAATTGAGGGAAAAAAAAAAGGCAAAATAGGCATTTTAGATGGTTATTTCACTCAACTTGAAATCAAACACTTCAACGTCTGTTCCCAGATTTGCCATCACTTTAACAAGGCAGCCACTCTGCGCTTCCAGTCACCAAGTGGAAGAGGGGAAATACCCCCTTTAGCTTATAGCACTGGTCTGAAAATCTGGTAAAACACAGCATGAAACAAACAAACAGAAAAACACCCTATCATTTTTGCGTCAAAGGTCCTTGGGAAAAAAAAAAAAGGAAGACCCACTCAGATATCATCTGCTTACAGCATCAGCACAGCATTACAAAATATTAAGGAGACACTGATCAGTTACCAGCAGTAGCTACACAGCTTTACTTATAAACACTAAAACCTGCTACTTCTAAACTTCCAAACAGTAAACATATAACACGGGAACAAATGCAGCAGGTTTCCAGATATTTTACCTTAAAAAGAAAAAAAAAATAAAATAATTAAAAAAAATCACTAATTTTTCTCATTTTTACAATTTCTATCAAATTTTGCAACAATTCAAAAACCTTCATATTTCCAAAGTATACAAATTCTAAATCATCCTCAGCCTTTATTTTTAAGAGTTCAGATAAAAATGTTCTGTGGATGTCCTAAGTAAATTAAGCCTTTCTCCTTAAGCCTATTAAGAGAGTGTCTTCCATCACACAAGTCACCTGAAGTATCTTTCTCTCAATCTTGCTGAAATTAACCATTACACTTGGTAAATAGACTTTTATATTAAAATCAAATTTTGACGTAGTATTGAGGAACCTGCAGCCTTACTAGGTGAGGCAACACACACCCTGCCTCGGATTAGTCAGTCTAAACATCTGATCTTCAAGATTATTTACTCCCACTGAGGTACTTCAGCCTATTCAGATAAGACGTGGATATAAACAGTTGGGCACCACAGTAGGTAAACACCAACAGCTGTTTTCTGGAGTTATCTCTTAGTCACTCAGTGTCTCCATGTGGACCTTTCCTAGACACACCAGAAAGGGCTACAGTCTAACTAAAGCACTACCAAAAAAGTACTAACACTCAGATTCCCTGACAAAGATAATGCAGACAAAACGTCATAGTTACACTTCAGGTTTATGGAATCTGAGCTTCTTCCCTACCAAATGACTTGCCATTAAAAAACCTCCCATAGCATGACAGCACCAGATATATTCCATATTTCAGGGCTGAAAGCTGTCTCTGGACAGTGCTGAGTGGGAGAGAGCTGCGGTTATCTTTAATTACTAACATGTAGAGAAAGAGCAGGAGGAGAAAAGCAAAACAGATGACAATGTGTAATTCAAAATACTAGCAAAACAAGATCCGGATTCAGACATTGCTAGTGAAACCCAGAAACAGCCCCTTCAATATCTAAAAAGTCTCAAGCCAGCATACATCTCATAGTTCACCTACATCCAGAAAACACTCTCAGGTAAAAGGATACTTTGCTGAATTTTGATTCAAGTTGTCCTGCAAGATCTCAAGAGCATGAGTGTCACAACAACAACAACAACAACAACAACAACAAACTAGATAAATTAAACACTAATTATAATCACTTGGATTTGACAAGATTGCTGGGTGACACTTTTTCTCCCATTATGACCGACACATGGGTAACAGCTCAGGTCTGATGAGCCTGTACGCTCTGTGTATGCAGTATGTTATTTTTACAGTGTTTCAACTGTTTGGATCCCCCACTTTAGATATTCATAAACAAGTGGATCAGCGATGGAGTGATCTGATCATCACATCTCATCAATTCGGTAACTTGATTCTGTAGTATTTCAAGGGTGTTGTAGATGTTTATCTATTAATCAGCTCCCAGCCAACAAGCTTCCAACCACCACTCTGGAAAATCCGATTGCTCTCACAGGACTCACTACAGTATTTTTTCATTACCAAATCATTTCTGAAGAGGCATGCTAGGATAAAATGGCCAAAAAAATATGTGGCCAAAGAAGAACACACTGCTTGTCTAAAGGTGTCAAAAGGAAACAGAGCGAAGTTCAAACAAAACTTTTCAGTCACAGATACACTTCAACCAGTCGGCCTGCACTGTGCCTTCGTAAGGCTATTAGATGATCGGAGTAAAAAAAACAAAACAAAACCCAGACCACTTTTTTTCTTTTTTGGGGGGACGTTTTCAGCTAGATCCATCCCTTTGTGCAATTCAACACATGGTTACACAAATACACTGCCACAGTTAACCCATCAGATGTCAAAGATGCCAACTGCTTCAGAATTATTACCACTGAAAATATTGGTCCACGTTTTTCATGCTATTGCATTACTGAGTCACTTGACTGATTCTTTGCTTGGAAATATTGTGGGTGGTTGTTACCATGAGGTTTTTTTGTCAGTTATCTTAAATGCCTTAGATTTTTTTTCTATTTACAGATTGAACATCAAAGATGTAACATGCTTATCTGCATGCAATAGAATGGCCCAAATCCAGAAAAGAACAGATTTCTTAAGAGGTTGTCACTACTCCTTAGCACTTTGAGAATCAGATCAACTAGGTCCTAACGCTCCCTAAATTTCATTCTCTACATGCAGCTCTGTGAGCCCTTCCACTGCTTGCCACTTCCATCAATGCACTATTACCATCAAAGTGTTTAGTTAATTGGATAATAGTCCCATACAGACAAAAAGATGAAAAAAACAGGCTGCAAAATCAAGCAGAGAAAAAAAAGAAACAATTCATGGAGGTCAGCAAATGTAACATGAAACATTAAGAGGCTTCCCATCTTTTGAAGAAGCAAGACAAGCTAGAAAAACAGCAAATTCAAAGGAAGAATTCTGTCTACAATTTTTTTTTTTTAAATCCGGCAGCCCTTTCTCTGCAAGTATGTTCAGTATCCAGTTAGTGACAAAAGACTAAAAAAAAAAAAGCCATCAGAATATCAGATGTGACTGCTCTTACTCTCCAAATACAGAATTTAAGTGTGACTCACATGAGAGCACAGCAGTTTGATAACAGATAACAACTGTTCTTACTGGCATCCAGGACCATACTAGGGCTACGACAAAAACCATTTCCAATTGTTACAGAAAACTCAAAACAAACGATAGCAACTAGGATACCGAAACTGGTGTGTCTCAAAACATCCACAATCGCTTGGCTGCCGAGATGATGTAATCGGGAGCCTGTGTTCTGGAGGAGCACTATCTCAAGCCACAGCGTTTTGAGACTCCAGCCTTAAGCTTAAGGTCCCACCAAGAAAGGCAAACACCTCTTTAGCACCCTATCATGAAACAATTGTTTGGGTTAAATAATAACTGGAAGTTAGTGGCTGCCAATAAAGAGACAAAGCTGTGGGAGGGGCTGCGAAAATGTACTCAAAGTAGTCACTGGCATCACAGAAACACACAGATGAGTACACACAACTCTCGTCCCAGTGTATCTTGGGAAAAAATAGTTTGCTGGTCTTAGTCCCCATGAAGGTTATCTGCAAGAATTTTTCTTCTCCAAAGCAGTTACTACAGCTATTATTTTAATCTTACTTAGTGAAATCCAAACCCAAAGTAATCCTTGGTAGTTAGGCCAAAATATGACTGGCATCAATCCAGGTACTTTGGATTAGGCAGCAGCATTATGAAACCAGGATAAAAGCTTACATTTATTTCTTTACAGCTTGATGTTTGATATTGGCCCTATATTTTCCCAAAATGTTTGCTAAATTTCATTGTCATAAGATAAAGCTACCATGCAGGCCTCCTGAACTGAAGAGTTTTCACAAGTTAAACACAATTGGGGCAAACCTATAATCTTGATATTCCCCTTCAGAGAAAAGCCTTGTTTGGATCACTGAGGTTTTTTCAAGTTTCCATCTCTTGCTACATTATTAACAAAATCTGTATAAGAACTGGTGCCAGTGAAAGAAACAGGAGAATTTGTATAAAAGCAAGCTCAAATGCTAGTAAAATTGTTTAGAAGCACAGAAAGACGTGCACTTTCCTTCTGCTGTTACCACCTCAGCTCACATGGTTTTAAAATAAGCTTCTGTATGAAAATATGAAGAATTAGCCTGTCCAAACACACAGCCTGGGAAACATCACTTCGGCTTCTGCTTTTCCAAATAAGCAGGTTCATGTCATTTGTTATTACTCTATTATTATTCTGAACAGCATGCACTGTGTTTTTGTCTAGAGGCAAAGCGTTACTCTAACATCTAGTTCTGCAACTGCCCAGTATAACTAGAAAAGATTCTTATCTAGTTGATTACCAACTTGTGTTCACATACGCAAGATCTACTGGTAGAAACCAAGGCACTTGGGGAAAAAACTTTTTAAGTCCCAAAAGGAAATCCACTCCCCTCTTCCCATCTCCCTCATCTCCCTCACTCTGCACCGTCTCATAAACTGTGGCATCTAAAAACTCACCAGTATTTTTGTAAGCACTATACTCAATTTTACATCACAAAGTTACCTACCTGTCTACTATATGCTGTTGTCAATACATTTATTTCAAAAAGGCACACAATATACAAGCAGAACAAGAAAACCCACATTTGTTTTGAAGTTGTCCATATAAAAGTCATGAGCTTCCAATCGTAAACAACATGGGGGAAAACGCTCTCAAAGACTGGTAACAAATCTTTCCCTACAATTATTACTATACTATTTGTTGCAACCAATTACACACACACCAACAACAACTACTACCTAAGGAGATGATGATGGGAAGTCGACTACTTTCAGAGAGAATGGTGCCTGAAAAGGCTCTTGAATTTCTTTATACAGTAAAAACTGGTTGTTTAACTCATTGTCTCTTGCTGAACCTGAAGAGCTATCAAAACTTACCGAACACAGCTCTAAGTGTGCCAAACCTTCTATCACCGTTGCAGTTATTCAATGCAACCTAATCACGGTGGATTTATGACAGTGTACAGCAATGACACCTACAGAAAGTGCATTCTATCTAAATTTCAGTCAAAGGGAGGGAGAGGGGTTAAATTACACCAAACTGCTATTCAAAGCCCTACTTGAATGTGATGATATGCAAATACTAATTGCTAATACAGTTTCAACGGTACTAAAGATGAACTACAGAACTATTTTGCTGATATTAAGCTATTTCTGCAGTAGCACGTTGGAGCTGCATGCAGTATATGCCAACTAAAAAAAAAAAGTATTCTTTTATTCCAAATTTACATTCCACAACCCCTTCAATTCCAACTCTAGTTTGAGGGATTTAAACAGAAAACAGTGGTTTTCTATTCAGAAAATGCAATTTCTGGGAAGGAGGCAAATGGACAAAGAGGCGTCATCTTCATATCTCAGAAGAGACAGCTGCACAGAAGAGAGTTCCTTCTTTTGAGAATGAATAAAACTCAGTAAAAACATGCCCACTACGCTGCCCAGGCACTTCAGTCAAAGCTTACCTTTATGATACTCAAGACATTTTTAAAGATCTCCTCATCCAGGGTGCCAGCGTGCTGTGCAATGTGGAGGGATGTGGGAGATTAAAACAAACTAAGCACTGGAAAATTTTGCAGCTTTTGAATGAAGTACACATAGTAATATTGTATACAAGTGGTGTTTTGCAACCCAGTTTTGTTCTGTATGAGGTGGGTAAGATCACACAAAACAAAGTGAGGAAAGCTACATTTCCTGCCAGTATAGAGGAAGTTTAGCAATTGCTCACACAAAGTGCAAGGAAGCATTAAAAAATCGGAACAATACTCTTTTATTTAGCATAGGAGTCCCTTAAGAACAATCTTTTTATTTCTGTACATGAATAAAGACTTTCTGGCATAGCACCTGGCTTGACACCATTCAGTATCTTAAACCATTATTTGGAAGCAACCACCACCACGACACTTGTTTTCTTTAGCACAGAGCTCACAGCTTGCATCAGACTTCAGGTACTCAATTCCACTTTTTTTCCTGCTTGCTTATGATCTAGATTCCCATGATAGTTAAGTACTAACTCAGGTTTCACTTTATAGCTAAGCTTTGTATAACCTTGAAATATGCAGATGGTACCAATTCCAAGAGAATTTTACAATTGCATTAGCCACGAGTGAGAAGGAAATGTTTGCCCTTCAGCTAAGCCACCTAATCACAGTACCTGAAATGATATCAAGTGATACACCCACGGGTACTAGGTGGAAACGCCTCTATCAGAGAGAGAACAGAACGAATAAACATATTGATGCCTGGCCCTCAGCATACATTACTACAGCCTGGGTAACACGGTAGATGTCCCTGACATCCTAGCTGTTAAAAACAAGCAAGAAAAAACCTGGTCCTTAACATTTAACAGTGTATCAAATACCTCATCCATCTGTCAAACCCGTGAGTTACACCAACAAGAACGTGAAACGTACTAAGCTTCCTTCCTTTAAACTGCTCTAAACCTCCAGCTATCAGCAACATACACTTTCCACCATTAAGCTGCCCAGTCAGCTTCTGGTATGTTGGGGAAACAAGGCGTTTCAGGAAAATATTAATAGGGCGGGGAGGAAATAAGTCAAAACAGTAAGAGGGATTAGAGTGAAGTTAAGTAATAAAATGGAGAGTTAGAACACGTTAATAATGCCAAGTATCCTGAACACCTCAGCTAGAAGAAACCTAGGCAAGTCTTGGCCAACTATTCAATCAAATGCAGCGTCTCTGTTCCTTCCTGAGCAAAACCAGGAGGTCAGAACGTGGTTATTGCGTATCTCGGAAGTAATACACTGAGGCAAAGAAAACACCCGCTGAAAGGTTGGAAGGGAGGAAAGAACCGAAGGAGTGAATAAAATGGGCTATTAGACTGACCACTTGTATATAGCTTATGGGTCAGCCAAGTTACTTCCACCAAAACAACCAACTCACTACTGCTGTCAACTGAGGGAAGATACACGTGCAGCACAGAAAAGGCGAAGTGTAGTCTTAGGAACTCCACCATCACTACATTTACCAAACACTTATAACAGACAAAAAAAAATGCTTTTTAGATAACGACTTGATCTCATGAACTGCGAAAAGAAACTCATACGAGTTTGAGCTAGCACAGAACCCAAACAGAAAAAAACAAGACTGTTTTTACTCAAGGCTAACTACCTCCTGAGCTTGTCTGCAAAACTGGGATTCGTTTTGCATTTTCATTGCGTATAGCCTTCAGCATTCTCCAAAGTCACTCAACAAAAGAAAAACAGGCATAAAGTGGAGTTTGAATTTCCAAAGAAAGTCACCAGAGGACAAGTCTGCTCCAACACTCTATTATTAGCAAACTAAGAAGACACCTCTGAAAAAAGTATTCTGGGGGGAGAAGAGAGTGGTGTTGCTGCCGCTACAGGTAAAGTATCGCTGTCGTATTACATTAGAGTACTAGACCTAAAATTCTCAGTGTTTCTGTCTCCCATCTCCTTCCACACACATGCTGTGTTTTCCTATCTGCATCTACAAAACCTAAGGCACTAACATGATAAGAAAAGTTTTAATTGCTGCCTTTCTACTCTTTCTCCTCTCTACATTCAGCCCCGCTGCCCAGTGCCACCTTCCCTTTCACTTTATGGAAGGTACTACCAAACTGCACTGCATTCAGAGCATTCTTTCAGTGCAGAAACCTGGTAAAGCCAAGGAAAAAGTAAATTTAACCACACTAGTGCAATATGGAATTGAAATCCCAATATGGAATTAAAATTCTGTATAGATGGTGACTCAAGCTGTTTGCTTTTTTGGGGTCAAAAAAAGCTTTGCAGATAATCCACAGAACTAGAAGTGCTTCCAACTTTTAATTCTTCGTTTATAGTAAAAGCTTTGTAGATTGTACTCAAGTGGGGTTAGTCCAATTAGTTATGACATCTACAATCACAGTTGTACCAGTTTAGCCAAAGAACCAAATACAAACAAATACAAAACTGTCTTCCTTTTTTTCCAGTGACCATAGATGTGTATTTAAATATCAGTTAACCAAGGTTAACACAAGGACACGTAGTTTCATACAGGTGTCACAAAGGGTCCCGAATTCCAACTCAAACTGGTGATTGCCTCCTCTTCCTAAAAACTTAATTGTTGTTTACAGCAAGGCAGACATCTCTTCCTTTCTTTTCCACTGATGACACACCCTGATCGCATACTTGGCTTTTCAACTGGTTTTTATAGCTGCTTGCTTCAGTAAATTTGGGCAGAAGCTCCTCTACTCGCTTTAAATAAATAAATAAATAAATAAAAGAATAAATAAATAAATAAATAAAAGCAATTACAACTAGGAAAGAAGGAACAAAGCAATATATTGTGTTTAGCCACCAACCTGTTTTCTTGTCCTTTTTCTAAGTAGGCAAAGGGTATGCAGGTGTGGGTTTTCTGCTAGACAATGTTTAGGTATGCGTACCCCCAAAAGAACACAACGCTGGAGAAACCAGGTCAAAGAAATGCCCTACAAACTAGCAAAAAAGCAGAAGAGGTTTTAATGGCCCTTAATCCCCATTAAAGTTCATGCTGGAATCTCAGTCCAACTCGCTTACATGTAGCTTTGCTTCCTCCAGAAAATTCTACAGAATCAGATGCAAAACTCCTCCCTGTATTACATCACATAGCCTTGGTGAATCTTTCGGATACATCCAGAGCATGAAATCCATCAGACATAAGAATTAGCGTAGGTTTGGAATTCAAATAGAAGAATCTTCTCAAGGATAACAAAAATGTTTAAGCTCAAGTCTTACCAAAACTATGTCTTTCCCATTAGTCAAAATAAAATTCAATAAATACAAGTTGCATCTTACCTTTTCTGATAACTTCTTACTGTGAAAGAACCCAGACACCATAACTTGGCCATATTTTAAATCAGAGTAATACTCAGAGAAGGCCATTGTTAATAAGCTATTGTATTTATACTCGCAAGGAACAGCAACTAGTTTTTCAGTATTTTTTCCCCCACCTGAAGACTCTTTTATACAGGAATCAGCAGTCTATTCTATATTTCCTTGAAATCAAGACATTCATAGATGTTAATTCACTATTCCACAAACATTAAAAAAAAAAAAAAAAACAACCCCCACACAAAAACCAGAACGCAACTGAACAAAATCTGCTTTATAGTCAGGGATCTGGAATTTCTCAGGAACGACTTGGAAGTTTTGGGGGCAATACTTTACTTACAGTAATTTCAATAGGACAAAACAGATTCAGCCAACTCCACATAGAAAAACAATAGAAGACGAAACAGGACACGCAGGTTTTTGAAGTTGTACAAAATGACATCATCAGAAAAAGTGCCTTAAGAAGATTCTCTCAGCAAGACAGCAATTAATGATCAGCATCACTCCCTTTCTGCCAAACAAGACCAAATAGGAAAGCTGCAACTAGCTAGTAATTCTGACCATAAGCTTTTCACTCTTTCAGCAAAAAACCCTGTGTCTAAACATACAATCTTGTTAATGGTCCTCTTTCAAAGAACGACTATTACAACAAAATTTTCCACTAGGAATAAATTGTCATTATGCTTAAAAACAAACCAACCAACCAAAACTATTGAAAACTATTTCATATTGCAAAAGCACTATTAGGAACAATTATCTAGCCTGATTTGAAACAAAGCACCCCCTCATAAGTAGAATTCTTTTATTCCAAAAACGAAAACCAAATCCATCTCCCCCATATCCGAAAGCATCTTTCTGCACACACTTTGCAGCCATCACAATGCAGCTGCCAGCAGAAGCACCTACAGTTATAGCGAAACCAAAGACGCAACTAAAAGGCAAGATACCCCTCTCTCCTAGCAACCTCTGCTCTCTACAGTCCCTACAAAGCCAGAGCAAGGATCAGGAAGGATGCCTGTGAAAGCAGCACTGTGATAGCCTCCATCTTTACCCATATGTCTCGAAGGAGGAAAAAAAAAAAAAAAAAAGAAAAAAAAAAAGAAAAAAAAAGGAAAACAAAATCACAAAGAAGAGCCAGATATTACTCACTTACTACAGGCACCAACTTTGGGAATCTTCTGCAAGTTTGATTATCTGACTTGACTCCCCCACCCAGTCTCCTTAGCTCTGCTTTATTTACCTTCTCCAGCTACCCTCCCCCCCCCTTTTCTATTTCGTAAGCTTATGTATGCTCTGGAAATGGTTTACACATTTACTAATGTAAGTCCCATACCAAATCCCAAGGATAGCTGTTAGAGCTGCAAGCGCTCCAAGACAAGTTGTCGATTATTACTAACAATCAAAGCATCTGAAGATACAAACCACAACCTCTTGCAAGCACACACCAAGGTTTCTCTAGACCATCTCGTCAAATAAAAAAACAAGCTGGGAAAAACACCCTCCTGTTTTCTTGTACCACCCTCCAGTAGTCACCCTGAAACGCAAGCTTAATGTTCAAACCTGTTTTAATATGAAGCATTTGGTTACCATAATATCCCAACATGCAAAAAATAAAAATGAGTAGAAATCAACCGCAGTGACGCACAGGAGGAATGTACATACTTTATCTCATAAAGCAAAAACTGGAGATTGCAAGCATGTGTTTCAACAGTGAAAGGAAATACAAGTCATTATTTCTAGAGTTGCTTACACTACTTTCTACAAACATCTCCTGAAGCCTTTTGAAATGAAGTGTTAAGTGCCTCTGTAAAAGCAAACAACTGATTAAAACGCAGAACTACAAATGAGGATTTCCAGCTGACTTCTGAAAAACCAGGTATCTCCACCTTAGAAAGAGCCAACAGCTACAAGAAGATAACTGTTCTACAGCAGTCCCTCTGAACCCTCTCTACTGCTCAAGAGTAGAGAGAAGGAGGGAAAGCGTGGTTTAGCCCTCTTTTTAAATCAGAAGCCAAATTCAATGTGGAAGGAGCGACACTCCAATAAAAATGCAGGGAGTAAGAAGCATCCTTTCTAAACTGCCTGGCTGCCTGTGATGGTGCTTGGTTCGGGTTTTGTAGAGCTATATCTGTACTGCTGCACTTTACGCATCTCTGAGATGGCAACTAGAACAAGCAACCGGACAATTCACTGGATGGTGCGAAGGGTGGTAAATAAGTTATTTGAAGAGGATACTGTGATTCAATCAAATATTCAAAACTGCAACCTATGGACAAGGATCACATAGACACTGCCTGAATGAACTTGCAGTTTTTGTGTACTTCAGAGTGGACCGTCTCAAGTGCTGTCTTCAGGAATCAAATGGAGTTGCCAGTTGTATTTCTCACTAAAGTCATGAGGTAGGAAAGCTTTGTTCATTTTCTACTAGAAGCATTTCAGCAGGCTGCAAGATTATACAAAGGCTTTTTGACCACAATGCAGTTTCAATTTGGATTAACTTAATCACAGCTGCAATAAAAACCAACAGGAAAAGCTTTATCAACAGAGAAATTTGTACCATAATATTGTATGTCTTCCAGAATTTTAGATTCATCAGAACTGAAACTTTAAAAAGCCATGAAAGCAGAAGTTGAGTATGCACCGAGTAAGCAAGCATCCAGAGATAACAACGGTAACTGGAAACGCTCAGCAGGCATTCCATCTTTATTCATCAGATCACTTTCTAAATGCTGGAGAACTAATTAAAGTAACTCTGTAAAACTATCACTGTAAGAAGAGACATGTTGACTAGACCATGCCCTGCCTAAGCCCTCTCTTCTTAACTGCACAAATAACGAACAGAGATGCACTTGCAGTGATTTCGGCCACTCATTTCAGTGCGGCATTCCGCAGGCTGTAGGAGCGCAGGCACACAGGGAGACTTGTCACTGTTGCATTCTGCAGGATCAGTAACTGGTAAGTGGAAACAGCACATCAAGCAGTGCTTTACAACACTTTCACCAAAACAACAGAGCACGTTCCACAGAATGCCAATGTCTGACTGTCAGACAAACCTTTGTCTATATGCCACCATTCAAAGGGCACTGGACAAAACGGTTGCATGTTGCCTGCGTCTAGGGCTTATCAGCTCATCACTAGCAGAGCTATTAGTTGGGCACGTGACTTTTCTATGACCAAGTTTTTAATTTTGGTACTGTACTAACTCTGAATTAACAGTGCGTTACGTTCATGTCTTAAAGGGAAAGACACAGGGAACGGAGCAAACCAAAGAAATAAGCATAGCCTTAAACACATGAGAGCACCATGAACTGATGATGCACACCTTGTTCCTCTTACTCTTCACCCTCAATCCAGACGCACTCCACACAACCAAGAACAAGAGCGTCCATCCAGGCTGCCTGCTCACCCCAGCCCAAACACCCTGTGCTTGCTACATGAACTTGCACGGTACCCGTTATCAGTGCTTCAAAGAGCGGTCCAGAGGGCAGGAGTTGAAACAAAACTCCCTGGGTCTTACTTCATAAGGGGCGAAGAAGCTCATGCCCTCTTCTCCAGAAGGACAGGGATAATTTTTTTGTTTTGTTTTGTCATTTTGTTTTTTTAAAACTGCTCAGATCTTCCAGAACAAGCAAGGAAGAGAGGTTCAGATCTACAGAGACAGGGACAAGCTTCCTCCCCGCATTCCAAAACACCGTAACACATCAAAAGGGAGAACATGGAAACAACAAGCGCACACAGTTCCACCCTGGCCTCTCACTTACAACCCCGGCACCTTGTATCTGAGTATCCATTGATGTCTCCCTTGCCACAACCAAATCCCCGTCCCCCCCACTAGCATTTATATGCAAAAAACATGAACTGCAGAGATACAGAATGAAACAAGGACAGTTAAAATGAAATTCACTGTCTTAGTTATGCTGCTGTTCTGTTCACACAAACCTGAGAATGACTTGACATCAGATCACAAGAACGATGATTAATCATGCAAGTATGTCCTGTTCGTAAGAGACACAAAGTAACAATTAGCATCTAAACAGTATTTTATACGCTCCTATTTTACAAGAGTT
Organism: Aptenodytes patagonicus; assembly: GCF_965638725.1. Taxonomy (NCBI): domain Eukaryota; kingdom Metazoa; phylum Chordata; class Aves; order Sphenisciformes; family Spheniscidae; genus Aptenodytes; species Aptenodytes patagonicus. The sequence continues at coordinate 4,901,832 of NC_134956.1, forward strand.
CGCCATCAGCAGACACAAAGCTCTAAGATGGAAGCTTTACTGGTTCAAAGCTGTCTATAAAGGAAAAATCATATCTATTTCACTTTTACTCTTTCTTAAAGCTTTAGCATCTTGTTAAAAAGAGAACTGACACACTCAGCAACTGTTCTGAATCTCTGGCAGACTTCCTCGCTTTCCAGGTCTTTAAAGATATCACAATTACATCACTATTAATCCATTATGCATTCTGATCCCTATCATTCAGTGACTATTTTTTAAACTGTCTTTTTCAAAATTTAGACAGGAAACAAAATCATGCACTTTCTTTCTGTAGCAAAAATATCTTTTAAAAAATATTTTATATAAAGAAAGAGAAGGAAGAAACAAGAGCTACAGAAGCGCCCCTCCACAGAAATTTGGATAGCACTGTAAGATTTCCAGCATTTTCTCAAGACTTGATATTTGTTAACATTTTTTACATCTAGTTTATGCTTACAATACAGAAAACAGACATCAAAAGAATCCAGTATTTTCAGCCATTCATTTAGACGTTATAAAAAAAAAAAAATGGTTCTCAGGATTCAACTCTTACTGTAGGGTTTTTTTTCCACATAAAGCCTACATTTTATCATTTTGACTTTACTGGTTTTAGATCTATGAAGTATCAAGAACATTCTGTGGCAAATCCATACCAGAATTTAAACCGAAATACATTTTTAAGGCAAAAAATAGCCACAAGTACTTTTTAGAAGAAGAATAAACTCTTTCAAGGGACACGTATCCCAATACATTAAGTTATACACACACAAGTGGGGCAAGAATACAGTAACAGCAGTCAAACGAACACATGCTTTTTAAACTGACATAGAATCTCCTTGATTTGATTTAGCTTCATTTAATCGTTACTGCTCACCAAAATGCTGAATCTATTTTACTTCATTTAATTAGGAAAAAAATAATAATAAAAAAATCAACAAAAAACCCAGCCAAAAAAACCCCAAAGGGTAAATCGAAGCACAGGGATGAAACGACTGGCCCATTCACACAGAGGTCTACGGCCAAACCAGAAACCGAAATTATATTCCGGAGTCCCAATTCAGCACTGCAAGCAAGCGTTCAAACTCTCGTATAGAAAGAGCCAGTGACAAAAGGAAAAACATTCCTTCTCCAGATTTCTTTCTTCTGTCGCGCTTACACGTACACGGGGGTTATGATAGAAAAGGGAGTTTTTAGTACTTTTCCTCACAACTCCCGCTTCCAGACGACAGCTGTCTAGTCATCAGCTGCCTTCCCTTCCACTACTTCTGCTGCCAAACCCACACAAGCCGTACGAGAGAACCACGGAAAACGCCTGCTCATCTCCCCCAAAGGACGGGCACGGTTTCCCCGCACGCTCCCGCCGGCACGCAAACACTCCGCGGCTGGAATGGAAAACTACTTCGGGAGAGAAAGGAGGGGAGGGCGGCGGGGCCGGGCGGCCGCTCCCGCCGAAGGAGAGGCCCGAGCACCTGGAGGCACCCGCCTGGAGAGGCGCCCCGCCGGGCAGGGGCAGGGCCGCCGGGGACCCCCGCCCTCCCGACCGGTCCGCGGCCTATGGAGACCCCGGCGCGGCCCCAGCCCCTGAGGGAGCGCGGCGACGCGGGCCCAGCGGGTCGGGGGAGGGGCGCCCGCGCGCCGCCGGCCGTTACCCGCCGCAGCCCCCCCTCCCCCCCCACCTGGCAGTGGGAGACGACGAGGCTCTGGTTGCCTTCCCCGTGGTACTTCCATTCATTCTCATCCATCTTCTCCACTTCCATGCCCGGCCCGGGCCGCCGCCGCCGCGCCCCGTGGGGACGGTGCCTGCCGCCGGCCCGCCGCGCTCACGCCTCCACCATCGCGGCTGCGCGCCGCCCTCCCGCAGGAAGTCCCGCCCTCCGCCAGAGAGGCGGGGCGGGGCGCCGGCCCGGCCCGCCGCGCGCGCGCCGGGCGACCATCTTAGCGCCGGGTAGCTCCGCCCGCCGCCATCGTTGAGCGGGGCAGAAAGTAACGGCCGCAGAGGCGGGGGCGCGGGAGGCCGCTCTGCCCCCGGCCCGCGAGTTAGGCGGGCGCTAGAAACGCCCCGCAGCTCCGGTTCTCTTCGTTCACCCTCGGCCGCGCCAGGCGGCGGAGCGCCGGGAGAGACCCTTCAGGCGCCCCTTCCGCGGCGAGAGCGGCCGGCCCCGGCCCCGCGGCCTTCCCGCACCGCTCCAGCCGCTGCCAGGCGCCCTCCCCCCGGCACTCGCTCCATTTCGGAGTCGTGCACGGCGCAAGAAGGCGGAGAGCCCAGGCCAGCGCCCGGCGCGGCACCGCCGTGCGTCCGCTGCTCAGAGGTCGCTGAGCAGAAACGGGGGGGGAAAGCATCTTCCCCCAGAAGGAGAGGACTTGTGTTGGTTGCCCAGCGAACGTATTCGGATACTGCACTGTAGAAAATGAGTTTGCACCTGCAACGGAGGTTTTTCAGATGATCAAACACTCAAAAAAGTGGAGTTTTACCTTAGGGGGTTTGTTTCCTGCTAAGGCTCTTTGGAAGGTTACAGAGTGGGTTTTTTTTTTTTGATAAAAGAGTAGCAACACTCATGTTTGCTGGTGTAGTCAGCATGTCTCCGAGTAACTTTCTGTGCTTCAATACACCAGGTCTTTCAAAGAGAGATGTTAGAAGCATAAAGATGAAAATAAATATGTAACATTCTTTAAAAAAAAAAATTAAAACATTAAGCTTTTTTCCTCACCATTACCACCACAGCTCAATGTAGTTTCACAAAGTGCCTCAACACACACCCACCTACATGTAAACACACACATATATGATGTGCAGTAAATCTAAGACAAATTATCTAAATGTCCAAATTCCCTATCACAAATACAGAATTAAATTCTAGATCCCTTAATCCAGTCCATTTTATCACTACGAGTTTTGACTACAAACAGCAAAACTTAAATTACCATTTTAAAATCATCACTGAGGGCTCTCTGAAACTCCCCCCTTTCTTTCTTCCTCACGAGGCACTCCATGGCAGGAGCCAAACTGACACATCAGAAGCTAACTAACACAAGTTTTCCTCCATATAACGAACATTTGTATAATTTGGATAGTACCCAAATTTGACCCTGTATTAGTCTTCTAAAAAAGTCAAAGTGAAGAAAATGATGCCTTTTTATTTTTAAAGGAGAGAGAAGATGCACCTAGAAGGCTGAAAATAAAACCTGCATAAATCTGCAATGAGTCATTGATCCTTTTTTTAAATGTGTGGTGGTGCTGTAACTTAAATAATTTATAATCTGACTACAACTTTGAAAAAAAAAAGTGGGGGTTAAACAATTCATACTTTTCTTTTTGCCAAAATACTGACTGATAAGCACTTAACTTTCCCTTTTATTTAACATTATCCTATATGCGCCTACATTAAAAATCCCGGCTCCTTTGGCCATTTAATAAAGACAAAAATAATGACAGAGTGATGTTTAAAGTATGTTTCTGTCACCTCTTCTGTGTTTGCAAAGTTTCTTCATGTTGTGTAACAACAAATGGATATATAAAACATACAAGAATTTACCATACTTATCCTGACTTACCAGAAGTGTTATTAACGAAGTTTCACTCAGGACTATGGGTAAGATTGTGGTATTTATGATGCCTGCATTAAAAATTAACCGTACTTCAGAGAAATAGTATGTGGACACTTACTAGGCTTACATGGAGAAATACAAAAGCAAATAATATCAATATATTGTGTTGCAAATGGCAGAACTAATTTGTCTCAATTTTAAAAGGAACTCTAGTATAGCAAGCTGATTCATTTTCTATTCTCTCATACTTCTGAAAAAGGTACATCTACAGAGGAAGAAAAATGAAGTAGAGGTTCTGAGTGCAAGGGTAAACACACTGAGAACACCCGAGTTTTAACATAGTCCCTCTCTCTAGCAGGTCACCTCCCCTCTTCACCTTTTCCTCCGGCATTCCATGGTGCAGAACTACCACTTGGGCACGTTGCGGGGGTGTGCTGAAAACACATTGGTCAAACTTGGAAAACTGGGGGGACAAAAGCCTATTAACATATTATTTCTCTCCCCATTGTCAGTTTTTAAATATTACTCATTTCACGTATTATCTACAATGTGCTTGAACTGAAATATCTTAAGCTTTTGTGCCATTAATGATGTTGAAGTATTGCTTGACTGGCATTCCTCCAACATGGCTGTCTTGCGGTACGACTACAGCTTGTGTGGGCATACCTGGATCGGTTTTAATTAGCTGCCTTGAGGACTGCTAGCACAGAGCTCAGCAACCTTCAAAATCCATCTGAGGATCTCAGTAGACGACCAGGTGTTCTATGGTATTTTAGTATGTAAATAAGCTAGTTTAAAACTGCATCAGGAACGCGTAAGGTAACGGTACCTTCAGTTCTACAGCTCCCACTTAATCCCCTCACCATTTCTTCTTTGATGTAACATGAGGGAGTCACACAGGCGTGAAGCACCACAGGCCTGAAACACATTTCTGTTTCTCTAGGTCCTGTAACTGCATCGGGTGGCTATGCTTTATGTCACAATTCCTGTTTCTTGGGATTCTTCTGTGTTGTGCATACAAAAAAAAATTTAAGGTAAATAATCAATAGATTTTAAATCAGTGGGTACACTATACTTAACTGTGCAGATATTCTCAAATAAAAAGATAAAGTGGCCCAATATCACAGATCATATGACGTTAAGAATAAGCTAGTAAATACCAACACATAAGGCTACTGTCAAACAGATTTGCAACTAAAAATGAGAAAACAGCCATCCTGTCTCTTTACATGAAGAAGACAGACAACAATACATTAACTAATATAAAATTTCTTCCCACCCTATCTTCTATCATCCCATGTTTGTAGTTTTTGCTTGTTTTTAAATGACATTTAAACTATGGTACTGAGTTGACATCTTCAGTTTATTCATCCCAGCTCCGCTGGGTCATGCCTGCTATACAGACCGTTACTCTGCCAAAGCCCGCCAAAACACGATTCCCCTCCCAACTTCAGCTCTAAACCTTTGCTGCGTCCTTTTCCCAGGCATGCCTCAGCGCTATCAATGCTGGACTCTCACGTATGCCATCTTTTACAACTTGTAAGTTTATCAGGGAATGAGAATGAAATGGTAAAAACAGTTCACTTACTCACTTTGAGGAAGAAAAAAACGTATCAGGCAAGTATTTCTTGTTAATATTCTGATGGCTACAGAAAGCTCATTAAATCCAGATCTGAGGAAAAAAATAGCATTACTTGAGACTCATTATAAAATTGGGTGCCAATAATACAAAGATCATCTAAGCTTATGAGAAGGATTTTTGTGATAATAGCTACATCTTAGTTCTCCAGGTTCCTAAATTGAAAGGCTTCTATAAAAGAGAGGATATTTTGTTCTTTATGAAAAGAATAAGCATGACACAAAAGATCCTATCCTGGGACCTAGAAATGTCTGCCTGGAGAAATTAGGTTTAAAAAAAAAAAATCACAAATTCAAGGCAGTGAGTCCAAGAATACTGAATGGACATGATAATATGACAATGAAATTGTGCTACAAAATACTATTACTATTTTTTTTAAACTACTGCACCATTTTCAGTTTTCAAAAGATGCAATTGTCATGCTTAAATAAGACTGACAGTTTTATATTTTTATTATGCTCAGACCATCAAAAATGGAGTATACTTATGTAACTCACACCTCATTAAAATTTTAGAACTTTGCTTTTTTTCTTTTACCAGGATGATACCACTGCTCCATGCCATAGTTTTTTTCTTGAATCCGTGGCTTATCTATGTAATTTCATATACATACTAGAAATGCAGGAAATCTCATGCTCCAACTGTCATTTCACCATCTCAGACTGACTGAGAAACACTGACTTAACAAAGGAAAAAAAGATTAGAATAGGACTGGAGTGTGTCATTTGATGGCTTTTTTAGAAAGCATCTTCAAACCACAATAAATTATTTTAAAAACTAAGCAAATCAATGGCTTCAGGAATAGGACTGTAAGTAGCAAGAAAGGTGACTTAAGGTCAATGAAGATAAAGCCACATGTGTGTTGTTAACAGACAAGAGCTTGCACAAACTTACCCAGCCATCAATAACCACAGATGTGAATAAACAGACATTATAACTACTAAGATGTTTAATTGCTACATACAGTCTGAGGAAGGAAATGAAGTTACAGACACAGCATAAATAACTTCTCCGTACAGTATATATAACTCCAAAGAATTGCCAAGACAGACTTTTTTTTTTTTTACACATAGACAAGATAATTAAATACTGTTTTCCATGCACAGGAGTCCTGAACATTTATTGAGGAAAAAAATACAAATAATTACTGGGGGGGGGAGGGGGGCAACCCAAAAACCAAACAAACGAAACAGTGTTGTGGTGAATTTTTGGGACCAGTAAGAGAAAATATATGGAAAAGAAGATCTAAGATAGAAACTGTAGGAGGTCTTTAAAGAAGAATGCTATGGTAGAAATCCTAGTAGCTTTGACAGGGTATTACAGCAGAATGGAACAAGACCAACCCCATCTAAGCACCTCCTTAAAGTCTGTTCTTACAGCCTTTAATCCTGTGGGCAAGGAAGGAAAGATGAAGGAATAAAGAGCTTTTAGGTCTTGCCTTGTATTAAGTGACGTACCCGCGACTGGAAAACAAAATGCTCTTTACGTAAAGAGGTGAAAGCGAACTACCAGAGCAGACTCAGTAGCCTGGTCAGAAGTCACATAGAAGCAATATTTTTGCTGCTTTCAGGACAGGCTAACGCTTCCTATTGCAGATACTTTGCTGTTAATGTTATACTATTTGCTCATGATCAAACACCCTCTTGCAACATATAACTGCCCCTGGGAATACACCTTATTGTCTCGTATCACAAACACACCTTGTGTTTAGTCCTTGGACCTGTTAATGGTTAAAGGAGAGCACATCTTAAACTTCTTTTTGACATAAGCCCTATGTGACCATCTTTAAATAGGGAAAAGAACATGTGTATTAATCTGATTTTCTGCTAAACTGCCATCATTCGGCAATGCACTTCTGTGGAAAAGCCTTGAAACCTTCTCCGTTAAAACTTTTAGTTCACCAAGTACAAGGTCTCCAGAAGATAAATTACAAATTGACGTAAACTGGTCACACATTACCTTTCAGTTTATACCCAGAAACACCAAACTGTGTAACAATATCTGGGGATGGTACAGAAGGACCGAGCAGCAGTTTCTTTTGTACACTTACTGATAAATTCAGATTTATGTTCCCTGACACAGCTATCAAATACTTTAAAAGACCTAATTCCTTAAATTCATACACACCACATTTTATTGACTGTAATGCTAATAATTTTGGAGTGATCTCTGTATTCAAATGGCAGCATACAAAATGAATGCTCCCCCTCAACTCCCTTGCAGAACCCAGTTTACCAGAATCATCACAATTGAAATCAATAAACAGAACTACATTTTCAAGAGACATTTTCTCAAACTTTAAACCTTAGATTATCTGTCATCTCCAATACATAAACACAGATATAATGCACTTTCACAAGCAGAGAAGCCAACATAAATGCTATGCTATCTCAAAAGAGTGATCTTGTTCTCCTTTTCAAATCTGGCTGTATATTCCTGTGCCCCCTCTTTGCATTGCCCTTAGCACATTTACATCCATGTGGAATGTTAGAACAGATTATTCATCAAATAAATGGTCAGGTTTTCTTGGGTGGGATTTTTTTTTTTCCTTTTTTTTTTTTTTTTTAAATTCTTTACTTGACTCAGCAAACCAGTATGACTATGTAACATGTCACACAAGTCCTCCAGCCATCATTAAAGAAGGAATGGGAACACAACCAAAACCTGTGGGGTGTGCAGGATTAGCCATTTTGTTGCTAGCTCATTCTCAGGCCAGATTAAGCTGATTATGAAACTGTACTTTTAGCAGCGCTGCAGAACCTCCTAGCAGGATGAACGTGTGGGGGCCCTTTCAAGGAAAGAAGAAAACGTACAGAATGACCAGATATTTCTGGGCATGCTCTGAAAAAGCAGTAGAGAGCACATCACCAAATAAATACTTTGGGAGAGAGAACTATATCATTCATTGAGCAGTCCATGAGCTGTCACTTACAGGTTTTTTGGGTTGGTTTTTTTGGTTGTTTGTTTTTTGTTTGTTTTTTCTCTCCCCCAGAAAAAACACGTATTAGATTTCTGCCATCCCTTTACTGCTAGGTCTACCTATGTTAAAAGAGAGTTGAAACGATCTGTGTTATCAGAGTATCAGTAATAAAGCATGCCACTAAACTATGCTTTATTGATTTAAAACAGCTATTTCAAAGGTGATAATCTACAATTCTCTTGATTAAGGTGGAATGAAGTGGCTATTTAATAAGTGATTATGAGGTCTTCCTGATGGAGTATTTGCCAAAACCAAGTGTAAAACAATATCCATTGCAATAAAAATTCTTTGTGAAAGTATCTCACTTGGAACAAAAGCATAAATATGAGTGACAAGTATACATCTCACACCTTCCCAATAGATGTCGGGGGGGGGGGGGGGGGGTGGGGGGGGGGGGGTGGGGGGGGGTGGGGGTGGGGGGGGTGGTGGAAGGGGCGGAAATCCAAGTTGCTTGGAAAAGAAGAACTATTCCTAACAGTGACAGGAAAATAAATATACCAAAATATATAGAGATGTTCTAGATCTCTCAAGTCAAGCTTTTTGAGGAATTAAATTTAAGATGACTGAGCGAGGATAAATTCTAGATCAAATTCTACACTTCTTAGAACAGAATCAGGCCCAAAGAGCAGTGAAGCCCCTTCTCACACAAGGCTTGGCACCTTGGAACCTACAAATCCATGCGGCATGAATGTATAGATTAAAAAAAAATATATACCTTGATGTTCTACTTGATGGCTGGTTTTGAACCTATTTATGAATCTGTGATACTAAGTTAGAGTGTAAAAAAAAAAGACATTTACAAAATCATACCTGGAGATAGACATTTAATTACAATTAAAGATCAGTGACAAAAGATGTACTTATAGCTACTAGAAACATAGTTGTAAATTCCATTAAAGCAATCCTGCTACCCAACACAAAACAAGGACAGCAGGCAGACCAAAAGTAATTTAAATTATAATAGTTGTCCCCCAGCTAGAAATAAGTATCTGGAAAGAGGAGATAATCTGACAAAAGCAGGAAAAGTAATGGACCCAAACATTTGTTGTTTGTTTTTTTTTTAAATATGATTCGGTTCATGAGGCTCCGGGAGCAGTATGTTTTACAAAGCAAATCTATCAGAGCAAGAGAGACAGAAAGAGACTGGTAAATCTCAAAACTGCTTATTACAAGGTAGGTATATTTTTGTATAAACAAAATGGGCTGTTTTTCCCCTTTTCTCACTTTGCACTGAAAAAAGGAAGTTAAATGCTGTTCACATAATTGCTTGATCTATTTTACTTCTGGATGTGTCTGAAAAGCAGCACTGATGATAAAAACAAAAACTCTAAATTGCTCTTCTGTAAGAACCCAATTGATCAATATTAATACTGTGTGATAAAAAGTTACAGGTTTCCAGGGGTTTAGTGTTGCAAACTAGATGTAATGGGAAACAGCCTCATCTGCTGGTTTGAGGAGATACTGTCAGGTGTCTGTACAGGGTTTAATACTTGCCTTTTTTTTTTTTTTTCTCTTCTCCACTTACATCTCTCCCATACCTCATACAGTAAAATCCACAGGATTGGGTTTTGGTTTTTTTTGCTGTTGCACTATATAATATAGCAGCAGCAAAAACACTTGCACACACTCCTCAGATGATTGGAGACCCTAGATAATTGATTAAAAGGAGAAGCTCTGAATCTACTTTCTAGCTCCTGTTCATTAATATAGACAGACATGTCTAAAGAGATTGTTCAAAGACTTCCCATTATTTAGTTTTAAGTTTCTTGTGATTTTACTGAAACTTCGTAGTGTTCCTGATCAGCTATTCCATGAGACTATTTGTTTCAACTAGAAGTGTTTGATGGAGATTTTCGCTGTTATTTTTTGGTTTAGAAAGTTGATTTAAAAAACTTCTGAAAGAAGATTATTGAAAAATATGCTAGTTTATCTCACTAAAGATTAAACTTTTTTATTAAGAAGCATTAGCATCGAAACAATCATGGAGAATTTAGTGGGAAGCAGTAAGGGATAACAGGTCACCCTGTAGTTAAGTATGTATCTTTTGCTGTCTTTTTAGCCTCGATGAGATTAAACTCTAAACTTCTGCTAATGTACACATGTAATATTAATGTTGACATGAGCTAACTTCTGAGTGACTGACTTTGCAGTCTCAGCATTCTTACCTCATTCATTTAAAAAACAAGAACAACAAAACCAACCCCAGATAGCTACATATATTCTTAAAGCATCCCCTCCTCCTTATCTGCTCTTACAGATAAACCACACTCAGGGCCCTGAGTGCATCAACAGACTGTAATAGCTCTGACCAGCCTCCATCCATCTTTCTCTGTAATCCTCCTCTGCAAACTCCCCCCAGCCCCCCAGAAGTTTAGGTACAGCTCTGATACAGCACAGCTGCATGGCCTCGGATCTGGTGGGTAAGCCTGATGAGGTACAGCTGCGAGAAGCCCCATTTGGACCTCTGCTGCTTGCTGGGGAGCTGCACATCAGCTCAGGTCCTTGCCCCTGCCCCAGCTGCGCTGTAGCAGTCAGGGAGCAAGCAAGAGTGGCCACTCTGCAAGGGAAGGCTAGCCAGGAGCTGGAATGACAGCAAGGCACCCCAGCAAGGCACAGCATTAAGGGGTGCAGTCCTACAGTACCTGAGCAAGAAGAGCAGAGCAGGTTTGGTGACAGTGACCAGGGATGGCCCAGGTTGGTGATTGCCAGGCCATCTGTAGTGATGAGGCAGTCCACGGTCAAGCCAGGGACGTAAGTCACCAATGCAAGGTACGAGGCCAGGCACAAATGTACCTACTACTGAATCCATCGTGACCCTTCCCTCCTGCAAACTGTCCCTCTTCTACTTTTCTAAACAACTGGTCATTACCTTTATTGCTGTTATGTGTCTTACACATAGGTTTCCTTACTTGACAAGGCCAGGAGATCCTACGCATAAGTATTTTCCATATCCCTGTGTGGTCTGTTAGCCTCATGTTCCCTCAGGATACTGGTCTAAAGTTAATATAATTTGGTTTTGCCAAAGTTAAAGCTATAATGACTCTGTCATTATTCCATTATCTGGACTGCAGAAAGTATTTTAAAGAACATGGGTCACTCAGGTTACTTAAATTACCTTGGCTTCACAATTCCATACTTCCTTTAGACAAGACTGATCTCGTTCATTTTCAAAGAGCTTATAGGTTCCAGTTCCCATTCAAAACAGAAGGCTCTGCGTTCACTTAACACTTCTGAAAGTCAGTCCACTCTATTTCAATGTCTATGCTCAAACGGGAGACCTTAGATGCACAGGAAGAGGTTAAAAGTTGATGGAAACAAACAAAAGGAAAAACTTAAAATAGGAATGAGCATACAGATGGCAGTTATAAAGATGCACTTAAAAAGTGGAGGAAAGGAAAACAGAAGCAAATAAAACAAGAAATGTGCAGAATATCAAAGGCCATAAGCCTGAACTGTTATTTCTGCATGCAGATTGCATTTCAGAGATTAGTCCTAGAACATAATTTATGATGATGGGAAAATCATACCATGACTAACTCTTTATCAAGGGCACAACACTATAAAACACAATTGTGTAAAGAGGCTTTACAGGAAACTCTTCAGGATAGTAGATCCACATTGATTCAAAGGGAAAAATGCCATTTCAGGAATAACCTATATTACCCGCCAAAATGAGACTCACCAGAAGTTGCTCACAGCAATTATTCAAAAAAGGAACACAGCCGAGCTAGTACTTACCTGCACTCTGTATAGTTATATGAGCTATATGTGTATTAACCTTCTTGGACAACTCAGAATCCCTGAGAGGTGCAAAAATGATTTATTAGAAGATCCTTGTATAAGGGTCACTCTATGATCGTTCAAAGTAAAAGGACAAACATATGGATCTTATCCTCTAAGCTTTTAGCCTTCCCCAAAACGTATTCCTTCCAGTTCATGAACATTTCCCAAGGGCTCTTCTGAGTTTTGAGAAGAGTCTGAATTTCCTGGTCACTTTTATTCTGCATCCCTTCTATCTCCCGCCCCCCCCCCCCCCCCCCCCCCCTCATTGGCCTACAAGCATCATTTTACCACATTGGGCTCTTTCTGCAGAGGATACTTTGCAAGATCAACACCACCATGTTTCAGTTGAATGCCAAGTAATCCTGCTTATGCATTACAGAAACAAGAGATCATTGGAACACAATGACAGAGCAAAGAGCTAACTGAAAAAAAACATATATAGATTGATCTATCAGGAATTTTCTCTTACTAACAGTAGATTTTAGAAGTGATGCTTTATTTTGTAACCAAAGCTGCTGTACTTAATGAGATATATTTTCCTTTCTGCTGGAGCATTCTTGTTATATAGTATTCTAGAAGGACAGTATGGTGTAGCTTTGTTTTTTTTATCATCTGTATACATAGATAAGCTTTACAAGATATTGAGGATACTCACAAGATCTTCAAAAGATAGGCATATCCATGTACATACTAGGAATAAAATGAAATGACAGCAAACTTTCACAAGCATCATACTGTTCTTTTAGACCATGATGCATGACAAAGTTAATTATCCTTTCCTGCTGTCAAATTTTCAGGCCCACTCCTTCGTATTACTGCCAACTTAAAATACCCATTTGATTTCACAGATATTTTAACTCTAGCAGAAATGAAGAACTAGAATCTTTGGTTCTAACAAATATTTACCAAAAGTAACCATTCTTCTGCCACCCATTTCCTAAAGCAATCATTCCAAACATGATGTCTAAAGTAAAGGAAGTGTTACTGATAAGTCATTTAAATTAAAACAAATACACAGGAAACCTTTTATATGAATGGGGAGTTTATATAATATGTGAGCAAAAGAACATTGACCTACTGCTTTATTTGTTTTTATATGGAGATGTCCACAAAGGCACCAAGTGGATTGCATAATACTAAAAGTAGTCCCTCTTCCAAAAAGTATAAACAAAGATGCAAACAATAGCTCCATAAATAAAGCATGAAGGCAAAAAAAATTTCCCCCAAGACCGTTAATCGTTAAAAAGCTCAGCTTTATCTTCTTATAAGAGGCCACTACCTTTAGATTTTGTATACAAGTTTTTCAGTTCCTCCATTTTTCTGCAGCACAGTGAAATGTTTGTCAGAACACAGGATTATAGCCTGTAAATGGTAACCTTTTACATGTTCTATATAACAAACACTATCTTTTTAGGTGATAAGCATCCCATTCCTCTGAAACAGGGAAAACATTCAACAATTACTGAAAAATGTTGGTGGGACAAGGCAAGAACCATCACTGATGTGCCACACATAGGAAAGAATAATACTGGAAAACCCAGAGAACAGTTTGATTACAACCACATGAATTCAGATATGAAAACAGCACTTACAAATTTTGGGGGGATAGAGGGAAAGAGAAGAGAAACTCAATGAATTTCAAACAAAAACATAATCAAATGCCAATTAAAGACTTCAGCATGTACTTGTGGGAAAAAAGGGTAAAAATTGGAAACTAAGCATGAAACAGGAGACAACTGTATTATAAATGAAAAAGATTTACTGGGAAAAAGACTGAAGTATGTATTTTAGGGCTACTAACTCACTGGCAGTTTTAAGTAAGAATAAAACTAGCTGTAGATACAGGAATAAAGCTTAGATGCTGTTGCTGAAAATAGAACTCCAGCTTTAATTTGTTTAGTTAGGTGTCTGAAGCAGTGGAAATAAGATGCAGTTCATCACAGCAACATGTTAAATAATTAGTTTATAGGCAGCAAACCACACCAGGAGATATGTTACTAGAAGAACAATAACCCAGCACTGCTACCCCCAAAAAAATCCAATCTTCAGAAATATTGCAGTAATCACCAAAGGAAACAACTGCTGTAAAAAATGCAAATATTCTAAAACATATTAGCAGAAATTATATAAAAAAATGTATCCATCCTAAAAATGGCTTTTTAGGATCGCATTTGATATGCTGAATACGTTACAGGTAACTTTTTTCAAAAGCATAATTGTTTGGCCCCCCCCCCCTTAGGTAACAAAGCTGATGCCAGATCTCAATATTCTCAACTAGTGATCCTTGTGAAGTGATACTGGAACAGATAATTCTCTTCCCAAAAGTAACTTCCAGGTCATTTAAAATACTGTTGCTGCTAAGAACAGAGTACAAAAGGTATGTTGCAGTATAGCGTTACACTCGCCAATCTAGTACGAAAACAGAAGAGCTGTAATAAGGCTGGAAAGAAATGCCTCATAAAAGCTCTGGATTAATCTTCCCTTTTTAATCCAGTGCTGGTTACTATTCCAGTTCTTACGTTCGTTGTCAAGACATGGTATCTGCCAATAAACAAGCATTAATCTCTTCATGTCGATGCAAAGGTTTAGCAAATTTAATGAGAAAGATTATTTGAAGGACAGAGAAACCACTGAAAGGTAGGAAGGGAGGAGGAGAGGGCAACAAGAAGTTGTCTTGTATGTGCTTTTCTTCCGATTTCTAGTCACGTAAACTGAAATAGATACACAGCCTACTCTGGATCACAGCCAAAAAGAAGCCCTTTAACTTCAGCAAACTTTTGCTCCCAGACTTCTTATTTCAGTTTTCATTCCATGGAGTGTTCAATGTTCGGTGTTTTGGAACACATTTAGAAAAAGAATCAATGTTAAAGGCTTGTGGAAAAAAAGACAAATATCTGTTTATTTTAGAAAATACACAAAGCTTTCCCTGAATATACCATCAAGATAAATGGCACACATGTACAGTTGTGACACTCAACACAGACAAACAAATTATTTTCTTTTCTGGTGAAGCAACTCATAGAGAGAATAGCTAAAGTTTCAGCTACAATTAAATCTTTATTTGATACTTCAGAAACTAAAGGGAGCTCCACGAAGCTAATACACAAGACTCAGTTAAACAGTGCAAGTGCTTGAAATGTTCATCTAGGCCTGAGCCAAAAGGCTTTTAATGTTAAACATGGGAGTAATTCTACTGACTTCTATAGAAGCAACAACTTTCTCTTACTTAAGACGTGTAGCATTGAGTCACTGAAAAAAACCCTGAAGGCTGTCAGAGATATTAGCTAAACATCATTTAGTGAAAAGACTAATGATAAAATTAAGTGTTCCATAAATACTGCGGTTCATGATTCTGAATTAATTTTGTTCAGCAAAACCTCCATCCATCAAAATACCTAATTCCACATTAAATGTTCAGCACTACTACTAAATTCAAGTACATATTTAATTACTCTTGGCTGAACGTGTCAGCATACATACTTCAACCACTTGAAAAAATAGCTCACCATCCACATCAAAATACTCAACGCATTTGGGTTTCAGCATCAGCTCATCACACTGTGGGGCAAAAAGAACAAAACAACCCTCTCCCAACAGATTTGCACATCTTTTTCCTGCCCCAGAGGAAAAACCCTTTGACAAAACCCTCGTATCAACCTTTAACGTGCAGTCAAGTGAGACATGCATTTGATGACCTCTGGTATATCCAGAAAAAAAAACCCCAGCATACTTCCCGGAAGAAAGGATTTGTATGAGTAACACGTTATTTTGAACACTAAATAAAATGTTATCTCATCATACACATTAGAAGAATTCTGTTTTCATTTATACTTCTGCAACCTTAGAAATACAGTCTTCCTAACAACACACGATAATCCAAATTCACAGAGTAAGAGAAGGCAAGTCTAAAGGGTCAGCTTTTGTTGTAATCCATTCCAAGAATATATAAAAGCGTAAACCACTATAGTTATACTCTTTTCCATCACTGCTACATGTGCCTTTATGCAAATCTAACCCTCAGGTTGCACATTTGCAACAGAAACATTCACATAACACTGTTTTGATGCTAATAATGCGGTATAAATAATATGTAGGGGACTAGTGCAAAGTGTCAATTGCATATTCATATCATACATATGTACAGTTATTAAAATAAAATTGCATATAAAGATGTTGTACACTAGGAATACTCATTAGTATTTTACTCACCTATACGCAGCATGCAAAATAAAGCTTAGGTCTTGCAAATAATGTAATTTCTAAGTATTTGTGCATATTCTTAAATATTTATATAAATAAATATAAAGTATTTATATTTAAAGTAAACTTGCCTAAAGTAACAGGCAAGTTCCTTTCCTTCTCAGAGCCCCAGTGGAAGAAAGCGAGTTCCATGTTGGCACTCAGCGTAAAATGAAGTAAATTTAGTAGTTTGATGATACAATGACCTTGCTTCTGTGCAGCATTCTCTTCTGACTACCTAGAACTACTGGAACAACCGGGGCTCTAGTGCTCAGACAGTTTAAGAAGCATTTTCTGGTACAACCTACTTTTTTCCTCAGTTTTCTTGCATGTTTGTTCATTCTTCATTCATGTAGCAGACAATCCTGGGAATGGTACACAGAAGTAGTATCAGTCATCTGAGGCCAAAGTCACTAACGTCAGCTGTGTAAGATGATCAATTTAACAACAGTTTGCATGACTGGGCACTACACTGCATTGTCCCAAACATCATACTGCAGTCACGAAAACTCTATAGTAGAAATTGCTTTATGAAGTTGATTGCACTTGCTACTACTGAACTACAAATAAAGTTTCTAAGAGTTTATGCTCTAGAAAGTTCATATTCAAAGCTGCTGCATCACCGCATCTACAAAGACTGTATTTATACTTTTATATGTGCATTTTTCTTTCAAAAATGTGTTCCGTTTCAAAGATGAACTTTCATACTTGGCACATCTCCAGGATTACAAACATATTTTTCTAAGCTGGGTATTTATTTAGCACAAGAGGTTTTCTTGAAACATTATAGAACCGTTTTGCGGTATGATTTTTCTTCTTCCTACTAAAGCACAACAGAATTCTTTTATCAGGAGAGATATTTGCAACTCTTTCAGTGACTCAAGACCGATTTGCTGTTTAATTTAACGGAACAGATGTTTATCTTCTTTTACAGTTTTTGTTTCTTTGGATTTTTAAGAACCACTGGGGAGAATAACTGATACTATATAGCTGCTTCTGCTAATGAGGCTATACAAATATTACCATCAATAATCTGGGGACCAATAGTTTAAAATAACAATAAAACCAAGTTTGTCAGAAATCACAATTTAATTTGCATTCTCATTGCTTCCTGACACTTTTTAGAGTTCTATTAATCATGCTCATTGCAAATGAGGGGCAGCTGAATCTCACAGTGCAAAGTGACTCTCCCAAGCAGATGAAAGATTCTTTCATGCAATTCCCTTTCAATTAAGGTATATTGCTCCCCCCAGGAGTTACCCAAATTACAAGCTAAAATCAGTAGTCTGCTTCTCAATGAAAAGTTTACATAGCCTTATAACGGAAAGCAAAATATCAGTGGTTATTACTGGAACAAATTCAGTCCCCAGCAAGAAAACAATGAAATAGATGGGCCTATTACTCTTACAGCATAAAAATCACAAAGAGTGATTCTGGCACCACAAGAAAAAATAATTTATAACAAGTAAGTATGGTGACAGTAAAAAGTATCAACCTCACTACTCAAGAACCAGAATGCCTCTATTAACCCAACAATACAAGTCTTCCCACTGCCATGGCAATATGCATCAGCCTGGAGGAATCGCACAAAGCCAAACTGATGACTGTAGTGATGCCACACTGATACAACATAAGGCAGAAATTAAGATGAGATCAAAGTTCTGAGTCACATCCCTTACCACACCAGTGGGGGGGGAAAGGTGAAACAGAAAAAAGCCAATATACATGGATTATTGTGAAGTAAAAAAAAAAATATGAAGGAAGCTAAAAGTGTGAAAGGAAAATCCATGGTTAAAATAGCTAAGAAAAACAGCTATGCAAAGGCAATAGCCTTTTAAGATACATCAGCACATAAATGAATTCTAGTACTGAAAAGATGAAGATGGTAAAATTACTAAAGTGAGGCAAAAAGCTGCAAGTGTTCCATAAATATTGTCTATCTGTATTTGATAATGCGGATAACTTTGTACTACATGAAGATAATGAAATACTTCCAATATACTTATGACTAAACCAGATAATATCAAGATAATAATTTTTAGGATTTCATAAGGAAAAACATAACCACAAGGTCTAGAAAAATGCCCAAGAGAACTGCCTTAAGGTATCAGCAGGACTCCAATGTCTGCTTCTGAGGCATGCGGGAATAACTAGAAAATTTCTCCAGAGGAGGTGTGCCGATACAAAAAAGTTACAACTAATAATTGCAGGAGAGTTAGAACACTTTTAATCATGGATTGAATGTAAAAAGAAGGTTAATTAATAAAGTATTAATTCACTTCACAACAAGTATAATTAAAAGGAGAACAATATCATTAATGCCAGTCAACACGGTTTTACAGAAAAGCTATCCTGTTAAACAAACCTGGGGTTTGTCCTTTGAGTGAGTAATTGCAGTAACATTAGCTGCTTAGGCTTTTATAAGGCACTTCACCTAAAACACCTGGCATTTTAGAAAAAATAAAAATAACACAGTGAAGAATGCATTATGTGAATTAAAAATTAGTTAAGTGAAAGACTTCATATTTAGCAATTATGCCAGTACTAGATCTGAAGTAATTTTACATTGTTCTCAGTGAAGTGAAAATCACAGTACCGTCAGTGCTGGCGGAATGGCAAATAATGGTGGGAACAGTGTGATCCGGATCAGTTGGTTCACTGCACTCATTTCTTGAGAGCACATTCTCATGCACATATTAAAAAACGGAATGAGTGTTTGCAGAAAGCATGTATGTAAATCTCAGTTAAAAGAAAATGATGTGTGCTCAAACTTAAAAAGCTTAATCTTTTAAATCCTTTAAATAAAAAACGGACTTAATTTGATCTCAGTATAAAGTACATACAAGAGGCCATACTGAAAGGCCTATCATCTTGAGGATAAAGAAATAAGAACACCGATGTTTAGAAATTAAACTTAAAACACATACCAAATTTCATATTTGAACTTACCTAACACTAAAGCTAATAGAATCTGAAACAAATACAGACAAATACCCTTATCTCTTGAAGTTGCCAGATCTAAACTATACACCTCCATAGTCTTAGGTGCAAATAACGAGCCGGGGTACGATATATTGGAATTGCAGTACTTAAGTGGTCAGGTTATATAAACTAATGGGACCTTCTGTCTCATTTGGATTTTACAACTCACAAAGACAAACGTTATTTAATTGTCTTCGCAGCAAGGCAACATTTTGGAGAAACAGGCAAATGTGTGCCTTTCCCACCCCATAAATGTTTCTTCCTTCAACTTTACATATCCCACAGTTAACCCATCCTCATACAAACAGGCATGAGAACAAACAAATATACCCTTTCCTCCATATATTTTTACTGTTTCAAGGAGACTAGCATACACTAATTCTTCCTATAGAATCCAAACCATTCTGTTCTAAATCATGACTGATCAGATGCAGTCAGTCTTGTGTGACAAGTACATCATTTTAAATACATTAAGATTTCATCTTGTTTGTTGCAATGGCAGAATGCAAAACTTACCACCTTTTAGGGAAAATACAAAGTTAATTTTATTTACCTCCTCCAAATACAGCCTCCCTAGCTTACTACCAAGAGCTCTATTCCCTCAGAACAGCCTTTGTGCTGTTATTAGGTCTTTGACATTTTTGTAAAGCAATGGAACGTAGTTCTAGATGTCACAGATATTACAGCGTATTTACTTGCAGCTCAAGTATTTTATTTGCTTCAGTGGGTTTTCTTCAAGCTCCCCAGCTTCCTCCACCTGCTTGTCTGCAGAGTAACTTCAACTCTATGCCTGTAGCTTAAGTACATGAAATTGAACTTGAATTACACTAACAAAAATGTCCTGTTGAATGATAAATATCAAACTTGCAGAGAGCATAGGATACTTGAGACATGACAGTATATAATCTATGAGATATTCCATTGAATATGGTAGGATTCATAAATAAGAAACAACAGAATTCACCATGGCTGGGATTAATCCAGGCTCTTCTCTACTCTTACACCAAGAGACACCAGGCAAGAAAAGAACATCTGAAAAACCTGCTTCATGTCAAACCACACCCAGTAGCTGGAAATCATACCCTGTGTCCCAAGTAATCTTTAATGCCACTTAAAGTGTTTACTGCTATGTAAAATCCACTGTTAAGCTAAAAACTTCATATTACATCTTTTCAGATAGGCTGTTAATATAATGTGCAGCAAGGCCGATTATCTTTCAAATTAATTTTAATCAAAGAGGACATCTCACCCTTAGCAGATTTAAAGTTATTCTGTTCAATTACTGACAAATGGGTCAAATATGTCCCTTAGAATTATCTGCACTGAGTATTTATTTCCTTAGGACCTCTATCAGAGGGAAAAAAAAAAAGTGTTACTATCTCCCCAAGAAAGTAAAACAATGTCGTGAGAACTGATTTTCGATCTTGTATAATAAAAAGGCAGTTTGTCACAAGACCTTTAACACCCATTTGTTAAAGTAACCCAGAAACTTGAGTGAAAGACTAGAAACATACAATTTTCACAGTTTTAATTACTAAGAAAATTGCACTACACGTTTTATTCAGACTAAACAAATACTACTAGACAAGCCTGCCTCCAAGATAATAAGGCAAACAGCAACAAGTAAGCCACAGCTTTTTCTAACGCAAAGAAAAAAAAAAACCTCTTTATATGAGCTGGAGTTCTACCCTTTCCAGTTTGCCCGGACTTGCCCCTTCCTTCACTGTATGTTTTACCATGTTATTGACATAGTGCAAGATTTTTTTTTTCCCTGACATACTAACACTAGACAAAGCTCTCTTTCATCAAGTATTCAACTGTGCTCGAACACCAGGCTACCAAAAAAACAGCAATGCTAGACACTATGCAGTCTTCTATAGCTAGATTACAAACTACTGCTTCTTAGAATAGGAATCACAGTATCTATAAATTGAATCCTTTACTGAAATATCAATACTAAGACTCTCCATGTAAACCAGCAACACGAAGTTTCACCATTACATCAAATCCACTGTATTTGATACTTTTACTAAACTTGCACCCAACTGGTATTAGAGACACTAACAAAATAAGAAGGAACTCAACATAACACCAGAAATGGCAGGTTTTTACTTTCCAGAAAAGTCAAGGTAGTTACATGGTATTGATGACCAGTGTTTCACTCTAGCTTCCTAGATGGTTTTAAGTTTTAAATGCAAACTCCATTTCCCAATAAACTCAAACATTTTTTGCAATAGATCAAATGTTAGAAGAGTACTTCTGCTGCCATTCAGTTTGATACAGCACACACTGAAAAAAAAAAAAAAAACCCCACACATCTCTACACAGACTATTCAGCTCCACTCAAGACACACAGCCAGCAAGCTTTACTGAAACTAAACCTTTTGTGGTGATCTGAAATAAAGATGAATGTTCAGAGCTACACCGTTCTAATGGTGAAGCTATCTGTGAGGATTAGAAATAGCTAGAGTAACCTTTGAGAGCAATGTAAAAAGCCGGGGGGGTGGGGGTAGGGAAACAAACAAACCAACCAACCAAGTCAAAAGCAGTTTGAGCAAGTCTTTATTGTTCTACTCCAATAACTAGAAATAACAAGACAAACTAATTCCCCAATTCTTTTTGTCAAAATGTTGGGGCATGATGGAATCCAGCCCTCAAATAAATGCATGTTTGAAAAAGGAAAAGTAAGAGTTATTTTTGTGATTTGTGCCTCACAGCCAAATTTGAATGACCCTGAGAGAAGTCTGTGCAGACAAGTCACTGGAAAGATTTATGTGCAGCTTGTTAGACGTTTCCCACCCCCCTTCATGTTATTGCTCTGCAAACTAAGGAATGTTTTAACAAGTGTTAATCTTGACTAAAATCCATCAAAGAGTGCTACAATATTGCTTTTTATTACAAATAGCCAAAACTTCTTTGAAAATATAAGTGTGTAAAACAATCGACTGTACAGTGCATTTACAGAAAGTAACATGCAGTGTAAAGAACTGCTGTATACATTAGCCCTTGGCCACAAAGAACTTGGCAGTACTACTACAACTTTAATGACTACAGGGTGAAAAAAAAATTAAAAAACAAAAGTCTCAGTTACATCCGAGTTTACCATGAGATCGGGATACATACATCATTGTACAAGGAATAGCAGTTTTTAACTAGAAACTGTCATCATGTTGTAATTCTTGGAAGGGCTGGATCTGTCAATTCTCCACTCCTCCTTACAGCTGGTCCTACTCTCCAGCGGTTTGGTCGTCTTCCCACCAGGCTGAGGACTTTCGTAAAGGACACAGATAGACCCATCTTCACCTATGCGATAGGATACTTCGAAAGGGTCGACCCAAAGAGTTAATTCGCTGGGTAAGAGCTGGAAGAGCCTCTCGTGGCTCAGTCCAATCATCCCCGCTGCCTTTCCTATCAAGGGGTCCATCTTATGGTTGATCCTAATGCACCGGTACCCGGAGCCCTTGGAGGGCACCAGGGGGAACCAGTGGTGCTTGTAGTGCTCTGCGGGAGGGAACAAAGAGGAGCTTTACCGCGGCCCCTGAGCCCCACCGCCCTCTAGCCCCGCAGAGGCTGCGCTCCGCCGGACCCCCTCGCGGGGCAGAGGCGGCGGCGACCGGCCGGGCCGGCCCCCCCGCCGCGCGGTCTCCCGCCGCCCCGGCTCACCGCGCAGCGCCTCCTGCAGGCACTCCCGGAAGCACCGCAGCTGCTCCTCGCCGATACCGCCGGCAGCCCGCAGGAGGCGGGTGACGAACGCCGCCGCCGTGGAGATCTCGGTCCTCATGGCCGCCCCGGCCGGCGCGCACCTCCCCGCCACCGCCGTCCCGGCCCGCTGCCAGCGCCACCGCGGCCGCCCCGGCCCGGCCCCCGCCCCTCCGGCCAATGGCGGCGCCGCGCAACAGCCGCATCACACGGCGGCGCCCCGCCCCGGCCCCCCGCATAGGCGGGCGGGCCGAGGCCCCATTGGCGGCGGCGGGCACGGTGCGGCCGCGGCGACTGCGGGCGGCCATTGGGCCGCCGCACGGGCCGGGCCGTGTTTGTTTTGTTGGCGGAGGAGCGGGACCTGCCCGCCGAGGGGCGGGGCGGGGCGAGGCCCGCCCGCCACGGGAGGAAGCAGCGGAGGGGGCCGGGCGCGACGCTCGGACCGCTACGCGTAACGATCAGTAGCACCGTTTCGACCGGCAAGACACGACCGCAGCACCACGCTTCGGCTTCACTCAGCCGCGCCGCGAGTCTGCACCGGGCCCGTGGCCGACCCTGCCTCGTGTCCCACCTTACACGTGCGTGTGCTCAGTCACTGTGCACCCGCCGAACACCGACCGCTCCCCGACAACATACGGCATCAGCGCTCGTCCTTCTTCGCCTCATTTCTCAAGTTCCCTCCTCATTAGTTCTTGCTTACAACACAACAGAAAGAATAGGTTAAGTACACGTTCCCTGTTCAGCATTTACAGGTTTGACCACATTAGACTCCTCTGAGTTCCTCCACTCACCCGTTTGGAGCACCAGATTCCTACCCCCGGCTGGCAGCGGTTTCTCTCATTTCATTACAGTCCTGGCCGCCATTAAGGCATCCACTCCACCACAAACAGCATTCCAGGCAGACATGAGTTACCTTCCCTTCCACCCTTTCCACTCCCATTTCTCAAGACCCAACAAGAGCAAAATCTCCTTTGTTAAAAGGGAGCTAACCGCTCTTTTGCTCTTCCCCGAGGCCTGCCATATGCCAGAGAGCACCAGAGGACCTCTTCTTCAGAGGGATCTCACCTTTGAGGAAACTGGTGTCTTGTTTCCCCACCTGCACACCTCAATCCTTCTCACCTTCCTTGCCTCCCAGCTTTAAGAGCCCAACACCACCTCTAGTTCACCAGCTGCAAAAACCATACCCAGGGAGTGAAGGGGAGGAAAAAAAAGCACCTTGTTTGCAGACCTTTAGAAGTTAGATCCAGTTTTACCTCTATTTAGAGATTACCAGATAATATTCATTCATCAGCAGAAGTGTGAAGAAAAAAATCTCAGTCTGGCTAGTGTTTTAGCTGTTACTAGGAACCAGTTTAAACACAGGTTTAGGATTTACAGAAACTTTCCCCAAACCTCCGTCCCTTTAATGTAAGTGTCAAAAATCATCCAAGTGAAAGCAAAGTGTGGCCTGCACTCCGCTGCCAAAGGGATTGAGAAAAACGCATTAGCGATATCAGTTGTGGCATACCACTTGGCTGCCTTTGACTCCAATTCGTATTGAAGTTCTAGCATGTCTGGCACAGCAGCACTCAGCGGTGGCGTGACTTCATTTAGGCCACGATACTCTACTGTCAGTCTCCACTCTCCATTAGACTCGCTCACCCTTTAACAGTCCCATATGGCCAGTGCGGGAGTCTTGCTGATCACCCCTTGGCTCTCCGGTCCACAAATCACCTTATGGATGGGAATCAAGGAGTCTCGGTTGGTGCGATATTGCCTCCAGTGCACCGTGGCGGTAGCGATTGGCACCTGTTGGTCTTCGACCTTCAGCAGCCCCACAACAGAGGGGTCCTCCGAGCGACCAGCTGTTTAATTTCAGTCCCAAGTAGAACATTCAATTGAAATAAGAAGGTAAGAAGTCTGGCTATAAAAATAAAAAGATGCCACAGTTGTCAGGCAATGTTAAGAGTCACACTTTGATTTCTTGTGTTCTCCTCGGCATGTTTCACATTTAAGGCTGAAGGTAAGCAAACCACAGAAAGACAAAAAGAAATCCATAGATGTGCAACTATTTGACTTTCATCTCCCTGCCAGAAAATGCTGCCACAGGCAGTAGTATTTAAAACAAACTGGGAAGGGTTCATCAAGAAAGTAGTTATTTGCCAATTATTAAGCTAACCAGTTATATAAATAGGCTGTTTTAGAGAGTACTGGGGTTCCAATAACACAGCACTGGAGATGGTAATTAAACAACAATTTGGGAACACTGTACCAGCACAATTTAGCACTAGCCATTGAAATATGTTATTTTTCATTACAAACAAATTTTAAGTATTCATGCACAGAGGAGAAAACCCACAAGCTTCCAGGGGTTTGGTTTCTTTTTTTCCATTTGCTGGAAGATTTCTATGGCTTTGAGAGTCGAGAAGCCTCATCACACAGACAGCAGAAGCACAGGAGTTACCACTACTGTTGAGCATTGTTAGGATTAATAGCCTTGCTTAGCACTAGAAGCTAAAGTAGCTGAAGCCTTAGGCCGCAAGAGCTGACCGATAGTAAAATTTTTGATTAAAACTGATGTTGCAAATACAAAACTAGCTGAAACTAGCAGATGCAAGCAGAATGAAGAAAAGGACCAAGGGAACAATTCCAAGGGAATGAGGTAACTTCAGAAGAAGGCCAGCCCAGTGACCAAGAAAACCAGTAAGAAATAAAGAGACCACTGACCAGAATTAAGTGACTGGACTTGGGGATTGGGTAATGGGTGTGTCATGGTTTAACCCCAGTCGGCAACCAAGCACCACACAGCTGCTCGATCACCCTCCCCTCCCCTCCGTGGGATGGGGAGAGAATCAGAAGAGCAAAAGTAAGGAAACTCATAGGTTGAGATACGAACAGTTTAATACTCAAAATAAAACAGTAATAATAATAAATTGTAATGAAAACAACAAGAGAGAGAAAGAAAGGAACAAAACCCAGGAAAAAATAAGTGATGCAACTGTCCACCACCTGCTGACCGACACCCAGTCGGTCCCAGAGCAGCGATCACCACCCCCCAGCCAACTCCCCCCAATTTATATACTGAGCATGACGTCCCATGGTATGGAATAGCCCTTTGGCCAGTTGGGGTCAGCTGTCCTGGCTGTGCCCCCTCCCGGCTTCTCACTGGCAGGGCAGGAGAAGCTGAAGAGTCCTTGACTTAGTATAAACACTGCTTAGCAACAACTAAACCATCAGTGTGTTATCAACATGATTCTCATGCTAAATCCAAAACACAGCACTGTACCAGCTACTAGGAAGAAAATTAACTCTATCCCAGCCGAAACCAGGACAGGGTGGTACGTTCTGGGAAATCTGTCTGTAAGGGTATAATTGGGGTGCACGATCTGCAGTAGCAATCCCTCTTCAGAGGCACCCAGCTCAAGCTGCTCTGCACACCAGCTAAATAAACCGTTTACTTACTCAGCGGACTGGCAACTCATCTTCTTTGAGCAGGAACATAGGGCCAAGCCCTGCTGAGGTGGCATCCGCGTAATTCCTAACACGGACTAGGTGGTTGCTGCATAGTTCCTGCAACAGCTACTGTACATGTAACCTTTTTTCACAAAGAATTCTTTAGCTCATCAACTCAGACTTACTTTGTTGTTCTGTTCATCTGCAAGTCACTTCTCTTTAGCAGGACACCTGGAATAGAGGAAGACAGAGTCAGTATCTTGGTTTATCCTGTTAAAAAGAAAGTGCGTGCAAATATTCTATCATTGATTTTTCCTCACTCTCAGCTAGAGGAAAAGGAGAAAGTAGAACTGAAGCTATATCACTTATACAGTATATTGTTATTTAAAAGTAATAATAATAAAAAATAGTAATAATAGTGATAGCACAAGCCTATTTATTTATCAAAAAAAAAAAACCAAACAGCATTAAGACCAAGTCAAGTCTAAGTCAAGTTCCTTTTAGATTACTTAAATTAAGCTCTCAATACATGTCTCTACAAACACAGATAGCTGAAACAGAGCACTAGAACCTGTAAGAGGAGGCTTTGCTTTGGTTTTACTCTATCTTGTAGAAGCATCTCTCTCTAAACATAATCAAACCATTCTTAAAAGCAAGAACTACCTTTTCTTTATTGCTAGACTACAAAGACAAGCATTCCCACTACAGGGAGAAAAAGAATATTTCCAAACACAAATAATGGTACCTTCAACAATTTAAGTATCAAATCCCTCCATAATTTCCCCAGTTTAGTACACTAATTAATAAAACACAACTTCTTAGAGAACCAGAAAGAAAACCTTAAGCCAGTACCTCAGAACTAAACTGATACAAGCATTATCTCCCTCTGAGACTGCCCTTTTTTGTGCACCTATGCTGACTAGATGCACCTGCCCTGCCTGCTTAAGTTCAGAGGGATCACCTGCTGTCACTTTAGCAGAGAGGCTGGGATGAGATAGCACAGCTGAGAACACTGACCCCAAGGGCTTTCTTTTGGCCTTACTGGCTGATCACAGGCTACTGCTGCTTATGCCAGAGCAGTGCATAGATAAAACAAATTACAGCCTAACGATAATTTGTTTGCTGTGCATAGAGAGAAATAGAGAAATGAACAAGAGAAATCAGAATTCTCTGACAGAATCGGAAATATGTCATACTAACAGCATACTGTTTTTCACTTAAAGACCACCAAGGGATTTGTAAACTGATTTATAGCACTGAAAATTGTTACTAACCCTGTTTTAAAAATGTGCTGCAAGACTATTGTCTAGTCTACACTTAAAAAGTTTATCAACATAGTTGTGACCTCACACCCACCTAAGTTATACAGAGCTTACATGAGCTGGAACGTATATTTTTTCAATCCACTTTATACAACTTTTAAAAACAGACTAAGATATGATTACAAAAGCAAGTTAATGCCAGTAAATTAATAGCAGGCTTTTAGTACAGAATTTTTGCAAATACTGCACTTCCCTGCACTATTATCTTTTACTGGTCCCACTTAATTGGGAAAAAAACCCCATGAAAATAACCTATTTAAGATCCCATTTTCTTTGCTAAAGCAAATAAACATTTAACCAGTAAACAACATGGTTGCCAATGATTTAGCAGAGCAAGTAAAAAATTACTCTGATGACTACCTTTGCGGCAATACTAATGAGGGCAAATATTACAGGACAAAGTGTCTTTTTTGTAATGGGCTGTTCTATAGACTCAAGTATTGGATTCGGACTGCAATTAAAAAAAAAAAAGGACAAATTCTGAGGACATAACACCCCTTTGAGTCTGCAACAGAAAATTGGAGTAAGTGCTTTCTGGTCTTCACAAGCATGATGAGTTTGTTGAGTAAAAATAATTTCCTTTCCTTACAGTCTTGTGTCTCATGTTCCCAAGGGGTACAAGCAAAACCACCATTGCGTATCTGTAGTCTCATGTTCCTCTGCCACTACCACAGGATGTCCTCACAAACAAAGGATCAAGAATACAAATGGCCTACCAGGACACCAGCTAGGATCCATATTTGTCTAAATATCTGTAAGGTTTCTCTGCGAGCCTGTGCCAGAGAGGTAAGAGCATTGTCTATAAGTCTCCAAGAGAGGTGAAGGCAGCAGGGGTGGCCCCGCCTGATGGCTGGCAGTGCCACGACCCTGCACTGGCATGCGCCAGCAGGATGTGCCACTGCCACCCTCCCAGCACGTGGCCTGGCGCCATCTTGCCACGGAAAAGCTCAAGGGCACCGGCACAGCCATGCCACGGGCCAGGCCAGCACCCATCTTGGCTCCCAGCAGCCCACCAACCCTGCCCTGCAGGGTCTGTACACCATGACATCACCAGGTGCTGCTCATGACATCACTGACCTGGCGCGGCGGCCCTGCCGCAACCTGCATCTGTGATGCTACATGAGGCCCAGCCGCCTCGTGTGACCGCACCCGCCCAGGTGCCACGCCACCACACGGTAGCGTAGCGCCTGGCATTGCATCAGTAGGCCAACCCCTCACCACGACGCGCTGTGACGTCACCTGCTAACGGCCTGACGTCAGCAGCCTTTCCCTCACACTGCTGACAGGACGAGCCTTCCCGTCGCCCTCAGCCGCCCCGCTCGCGCCTGCCCGCGCGCCGCCCGGCCAATCAGCGAGGCGCTTGCAGCGTGGGTCGCCGCGGCCAACCGCAGGGACGCTTACAGCCAGTTGCTGCGCAACGGCGCTGGGTTTGACCCTCGGGGGCCGCCGTAGGTCCAGCGGCTGTCCCATTGGTCTGAGGGAAGGCCTGCCCGCCGGTGATTGGTGGGTGGCGCGGCGCGCGCGAGGTAGCGCGCGGGGGGGGCGTGGCCGGGCCGGCGGCGCGTGGGCCCGGTCGGGGTCCGCCCGCGGGGCCGTCAGCGGGTCCGGTGCGTCCCCCGAGCCCGCCGGGGAGGCCACCAGCGCCCCCCGCCATGGCGGCGCAGCCCCCGCTCGGGCCGCGGAAGCGGAGCGGCCCGGCGCTGTGCGGGGCGGGCTGGGCCGGGGCCGCCCCTCCGGCCGCGGCGGTCGGCGGCGGGGCCCTGGAGAACGGCTTCCCGCCCCACAAGCGCCCCAAGAGCTCGGGGGCGGCTGGGCCCGAGGAGGGGCCGGGAGACCCCTTCGGGGACAACGACGACTTCACGGCGGACGACCTGGAGGAGATCGACACGCTGGCTTCGCAGGCCCTGTCGCAGGAGGCTGCCGGCGGCGCCGCGCCCCGGGCGGGCCTCCCGAAACACGCCTGGGGCGCCTTCGCGCCGAGCGGCGCCGAGCGGCAGGCGGCGGCGGGGCTGCCCCGGGGCAGCGCCCCCTCTGCGGGGGGGAAGCCGAAAGGTCGGTGTGCCTGCGCGGCGCCGGGGGCGCGCCGGGGAGGGGAGCGCGGTTCGGCCCTACCGGGGTCTGGCGGAGTAACGCCGGTCGTCCGCCTCCGCGGGGGAAGGCGTGCGCGCGTTTGCCTGGGCAGTCCGGTCTCGGGTCAAAGGCGATGCGGTTGATGCTGTCACCCGGGTTCCTGAAGCCGCCCTGCGCTACCAAACTGCTTGGGAAAACGTTTGCTGTCCCCTTAGGAATTGCTGCTGGTTACCCCATCCGGCCATCGGAACGTCATGGCGGTACGCCGAGTGTTTGCCGAGCTCGTTAAGATTCGAGAAATAACGTCCAGGCAGTCACGTAGCATTAAGCTAACAGTGCTGGGGACCTGTTCTCTGGTGATGTCTGTGGTAACGCTCACCTGTGACGTTGATACTGCATCTTAAACGTGATAAATAAAACAAACGAGTTTCGTAAACTTTTAACATGCTTAAAGTATCGTTTCCAGTATCGTACATGTTGGCTACCAGCCTTTTCACGAGTAAATGCATAATATGTCTCATATTAACAGTTGATTTTCAGGTTTACTTTGAAAACGCATACAGGATACAGGGTTTTGTTCGTAATTAAGTACAGGGGGCTTAAATCCTGTAAGTATGTTTTAGCAATGCTAACATTTGTAATTTCTCCGGGTAAAAAAAGTTTTCAGTTAACCCTTATCTGTGCAGGGTGCGTTAACTAAAATTATCTTGCAGGAAGTGCTTGTGTTTACTGTGGGTCACCTTAACCGTTTTAAGATACTAGAAATGTTTGGGGGGAGGGTTTTCTTCTCTGTTTTAAGGACTGATGCACAAGCTCTAAAAAAGTTACCGTGGCGATTAGAGGCGTGCAATTTACCTGTTTGTAGCAACAGTATAAACATTAGGATATTCAGACATATGTGATGGCAAATAACAAAATCTTGATGTTGAGTCATCAGTGATGTACATGCATCGTCCGTGCTTCAGAACAGATCGTGGCTTTTTTCTGCAACAGGAAGCAGTACGGAAGATAGTCTGATGAGAGATGCATTCCAGTTCGAAGTACTGCAAACACAGCACGAAGAAATTAAACAGAAGGTTAGCAATATCTTCCCCTCCCCTCTAAATATCACATTTTTTGATAGGGCTAACTGAAAGGTGGGATAAGTTCGGTTCCAAGTATTTCATTCTAATCAAGTTGATTAGTAATCTTTGAAATCCATGGATCTATTAAAAGCGTCATACTAGAAACAGCTCTAGTAATATTAAGAGTGAGAGCAATGTTTTATTTCTTGGTCATTTCAGATTAGCAAATGCTAATTTGTCAGTTTTACTAGTTTCCTATCAAATCGATTCTCCTCTGTCCTGTCAGCTAGTCAGCAAGGGTTGTTTTGTGCAACTTAAAGATTTGAGAAAGTAAAGGGACTTTTAGGTTTTGTTACGTTACTTTACCTTCTGATGATCCTTATGGAACGATACTACGGGGAAAAAAATAGATGTGGAAAAGTAAGAAAGGTACAAATGCCCGTACCAAGTCCATTTTTTTTTTTTTTTTTGGCAGACAGCTTAGGAAGAATATAAGACCTGAGCAAGTTTATGATGATATTTTACCAGAATAGTCTTTTAGCCTCTGGTAAAATTTCACGTAGGTACTTCCTGATCCAGAAATATTATACGTGTATTTAATAGTCTATAGTGTATTTTTTTAAACGCTTGTGTATTTGGGTTTGGATACCTTTTAGCGTGAAAGAGGTCCGCAGCTTAACAACACATTGTGTCAGGAAATTTCTTCTTTGATTTTATTTTGAACTTTGCACCTAGTGATTTTCAGTGGATGGGTCTTGGCTGTTATGAGAAGCAGTAAACAAGGAATAACTTGTGCATAGCACTCACACCTCAATAGACCTTTGTTTCCTCACAGTTGTGCTTTCTCCCAGATGGGATTGTCCTACTCCATTTACCTTTCTCTCGTCACCCTTACCTCTGTTCTCTGAATCTTTCCCAGCTCTATTATATCCTTCTTTATTGGGGAAGCTCCTGCCTGTACACCACGTTCAACATGGGGGTAAACCATAATTTTACATAGTGGTATAGAGGTGTCTGTCTGCTTTTTTTCTCCGTGTTTTTCCGAGTAACTCATTTATTATCTCTCCAAAGTCTTGTCTCTGAGTGGTGATGGCTGTTCAGAAAGTATTAGAGGCTATATGTGTCGTGAAGATACTGTCTGGGGGTGGTAGCTTGTCTTAGGACAGTGTGCTTGTTGGCTGCCGTGCTAGATGAAATACTATAATTAAATTATCATTGTTATCATCCAAACAATGAATAAATTATTGATGTGCATGACTAGAATACTTTTCAAAAAAAGAACATAATCACAGAGAAAGGGAAAGAGAAGAATGGTCTCTGACAGATACCGGGACGGTATATGAAGACGTGCCTTTGCTGTCATTTTATAATTCTGTTAGAGAAAACAGTAGCTGAGCCTGATTTAATCAGGAAAAGATGAGAAGCAACATTGCAGAATTTCTGAACTGGGTTACAGGAACATTTTTCTCCCTAGAAAATATAAATATACCTCATTTTCAACCACATAATGATATAAATACATACTTTGGTTATTTACATCCTTTAATGGAATTCATCTGTTTGCAGCTGAAAGAAATGCAGGATGAAATTCTTACTAAAAATGGAGAAATTAAAATTTTGCGTGACTCAATGCAGCAGATGGAGTATGCTATGGAGGAACAGAAAAGATCATACATGCTATTGGAACAGCAAAAATCTCAGACCTTAAGTGAAAAAGAGAAGGAGTTCTCCAAAAAGGTTTGTAAACGTGTCAATTACCTGCACATCACATGCAGAAACCAATTTTATGACTTAATGATGTCACAGACCATCTAGTCAAAGGAAGAACATTTGTGTGAAATTTCCAAACGATGTATGCTTTTATTTTCTTACCTAGAAGAAAGCATTTGTAAGAACTTGCTGAGCGTTTTCTTCTGCCAAAATAAAAGAGTAAAATTCAAGTGGTAGAGGTTTTCATTTACTTGTTGCTTTTTTTTTTTACGCAATCCTGAGAACATTAAAATTGGAATGTATTTTAAAATGGAAAAAAGCGACAGAATGTGCTTTATGACTCTGATCAGACTGCTGTTCCTGTTGCAGTCATCTTTCTGAAAGCCCTGAAGAGGACAGTGTCTGCTTTTGTCCTGTTTACTCTGCTGTTATTGGCTTCACTGTAGTCATGCTCTGCGTGGCACTTGGTCTGTCTGAACAAGTCATATGCTTCTTGCCTGAAATTTTGACACTTGGGTCTAAGTAGTATTAATTGGACTAGCATACATAAAAATGGAGATCTTATGCAGAGTTCACAGTAAGTAGATGGTAATCTTGAAATCTTATGGTAATCCTAGTTGCTCTGCAGTTATAACACCTCTAAATTATTCGGTAACAGTAAAACTGTCTTTTTAATTCCTCTTTCAGTTACTGTCATTACAGTCAGAGTTGCAGTTCAAAGATGCAGAAATGAATGAATTAAGAACGCGACTTCAGAACTGTGAAAGAAATAAACATGTTACTCAAATGGTTTTAACGCCAAGGTAGGAGTTTCAGAAAATGAATTTGTTTTCCTTTTTACAACACGTGTGTTTAAACTATTAAAGAGGTTTTCTTTCTTCATGTAACTCTTAGCTCTGTTGTCTTTAAAAAATACAACCAAAAAAGGCAGTTGACCTCTATGGAATTTGCTCAAAAAGAGCCTTCCTTGTATCTGTGACAGAAATGCAGAGTTTATAGTGAAGTACCTTTAAAACATCAGTTTAAATAGATCCTTGTTTATTGTTTAATAAAATAATTACAGAAGAAATACTGATTCATCGAAGTGTTTGATTTTTATTTTAGCCCTAAAAAGAATTTTGCAATACAAGTGAAATCAGAAGGATGTTCTCCACAGCCTGGAAAAAGATCTTTTCCTACAAAGGAATCCTTTGGTGCTGAAATGTCCACTAGACCATCGTGTTCTTCAGGAAATTTGATTGCCCCGACTACTTCAATCAAAGAAGGTAAACCCATATACAACTTGCAACATTTTTAGCTGCGTATGAACCTTCTATGCATATGAATTAAGCATATGCATAGATAAGGATTTTTGTACTATGTGACTGAACAGTTTCAGTAAATTCACTGTAGAGAAAAACAAGTATTTGTTTTATTTTGGTTTTGCTTAGATTTCTTTCCATTTTGTACCAATTGGCGTTAAATAGCTGTTAAATAGTTGAAATCTGCATCAAGATCATTTTAATTCCTACCTTGGTAATGCCTATATACCAGATGCCAAGATGTCAACAATGAAGCGGCTATTGGCCGTAATGAAAAACTTACGTTTATTATGTGATGAACTAAAATATCCAAATTGTTAATCTGCCTTTCTCATTGAATAAAGAAGAACAGGAAATAATTTGCCTATTTCTTGAATTAGTCCGCTAGTCAGCTAATGCATTTCTTGTATTCTTGTGGTTTTGGCTTTAAAGCTGACCTTTTTGGGGATTTTGTTTTAAAGGGTACATATTTAGCCATATTGAAAGAAGCAACTGAAACAGTATACTCATTTCCTCTTTTATGTGTAGGGCAGTAATTCTCACAAAATTGTATCTTGAATCTCACTGAGTAAAGCTTAGGAAATTAATATATGCATGTATTTGAAGATTGCTGTAATACGAAACAAAAATGGTGGTTTTTTTATAGCAGCTGACTGCCATGTTTCCAATAGGAAATAATAAATGGAAGAAACTTGGGTATCATCAACTAATCCTTACAGTAAGAGTCATGAAAAATCTGAGATGTTACTGTCAGTTCCAGTATTCAATCTGAAACTGTATGGGCAGTATGAACTCCATCAAAAAGAAAAATACAGTAGCCTTAAAGCATTAGTATTGCTATTTTTTCAGCCTCCTGACTGTTTGTTATGGTAACAACACTCAATATGCCTCTTTGTTTGAAAAACACACTTGATTATTTGTCTTCTGAACCCTGCAAGGCTTTGGCTTCAGTTTGGCTAGTAATTGTGACATATATAGATGATTGAAAGATTATGAAATGCTCTTCTTTTTTTTTTTTTTTTTTTTAGAATTTTATGTTGATTTTTAACTAACGTAGTCATGTAAATCTCTGCTAGTAGTGCGAATTCAACTTAAGGTATTGTTTTTTTCTAAAAGAAAAGTTGAGAGCAATAGCACTGAACAATCTGTGGAACATCTGACAGTAAAGGTGAAATTTTACTCACTTTTCTAATTTATTTTGGGGAGCAATTCTACTTGCATCACAGCTCTTAACTATTGTTTGATGTATCTGAGTTACACAAGACAAATGCTTTTTACTGGTCTACTCTGTTTACTTATTATATAACAGCTATGGCTAACTGAATGTGTGTAAAGGATAGGTACAGATGTATAAGCAATGTAGCTCTGATGTTAGGCTCATAATTACTGTTTGTTTTAGACAGTAAGATAACCCATCCTGAAGTTTTACCTGTGAAGCATGAAGCAATGGGAAAAAACGGTTCCTACAACTCTGTACCTAAACGAAACGCACAAGGTAACTTACTTCTGTTAATACAGAAATAGCGAGCGTTTCTGAGGAACAGCTCAGATGCCTTTACTAAGCAGTGTCATGCTGAGGAGCCTGCTACGTACAATGCCACTGCACAGAATAGTGGTGTTCTGCTAGTCGCTTTTTGCTTTGAATGTTGTGATTTTGCAGTAAAACATTTCAGATTATATTATTATCTTGTATCCTAACAACATTCTTATGTTGTTATTCTATTTAAGAAAAAAGTTTGCCTGGGTTTTGCTTTATGGAAGGATATGGGTGAAGAGGCATCTTATTACAAGGCTGGCTTTTTCAGTATTAATATATTATGCTTTTTATTGTAAACTGATATAAAACCAGGAAAAACGTGCTTTTTTTTTTTTTAAATGAAGGTAAAAACAATAAAGCAACATTTACAACAGTCAACACCAGGAAGTCTTCAGGGTACTATTTTATTTCCAATTCAGAATAGAATTGCATCATATAATTTTAATGTCTGGACTGGAACAAGTCATCAGGGTGGTTGGGATATACGATCATTTGGCTCGAGCTATTTTGCTAATATGGGATTGTAATTAAAATATCTCTAAATACAATTTGGTTAATATTTAAATCGTATCTTAATTTTTCTGAAAATCATTCTCTTGTAGAGAAAGAAGATTTGTAATGAACAAATTATTTTGAGGTTGAGAGCACTATATATAAGGCTAATCTTTTCAAATATTAATTTTTTGTTGTGGTTGATGTTGCAGTTGATGGTAAAGCTACTCCAAAGACAATTATGTATCCTTTCAGGTTCTATCTTACTAAATGCACTGATGAAGCAGCCCATTGTCCCTGGGTCATTACTAGGACTCTGCCATCTTCTTAGCAGTAACTCTGAGCCTCTACCTGGAGCTGTATTGCAGCCTAACGGTTTGGATACGTAAGTTTTATTTTTTTGTTAAACTGTATCTGACTGTTCTTAGTATAGTGGCATTCTCTGTAATAAGAAATGCTTATCCATGTAGGACAGCTCATTCCTTGTGTTAAATGCTGTTTTTCTTAGGCCATTTAATGCAAAATTTGGAACATCATTCTGCATCTTTAATTA
Source organism: Aptenodytes patagonicus (assembly GCF_965638725.1). Classification (NCBI taxonomy): domain Eukaryota; kingdom Metazoa; phylum Chordata; class Aves; order Sphenisciformes; family Spheniscidae; genus Aptenodytes; species Aptenodytes patagonicus. Next base: position 4,938,199 of record NC_134956.1, read on the forward strand.
TTAATCTTTGATTATCATAGATACTAAACAGTGGAACAACACTAAGAGATAAACTGGGTTAATTATATATTAGGGGAAGGCACAGAAACATGTTTTGTAAAACCTGGGAGTGACTGTTAGCAGCTGCTGATGTTAACCACTTAAGGACATAAAACTTGCGTTGCAATGAGGGAAGCATATAAACGTGATCATGAGTTAAGTGGGAAGAAAATGTTGGAAATGTGATCAAAAGAACAGTAAGCTTTATATCTTCAAAGTCTAAACTATGTTCAATTTGCAAAGTACAATTTATGTGAAATTTTCAAAGATATATTTATAGTGACTGGTAAATAATTTTAAATATGAATATTGGATATAAATTATAATTGTTTTTCACTTTAAAGAATTAGACTGTAGCTCCTGAAATACCTTTGCTTTTCTGATATGTTATTTTATTAGTAATTCTTGTGTTTTGTGGGTTCATAGCAAGGCTCACGTCTCATTGCCCTTGCCATTTATGCAAGTAGAGGTGGCGCGTTTGGCCTTTGTAGCTGCAGTTTGACTAGTTAATAGCTGAACTCTCTCTCTCCCCTCCTCTCTCTCATCTCTGGCCAAGAAAATAATTTTTTATTGTTGTTGTAGTCCTTCAAAGGCCCCTACATATTACAGATCAGTAATGTACAGATACTCGTTCTTCCCAGAAGCTACCAAATAACATCAGGGGAAGATAAGAATATATGACAGGTTATCAAAAGCATGAAACCAGGAAGCCAATGTTTGAAATGTAGTTTCAGACAATGGCTTATAGTGAGCTGCTGAAGTTACTCAGCTGTAAGCTCTGACTACTTTCACAAGACCTAGGAATGCTTTGAAATTGCTCTTCCATGCAGGTATCAAGGAGTAGGATTTTTTTCCCCCCAATTTATGTTTTTACTACTCTAGCCTTTCTATTATTTGATTCAGAATATGGATAACTCAGATTTCAACTATGTTCTCTGCCTTTTCTTCTGAAGTATTTCCCTTCTTTTAATTTTATTTGGATAGGAAGTCCACACAACTACCCAGCAGCAGGACAGCTCAAGAAGAAATTGCTCCTCTTGTATCCCTGCGAGAAGCTCAAAAACTTGCAATAACAGGATTGAACTTGATTGCTATGGATGAAGGATTATCTGAAGGAAGCCCAGCAGAAAGCCGGAGAGAGTTCTTGCACCTCACACGCTGCAAGATCCGAGGTGCCGTGCATCTCTTGCCCTTGGTAGAACACCATATTGGTGCATACTGTCAAGCGGTACAACTGGCGGACAAGTCACTAAATGGTTCTTGTGGAAACCATTCAGCTGCTTCTTCCAGAACCAACACAAATATGGTGTCAAGTAAGGAGGACTTCAGGTTGTCTCTTGAAGAAACTACAGTTATATCACTGGGTATTCTTTACTATTTGGTGTTTTATAGCTGGGACGTTGTCCACACGTTGCTATCTACTGAAGTGGAAAAAAGTTCTGCTGCTGGAGATGAACAGGTTTCCAAGATGGACAAAAATGCATTGTGTGATAATAAAGAAGACACCAGGACGCAAGGAGGGCTGCCTGTACCTCCACAGGATGCTCCCAATAATGATCAAGCTCAACATTCTTTGTTTAAAAAGCTGCTTCAGGTTTTAGCTTTTTCTGCTGCAAGAGGCTCCCAGACTGATAGTATACTGAACCAAAGCCTAAAAGTTTTGGTGAAACTAGCTGAAAATTCAACAATGGACTTGCTAATAAAGTAAGTCAGTAATAGCTTTAAAATTATTTCAGACTCTGCTGTTTAGCAGTTTTCATTCTCTGTTGAAACTAATTTGTGCAGATAACAGTACAAGTTTTGACATGTATGAGAGAATATCACATTTCTCAGAGAAGCAGTTGAGGATCTTTCTACTGCCTTTGCTGCTAATGAATGTGATAATCGCCCCCGATCAGTAACAAGATTTGCTTATGATGTTTACATGAGGCAGATGCTGTTGCCTCATTGCATAGCTGTCACTTGAAAGTGAGAAAACTTCTTAAGGCCATATGCAGTTGATCAGACTATCTGTAACATTCATTTGGGGATTTTTGCAATTGCTGGGAGATGCGTAAGGAACGAAAGCACAGGGTCTCATTCTGGTAGGTAAAATGCCACTCTCAAAAGTGAGACATTTCATTTGCTAATGGCCTAATATACACAACCATAGAATGAATTGCAGACTGACTGCCAAATGTAACAGAGTATGTTTTTCAGTATACTTTGTATTTATGACATGTAAGTTGAGATCAGGTATGTTCTGAATGGCTAAAAAGGCACAAATTACGATGCTGTGTACAAGAAAGTGCATTTTCAACTTGTCAGTGCATTTCCCATTTCTAACTGAGTTTTCTTTTGAAGTTTTCAGCACTTACTGAGTAGCCAGATACTACTCCGTTGTCTGTGTCCGGAGACCCCTTTGCCTGCTGTCCTTTTGACTGTGAGACTGTTGTCTATTCTTGCTCAACACCACATGGTGGTTGCTCAACTTTGTTCTCGTTCAGGTAAAAGACCGCGTAACACAGAGAACTGTTATCAGTTGAATGTTAGTTAGCATGAGTAAGTAATGCAAACAGGCCTTGCTCCAAGGTGTTAAAACCCCAAAAGGCAAAAAGCCTGCTATGTTACCTGAAAACTTGTTTCCTAGTGCAGTGTTTCAGTTCTTGTTTGAAGAGTATTTTGTCTTGTGGTGTCTCTCTACATACAGAGCTTTTGATACCCATGTGGATTTTTAAAACTACTTTCCAGATTAATGTTTATTATATTAAACGTTGATGAGGAAAAAAGGGCTTTTGAGGAGTTTTGAAGTTTAATTTATCTGTGCCCATGACACTGTTGAGTTTAGGGATTCCCATACTCTGCATGACAAATAGTCTTTGTCCAGTTCCTTATGAATGAAGTAGGACAGTATTGCCACAAATGCATAGATAAAGTTTAGGGATACTAGTTTCTTCAGCACTGCTTAAGATGTCTGAAGTAAAGCAAGAAGTTGAGCCTGTATCATGAGTCCCAGGATAGCACTCTACGTATTTTCTGAAATGTTTTCTTGTGTGACAAAATTAAATTTTGTCATAAACAATTGACTAATTGGGAAAATAACAAAGTTATCTCTATTTCAGACACCTGCCTTCTTCTTGCACTGTATATGTATATTACATCAAGACCAGATAAATCAGCATCTGAAATGCTTTGGCTTCAGCTGGAACAAGAGGTAACCACAGCTGTTTGCTCATATGCTTTTTCCTGCTATTTCCAGCTGGGGGAGTGGGAGGAGCAGGGCAATGCACAAATTGTCCGAAAACAAGTTCTTTCTCCAGCTGAAAGTATTGGCTTGCAGTAAGGGATTACATTGATTTTTAAGAGTAGCTGCTTGAAACTGAATCAGTAACTATTTTTAAAGAGAACATCAGTTGTAACAGTCATAGTTAAGTCACCAAAAAAGCAAGAGAGATCCTAGGATGGCTGTAAATTTTCAACACTAAGTTCTATTTTGCTTTTAGATCGATAGAGGAGTAAAAGGAAGCAAGATCTATGATTCATTTTTATTATATTAATTACTTCTGAACTGTATCTTATGAGTTATTACATATAAAAGGCAGTCTGTACCGACTTAGGTTTATATTCATTGTATTCAGTGGAAATGCTAGCTTGCTGTGTAATAGTCGTGAGTATACATAGGAAGAATAACTTTTGAACTCCATTTGTATTGTTTGTACTGACAGTGGTGACTTGTTTGAGGTTCTACTCTTTGCTCCACTTCTGCTCTCATTTGAAAGAATTTTGAACCATTTTCATTATCCCCCTACCTACATTGTTATATAAAGTGTAAACATATTATTTGTATGCAGTGAATTAAGGCCCACTGCACCTCATTAGCCTTTCTCATCAGAAAGTTGAAAAGGTTTCTGTGCAAGGCAAATTCTATGTCTGTAAAGTTTTACAGGGAAAAAACTTTAACAATTTTTTGGGGTAAAAAAGATCAACTGTTAAGAAAAAAACAAGAATGTTTGAAACTAGTAATGAAATATCATTTCTACCTCCCTTTATTTGCAGCTTAATTGTTTGATAATTCTGCAGAACCCTAGTACTCATTATAATGCAATCTGCGTGTTTTTGTAATAGACAGTTAGACTCCTGACAAGGTGTATGCGGTGTTCCAGTCCAGCGGTTTTATTACCTGGCACAGACTGCCAATGTAATCTTGAGGTACGTCACTACAGTGGCTGAGTTTAATCTACTGAGAACTTAAAGGTACTCAATGCTGAAATAGCTTTTTGCCCTTTTTTTAGCTACAATGAAACAAAAGTGTACTGTACTTTAAAGGATGCCACCTTCTAAGAACCTTGCTTTTGCTTGCTAGAAAATATTCTGAAATTTGGAAGTTTGAAGAGATTAATTAGTAAAGTTCATAACGAAACAAGTTTTCCGCTAGTATAATTTTACTTTGTGTATTGAGGCACTTTTTTTCCTCTTGCAGGTGGTTAAGGCACTAATTATAATGTTACATAGACAGTGGATGAAGATTAGAAGATCTGAGAACAGCTTGTGTGCATATAAGGAACAAATTATTCAGTTTTTACGGGATGCTGTTTTACTCTTACACAGCCTATCTCAGAAAGATAAACTGTTTCATGAACACTGTTTGGAAGTTCTCCATCAATATGACCAAGCCATGCCGGGCATAAGAGCCATTCTCAAAAAGACTCAAAAATTGAGTGCCTGTGAAGGTAAAACAAGTCAAATGATAACGTTGGCTTTTTTCCATGCTGTAGAAATAGAAATTCCACTTCTGTCCCTTTCCACATTTAACAAGTACCATGTACCAAATACCATGGATGTTTGCTGCTCAGACCTCTGAAGGCAGTCCATAGTCTAGTGCTGCTCCATCTTCATTATACTGAATCACTACTCTACTATTCTTCTTTAATAGTTTTAGCTGCTTCTTCTCTCCATAGAAATACGCCCCACTATCCAATCAAACAAAATCCTATACCCCAGCTCTCTTCAGTAGAACAATCATCTGTACTATGCGTTATTTAAAACAAACAAAAATCATTATTCCAAGTCTCCAACTAGCATTCCACCTTCTCTCTGCAATTGTTTCTTTCCCCCCCTGCATCTTTAACATCTCTCTCCCCCTACCCCCAACCTTCCTCCATTACCCCAAAAGCTCCTCTAGCCCATGTCCATCCGGACTTGCCCCTTGCTTTGCACACTTCTGGTGTCCATTTCCTAGAGAGAGCTCATCACGTGAAATTCTCTCCCCTCCTTGTACCTTGATGCCATTTCTTCGTTCACTCGTGGCATTATTTACATGCATGTTGTAGAGCTGATGTGAAGATTGTGCTCTTATGTCAGTATGTGGTTTGCTACAAGATACCAGACAAGGCATCTGATCTTACTCAGAACTGGAGTGATAAATCCTTCGTTGTTTGTGTACGTATTGCATCAGTAAGGCAGGTCATGCAAGCATGCCACTGTTAGTTACAGTGACTTTTCTGGAGATGCTAAACAGTGTGCCATGTATTTGTTCTATTCCGATTGCTTAGAGTGTCCTGAGGTTTTTCTAGAACTTTGCCTAACACTGTCTAGTTATGCTTGGGAATGGACCAAAACAGTGTAACAGCTTGTGATTTTGGGGATGGTGGTGCACGTGTGTGCTTGCAAACCTGCAGTTAGCATTCAGGTTCTTCCTTTAAAACACAAAATACTATGCTTTTGTCCTAGTGGCTTTTTAAAATTAGTTAACAAAAATGAGGTTTTAAACTTAATAAGTAGTCAGAACTAGTTGTAAAATAACAAAGTGCCCTTTACTGTTTTTCCACCAATAGCTAAATTTAATTCACTGTCCAAGATAGTTCTCTCCTTTAATACCTAAAAAGGCATTAAAGAAAAGAGGGGGAGAAATTTGTATGACAAAAAGCACATTTAAAGACCTGTTTGCATTGAACCTTGAAAAGGGAGATTTGCTGTAGCCTTCTACAGTCAGAATGTTTTAAAATGCAAACAGATACCCGCTATAATTAAACTATATCAAGTAGAAAAATGACTCTCTGAAACATGATTTTGTTGTTGTTGCAGAGCTGATTTTGGACGAATTGTATCCTCCTGAGCCAGAAGCAGAAGACCAAGGAATGGACTCCAGCTAGCTAACATCTAGCAAGGATCTCTGTCCTTCCTCATCTAAATCATAATAATCATTGCCAGTGTAAATCTGAAATTTAAATAATCTATTTTATTAAGTGATAATCTAAGGGTTGCACTCAAATGCAGCACAACTAAGACACATTTCTTTGTTGTGATTATTTTATTTAAGTGCCATCTAAATGTAGCTGAAAGCAAAGAAATTCTGATGTAAGAATTATACTGCAATGTACTGTTTTGCTGTGCAAAACCACTCAATGGCTTATGACTCATTCTGTTTATGAATTTCATCCTTTATGAAATTGCTGTGAATGGAATGGAAATTTCACTATTGTGTTCTCCATTTTACTGTGACTACAGCTGAATTTATGATGCTGAATGCGCTGAGACGTTTGGGATCACTGAGTTCATATGAAAGTCTTTTGAACATATTTGTTTCTCTTGCAGCTGTAACACTTTCTTGCTTGACTTCCAAAGTTTTCATGTTAATATTAGTAAACAGTACTGCAATTTTAAAAACCTTTCTAGAAATAACTTCTAGTTGGCAGTTCAGTTCTGAGCAAGAAATTCGAAGCCTTGTGATGATCACCTGAGTTCACTCATTTTTCTCAGTTTCATGAATCTGCTGGAAGTGTAACTATTGAGATGCCAAAACAAAAAAATACTAACTTTTTTTTTAAAAGTTACCTTAGAGTAAGATGGTAATGTTGAGGAGAGCATTGTGTCTTACTAGGCAAGAGAAGGATATTTAAATGTGTGCAGAATGACTGGTGGTTTTTTTGGTTGTAGTATCTGGATAAGCACTGCAGTGAAGATGAATGAGCATCTCATTCCTAGGATACAGCACTGATGATTGGAGGAAGAACTGTTGCTATACCCTTTCAAGTGTGTATGATCATCAGCTGTAGGTATCAGCTGAACCTTAGACCCTAAAAAGGGAAGCACGAGTACTACTAAAAGGAGCCTACAGATTTGTATTTTTAAGTAATTTAGAAAGCTTTTTTCATTTTTTGACAGATACTTTATTCAGAACAAGCCTGGCTCCAGGGACCAGGAGGAGAGAGAGTACTACAGTGGGAAGGAAGCCCTTGGAAAATTGGGAAACATCCAGTTCTCTGGTCATAACCCAAAAAGGCTGTGTCCTGCCCTGGTGTGCCTGGGCAGAGCCCCACTCCAGTGTGCTGAACAAGCTCTTGACTTGGCTTTCACTTTTGAAGAGAACTTTCCCAGAAACCGCTATGCAGGAATAACCAGTGTAATAATCCAGCATCTCCCTAGGGCCAAAGCTCCTAGGTACAAAGCTTCACTCCTTCCTCCCACAACACAGCCTAGGGATAAGCCTCCTCCTCTTTGAGCAACAGCTGGCAGAACTCCACCAGGCATAGCCTGTTCGTTTCTGTAAAAAACAAGCTGCCAGCTGCTCTTCTCAGTAACAGGCTTCAAGTCCCTTGTAGCATTGGAGAACTGCCATTTTCCTGGTTAAATGCAGCAAGGAAGGATGCACAGGCACATACAGCAAAGCCTGAGTCCATGTATGCTTGCATGGTAACTACCGTAGAACTGCCACCAGGACACTGGACAAGACATGCTACAGAAGTTTCAGCATGACAAACCATTTGACTTGTCCACTTTAAAACAACAAAACAAAACCACAACAAGCCAACACAGCACTTCCTGGCCTTTAGGATTAGAGAGAAGAGCTTGAGAACGTCAGTTAAAAGCCCCTTCCTTACTCAAAACCAAAATAAACATTAAGATAATTCTTTAAAAATAGCCCTATGAACAGTGGTAAAGCACTATCTGGCAGTTAGCCTGCTGTGAGTGGCAAACTTAGAGCTGTCCTAACAAAGATATGATAGTCACAATATCCCAAAATGCAATGACCTGCCACCACTTTTCAACTGCTCTATACCGATCTCGCCACCTAATTTCTCTAAACATAATTTGAGTTTATAGAGATAAGATGCATTTAAACCCCTTCTTTGGGTGAACAGACCACATGAACTGTTAAGAGGAGTTTGGACAAAAAACAGTTAAGGAATCCCAAAATGATGAAGCAGTCCAGTTATAAAAACTTGTTTAAAAAATTCCTGGCCTCATCTAAAGGGTGTGTGTATGGCAACTTGGTAAAAGGGAGAAGTGTATTACTGCTAAACTTTATATAAACAGAAGTGTTATCTGTGGGAAAAAATGCTAGGAGAATACCCCTAACTGTTCTCTTCTGGCACTGCATCGCCTCCCATCCACTCACTCTTAACAGACAACACCCTAACATGTATACATCTACGCTGTTTTCTTCCCACTTTAAAGTGGTATAGCCCAGGCTATATACAAACAAGCCCCAAACCACACCTTCACTGGTAGAAATGACAGTAACGCCATGGTATTATGAAATTAAACCATAGCTTTTAAAAATGAAGGCATTTTCTGTAACTGAAAAGTGAACACTCCTAATGAAAAATGAGGCAGACATAGGTATACTTACAGAACTGCTGTAATTCATTATTTAAGTCATTTACAGTGACCAATCTTCTGTCAGAATTATTGCAAGATTGTACTGACCTTCAGTAATTCTTCCCTTTTTACATTCTCTTGGGATTTTTTTCTTGGGATTAAAGATATCCAATCATATATGTAACAGCTGATGATCCCCTGGAAAAAACTGAAGCATTTTTACAGATTACGGAGCCACTGGTTTACTATCTTCGTGACCTAAAAATAACAGAACTGAGACTGTTCTCATCAGACATTCCCTGAAGAACTCACAGCATAGCAGCTCTTTTTTTAAGGCCAGTTTGCATTTTCCCCAACGTGTTATAGATAAGCTGTGCCTCTATTAACCGAGAAAAGGAATTTACTCTGGCATCAAGCACAGTCACAGGACCGAATAACAAAGCATTGAGCAACAACAAAAAGCACTAGGCATTTTCTATACGTGATTATCACATTCCTCAGTCAGGAGCAGCTACCCATCTGTTTTCTTGCCCATGGGAATGGCAACTCAAGTCTCCCCTTTGCTGAAAGCTGAGCTAAGTATAGCTGGCTTTTTCCTCCTCAATGAACTGTACTGAGCAGACAGGACTAAAGCTAGGCAGGAGCCGGATGAAGAAAGCAATCACCTCTACTAGCTTATCCATTACTCAAGCAACTTTATGCAAAAAGGAGGATGATAGCCTTGCTGACTTGTATTTTAAGGTCTACTGACACTACCCCTTGAACAGTTGCAGCGCAGGAGGAGGTATCATTGCATTGCTAAGCATTTTCCTGTGGTGATTCAAGGATCTGAGGTATTGCATGGATTCAAACACACAGCAGTTTATTTCTACTAAAGCTATGTACAGAGAGAAAGTAAATGATGCTTCATTGACTAAAATATTTAGGGAAATTGCACAGGTAACACCTTATTTTCTACAACTCATAGAATCATTGACTAGTTGAGGTTGGAAGGGGCCTCTGTATGTCATTTAGTCCAGCCCCCGATCAAAGCAAACTTCCACAGACAAGACAAACAACTGCTTTGTGTCATGTCAGGCCTCAAAACACATTTTTATAAACCAAGCTGTAATAGGTGAAGATGGCAAATACAAAATACCTCATCATGTAGCATGCAACATCTGGCCTGAGTTCTTCTTATTCATATTAATCCCACTAGTGTGAACTACTGCTTAAGAAAATGTAGCCTGTGCTAGACTATTAGAACAGTAAGTTATTTTAACCATTGAATAATGGTTTTTTTGTTACAGTAATATTATTTATGGTTATATTAATTAAGGTCAAATGCAGGAGTTCCGATCTGCCTGTGTAAAGACTGTGTATTTGCTGTGAATGTAGTAGCAAATGCAAACATTTACAGTATATATATTACAGTATATGTTAACAGTATATACTGTTAAAAATAAAAACTATACATCATTGATTATAATTTAGCAGAACGATAAGAAAAGGCGGTCTGTGAGCTTTATAAAGACCTACAAACCCACTGTGGCTGAAGTTTATCAAAATGCTTCCAAGAGTGAGGGCCAACACGTTCAGTATGAAGTTTAACTGCAAGCAGCTAGCAATGTGCTGAGCACCCTGTCCCTGCAGCAGGTACGTATAGCTCACCGTGGACTAATCTTAAAAGTTTTAGTCCTAAAGCTTGTAAGTGAAATAGTGCTCTGAATAGCTGCTCAAGTGGTAACCTGCTTTTGAAAATACCTAGAGGAAACAGTTTATTTTCATATTGGTTATTATATTCCAACCACATAACTGCAGAGTCTCCTAACAGAGATAACATGGAACAGTAATTTTTTGTCTATGCATTAGTCATATTGTAGGTTGGTATTTTGAGAATGTAGCTGAACAATCTGTTTTGCTAAAGACCTTCTTTACAGCACAGCTGTGCTGCGACACCTGTCCAGCAGTCTGTAAAGCAGATCCTACCTGATTCCAGGGCCAAAGTAACATCAGAGAGTGAACCACGAAAACCAACTGCAGGAGCAAGAAACGTTAGAATGAAAAGTCCCCAGTAACCGATTTAAAAGTTATTTTGACTGCAGTAAGGGAAATGGGCTATCAGAGGTTAATTTATACACATCTTGAGCTGTTCTTCACTCTAGTGAAACTCAGTGAAACAGCCACCCGACTTGTCGGTTTGCAGGAGAGGAGGGACAGCACTGAGACGGAAATGGCATCACTTCCGAACCCGCACAGCATGCTGCAGCCCCAGGGGAACTAGAGAGGGCCCATGCCTCACCACACCAGGCAGAGCCTCCTCGCTACCCAGTATTGACAAAAGTAGTTAGTTGTGTCTCAAACCTAAAGAAATCACTTTACAACAGAAGGACATCATTTATAACATGGCTAACTCACCCTTAGTGGAGACTGCCATAAAAAGATGAAGCAGAAGAGACTACTCCATCAATACAGATACCTGTGCTCTTGAAAGGATGAAATAACTTATTTTCTTCAGCTTTATCTCACCTCTAACAGGTTTAACTTGGGTACTTTTTTTCCCTCCAATACAGCTTGCTTAAAAGCTGTAAATCTGACCAGGTTCCTACGATGCAGGCTATGCTAACAAGTAGATGAGGTCAAATAGTAACCAGAGGGAAAAAATAGGCCCAAAACCACTGGCTAAAGCAAACCTGGCAATTTTCATACATGCCTAGATATGATACTAAGTTTCCATACTTGGGGGGGGAGGGGGGGGGGGGGGGAAGGAGAGAATTGCTTGTTTGGCAATAATTGCTAAAGTTTTTCCCCTCTTTGTGTCCAGCTCCTCCATGCAACCCTGCCATGGGTTTTAAGATGCATGCCAAGTTCTGTTATGGAAAAATTCACACTGCCATAAACAACTGCTGATTAAACGTTACGAAAACATAACCAGCAGTATTCCTCACCTAACCCCGGGCTCTCAACTTTTTAGTTCAGGGGTTTGCTCTCCTATATGACATTTTGCTGCAATTTTAGAGGGTAAAGGTACCTTTGAAACCCTATGTGCTCATGAAAGGAAATCTGAAGGGTTTAAACAAAACACTATCTCCTGTGCTAGCCTGTTCCTCAGACCTGTGCACAGAGAGAACGGAAGGCACACAGCTTTTCTCTGAACAGGAGGAGGCTTCTCTGCATGTCACTTCTCAAACTCGGCCATATTGCACAAATGCACCTGCTAAAAAGTCATGGGAAAAGAAAATCAGATGAACTAAAAAGTAGTGGCAACAAAACCATCAGAAATAACTCTACAATTTCCTGGTGTAATTTCTAGCCCAAACATTAATTATATTTGTTTTCTAGATTTAGGTTTTTAGGAGCACACATTTAGTCTGCTGTCCCCAGTTAACTAACAGAAATTCTGTTAGGAAAATGTGAAATAAAATTGGAAGTGAAATGATCTACCTTTCACCTGCAACACATTATCAGCCTGCAGCTGAAACACCAACAAATTCAAGAAGTAACATTACGAAACTACCAGATTATTCCATGATAAACAACTCTTTCAGAACAGGTTTTGGGGGGAATGTTGGGGATTTTTGTTTGTTTGTCGTCCCGTCCCCCCCCCCGCTTTTCTTTTAAATCCTACATTGGAAAATTAGCTGGCAATTCAAGGTGATAAAGATTATATACTGAACACCCTCAAACAATTCAGTACTACTTGTTGTCTTATTAAAAGCATTCTTGACCTACTCAAAGAAAATGCATTCCAGTGAAAGACTAATGAGTCAGAGGCATGAATACAACCTTTCAAAAGCATTTTTTTCAAAACTATTGAAAATACACAAAAACATCAGCAAAAATGTTTTCACACAGAGTAGAAAACATCACTTACCACACGTTGAATCGGTCAAGTTGATAAATGAGGCATGATATTCAACACACAAGTCAAAATACATGTTGAGAAGATACTAAACTTTAATCAAATTATAGACTTCTTTGAAGTCTACCATCATGTCTACACTAGACTTTTCAAATGTCTTGGGATTTGTTAGGTAATGCATTCAAACTTCATGCATTTAATTTACTCCTTAGGCTAGACAAGGCCTTAGAAGCAATCATTTGAGATTAGCTTTGAGACATACTGTCAGAGTATCATTCAGGAGTTTATATTGTCCTTGCTTTATGTTGTGACCTGTAATTTTGATCAGACTTCAGTCTCCACTACCAAAAGTGATATTCATGATACAAGGTGACTTAAAGTACACTAGGTAACACTAGCTGTCACACACAATGAAGTAAAATGTAGCTTTGCAGATACACTCCTAAATAGTAAACAAATTTGAGGCTAAGGAAATGAAATTGATAGAATATACTTCAAACACTGCATTTATTACAAAGGTGCATAGAGTTTATGCTATTTCTTTTGAATACTTACATTTAAACTACAAACAACATACAAAGCTAGGTTACAGTATGTAATAAAATCAACAATGATTATCTAGTAAATTCAGTACAACAGAATATTCTACTGTATTTAATTTCACAAAACATTTCTGAAACAAAGGCACTTACAGAATTAAAAAAAATTTAACATATACTCTTTCAACATTTAAAATTTTAATTCCATTCCCCCTCCCCTACGGCACTGTGGATAACTAGTTTGACATGAAGGCAATAGCTACTTGGACTGACACATCAGCAGTGCTTAAACTAAAAGTTTATGGATCAACTTCTCCATCTTTTCTATAACCATCCCATGTTCTTAACTATATGCAAACAAGTTCAATAGGTTGCATGACAAGAACTAAATAAAATTTGGTCCTACACCTTATTGTTAATGATGATTAATACACTAACAATAAGAAAAGATCTGATTAAGTGCTCCAATTATGAAGGGAGGTAAGTGGACCATTTTCTCTTCTTTCAATGAGTTTTGTAACTGAAGTAGTCATACTACTACTAAAGTAGTTCCCGGTATATTAATGATACATCTCTTCACTTGTATATAGTTATCATTAGCATATGTTCACTGAAGGAAAGGTGTAGGTTTTCAGGCTCCTTAACCCTATCCCTCATCCCCTCCCACCGCTCCACATACAGTGGTGTTCAGGGCAATTTATTTGGTCTGTACAACATCTACACCAAAACTTCAGATTTGGGGACCTCTGTTATTGTTGCCACTTACTTTCCTACTGTCTTTTCCTTAGGGATGATGGCAGATGACTGAGCCAACTTCTCATGAAACTGCAGATTTTCCTTTCATAATCAAAACATAACCCCACTAACACGAACTGTAAGCTTTGTCACATCAGATGGAGGAAAGGAAGAGTGGTGCAGAGTAACAATCTCATGAAGCCCAACACTAGAACGCTGTACCTGTGCTCTGAAAGCTGCACGGCAGCTGTGCTCGCTGGCTGCATCTCACCGACCAGACTCCGTCCAGGCAGCTGGCTAACAAGGGTGCTGGAATAGTCTCTGCTCTCCTTCTATACGAATAAACACACAGGGGTAGGATCTATAGCAAGGGAATAATTTCTGCAGTTATTCAGTGCCCTCCCACACATAAAAATTCCAGATTTCTAGGGAAACACTTTATCCTCCATAGAGGAGACACTGTCCATTTTTGGTTGTTCTCACATAACTTCTAACAGTGTAATGAAGCATTGCCCAATCTCGCAGCTTACAAGGCAGGAAAGAGGAGGAACACACAGACACAGGGCATGCATGCGCTGTGAGTGCCTCTTGGCACCATTTCACACTATTAACGGCAATGCTCTTAGAGAGGTGTAACAGAGGGGCATAGGTTGTCATGAATCCCAACGCGGAAAACTTTCTACAAGTGTCTTCTGAAATGTCCTGAAGACTTTCTTGAAAAAAGAATTGAAATAACCCAGAAATAGACTAAAAAAATCAGGAAGAGACATAAGGCTGCCTTTGACAGCAGCAGTTTCCATCCATCATATGAGGTAAAACAATGCCACCATCAATGTTTTTCAAACAGTAATATATCTCAAATGTAGAATCACAGGACAAATGGCTTAATGGCCTCTCTAAAAAAGTAAAATCAATGTATGAGATATGTCAAAATTATTTCACTAATTATGTCACAGTGATACATACAGACTAGATAGCTCTACTGAGGAATAACAACTTGTATTTCAATGTTAGAAAAGACAGAATCGTAGAGGACACTAAAAAAAAATAAATCATGATTCGTTTGATCAATACAAGGTATATAGAGCCAAAAGCCCTGCAAACACTGGTAATAGTCATGAGGATGTCTCAAGACGTTTCATGACTGCAAGCACTACCTTCTTGAAAACACATTACCTCGCTGTGACCAAATCCTACCACTCTTCCTTTTCTTGACTTCTTGTTCTCTGCTCAGCTTTTTGAAGACAAAAGGGAAGTGTAATCTCTACTGTGTGTTGGGCTGGGATTTCTCATACCCCTGCATATTATTCTTCAAACACAGACTGAGTTTATAAAGATCTATCATTCCTATGTTCCTGCCATCTACAGTTCCCACTAGAGACAGACAGTGACAAACCCTAAGCATTTCAAAACCCCAATCTATTTCTGACATCCCATCTCTCCTGCAAAATAAATTCCTTCCCTATGATGAGGCAGGACTGAACACTGGCAGGTACTTCTGCTGAACATATGATTAAGGTGCTAATTTTTCTTCCAAACTCATCAACAACATATGACTTAAGTAAGCTTGTCCAATAATATTTAGACAATAAATATTTGTCCCATAATTTTTATGAAGAATTCTCACGTTTTCAGCTTTTGATCTATTTGTTCTACGAAGTGGCAGGGAGTTTGGTTTTGTTGTTAATGTCTAGCTATAAATTAAAATGGCCTGAGAAAACACCCAATGAAGGCACAGTTTTTAAGCCTTAAAATTGGGAAAGAAAACAAGGAAATTATCAACTCATGCTATTTAGCACAGAAAAATGCAACTAGTCCAAAGACAATTAAACGTGGTTTGCTACCCCTTACTGAAGGCAAATGTGTTTCAAAGAAGGAAAATTCCCTTTTGAATGGTAAATGAAATGTATTACACTGTAGCTTACCTAACAATAGTAGCTTCAAAACAGGCAGAACATACATGACATATATCAGGTAGTTTCTCAGAGATTAAGTTTTTATGTTTTAATACTGTGCAAAAGATTGCTACAGCTTTGGGTGTTTGATAATGCTCATATTAGACCATTGCTTCCAAAATTATTGCACAGCAAATGTTATTGTGGTTCTTATTTCTGAAGTACTCCTTCTTCATGCTTTTTTCATTGTATATAGAACAAAATCTCTTTTTGTATTTGCTTGAGGTATAAATTAACAACTTCTGCAAGAAAAATACTCCTTCTTCATACTTGAAGCATTTAAAAAAAAAAAAAGATACTGAATTAACTTTCACTTTACTTAGACAAAAGATTGCTGTCTTCCAGAAAAATATACTACAGTTGGACAGTGTAAACAGCACAAATTATACTTTAAAAAGTTTTGTATGCAGAAGCATAGTAGAAGATCTTTTCAATAGGTGGGCTTCTGAGGATCCACATAAGCAGGGTTGTAAGGGGGCTGGCTGATTGGGTAAGGTGCTCCAGCACCAGCTGCAAAAGCAAAAACACAAGAAAAAACAGATTTGTAAAATCTACATTCTGAATTCTACATCTGTAATGGCAACTTCTGTTTTGAGCACACAATTAAGAGGTTCAACTTATCTAGCATCTTAATTGGACTTGAGAACAGTTTGTGCTAACTCATAAAGCATCTGCATTTCAAAAGTAAGATCACAAAAAATGTTGTTCTTGTGTTTTGGGTTTTTTTTTTTTTGATGCTTGAATGTACATGTGTATTATGGCAGCCACAAGGACATGGTTAGCCTTCAGGGGAGAACAGTCAAAAAAAGAGGAAGAGATCTGGGCCAAAAAAACAGCCAGTGGAAGTCAGAGATGCACAAACAACAGGATATACCTGATAGTATGCTGAGAAGTGAAAATAAACCACTGGGCAAAACAAAAAGGACAAGAGAAAGCATCTTAGGATTCCTTCAGGGAAAATGCTTTCCTGGTAAGTGTCACAGAGTTAATTAAAAAATTAAAGGGAAAAAAGTATCCCACCACTACCAAGCACATTAAAGAGTTTGACATACACTAGATGTATATCACTCAGAAGATATCCTTATTTTCTAGTATTCTGAGACAAGCTGCTCTCAGGCAGCACCTTCATTTTCAGGTCTGTCAAATAGCTCAAGTTAGTTCAAATAATGCAGCACCTGATCAGATCCCTGGAGCGTGTAAGTGTGGTTATCTTTCGCTGATCTTGTAAAGTGAGTGGGTTTGGCTCCTGTGCAGGTATTCTCTCCCTTGCATGTGACCTAATAAAGAGACTGCCCCTTGCTTAATAGACAAGAGAAATGAAGGAAAGAGCTCTCATTTTGAGGCATTCTCAGCTGGCAACATGAAAAGTGCTTTGAGATTTTCCCAGAAAAAAATATTTTAAGAACTAACAAACCAGCAACAGTTTGAGAAACCAGAGAGTAGGAGAAGCAAAATGACTAGTTTACTGGCTCCCTCACATGATAAGGAAGCAGCCAAAGCACTTTGGGGTAATCCCATAAAACCCACAGCTTCTTCAGAGTTTACAGCAGAAAAATAAAGTCAACGGGCCTGCCAAATCAGTGTTTTTACATGTGGGGCTGGTTTGCACATTGTTAATGTACAATTTCTAACTGGTTTACAAATGCCTAAGACCATGAACAGTCATTTTATATTTGAGTTGTCATGAAAGAGTTACTTTCTAAGGGCATTATCTACTATTCAGGACTGTACTTTGCTTGTTACTTAGAAGGATGAACAGTGTGGTTTGTAAGAGGGCTCGAAGATCCTAGGACAGATAACAGCCTAGTCTTGGCCTCTCTGAACAGCCAGGAGCCAATTGTTCAGAGAACAGCTATTACCAGCAGAAGTGGGAATTAGTAATAGCAACAATAAAGCTGTATGAAAACAATGCTGTGAAAGATGGAAAGCAGAAGAAAAAAAAAGATTCCGATAATTCTAACTGCTAGTCACCAGCAAACTTGGCTGAAGTTGATCAGAGACTTGTTATTCTATAAACATAGAATATATGTTTATAGCACATAGCGATGAACTAGTAGAAAATGTCATCTGTGTACAGATTAAAACATCTAGCAAATATTAGATTAGAAAGGGTATGTATAGTAGTTGGATGTTTCTACATATGTTAATTGGACTTTGATTTCAATATGAAATTTCAACCGAATTAGTAAAACATTCTACTGGATCCAGTGATAGTCCCACATACCACCAAACTTTGCCAATACAGCTCCAGCTACATCTCCTCTTGCAATGCTTAACATAAAAATGGTGATGGGGAAACTTCAGCAAGGGTGAATTACAGCATCCACCATCACTTGAGTTTTACATAATTTGTTTACATTTACATTAATAGTCACAGAAAATAATAAATGTAAATAATACAAGATTGGCTCCAATGCAACTGTCTCTTTAGCTATTTAAGAGATAAAGAAACAGTCAGCTTTGCCTTACCTGCCACCGTTTCGTGATAAGCTGGGGGTCCTGACGGCTGCATGGGGTAAGGGGGAGGATACTGTGCAGGGTACGGTGCTACCGGCATTCCCGGTTGTGGCTGGATAGCCACAGGCTGATATCCTTGATATGGGGCTACTGGGTAGTTGGGTGGCACTCCCTGTTGCTGGGGATAGGGAGCGTGAACCACTGTAGTGGAAGCAGTGGTGGTCACAACAGCTACAAACAAGCAAAAGGAACATGGTTAGTGCTGGTGGTTCTAGATCACCTGGGACAGCCAACAACAGTAATGTAAAAAACATTCTCTCTTAAGGTCAATTTCTCACTTCAAAATCTGGGTGATTTCATTTTCAAAGTTTCATGAAAGATTTTGAAAAGTATGCCTCTAAATATCCTTCCATTGATCTCAGTGGTAATGAGAGCCTTCACACACTGGGATAGGAGCCAACTTATCTCCTTGTTTCTCAACCACAAAGAGCAAAGAATTTTTTTCTTGGACTCTTCAAAAACCAGGAACTCAACCCTGCAGCCAAGTTATCTATCATTTGGTATGAGACTGGAAAAACTGCTCATTTTTAAATGTTATCTGCTTTTAAGGATTAAGGTGATAAAGATCTCCTTTATTAGGTAAGGAGCTTCCTACCATGATTGCCCAAATGAGTTTCCTTTTGTATGTTGTCTACACACTAATACATCCATGTGTTAGTATGTCTTTCTCTAAATAACAGTCAGAAAGGCAAATACACATTAAGTCATCGATTTTTGTAGGAGCTGACGTTGGATCATTGGTTCATCTCTCTTATTGGAATAAGGGAGTATTAACACTTTCTAATAAACTGCAATAATTCATTTTCAAGATCATCTTCCTCTTTATGCTACAATTATAGACTTTGCTCAAGATTGCACTGTTGCAGTCCTGGGCCTTTGGTGTATTTTTCAGGTATATTTTTAAGAGACTGGGAAAAATTCAAAATTTCATTCTATCCCCTGCTTACCTAAACCAAACACCCCCCCTCCCCCCCCCCCAAATTCACATATTGGGGGGATGGGGAAAGAGAACTTCTAAATGCTTAGAAAATACTCCAAAACATCTCTCTGCAACTTCACATTCTGAAGCAGCTTAAATGCTTTTTTTAAATGTTTAGGTATTGCATCTTTTGTAGCAGAGACATAAGGCTATTTTCACCTTTTATAGGAACACAATTTTCCAGGGGGGGGCAGGGAGTAAGTCTTGTTCAAAGATGTGAAAAAGAAAGTAAGTATACAGGTACTTACGCCGTGGTCTTCGACAGGCTTTATACAAACAGCAACACGAACAGGTGAGGCACAGAATAATAGTAACTACAATCACTGCAAAAACAGTAATTCCAATCGCAACAAGCGTTCCAAAACTGCAAGAAAGATACCACCAGAAGTAGTAAGAGTCTTTCACACAAATTTTTTCTTCTTTAACCTAACCTAATCTTCTGTAGCAAACACATTGCTGCTCCTCAAATGTTACTCTTACTACTTCATGCATTTGAGTAAGAAACAACTGTCAAATGCAGTGCTACATGAGGTCAGGTCTGCTAAATCAAGGGAAGCTGACCAACCGCTATCAAGGACCACACTCTCCTGTACATGAAAAGGACCCAACGTGAGTCTTTGGTCCCTCTCATTCTAGTGTGACTGCAATTCTTGTTATTTTAGTGCAACTGTGTGGCCCTTTATGTATTCCAGGTTACAGCGATAAGGTTTCAAAATCACTAGTTTGATGACTTAATTCTCCAAGCATTACTTGACTGCTCTGAACACACAGGTAGGCATGCCTGAAATGAAGCACCCCAGACTTTGGGGTGACAGCAAGTTCTTTGCACAGTCGTAAGACCTCCCAGGCCCAATCTCGAGACAATCTCGGTACTGAGCAGACCTCTCCATGCTGCAGATCACTGGCATTTGTAAACAGTTGTTTTAGAAACCACGTTTCACATGGTTTGGTAGATCTGAAATTCTGCCAACTTTACGGCAACAGCAAGTATGTTATGCTACATTATGGGAGACAGAAACACTGCCTAAACCACCAAAACCTAGTACAGAAAGGCCAAAGATTATACCAGCTTTAACCTCTGTGATGAGTACCAAATGATGGAGGCAGATGTAAAGCTTCCAGAGATGACTCTTTGTAAGTTCTGTTTACCACACAGGGAAGAAAGAGTAACACTGTAAAGCACTAAATGCACAGTGACAATTCCATTTTAAGTGTTAATTCACATGATCCCTTTCTTACTGTCTGAAATCAGTAAAGCCCTTCTTCCATAGAAGCCAAAGTCTCCAGCATTCTTATTTCTTAAAAAATGCACCATGCATCAGTTTTGGGAACAATTGCAGGAAGTCAGTTTTAATGAACGACAAGCTCTAAAATAACGAGTAGAGAGCTGGTTTCGTATCCATCCTGTTTTTGCTTCTTCATAGAGATTTTGGCTACAGAACTCTAGTTTTTTTTCCTGCTCAGTTTCCTGTTAACAGCTTTAAACAAAATGACACATGTCCAGAACCTCCAGCAATTTTCGCTTGGCTACTAAACAGCCATCAAATGTGAAAATTGTTTTTGAGTATCGACGACACTTGAAATGCAAATCACTCTATCCCTAGCCCAAATTTGGAAGACCTCACCTCCGTCTTCTAGAGCAACGTAACCCTCAGTAAGCTGGACACTGAACATAAGCATTGACAAATAAAACAGGTTCGATTTAAAATGCATTTTTTTCCCCTAAGAGAGGTTCCATCAATTTCATTCTGTTTCTGCAACAGCTATAAGAAAAAGCTTGGGTCAAATCTCTTTCAAGAATCTGAGCAACAATTTTATCTAACTGTATCTAACTTGTGCACCGATTTTGTGAAGTACTAAATATAACACTGGAGATTTACTCCTCGAGTACTAAATCTAATACTATGGATTGCCTACGGTCACTGCACCTAAGCATTTACATTTAAAACAGGAAGCAGGAACTGCTGCAGCCTCCTTTAGTCACAGAAGTTCTGTCAGGAACACTGCCAGGAAAGCAAACAGATGATTGCAACACAGCTACAAAATATAAAGATGCATGCATGCTTTGTCACATTTATTTGCACCCTTACAGAATGTTTTTCATATGCTGACTTGCACATGCAAATGCATTCCTAACCATGCCACTTTTAACTGCTCTCCCCATCCTCAGGAGCATTAGTTTCACTTCAGCACAGTAAGTTCACAGCCAGCTCATCTCCATCCAAAAATCCCATTTCTTTCAAGCCTGGTATAAAAAGGAAGATACAAATGCAATTTCAAGGGGCAGGGAATAGAGAAACATACACAATGATACCACATCCTAAAACACAGGCTGCCTCCTTTCCATGAGGCCAACAGCAAATATACATCAAGTTAGTTTGAAAATGCAAGCTTAATACTTGTGTATGCAGAAATGGATCAGATCTGAGAGTGACCTGTAGAATTTAGATTAATTATACTAGTCCTTACTAGATACTCATTATATAAATTCATATATACACTGGAGAAGAACGAGAGAGAAGTGTGCACAATGGATTCATACATTAGACTTAACCATCTCGATTGCAATGTTCACAAGAAACAGCATGAATGCCTGTGACAAACTACAAACACCTCTAGAAACTGCAGGATGACAAACGTTAACTACAATTACTGCTACTTGTGGAGTGCCAACAGCATTTTCCTTGCTCTTGTTCCCACTTCTGCATCAACCCTGAGAAAGCTCTCTCACTAGGGAAGCTAACGTTCCCATTACACACAATTACTACCAAGCAACTTTAGCAGAGACAACAGAAAAGTGTCTTCTAGGTTCTTCCTTGGGCTTTTTCCCCAGTAGAGAAGGAAAAAAAAAACCCAAACTTTTTTGCTAGTGAACTATGCTAAGGAAAGAAATTCGTGCGTCAAGGAAAGAGATTAGGCCTGACAAAGACAACTAAAATTCTTCATTTCTACAGACAATAAACCTCTGAACTTTAGCAAAGGCTGGGCAAAACCAAAGAAACCTAAGAAATGGAGAAAACAGACAAAGTAGAGAAACATCTACTCATCATAAATAAACTAGCACAGCAGGAAACTGGCAGAGAGCCCTTCTCTTTCACAACCAAATTCAGTTTTGATATGACAAGAGAGAAAACAGCACAAGCCCATCTGCAGACAAGCTGGCCACCAACAGATAAACATTGGGTCAGTTTGAAGCATGGGCTCCATATGCTTATTTTTAATTACAGTTTTCTGTTCACTGAAGCACATATCTCACTGCATATTTACTACCTCTAACAAGGAAAGAGACAAAAGCAAAGCCCAGGGAAAAAAAAACCCTACCATATCCTTATTTTCACCAAGTTGTTAGAGATGCCTTGTGCATTTTCATCACTTGTCTGCATCTTTGCTAAAATGACACAACCACAGCATGATGACATTTTGCATACATCTTTTAAAGAGCTAAATGGAGACATTTAAAGTACAGGTGTGTCAGGTGTATACACTTTAGAGTGCGGTTCTGTGTTTGTGTGTGTAAACACTGTGATTCAGTTCTACCCACTGAAATACTGTGTGATTACTACAGACCAAAATTACAAGCCTTAGAAATAGCCCAGTGAGTGAAATAACAGGAGTTAGTTCTTCCCAGAGTTTTCTAAGGAGTGTACACAACTGGATTACTGTAGGCATTTTTATCACCTACTTTACAGCAGAAGCATAATTCTCCTGCCAGTGCTTGGGCTCATGCAGACTAATGTCTCGAAACAGCAGAAGGTAGCATGACATTTACAGAAAACAAAACAGTATGTTGCATGAACTTGCAACTTGCAGCATCAACACCCTCTTTAAACACTGGAGCTCTTAAAAAAATATATTTTTTTCCTAACGATTTGTTGATAATCAAAACTAGTAATACTCTTTTGGAATATCTGAATGGTCAGGCACTACCTTACTGTAATAATGTCTGTCCTTTTACTGCCCAAGGAGTACTGCCCTGAGCACTTCTTCCTGAACATTCAGTAATACTCCACTAGTAAAACTACTGAAAAAATCCTGCTAGTAAAACTATTGAAAAAATACCACTAGTAAAACTACTGAAAAAAGTGCAGGAAGGCTACCACTAATAGATGTTACTTAAGTGAGGCCAGAATGGTGCTCAGCATACTTTACTCAGTGAACTGTCTAAGCTGCAGGAGACAAGATATCCACTGTATAAAGACTCTTGCAGTGTGCTAACTCCAGAAAGCCTATACTCCTTTCTTAAACAAAACTACTGCTTCATTCAATTGCTTTCACTTGATGAATCTGTCTAAAAGGACTCTGAAAATATTTGGAAAAAAATATATTTGCATTAAATGATAATTGTATTACCAACTGTTAGCATTATACATAAGTAAAAAAGATTAGGCATGAGGGATTGTAGCCTTAAAGATTCTTCCCCTGAATGGTTAACCAAGGGGGCGCGGGGCATGAGGAAATCAAACAAAAAACAAACCAAAACACACACCTTACCCCCTGCATTCTGCAAACAAATGTCAGACTACAGAAATCAGGGTGGCCATAGCACCAGCTCAGAATGCTCTGCTGGCGTCACGGTTTGAACACGAGTTTCCAGAGTCCCACATTATATATACCATAGTCTCTAAATAAAGCACACACTGTTATAAACAGCTTGAGCTCATTCACTGCCATTTCCTGCTTCTTTCTCTTCACATAAAAGCTAACTTTTGCCAATAATTAGAAAACAAAATTGAGAACAAAACCAAACCTAATAGCAGTTTTACTGCAGCAATGATAAACTGCAACTTCTCATAAAACACATGGGAAAGTAAATATGAAGAGACGACTCCCTGCCCTTTCCTACCACCACCTCTCTCCTTCCTTGCCCTAATTCCACTTCTACCCCTATTCTGTCACCTTTGGCAAGCACTAAATTTTATGTGCAGTGAGCATAGCTCGCAGACTCACCTTACCTTTAGAGTTGTCTAATTATTCAAAATATGTATCAGTTCACATAAAGGGAGTTATGTGATTAGTGCCTGTTTTACCCCTTTTGGTACTGAATGAGACACAATGGACATATTAAAAAGTCAAACCAAGGATCTAAATAGTACTATTTGTAGAAGTTAATTCTCAAGGCAGTTGTTCATATCAGAGATCTCAATCTTGAACACTGTCAACTGGAAAAAAAAAAAATGTAAAATGCTTTGAGTGTATTTAAGGCCTTTTAAAATAACCAAGTTTCAATTCCAGCAACGTATTTTTAAACCTCCTTAATAGTTTGAATCACTTAAGTTGGGACATTTGGACATCTGCTGTAAAGAAAGTTTTTGCATATCTATGTATTCATGACAATGGGACACACTGCAACTTTTGTCTTTAAAAAAGAAAAAATACCCAAATGAACAACAACGAGACCACCTAGTTCTGAAAAATTAGTTTAAGCACCGATTTATTTCGCAAGTTTTAATCTATTCCAAGATTTGTTGCATGCTACAAGAAACATGTTGGCAGGGCCCTTTTCAAAGGCATGGCCGATTTTAAAAACAAACATTTACAAGTACTGAGTTACGGCTGTAACACAGGGTGGTCTGGAAAGACTTCAGAAGATAATTTAAGCCATTCCTAAAAGTCTAAAAAAAAAAAAAAGAATATACACATATTGTTCTTTACTGCTCCAGAAAAGGATACAGTTCCCAGAAATGTGACAGAATGGTAAATGTCCAGACTTGCACTGACTCAGGTTATAAGGCATGACCAAACAGGCACCTAGACTAAGATGCTTTCGTAAGTCCAACGTTTTAGTAACAGCCATACAATGCAACATACTGCCTCCAAAGCTTAGCAGGAAAATAAAGGATGAACTTTTTAAAAAAAAAAAAAAAGATAAAGCAATATGACTTCCCAAGAGTCTTTCAGAGGGATTAGTTTTTACAACTTTACAAACAACACACTTCCTCAGTTTAGTATTTTAGCATGAAGATTCAAAACATAAGAACCAAATTGCTAGGGACTCAAAAAAACATTTACTATTACACAAAAAGTAAACTTCTGTGAGCTTAATACTCACTGGAAAACATTAGCATGACTTTAACACTTGATAGACTAACCAGCCTATTTTAGCACAGCTGGGTTTTGGCCCACAGGAGCTTCAGCCCGTGCGGACAATCAAAATATACACCATATAGTTAAGCCTCATAGTCCGGGTGCAATCACACTAATTGCTGGTGTCAGCCATGGCCTGCTCCAGCCATTTTACCCAGGGGCCACCTCCCCAAAACGAGATCTCTACATGATCAAGAAGTGTCTAAGAAACAAGGGTCTGGTAATTCCTGTGGTGGGCCACAGGCAACAGGCAACTTAAGACTCAGACTGGATAGCATGGTTTCACAATTATGAAATCTTGATAGTTTCATAAGACTGGCAGATTTGAGTAACTGCTAAGTCATTTTATAAGCTATGTTACACAGTGAAGTGTGGACTGGAATTGTGATGTCTTCATTGGTCTTTCAGACAAATATTAACTCAAGTTAGCACTTGAGAGCGTCCCGTCTAGGGTCCTGCCCATGTACAGTTCCGTAACATGAAGAAAATGGTTTCATCTCATTTTGGCTAACCCATCAGTGCAGTACCAGCTCAAGTCATCACTAATTGTAAACTGCTAAACTGCTCTAGTATGGACACAGATTAACTGCCACTGAAAACCACTAAAACTTATCACAACTTTCCATAGTTCTTTCTGGGTACCCCCAAAAAGAAGTAGAGTTTGCAGCAGGAGCCCCCTGAAACAATCCCTGGGACACCTCTGCTTACCTGCAGTCTAAACAACCCTGAGCTACGTCCCTGAAGTCAGGACAAACCTACACAGCTGAGCACAGCCCAGTGACCCTTAGCATCAGCCAAACCAGCTCTGGCGTGAGAACCACTACTACAGCAACAACAATAATGGCATGGTAAGCCAAGAAGCCTTGCAACTGCAAAAGCGTTACAGAAAAAGAATGCAAGAGTCTTTTGAGAAAAAGTTTGCTAAATATGTACTGAATGGGTCCTTTTTCTATTTCTTCAAATAGGAAGCTGATGTGGGATACTTTAAGCCCAAAATAATAAACTTTAATTTCATACACAAAGACCTACTGGAAGTAAAGTTAATTACTACTTTTTTAAAAGACACTAACTTCTCTATTTTTTCAAGTAACATGTAACAGCTTTAGTACAAGTTCTTCAACAGCCTATATGAGAAAGTGGCAGGGAGGGAACTTCCTGGAGTTTGTGGTTTTACTCAGACATCCAACACCCGGATCCAACAGGTTATTATGGAAGATGTATACAAGCATCTCTTCTTGATCTATAAACAGTTCACTTGTACTAAATATGTCTATTTACATAAATTCCTTTGTAATGCATACTAAAAATACAATTTTCCAGGGAAGTTTCCCAGGAAACCTACTATTGTCTACTTTGTAGACATTTGAGAATAATTGTTATAGGTAACTGGCACACTAAAAATATACATGTAACAAGAAGGGGAAAAGTCAGAGCTGCATTCAGAGGGACTAAAGTCTTTCATCAACAGTGCAAGAGTTAAACACTGCAGCTTCATGCAGGTCACAAGACAATTTTAGACAAGTGCATTGGACCCTCAGCATAAAAACTGTCCTTAAACACAATACAAAGCACTTACTTCTACAGACGATAAATAAATTTAAAATGCTCCTTTAGTGGCAAGAAGAGAATGTAGATTGATTATGGGCACAGATATTTAAGGCAAACAAAGTAAGTCAGCTTGCCTCCTTTCATTAGGGTCCCAGTTCAACGATACAGGATGTTACCCCCTACCCTAATTAAAATTTGGGACCAACATAAAGGCAATGGGAGGTATTTTTCTGAAATGTTTAACTGAATTAATAGAACAAGTTTGTCTGAAAAAAAATTAAGTACCACAGAAAATTTTCCCCACATAAACAACTGCAATACTATGAATTTGCTACTGCAAAAACCATACTAATTCTAGAAAGCAGATTTAAGCAACTAATCAGAAACTAACTTGGCTAAAGAGTTAAAGTTTTAAATAAAATTAAAAAAAAATTTAAAAAGGGTTTTTTTCTGGCAAATTGCAACCCGGTGTATGACTTGCCAAACACTGAAACTGCAATCAAAGGAAGTTTAGACTAGGTTACACCCACCAGCTTCGCTTACCGTACAACCCAGCTCTTACATGAAACACGTCTTTTTCTCTACCCACGTTACTCATATGTCACTACATATATAAAAGTTAGAAACACTGTGTTCAGGCAGGAGCAAAGTTTGAATTAGCTAAATTAATTATCGTATGCTACTATGAACTGACACGCTGCTTCACTCTCCCTCTCTTTGGGAGAAGTATTACTCATCCAGCACAATGAGGATCATCAAGGAAAATCTATCACTGCACAAATAAGAACAGACCTCTGCAGTAGAGGTCACATCTGGCCAACCACTACTTCTCCTTTTAAATGGTATTCATCATTAACAAGACTTTCATAAGAAAAGTCACAAAAGTGACTTTGATGACTGGTTCCTTCCATAACTTAAAAAAATAGAGGTTTTTAAGATTCCCTCTCAGTGGAATTGAGAGCCAGAGATCATGCTAGCAAACACGGAGAGGACTATCACATTAAAAATGAATGGTATAAAATGTTTTTAATAAAAATAGACTTTGTCAAAAGACCAATCTCTGTACAATTGCAAATTTCTTGAAATTAAACTAATTCGTTCATTTCACAGAAGACACTACAACTGCAGTTTTAAAAGGCTAGGCAATTTAAGGACATTCTCCTCCTCCCATAACAATACATCTATTCTCCTCTTCCCATAATACATCTACGACACAATCTATTGCAAATACATCCGGCTATACCTCAGGCCATGGCTATTTCATGGAAGTATACGAAACGGCAGAGCTGGAGCTAGCTTTGGAACCCACGTGCTCAAACTTTCATAGATCCTACTAAATAACAATCATGGTCTTTTAACCATGTTTTCAAGGAAGGATTCTCTGTTTCTCAGGCTACAGGACCCTTGTCTGAGGGTTACCCTGCCTGGGGCTGCTTTGACAAGCTCTCTCCAGAGTCAACCTGTATGTTAAAAATTTAGTGTTTTCAGAGTTACACTGTGTAGAGGCACAGCAAAGCCCACAGAGTTAGAAGAGGGAACACTCTACCCTAGTAAGTATATACAGTCAATGAAGTACACACCCACAGAAAAATGAACTCCTGAATGTAATCCAAGTGATTAATCTTACTGTGCCTTTGCATGTTTAAGGCCAGGTTGTCTTGGTTTTTGCCATGAAACAGTCTTCTGTAGTTAGACGAGCATGCTAACCCAACCGTGCACATCTGCCTCTTGAGCCAGGACAGCATTTTTCAATCTCTCCTTCCGTCTTGGTTTCAGAGTAAATGAACCTGCACAAGCATTAAGCCCGCTGCCTGAAGCAGGCAGCTGAGAAATCATTAATGGCAACTCACAACTGCTTTGTCAGCTTTAAGTAGCCTCTTCACTGAGAATACAGCGAACACAAAACCAAACGCTCTATAATGCAAGTTACAACTACAAATTGTGCAAGCTTGTATTTACTTTTCAAGCTGGTAAAAAAAAAAAAAAAAAAAAAAAAGAACAATTTTTTACATAGCTTCAAATCCAAATCTCAATTGTTTCTACACAAGAAGCTTACATTCCTTGGTGAGATTAGCCTGTGTCTGAAAGCAAGCCTTACAGAAAGGGCTCTGTATGCAGTTTAACTCATTTATTACAGAAAATTTGAGGACCAGTACTGGAAAAGAAATCCTCTGCTCATTAACTAGAGACTGCTTCCATTTCTAGAAGTTCTTTTCCAATGAATAATCTTCCTAATTTATTTTCTTATCATCGGCAGCCTATTACAGATGCTGGAGCATCCAAATACAGCGTAAAGTGTGAACTGAAGTCTCTGATAGTGATGGGGAAAAGAAGGAGAAATGGGATGTAGTTCAACATCACAGTATTTTTTACCTTGTCTATGGAGAAAGCATATGCTTAAAAACATCTAAATTGAGGGACAGCAAATTAGGGTAATCACATCTTCCACAGTTAGAAATTTACTGGTTTTGCCAATTTATGCACGTAGCAGACTATTGCAGATGCTGCATTTCAATCAAAGGCAGGCAGAATGACATGGTTTTTCTCAATTTCTCAACAGGAGAACCAAGTCATAAGACAACACACTGATGAGCCCATGACAAAACCCGAATGAGTGCATCCCCAGTCTAAGGCAGCTGTCCTTTCTCTGCCAGCTGAGGCT
The DNA here is from genome assembly GCF_965638725.1 of Aptenodytes patagonicus. Classification (NCBI taxonomy): domain Eukaryota; kingdom Metazoa; phylum Chordata; class Aves; order Sphenisciformes; family Spheniscidae; genus Aptenodytes; species Aptenodytes patagonicus. Next base: position 4,967,678 of record NC_134956.1, read on the forward strand.
TCCCAGGAAGACTGTCATTCTGCCTCCCTCTTCTCATCACATCAGGATGAACAGCCTTTTCTCAAGCATTACTGTATCTGTTACACAATCTGCTGTAACTTCAAGGCTGAAATTAATTCAGAAACAGAGTCCAATTAACTGTTTACAAAGACAATTTGAAGTTTTGTTTCCATTTAGAAAGACTGGTATCAGCTGTCCCAACTACATTATTTTCTTCTGTAACTCTGATACAGATGTTCTGAATTGCTCCACCTCCTTAAACACTCAAATACTTCACAATTAGTTGAATTGTGGATGTGAGTCATCCGATTTCCTTTTCCAGTAAGGGTCACTATTGGAAAATTGGCATACCAAGGCTAAATAACCATGTTACCAATGCAAATTTTGACAACTGTTCCAGTGAATCAGTGCTCTGCTTTTTGCACTGGTTCGTAAAGCAATACTACTACGTACTGCAGAATGAAAGGGGAAAAACAACTAAATTAAACTTACTACTCACAATCCATCTTTGAAACCAGAGCAAAGCAGGGGAAAATTCAGTAATCCAACTAAAAGGGGGGGGGAAGTGAAACACCTTCCAGTAGTAAATCCTTGCCACAATGCATTCACTAGCAGCAAAAATTGTAAAAATTGTGTATGGTCATTTTACATGCAAGGAAAAATGGTGGCAAATTTAACAAGTTTAGTGGTATGAAACCTATGCCTACACTCTGACCTAAAGATCAAAATGATCTTTAAGGCTTGATCAACAATGGAAAAAGCCTCAATCTGAGTTAATGCCTACTTTTATACTTTTCCTGAAATGCTTACATTTGCTTCCAAATGCAGTGTTCTGGGAAGCACAATGCTTCCAAGTACTTGAAAGTACATTATTAAGACGCTCCAAAGGAATGTAATTTATTGTCTTTAAAATGTCCAAAAGAAGATTATAGGACATGAACTGCCTGCACTGTGCACTGCACTTAATAGGGTTGCCCAAAGCGCCTTGTACCCCGCCTCAACAGCACTTAATACTCAATATTAAATACTGAAAGATATTAACATTAAAGGATACTAATAAAAAGAAACCTACTAAAAACCTGGTGCTTTGTTTGTACTTCTGCAGAAGACCTCAGAACAAACACAGCAAAAAAAGCAAAAGCACAAGCAAACTAAAAACTCAGCTAGACAAGACTTAGGAAGAACATACATACCACCACTAACCCTTCCCTAACACTGTCCCGTAGAATTAGAGCATAATTGTGGCAGGTTTTCCAAGCAGGGAAAAGAGAGACCCCCAGCTCACTCAGCCCAGTGGCAAGTCCACACGCAGTTTGTGACAAACCCTCAGAGAGGTGAAATTCTCTTAAAAAGCCAGGATTTATGAGCAATGTGAGAGAGTAGTAACTTGATCTAGGAATAAGCCCGATGCGAGAATGAGGAACTAAATGCTTTCTGACCCTTAATGCCAGGAAACCATCACCTCCTCCTTTTTTGAAGGGCAGTGTCAAAGGTAGTATTTGCAACTCATGAGAAAGAACAGGGCACTAAAGGAAGTTGCCCTTTGTTGCCTCTCCTCCTATTATAAACTGTTCAAAGACTATGCTCATCTTGCTGGGAGATACAAAGAAATATCTCAACTGACATCAGCCCTCCTCTCCACACAGTGAAGTATTAAATAAACATAGTCATCAAGAAACAATGTAAAACTTGTCTTTTAAAAGAAATTGGCATGGAGCAAGAGGGTGCAGTATTACCTTGCAGGCAGAAACCAGGGACAACTCTTCCAGAAGGAATACAGCTTACTGCTTGGTTAAAAAACAAAAACCCACCCAAAAACCCCAACACACACCACACAAAAACCTGGGCAGAGTCTGTAATGAAACAGAAACCTACTTTGTGTCCCACTGACTGCAGTCACAGAAAGTCCTACTCACTTCCATTCCCGATGTTGAAACACCGTAAATCGGACACCCAAAGTCATTAGCCACTTCGGAAAGTTATGGGCTGTGGTTTTCCTCTGGAGTTACATCCAGGTGGCTTTTCAAGGGTGATATTTCTGTGAATAATTACCATCTTTCTATTAAAATTGCCTAACCAGAAAGTAAGTTTGATGTTAAGTCTGTGCAAAGGCCTAACACATTAATTCAATTACATTACACGTAATGTAATTGAAAGGAAAAAGAGAAGTCACTAATGACCCATTTTCTCAAGGTGAGACATCAATGATTCTCTTTTTAGACATTCCATAGTTGAAAACAAAGATAATTAAAGCAACTTAGCTGCTACTTCCTAAATGTTTTCTGTCATTTACAAATGCAAGGTTACAATTCCTTTAGCAATTGTGCCAGGTTTTTTTTTGGTTTTGTTTTTTAGAAGACTATATTCTTTCATTTTCTGTGCTTTTTAGTAACTGTGCTTGTTGGCATAGAAAAAAATATATTTATTACATTCTTTATATTTAATCTTTATTACTCCAACAGATTCAGTATCTCTGCAGCCCCAAAGATGTGGAAGTTTTTTTCTGTCTTTCAACTAAAAATGCATCAAGAGTGAACGCTGACTGCAAGATGAGGCTCACACCTGCTGTACTTGAACCACGCATTTGAAGATACGCAAGACACGTCCATCAGCCTAGCAGAGAAGAAGGGGCATCCCTCCTCCAAAACATTGGTTACATCAAGCCTTTCCTTGTGGAAGACTATTGGGTCAAAAGAGACCAGGGATGCAAGACATCCATTTACCCTCTTCGCATCCACGTCCTGGCGCATACCACGGCAGCGCTACCATTAGGTGCCTCTAGCGAGGCTTCCTTCCTACCCTGTATAGAATGCAGAAAGATATGCCTATGGGTTATACAACGCGGGATGCTCCACTCAGCTACGCCAGAGAACGAGCACGGCCCCCGGTACCCGCCGCACCACGCCATTCCCGGGAGGCGGGGGCGACGCCGCTTGCACGGCCCCGCTCGCTGAAGGCTACCGAGTCCACGCACAACGGTTGCCCCGGTGCGGGTGCCGGGGGGCGCGGGGCGGGAGGCACGCTCCTGCCCTGGCTAGCCGGGCTTGCCGCAGCGGCACGGCCGGCCCTCCCCGCAGGCGCCCGGAGCCCCCTCCCGCCCCGCCGCGCCCGCTTACCCCATCCTCGCCGCCGCCGTTCGCCCCGCGCCCGCCGCCCGGCCCGGCCCCGCCCCGCTCACGTCACGCCGCCCGCCCCGCCCCCTTAAAGGGCGCCGCAGCCACGGCTGGGGGCTGCCGCGCACCTTCCGCGGGGGCGGGCGGCAGCGCCCTCGCTGTGCGCGCAGCCCCGAGCACCCCTCCGCCGGCCGCGGGCTGGCCTGCCGCTCCGCCTCTGGCATCACTGCTGGGCGGAGAGTTTGAGTGCCCCTTCCCTGAGACCCTGGAAGTATTAATTTTTCAAAGTGATGCAGCTGTATCAAATATTTGTCGCTCAGCACTAACCCTTGGCCTCTCTTTGTAGCCTTCCACGCTGTGCAAAATAGAAACGTTTTACAGCAGGACTCTAGTAATCACCAGTATAATGCATAGCCTTAAATCAATTTATTTTGCCTCAGATTGACACAGAACAAGAAATATTGGTAAAAACGAAGTGCAAAAGGAGATACTTCAAACAAAAGCAGCTTCTCTCGCTGAGCCACTACGGACTCAACCTGTCAGTATCGAAGAGTTTAGAGCAAGTGTGCCAATGCTTTAGAGGACAACCTCCCATTTGGGAATAAGAGTACAGACTATTACATACAGCAATCTTTACAGTCTAAACGGCACGATCTAGCCTCTTCCTCATGCCTCTGCTTCCTCAGATATTCCAATGTGTACACGGAGCTTGAGTGCTCCACATTCTTAACACACAAATCAGTACTTCTATTTTCACTTTCTATTGGCATGTAATGATTACACAATGAAGAACCTCTAAATAAGTACAACTTTAAAAGCCGAGACTTTGCATGGCTTACCTGGGGCCAGAAGAAATGTAATCATCAGGGTCCGAAAAAAACTGCATGTAATTGACGTCGCTTGAATCAGAGGTCCTGTAGTAAGAGAATTGATCTCAAAAATGGAATTTACAACTTATTCAAGTACCTGGCTAAGTTCCAAATGCTTATGAAAGGTAATGTACACTAAAAAGAGAGAGAGATTAATTTTGTCATCCTCAAAGAAAAATTAAATAGGGTAAAAGTATTTGAAAATGCTCAAGACAACACACACCAGTTCATGCATCAATTTGTCCACCTCATTGTTCCCATTTTACAGGTAAGTTACATGCATTAACGTAGATGCCTGATAGAGCCAGATATAGAGCTGAAAGGTCCCTTTGTAAGTTTTTAACCATTAAACTGTGTATTTTTGTCATTTGATGATAGAATTATAACCTGCTGTATACATCTAGTTTGCCTCATACCTTCCATCAAGCAGATTACACTTAAACTGTCGTTCTTCATCAAATTTTAAGAACGCGTTAGAGCAACAGTATTGATGCATGCAATCTCCACAGCAGAAGTTGGGACAGGATTTTGCAGGTTGTGCCTTGCCATGATGATCAACATATGCCTGACAATCCTCACCCAAAACTGAAAAAAGTTAAAATCCAATAGTTAGTAACTAAAGAAATAATCATATAAAGTCTCTTTCTCAAACTGACCATCTCACCTAAGTTAACATTTAAACATGTTTCAAGTATTTTGGTTAGGTTTTAGAAATCAATTATTTCCTTTAGAGTATAGCAAAGGCAAATACTTACTCCTTGCACACAAAGTATCTCATCTTCGTTAAGTAGCTCTTCCCAACAGTTTACACATACATAAAGGACTAAACTGCATGCAAATATACTTATGAGATGCTCCATCTGGTGATAATCTCTTCACCACACCTGCTAGTAGCTACCAAATTACTGTAAAGACTCCAAGAGCAGTGTGACTAGCCAGATCTGTTAAAAATCCCACACAAACCCTAAGATCAGTTAGAAGAAAATGTTAAAATTTTCCTACACATTTGACTTGATGCAAAAGATGCAACACAACCGCGTTCACTGTAGATTTGAATTTCCATGTGACTTGGTTGTTTCGACCTGTTGCTTTGTTTATTTCACGGAAAATCCTAATCCTGTTAATCCATGGCATAAAACAGATGTCATAAAACAGATTCCTAGGACTAAAATCGGTCAAGTGGCATGCTCTCACTGCCAGCCTCAACTGGTGCAGCTAGAATGGTACGGAAATGGAGATGTTCATGTACTAGGATGGATTTCCTGGGGGGCATCTCATGCTTTTCAGCATTGCATTGGCCTGATCCATTCCTTAACATAATGGCTGTTTTCTCTCTCTCTCTTTGCCCTCTCAAGCCTGAATGACTGCAATGTAAGAACAGCACATTAAAAGCTTCCAACTGTCACATAAAAATACTTCTCAAAGCTTAAGCAAAAAGCATTTCCCAAGAAGAATCTTTAGCAAGAGTATCATTACAGTTTTCAGTGATAAATGCTGCAAGTCAGCTTTTTCTATTCCTCATTTTCCTTCCTATCACATCATCACATATCACATTAACAAGACCTACGCTGATATTTTGCTCCTAAACCACACTCTATCCAAGAAGCTCAAATTACTTCAGGTGTAGTTGTTCAGAGAAAGCAAACAAGAAGAGACAAAGACAACAAATCATGTTCCTTCAGAAGAAAAGTAAGGGGTATTTCCTGGAGTACTTAAACTGATTTTGCCATTTGAAAACTCAGTCTTGACTCTCTGGCACCAAGACATATCTGAATATTTCAGCCAACATTAAAAAGAAAAAGTAGAATGTTCCAAGGGTTTAAATGTGGAGGTTCATTAAACACAAGCAAAGTGGTATCAATACCAATACCACAGTACTTTTGCTAATGTGTTTACACATGCTTATGCCTGGTTCACCAAATTTTTCCTCTGCAGACACATAACGTCACCTGACAACTCTCTCTTTCCTGTATCACCAATAAGGAAATGATAGGTAGCTAAACAGATTCCAAAATACCTTGTGAAATTACAAACAAAACAAGGCAACCAACAAAGTTACTCCCTCCATCTCACAATTGCACTACTGCAGCACAATAAAATAACAACAGAAACCAAAGGTCTAGGCCAGTTCTCAGGTGGCTGAGCTGAGCCAACAAGCGCCGAGCACGCCTAAAGAGAAGAATTTGGCTCCTCTACTTTGTTCCTCTCTTCTTCCATTAGCTGTGGCACCCATGAGACTCTTCCTCAACTGATTCAATTCACCAGCTGATCAGCAGATCAACTAGGGGCTTGTGGGACTTCTTTCCCCAGTTGGCTTTCTGCTGGGTTAATGATTTGAATCACCTCAGAAGAGGTCCAGCGTACACCCAACCCACCACGATGCAAGGGCTAAGGCTGAGGGAGGCAAAAATGATCTCCTGTTTTGGTATACCTGCTACTGAGGGGTTCATCCTATCCTGCAAAACAGCAGCCTGATGATTTTACACAATCAGTACCACAAAAACCCTTTAACAAACTGATCGAGTTCCACCTCAAGAGCAGAGCTGCTAAACTATTCCCACTGAAAGTCCCCAACCATTCCAGTAAGAAAACTTCTAACTTCCAAACCCATTTACTCAAGGCCAGTTTGCATACAGTTACTGCTGTAGCACCATCATTGTGAGCCAGCTTGAAGAACCCTTTTTCTGGTGCTCACCCTTCAAAGTACTTACAGATAAAACTCTGACCATTTCAGCCATTCAGCTGAAATTCAACCATTCAGCTCAGCCCTCAGACAAACTGTGATCCTTTACTACTGTGACCAAGTTAAATGTCCTCTTGCATATCCACTAAAGATCACATTCACCTTTCCTGCACATCTGTTCAGAATTTGATCCATCAGATAAAGTGATGCACTGATGCATCAAGAGCACTTCTCCTTTTCTGAGACTTCACCCGATAAGTCCTATGATCACATCTGCTTTTTCTTATCACATGACAAAGTTGGGGAAGACCACAGGCTCCATCCTTTAAGCACAATAACAAGATAGTTACAAATAAGGCTGCTGAAAAAAACCCAATTATCAATGTTAGCATCTGATAGTTATGAGTTTATATAAGCAGTGCTGTTTATGCAGTATCATCACTTTAACACCTAAGTATTTCTATTATCTTGCCCTAAAAGGCTAAAATGTACTGTCAGGGGTGAAAAGGTGAAGGTTTTTAATGGGATGTATCAAGAGTGACCGGCAGCCACTTTGTGGCACATCGTTTCTCCCCCGATAGTCTTACCTTATGTTTACCAGTAGACAGTATTCATTGGGTGGGTCCACCCAGTCATTACTGGGGCACTAATTGCTACTGTCTAACCACACACACCAGCATCAACACAAACCTACCTCACTTTCAGCGTAACTTTTCTCTCAGAGAACCCAATTCGCACCAAAACCGCTGTTCTGGTGTGGGTATCTCCTGCCCACGCCGGGGTGAGGGCCGACGCTGGGGCCGGGGAGCGTGGTTTTGGGGGACCGTGGGCCCTCGCCTCAGCGCAGGCAGGACGTGTCCCACCGCCGCTTGGGGGCTGAGCTGAGGGGTCTCTGCTAGAAGCCAGGGCTTCCCCATGCCAGGGACTTCGGCAGGGCCTCCCCGGGGGACGCAGCCCCAGCTGCGGAGGAAGCCGGCAGGAGCCCCCAAAGCCTCCTCAGAAAGAGGCGCCGGAGCACGCCAACCCTCCTTGAGGGTCGGGCCCCCCCCGCTCGCAGCACCCGCCACCCCCCGCCCTTCAGCCGCCGCCCCGCGCTCACCAGCCACCGGCAGCAGGCAGAGGAGACCGAGACTGACGGCGCCCCGCCACGTCGCCATGAATACCGCCGCTTCTCCGCCGGGCGGGCGGGTGAGGGCTGGGCGATCCGCCGGGGCTCAGGCACTCCCGGGGCGCCGCCGCGCGGCCGCGGGAGGAGCAGCGGGCAACGCGGCGGCCGGAGAGGCAGAGAAGGGAAGGGCGGGGCAGCGCACGCACACAAAGAGCGGGAAACCGGTGAGGCAGGCTGTAGTCCGGGGAGCGGCTGTGGAGTGTTGCCCTGGGTAGAGTGGGGTTCAGCCCTGGGCTGTTGTGTTTGGGCTCGCCATGAGGCCTACGTTGAGGCCTGTGACTTGCCCTCCGCTTGTATCCTCTGCCACGTTCTCACCCGGCTCTCCATGGTTGGGCCAGCTCCTCCCTTGTGGAAGCCCTGCACACTGTTTCTACAGTAGGCAAAGGGCATTCCCCGTTCCCCAGTTCCGGGTCCTGTTCCCCAACGGGATTGCTGCTGTACCAACTGAAGGCTTCCCTCTTGCGGTATAAGCCAAGAAATCCTTTTTAAGAGGGATTGCAAACACCGGGTAAGGAATTTACTCCAGAGAGCTCAGGAGAGTCAGAGCAGTACCTCTTACTGAGGGCTTGAGTCCCGTCAGACGCCCTTTAGAGCAAAAAAATCACATGTGCTCTACGGGAGGGTAACAAGGGGCCTGGGAAATGTCAGCCACCCAAAAGGATTTCCCTCCTGTTGGAGACCAGCAAGTACCTTTCTAGCGCAGGAAGGAGAAAAGATTTGGTTGCAGAGTGACTGCTGAACAGCTCTGTGGAAGTTGGCGGAGAGCTAGAAGGCTGGATCAAAGAAGAATGGTGACCAAAGCGCAAAGGGAATCCCGTCGGGTGGCTGTACAGGTCTGAACAGCCCTCTGCTCTTCAGGCAAACCACAGGTGGTCTTACGGTGCGTGCCTGATAATAGGCCTTAATGCAGCATGACAGTCGATCCATTAAAGTAGGGAGCAGCTGTCCTCTCTGAGGAAGGCAGGGGAACCCGGGAGGCCTGATGGGCTTTTCTGCCAACGAAGAGGCAATCAGGAAGGAAAGGAGGTATAGGGGGTCCAAAAGAGAACTTGGGTGGCAGCACTTTGTCCTTCTATTCTTGACTGCTGTGACTGGGAAGACGTGAGGTCTAGACATGGCCAGAAGAGGCAGTGCTCTTCAGGGGGATTGCGATGGGAGCTCCGAGGCACTCCCGAGCAACGGAGCTCCAACGGAGCTGGTCAAAGAGCTGTGGTCGTGCACAGCCTCGCTCTGAACCGAGGTGCTTGTTCCCTGGCACCGTTCACCTCTGTCGGCATCTAGCTAACGGAGCTCTGCAATGCCCTGGCGTCGGAAGGCCGAGCGAAATCTCAGAAAGCCTGGTGAGAAGGAAACCCTGAGCACCAGAGTTTGTCTTGGGAGGTGGCTGGTAGAAGAGAATGGCTGAGGACACGCTAAAAGCAGGAGCTGAAGGAGGCAGCCTGGGAAGCCTCTGGTCACTCTCAGCAGCGTCAGCCAGCGAGTATTGCAGACGGGCTTCTTGGGGTTTCCGGTTTCTGTCTCGGTCCCGAGTTGCATGTCGGACCTGGATGCCTGGATTCTCCGATACTGGATTTCGCATTCCTTTTGTCCTACTCTGGTCGTGCCTGAGACACCGTCTGGTTTTTGTCCTGGTGTCGCAGGTGAATTATTCAGAGAAGTCATCCTTGTGGGGTTAACTAAAAGGGGTTTATTAATGATTAAGCGATGATCAGATGGTAATTAATCGATGGTTGAATGAAAATCAAATGGCAATCAAATGGTGCATAAGCAATAATTGAATCATTTAGGTTGGAAAAGACCCTTAAGATCATCGAGTCCAAGCGTTAACCTGACACTGCCAAGTCCACCACTAAACCATGTCCCTGAGCGCCACGTCTACACGTCTTTTAAATGCCTCCAGGGGTGGTGACTCAACCACTTCCCTGGGCAGCCTGTGCCAATGCTTGACAACCCTCGGCGCATCGATCCAGCCTGTCCAGATCCCTCTCTGTCGAGCCTGTCCACCCTCAAACAGATCAACACTCCCACCCACCGCCTCCGAAGCTGCCCCACAGCCACTTGCGGTTTCCTACCCCGCCAAGGAAAGGCTCACGCTGACTCTGAAAGGCAGCTTATTGCCATGGAAAAAGGCCATTTCCGCCGTGACTCCCCAGCTCGCGGTCCCGCTGCCTTTTGCTCTGGAGGCAGCACATCACCAAAGCCCTAAGGAGTTCAGGGGAAAGATGTTGGGCCACCTGCGACATTTAGGGGCCGTCCTGAGGTCCTGTGCTGTGCCCCGGCCACCCACCGCGTCTGAGCGGGTGGCATGTGTGAGCCCAGGCCAGGCTCAAAGGTCCCTTCTGTCCCCTGTACCGGGGAGCCCAGAACCGGAGGCAGTACTGCAGATGCAGCCTTACCGGTGCGGCGCAGAGGGGAAGGATCACCTTCCCCCACCTGCTGGCAGCGCTCCCCGTGCCGGGGCCAGGAGCAGAGATTTCCCTCGGCCAGGGCTGGAGCCCTGGAGTCGCGCTGCCTGAACAGCGCCTTTCGGCCAACAGTGCCACCCTCGACGGCTGCCCCGGGGGACCTGGCATTTGACTCTGCACTTGCTGCAGGAGCAGCCGCCCCGGTTGCATGGGTGCCGAGGGCTCGGGCCCCCGCCTCGGCACTTCACACCCACCCCTGTGAGGCGGTGGCCGAGGGCGTCCCTGCCCGTATTTGGGGCGCACGCAGGCCAGCGGTGCTGATGTCACAGCGGCCATGGTGACCCGCGGGGCCAAGCCCACAAAAAGGAACGCCGGGCTCAGGCCGTGCGTCAGTGCGACCTGGTGAGGTGAGGAGAGGGCAGGGGAGGGACGGGCCTTGCGCGGGGCTGCCGAGGGAGGAGGGGGGCCCCACACCTCGGGGCTCTGGGCCTGGGCTGCAAGCTCGCCCGCGCCTCGCTTCTCCCTCAGCCGCGTCCTGCTTCTCCCTCAGGGTCAGCAGAGGAGCAGTTGGAGGAGACACCCCGGCGCTGCTGGGACAGGGACTCTCCAAACGCTCACCGTTGACGTGCGCCATGTCCGCCAGGAAGCGGAAGGCCCCCGACTCGATGGAGCAGGGTGAGAGCAAAGTATCCCTCCCGCAGCCTGGCAGAGGGGTTGGCGGGGCGGTCAGCGTGGGGCCGAGAGCGGTGGCAGGGGGAGGCAGGAGCTCCCCAGCCGCCCCCGGGGCAGGGCCGCTCCTTTCCTCAGCGAGCGGGGCCCAGGCTGGGCAGTGGGCACCTGCTGGGACACCCGTGCCCGCAGTGCCCCCTTCCTCTCCAAGGCCTCCAGCCCTGCCCATCAGCCAGCTAGGCAGGGACAGAGCAGGCCCTTGGGGCAATCCCTCAGGGACGCTTCCCCCGGCCCCGCAGAGGTGCTCATTCCCGGTGGCATTTGCTCTCTCCCCTCCAGCATGCCTGCTGTGTCGCCGGGCAGAGGCCGACCCAGATATCTGCGGGCGCAAACTGGAGAAGCAAGGGCTCTGTGCCCATGAGTTTTGCCTGGTGAGTTTCTCCGGGGCTCCCTCCAGCTTTCCGACAGGCTGTCCCTGCCACGCTCTCCTCATGAGCTCCTCGTCTTTTCTCTTCTGCAGTTTTTGGCCAACGAGCTTTTTCAGCAACAGGATGAGGAAGTAGGACTCATGGGATTTCTCCCTGAGGACATTCAACGTACAATCGAGCGGGCAGCGCAGAAGGTGAGGACCTGACAAGAACAGGGAGATTTGTGCCAGGAGAGGTTTGCGGGAGCTTAGCCCAGACCCCGAGAAAGAAATCCCAGCCCTTCCAAGCAGCTCTGGGACAAAAGTCTTGCTCCCATAGCGGCCACATCCTGCGCCCTGCCCGGAGGCGTGGGGCTGGCTGTGGAGGCCCTGAGGCTGCCGCTGATGGGGGCTGCTGTGCTCTTTCCAGCGCTGCTTCGTCTGTGGCGAGAGCGGGGCTGCCATCACCTGCCGGGAGACGGGCTGTGACCGCAGCTTCCATCTCCCCTGTGCCGTGGAGGGTGGATGCACCACCCAGTTCTTTGGGCTCTACAGGTAAGGACAGGCGGCCCTCGTGGGGGAGGCCGATCTGGGGCTCCTTCACACCTCCTCTCCCCTCCTCGCCGCCACCACGGAAGGACCCAGCGCTTCTCACCTCGCCCACCCCTTTCCTCTTCCCCCCAGGTCCTTCTGCTGGGAGCACCGCCCAGAGCAGGCAGTGGAGGCGGCTCCGGAGGAGAACACCACCTGCCTCATCTGCCTGGACCCTGTGGAGGACAGAAAGTCCTACAGCACCATGGTGTGCCCAGCGTGCAAACACGCCTGGTTCCACAGGGGCTGCATCCAGAATCAGGCTATCCACGTTGGCTTCTCCTGCTTCTGCTGCCCGCATTGTCAAAATGAATATCGATTTCTGATGGAAATGCTCACCATGGGGATTCGACTCCCCAGGAGGTTGGTTTTTTCCTTCCCAGCTCACAAGACAGGAGGGTGCAAGCGCTGTGCCGTGCCAGGGCCTGCCCCAGCAGTCCTGGCCCTCCACTGTCCCGTGAGTCTGGGCTTCAGCTTCACGGAGGATTTGGAAACAGGGCCGGGGGGGAAGAGCAGGGACGCCCTGCATCTGCCTTGTGCCGGGGCAGCAGGGGCTCATCAATTTTCCTTTCTCCATCAGACTGCCATCATGGGAGAACAGCCATGCATACGCGGCACTAAGCGAGAGGCACAGCCGCTGCGATGCCAGTGAGTGCCTTTGTCCAGGAGGCAGGGAGCAGGCAGAGGAAGAGGGGTAAGTTGCCAAAGCTGCACCCCGGGGCTCTGCACGGGATCCCTGTCTCGCCAAGGGCTCGAAGCACAAGGACTAAGAACAAGAACTCTGCCGGACAATCCCGTGCTGCGGTCACTTTGTCCTCAGAGCCATGAACCCGTTTGCTTCCCCAGGCCCTGGCACCTGCTCCTGTGCTGCTCCTGCGCTGCCGAGGGCACCCACAGACGCTGCTCCTGCTTGACGAACAGCACGGCCAGCTGGGAGTGCAACAGCTGTGCTGGCCTGGGCACCGGTAAGAGGCAAAGCACCCGGGTGCCCCTGGGCTGGGGCCAGGGGCCAGGCAAGGCCTGCCAGCGGGTGCCCAGGGTGGGCTTGGCAGAGCCCCTCTGCTCCAGGAGGGCTGGGGGCACCGCCCTGGCCTATCCTGCCCCGGGCCTGGGGGGCCGTGCCCTTGACCTTCCTGCTTCCCCTTACAGCCTCCAGTGCCAGCTCGGAGCTCGCCGGCCCCGGTACCACTAGCCAGTCAGGACTGGGGCCTTCCCACGGCTCCCCGGCACCCGACACCAGCAGCCCCAGCACCGCCAGCCAGGTGCCATCGGGGTCCTGCAGCTCCCCAGCACCGGAGACCAGCAGCCCCAGCACCGGTAGCCGTGCGGTATTAGGGCTGTCCCACGGCTCCCAAGTGCTCGAGGGCAGCAGCCGCTCCAGACCCCCTGGGCCTGAACGCACGCGAAGCCGCTCCCGCTGGCTGCGTCGGGCCCAAAAGCCCGACAGCCAGCCCAGAAGATGCCGTGAGAGCAGCCGCGTGCCAGCACCCAGTGCTGAGAGCAGCACCCCGAGCCAGGTGGTGCTGGGGCTGTCCCACGGCTCCCCAGCACCGGAGACCAGCAGCCCCAGCACCAGTAGCCGTGCGGTATTGCAGCCGTCCCACGGCTCCCAGGTGCTCGAGGGCAGCAGCCGCTCCAGACCCCCCGGGCCCGACCGCATGCAAAACCACTCCCGCTGGCTGCGTCGGGCCCAAAAGCCCGACAGCCAGCCCAGAAGACGGCGTGAGAGCAGCCGTGCACCAGCACCAAGTGCTGAGAGCAGCACCCCGAGCCAGGCGGCGCTGGGGCTGTCCCACGGCTCCCCGGCACCCGACACCAGCAGCCCCAGCACTGGCAGACAGGTGTCATCGGGGTCCTCCTGCAGCTCCCCAGCACTGGAGACCAGCAGCCCCAGCACCGGTAGCCGTGCGGTATTAGAGCCGTCCCACGGCTCCCCAGTGCTCGAGGGCAGCAGCCGTTCCAGCGCCCCTGGGCCTGTGCGGACGCGAAACCGCTCCCGGATGAACCGTCGGGCCCAAAATCCCTACAGCCGGCCCAGAAGATGCCGTGAGAGCAGCCACGCGCCAGCACCAAGTGCTGAGAGCAGCACCACGAGCCAGGCGGCGCTGGGGCTGTCCCACGGCTCCCCGGCACCGGAGACCAGCAGCCCCAGCACCGCCAGCCAGCTGCCATCGGGTTCCTCCTGCGGCTCCCCGCCACTTCAGGGCAGCAGCCGTTCCAGCGCCCCTGGGCCTGTGCGGACGCGAGACCGCTCCCGCTTGCAACGTCGGGCCCAAAATCCTTACAGCCGGCCCGGACGCCGCCACGGGACCAGCCGTGCGCCGTCCCCGAGTGCTGGCCCTGAACCCCCTCCACCGGCACAATAAAGTTGGCCGTTAATCTCGGCACTGGGAGGTTCCACGCTGATTTGTTGGCTTCCTCCGTCTCCTCCTCTCCCTTTCTGGAGGGGCAGCGTCAGGGGCTGGGCCCAGAGGGTTGTCTTCTTCCCGGGGCTTGGCAGCACCTTCCCCACACCTCCCTCCTTGCGGGCTGGCCTTGGCCGGCTGCCCAGCGCCATGGCCGTGTGCTTCGGGCCTCGCTGGCCTCCCAGCCTGCTCAGTTTCCCCGGGGCAAGTTCACACCCAGCCCCGGGACCGCGGGTCTCTGCCCCTGCCCCCGCCCCCGGGGAGGGTGGCCCGGCACGGCCCAGTCGGCACCGCCGCCTGTCTCCCGCCAATGTGGGCTGCGCCCACCCACCCGGCATGGCCCTCGCGGCTCGCCCCCCAAAATCACGCGCCCCGGCCCCGGCGACTTTTGACACGCTTCAACTCTGTTTCGTTCTGGACAAGGCTCTAACCAACTTCCTGTCCTCGTTGCCTAGGCTAGTGAGAATTGTGCCAAAGTGGCAAAGCTGCTCTTCTTTAAAAGTTCAGTTCGGTGTCACGTCTGTATTTGTGGCATGAAGATTTCTGTAGATTGTGTTTCTACAGTAGGCAAAGGGCATTCCCCGTTCCCCAGTTCCGGGTCCTGTTCCCCAACGGGATTGCTGCTGTACCAACTGAAGGCTTCCCTCTTGCGGTATAAGCCAAGAAATCCTTTTTAAGAGGGATTGCAAACACCGGGTAAGGAATTTACTCCAGAGAGCTCAGGAGAGTCAGAGCAGTACCTCTTACTGAGGGCTTGAGTCCCGTCAGACGCCCTTTAGAGCAAAAAAATCACATGTGCTCTACGGGAGGGTAACAAGGGGCCTGGGAAATGTCAGCCACCCAAAAGGATTTCCCTCCTGTTGGAGACCAGCAAGTACCTTTCTAGCGCAGGAAGGAGAAAAGATTTGGTTGCAGAGTGACTGCTGAACAGCTCTGTGGAAGTTGGCGGAGAGCTAGACGGCTGGATCAAAGAAGAATGGTGACCAAAGCGCAAAGGGAATCCCGTCGGGTGGCTGTACAGGTCTGAACAGCCCTCTGCTCTTCAGGCAAACCACAGGTGGTCTTACGGTGCGTGCCTGATAATAGGCCTTAATGCAGCATGACAGTCGATCCATTAAAGTAGGGAGCAGCTGTCCTCTCTGAGGAAGGCAGGGGAACCCGGGAGGCCTGATGGGCTTTTCTGCCAACGAAGAGGCAATGAGGAAGGAAAGGAGGTATAGGGGGTCCAAAAGAGAACTTGGGTGGCAGCACTTTGTCCTTCTATTCTTGACTGCTGTGACTGGGAAGACGTGAGGTCTAGACATGGCCAGAAGAGGCAGTGCTCTTCAGGGGGATTGCGATGGGAGCTCCGAGGCACTCCCGAGCAACGGAGCTCCAACGGAGCTGGTCAAAGAGCTGTGGTCGTGCACAGCCTCGCTCTGAACCGAGGTGCTTGTTCCCTGGCACCGTTCACCTCTGTCGGCATCTAGCTAACGGAGCTCTGCAATGCCCTGGCGTCGGAAGGCCGAGCGAAATCTCAGAAAGCCTGGTGAGAAGGAAACCCTGAGCACCAGAGTTTGTCTTGGGAGGTGGCTGGTAGAAGAGGATGGCTGAGGACACGCTAAAAGCAGGAGCTGAAGGAGGCAGCCTGGGAAGCCTCTGGTCACTCTCAGCAGCGTCAGCCAGCGAGTATTGCAGACGGGCTTCTTGGGGTTTCCGGTTTCTGTCTCGGTCCCGAGTTGCATGTCGGACCTGGATGCCTGGATTCTCCGATACTGGATTTCGCATTCCTTTTGTCCTACTCTGGTCGTGCCTGAGACACCGTCTGGGTTTTGTCCTGGTGTCGCAGGTGAATTATTCAGAGAAGTCATCCTTGTGGGGTTAACTAAAAGGGGTTTATTAATGATTAAGCGATGATCAGATGGTAATTAATCGATGGTTGAATGAAAATCAAATGGCAATCAAATGGTGCATAAGCAATAATTGAATCATTTAGGTTGGAAAAGACCCTTAAGATCATCGAGTCCAAGCGTTAACCTGACACTGCCAAGTCCACCACTAAACCATGTCCCTGAGCGCCACGTCTACACGTCTTTTAAATGCCTCCAGGGGTGGTGACTCAACCACTTCCCTGGGCAGCCTGTGCCAATGCTTGACAACCCTCGGCGCATCGATCCAGCCTGTCCAGATCCCTCTCTGTCGAGCCTGTCCACCCTCAAACAGATCAACACTCCCACCCACCGCCTCCGAAGCTGCCCCACAGCCACTTGCGGTTTCCTACCCCGCCAAGGAAAGGCTCACGCTGACTCTGAAAGGCAGCTTATTGCCATGGAAAAAGGCCATTTCCGCCGTGACTCCCCAGCTCGCGGTCCCGCTGCCTTTTGCTCTGGAGGCAGCACATCACCAAAGCCCTAAGGAGTTCAGGGGAAAGATGTTGGGCCACCTGCGACATTTAGGGGCCGTCCTGAGGTCCTGTGCTGTGCCCCGGCCACCCACCGCGTCTGAGCGGGTGGCATGTGTGAGCCCAGGCCAGGCTCAAAGGTCCCTTCTGTCCCCTGTACCGGGGAGCCCAGAACCGGAGGCAGTACTGCAGATGCAGCCTTACCGGTGCGGCGCAGAGGGGAAGGATCACCTTCCCCCACCTGCTGGCAGCGCTCCCCGTGCCGGGGCCAGGAGCAGAGATTTCCCTCGGCCAGGGCTGGAGCCCTGGAGTCGCGCTGCCTGAACAGCGCCTTTCGGCCAACAGTGCCACCCTCGACGGCTGCCCCGGGGGACCTGGCATTTGACTCTGCACTTGCTGCAGGAGCAGCCGCCCCGGTTGCATGGGTGCCGAGGGCTCGGGCCCCCGCCTCGGCACTTCACACCCACCCCTGTGAGGCGGTGGCCGAGGGCGTCCCTGCCCGTATTTGGGGCGCACGCAGGCCAGCGGTGCTGATGTCACAGCGGCCATGGTGACCCGCGGGGCCAAGCCCACAAAAAGGAACGCCGGGCTCAGGCCGTGCGTCAGTGCGACCTGGTGAGGTGAGGAGAGGGCAGGGGAGGGACGGGCCTTGCGCGGGGCTGCCGAGGGAGGAGGGGGGCCCCACACCTCGGGGCTCTGGGCCTGGGCTGCAAGCTCGCCCGCGCCTCGCTTCTCCCTCAGCCGCGTCCTGCTTCTCCCTCAGGGTCAGCAGAGGAGCAGTTGGAGGAGACACCCCGGCGCTGCTGGGACAGGGACTCTCCAAACGCTCACCGTTGACGTGCGCCATGTCCGCCAGGAAGCGGAAGGCCCCCGACTCGATGGAGCAGGGTGAGAGCAAAGTATCCCTCCCGCAGCCTGGCAGAGGGGTTGGCGGGGCGGTCAGCGTGGGGCCGAGAGCGGTGGCAGGGGGAGGCAGGAGCTCCCCAGCCGCCCCGGGGCAGGGCCGCTCCTTTCCTCAGCGAGCGGGGCCCAGGCTGGGCAGTGGGCACCTGCTGGGACACCCGTGCCCGCAGTGCCCCCTTCCTCTCCAAGGCCTCCAGCCCTGCCCATCAGCCAGCTAGGCAGGGACAGAGCAGGCCCTTGGGGCAATCCCTCAGGGACGCTTCCCCCGGCCCCGCAGAGGTGCTCATTCCCGGTGGCATTTGCTCTCTCCCCTCCAGCATGCCTGCTGTGTCGCCGGGCAGAGGCCGACCCAGATATCTGCGGGCGCAAACTGGAGAAGCAAGGGCTCTGTGCCCATGAGTTTTGCCTGGTGAGTTTCTCCGGGGCTCCCTCCAGCTTTCCGACAGGCTGTCCCTGCCACGCTCTCCTCATGAGCTCCTCGTCTTTTCTCTTCTGCAGTTTTTGGCCAACGAGCTTTTTCAGCAACAGGATGAGGAAGTAGGACTCATGGGATTTCTCCCTGAGGACATTCAACGTACAATCGAGCGGGCAGCGCAGAAGGTGAGGACCTGACAAGAACAGGGAGATTTGTGCCAGGAGAGGTTTGCGGGAGCTTAGCCCAGACCCCGAGAAAGAAATCCCAGCCCTTCCAAGCAGCTCTGGGACAAAAGTCTTGCTCCCATAGCGGCCACATCCTGCGCCCTGCCCGGAGGCGTGGGGCTGGCTGTGGAGGCCCTGAGGCTGCCGCTGATGGGGGCTGCTGTGCTCTTTCCAGCGCTGCTTCGTCTGTGGCGAGAGCGGGGCTGCCATCACCTGCCGGGAGATGGGCTGTGACCGCAGCTTCCATCTCCCCTGTGCCGTGGAGGGTGGATGCACCACCCAGTTCTTTGGGCTCTACAGGTAAGGACAGGCGGCCCTCGTGGGGGAGGCCGATCTGGGGCTCCTTCACACCTCCTCTCCCCTCCTCGCCGCCACCACGGAAGGACCCAGCGCTTCTCACCTCGCCCACCCCTTTCCTCTTCCCCCCAGGTCCTTCTGCTGGGAGCACCGCCCAGAGCAGGCAGTGGAGGCGGCTCCGGAGGAGAACACCACCTGCCTCATCTGCCTGGACCCTGTGGAGGACAGAAAGTCCTACAGCACCATGGTGTGCCCAGCGTGCAAACACGCCTGGTTCCACAGGGGCTGCATCCAGAATCAGGCTATCCACGTTGGCTTCTCCTGCTTCTGCTGCCCGCATTGTCAAAATGAATATCGATTTCTGATGGAAATGCTCACCATGGGGATTCGACTCCCCAGGAGGTTGGTTTTTTCCTTCCCAGCTCACAAGACAGGAGGGTGCAAGCGCTGTGCCGTGCCAGGGCCTGCCCCAGCAGTCCTGGCCCTCCACTGTCCCGTGAGTCTGGGCTTCAGCTTCACGGAGGATTTGGAAACAGGGCCGGGGGGGAAGAGCAGGGACGCCCTGCATCTGCCTTGTGCCGGGGCAGCAGGGGCTCATCAATTTTCCTTTCTCCATCAGACTGCCATCATGGGAGAACAGCCATGCATACGCGGCACTAAGCGAGAGGCACAGCCGCTGCGATGCCAGTGAGTGCCTTTGTCCAGGAGGCAGGGAGCAGGCAGAGGAAGAGGGGTAAGTTGCCAAAGCTGCACCCCGGGGCTCTGCACGGGATCCCTGTCTCGCCAAGGGCTCGAAGCGCAAGGACTAAGAACAAGAACTCTGCCGGACAATCCCGTGCTGCGGTCACTTTGTCCTCAGAGCCATGAACCCGTTTGCTTCCCCAGGCCCTGGCACCTGCTCCTGTGCTGCTCCTGCGCTGCCGAGGGCACCCACAGACGCTGCTCCTGCTTGACGAACAGCACGGCCAGCTGGGAGTGCAACAGCTGTGCTGGCCTGGGCACCGGTAAGAGGCAAAGCACCCGGGTGCCCCTGGGCTGGGGCCAGGGGCCAGGCAAGGCCTGCCAGCGGGTGCCCAGGGTGGGCTTGGCAGAGCCCCTCTGCTCCAGGAGGGCTGGGGGCACCGCCCTGGCCTATCCTGCCCCGGGCCTGGGGGGCCGTGCCCTTGACCTTCCTGCTTCCCCTTACAGCCTCCAGTGCCAGCTTGGAGCTCGCCGGCCCCGGTACCACTAGCCAGTCAGGACTGGGGCCTTCCCACGGCTCCCCGGCACCCGACACCAGCAGCCCCAGCACCGCCAGCCAGGTGCCATCGGGGTCCTGCAGCTCCCCAGCACCGGAGACCAGCAGCCCCAGCACCGGTAGCCGTGCGGTATTAGGGCTGTCCCACGGCTCCCAAGTGCTCGAGGGCAGCAGCCGCTCCAGACCCCCTGGGCCTGAACGCACGCGAAGCCGCTCCCGCTGGCTGCGTCGGGCCCAAAAGCCCGACAGCCAGCCCAGAAGATGCCGTGAGAGCAGCCGCGTGCCAGCACCCAGTGCTGAGAGCAGCACCCCGAGCCAGGTGGTGCTGGGGCTGTCCCACGGCTCCCCAGCACCGGAGACCAGCAGCCCCAGCACCAGTAGCCGTGCGGTATTGCAGCCGTCCCACGGCTCCCAGGTGCTCGAGGGCAGCAGCCGCTCCAGACCCCCCGGGCCCGACCGCATGCAAAACCACTCCCGCTGGCTGCGTCGGGCCCAAAAGCCCGACAGCCAGCCCAGAAGACGGCGTGAGAGCAGCCGTGCACCAGCACCAAGTGCTGAGAGCAGCACCCCGAGCCAGGCGGCGCTGGGGCTGTCCCACGGCTCCCCGGCACCCGACACCAGCAGCCCCAGCACTGGCAGACAGGTGTCATCGGGGTCCTCCTGCAGCTCCCCAGCACTGGAGACCAGCAGCCCCAGCACCGGTAGCCGTGCGGTATTAGAGCCGTCCCACGGCTCCCCAGTGCTCGAGGGCAGCAGCCGTTCCAGCGCCCCTGGGCCTGTGCGGACGCGAAACCGCTCCCGGATGAACCGTCGGGCCCAAAATCCCTACAGCCGGCCCAGAAGATGCCGTGAGAGCAGCCACGCGCCAGCACCAAGTGCTGAGAGCAGCACCACGAGCCAGGCGGCGCTGGGGCTGTCCCACGGCTCCCCGGCACCGGAGACCAGCAGCCCCAGCACCGCCAGCCAGCTGCCATCGGGTTCCTCCTGCAGCTCCCCGCCACTTCAGGGCAGCAGCCGTTCCAGCGCCCCTGGGCCTGTGCGGACGCGAGACCGCTCCCGCTTGCAACGTCGGGCCCAAAATCCTTACAGCCGGCCCGGACGCCGCCACGGGACCAGCCGTGCGCCGTCCCCGAGTGCTGGCCCTGAACCCCCTCCACCGGCACAATAAAGTTGGCCGTTAATCTCGGCACTGGGAGGTTCCACGCTGATTTGTTGGCTTCCTCCGTCTCCTCCTCTCCCTTTCTGGAGGGGCAGCGTCAGGGGCTGGGCCCAGAGGGTTGTCTTCTTCCCGGGGCTTGGCAGCACCTTCCCCACACCTCCCTCCTTGCGGGCTGGCCTTGGCCGGCTGCCCAGCGCCATGGCCGTGTGCTTCGGGCCTCGCTGGCCTCCCAGCCTGCTCAGTTTCCCCGGGGCAAGTTCACACCCAGCCCCGGGACCGCGGGTCTCTGCCCCTGCCCCCGCCCCCGGGGAGGGTGGCCCGGCACGGCCCAGTCGGCACCGCCGCCTGTCTCCCGCCAATGTGGGCTGCGCCCACCCACCCGGCATGGCCCTCGCGGCTCGCCCCCCAAAATCACGCGCCCCGGCCCCGGCGACTTTTGACACGCTTCAACTCTGTTTCGTTCTGGACAAGGCTCTAACCAACTTCCTGTCCTCGTTGCCTAGGCTAGTGAGAATTGTGCCAAAGTGGCAAAGCTGCTCTTCTTTAAAAGTTCAGTTCGGTGTCACGTCTGTATTTGTGGCATGAAGATTTCTGTAGATTGTGTTTCTACAGTAGGCAAAGGGCATTCCCCGTTCCCCAGTTCCGGGTCCTGTTCCCCAACGGGATTGCTGCTGTACCAACTGAAGGCTTCCCTCTTGCGGTATAAGCCAAGAAATCCTTTTTAAGAGGGATTGCAAACACCGGGTAAGGCATTTACTCCAGAGAGCTCAGGAGAGTCAGAGCAGTACCTCTTACTGAGGGCTTGAGTCCCGTCAGACGCCCTTTAGAGCAAAAAAATCACATGTGCTCTACGGGAGGGTAACAAGGGGCCTGGGAAATGTCAGCCACCCAAAAGGATTTCCCTCCTGTTGGAGACCAGCAAGTACCTTTCTAGCGCAGGAAGGAGAAAAGATTTGGTTGCAGAGTGACTGCTGAACAGCTCTGTGGAAGTTGGCGGAGAGCTAGAAGGCTGGATCAAAGAAGAATGGTGACCAAAGCGCAAAGGGAATCCCGTCGGGTGGCTGTACAGGTCTGAACAGCCCTCTGCTCTTCAGGCAAACCACAGGTGGTCTTACGGTGCGTGCCTGATAATAGGCCTTAATGCAGCATGACAGTCGATCCATTAAAGTAGGGAGCAGCTGTCCTCTCTGAGGAAGGCAGGGGAACCCGGGAGGCCTGATGGGCTTTTCTGCCAACGAAGAGGCAATGAGGAAGGAAAGGAGGTATAGGGGGTCCAAAAGAGAACTTGGGTGGCAGCACTTTGTCCTTCTATTCTTGACTGCTGTGACTGGGAAGACGTGAGGTCTAGACATGGCCAGAAGAGGCAGTGCTCTTCAGGGGGATTGCGATGGGAGCTCCGAGGCACTCCCGAGCAACGGAGCTCCAACGGAGCTGGTCAAAGAGCTGTGGTCGTGCACAGCCTCGCTCTGAACCGAGGTGCTTGTTCCCTGGCACCGTTCACCTCTGTCGGCATCTAGCTAACGGAGCTCTGCAATGCCCTGGCGTCGGAAGGCCGAGCGAAATCTCAGAAAGCCTGGTGAGAAGGAAACCCTGAGCACCAGAGTTTGTCTTGGGAGGTGGCTGGTAGAAGAGGATGGCTGAGGACACGCTAAAAGCAGGAGCTGAAGGAGGCAGCCTGGGAAGCCTCTGGTCACTCTCAGCAGCGTCAGCCAGCGAGTATTGCAGACGGGCTTCTTGGGGTTTCCGGTTTCTGTCTCGGTCCCGAGTTGCATGTCGGACCTGGATGCCTGGATTCTCCGATACTGGATTTCGCATTCCTTTTGTCCTACTCTGGTCGTGCCTGAGACACCGTCTGGGTTTTGTCCTGGTGTCGCAGGTGAATTATTCAGAGAAGTCATCCTTGTGGGGTTAACTAAAAGGGGTTTATTAATGATTAAGCGATGATCAGATGGTAATTAATCGATGGTTGAATGAAAATCAAATGGCAATCAAATGGTGCATAAGCAATAATTGAATCATTTAGGTTGGAAAAGACCCTTAAGATCATCGAGTCCAAGCGTTAACCTGACACTGCCAAGTCCACCACTAAACCATGTCCCTGAGCGCCACGTCTACACGTCTTTTAAATGCCTCCAGGGGTGGTGACTCAACCACTTCCCTGGGCAGCCTGTGCCAATGCTTGACAACCCTCGGCGCATCGATCCAGCCTGTCCAGATCCCTCTCTGTCGAGCCTGTCCACCCTCAAACAGATCAACACTCCCACCCACCGCCTCCGAAGCTGCCCCACAGCCACTTGCGGTTTCCTACCCCGCCAAGGAAAGGCTCACGCTGACTCTGAAAGGCAGCTTATTGCCATGGAAAAAGGCCATTTCCGCCGTGACTCCCCAGCTCGCGGTCCCGCTGCCTTTTGCTCTGGAGGCAGCACATCACCAAAGCCCTAAGGAGTTCAGGGGAAAGATGTTGGGCCACCTGCGACATTTAGGGGCCGTCCTGAGGTCCTGTGCTGTGCCCCGGCCACCCACCGCGTCTGAGCGGGTGGCATGTGTGAGCCCAGGCCAGGCTCAAAGGTCCCTTCTGTCCCCTGTACCGGGGAGCCCAGAACCGGAGGCAGTACTGCAGATGCAGCCTTACCGGTGCGGCGCAGAGGGGAAGGATCACCTTCCCCCACCTGCTGGCAGCGCTCCCCGTGCCGGGGCCAGGAGCAGAGATTTCCCTCGGCCAGGGCTGGAGCCCTGGAGTCGCGCTGCCTGAACAGCGCCTTTCGGCCAACAGTGCCACCCTCGACGGCTGCCCCGGGGGACCTGGCATTTGACTCTGCACTTGCTGCAGGAGCAGCCGCCCCGGTTGCATGGGCGCCGAGGGCTCGGGCCCCCGCCTCGGCACTTCACACCCACCCCTGTGAGGCGGTGGCCGAGGGCGTCCCTGCCCGTATTTGGGGCGCACGCAGGCCAGCGGTGCTGATGTCACAGCGGCCATGGTGACCCGCGGGGCCAAGCCCACAAAAAGGAACGCCGGGCTCAGGCCGTGCGTCAGTGCGACCTGGTGAGGTGAGGAGAGGGCAGGGGAGGGACGGGCCTTGCGCGGGGCTGCCGAGGGAGGAGGGGGGCCCCACACCTCGGGGCTCTGGGCCTGGGCTGCAAGCTCGCCCGCGCCTCGCTTCTCCCTCAGCCGCGTCCTGCTTCTCCCTCAGGGTCAGCAGAGGAGCAGTTGGAGGAGACACCCCGGCGCTGCTGGGACAGGGACTCTCCAAACGCTCACCGTTGACGTGCGCCATGTCCGCCAGGAAGCGGAAGGCCCCCGACTCGATGGAGCAGGGTGAGAGCAAAGTATCCCTCCCGCAGCCTGGCAGAGGGGTTGGCGGGGCGGTCAGCGTGGGGCCGAGAGCGGTGGCAGGGGGAGGCAGGAGCTCCCCAGCCGCCCCGGGGCAGGGCCGCTCCTTTCCTCAGCGAGCGGGGCCCAGGCTGGGCAGTGGGCACCTGCTGGGACACCCGTGCCCGCAGTGCCCCCTTCCTCTCCAAGGCCTCCAGCCCTGCCCATCAGCCAGCTAGGCAGGGACAGAGCAGGCCCTTGGGGCAATCCCTCAGGGACGCTTCCCCCGGCCCCGCAGAGGTGCTCATTCCCGGTGGCATTTGCTCTCTCCCCTCCAGCATGCCTGCTGTGTCGCCGGGCAGAGGCCGACCCAGATATCTGCGGGCGCAAACTGGAGAAGCAAGGGCTCTGTGCCCATGAGTTTTGCCTGGTGAGTTTCTCCGGGGCTCCCTCCAGCTTTCCGACAGGCTGTCCCTGCCACGCTCTCCTCATGAGCTCCTCGTCTTTTCTCTTCTGCAGTTTTTGGCCAACGAGCTTTTTCAGCAACAGGATGAGGAAGTAGGACTCATGGGATTTCTCCCTGAGGACATTCAACGTACAATCGAGCGGGCAGCGCAGAAGGTGAGGACCTGACAAGAACAGGGAGATTTGTGCCAGGAGAGGTTTGCGGGAGCTTAGCCCAGACCCCGAGAAAGAAATCCCAGCCCTTCCAAGCAGCTCTGGGACAAAAGTCTTGCTCCCATAGCGGCCACATCCTGCGCCCTGCCCGGAGGCGTGGGGCTGGCTGTGGAGGCCCTGAGGCTGCCGCTGATGGGGGCTGCTGTGCTCTTTCCAGCGCTGCTTCGTCTGTGGCGAGAGCGGGGCTGCCATCACCTGCCGGGAGACGGGCTGTGACCGCAGCTTCCATCTCCCCTGTGCCGTGGAGGGTGGATGCACCACCCAGTTCTTTGGGCTCTACAGGTAAGGACAGGCGGCCCTCGTGGGGGAGGCCGATCTGGGGCTCCTTCACACCTCCTCTCCCCTCCTCGCCGCCACCACGGAAGGACCCAGCGCTTCTCACCTCGCCCACCCCTTTCCTCTTCCCCCCAGGTCCTTCTGCTGGGAGCACCGCCCAGAGCAGGCAGTGGAGGCGGCTCCGGAGGAGAACACCACCTGCCTCATCTGCCTGGACCCTGTGGAGGACAGAAAGTCCTACAGCACCATGGTGTGCCCAGCGTGCAAACACGCCTGGTTCCACAGGGGCTGCATCCAGAATCAGGCTATCCACGTTGGCTTCTCCTGCTTCTGCTGCCCGCATTGTCAAAATGAATATCGATTTCTGATGGAAATGCTCACCATGGGGATTCGACTCCCCAGGAGGTTGGTTTTTTCCTTCCCAGCTCACAAGACAGGAGGGTGCAAGCGCTGTGCCGTGCCAGGGCCTGCCCCAGCAGTCCTGGCCCTCCACTGTCCCGTGAGTCTGGGCTTCAGCTTCACGGAGGATTTGGAAACAGGGCTGGGGGGGAAGAGCAGGGACGCCCTGCATCTGCCTTGTGCCGGGGCAGCCGGGGCTCATCAATTTTCCTTTCTCCATCAGACTGCCATCATGGGAGAACAGCCATGCATACGCGGCACTAAGCGAGAGGCACAGCCGCTGCGATGCCAGTGAGTGCCTTTGTCCAGGAGGCAGGGAGCAGGCAGAGGAAGAGGGGTAAGTTGCCAAAGCTGCACCCCGGGGCTCTGCACGGGATCCCTGTCTCGCCAAGGGCTCGAAGCGCAAGGACTAAGAACAAGAACTCTGCCGGACAATCCCGTGCTGCGGTCACTTTGTCCTCAGAGCCATGAACCCGTTTGCTTCCCCAGGCCCTGGCACCTGCTCCTGTGCTGCTCCTGCGCTGCCGAGGGCACCCACAGACGCTGCTCCTGCTTGACGAACAGCACGGCCAGCTGGGAGTGCAACAGCTGTGCTGGCCTGGGCACCGGTAAGAGGCAAAGCACCCGGGTGCCCCTGGGCTGGGGCCAGGGGCCAGGCAAGGCCTGCCAGCGGGTGCCCAGGGTGGGCTTGGCAGAGCCCCTCTGCTCCAGGAGGGCTGGGGG
Source organism: Aptenodytes patagonicus (assembly GCF_965638725.1). Classification (NCBI taxonomy): domain Eukaryota; kingdom Metazoa; phylum Chordata; class Aves; order Sphenisciformes; family Spheniscidae; genus Aptenodytes; species Aptenodytes patagonicus. Next base: position 4,993,988 of record NC_134956.1, read on the forward strand.
CACCGCCCTGGCCTATCCTGCCCCGGGCCTGGGGGGCCGTGCCCTTGACCTTCCTGCTTCCCCTTACAGCCTCCAGTGCCAGCTCGGAGCTCGCCGGCCCCGGTACCACTAGCCAGTCAGGACTGGGGCCTTCCCACGGCTCCCCGGCACCCGACACCAGCAGCCCCAGCACCGCCAGCCAGGTGCCATCGGGGTCCTGCAGCTCCCCAGCACCGGAGACCAGCAGCCCCAGCACCGGTAGCCGTGCGGTATTAGGGCTGTCCCACGGCTCCCAAGTGCTCGAGGGCAGCAGCCGCTCCAGACCCCCTGGGCCTGAACGCACGCGAAGCCGCTCCCGCTGGCTGCGTCGGGCCCAAAAGCCCGACAGCCAGCCCAGAAGATGCCGTGAGAGCAGCCGTGTGCCAGCACCCAGTGCTGAGAGCAGCACCCCGAGCCAGGTGGTGCTGGGGCTGTCCCACGGCTCCCCAGCACCGGAGACCAGCAGCCCCAGCACCAGTAGCCGTGCGGTATTGCAGCCGTCCCACGGCTCCCAGGTGCTCGAGGGCAGCAGCCGCTCCAGACCCCCCGGGCCCGACCGCATGCAAAACCACTCCCGCTGGCTGCGTCGGGCCCAAAAGCCCGACAGCCAGCCCAGAAGACGGCGTGAGAGCAGCCGTGCACCAGCACCAAGTGCTGAGAGCAGCACCCCGAGCCAGGCGGCGCTGGGGCTGTCCCACGGCTCCCCGGCACCCGACACCAGCAGCCCCAGCACTGGCAGACAGGTGTCATCGGGGTCCTCCTGCAGCTCCCCAGCACTGGAGACCAGCAGCCCCAGCACCGGTAGCCGTGCGGTATTAGAGCCGTCCCACGGCTCCCCAGTGCTCGAGGGCAGCAGCCGTTCCAGCGCCCCTGGGCCTGTGCGGACGCGAAACCGCTCCCGGATGAACCGTCGGGCCCAAAATCCCTACAGCCGGCCCAGAAGATGCCGTGAGAGCAGCCACGCGCCAGCACCAAGTGCTGAGAGCAGCACCACGAGCCAGGCGGCGCTGGGGCTGTCCCACGGCTCCCCGGCACCGGAGACCAGCAGCCCCAGCACTGCCAGCCAGCTGCCATCGGGGTCCTCCTGCGGCTCCCCGGCACCGGAGACCAGCAGCCCCAGCACCGCCAGCCAGCTGCCATCGGGGTCCTCCTGCAGCTCCCCGGCACCGGAGACCAGCAGCCCCAGCACCGCCAGCCAGCTGCCATCGGGTTCCTCCTGCGGCTCCCCGCCACTTCAGGGCAGCAGCCGTTCCAGCGCCCCTGGGCCTGTGCGGACGCGAGACCGCTCCCGCTTGCAACGGCGGGCCCAAAATCCTTACAGCCGGCCCGGACGCCGCCACGGGACCAGCCGTGCGCCGTCCCCGAGTGCTGGCCCTGAACCCCCTCCACCGGCACAATAAAGTTGGCCGTTAATCTCGGCACTGGGAGGTTCCACGCTGATTTGTTGGCTTCCTCCGTCTCCTCCTCTCCCTTTCTGGAGGGGCAGCGTCAGGGGCTGGGCCCAGAGGGTTGTCTTCTTCCCGGGGCTTGGCAGCACCTTCCCCACACCTCCCTCCTTGCGGGCTGGCCTTGGCCGGCTGCCCAGCGCCATGGCCGTGTGCTTCGGGCCTCGCTGGCCTCCCAGCCTGCTCAGTTTCCCCGGGGCAAGTTCACACCCAGCCCCGGGACCGCGGGTCTCTGCCCCTGCCCCCGCCCCCGGGGAGGGTGGCCCGGCACGGCCCAGTCGGCACCGCCGCCTGTCTCCCGCCAATGTGGGCTGCGCCCACCCACCCGGCATGGCCCTCGCGGCTCGCCCCCCAAAATCACGCGCCCCGGCCCCGGCGACTTTTGACACGCTTCAACTCTGTTTCGTTCTGGACAAGGCTCTAACCAACTTCCTGTCCTCGTTGCCTAGGCTAGTGAGAATTGTGCCAAAGTGGCAAAGCTGCTCTTCTTTAAAAGTTCAGTTCGGTGTCACGTCTGTATTTGTGGCATGAAGATTTCTGTAGATTGTGTTTCTACAGTAGGCAAAGGGCGTTCCCCGTTCCCCAGTTCCGGGTCCTGTTCCCCAACGGGATTGCTGCTGTACCAACTGAAGGCTTCCCTCTTGCGGTATAAGCCAAGAAATCCTTTTTAAGAGGGATTGCAAACACCGGGTAAGGAATTTACTCCAGAGAGCTCAGGAGAGTCAGAGCAGTACCTCTTACTGAGGGCTTGAGTCCCGTCAGACGCCCTTTAGAGCAAAAAAATCACATGTGCTCTACGGGAGGGTAACAAGGGGCCTGGGAAATGTCAGCCACCCAAAAGGATTTCCCTCCTGTTGGAGACCAGCAAGTACCTTTCTAGCGCAGGAAGGAGAAAAGATTTGGTTGCAGAGTGACTGCTGAACAGCTCTGTGGAAGTTGGCGGAGAGCTAGAAGGCTGGATCAAAGAAGAATGGTGACCAAAGCGCAAAGGGAATCCCGTCGGGTGGCTGTACAGGTCTGAACAGCCCTCTGCTCTTCAGGCAAACCACAGGTGGTCTTACGGTGCGTGCCTGATAATAGGCCTTAATGCAGCATGACAGTCGATCCATTAAAGTAGGGAGCAGCTGTCCTCTCTGAGGAAGGCAGGGGAACCCGGGAGGCCTGATGGGCTTTTCTGCCAACGAAGAGGCAATGAGGAAGGAAAGGAGGTATAGGGGGTCCAAAAGAGAACTTGGGTGGCAGCACTTTGTCCTTCTATTCTTGACTGCTGTGACTGGGAAGACGTGAGGTCTAGACATGGCCAGAAGAGGCAGTGCTCTTCAGGGGGATTGCGATGGGAGCTCCGAGGCACTCCCGAGCAACGGAGCTCCAACGGAGCTGGTCAAAGAGCTGTGGTCGTGCACAGCCTCGCTCTGAACCGAGGTGCTTGTTCCCTGGCACCGTTCACCTCTGTCGGCATCTAGCTAACGGAGCTCTGCAATGCCCTGGCGTCGGAAGGCCGAGCGAAATCTCAGAAAGCCTGGTGAGAAGGAAACCCTGAGCACCAGAGTTTGTCTTGGGAGGTGGCTGGTAGAAGAGGATGGCTGAGGACACGCTAAAAGCAGGAGCTGAAGGAGGCAGCCTGGGAAGCCTCTGGTCACTCTCAGCAGCGTCAGCCAGCGAGTATTGCAGACGGGCTTCTTGGGGTTTCCGGTTTCTGTCTCGGTCCCGAGTTGCATGTCGGACCTGGATGCCTGGATTCTCCGATACTGGATTTCGCATTCCTTTTGTCCTACTCTGGTCGTGCCTGAGACACCGTCTGGGTTTTGTCCTGGTGTCGCAGGTGAATTATTCAGAGAAGTCATCCTTGTGGGGTTAACTAAAAGGGGTTTATTAATGATTAAGCGATGATCAGATGGTAATTAATCGATGGTTGAATGAAAATCAAATGGCAATCAAATGGTGCATAAGCAATAATTGAATCATTTAGGTTGGAAAAGACCCTTAAGATCATCGAGTCCAAGCGTTAACCTGACACTGCCAAGTCCACCACTAAACCATGTCCCTGAGCGCCACGTCTACACGTCTTTTAAATGCCTCCAGGGGTGGTGACTCAACCACTTCCCTGGGCAGCCTGTGCCAATGCTTGACAACCCTCGGCGCATCGATCCAGCCTGTCCAGATCCCTCTCTGTCGAGCCTGTCCACCCTCAAACAGATCAACACTCCCACCCACCGCCTCCGAAGCTGCCCCACAGCCACTTGCGGTTTCCTACCCCGCCAAGGAAAGGCTCACGCTGACTCTGAAAGGCAGCTTATTGCCATGGAAAAAGGCCATTTCCGCCGTGACTCCCCAGCTCGCGGTCCCGCTGCCTTTTGCTCTGGAGGCAGCACATCACCAAAGCCCTAAGGAGTTCAGGGGAAAGATGTTGGGCCACCTGCGACATTTAGGGGCCGTCCTGAGGTCCTGTGCTGTGCCCCGGCCACCCACCGCGTCTGAGCGGGTGGCATGTGTGAGCCCAGGCCAGGCTCAAAGGTCCCTTCTGTCCCCTGTACCGGGGAGCCCAGAACCGGAGGCAGTACTGCAGATGCAGCCTTACCGGTGCGGCGCAGAGGGGAAGGATCACCTTCCCCCACCTGCTGGCAGCGCTCCCCGTGCCGGGGCCAGGAGCAGAGATTTCCCTCGGCCAGGGCTGGAGCCCTGGAGTCGCGCTGCCTGAACAGCGCCTTTCGGCCAACAGTGCCACCCTCGACGGCTGCCCCGGGGGACCTGGCATTTGACTCTGCACTTGCTGCAGGAGCAGCCGCCCCGGTTGCATGGGTGCCGAGGGCTCGGGCCCCCGCCTCGGCACTTCACACCCACCCCTGTGAGGCGGTGGCCGAGGGCGTCCCTGCCCGTATTTGGGGCGCACGCAGGCCAGCGGTGCTGATGTCACAGCGGCCATGGTGACCCGCGGGGCCAAGCCCACAAAAAGGAACGCCGGGCTCAGGCCGTGCGTCAGTGCGACCTGGTGAGGTGAGGAGAGGGCAGGGGAGGGACGGGCCTTGCGCGGGGCTGCCGAGGGAGGAGGGGGGCCCCACACCTCGGGGCTCTGGGCCTGGGCTGCAAGCTCGCCCGCGCCTCGCTTCTCCCTCAGCCGCGTCCTGCTTCTCCCTCAGGGTCAGCAGAGGAGCAGTTGGAGGAGACACCCCGGCGCTGCTGGGACAGGGACTCTCCAAACGCTCACCGTTGACGTGCGCCATGTCCGCCAGGAAGCGGAAGGCCCCCGACTCGATGGAGCAGGGTGAGAGCAAAGTATCCCTCCCGCAGCCTGGCAGAGGGGTTGGCGGGGCGGTCAGCGTGGGGCCGAGAGCGGTGGCAGGGGGAGGCAGGAGCTCCCCAGCCGCCCCCGGGGCAGGGCCGCTCCTTTCCTCAGTGAGCGGGGCCCAGGCTGGGCAGTGGGCACCTGCTGGGACACCCGTGCCCGCAGTGCCCCCTTCCTCTCCAAGGCCTCCAGCCCTGCCCATCAGCCAGCTAGGCAGGGACAGAGCAGGGGCAATCCCTCAGGGACGCTTCCCCCGGCCCCGCAGAGGTGCTCATTCCCGGTGGCATTTGCTCTCTCCCCTCCAGCATGCCTGCTGTGTCGCCGGGCAGAGGCCGACCCGGATATCTGCGGGCGCAAACTGGAGAAGCAAGGGCTCTGTGCCCATGAGTTTTGCCTGGTGAGTTTCTCCGGGGCTCCCTCCAGCTTTCCGACAGGCTGTCCCTGCCACGCTCTCCTCATGAGCTCCTCGTCTTTTCTCTTCTGCAGTTTTTGGCCAACGAGCTTTTTCAGCAACAGGATGAGGAAGTAGGACTCATGGGATTTCTCCCTGAGGACATTCAACGTACAATCGAGCGGGCAGCGCAGAAGGTGAGGACCTGACAAGAACAGGGAGATTTGTGCCAGGAGAGGTTTGCGGGAGCTTAGCCCAGACCCCGAGAAAGAAATCCCAGCCCTTCCAAGCAGCTCTGGGACAAAAGTCTTGCTCCCAGCAGCTCCACAGCGGCTCCAGCACAGGAGCCTCATCCGCCAGGCGGATCTGCGGGGTGTGACCCCGTAGCGGCCACATCCTGCGCCCTGCCCGGAGGCGTGGGGCTGGCTGTGGAGGCCCTGAGGCTGCTGCTGATGGGGGCTGCTGTGCTCTTTCCAGCGCTGCTTCGTCTGTGGCGAGAGCGGGGCCGCCATCACCTGCCGGGAGACGGGCTGTGACCGCAGCTTCCATCTCCCCTGTGCCATGGAGGGTGGATGCACCACCCAGTTCTTTGGGCTCTACAGGTAAGGACAGGCGGCCCTCGTGGGGGAGGCCGATCTGGGGCTCCTTCACACCTCCTCTCCCCTCCTCGCCGCCACCACGGAAGGACCCAGCGCTTCTCACCTCGCCCACCCCTTTCCTCTTCCCCCCAGGTCCTTCTGCTGGGAGCACCGCCCAGAGCAGGCAGTGGAGGCGGCTCCGGAGGAGAACACCACCTGCCTCATCTGCCTGGACCCTGTGGAGGACAGAAAGTCCTACAGCACCATGGTGTGCCCAGCGTGCAAACACGCCTGGTTCCACAGGGGCTGCATCCAGAATCAGGCTATCCACGTTGGCTTCTCCTGCTTCTGCTGCCCGCATTGTCAAAATGAATATCGATTTCTGATGGAAATGCTCACCATGGGGATTCGACTCCCCAGGAGGTTGGTTTTTTCCTTCCCAGCTCACAAGACAGGAGGGTGCAAGCGCTGTGCCGTGCCAGGGCCTGCCCCAGCAGTCCTGGCCCTCCACTGTCCCGTGAGTCTGGGCTTCAGCTTCACGGAGGATTTGGAAACAGGGCCGGGGGGGAAGAGCAGGGACGCCCTGCATCTGCCTTGTGCCGGGGCAGCAGGGGCTCATCAATTTTCCTTTCTCCATCAGACTGCCATCATGGGAGAACAGCCATGCATACGCGGCACTAAGCGAGAGGCACAGCCGCTGCGATGCCAGTGAGTGCCTTTGTCCAGGAGGCAGGGAGCAGGCAGAGGAAGACGGGTAAGTTGCCAAAGCTGCACCCTGGGGCTCTGCACGGGATCCCTGTCTCGCCAAGGGCTCGAAGCGCAAGGACTAAGAACAAGAACTCTGCCGGACAATCCCGTGCTGCGGTCACTTTGTCCTCAGAGCCATGAACCCGTTTGCTTCCCCAGGCCCTGGCACCTGCTCCTGTGCTGCTCCTGCGCTGCCGAGGGCACCCACAGACGCTGCTCCTGCTTGACGAACAGCACGGCCAGCTGGGAGTGCAACAGCTGTGCTGGCCTGGGCACCGGTAAGAGGCAAAGCACCCGGGTGCCCCTGGGCTGGGGCCAGGGGCCAGGCAAGGCCTGCCAGCGGGTGCCCAGGGTGGGCTTGGCAGAGCCCCTCTGCTCCAGGAGGGCTGGGGGCACCGCCCTGGCCTATCCTGCCCCGGGCCTGGGGGGCCGTGCCCTTGACCTTCCTGCTTCCCCTTACAGCCTCCAGTGCCAGCTCGGAGCTCGCCGGCCCCGGTACCACTAGCCAGTCAGGACTGGGGCCTTCCCACGGCTCCCCGGCACCCGACACCAGCAGCCCCAGCACCGCCAGCCAGGTGCCATCGGGGTCCTGCAGCTCCCCAGCACCGGAGACCAGCAGCCCCAGCACCGGTAGCCGTGCGGTATTAGGGCTGTCCCACGGCTCCCAAGTGCTCGAGGGCAGCAGCCGCTCCAGACCCCCTGGGCCTGAACGCATGCGAAGCCGCTCCCGCTGGCTGCGTCGGGCCCAAAAGCCCGACAGCCAGCCCAGAAGATGCCGTGAGAGCAGCCGTGTGCCAGCACCCAGTGCTGAGAGCAGCACCCCGAGCCAGGTGGTGCTGGGGCTGTCCCACGGCTCCCCAGCACCGGAGACCAGCAGCCCCAGCACCAGTAGCCGTGCGGTATTGCAGCCGTCCCACGGCTCCCAGGTGCTCGAGGGCAGCAGCCGCTCCAGACCCCCCGGGCCCGACCGCATGCAAAACCACTCCCGCTGGCTGCGTCGGGCCCAAAAGCCCGACAGCCAGCCCAGAAGACGGCGTGAGAGCAGCCGTGCACCAGCACCAAGTGCTGAGAGCAGCACCCCGAGCCAGGCGGCGCTGGGGCTGTCCCACGGCTCCCCGGCACCGGAGACCAGCAGCCCCAGCACCGGCAGCCAGGCGCCATCGGTGTCCTCCTGCGGCTCCCCAGCACCGGAGACCAGCAGCCCCAGCACCGGTAGCCGTGCGGTATTAGAGCCGTCCCACGGCTCCCCAGTGCTCGAGGGCAGCAGCCGTTCCAGCGCCCCTGGGCCTGTGCAGACGCGAAACCGCTCCCGGATGAACCGTCGGGCCCAAAATCCCTACAGCCGGCCCAGAAGATGCCGTGAGAGCAGCTGCGTAGCAGCACCAAGTGCTGAGAGCAGCACCCCGAGCCAGGCGGCGCTGGGGCTGTCCCACGGCTCCCCGGCACCGGAGACCAGCAGCCCCAGCACCGCCAGCCAGCTGCCATCGGGGTCCTCCTGCAGCTCCCCGGCACCGGAGACCAGCAGCCCCAGCACCGCCAGCCAGCTGCCATCGGGTTCCTCCTGCGGCTCCCCGCCACTTCAGGGCAGCAGCCGTTCCAGCGCCCCTGGGCCTGTGCGGACGCGAGACCGCTCCCGCTTGCAACGGCGGGCCCAAAATCCTTACAGCCGGCCCGGACGCCGCCACGGGACCAGCCGTGCGCCGTCCCCGAGTGCTGGCCCTGAACCCCCTCCACCGGCACAATAAAGTTGGCCGTTAATCTCGGCACTGGGAGGTTCCACGCTGATTTGTTGGCTTCCTCCGTCTCCTCCTCTCCCTTTCTGGAGGGGCAGCGTCAGGGGCTGGGCCCAGAGGGTTGTCTTCTTCCCGGGGCTTGGCAGCACCTTCCCCACACCTCCCTCCTTGCGGGCTGGCCTTGGCCGGCTGCCCAGCGCCATGGCCGTGTGCTTCGGGCCTCGCTGGCCTCCCAGCCTGCTCAGTTTCCCCGGGGCAAGTTCACACCCAGCCCCGGGACCGCGGGTCTCTGCCCCTGCCCCCGCCCCCGGGGAGGGTGGCCCGGCACGGCCCAGTCGGCACCGCCGCCTGTCTCCCGCCAATGTGGGCTGCGCCCACCCACCCGGCATGGCCCTCGCGGCTCGCCCCCCAAAATCACGCGCCCCGGCCCCGGCGACTTTTGACACGCTTCAACTCTGTTTCGTTCTGGACAAGGCTCTAACCAACTTCCTGTCCTCGTTGCCTAGGCTAGTGAGAATTGTGCCAAAGTGGCAAAGCTGCTCTTCTTTAAAAGTTCAGTTCGGTGTCACGTCTGTATTTGTGGCATGAAGATTTCTGTAGATTGTGTTTCTACAGTAGGCAAAGGGCGTTCCCCGTTCCCCAGTTCCGGGTCCTGTTCCCCAACGGGATTGCTGCTGTACCAACCGAAGGCTTCCCTCTTGCGGTATAAGCCAAGAAATCCTTTTTAAGAGGGATTGCAAACACCGGGTAAGGAATTTACTCCAGAGAGCTCAGGAGAGTCAGAGCAGTACCTCTTACTGAGGGCTTGAGTCCCGTCAGACGCCCTTTAGAGCAAAAAAATCACATGTGCTCTACGGGAGGGTAACAAGGGGCCTGGGAAATGTCAGCCACCCAAAAGGATTTCCCTCCTGTTGGAGACCAGCAAGTACCTTTCTAGCGCAGGAAGGAGAAAAGATTTGGTTGCAGAGTGACTGCTGAACAGCTCTGTGGAAGTTGGCGGAGAGCTAGAAGGCTGGATCAAAGAAGAATGGTGACCAAAGCGCAAAGGGAATCCCGTCGGGTGGCTGTACAGGTCTGAACAGCCCTCTGCTCTTCAGGCAAACCACAGGTGGTCTTACGGTGCGTGCCTGATAATAGGCCTTAATGCAGCATGACAGTCGATCCATTAAAGTAGGGAGCAGCTGTCCTCTCTGAGGAAGGCAGGGGAACCCGGGAGGCCTGATGGGCTTTTCTGCCAACGAAGAGGCAATCAGGAAGGAAAGGAGGTATAGGGGGTCCAAAAGAGAACTTGGGTGGCAGCACTTTGTCCTTCTATTCTTGACTGCTGTGACTGGGAAGACGTGAGGTCTAGACATGGCCAGAAGAGGCAGTGCTCTTCAGGGGGATTGCGATGGGAGCTCCGAGGCACTCCCGAGCAACGGAGCTCCAACGGAGCTGGTCAAAGAGCTGTGGTCGTGCACAGCCTCGCTCTGAACCGAGGTGCTTGTTCCCTGGCACCGTTCACCTCTGTCGGCATCTAGCTAACGGAGCTCTGCAATGCCCTGGCGTCGGAAGGCCGAGCGAAATCTCAGAAAGCCTGGTGAGAAGGAAACCCTGAGCACCAGAGTTTGTCTTGGGAGGTGGCTGGTAGAAGAGGATGGCTGAGGACACGCTAAAAGCAGGAGCTGAAGGAGGCAGCCTGGGAAGCCTCTGGTCACTCTCAGCAGCGTCAGCCAGCGAGTATTGCAGACGGGCTTCTTGGGGTTTCCGGTTTCTGTCTCGGTCCCGAGTTGCATGTCGGACCTGGATGCCTGGATTCTCCGATACTGGATTTCGCATTCCTTTTGTCCTACTCTGGTCGTGCCTGAGACACCGTCTGGGTTTTGTCCTGGTGTCGCAGGTGAATTATTCAGAGAAGTCATCCTTGTGGGGTTAACTAAAAGGGGTTTATTAATGATTAAGCGATGATCAGATGGTAATTAATCGATGGTTGAATGAAAGTCAAATGGCAATCAAATGGTGAATAAGCAATAATTGAATCATTTAGGTTGGAAAAGACCCTTAAGATCATCGAGTCCAAGCGTTAACCTGACACTGCCAAGTCCACCACTAAACCATGTCCCTAAGCGCCACGTCTACACGTCTTTTAAATGCCTCCAGGGGTGGTGACTCAACCACTTCCCTGGGCAGCCTGTGCCAATGCTTGACAACCCTCGGCGCATCGATCCAGCCTGTCCAGATCCCTCTCTGTCGAGCCTGTCCACCCTCAAACAGATCAACACTCCCACCCACCGCCTCCGAAGCTGCCCCACAGCCACTTGCGGTTTCCTACCCCGCCAAGGAAAGGCTCACGCTGACTCTGAAAGGCAGCTTATTGCCATGGAAAAAGGCCATTTCCGCCGTGACTCCCCAGCTCGCGGTCCCGCTGCCTTTTGCTCTGGAGGCAGCACATCACCAAAGCCCTAAGGAGTTCAGGGGAAAGATGTTGGGCCACCTGCGACATTTAGGGGCCGTCCTGAGGTCCTGTGCTGTGCCCCGGCCACCCACCGCGTCTGAGCGGGTGGCATGTGTGAGCCCAGGCCAGGCTCAAAGGTCCCTTCTGTCCCCTGTACCGGGGAGCCCAGAACCGGAGGCAGTACTGCAGATGCAGCCTTACCGGTGCGGCGCAGAGGGGAAGGATCACCTTCCCCCACCTGCTGGCAGCGCTCCCCGTGCCGGGGCCAGGAGCAGAGATTTCCCTCGGCCAGGGCTGGAGCCCTGGAGTCGCGCTGCCTGAAAAGCGCCTTTCGGCCAACAGTGCCACCCTCGACGGCTGCCCCGGGGGACCTGGCATTTGACTCTGCACTTGCTGCAGGAGCAGCCGCCCCGGTTGCATGGGTGCCGAGGGCTCGGGCCCCCGCCTCGGCACTTCACACCCACCCCTGTGAGGCGGTGGCCGAGGGCGTCCCTGCCCGTATTTGGGGCGCACGCAGGCCAGCGGTGCTGATGTCACAGCGGCCATGGTGACCCGCGGGGCCAAGCCCACAAAAAGGAACGCCGGGCTCAGGCCGTGCGTCAGTGCGACCTGGTGAGGTGAGGAGAGGGCAGGGGAGGGACGGGCCTTGCGCGGGGCTGCCGAGGGAGGAGGGGGGCCCCACACCTCGGGGCTCTGGGCCTGGGCTGCAAGCTCGCCCGCGCCTCGCTTCTCCCTCAGCCGCGTCCTGCTTCTCCCTCAGGGTCAGCAGAGGAGCAGTTGGAGGAGACACCCCGGCGCTGCTGGGACAGGGACTCTCCAAACGCTCACCGTTGACGTGCGCCATGTCCGCCAGGAAGCGGAAGGCCCCCGACTCGATGGAGCAGGGTGAGAGCAAAGTATCCCTCCCGCAGCCTGGCAGAGGGGTTGGCGGGGCGGTCAGCGTGGGGCCGAGAGCGGTGGCAGGGGGAGGCAGGAGCTCCCCAGCCGCCCCCGGGGCAGGGCCGCTCCTTTCCTCAGTGAGCGGGGCCCAGGCTGGGCAGTGGGCACCTGCTGGGACACCCGTGCCCGCAGTGCCCCCTTCCTCTCCAAGGCCTCCAGCCCTGCCCATCAGCCAGCTAGGCAGGGACAGAGCAGGCCCTTGGGGCAATCCCTCAGGGACGCTTCCCCCGGCCCCGCAGAGGTGCTCATTCCTGGTGGCATTTGCTCTCTCCCCTCCAGCATGCCTGCTGTGTCGCCGGGCAGAGGCCGACCCAGATATCTGCGGGCACAAACTGGAGAAGCAAGGGCTCTGTGTCCATGTGTTTTGCCTGGTGAGTTTCTCCGGGGCTCCCTCCAGCTTTCCGACAGGCTGTCCCTGCCACGCTCTCCTCATCAGCTCCTCGTCTTTTCTCTTCTGCAGTTTTTGGCCAACGAGCTTTTTCAGCAATGGGACAAGGAAGTAGGACTCATGGGATTTCTCCCTGAGGACATTCAACGTACAATCGAGCGGGCAGCACAGAAGGTGAGGACCTGACAAGAACAGGGAGATTTGTGCCAGGAGAGGTTTGCGGGAGCTTAGCCCAGACCCCGAGAAAGAAATCCCAGCCCTTCCAAGCAGCTCTGGGACAAAAGTCTCGCTCCCAGCAGCTCCACAGCGGCTCCAGCACAGGAGCCTCATCCGCCAGGCGGATCTGCGGGGTGTGACCCCGTAGCGGCCACATCCTGCGCCCTGCCCGGAGGCGTGGGGCTGGCTGTGGAGGCCCTGAGGCTGCCGCTGATGGGGGCTGCTGTGCTCTTTCCAGCGCTGCTTTGTCTGTGGCGAGAGCGGGGCCGCCATCACCTGCCGGGAGACGGGCTGTGACCGCAGCTTCCATCTCCCCTGTGCCGTGGAGGGTGGATGCATCACCCAGTTCCTTCCTCAGTACAGGTACCTCCCTCTCCCCTCCTCGCCGCCACCACGGAAGGACCCAGCGCTTCTCACCTCGCCCACCCCTTTCCTCTTCCCCCCAGGTCCTTCTGCTGGGAGCACCGCCCAGAGCAGGCAGTGGAGGCGGCTCCGGAGGAGAACACCACCTGCCTCATCTGCCTGGACCCTGTGGAGGACAGAAAGTCCTACAGCACCATGGTGTGCCCAGCGTGCAAACACGCCTGGTTCCACAGGGGCTGCATCCAGGTAGGAGCCGTTCCCTCGCCCCCGGGGCACAGCAGGCACTCAGCAGCACCAGGGCCTCACTCATGCTCCTTATGTTGCTCCTGCAGGGACAGGCTGTCTGCGCTGGCATTTCTCGTTTCCAGTGCCCCCTCTGTAGAGATAAGGATCTATTTCTCTTGGAAATGCTCGTCATGGGGATCCGGATCCCCTTCAGGTTGGTGTCCTTCTGCCTGGCTCACAAGACAGGAGGGTGCAAGCGCTGTGCCGTGCCAGGGCCTGCCCCAGCAGTCCTGGCCCTCCACTGTCCCGTGAGTCTGGGCTTCAGCTTCACGGAGGATTTGGAAACAGGGCCGGGGGGGAAGAGCAGGGACGCCCTGCATCTGCCTTGTGCCGGGGCAGCAGGGGCTCATCAATTTTCCTTTCTCCATCAGACTGCCATCATGGGAGAACAGCCATGCATACGCGGCACTAAGCGAGAGGCACAGCCGCTGCGATGCCAGTGAGTGCCTTTGTCCAGGAGGCAGGGAGCAGGCAGAGGAAGACGGGTAAGTTGCCAAAGCTGCACCCCGGGGCTCTGCACGGGATCCCTGTCTCGCCAAGGGCTCGAAGCGCAAGGACTAAGAACAAGAACTCTGCCGGACAATCCCGTGCTGCGGTCACTTTGTCCTCAGAGCCATGAACCCGTTTGCTTCCCCAGGCCCTGGCACCTGCTCCTGTGCTGCTCCTGCGCTGCCGAGGGCACCCACAGACGCTGCTCCTGCTTGACGAACAGCACGGCCAGCTGGGAGTGCAACAGCTGTGCTGGCCTGGGCACCGGTAAGAGGCAAAGCACCCGGGTGCCCCTGGGCTGGGGCCAGGGGCCAGGCAAGGCCTGCCAGCGGGTGCCCAGGGTGGGCTTGGCAGAGCCCCTCTGCTCCAGGAGGGCTGGGGGCACCGCCCTGGCCTATCCTGCCCCGGGCCTGGGGGGCCGTGCCCTTGACCTTCCTGCTTCCCCTTACAGCCTCCAGTGCCAGCTCGGAGATCGCCGGCCCCAGTACCGCTAGCCAGTCAGGACTGGGGCCTTCCCACGGCTCCCCAGCACCCGACACCAGCAGCCCCAGCACCGCCAGCCAGGCGGCATCAGGGCAGTCTCTCGGATCTCCGGCACTGGAGACCTGCAGCCCCAGCACCGGCAGCCAGGCAGCATCGGGGTCCTCCTGCAGCTCCCCAGCACCGGAGACCAGCAGCCCCAGCACCGGTAGCTGTGCGGTATTAGGGCCGTCCCACGGCTCCCAAGTGCTCGAGGGCAGCAGCCGCTCCAGCCCCCCTGGGCCCGACCGCATGCAAAACCGCTCCCGCTGGCTGCGTCGGGCCCAAAAGCCCTACAGCCGGCCCAGAAGACGGCGTGAGAGCAGCCGCGTGCCAGCGCCAAGTGCTGAGAGCAGCACCCCGAGCCAGGCGGCGCTGGGGCTGTCCCACGGCTCCCCAGCACCGGAGACCAGCAGCCCCAGCACCGGCAGCCAGGCGCCATCGGGGTCCTCCTGCGGCTCCCCAGCACCGGAGACCAGCAGCCCCAGCACCGGTAGCCGTGCGGTATTAGAGCCGTCCCACGGCTCCCCAGTGCTCGAGGGCAGCAGCCGTTCCAGCGCCCCTGGGCCTGTGCGGACGCGAAACCGCTCCCGGATGAACCGTCGGGCCCAAAATCCCTACAGCCGGCCCAGAAGATGCCGTGAGAGCAGCTGCGTAGCAGCACCAAGTGCTGAGAGCAGCACCACGAGCCAGGCGGCGCTGGGGCTGTCCCACGGCTCCCCGGCACCGGAGACCAGCAGCCCCAGCACCGCCAGCCAGCTGCCATCGGGGTCCTCCTGCAGCTCCCCGGCACCGGAGACCAGCAGCCCTAGCACCGCCAGCCAGCTGCCATCGGGTTCCTCCTGCGGCTCCCCGCCACTTCAGGGCAGCAGCCGTTCCAGCGCCCCTGGGCCTGTGCGGACGCGAGACCGCTCCCGCTTGCAACGGCGGGCCCAAAATCCTTACAGCCGGCCCGGACGCCGCCACGGGACCAGCCGTGCGCCGTCCCCGAGTGCTGGCCCTGAACCCCCTCCACCGGCACAATAAAGTTGGCCGTTAATCTCGGCACTGGGAGGTTCCACGCTGATTTGTTGGCTTCCTCCGTCTCCTCCTCTCCCTTTCTGGAGGGGCAGCGTCAGGGGCTGGGCCCAGAGGGTTGTCTTCTTCCCGGGGCTTGGCAGCACCTTCCCCACACCTCCCTCCTTGCGGGCTGGCCTTGGCCGGCTGCCCAGCGCCATGGCCGTGTGCTTCGGGCCTCGCTGGCCTCCCAGCCTGCTCAGTTTCCCCGGGGCAAGTTCACACCCAGCCCCGGGACCGCGGGTCTCTGCCCCTGCCCCCGCCCCCGGGGAGGGTGGCCCGGCACGGCCCAGTCGGCACCGCCGCCTGTCTCCCGCCAATGTGGGCTGCGCCCACCCACCCGGCATGGCCCTCGCGGCTCGCCCCCCAAAATCACGCGCCCCGGCCCCGGCGACTTTTGACACGCTTCAACTCTGTTTCGTTCTGGACAAGGCTCTAACCAACTTCCTGTCCTCGTTGCCTAGGCTAGTGAGAATTGTGCCAAAGTGGCAAAGCTGCTCTTCTTTAAAAGTTCAGTTCGGTGTCACGTCTGTATTTGTGGCATGAAGATTTCTGTAGATTGTGTTTCTACAGTAGGCAAAGGGCATTCCCCGTTCCCCAGTTCCGGGTCCTGTTCCCCAACGGGATTGCTGCTGTACCAACTGAAGGCTTCCCTCTTGCGGTATAAGCCAAGAAATCCTTTTTAAGAGGGATTGCAAACACCGGGTAAGGAATTTACTCCAGAGAGCTCAGGAGAGTCAGAGCAGTACCTCTTACTGAGGGCTTGAGTCCCGTCAGACGCCCTTTAGAGCAAAAAAATCACATGTGCTCTACGGGAGGGTAACAAGGGGCCTGGGAAATGTCAGCCACCCAAAAGGATTTCCCTCCTGTTGGAGACCAGCAAGTACCTTTCTAGCGCAGGAAGGAGAAAAGATTTGGTTGCAGAGTGACTGCTGAACAGCTCTGTGGAAGTTGGCGGAGAGCTAGAAGGCTGGATCAAAGAAGAATGGTGACCAAAGCGCAAAGGGAATCCCGTCGGGTGGCTGTACAGGTCTGAACAGCCCTCTGCTCTTCAGGCAAACCACAGGTGGTCTTACGGTGCGTGCCTGATAATAGGCCTTAATGCAGCATGACAGTCGATCCATTAAAGTAGGGAGCAGCTGTCCTCTCTGAGGAAGGCAGGGGAACCCGGGAGGCCTGATGGGCTTTTCTGCCAACGAAGAGGCAATCAGGAAGGAAAGGAGGTATAGGGGGTCCAAAAGAGAACTTGGGTGGCAGCACTTTGTCCTTCTATTCTTGACTGCTGTGACTGGGAAGACGTGAGGTCTAGACATGGCCAGAAGAGGCAGTGCTCTTCAGGGGGATTGCGATGGGAGCTCCGAGGCACTCCCGAGCAACGGAGCTCCAACGGAGCTGGTCAAAGAGCTGTGGTCGTGCACAGCCTCGCTCTGAACCGAGGTGCTTGTTCCCTGGCACCGTTCACCTCTGTCGGCATCTAGCTAACGGAGCTCTGCAATGCCCTGGCGTCGGAAGGCCGAGCGAAATCTCAGAAAGCCTGGTGAGAAGGAAACCCTGAGCACCAGAGTTTGTCTTGGGAGGTGGCTGGTAGAAGAGGATGGCTGAGGACACGCTAAAAGCAGGAGCTGAAGGAGGCAGCCTGGGAAGCCTCTGGTCACTCTCAGCAGCGTCAGCCAGCGAGTATTGCAGACGGGCTTCTTGGGGTTTCCGGTTTCTGTCTCGGTCCCGAGTTGCATGTCGGACCTGGATGCCTGGATTCTCCGATACTGGATTTCGCATTCCTTTTGTCCTACTCTGGTCGTGCCTGAGACACCGTCTGGGTTTTGTCCTGGTGTCGCAGGTGAATTATTCAGAGAAGTCATCCTTGTGGGGTTAACTAAAAGGGGTTTATTAATGATTAAGCGATGATCAGATGGTAATTAATCGATGGTTGAATGAAAGTCAAATGGCAATCAAATGGTGAATAAGCAATAATTGAATCATTTAGGTTGGAAAAGACCCTTAAGATCATCGAGTCCAAGCGTTAACCTGACACTGCCAAGTCCACCACTAAACCATGTCCCTAAGCGCCACGTCTACACGTCTTTTAAATGCCTCCAGGGGTGGTGACTCAACCACTTCCCTGGGCAGCCTGTGCCAATGCTTGACAACCCTCGGCGCATCGATCCAGCCTGTCCAGATCCCTCTCTGTCGAGCCTGTCCACCCTCAAACAGATCAACACTCCCACCCACCGCCTCCGAAGCTGCCCCACAGCCACTTGCGGTTTCCTACCCCGCCAAGGAAAGGCTCACGCTGACTCTGAAAGGCAGCTTATTGCCATGGAAAAAGGCCATTTCCGCCGTGACTCCCCAGCTCGCGGTCCCGCTGCCTTTTGCTCTGGAGGCAGCACATCACCAAAGCCCTAAGGAGTTCAGGGGAAAGATGTTGGGCCACCTGCGACATTTAGGGGCCGTCCTGAGGTCCTGTGCTGTGCCCCGGCCACCCACCGCGTCTGAGCGGGTGGCATGTGTGAGCCCAGGCCAGGCTCAAAGGTCCCTTCTGTCCCCTGTACCGGGGAGCCCAGAACCGGAGGCAGTACTGCAGATGCAGCCTTACCGGTGCGGCGCAGAGGGGAAGGATCACCTTCCCCCACCTGCTGGCAGCGCTCCCCGTGCCGGGGCCAGGAGCAGAGATTTCCCTCGGCCAGGGCTGGAGCCCTGGAGTCGCGCTGCCTGAACAGCGCCTTTCGGCCAACAGTGCCACCCTCGACGGCTGCCCCGGGGGACCTGGCATTTGACTCTGCACTTGCTGCAGGAGCAGCCGCCCCGGTTGCATGGGTGCCGAGGGCTCGGGCCCCCGCCTCGGCACTTCACACCCACCCCTGTGAGGCGGTGGCCGAGGGCGTCCCTGCCCGTATTTGGGGCGCACGCAGGCCAGCGGTGCTGATGTCACAGCGGCCATGGTGACCCGCGGGGCCAAGCCCACAAAAAGGAACGCCGGGCTCAGGCCGTGCGTCAGTGCGACCTGGTGAGGTGAGGAGAGGGCAGGGGAGGGACGGGCCTTGCGCGGGGCTGCCGAGGGAGGAGGGGGGCCCCACACCTCGGGGCTCTGGGCCTGGGCTGCAAGCTCGCCCGCGCCTCGCTTCTCCCTCAGCCGCGTCCTGCTTCTCCCTCAGGGTCAGCAGAGGAGCAGTTGGAGGAGACACCCCGGCGCTGCTGGGACAGGGACTCTCCAAACGCTCACCGTTGACGTGCGCCATGTCCGCCAGGAAGCGGAAGGCCCCCGACTCGATGGAGCAGGGTGAGAGCAAAGTATCCCTCCCGCAGCCTGGCAGAGGGGTTGGCGGGGCGGTCAGCGTGGGGCCGAGAGCGGTGGCAGGGGGAGGCAGGAGCTCCCCAGCCGCCCCCGGGGCAGGGCCGCTCCTTTCCTCAGTGAGCGGGGCCCAGGCTGGGCAGTGGGCACCTGCTGGGACACCCGTGCCCGCAGTGCCCCCTTCCTCTCCAAGGCCTCCAGCCCTGCCCATCAGCCAGCTAGGCAGGGACAGAGCAGGCCCTTGGGGCAATCCCTCAGGGACGCTTCCCCCGGCCCCGCAGAGGTGCTCATTCCTGGTGGCATTTGCTCTCTCCCCTCCAGCATGCCTGCTGTGTCGCCGGGCAGAGGCCGACCCAGATATCTGCGGGCACAAACTGGAGAAGCAAGGGCTCTGTGTCCATGTGTTTTGCCTGGTGAGTTTCTCCGGGGCTCCCTCCAGCTTTCCGACAGGCTGTCCCTGCCACGCTCTCCTCATCAGCTCCTCGTCTTTTCTCTTCTGCAGTTTTTGGCCAACGAGCTTTTTCAGCAATGGGACAAGGAAGTAGGACTCATGGGATTTCTCCCTGAGGACATTCAACGTACAATCGAGCGGGCAGCACAGAAGGTGAGGACCTGACAAGAACAGGGAGATTTGTGCCAGGAGAGGTTTGCGGGAGCTTAGCCCAGACCCCGAGAAAGAAATCCCAGCCCTTCCAAGCAGCTCTGGGACAAAAGTCTTGCTCCCAGCAGCTCCACAGCGGCTCCAGCACAGGAGCCTCATCCGCCAGGCGGATCTGCGGGGTGTGACCCCGTAGCGGCCACATCCTGCGCCCTGCCCGGAGGCGTGGGGCTGGCTGTGGAGGCCCTGAGGCTGCCGCTGATGGGGGCTGCTGTGCTCTTTCCAGCGCTGCTTTGTCTGTGGCGAGAGCGGGGCCGCCATCACCTGCCGGGAGACGGGCTGTGACCGCAGCTTCCATCTCCCCTGTGCCGTGGAGGGTGGATGCATCACCCAGTTCCTTCCTCAGTACAGGTACCTCCCTCTCCCCTCCTCGCCGCCACCACGGAAGGACCCAGCGCTTCTCACCTCGCCCACCCCTTTCCTCTTCCCCCCAGGTCCTTCTGCTGGGAGCACCGCCCAGAGCAGGCAGTGGAGGCGGCTCCGGAGGAGAACACCACCTGCCTCATCTGCCTGGACCCTGTGGAGGACAGAAAGTCCTACAGCACCATGGTGTGCCCAGCGTGCAAACACGCCTGGTTCCACAGGGGCTGCATCCAGGTAGGAGCCGTTCCCTCGCCCCCGGGGCACAGCAGGCACTCAGCAGCACCAGGGCCTCACTCATGCTCCTTATGTTGCTCCTGCAGGGACAGGCTGTCTGCGCTGGCATTTCTCGTTTCCAGTGCCCCCTCTGTAGAGATAAGGATCTATTTCTCTTGGAAATGCTCGTCATGGGGATCCGGATCCCCTTCAGGTTGGTGTCCTTCTGCCTGGCTCACAAGACAGGAGGGTGCAAGCGCTGTGCCGTGCCAGGGCCTGCCCCAGCAGTCCTGGCCCTCCACTGTCCCGTGAGTCTGGGCTTCAGCTTCACGGAGGATTTGGAAACAGGGCCGGGGGGGAAGAGCAGGGACGCCCTGCATCTGCCTTGTGCCGGGGCAGCAGGGGCTCATCAATTTTCCTTTCTCCATCAGACTGCCATCATGGGAGAACAGCCATGCATACGCGGCACTAAGCGAGAGGCACAGCCGCTGCGATGCCAGTGAGTGCCTTTGTCCAGGAGGCAGGGAGCAGGCAGAGGAAGACGGGTAAGTTGCCAAAGCTGCACCCCGGGGCTCTGCACGGGATCCCTGTCTCGCCAAGGGCTCGAAGCGCAAGGACTAAGAACAAGAACTCTGCCGGACAATCCCGTGCTGCGGTCACTTTGTCCTCAGAGCCATGAACCCGTTTGCTTCCCCAGGCCCTGGCACCTGCTCCTGTGCTGCTCCTGCGCTGCCGAGGGCACCCACAGACGCTGCTCCTGCTTGACGAACAGCACGGCCAGCTGGGAGTGCAACAGCTGTGCTGGCCTGGGCACCGGTAAGAGGCAAAGCACCCGGGTGCCCCTGGGCTGGGGCCAGGGGCCAGGCAAGGCCTGCCAGCGGGTGCCCAGGGTGGGCTTGGCAGAGCCCCTCTGCTCCAGGAGGGCTGGGGGCACCGCCCTGGCCTATCCTGCCCCGGGCCTGGGGGGCCGTGCCCTTGACCTTCCTGCTTCCCCTTACAGCCTCCAGTGCCAGCTCGGAGCTCGCCGGCCCCAGTACCACTAGCCAGTCAGGACTGGGGCCTTCCCACGGCTCCCCGGCACCCGACACCAGCAGCCCCAGCACCGCCAGCCAGGCGGCATCAGGGCAGTCTCTCGGATCTCCGGCACTGGAGACCTGCAGCCCCAGCACCGGCAGCCAGGCACCATCGGGGTCCTCCTGCAGCTCCCCAGCACCGGAGACCAGCAGCCCCAGCACCGGTAGCTGTGCGGTATCAGGGCCGTCCCACGGCTCCCAAGTGCTCGAGGGCAGCAGCCGCTCCAGCCCCCCTGGGCCCGACCGCATGCAAAACCGCTCCCGCTGGCTGCGTCGGGCCCAAAAGCCCGACAGCCGGCCCAGAAGACGGCGTGAGAGCAGCCGCGTGCCAGCGCCAAGTGCTGAGAGCAGCACCCCGAGCCAGGCGGCGCTGGGGCTGTCCCACGGCTCCCCGGCACCGGAGACCAGCAGCCCCAGCACCGGCAGCCAGGCGCCATCGGGGTCCTCCTGCGGCTCCCCAGCACCGGAGACCAGCAGCCCCAGCACCGGTAGCCGTGCGGTATTAGAGCCGTCCCACGGCTCCCCAGTGCTCGAGGGCAGCAGCCGTTCCAGCGCCCCTGGGCCTGTGCGGACGCGAAACCGCTCCCGGATGAACCGTCGGGCCCAAAATCCCTACAGCCGGCCCAGAAGATGCCGTGAGAGCAGCTGCGTAGCAGCACCAAGTGCTGAGAGCAGCACCATGAGCCAGGCGGCGCTGGGGCTGTCCCACGGCTCCCCGGCACCGGAGACCAGCAGCCCCAGCACCGCCAGCCAGCTGCCATCGGGGTCCTCCTGCAGCTCCCCGGCACCGGAGACCAGCAGCCCCAGCACCGCCAGCCAGCTGCCATCGGGTTCCTCCTGCGGCTCCCCGCCACTTCAGGGCAGCAGCCGTTCCAGCGCCCCTGGGCCTGTGCGGACGCGAGACCGCTCCCGCTTGCAATGGCGGGCCCAAAATCCTTACAGCCGGCCCGGACGCCGCCACGGGACCAGCCGTGCGCCGTCCCCGAGTGCTGGCCCTGAACCCCCTCCACCGGCACAATAAAGTTGGCCGTTAATCTCGGCACTGGGAGGTTCCACGCTGATTTGTTGGCTTCCTCCATCTCCTCCTCTCCCTTTCTGGAGGGGCAGCGTCAGGGGCTGGGCCCAGAGGGTTGTCTTCTTCCCGGGGCTTGGCAGCACCTTCCCCACACCTCCCCCACACCTCCCTCCTTGCGGGCTGGCCTTGGCCGGCTGCCCAGCGCCATGGCCGTGTGCTTCGGGCCTCGCTGGCCTCCCAGCCTGCTCAGTTTCCCCGGGGCAAGTTCACACCCAGCCCCGGGACCGCGGGTCTCTGCCCCTGCCCCCGCCCCCGGGGAGGGTGGCCCGGCACGGCCCAGTCGGCACCGCCGCCTGTCTCCCGCCAATGTGGGCTGCGCCCACCCACCCGGCATGGCCCTCGCGGCTCGCCCCCCAAAATCACGCGCCCCGGCCCCGGCGACTTTTGACACGCTTCAACTCTGTTTCGTTCTGGACAAGGCTCTAACCAACTTCCTGTCCTCGTTGCCTAGGCTAGTGAGAATTGTGCCAAAGTGGCAAAGCTGCTCTTCTTTAAAAGTTCAGTTCGGTGTCACGTCTGTATTTGTGGCATGAAGATTTCTGTAGATTGTGTTTCTACAGTAGCCAAAGGGCATTCCCCGTTCCCCAGTTCCGGGTCCTGTTCCCCAACGGGATTGCTGCTGTACCAACCGAAGGCTTCCCTCTTGCGGTATAAGCCAAGAAATCCTTTTTAAGAGGGATTGCAAACACCGGGTAAGGAATTTACTCCAGGGAGCTCAGGAGAGTCAGAGCAGTACCTCTTACTGAGGGCTTGAGTCCCGTCAGACGCCCTTTAGAGCAAAAAAATCACATGTGCTCTACGGGAGGGTAACAAGGGGCCTGGGAAATGTCAGCCACCCAAAAGGATTTCCCTCCTGTTGGAGACCAGCAAGTACCTTTCTAGCGCAGGAAGGAGAAAAGATTTGGTTGCAGAGTGACTGCTGAACAGCTCTGTGGAAGTTGGCGGAGAGCTAGAAGGCTGGATCAAAGAAGAATGGTGACCAAAGCGCAAAGGGAATCCCGTCGGGTGGCTGTACAGGTCTGAACAGCCCTCTGCTCTTCAGGCAAACCACAGGTGGTCTTACGGTGCGTGCCTGATAATAGGCCTTAATGCAGCATGACAGTCGATCCATTAAAGTAGGGAGCAGCTGTCCTCTCTGAGGAAGGCAGGGGAACCCGGGAGGCCTGATGGGCTTTTCTGCCAACGAAGAGGCAATCAGGAAGGAAAGGAGGTATAGGGGGTCCAAAAGAGAACTTGGGTGGCAGCACTTTGTCCTTCTATTCTTGACTGCTGTGACTGGGAAGACGTGAGGTCTAGACATGGCCAGAAGAGGCAGTGCTCTTCAGGGGGATTGCGATGGGAGCTCCGAGGCACTCCCGAGCAACGGAGCTCCAACGGAGCTGGTCAAAGAGCTGTGGTCATGCACAGCCTCGCTCTGAACCGAGGTGCTTGTTCCCTGGCACCGTTCACCTCTGTCGGCATCTAGCTAACGGAGCTCTGCAATGCCCTGGCGTCGGAAGGCCGAGCGAAATCTCAGAAAGCCTGGTGAGAAGGAAACCCTGAGCACCAGAGTTTGTCTTGGGAGGTGGCTGGTAGAAGAGGATGGCTGAGGACACGCTAAAAGCAGGAGCTGAAGGAGGCAGCCTGGGAAGCCTCTGGTCACTCTCAGCAGCGTCAGCCAGCGAGTATTGCAGACGGGCTTCTTGGGGTTTCCGGTTTCTGTCTCGGTCCCGAGTTGCATGTCGGACCTGGATGCCTGGATTCTCCGATACTGGATTTCGCATTCCTTTTGTCCTACTCTGGTCGTGCCTGAGACACCGTCTGGGTTTTGTCCTGGTGTCGCAGGTGAATTATTCAGAGAAGTCATCCTTGTGGGGTTAACTAAAAGGGGTTTATTAATGATTAAGCGATGATCAGATGGTAATTAATCGATGGTTGAATGAAAGTCAAATGGCAATCAAATGGTGAATAAGCAATAATTGAATCATTTAGGTTGGAAAAGACCCTTAAGATCATCGAGTCCAAGCGTTAACCTGACACTGCCAAGTCCACCACTAAACCATGTCCCTAAGCGCCACGTCTACACGTCTTTTAAATGCCTCCAGGGGTGGTGACTCAACCACTTCCCTGGGCAGCCTGTGCCAATGCTTGACAACCCTCGGCGCATCGATCCAGCCTGTCCAGATCCCTCTCTGTCGAGCCTGTCCACCCTCAAACAGATCAACACTCCCACCCACCGCCTCCGAAGCTGCCCCACAGCCACTTGCGGTTTCCTACCCCGCCAAGGAAAGGCTCACGCTGACTCTGAAAGGCAGCTTATTGCCATGGAAAAAGGCCATTTCCGCCGTGACTCCCCAGCTCGCGGTCCCGCTGCCTTTTGCTCTGGAGGCAGCACATCACCAAAGCCCTAAGGAGTTCAGGGGAAAGATGTTGGGCCACCTGCGACATTTAGGGGCCGTCCTGAGGTCCTGTGCTGTGCCCCGGCCACCCACCGCGTCTGAGCGGGTGGCATGTGTGAGCCCAGGCCAGGCTCAAAGGTCCCTTCTGTCCCCTGTACCGGGGAGCCCAGAACCGGAGGCAGTACTGCAGATGCAGCCTTACCGGTGCGGCGCAGAGGGGAAGGATCACCTTCCCCCACCTGCTGGCAGCGCTCCCCGTGCCGGGGCCAGGAGCAGAGATTTCCCTCGGCCAGGGCTGGAGCCCTGGAGTCGCGCTGCCTGAACAGCGCCTTTCGGCCAACAGTGCCACCCTCGACGGCTGCCCCGGGGGACCTGGCATTTGACTCTGCACTTGCTGCAGGAGCAGCCGCCCCGGTTGCATGGGTGCCGAGGGCTCGGGCCCCCGCCTCGGCACTTCACACCCACCCCTGTGAGGCGGTGGCCGAGGGCGTCCCTGCCCGTATTTGGGGCGCACGCAGGCCAGCGGTGCTGATGTCACAGCGGCCATGGTGACCCGCGGGGCCAAGCCCACAAAAAGGAACGCCGGGCTCAGGCCGTGCGTCAGTGCGACCTGGTGAGGTGAGGAGAGGGCAGGGGAGGGACGGGCCTTGCGCGGGGCTGCCGAGGGAGGAGGGGGGCCCCACACCTCGGGGCTCTGGGCCTGGGCTGCAAGCTCGCCCGCGCCTCGCTTCTCCCTCAGCCGCGTCCTGCTTCTCCCTCAGGGTCAGCAGAGGAGCAGTTGGAGGAGACACCCCGGCGCTGCTGGGACAGGGACTCTCCAAACGCTCACCGTTGACGTGCGCCATGTCCGCCAGGAAGCGGAAGGCCCCCGACTCGATGGAGCAGGGTGAGAGCAAAGTATCCCTCCCGCAGCCTGGCAGAGGGGTTGGCGGGGCGGTCAGCGTGGGGCCGAGAGCGGTGGCAGGGGGAGGCAGGAGCTCCCCAGCCGCCCCGGGGCAGGGCCGCTCCTTTCCTCAGTGAGCGGGGCCCAGGCTGGGCAGTGGGCACCTGCTGGGACACCCGTGCCCGCAGTGCCCCCTTCCTCTCCAAGGCCTCCAGCCCTGCCCATCAGCCAGCTAGGCAGGGACAGAGCAGGCCCTTGGGGCAATCCCTCAGGGACGCTTCCCCCGGCCCCGCAGAGGTGCTCATTCCCGGTGGCATTTGCTCTCTCCCCTCCAGCATGCCTGCTGTGTCGCCGGGCAGAGGCCGACCCAGATATCTGCGGGCACAAACTGGAGAAGCAAGGGCTCTGTGTCCATGTGTTTTGCCTGGTGAGTTTCTCCGGGGCTCCCTCCAGCTTTCCGACAGGCTGTCCCTGCCACGCTCTCCTCATCAGCTCCTCGTCTTTTCTCTTCTGCAGTTTTTTGCCAACGAGCTTTTTCAGCAATGGGACAAGGAAGTAGGACTCATGGGATTTCTCCCTGAGGACATTCAACGTACAATCGAGCGGGCAGCACAGAAGGTGAGGACCTGACAAGAACAGGGAGATTTGTGCCAGGAGAGGTTTGCGGGAGCTTAGCCCAGACCCCGAGAAAGAAATCCCAGCCCTTCCAAGCAGCTCTGGGACAAAAGTCTTGCTCCCAGCAGCTCCACAGCGGCTCCAGCACAGGAGCCTCATCCGCCAGGCGGATCTGCGGGGTGTGACCCCGTAGCGGCCACATCCTGCGCCCTGCCCGGAGGCGTGGGGCTGGCTGTGGAGGCCCTGAGGCTGCCGCTGATGGGGGCTGCTGTGCTCTTTCCAGCGCTGCTTCGTCTGTGGCGAGAGCGGGGCCGCCATCACCTGCCGGGAGACGGGCTGTGACCGCAGCTTCCATCTCCCCTGTGCCGTGGAGGGTGGATGCATCACCCAGTTCCTTCCTCAGTACAGGTACCTCCCTCTCCCCTCCTCGCCGCCACCACGGAAGGACCCAGCGCTTCTCACCTCGCCCACCCCTTTCCTCTTCCCCCCAGGTCCTTCTGCTGGGAGCACCGCCCAGAGCAGGCAGTGGAGGCGGCTCCGGAGGAGAACACCACCTGCCTCATCTGCCTGGACCCTGTGGAGGACAGAAAGTCCTACAGCACCATGGTGTGCCCAGCGTGCAAACACGCCTGGTTCCACAGGGGCTGCATCCAGGTAGGAGCCGTTCCCTCGCCCCCGGGGCACAGCAGGCACTCAGCAGCACCAGGGCCTCACTCATGCTCCTTATGTTGCTCCTGCAGGGACAGGCTGTCTGCGCTGGCATTTCTCGTTTCCAGTGCCCCCTCTGTAGAGATAAGGATCTATTTCTCTTGGAAATGCTCGTCATGGGGATCCGGATCCCCTTCAGGTTGGTGTCCTTCTGCCTGGCTCACAAGACAGGAGGGTGCAAGCGCTGTGCCGTGCCAGGGCCTGCCCCAGCAGTCCTGGCCCTCCACTGTCCCGTGAGTCTGGGCTTCAGCTTCACGGAGGATTTGGAAACAGGG
This sequence comes from Aptenodytes patagonicus, assembly GCF_965638725.1. Lineage (NCBI taxonomy): Eukaryota > Metazoa > Chordata > Aves > Sphenisciformes > Spheniscidae > Aptenodytes > Aptenodytes patagonicus. The sequence continues at coordinate 5,020,402 of NC_134956.1, forward strand.
CTGGGGGGGAAGAGCAGGGACGCCCTGCATCTGCCTTGTGCCGGGGCAGCAGGGGCTCATCAATTTTCCTTTCTCCATCAGACTGCCATCATGGGAGAACAGCCATGCATACGCGGCACTAAGCGAGAGGCACAGCCGCTGCGATGCCAGTGAGTGCCTTTGTCCAGGAGGCAGGGAGCAGGCAGAGGAAGACGGGTAAGTTGCCAAAGCTGCACCCCGGGGCTCTGCACGGGATCCCTGTCTCGCCAAGGGCTCGAAGCGCAAGGACTAAGAACAAGAACTCTGCCGGACAATCCCGTGCTGCGGTCACTTTGTCCTCAGAGCCATGAACCCGTTTGCTTCCCCAGGCCCTGGCACCTGCTCCTGTGCTGCTCCTGCGCTGCCGAGGGCACCCACAGACGCTGCTCCTGCTTGACGAACAGCACGGCCAGCTGGGAGTGCAACAGCTGTGCTGGCCTGGGCACCGGTAAGAGGCAAAGCACCCGGGTGCCCCTGGGCTGGGGCCAGGGGCCAGGCAAGGCCTGCCAGCGGGTGCCCAGGGTGGGCTTGGCAGAGCCCCTCTGCTCCAGGAGGGCTGGGGGCACCGCCCTGGCCTATCCTGCCCCGGGCCTGGGGGGCCGTGCCCTTGACCTTCCTGCTTCCCCTTACAGCCTCCAGTGCCAGCTCGGAGCTCGCCGGCCCCGGTACCACTAGCCAGTCAGGACTGGGGCCTTCCCACGGCTCCCCGGCACCCGACACCAGCAGCCCCAGCACCGCCAGCCAGGCGGCATCAGGGCAGTCTCTCGGATCTCCGGCACTGGAGACCTGCAGCCCCAGCACCGGCAGCCAGGCACCATCGGGGTCCTCCTGCAGCTCCCCAGCACCGGAGACCAGCAGCCCCAGCACCGGTAGCTGTGCGGTATTAGGGCCGTCCCACGGCTCCCAAGTGCTCGAGGGCAGCAGCCGCTCCAGCCCCCCTGGGCCCGACCGCATGCAAAACCGCTCCCGCTGGCTGCGTCGGGCCCAAAAGCCCGACAGCCGGCCCAGAAGACGGCGTGAGAGCAGCCGCGTGCCAGCGCCAAGTGCTGAGAGCAGCACCCCGAGCCAGGCGGCGCTGGGGCTGTCCCACGGCTCCCCGGCACCGGAGACCAGCAGCCCCAGCACCGGCAGCCAGGCGCCATCGGGGTCCTCCTGCGGCTCCCCAGCACCGGAGACCAGCAGCCCCAGCACCGGTAGCCGTGCGGTATTAGAGCCGTCCCACGGCTCCCCAGTGCTCGAGGGCAGCAGCCGTTCCAGCGCCCCTGGGCCTGTGCGGACGCGAAACCGCTCCCGGATGAACCGTCGGGCCCAAAATCCCTACAGCCGGCCCAGAAGATGCCGTGAGAGCAGCTGCGTAGCAGCACCAAGTGCTGAGAGCAGCACCACGAGCCAGGCGGCGCTGGGGCTGTCCCACGGCTCCCCGGCACCGGAGACCAGCAGCCCCAGCACCGCCAGCCAGCTGCCATCGGGGTCCTCCTGCAGCTCCCCGGCACCGGAGACGAGCAGCCCTAGCACCGCCAGCCAGCTGCCATCGGGTTCCTCCTGCGGCTCCCCGCCACTTCAGGGCAGCAGCCGTTCCAGCGCCCCTGGGCCTGTGCGGACGCGAGACCGCTCCCGCTTGCAACGGCGGGCCCAAAATCCTTACAGCCGGCCCGGACGCCGCCACGGGACCAGCCGTGCGCCGTCCCCGAGTGCTGGCCCTGAACCCCCTCCACCGGCACAATAAAGTTGGCCGTTAATCTCGGCACTGGGAGGTTCCACGCTGATTTGTTGGCTTCCTCCATCATCTCCTCTCCCTTTCTGGAGGGGCAGCGTCAGGGGCTGGGCCCAGAGGGTTGTCTTCTTCCCGGGGCTTGGCAGCACCTTCCCCACACCTCCCTCCTTGCGGGCTGGCCTTGGCCGGCTGCCCAGCGCCATGGCCGTGTGCTTCGGGCCTCGCTGGCCTCCCAGCCTGCTCAGTTTCCCCGGGGCAAGTTCACACCCAGCCCCGGGACCGCGGGTCTCTGCCCCTGCCCCCGCCCCCGGGGAGGGTGGCCCGGCACGGCCCAGTTGGCACCGCCGCCTGTCTCCCGCCAATGTGGGCTGCGCCCACCCACCCGGCATGGCCCTCGCGGCTCGCCCCCCAAAATCACGCGCCCCGGCCCCGGCGACTTTTGACACGCTTCAACTCTGTTTCGTTCTGGACAAGGCTCTAACCAACTTCCTGTCCTCGTTGCCTAGGCTAGTGAGAATTGTGCCAAAGTGGCAAAGCTGCTCTTCTTTAAAAGTTCAGTTCGGTGTCACGTCTGTATTTGTGGCATGAAGATTTCTGTAGATTGTGTTTCTACAGTAGGCAAAGGGCATTCCCCGTTCCCCAGTTCCGGGTCCTGTTCCCCAACGGGATTGCTGCTGTACCAACTGAAGGCTTCCCTCTTGCGGTATAAGCCAAGAAATCCTTTTTAAGAGGGATTGCAAACACCGGGTAAGGAATTTACTCCAGGGAGCTCAGGAGAGTCAGAGCAGTACCTCTTACTGAGGGCTTGAGTCCCGTCAGACGCCCTTTAGAGCAAAAAAATCACATGTGCTCTACGGGAGGGTAACAAGGGGCCTGGGAAATGTCAGCCACCCAAAAGGATTTCCCTCCTGTTGGAGACCAGCAAGTACCTTTCTAGCGCAGGAAGGAGAAAAGATTTGGTTGCAGAGTGACTGCTGAACAGCTCTGTGGAAGTTGGCGGAGAGCTAGACGGCTGGATCAAAGAAGAATGGTGACCAAAGCGCAAAGGGAATCCCGTCGGGTGGCTGTACAGGTCTGAACAGCCCTCTGCTCTTCAGGCAAACCACAGGTGGTCTTACGGTGCGTGCCTGATAATAGGCCTTAATGCAGCATGACAGTCGATCCATTAAAGTAGGGAGCAGCTGTCCTCTCTGAGGAAGGCAGGGGAACCCGGGAGGCCTGATGGGCTTTTCTGCCAACGAAGAGGCAATGAGGAAGGAAAGGAGGTATAGGGGGTCCAAAAGAGAACTTGGGTGGCAGCACTTTGTCCTTCTATTCTTGACTGCTGTGACTGGGAAGACGTGAGGTCTAGACATGGCCAGAAGAGGCAGTGCTCTTCAGGGGGATTGCGATGGGAGCTCCGAGGCACTCCCGAGCAACGGAGCTCCAACGGAGCTGGTCAAAGAGCTGTGGTCGTGCACAGCCTCGCTCTGAACCGAGGTGCTTGTTCCCTGGCACCGTTCACCTCTGTCGGCATCTAGCTAACGGAGCTCTGCAATGCCCTGGCGTCGGAAGGCCGAGCGAAATCTCAGAAAGCCTGGTGAGAAGGAAACCCTGAGCACCAGAGTTTGTCTTGGGAGGTGGCTGGTAGAAGAGGATGGCTGAGGACACGCTAAAAGCAGGAGCTGAAGGAGGCAGCCTGGGAAGCCTCTGGTCACTCTCAGCAGCGTCAGCCAGCGAGTATTGCAGACGGGCTTCTTGGGGTTTCCGGTTTCTGTCTCGGTCCCGAGTTGCATGTCGGACCTGGATGCCTGGATTCTCCGATACTGGATTTCGCATTCCTTTTGTCCTACTCTGGTCGTGCCTGAGACACCGTCTGGGTTTTGTCCTGGTGTCGCAGGTGAATTATTCAGAGAAGTCATCCTTGTGGGGTTAACTAAAAGGGGTTTATTAATGATTAAGCGATGATCAGATGGTAATTAATCGATGGTTGAATGAAAATCAAATGGCAATCAAATGGTGCATAAGCAATAATTGAATCATTTAGGTTGGAAAAGACCCTTAAGATCATCGAGTCCAAGCGTTAACCTGACACTGCCAAGTCCACCACTAAACCATGTCCCTAAGCGCCACGTCTACACGTCTTTTAAATGCCTCCAGGGGTGGTGACTCAACCACTTCCCTGGGCAGCCTGTGCCAATGCTTGACAACCCTCGGCGCATCGATCCAGCCTGTCCAGATCCCTCTCTGTCGAGCCTGTCCACCCTCAAACAGATCAACACTCCCACCCACCGCCTCCGAAGCTGCCCCACAGCCACTTGCGGTTTCCTACCCCGCCAAGGAAAGGCTCACGCTGACTCTGAAAGGCAGCTTATTGCCATGGAAAAAGGCCATTTCCGCCGTGACTCCCCAGCTCGCGGTCCCGCTGCCTTTTGCTCTGGAGGCAGCACATCACCAAAGCCCTAAGGAGTTCAGGGGAAAGATGTTGGGCCACCTGCGACATTTAGGGGCCGTCCTGAGGTCCTGTGCTGTGCCCCGGCCACCCACCGCGTCTGAGCGGGTGGCATGTGTGAGCCCAGGCCAGGCTCAAAGGTCCCTTCTGTCCCCTGTACCGGGGAGCCCAGAACCGGAGGCAGTACTGCAGATGCAGCCTTACCGGTGCGGCGCAGAGGGGAAGGATCACCTTCCCCCACCTGCTGGCAGCGCTCCCCGTGCCGGGGCCAGGAGCAGAGATTTCCCTCGGCCAGGGCTGGAGCCCTGGAGTCGCGCTGCCTGAAAAGCGCCTTTCGGCCAACAGTGCCACCCTCGACGGCTGCCCCGGGGGACCTGGCATTTGACTCTGCACTTGCTGCAGGAGCAGCCGCCCCGGTTGCATGGGTGCCGAGGGCTCGGGCCCCCGCCTCGGCACTTCACACCCACCCCTGTGAGGCGGTGGCCGAGGGCGTCCCTGCCCGTATTTGGGGCGCACGCAGGCCAGCGGTGCTGATGTCACAGCGGCCATGGTGACCCGCGGGGCCAAGCCCACAAAAAGGAACGCCGGGCTCAGGCCGTGCGTCAGTGCGACCTGGTGAGGTGAGGAGAGGGCAGGGGAGGGACGGGCCTTGCGCGGGGCTGCCGAGGGAGGAGGGGGGCCCCACACCTCGGGGCTCTGGGCCTGGGCTGCAAGCTCGCCCGCGCCTCGCTTCTCCCTCAGCCGCGTCCTGCTTCTCCCTCAGGGTCAGCAGAGGAGCAGTTGGAGGAGACACCCCGGCGCTGCTGGGACAGGGACTCTCCAAACGCTCACCGTTGACGTGCGCCATGTCCGCCAGGAAGCGGAAGGCCCCCGACTCGATGGAGCAGGGTGAGAGCAAAGTATCCCTCCCGCAGCCTGGCAGAGGGGTTGGCGGGGCGGTCAGCGTGGGGCCGAGAGCGGTGGCAGGGGGAGGCAGGAGCTCCCCAGCCGCCCCCGGGGCAGGGCCGCTCCTTTCCTCAGTGAGCGGGGCCCAGGCTGGGCAGTGGGCACCTGCTGGGACACCCGTGCCCGCAGTGCCCCCTTCCTCTCCAAGGCCTCCAGCCCTGCCCATCAGCCAGCTAGGCAGGGACAGAGCAGGCCCTTGGGGCAATCCCTCAGGGACGCTTCCCCCGGCCCCGCAGAGGTGCTCATTCCTGGTGGCATTTGCTCTCTCCCCTCCAGCATGCCTGCTGTGTCGCCGGGCAGAGGCCGACCCAGATATCTGCGGGCACAAACTGGAGAAGCAAGGGCTCTGTGTCCATGTGTTTTGCCTGGTGAGTTTCTCCGGGGCTCCCTCCAGCTTTCCGACAGGCTGTCCCTGCCACGCTCTCCTCATCAGCTCCTCATCTTTTCTGTAGTTTTTTGCCAATCGGATTTTTCAGCAAGAGAGTACGGATGGGCTTCGCATTGAGGATATTCGACAAATGATCAAGCGGGCAGCGCAGAAGGTGAGGACCTGACAAGAACAGGGAGATTTGTGCCAGGAGAGGTTTGCGGGAGCTTAGCCCAGACCCCGAGAAAGAAATCCCAGCCCTTCCAAGCAGCTCTGGGACAAAAGTCTTGCTCCCAGCAGCTCCACAGCGGCTCCAGCACAGGAGCCTCATCCGCCAGGCGGATCTGCGGGGTGTGACCCCGTAGCGGCCACATCCTGCGCCCTGCCCGGAGGCGTGGGGCTGGCTGTGGAGGCCCTGAGGCTGCCGCTGATGGGGGCTGCTGTGCTCTTTCCAGCGCTGCTTCGTCTGTGGCGAGAGCGGGGCCGCCATCACCTGCCGGGAGACGGGCTGTGACCGCAGCTTCCATCTCCCCTGTGCCGTGGAGGGTGGATGCACCACCCAGTTCTTTGGGCTCTACAGGTAAGGACAGGCGGCCCTCGTGGGGGAGGCCGATCTGGGGCTCCTTCACACCTCCTCTCCCCTCCTCGCCGCCACCACGGAAGGACCCAGCGCTTCTCACCTCGCCCACCCCTTTCCTCTTCCCCCCAGGTCCTTCTGCTGGGAGCACCGCCCAGAGCAGGCAGTGGAGGCGGCTCCGGAGGAGAACACCACCTGCCTCATCTGCCTGGACCCTGTGGAGGACAGAAAGTCCTACAGCACCATGGTGTGCCCAGCGTGCAAACACGCCTGGTTCCACAGGGGCTGCATCCAGAATCAGGCTATCCACGTTGGCTTCTCCTGCTTCCGCTGCCCGCATTGTCAAAATGAATATCGATTTCTGATGGAAATGCTCACCATGGGGATTCGACTCCCCAGGAGGTTGGTTTTTTCCTTCCCAGCTCACAAGACAGGAGGGTGCAAGCGCTGTGCCGTGCCAGGGCCTGCCCCAGCAGTCCTGGCCCTCCACTGTCCCGTGAGTCTGGGCTTCAGCTTCACGGAGGATTTGGAAACAGGGCTGGGGGGGAAGAGCAGGGACGCCCTGCATCTGCCTTGTGCCGGGGCAGCAGGGGCTCATCAATTTTCCCTTCTTTCACCAAAAGAGGACCATCATGGGAGGACGACGGTGCCTATGAACAATTATATGAAAGGCACAGCCGCTGCGATGCCAGTGAGTGCCTTTGTCCAGGAGGCAGGGAGCAGGCAGAGGAAGACGGGTAAGTTGCCAAAGCTGCACCCCGGGGCTCTGCATGGGATCCCTGTCTCGCCAAGGGCTAGAAGCGCAAGGACTAAGAACAAGAACTCTGCCGGACAATCCCGTGCTGCGGTCACTTTGTCCTCAGAGCCATGAACCCGTTTGCTTCCCCAGGCCCTGGCACCTGCTCCTGTGCTGCTCCTGCGCTGCCGAGGGCACCCACAGACGCTGCTCCTGCTTGACGAACAGCACGGCCAGCTGGGAGTGCAACAGCTGTGCTGGCCTGGGCACCGGTAAGAGGCAAAGCACCCGGGTGCCCCTGGGCTGGGGCCAGGGGCCAGGCAAGGCCTGCCAGCGGGTGCCCAGGGTGGGCTTGGCAGAGCCCCTCTGCTCCAGGAGGGCTGGGGGCACCGCCCTGGCCTATCCTGCCCCGGGCCTGGGGGGCCGTGCCCTTGACCTTCCTGCTTCCCCTTACAGCCTCCAGTGCCAGCTCGGAGCTCGCCGGCCCCGGTACCACTAGCCAGTCAGGACTGGGGCCTTCCCACGGCTCCCCGGCACCCGACACCAGCAGCCCCAGCACCGCCAGCCAGGCGGCATCAGGGCAGTCTCTCAGATCTCCAGCACCGGAGACCAGCAGCCCCAGCAGCAGCAGCCAGGTGCCATCGGAGTCCTCCTGTGGCTCCCCGCCACTTCAGGGCAGCAGCCGCTCCAGCCCCCCTGGGCCTGAGCGGGTGTCAGTCCGCTCCCGATTGCAACGTCGGGCCCAAAAGCCCTACAGCCGGCCCAGAAGATGCTGTGACAGGAGCCGTGCGCCAGCACCAAGTGCTAAGAGCCGCGCCCCCAGCCAGACGGTGCTGGGGCTGTCCCAGGGCTCGCTGGTACCAGAGAGCAGCAGCCCCAGCAGCAGCAGCCAGGCGTCATCAGGGTCCTCCTGCGGCTCCCCAGCACCGGAGACCAGCAGCCCCAGCACCGGCAGCCACGCGGCATTACGGCCATCCGATGGCTCCCTGGCACCGGAGGCCAGCATCCCCAGCAATGTGGCATCAGGGCCGTCCCACAGCTCCCCAGTGCTCGAGGGCAGCAGCCGCTCCAGCCCCCCTGGGCCTGACCGCAGGCGAAACCGCTCCCGCTTGCTACATCGGGCCCAAAAGCCCTACAGCCAGCCCAGAAGACGGCGTGAGAGCAGCCACGCGCCAGCACCAGGTGCTGAGAGCAGCACCCCGAGCCAGGTGGTGCTGGGGCTGTCCCACGGCTCCCCAGCACCGGAGACCAGCAGCCCCAGCACCGGCAGCCAGGCGCCATCGGGGTCCTCCTGCGGCTCCCCAGCACCGGAGACCAGCAGCCCCAGCACCGGTAGCCGTGCGGTATTAGAGCCGTCCCACGGCTCCCCAGTGCTCGAGGGCAGCAGCCGCTCTAGCACCCCTGGGCCTGTGCGGACGCAAAACCGCTCCCGGATGAACCGTCAGGCCCAAAATCCCTACAGCCGGCCCAGAAGATGCCGTGAGAGCAGCCACGCGCCAGCACCAGGTGCTGAGAGCAGCACCACGAGCCAGGCGGCGCTGGGGCTGTCCCACGGCTCCCCGGCACCGGAGACCAGCAGCCCCAGCACCGCCAGCCAGCTGCCATCGGGTTCCTCCTGCAGCTCCCCGCCACTTCAGGGCAGCAGCCGTTCCAGCGCCCCTGGGCCTGTGCGGACGCGAGACCGCTCCCGCTTGCAACGGCGGGCCCAAAATCCTTACAGCCGGCCCGGACGCCGCCACGGGACCAGCCGTGCGCCGTCCCCGAGTGCTGGCCCTGAACCCCCTCCACCGGCACAATAAAGTTGGCCGTTAATCTCGGCACTGGGAGGTTGGTTCCACGCTGATTTGTTGGCTTCCTCCATCTCCTCCTCTCCCTTTCTGGAGGGGCAGCGTCAGGGGCTGGGCCCAGAGGGTTGTCTTCTTCCCGGGGCTTGGCAGCACCTTCCCCACACCTCCCTCCTTGCGGGCTGGCCTTGGCCGGCTGCCCAGCGCCATGGCCGTGTGCTTCGGGCCTCGCTGGCCTCCCAGCCTGCTCAGTTTCCCCGGGGCAAGTTCACACCCAGCCCCGGGACCGCGGGTCTCTGCCCGTGCCCCCGGGGAGGGTAGCCTGGCCTGGTACGGCCTGAGCGAGGAGCGGATCCCTCGGCGCGGCCCGCCCGGCGCCGCCGCCCGTCTCCTGGCAACGCGGGCTGCGCCCGCCCGCCCGGCATGGCCCTCACGGCTCGCCGTAGCACGGCGGCGGCGGCGGCGGCGGCGCGACCGGGCCGGCGGTGAGTGCGGCGGTCGCCGGGCCTGGGCCGCCCCGGCCTCCCTCGTGCCCGGCTCCGGCTGTGCGGGGCCCGCGCTTGCTGCCCCTACCGCCGCTGGGCCAAGGGCCGGGCAGGGGGGTCTCAGGGGTGCGGCCGGTCTCGGGGAGTGTCGTCCGGTTTTGGGGGGGAGGCGTCCGATTGGGGGGTGCTTCCGCGCCTGGTGGGGGTTTCTGGGCTTTGGGGGTTGTGGGCAGGTGTAGGGACGCCCTCGGGTTTGGGGGTGTTTGTGGGCATGGAGGGTGCCTCCGGGTTTTGGGGGGGTGTCTATGGCTGCAAGGAGTGCTGCCCAGTTTAGGGGGTGTCTCTGGGTTTGGGGTGTTGCTAGGCTTGGGGCATGCCGCCACCTTCGGGGGTGTTACTGGCTGTGGGATGTGCCTGGTTTTAGGGTCGGTTCCTGGATTTGGGCAATGCTGCCCGGTATTTCTGTTTTGGGGGTGCTGCCAGGTTGTGGGTGCCACAGAGACCCGCGCTTGTGATTAACGCAGAGCACTTTTCCGAGCGGTGCATGGGCCTCTGCTGCCTGGCTGTCTCCCTGCCGGCTTCATCCCTGCTGCCCTGGCAAGAGCGGGAGGGCTTGGTCAGCAGCTGCCGGACAAAGCTGTGTTTGCTGGCCCAGCTTCTCAGCCTCCTCCAGTCGGCTCAATTTGAGATCTGGCTTCCCCCGTGTTTATTCTGCCGGTCTGCTGGAAGCTGCTTGCCTTGCCGTTGCCCAGAGAAGGGAGTTTAGCCTGTGGCCTGGCTCAGAGCTGGGTGTCTTTGCCGGAGCTGCTGGGGCCAGTTTTGTGAATCACACATGGGAGCAGTGAAGGGGCAGATGTGTGTCCCCCTGCTCTGCCCTTTCTCTGACCTGTTGAAAGCAGCATCTGCTCCAACCGAAAAAAAACCAACTCTGGCACTGCAGCAGTGCCAGCAGTGCATGTCGTACAGTGCCAGTGTGGTCATGCTGCGCTCTCTGCCTGGGCATTCAGGCTGTTTCAGCAGCGCAGGTACCGGGCCAGCCACCCTTGGGAAGAGCTAGGGGCACTCCCCGCCACCCTCGGGTGTTTTTAACTTGTCCTGACAGAGGTGGAATCATGTCTCTCACGTTTAGAGTACTTTTAGGATAGTACACATTGTGCTGTCTGCTCTGCTTTGGTAGTAAGTGATGTGTTTCTGTTTATGGTTTAATTGTTTTATTCCTTGTTTTGAGTCTTTGATGCAGCTCGTTCAGGGCCATTGATCCAGGCTGGTTTTTGCTTTGTTCCTGTGGTTTTGCTCGGCAGTGCTGCAGGAGGGACGCTGGGCAGTGCTGCTCCACTGCTGGATGCTGGGGTGGCCCTGAGGAAAGGGGCTTTAGGAAATCCTTTCCCAAGTCTAGCTGAAGCTCAAGTGATCTTCTGCCAGTGGAGTTGCCATGGCACTTGCGTCACTTGGCAAGTTCACTAACTTTTCATGGGTTCACCCTAGTTTCTGCTCTGTATGAGATTGCCGGCAAGCATTTAATTCCTGCAGCCCTTGCTCCTGTTGCATCTTCCTATTGCTTTGTGTGTCACAAAGCGGTTTGTCAGACGGCTGTCTAGCGAATGAGAGACTTCCAGTGATGGTTGTCTATCGGGGCAATCAGAAACAGGAGAGGGGTGTAACCTAACATTTTGAAGCTGGATGGAACTAGCAACTTGAATTCATTCTTTTTGTCCTGGCATATGTCAGATCAGCTCTGATAGCATCCTTTGCATTCTAGTGGTACCAGGAAGGGTCATAAATCTTTAGTCTCGTGGTAGGTTTTCACCAGTAAACACTTCTGTGTACTTCCACCCGCATCTGCTTTTGTCCCTATAAAACCGACAGCTGGGTCTTTTGCTTTGTAGTCAATGATATTCTTTTGTAGTCCGGTTCATCTGCATTTGTCTCATTCCTCCTCCCTCTCTCTCTGTTTCGGATAGCAGAATAATCTAATAACCTGTTAAACAGAAGATTAACCAGGTGCATATTCCTGTCTTAAAGAATACAGGGTGAGAGAGAAAGGCAGAAGTGTCTCATCAGGACACGAGTAGAAGTGCAATGCGGTTGCCGGTTTCGGTGGTGTTTGGCAGTGGTGGTAGCTGCAGCCCTGTGCTGGCTCAGTGCTTCTGGCTCAAACTCGGTGCAAAGGTTGCCTGTGTTTCTGGCTTGGTTCTGCCTGTGCCTTTGGTTGGAGTGGGGTCTGTGTGGTTGTCTGGAGTGTGGCTTAATGCCTTGTCTGCTTTGGGAAGATTTTGAGCTGTTGGACAGGTGGGACTGAGAGCAGGGTTGGCAGTTAGTTGGCTTTGGGCTCTTGTATGATGTCGTTAGTACAAGGACTCTGGCTGTTTTTTGGCTTATCCCTGTTGTTCAATCCAGGTACATCAACCTCCAAGAAAGGGAGAAGTCTAAAGGCAGCATCCTCCCCAGCAAGTTTTGTTCTAGGCATCTGTCCGTCTTATGTCCGCTCTGGAAGTGGTGCCTGTGAAGAATGACGTCGAGAGGTGCTGGGACTGCTTTCTCGAGGAAGAACTACAGGCTGAGCACTGAGCCGGAGAAGTCCAAGGTCACAGGTATGGGCCTGCACGTGCCGTGTAAAAGCAGGACCACTGTGGATCAGGTGGAGCACCCCTTGCCTCGCTTGAGATCAGCTGCCTTCCAGTTGCAGTTACCTTGCAGATGTGAGGTGTGGTGGGGCTGAAACTGAGTAAATCCCTGAACTGAGATGAGATTTTGGGAGGGACGTTCCTGTAGCACTAAGGACTCCAGAAGCTCATGTCACAGTGCCCTTTCTTTGGCACATTGCCCTGCCTCGTGAGGCTGGAGAATGTCGTGTTGCCTGCCTTTGTCCCATCTGATTCAGGGAGTTCCCCTTCGAGGATGAACAGCGTGTCAAGTTCTCAGATTAATCCTTTTCTGGGAAATTTAGGTAGTCTTGTTTTCTCTTGGACTCACCAAGCCAGCAGAAGTGTGCTTATGAGACCACAAATCTGGCATTTGAGGGCAGTGTTGCACCCAGAAATAAAGCATGCTGCATCAATGTGACACTAGGGATTGTTTTGTGCAATGAAAGCTAAAGTGAGGCATACATCATTAAAGAGGGCTGTGGGTCAGACGAGATGAACTGCATCTTGCAAGCCTTTCTGTCTCAACATCTTCTAGTGCAGTTAAGAGATGTAGGTACTTAAAATGTCCCAGGTATGAATAGGACATCAAGAATTGCAATAGTGATAAGATTTTTATTTTTATTTTTTGGAAATAAAATTGGATTCCCACCTCCAGCTTTTGAAGTTACTTTATCTGGAAGTAGTACAGCAGGATTTCTGAGGATGTGGTTCCACCTGTGGGGACCAATGTATGTATAGCCTCCCATTTGCTATTGTAGAGCAGCTCAAATTGGAAAGAGCCCTTGTTGTGGAGATGCACCCTGTAATGCTGGACTCTGGGGCTGCTAGTGAAGACAGTAAGACGATGAATGGCTTCTTGAAGCTGCGTTTTCCACTGTGTTAATCTGCAAACTTGAACATCATTTTCCCATAGTTACCAGTTTCTTGCTTGTACATGAAATTAGTGTTTGAGTTTACCTCCTGACTCCCTAAGCTTATTTCCTTCCTGTTTTTCACAAGGCATCGTGAACAGCAGGCTGCTGAATGATTATCTGCATCGTGTCTTTACCAATGCTGATGGGAACCAGCCTGCAGCTGCTTACAGGTATCAGACTTCTTCTCATTTACTAGTTGGCAAGCGATGCTGTATCAGTCCCTAGATATTCAACACTGCGGTGAAAGGAAAGATCTTTTAGTGCCACACAGTGATCTTTGTTAAAAGCGCAGCAGCACTCTGTTACAGAAATTACTCCTAGGTCTTGTCCTTTAATGGCTTTTTCAAATTGCAGGGCTTTCTGGGAAGGATTCTTCAGAATTTTTTGCATGAAAAACCCCATATACAAAATCACTAGGCAATATTTCTGAAATAAATAGGCAAGTAGGCATTCACCTTATTGTTCCTGTTCCCCCTTTATGTGTAAGGAGGTGCAAAATGCACAGGTTTTGGGTACAGTAATGAAAAATTGGTCATCAGTGCCCTGTAAACTAAAAGCAAGGCTATTATTGATATGTAGAATACCATACATTTCTCAGGCTGTGGAACTGTTGGTACTTTTATTATTAGGAGTTACCAAAGGAAAAGAAACACAAAATTCCTCTTTAGTGTCTGTTTTCTTCTATTTGTTTTCAGTTCTCCTTCACCTTGTAGCCCAGAAACTTGTAACTTTGGATGAGAAAAATTTCCCTTGCATTTAGCTCTTTTGCCAGAGGGAAGTCAGACAGGTTCAGGGCAGGTACGAGTGTGGTAGAGCGAGGCAGGCGTGTAGTTCCTGCTAGTTGGCAGTGCTGCAGAGTGGCTGGGGTCACATTCCACAGGCTATACTTAGTACTGCCAGCTCAAATGTGAGCTCAGAGCTGCTAAAAATAGCCCTCGGCCCTCTCCGCTCTTGGTGAGCTAGGGTTATGGCCGGGGGGAGGCAAAGTGGGTCATGTTACTTTGCCACGAGCTCTCCTGCCAGCATGCCTTGGAATATTCCATCTGCCCGGGCATTTTGGTTTTCAGTATTTCTAATTTCTTTGCCTGGTGATTAATGACTTGAAAGCACAGAACTGATAGTTTGTTGGACTAGTCTCTCTCCTTCTTTTTTTCCTGCCTTCCACCCTTTTCCCTGGTCTTGGCTATTTGGTAGGAAGCCCAGTAGCAGTCAAATAGGTCTTGAAAATAACATTTGCCATATGAGAGCAACTTTTATGGTATGACATCTTGTCTTCGGAGGCCCAAATTCCTCATAGAGGAGCTCGTTGCAGACTTCTCTCTGGCTGTCTCATGCTCTTCTAACCTCCTTCCAGAACTCCTCCTCCATGCTAGCTGCTGATTAAGCTGCTTTGCTGAAGCCACCCTCTCTCGTGACAACCAAAACTGATTCTTTGATTCCACTTCTGTGCATCTTCACATCAATCAGACTTTCAAAAGGTCTCTCATCACAGTCTTAGGGAAATCCCTGGTCCTGGAGAAGTGGGAAGTTGTTCCACAGATGGCTTTGGAAATGGGAAGCAGGGATAGGAACAACTAGCGACTCTCACAGCAAAAGGAGGTCCTGCTGGGGTCCCTCAAAGACCTGCAACACGACCTGTGTTGTTCGGTGTATCCTTGGGAGGATACTTGGAAAGGGAGAGAGCATGAGGTGGGAAAGTTTGCTGCTGTTACAAAGCTATTTAGAGCAATGTAAAGGTAAGGTGGCTGTGATAGTGACTGGATAGTGAAATGGTCTATGAAACTCAGTGTAGGGAAATGCAAAGTGACGTACTGAAAGGGGAACAGCCTCAACGTAGTGCATAAAATGATGGGCCCTGGGCTGAATTTTACTGTGTAGGAATGAGATTGGGGTGGGAGTCCTAAGTCAGAAAAAGAAAGTAGGAAGTTAGGAATTGTTAGGAAAGGGAGGTAGGATAAGGAAAATCATAATGCCACTGCATAAATTTGTGGTTTACGCTCATCTCGAGTATCATGTGGTTCTGGTCTCACCAACTCCAAAAGGGTATTTTAGAGCTGCAGAGGTTTTGAGGAAGGGTAAGAGCAAGTCAGATGTCTGGAATGGCTCTTCTACAAGGAACAGCTAAGTAAACTAGCCTTTAAAAGAGAGAACTAGGGGAGGGCAGTATGAGAAAGTTCTCTAAAATAGTGGCCCAGAGGGGGTGCATGAGAGACTTGTCCTCAGTATGAAAATGACATGTTTTTGACTGTTGTCAGAGAGAGGATGCTGGGCTAGCCTGACCTTTGTCTGAACTGCTACAGCTGCTGGTGTGGTCTTCTCTCTTCTTTTGTATTATGAAATACTTGGGGAAAAAAATGAATCCTGACTTATGCTATGTTTGTATGACGCTGACTGCAGCAAAGTCGTGGTCCACAGTTGTTGGTAGTACAGCTGGTTTCTTACTGCCACTGTACCGCAGTACAGTTTTCTTACTGCCAGAAAATACTCTGAGCAGACTGAAAACTTTAAGATTCTTTGTTAACTACTTTGCTTGTTCACGCTATATTTGGTCCTTGGTTCATTCATTGCCCCAACACGCTGGGAAGCAAATTCCTGAGATTCATGACAAGAAACACAGATCGACAGAACTTCCTGGTTCATGTCTCACAGCACAGGACTGTGCGGACACATGTGTCTGGGCTGCAACTCTTTAAAACTTGGAGACAGAATTTTGTGAAGAGCTCCTGTGCATGTTTATTCCCTAGAAAGCACCTGACGTTCCAGAACCTGCAGGAGCACCTTGACCGGTTGCTAGCAGAGGAGAATGGCTCCGAAGACAGTCGAGGTAGGAGACACTGAGTGTCTGTCCAATTTGTGCTTTTGCTTGTGCTGCTTAATTGAGAGGACAAGTTGTATCATGAAAGGCAGTTTCCTGAGTGAGCTTTGTTCTGCCCTCCTGCCCTCTAATTTATTGTACCTTTAAATCCTGCCTGTGAGGGGCTCAGCCCTGGAGCAGGTCTGCTTGCAGATGGAGGAGGCATATTTCCAGGCGAAAATGCCTGGAAAACCTGTTTTGGGGCAAATGTTGGAGGTATTTCACTGATAATGATATGCAGAGCCATTGCTGTGACCAGCAGTGTGTAGTGCCATCCTCAGTGGGAAATGCAGAGGCTTGTTGACAATTTTTACATACTGGTCTCCACTGTAGGTATTCACTTTGGGCCTCAGGCTGTTGCCGGTATTCTTGCTAGCATCCGTTTCCCTGAATGAGTCAGGATGTGACAGGATACAACCTGGCTCCTCTCCTAAAAAGAAGAATTTTTCTTGCTGGCTGCAATCAAAGCGTGATATGTTGGCCAAACATTTGGCCCAGAGTTTATTTGGTCTTTGAATTTTGCCAAAGTAAAATTTTCAGGCAATATGGAAAACTTAACATGACCTGAATGCTGCATAGCTAAGACCTTGTGTGTTGCTATGAAAACTTCCTTTTAAATCTCAATGGTGTATCCTTTCCTGAGGTTCTCATGGTCTAACATGGGTAACACTATTTTAGTCTTCCTCCACTGTAGCAGAATCCAGGTGCTGTTGTAGTCTAGCTGGAGGCACTCATCAGGTGTACTGTTAAATCCTGCACAACTTTCCCTAACAGGTTTTCTGCAATTCTTGTTTCAGATCAGGTAGCAGAGGGCCGGCTTGGTCCCTCTACTGTGGTGTTGGACCACACAAGCGGTTTTGAGGGGCTCCTGCTGGTCGATGATGACTTACTTGGGGTGAGTGTGATGGTGGGTGCAGCAGAAAACGGTCTTGCGGGACTAAAAGCACTTTGGGCTTCTCGGTTTGTTCTTCATAACATCCCTGTCACTGGCTTTGTAGTGTGTTGTAAACGGAGTCTACCCAGAAAGCTGCAGGATCCTGGAGGAAATGACCTCTCCTGGGAAAAGGTCTAGCAGTACCCCTAAGGCTCAGCAAGCTCTGAGTGGAGCTGCAAGGAAGTGAAAGGATTACCCTGGCCCAGGGGCTCACTGAAGAGCTTGGCTAAGCAGAGGAAAGGCCAGCAGCCAGCTTTCCTGTCCCTCCCTCCAGCAGACTGCCTCTTCCTTCCTTCCTTCTGGTCTTCTCTAATGGTGGCGAGAGGCTGAAGCTGAGGCTTTCCTTTCTCCTTTGTTTCCACTGGCTCCCTGCTTGCTCCTTAGCTGACATTCCTCATGCAGAAAATCAGCTGAAGGAATCCACTGGAATTTAATCCTTTCCTACTTCAGGAATTTCTGCACTCCTTTCACCCCCTCACTGAGCACGCACATCCCGTGCCCCTGTGCTCATTCCCTCCTTAATCTATGTATGCTTTTTTACCTCTAGCAGAGGAGGCTGCCCTGGTCTCCCCTTTCCCATTAACCACCCGCTGTAGCTTACCTTGGCTGTACCTAGAACTTACCCTCACATTGGATCAGACTGGCTTGCCTGTGAATTCCTTGTTGCTACCTTCATCTCTTCATGGTCTGTCCTGAGATTGAGAAAGTCAGGAGTTAACAGGGTTCACTTTCTGGGCAGCATGTTACCTGCCAGTCCTGCCTTTAATCTGGACACCCTGAATTCAGACATCTTTCCTATAGAATAGTCACTTTTGTATACCTGTCACAATTCACTGGGAACCTGTCTGTCACCACGTTGCCCTTGTACTGCTGCCATGCTGCATGCTTCACTGGGGTTTATCAAGTACAGATGAGCTGTGGGGAGGACCTGGATGGTTCCCCAGGGCCTGTCGGCTCCGAGTACAGCTGCTGGGATGGGGAAGACGTTCTGTCTCTTCCCAACACTGTGCTTGTGAATAGCTCTCCATCTCACTTTGGTTTTGAGGGCTAGGACAGAGGGAATGGGTAGGGCTGAGCAAACCTGTCTTTTGTCTGACTTAAAAATATCTTTTGTTTGTTGGTCTAGGTGATTGGCCACAGTAACTTCGGCTCCATCAGGGCCACGACATGTGTGTATAAAGGTAAGGAGAAAAGCAGGCAACGCTTTGAGAAAAGACCCTGGGAAGAGTGTGTGAAGAGATACACAACTAGAAAGCTCTTGAATATGCTGCAGTTCCAGATCTTGAGCCCCCTTTTCCCCAGTTCATGCGCTGGCTTTCCCAGGAAGTCAGAAGGATGGAGAATTGTGCGATGCAGGAGTGAAGAGGTGGGAGGGGAATGCTGGGGCTGTCCCGAAGCTCCTTGGTGTGCCACATTCTTTTCTGTGGGAGCAGTGTCAGGTTCTGCTTCTCTAACAATGAGCCAGGTGGCAGGGATTTACTGTATGGCATCTCCTTTTCTTTCAGGGAAATGGATTTACGAGGTGCTCATCTCCTCGCAGGGACTCATGCAGATTGGCTGGTGTACTCTCAACTGCAGATTTAATCAGGAGGTAGTGTAACTGCTGCACGTGGCACAGGGCTGCTCTGTGTTCCTCCACTGCTTTTTAGGTCAGTGTGGAGCATCGCATTGGTGCTGTGCTCCTGCCCTGCTGGCATTTTGTGCCCAGCACACACACTAGAAATACCCGGTCTGCTGTTTTAAAAATCTTTACTAGACTCTCTGGTCTGTGTTCACAGAATGGTGCACAGTGTGAAAGCCTTGCATGCTGGGTGCGTTGCTGTGCTCTTGCTGCATGTAGCCACTGCTATGTGTTGATTTTCAGCTGGCGACTTCTCCAGAGAGTGTGTAGGTCTGCAGTGCTGGCAGCCTGTCTCTCAGGATGGCCCTCAGCAGCTGGTGCTATGGGGCTTTTTTGCCCAGGAGAGGCAGGCCCAGGCCAGCTCTTCTCAGGCAGCGGGTGGGATGTTTGATGCTGGGAAGGGATGTCAGCTGCAGAGTTTCACTAACTTGCCACTCTGCAACACATGAGAGGGGAGGTGATGGGTATCCTGGAGGGCTGCTTTGACAGAGTTTGGAAGTGTAGTATGCCAGTATTCTTCTGATCCAAAAAAGAATAGGGAATGGTGTATTTCTCTGAACCAAAGATCACAGGCCATTGGATTCACTCTTAGAGTGAGGGTTTTTCCCAGACAGAGCATGTGTGCTGTCAGCTGCTCTCCCTGTCTGCTGGTCTCCCCCTTAAAGCCGCTCTTGCAATGAGAGGGATCCTCTATGCTTGGTCTGGTCTGAGTCTCCTCTTTCGTACTTTGGTGCAGGAAGGAGTTGGAGATACGCCAGATTCATATGCGTATGATGGAAACAGGGTGCGCAAGTGGAACGTGACTACTACCAACTATGGCAAAGTGAGTAGTTGTCCTCCCAGGAATGGGATGTAGAGTAAGGAGAAGAAAGCAGGTGGCTTCTCCTGCTCGCTGGATTGTGCTGGGCCCCGTGAAATGCCCTCAAGCTGTCCTCTCTGCTTCAGTCTGCTCTTGGGGAGGCTGTGTGCCAGCAATTGTTTGTACTTTAGGGGTGGTGGACATGCTATGTGGGTGCTTTGTTTAGCAGCCCCACCAGACTGATTCCCAGCATAGTGCTGCTGTTGGTCTCTGGAAGGCTCTGGTTCTCTGTGGCACATCAGAGGATGATGCAGTCTTGGGATAAATATAAGTTTGATCCTGTGCATGTTCCTAGTGCTGGAGGGAAAAAAGATCCCAATCAGTGGCTTATGTGCAGCTTACAGAAGTGTCTGAGAATGCTGTGTGAGCTGCTGTGAGAAGGAGCTCCCTCTTCTTCAACCCTGAATCACAAGGGATTGGTTGGGTTGCAGTCTTTCTTCTGATGTGGGAACGCCCTGGATATATGTTTAACCTTTTCTCTCCCTTTACTGCAGTCTTGGGCAGCAGGAGACATCGTGAGCTGTCTGATAGACCTTGATGAGGGCACCATTGCTTTCTGCTTGTAAGCATCTTTGCCAGGTTCCCTGCTTTGTTGATGTCTGTGTGTAACGTAAAGGTTTCCTCACTGCTCAGAAGGTTGCTGAGCCCTATTTCCGCCCTCTCCCCTTTAAGTTCCTTGGTAGTTCCAGCCTTTGCTTTTCTGCTTTGTGTTCAGAAACCATCTAAATGGGATGTTGGGATGTTGAGTCTCCTAAGATCAGGTGAGAGCATTTGGCAGAAAGACGTTCAAGCTACAAAGTCTGTGTGAAGTTTGTTAGGATTTTGTTAGGGGAGGGCATCTCTCATGACGCTTAATACTACAGTTGGCTGAGCCACGCTGATAGCTTTTGTGGCCAGTGTTGACCTTGCCTGTCCTAGATTCACAAGGAGCTGTGGAAAGGCTGATAAATCTCCAGCCTCCAACTCTCATGCACAATGAGCCAGAATAAAGATTTTTCCCTGGCCCTAAACTGCAGCCTGTGACAAGTCAGGCGGAATTAAAAACAGTTAGATGCTCTATGTCATCTTTTAGAGAAGAGTAGATTGAGAGCATTATCCTTCTATTTCCACTAACATCAAACGCATGAGGCCAAAAATGTCACCTGCCTTTAAAATGTCTTGCTGGTTAGTTATCTTGTAAGGATTTGGGTTGCCCTTGAAGCTGAGTGGGCTCTACATATTGTGCAGACTCCAGTGCCTTCCTGTGCCGTTGTATGAAAATGGGAGTGCTGCTGTGCTTCCCAGGGCTCTTGCTCAGCAAAGCTGTGACATTTGCATGTGTGCCAGGTTAAGAGTGACAGGAGGCACGACCGACTGATGCGTATGTGTTGGCAAGTTGCTGGGAGGGGAATGTGGATACCTGGATTGCCCAGTTGACCTCAAAACCCTCCTACTGTGGCTAAAATCTTGTGGGTTTTCCTTCTTTCAGGAACGGCATATCTCTGGGAACCGCTTTTGATAACATCACGAGGGGCGCTGGAATGGCTTACTTCCCTGCAATCAGCCTCTCGTTCAAAGAGTCCGTTGCTTTTAACTTCGGGAGCCGTCCACTCCGATATCCTTTGGGTGTGGGGAGAGGAGGTCTGAAGGGAGAAGAGCCTGTCCTGAGACCATCCTTGGAGGCTGTAGAATATACATACCTGACTGCAATTCACTTCTTCTGTTGGCACTTGTGCTCAGAGCAGGGTCAAGGAGAGAAGAACCAGATATCCCTCAGCTGGAGCAGAACTGTAGGGCACACAAACATCAGTGCTGGTCCCTGACAGTTTCTGAAATGAGGTTTGCTTTCAGCTCTGAATCAGCAGCTACTGCTGCAGTTGGGGGCTGCCTGTTCCCAGGCACTCAGATCCTGCAAAGATCTCGCTCTCCAGTTTTGGAAACCCTAACGCTGCTGTGGTGCTGAGCCTCTTGGCCACTGGTCTTTTCTACCTCCCAGCCATATGAGACCTCTGACATGGTATTAGTGTTGCCTGCTGCCTTCCTGTGCGAATGCTGAGACCTGCAGCTCCTGTCAGAGCAGTCCTGGGTGTGCCTGTTGATAGCTGTAGTGGAGGCTCCTGTCCGTCTTTCTGATGAGAGCAGAAGTGCGGTGTGAAATACTTGCTGCTTGCAATATTGAGGAAGTGGGGATAAGAGTTTGTGGCTTATCATCCATTTAGAAGGTACTGTGGTTTGAACTGTGACTGAGGCATGTGTGGGTATAAAGAAAAATAGAGACACAGTCTTTTCCTTGCACAAACAAAAGAAGTCCTGAAAGGATCATATTGCATTTAACCTTAACACTTGCCTACTTATCCAGTGGAAGGTTACCGCCCCTTGCAGGATCCTCCCGTTGCAGACCTCGTGAAGGCTCGCAAGCTGTTAGGCTACTTGAAGAATGTGATCCATATTGGAATAGATGTGACGGTAGGCTAACGTCACTGGGTGGATCTGTGGGGCACCATGCTGGGAAATGTGGTTCTGCACTTCTCAGCACATGCTGGCAGCTCAGATGTTTCCATACGCCTGAGAGTCTAAATGCTTGCATGCTTTTGCATGGGGCGTGCATGTCCCTGGAGCTCTTCGGCTTGCAAAATGGGATTCGTGATAGTTCCAGGACTTAATTTAAATCATACTGGGCTTTGTTGTTCTCAGTCCTATGAAGTTTCATTCCCAGTATGCAAGAGGTGATGTTTGTCAGGGTTAGAACTGCTGGATTTGATTTTACAGTCTTGAAAGAAGATTGTTCATATCCTAAACTTTTTACTGATGTCCTGGTGCAGTGATGTGGTGAAATTCTGTCAGGTCTGCCTTGAGAACTGTTTTGGCTGTGGCACTGTTCGCTAGAAACCATTTTTTCCTGCTAGGGTGAGAGATGATCTGTTTATGTCCAAAGCATAGGGAACGCCATCTGCTATGGTCTTGGCTTGAATGGAGGCCTGCTTTACTAGTTGACCTCCTCTGTAGGGATTCCCATTTACATATTATCATGTACACTTGAACCCTTCTGGAAAAACATTGTCAAGGGGCATGCACGTGGCTGATAGTAACTGACATCTGAACTGCACTACAGGTCTCCAGAGGCATGGGCCTGGCTGCTTTGCGATCCTAAATTCCTGTGTTCAAGGTTTTTACTGCAGTCAGGCATGGGACAGCAAACAGTGGCTGCTCCAGGCCTCCGGTTCATTCAGTCGTTGGTGTATGGGTGGATTGGGCTGGATCCAAGCCGTGTGTTTTTCTGGGTTTGTCATTGCAGGAGGGGAAGCTGGTGGAGAAGGACACGTCCATGTGGCAGCTGCAGGGAGAACCCACGGTGTTGATTACATTAGCCCACATCTTCAATTATTTCTCCCCTCTTATGGTGAGTTTTGCCTGCCCATTGCAAGCTTCTGTAGGTGCCTGTTACTGTGCTCGCAAGGGGAGGTAAACCTCAGCTTTCGCTGGGAAGTGACTGTGCCTTGGAGGACTGTTGACCTGGCTCTCTGTCTGCAGTGCAAGGTGTACCTGGTGGAAGATGTGCTCATGACCTTCCTGTTGAGCATCCTTGAGCGAGGAGGGGCAGTGGAGGCCCATCCCCTTATTCAGCAGCTGCTGGATCTCATGTGGCTTCTTATGGAGGTGAGTTGCTAGGGTGCTGGTTCCTCGCCAGGGATTACGGGGAGACCCTGGGAGGTGCTGAGGACAGGAGCCTTCCCTAGAAAATGCTGGCAGTGATCAGCTTCTTTCCCTTCCTTGTGACAAGATCCCTTTTTTTGTGGTAGACCACCCTCTCACCTAGCTCATCTGGCTGGTGCTTCACACCCAGGGAATGAGGGTTGAATGCAGCGTAACTGGTAATGGTGACGCTGGCTATGAGCTAACAAGGCATTTCTCAGCTTCTCCTACTGCTAAAGGAACCGGCGATGTTGCATAACTTCCTGCTTCTGGGAACATCGAATTTATCAATAAGAAATGAGTTGGTCTCTTGGATGTTGTTAATGCTTATGTGACTGTGGAGTCTTAAATGCCACCGTGTGCCCAAGGGATCTATCAGAGTGCGCAGGATTGGGGTGGAAATGGGCACTGCACTCTCACCACCTCCAGCACTGCTGGGGAAAAACCTCCTCCAACTTCCCATGCCCCTTCCTGTCCAAGCTGGATGAGGTCACTCCTTCCTGGGACACTTGTTTGAGGCAGCCTTTGCTAGCCACTGGGGAAGCTACTGCTGCTGGAGTGCTGGGGTGGTTACACAGAGCCAATCACTGCCAGGGATCTGCTTGGAGATAGCATGTCTGTCCTTTGGGGTAACAATTAACAGATATGGGCACTGGCCCAGCCAGCTGTCATGAAAAGTTTAACTGAAAAATGTCATGACCCCCTCAGGCCCATCATCTTAGAAGTGAAGCTGAACACCCTGGTAGGGCTGCTGTGTTTGTGGAAAATTGGCTCTCATCCTGCTGGTTGGCTATGACTTGGACTCAAAAAGACAGCTCTTCTGTCATCACATTTACACAAGAGTAACTTCTTTCCTTTTTGGGCTGGTTCTACCAACACTGTGTGTTGGGTAGGTTCAGGGGATAGGAGGATGGGTGACTCAGACCAACTAAGTAGGACTTGGGACTTTGGCTTTTTGTAGGTGACTTTTGGGTTGGTTTTACTAGTGCAGAAACTTGTTTCCCTGTAGCAAAGCAATGGCACCAACTTCTGCTTGGACTCTCTCCTGTGGAGTCAGATGGACAAACACTGTGGGTTCAGAACACCTGCTTTTTCAGTTCAGAAGTGAATGCTTCCTTCCAAGGTCACACTCTGGGAACTCTAGCTGTTCCCGACTCCATGCTGTTGCTGTTCAATGTGTTTCTTATTTTCTCAGGAATATGAAGTGCACGAGTGCCTCAAGCAGCTACTGATGTCCCTGCTGCGGGCTTACAGGTTCTCCCCCATCATCCCAGACCTGGGATTACAAGTGAGTTGCACTTCTGAATCCCCAGGAATCTGTGACTAGCCAGCTTCTGTTATGTCCTCTTGTCCAAAGGTACATGATGTTTTGGATTTTGCAGTTGTTTGATCCAGAGATGGCAGTTCTGTCACATTGTACCTACTGGAGAGTCATATCCTCTTCTGTAGAGGGAGTCACTTTTGTTTCTCCTGTTTCCCTAGATTCACTACCTCCGTCTCACCATTGCAGTCTTGAAGCATGAGAAATCCAGGAAATATCTACTCAGCAATGTTCTGTATCCTTTGTGCCTCCTCTAGTCTCAGTTCTCCCTGCCCTCAATAATGCAGCCAAGGAGACTTCAAGGATCTTCGGGTCCTGAGGGGCAGAAGCCACCCTATCTTTGAGAGGTCATTTCTAATTTCTCAGGTCTCCTCTGGCTGCCTGACATGATTCTCTAAAAAGTCCTGCTTTGAGGAGGGGGAGCAGTGTCATATAGTTCACATCCTACTAACACAGGACTTCATTTCTACCTGACTGACCTCTCTAATGTCCCTAGAGCAAAAACACTTTCAGAGCAGTCCAGCTGCCATGCTAGCAATTTGGGCAGCTGCTGTGATAGCTGCGTGGGGCTTCTCCCAGGAGAAGGGGGCTCTGGATCTTGCAGAGCTTTGAGTGGTTGTTCGGAAAGGGGTCTCTCACTACAGCTCTGGAAACATGCCTTGTACCTTCTCCTGACATAGCTTCTGCACTTGCTTTAACTTGGCCACAGTTTCGATGTGCTCCGTTCGGTTGTGTTCTTCTACATTAAAAGCCCACTGCGTGTGGAGGAGGCTGGTTTGCAGGAGCTCATTCCCACCACGTGGTGGCCAAACCGCTTCACCAAGGAGGTGAGTAAGGGCACGTCCACGAAGGAGACTGAAGAAATTTTGTGGCCTGCTGTCCCCATCATTTTCTGGCTGAGGAAATTGGATGGCCCATGTTTCCAGCTGCGTTAGCACTGGTGGACCCTGCAGAGCTGTGTGAGAGCTGTAGCCTCTCCATTGCCCTGTCATCTTTATTGTCCCCTTAGAGGGAACGTTTGGGGTGTGTTGCTCAGGACAGGGGAGGGAGACAGTTTTCTATGGCAACAGATTTGGAAGGGAACTTCACAGTGTCTAAGGAATTACAGGTTGACTTGTGTGTCCTCAAAACATCTCCTGCCCTTACTCATTACAAAGCCAGGGAAGACCTGTTTAGGTATGTGACTGTGCTGCCAGCTGCAGTCACATACTTGCACGTTGTTTCAGTGAGTTTCTGCTCTCCCTTTGGCAAGACATTTTCCCTGTGCAGTGATCTCCTACTAATCAGTGTCTGTCCCTCAACCAGGGCAAGGAGAGTAAGGAGGTGAAGGAGGAGAGTGCTGAGGAGAGACTGAGGCGGCGGGCATATGAAAGAGGCTGCCAGCGGCTCAAGAAACGCATTGAAGGTCTGTGAGGAGGGAGGGAAATTACGAAGATCCCATACCTTTTGTGCAGGCAGGGGAACCAACCCTCAAGCTGTTTCCAGATCCCCTTCATGACCTGAAGTCCAGCTGTGTTTCTGCTGGGACAGGCTGTGCTGCAGAGGCAGGGGCCAGCCATGCCATTATTTGGTGGAGGGATATGAGTGCTGGGACCCCACTGCACAGACCTGCAGCGTCCCACCATGGCACATGAGCAAACCGAAATTCCCCTTCAGGGACATTGTTTATCAGCTGTGGATAAATTTATTGCTAGGTGGCGGAGGAGAAAATTCTCACAGTAATGGGATTAGCATTCTGCTGGCACCGGTTCTTCCTGGGCCCCCTCTGCTGAGGAGGTAGCCTTTCTCCTGGGGACAGGGTACACGGTTGGGGTTAATATGGGTAGTTGCTCTCCAGTGCTTGTTTTCTAATGGCAGACGTGTGTCCCCATTTTAGTGGTGGAAGGTCTCCAGGTTCAGATTCTGAAGCTGCTGCTGAACAACAAGGACAGAGGAGGGGTAAGTGCTCTGTGGATCTTTTGCTACAGTATCTCCACATCACAGGACTTGTAAGGTATAGGTTTACCACCTGCTTTTCCTCCTGCCAGGGGGAAGCCTCCAGATACATCTTCCTAAACAAATTCCGCAAGTTTCTTCAGGAGAACGCTAGCAACAGAGGGGTAAGTCAGAGCGCCAGCCTTCCTGCAAGCCTCATCCTGAGAGCTCTCTGGCACCTTCAGGTTGGGAGCTCTGCCCTTTTGGCTGGGCTGCTTCCAGCAGTTGATCAACTGAGGTCTAGATACAGCAGAGAGTGGGGAGGAGGGAGAAGATCTGAGGCTAGAAACCAGGCAGCTTATCCAAGTCCTATGCAGTAACTTATGGGAAAGCGGTCCTTGGACACAGCCTTGGGTGGGCAGCTGAACATCCTCCTAAAACCTCTTGGGGAGCATGGCTGTGGAGCGCTCTGCCACAGCTGGCCAGCTCGCTTTGGCATCCTCTTCACTGCTTAGGTGGGGACTGTTCTTCTGGCTCTGGATCAGGCTGTTGGCCTGCAGCTTTGGGAGGTAGGCATCTGCTGTTGCAGGAAACCCTTTCTTCACCCGCATCTCTGTGTTCATGATCAGCCCCATCTTTCGTGGTGGAGCACGTGGTATCCATCCTCCTCTGCCAGACCAGCTTGTTGTTTCAGTGCCCAGGACTTTCTAGAGGCAGAAACTGCCTCCTGCCATCAGGGCTGGGCTCTCTCCCAGTGCTGAAAGCTAGAGAAAACAGCAAGGCTGAGAACACAAAGTTTCTGCCTGCCCCATGTGGCCCCTAGGACTAAGATGCACTTTCACACCTGCCCTGATGGCTGAACTCTCATTCTTGCCCTAGAACTTGACTGTATTGTGCCCACCAGAGTACATGGTGTGCTTCCTGCACCGGCTTATCGCTGCCCTGCGTTTCTTCTGGGATGGCCACAAGGTGAAGACCCCTGCCGCACTGAGCAGTGAAGGTGAGGCCTGGAGGAGAAGCTTTGGGGACATTTCCATGATTAGGACAAGGGTTGCCTCTTGGCAGTACTCTCCGGGATGCTGGAAATTTTGTGTTTCTCATGGGTGCTTGAGCCTTCTGTCACCCTGCGTCTGTAGTTCCCAGTGACCCTGGGAAATTCCTGTGTGCAGATCTATTCCAGTTAACATCCAGACTTGAGACTTGCAAAGGGGCACCTGAACTGTTTGCTAGTTTCCCCTGTGTGCTCTGCAGCAGAGTCCAATATTGATTATGGGTCTGTAGGAGGGCAGCTCAGTGATCCCATAGCCAAAGTTTAGGGGAAGATATTTGTCTGTTTTCATGGTTCCCAGACTGTGGGATTAAGCAGAAACCAAGTCAGTGCCAGTTGCTTTCACACCCTCAAACCCCGCCTTGCCTGTCCTGCCGCGATCTGCTTGGTACTCCGTTTTCTTACTTTAGGCTGACCCTTTCTCTAGACTCAATAAGTGCCTTACGATCCTTGTGGGACTAAGCAACAGAGCTGGAGTAGCCAGGTGGAGAGCTGCCGAGTTTCCTGACGATCCAGTTTCCCCCAGTGACTGTGGCTGGGAGGGAGGAAGTGCTGGGAGGCTTGTTGTTGATGGCCATCGGTTGCTTGTGTTCCTGCATGGATCTAATGCTTGCTTCATTGTGGAAATCACCTCTGCCTTAATGGCTTATGACAACAAAAGTTGTCACTAAATGTTAGTCCAGGTTGGGCCCTAGAGTCTGTCTTAGGAGGGCTTACGTGTCTGCGTGTGTCCTATGCATGGGACTCGTGGAAAAAACAAATGTCCTTCTCTGCTTTAGAGGCATATGTTCCTCCTCAACTCTTCTATAATGGGAAGGTGGATTATTTTGACCTTCAGCGACTTGGAGGTCTCCTGTCTCATCTTAAGAAGACTCTGAAAGGTAAGTGCTCTCATTTCTAATACCTGCATCCAGGTCCTGGCTGGAGTTCACCCAAGAGACATGCCAGGGAGGGAGCCGTGGGTAATGAATTGTGATTAAATTTAAGGAGAGGAGACTTGAATTTTAATGAGATGCAAGTTACACTGAAGAAGACACCATCCTTCTTGGGTGGAGCATCCTTTAAGTTAACGGTTTACTGTTTATATCCCTGAATGGGGCTTGTGGCTGGTGGAGGGAAGGGGATAGTCTGGGAATACCCTCTGGTGTGGTGCTCTTGCTGCACCACAGCCGAGGGCTGGGAGCTGTCAAAGCACTGACCGTCAGCGTGGTTCTGCTGGGTGTGAAGGATGTCCAGGATTTACTTGCTGTACCACTCCGGGCAAGCAATAGCAGCCCTGTGTATGTACTGCAGCTGTGTGTTTGTATGCAGCATGCTACTCTGGCAAAAGACTTTCAAAGCCTCCCTTTTGGAAGGGTTAGAAACCCCTTGCCGTTCAGTCAGACTTGGTTTGTCTCTGGTTTTTGGCTAATGTGGCACTTGGCTGCCTTTGGCTCAGATCTCTCTTCTCCTTCCCCAGTGTATTTGCAAGAATAGGACCATTTTCCCTGTCTCAAGTTGATCCCTGGCTGCTCAAAATTAGATTACTTAACTTGAGAACCATGTAATCTCCTCTGGTCTCTTACCAAGGTCTTCCTGGCCAGCTTTAAAGACAGGGCTGTGAACTAGAGGACACATTGTTCAGGCTTTGTACAGCATAGCTGTCAGCACAGCCCTCCTCTGGGCTGAGAATGATTTCTGGTCTGAGTCTCAGCCCTAGTGACTTAAGGACATATCATGGGACAGCATTGAAGAGCTGGATGCTTAAAAAATGGTCTCAGGCCCTGAGTTTCCTTCCCTACGCTATTCCAGTTTGGTCCTGGTGGTTGTCTCCTGGTTCCTCAGTTATTCTATTTGTTGCTGGTAGGACCAGGAACAGAAATGGGTCCTGGGTGAGCATCACCCGTTGCTGCTTGGTCTTTGCTGTGTTAGCAACGGCAGACCTATTCCACGTAAGGAAGCTGGGGGGAAGGTGAGCTTGTTCTGCTGCAGCATCCAATTTCACTGGCTGCTTCTCTACTGCCGAGAAGCAGGAAAGAGGATGTGCCTAGGGCTGCCTCATGGGAAGCGAAGGGTGACTCCTGTGTTCACAGCTGCTTTGGTGTGCTCTGTGCAGATGACCTGGCTGCAAAAGCCAATGTCCTGATCGACCCTGCGGAGCTGCAGGCCGTGACTATGGACGATCTCGATGAAGATGAGGAATCGGCAACATCGGCAGCACAGGTGAGCCGTGTACTGTCATTCACCTGCGGGGGCCCCGGTGCCAGGGCAGCAAGCTCAGCCTCTGACTAGAAAAGGTTTGCTTTAGAGGAAGGCAGTGTCTGGGCCAAGACTGTAACCAGCCCATGGGCAGCCAGATAAACAGCTGCACTTGCATGAGGGTCACTGGAGATCAGCAAGGTCCTGGATGCACCAAGTTTGAGCAGCAAAATTTTCTTTGCTCTGCTCTCTCACTATCCACTGATCTGAATATGCCCCCTCCCCTCCATGGCAGCTCTTGGCAGCATTTGAAAGGGTGCAAGGCAACTGCAGACAGAGCAGCTTCTTGCTGTGCAGATCTGCTGCTTGTACCTGGCATGGGCCCTTAGAGGAAGGAATATCCATTTGCGAACCTGGCACTGCTGGCCGAGCCATGATAGGAAGGGTATCTGCTCACCTTCCAGTGGCCACTGTGCATCTATACCAACATCCTTGCAGGGACAAGGGAGGAATAGCAGGCAGCCAAACAGCTAGAACTGTTTCTTCCCTAATTTCTTTTCAGTCTCAGCGTCCCTCTGCCGCCCTGGCCATTGGTGGAGCTCTCGCTAGACCTGGCTGGCTCAGCTCCCCCACCCTAGGCCGTGCCAACCGCTTCCTCAGCACAGCGGCCGTCAGCCTGATGAACCCGCGTCGGCCTCTTGGCACCCTGGAGAAGATCAAAGTGCGCACGCTAAGTGTGGAGCAGCGGACAGAGGAGGACAGTGAGTACTTCTGCTGCGTGCTAGCATGGCCCAAGTGGTCCCTGGGAGAATGGTGTCTTCCAGCTCCCAGTAGTCTCATGAGGAAAGCGATCTATTTACTGCCAGCATTGTTCCTTCCCATTCTCAAGACATGCTAACACCCACAAGTCCACAGTTAACCACTTTGCCATCCTGAAAATGACACTGGTGATGCTGTCACTCTCTGCTTGTAAGAAGACGCTGCCTTGGTTCCTGCAAGTGCAGTGAGACTTTGCAGGGCAGCCGTAGCCACGCTTGATCTGAATACAGACCAGCCGGAGGATGACATGTGCAGTAGCAGCACCGTTGCTGTTGGGGCAGGCCAGGCAGGCCTCTGAAGCACGTACAGGGCTCAAGGAAGTGGGACTTGCATGGCCTAGGTCTGTTTGAATAGATCTGACAGGTCAGCCTGGTGCAGGCAGTGAGATGGGAATGGTGTGTTAGTGTCTCTAGTGAATCACATGGGCTGGGAAGGAGCACTGTGTTACAGAGGCACAGCAGGGCTTTGGCTTCAGAGAGATGCAGGCAGAAGCTGACGTGCCAAAACGCCATGCTGAGAACTTCTCTCCTGTCTTGGGGATGCGTTTGCAGTTGAAGGCAGCCATGGAAATGAGGGTCTCTTACTGGGCAGACCCCCAGAGGAGCCGGATCAGCCCATCACAGAGAACTCCCTCCTGGAAGTCCTGGATGGGATAGTGATGATGTACAACCTCAGTGTCCACCAGCAGCTTGGGAAGGTAAGTGGGACGTGCTATGCAGGAATCCATTTCCCCAACCTCCATGCTTCTACACTGACTCTCTGTTTTCTGCTTATTTTAGTGACCATGTGTGCCCTTTCCTTCTCCTCCTAACCCCCATGGGGGATCTGGTTGCATGCTTATGTGTCTAGGGAAAAAAAAAACCTCATTAATTGTTGGAATCTGCTTGTTTTTCAGATGGTTGGTGTGTCAGATGATGTGAATGAATACGCCATGGCACTGAAAGACACAGAGGAAAAAATCAGCCGCTGCCCAAAGAGGGTAAGTGTCTCTGGACTCCCAGCTTCCTTCTCAGGTAGAGCCTCAGTATCTGGCAAAAAGGATGAAGCACATGATGGGCGATTTCCAGCCTTGGAGCGGCCAGTGTCTTGGATAGGGGTAGTAACCCATGCCTGGAGCTGGCAGCCACATTTCATACTGTGCCAAACCATTGTACCACTGCCTCAAGGAACAGAGGGACTGAAGCAACTGCTTCAGATTCTCCCGCACCAGCCATAGCAGCTTGCAAACCTCCATGTGCTGCAGACACCTCGGAGCCGGTCTCCTGGGGTGGGGACCCCCCAGTGCTGGACTTGGGACACATCTGTCCTATCCCAGCTGCCTGAGCCTGAGTGTATCTGATGATGCATTAAAAAAATATCCCTGACAGCAGCCGACCCTAAGCTGCTGCCCACACTGGACCAACATCTGCATCAGGCCTTGTGGGCTGCAGCTGAGACAGATAAGTGCTCTTTATACCACTGCTTCCCACTCCCTCTGCAGAAAGGCTGCTGACCCCTTTTCTTCCTGCCAGTACTCCCTAGCTAGCCCCAAGGTGGTATTTGCTTTTGCATTGTTTATCCCTCTCTGAAAAAGGATGCTGTAAATGGGAATGACATCTGCCCTCACATCTTTGCGCTCTTTTCAGAGGAGAGACATCCACGAGGAACTGCTGAAGAGCCAAAAGGTCTTCTCCGAGAAGCTCAATCACTTAAGCCGACGCCTCGCCTGGATAAATGTCACCATTTATTCAAAGGTGGGCAGGAGCATAATGTGAGCAGCTCAGAGGAGACCAAGCAAGTGTGCCTCTGTATCTGTGCTGCTCAGCTCACATGTCACAAGTGTCATTTTCCCTGGTGTTGGAGCAATGCTAATGATCTGTGGGGCTTGTTTTTCCCATTTTGTGCATCAGAGACTCCTTCCTAGGCCTGGACCCCATCCTGTCCCAGACTTGGTCCCATAGTGTTTGTTAGGACACAGCCCAGTCTGTTCTGAGCTGTGCGTGGTGCTCTACGCTTTCCCTTGGGGCATCAGGCCTCTGCACCGCAGACAGAAGGGTGCGGGTCAAAGGGAGATTCAGTTTCAGGGCATGTCTAGAGGATAGAGGCTGCTGTAAACCATTTCCCTGAGCTGTGCTGAGGGTCACAGGGGGGTCTCACTAGTGCTGCTCTTCCTGAAATCTGCAGGATCCAAGCTTAGCATTTTTTGTTCAGGTGTTCTCCCCTTCTTCACTTGGTTCCCACATAGAGGGAGTGCATTCTGCATTTAGTAACGCAGTGACTGTTCGCACAGGTTGTCCCTTCTTCCCTGCATTCACCATTTTCCAGGATAAAGTCTCTGGTCTGTTTTCTCATGAGCAGTTTGTGCTCTTACGCTCTGCAGATTTCCTCTTCCTGTCGTCCCTTGCACATTGCCGTGCCCCGTCTGTGTTTGTAGCTTTTTTGTGCTGGGGAAGAAGACACATTTCCTTGGAACATGCAGTGGCAACAGGGTCTCTGCATGTGTCCCAGGATGTAAACAGGGAGGGGAAGAGCAGTAGTTCCTATGAACATGTCTGGCAGAGCTGCAGTGGCTGACCCTGACTCATGCACTCTTTGCTCGTCTCCTCCTTCACTCCCAGAGCAGGACTGCAAGGCACAGTGCTGTGCTGCAGAAGCTCTCCAGCTGCATTAGCATAGCCCATGCTTGCCAGAAAATAAACCTTTCTTCCTGGACTGCTTTTGAAAGGCTGAGGGGCATTAGCAGTGTGCATTGCAGGGATCGCTGCGATGGCCCATGCAGAAACACTATTTGTGTCTCTAGATGATCTATTGTCATATTAAACGCAGGTACCCGCCTCCTATCAGGAGTGCGGTGTCACCTTTCTGGATGAATCAGCAGCATCTGGGAGTGAAGGTTACAGCCTTCCCTGCTTGTGCCTCCTGCCTTGGTCTTCTTGGCCGGCAGGGAGAACAGGTCACTAGCTGGCTCAGGCTGTGAAATGTGCCTCGGGAGCTGAGTGAGCTTGCTCTGGAGAGGAGTGTGGCTGCACGGAGGAGTTTGTCCATACTGCGTGTACCTTCAAGGCTCTGCCTCACAGCTGTCACAGGTGCCTGCAGTTTCCCAGTGGAGACATCCACCCAGCGGGCTCCTGCGTCCCTGGGACTTGTGTGCAACGGAGGGACACATCTGTATGAGTGTTGCAGGCACTGCTGATGGAGAGAAAGAGACTGGTTCTGTCTAGAGGTGAAATCCTACTCTGTGCTGAGGTGTCAGAGCACGGGAGAGGCTGCTTCTTCCTTGGGGGAATTAGTCACTAGTTTAGTCTGAGCTGAGGGATTCAAGGTTAGATGAAAGGGAGCGCTACAGCTTGAAAACACTTTTAGTTTTAAAGTAGATAATCCTGTCTTCAAAACATCCCCATGAGAAGACCATTTCAGCTTATTTTATTACAACACTGTGTTTATCCATCGCGCTGTGGATAATCACATCTTTGTATCCTCTTGGTGTAGGCTTTCCTCTAGCTTGGCAATGCCTGAGATGACTTTTTGAGGTTAACAAGTCTTAATAAAACCAAATGCTGCTTTCTTTACCTTAATGTTGTCTGCACAGTTGCTTTTTATCCTGAAAGCAACAGTTGAGCTGACATGTGTGTCGGTGTGAAGATAAAGATGTCTTTTGGTCAATTTAGTTGATTTACACTAGTTCAGTCTAATTTACAGAACAAACCCATGTAAATCTCCCAAAGGTGGTAGCAACACACTTTAGAAAAGCCACTAAGCAAATGAAATCACTTATCTCCACCTCTGATTTTAATTTTTTTTTAATTAGAAGTGTAACCCTCCTTCATCTATTTTTATGCAAACTGCTATTGCTTACGATATTTCTTGGCATTGCAGGATATGAAATAATATCTCCTCTTTTTATGGCTTTGTTGGTGCTGATTTTTATAGCTTAAAGTTATGTAGATGCTCTTAAATTTCCTGTTTTTAATTTAGGACCCTCTGAGTTTTGCTTAGAGAAGCAAGAGGCTGATGTTCCTCAGGACAGTAAATCTGGTTGAATGGCTGGCACAGAACCCGAAAGGCTGTGGCCGCCTATTGCAAAGATCTGAGTTGGTATGAGCTTTCAGCCTGTTCCCATTTAATTCCCACAGAGGACCAGCTTTCTTTCCAACAGATTTGTGCTGTGTTTGCTAGTGCCTGCCTTCCTTCAGCCAGTGTATTTGGAATAAAAACTAGCATGCCTTTTTTGCGATCAGGCCTGTGTGGTCAGATACGTCCTACCAAGGAGTAGTTCTTGGAGGGTTTCAAGGCTCAGTGAGATAAAGCCATCTGATGTCACGCTGGTGGTAGCTGTGCTCTGAGCTTGAGGTTGGTGTAGAGATCTCTGATCATTCCCTCCACCTAATGCTTCTGTGGCTCTGTGAAAAGACTGAATGGCACAGATCTGGTTAATGAACTTAGAGCAGTGGTCTGAGGAGTGTCTCGGACATGGAGATGTTTCTGAGGTCTAAGCGTGGTGCTGACTGTTGCGTTTCTCCAAAGAGAAGCTGGACAAAACTGAATGGGGATTGTTGTGTTTTCTCTGGCCAGGAGAAGATGCAGGATGTTTATTGGCTGCTGCGAGTGTGCATCCGCACCATCGAGCATGGCGACAGGACGGGCTCACTTTTCGCTTTCATGCCAGAGTTCTACCTCAGCGTGGCTATGAACAGCTACAGCGCACTCAAGAACTACTTCAGCCCTGTAAACAGCATGGAGGAACTTCCAGGTAAGGGGATGGAGAGGCCTTGCTAATTCCGGCCTGATAAAAGTCTAAATAAAGCCATATCCTTATGGTGAAGTAGTGGTGGCTGGGCATCATCCTTTCTGTGTCCTTTCCTAGTTGTGATGTGCTGCACCAGTATATTGTCTGTGTGCTGTGGGGCAGGTGCTGAGCGCTGTTCCTTGGGTAGGTACCCACTGGCGAGCCGTGGCCATTGCTATGCTCAGGCAGGAAGCCCATGCCTTGCCTGAAGCTGTCACATGTTGGCCGTAGTGAAAATCACTGGCAGCTATGGAATTTGTTTCCAAGGAGGCATCAGGAATGGGCTGGGATGCTGGAAGATGTGATTGCCCCAGCAATGCGTGCCACTGCCTGCTGGTCCCTGGGTGGGAGGAGATGTGCCATGAGTGCAGGAACTGGGACTGCTTTCGAATCCCCCTGGGATTTGGATACGTTCCTGTGGAGATGACCACCCACTTGATGCCAAGAGTCTGTGTTTAGGTGGATTCCCTCTGTGCACGTTCTGTGCTTTTCCTGACTAAGTGATCCCAGCAAGCTGTTAGCAAATTGTTCTGTGCTTTCCAGAGCCTGCAAAGGTAAGAAGAGCTTCTGTTCCCACCAAGATGACATAGCTAAAGTGTTCACATCCATTAAGTGGGACCTGTGCCTGCTGTTCAGGGTGCAGCAGAATTAAGCGGTAGCAGACTTCTTCAGGGCCTGCAGGCTGGACATGGCTTTTCTGCGTAGATCTAGGGTGTTATTTGTGTTGCTCAGCCTCTTCCACATTAGGCATCTCTCCCTTGCTGTCGACTCAGTTGCATGGTTTTATCCTTCTCCGAGTAACTGTTTTAGACTCTGCAGACTGAGGTGAGCGGCTCTGTTGGAAATGAATGTGCTTTCCCAGCTGTCTGTTTTGACAGCTAGGCAAAACTGCAAAGTTAGCTGTAGCAGGAATGAATCCCATGGTCTGTGCTGTGTCCACAGGAATGCTGGGACCAAAGGGCTGCCCACTGGGCCGTTGACGTGACCCCTGCTCCCTCCTTCTCTTTGCAGGCTACGAGGAGACCCTGATGCGCCTTGCTGCCATCCTGGCCAAGCACTTTGCTGACTCGAGGATCGTGGGCACGGGTAAAGCTGCTCTCCTCTGCCTTGGGGTGATATATTGCACGTCTGGCCGGTCTCACTGCCGGTGGATCACCAGACTTCTGTTGGGATCTGTTTGCTGAATCCATTGAGTGCTTTATGCCTCCACGTCCAAAGAGAGGCTGGGCGCTGCCCTTGTCCGGTGTGTCCTGCTTATTCCAGGGTTAGATACATGACCTGGGATACCCTTTTGAGAGCAGGACTCATGTTGCAGCTACTTGCATGTCAAATCTGGGGTTACTTCTTAGCTGCCTGAGCATAGGCACGCTCTCCACATCAGCTGGGACAGCAATCCTCTATAAGTGAGGGCCGGTCCCTCCCAGCCTCCGGTGTTCAGGTGATCCCTGGCATGCTGCATGTCCTTGGGTGCCTGGCCTAGCCCCTTCTCATTCCTCCACAGACATCCGGGACTCCCTGATGCAGGCGTTAGCCAGCTACGTCTGCTACCCCCACTCGCTGCGTGCTGTAGAGAGGATCCCAGAAGAGCAGTAAGTG
This sequence comes from Aptenodytes patagonicus, assembly GCF_965638725.1. Classification (NCBI taxonomy): domain Eukaryota; kingdom Metazoa; phylum Chordata; class Aves; order Sphenisciformes; family Spheniscidae; genus Aptenodytes; species Aptenodytes patagonicus. The sequence continues at coordinate 5,056,599 of NC_134956.1, forward strand.
CTTCCCTGCCTGTTCCCAGGGAGCTGGGGCAAGGCTGGGGTGGTGGCAAGGCTGGGTGGGGGACCAGGTGGGCTGCCAAGCACTGCCAAGGGTTCAGGAGCTGCAGCAGGGTGCTGGAGTTGGTTTGGGGAGCCTCCCTTTACCCTTATACCAGTGGCTTTGCTCTGTCCCAGCTCCGTAGGTCCTACCGTGGGTCCTATTTAATCCCCTGTCCCCAAACCCTTTGTGGCTGACCTATATCCTTGTCTGGCAGGCGGATCTCCATGATGAAGAACCTCCTGGCTCCCTATGAGCAGCGACCCTGGGCACAGACCAACTGGATCCTCGTCAGGCTGTGGCGGGTGAGCGTCCTGTCCCTCTCACCATCTGGGGCTGGGTGAACACTGAGCATTTCACTTTCCAGTAGCAGCAAAACCCAACTGGTTTCCAGCCTCTGAGATCTTTCCTTATCTCTTTTACCAGGGCTGTGGCTTTGGGTACAGATACACACGGCTCCCACACCTGCTGAAAACCAAGCCTGAGGATGCCAGCCTTCCCAGCCTGCAGAGTGAGTGGGGCAGAGGATTGGCACTCAGGATTATGATGGGTGGTGAGGGAGGACCAGCCTCTTCCCTGGCAGCCATCTCTACTATGGGCCAGGCCAGCTGCTGAGATGGCTGCTGAAGTAGGGGGATCCTGGCCAAATATCAAGGCCTGACCTCTGCAGCCAGTATTTCCTTTCCTGGACGTCCCCTGTCTCTCTGCACTGGCTGGTGACTCTTTTGTGTGCCGAGTGATGGGTTAGATCCATCACGAGAAGGGGTTCTGCCCTTCAAGGGAGAGGTGAGAGGCCCTCACCAGAGCTTCACCCCAAAATGTAAGCCTGGGAGAAGGCTCTCTGATGTCCGTAGCGAGCAGCTGCTGTGGGGAAGCGTTGGCAAGTATGCCAAGCAGTAGGTACCCTGTGAGAGGGCGTGGGTGCCCGAGGAGGCAGGGCACTGGAGAAGTTTGCAAGCAGGGAGTCTTTTAATAGGGCATCTCAGAGCCTGTCCTGCCTTTGGCATGGCAATTTGGTTCTCAGCACTGTCACCAAACTGAGGGGTTCCTCGGCTCTGTTGCGGCTGAGAAGGACGTGGGGAGGAGAAGGTACCTTTCTTGAGCTGAAGAACATGTCCCCAGCTTCACCCTTGCAGGGTCTGTGCCTGTCTGGTTACATTCCTGACCACCCTCTGCTCTGGAAAAGGCTTTGTGCCAGAGCTTGCTCCTGGAGAGCTGCCCGGGGTTGGGGGACAGAGGATGCTGCAGCCTGACATGGGCAGGCAGCATGTGGAGGTGCACACTAATCCCCATCCAGTGGGGAGAGCTGCCTGTCTCTTGTTTTAACGGCACTCTTGTTCTCTTTCTCTCTCCTGCCCGTGGGTGCCCAGGAGATCTCTCTGTTGCTAGTTTCCAGAGTAAGTTTGTTGTGTGACCCTCTCTTGTCTGGTGAAGTAGCTTTAGAGAGTTCCCTCCTTCCCCTCTTCTGTCTAGAGAGATGCTTCTTTGGGGGGCAGAGGGCTTCACACAATGATCACTTTTCTCAGTTACATCCCTCGGAGGTGCCAGGGGGACCGGTGCCCACATGGCAGTCTCTGAGGCTGCATCATGGACCCACTCTTGCACCTGTTTTATCAGGGATACCTCTGTGGTCAGAGCCCTGCCGCAGCCCTCTCATCCTTGGAGGACAATGGGGAAGCCCTGGTACACATGCAGGAGAGACCTCATGACTGTCCCCTTACCCTCCTACCGCACAAGCAAGCCCCCGAGTGGCTGCCACCAGTCCCGAGTGGCTGCCACCAGTCCCATGGGGCGGTCACCGAGCTCCCCCCATCCTGGGGAGCTCTGGGACCGGAGCAAAATTCCTCAGTTTTTGAGGTCTCTCTCCATCCATCTCTGGATGGCTCCGCACAGTCTGAGTCTGGAGCGGGCTGGGCTGGCTCCTGGGATTGCTATTTTAAGGCGCAACCAAATCAATAATGAATGCTGATTTAATTGAAGAGGGACGTGGGACTCAGAGGTGTCCTTGAGATGCTGCCTGGGGAAGGAGGACGAGATGACCCCCCCACCTTCCCACCCATCAGTCTTCACCTTGTTGCAACTTGAGCATTGGCAGGGACAACGGGACAAACTGCTGAGCTGAGAGAAATCCCTCTTTGTCTGGGTCTGCTTTTGCAGGCCAGTCTGAAGGGAGCTTGGGCAAATGCCTCTTCTCTGGTGCTCCAGCCTTGTCCTGCTTTGGGGATGCTTCCTTGGAGGACTCTGCACAGGTGGCAAAGGTGTGCTGGCGCTGCCTCACAATATCCATGAAACACACAGAGCACAGACCACCTGGTCTCCTACACTGCCTTTTGCCCATACTCACCGATGGTGAACAACGAGATGGCTGCCTGGGTTAGCCCAGGGAGGGGAAGAGGCTCAGAAAGGCCGTGTGTGTTCCTGCCTGCTCCCTGAGTTGTTCCTTAGCCCTGCTGGCACCAAACAGCTCTCATGCAGGCAGGGCCTTGCCTCCGGTTTGGCTCCTGGGAGCAGATGGGGGCTCTGTTCAGAGGCAGGGGCAGTTCTGGATGACAGCTGCTGTAGGAACTTGTTTTGCTTTCATCGTGGCTTGTAGGAAAGGCTGGGTGCTGTTAAGGCACGCACACGGTGAACAGCAGCAGTGGCCCTATGCCAGGCCCAGCCTGTCTTGCTTTTACCGAGCTGCAGGGTGTCTTCAGGTTGCGGCACAGGGCTCCTCTGCCCCAGGCCTTCTGCCCACGCATCCATCAAGCGGTGGAGGGTAGGTGGGTGGGACCATGAGATTATCTAGCTGAGCTGTTGTGCAATGTGGGACAGAGAATTCACCCACGTCCCCTTCCCAAGTCCAGCAAATTGCCTAAGCTAAAGAGGTCTTTCAGGAAGAAATCCTGTCTCGATCTGACAACAGCAAAAGCATCAGCTGGTGGCAGTTGAACTGTCCAAGCCCTTCTGATGATGGTTCCTTACCCTCAGAAATAAATCCATTGCTCTTTCCTGATGGGAATGTACCTAACCTCATCTTCTGTCTTCCACTGCTGCTGCTCTGCCTTTCTCTGCTGGGTTAAACTCTGTGCATTACAACATTTTATTCTTCAAAAGTGCTTGTGTACCAGGGTAAACGCACTTCTTGGTCTTTTTTAATGGTGAAAAGAAAGTGCAGCCTCTGTGTCTTATTCAGGAAGGGGTTTTGCTTTTCTGCAAAAGAAAATTCTGCAGAATTTTCTCCTTGTTGAATATGATCAGGTTTTTTGTCCCAGTCCTCAAGTTTCTCAGGGTGCCTCGAGCACATGGGACAAAGCCCCTCGTTTAGTGTCATCTGCAAATTTGGTAAGGGTGTGCTATGCCCCATCATCCGTCACTGACAGAGGAGACAACGAGGTGGGCTCCAGTGTTGACTGCTGGGCTTCTCCACTTGTGCCTGGCGGCCAGCAAGTTCCTGAGGATCTTGAACTGTAATTCTTACGAAAGGTTTATCCTTGAACTGGCATCGTATTGTAATCTTTTAGAAAATACCAGCTTGATGCCCAGTCAAAGGAACAAATTACACAACAACAATTATGAGGAAAGGAAAACAGAACAAAAACAAAACCACATTATGCCTTTGTGCAAATCTGCCACACACTCTTGGTTTGGATGTGGTTCTGCAAGCCCCAGTGTTCACCCTTTCCATGTTTTTAGCAGCCCCAGAGTTGCCAGTGTCATGCTGGCTAGAACGCCTCCTTGCTCTGCCAGTCGTGGAGCCAAAACGTGCATTAGCCTGTTTGCCAGCGCTTTGCTGCGGAGGCATGCGTGGGTCCCAGGCGCGCGCTGGGGCGTCCTGATGCCTTGCACTCGACCTTATTGATATCTCATCCCCTGAATGCAGCTTTTGCTTTCCTTCTGCCTCACCCTACAACATTCCCTTTGGTCCTCTCTACATCTTTGAACGGGCGCAGTTTACCAGCGATGTGGATCGCTGCATCCGCAGCTTACCTCTTTCACTGCTGTTTCATCAGTCCAACAGCCACAGCCACTGAGCGGCAGCTGTGTCACATTGACATTGGGATCCTTTCGAAAATTCAGATTAGCATTGGGTGGAACTGCTTTGCTTCTGAATCTGGTCCATTTTGGGCTTTCCTCCTCTGTGCTCCCAGCTCTACTGTGAATGCTGCAGTGTCCAGAGCCCCTCTTAGGCTGCTGACCAAGGAGTCTCACAAATAACCCTGTTATAAATCTTCCTGGGTCATTAGCAAACTATAAAGTACACAATTATCTTCCTGTGATGAAAGCACATGACCCTGCTTCTTTACAATTATCTAGTCGGAGCACTTATTGAAGGCTTCCACTTTGTCTGCTTTATTAATTTTTATCTGTTAATGGGCCTCTGCTACTGTTAGACTTTCTCCCTTTACTACTTTTTTTAATAATTCTGCTAGAATTTTTTCCTATAGTTCAAGAAACTTTGCATGTAATGTGGTTAGTCATGGATGTCTTTTATGTCTTCTCCTTCTATTACCCCTTTTCTCCTTGGTTTCATCAACCACTGGCTATGTTTGATTATGTTCACTTTACCTTTTACATTTTAACTTATGCCTTTGTTTCATCCTGGTCTCAGTGAACCTTTTAACCCAAGTGCTTGCTGTAGCACTGGGGCTTTCTGGCTGCCTAGTAATCTTCTTAAAGAACTCTGTTTTTATTCACTCTTTCCCCCCCAACCTAGATTTTTTTTTTTCCTCTGACTATTTTGCTTATATTTTTGCGGGGAAGTTTCTGTTGTGGAAACATCGGATATATCTGTAACCGCTTGGGGCCACGCTCTGTTGCCCACATTAAATGTATTGAGGTCATAATTTCTGGCCTTGGAAAACCACTGATTTCTGTTCCAATGACTGATCTTTATCTGTCATAATGAAGACTAAGCCAAGATTGCGTGGCTTTTGTATTAGGGAGTTACAAGTTTTAGAAACGCCAAGGATTGCCAGGACCAAGAAAGTAACCACATCAGTGAGTATCCACAGACTCCCTGTGAAATGACGTCCCTGTCTGAAATGGCACACCTAAGGGCTGTGTCGTTACCCAGGAGGGCAGTCGTAACTGAGACCTGAAGGAGGTGGGTGGAAATGCCTCAGCAAAGGTGAACATCTTGCAAATGAAGATGAAGACAGCACCAGGGCTAGGTTTCTGGATACCGCTAATGATTGCCCTATGGAGAACCTCATCTGGGAACTCATGCAAGGGACGAAGCTGCTCTTGCTGTATTCCAGGGCTGGTTCCTTATGTTGCTTTCAGAAAGTAGCAGTGATTGCAGCGTCTTTAGATTCAGAATCCTCTTGGGAGCAACAAAAACCAAGGAAGTCCACTGTTTCCTGGTGTTAGCTTAAAACCTTAAAAAAACCCTACATAACTGTGGAGAAGTTTGACGAGAGGCACCACTTTTTAATGCTTTTATAGTCTGGCACAGTCTTTGCCAGCAGCAGGGAAAGCATTTAAGAACCTAGAATTGGAGGTTTGGAGCAAATTCATACTGCTTATTGGAAAAAGACCATGAGGAAATAGCCATTGGCTAAAAATCAGGATAAAGCAAGTTATTACAAGCATAAGAGCATCCTTCATAAAGCCAAAGCTGCCTTCAAATGAGGTAGACTTTGGCTGGGCAATTCATTTTGAGATCTGTCCTGACTTGAAATGTTGGTAAAAGAGGCTTTGGCGACAGACCAACGGGACAACCTACGGAGCACATCCGCGAGGAGTGGTGATCCTTGCCTAGAACTGCTTCGGTACTTGAAGGCTGCAAGGGGGCTAATATGTCAGCAGTTTTAATAAAAAGCACTTTTTACACGTTGAGGGGAGGGTGGGGAAAAGAAGACACAAAACTTAACCCTACAAAAGGACCTTCCAATTCTGAATGACTGAAGCATCGCCAGATGTAGAGTGGTGAACATGAAGGGAAAATGTGATTAAAAATCAGTGGGCTGCAAGCTGAGCATAACTCTTAGAGGCAAGATTGCAGGGTGGGCTCCCTGGGACCTGTCTATGCACCCTTCTGAGAAAAGAGCCACGGTATTTCAGGTGTGACCTCCCCAGGGCCAAGCAGAGGGGTGACGCCTCCCCTTGATCTGCTGAGCACATCCTCTTACCATCACCAACCTCTTAGTTGTAGCAAGAGCCCTCACCTGTCTCCTGTTGAAGCTGGTATCCTCCACAACCCCTTTAACGGTGCCCAGACCATTGTTTCCCAGCCAGGACTGATATTTGGGATCATTCTTCTCCAGATGCAGAATTTTCTCCTTGTTGAATATGATCAGGTTTTTTGTCCCAGTCCTCAAGTTTCTCAGGGTGCCTCGAGCACATGGGACAAAGCCCCTCGTTTAGTGTCATCTGCAAATTTGGTAAGGGTGTGCTGTGCCCCATCATCCGTCACTGACAGAGGAGACAACGAGGTGGGCTCCAGTGTTGACTGCTGGGCTTCTCCACTTGTGCCTGGCGGCCAGCAAGTTCCTGAGGATCTTGAACTGTAATTCTTACGAAAGGTTTATCCTTGAACTGGCATCGTATTGTAATCTTTTAGAAAATACCAGCTTGATGCCCAGTCAAAGGAACAAATTACACAACAACAATTATGAGGAAAGGAAAACAGAACAAAAACAAAACCACATTATGCCTTTGTGCAAATCTGCCACACACTTGTGGTTTGGATGCTGCATGCGCTTCTGATTCCACCTCTCCAAAGAAAGCCTGGGAGAACCAGCAAGGCTCAGGGAGGGATGGTAAAGGGGACAAAGATGTGACAGTTTCTGTATGAGAAACTGCAGAGGCTGGGGCTGTTCCCATTTGAAAGACTATCGTAAAGGTCTGAAACCATGGCTAGCTGGAGTAAGTGACTGCAGAGCAGCATCTCTCTGTCTCTCCCACCAGAAGGAGGGGGCTGCAAAGAATAAATACTATCAAATAAAGCGAGTAGGAGCCAAGCTCAAATCCGAATTCCTTCCACCGCACACAATTGAGCTGTGAAATGTTGCTCCAGGACATGTTCAATGCTAAAGGCTTACACAGTTTCAGGGGACACTGTACAAGAAATCCACTGAGGATCACTAAATACATAAAAAGGACGTCTGGCTTGGGCTGTCCCTGAGCCATGTGTAGCCAAGGGCTGGGAAAGTACTTGTGGGTGGGAGTAGGACATCAAAGACGTTTGTCGTGATGAAATCCCTCCCAAAGATGTGCTTTTAGGCAGGATCAAAGTCAGGGCCCTGGTCTGCCCGGAGCGATTATGCACTGTGAGACATCAGCGCACATCCTCCATAACAACAGAACCTCATGGCAATTACTAGTGGGTATTTACAGGATAATTTATCCTGTTCTCATTTGAGCTGATGGTCTCCTGCTATCCCTCTCTGGCTTTGCTAATCCCAGCTAGCAATCTGCCTGTAGTTATGCCTCACTTCTCAATCCCTAGGGATGTGATGGAGGTCAGCCCGTGTTTCCTATTCCTGTGCTGGCCTTTCGAGCAGGCTGCCACCCCAAATACCTTCTGTAGTCACAGCACGGCTGTGCCAGTGCTGCCAGAGTTTCCACCTGCTCCTACTTACTGATAGGTTCTAGTAGAGGGAAAAGTAGTTGGATTTTTTTTTTTTTTCCTTATACTTGGTAAATCTGTTCAAGTTTCTTTCTCCAAGCCCTGAATTTTAGTCTGTGGCTTGAACTCTGGTAACCTTCCCAGTGAGAAGCATCTGTCCCATTTGTGCCCCCCCCCCCCTTTCCCTGCCCCTGCACGGGTACCGGCGCCCCACACAGCCCTGACTCTGTGTTTCCCAGCTGCTGGGTCTAACCCCGTCTGTGCTCTTGATAGTGAAAAAGCCCAGAGATGAGATGCTACGTACTATGGGGACATGTCTGTGCTCGGGCCGAACCTGGCTGGGGAGTGTGGGCAGCCCTACCTGCCTGAGCCTGCTGAGGGCAGAGCCAGCCCCAGCTCTGTGCAGAAACCTCTCAGTAGTGGGGTTTGCTAGCTGCCTTACCCCCCCGGACGCGGGCAGGCAGGCAGGGCCACGTGAGGCCAGGGGTAGCCGTGCTAGCTCCAGGCAGCTGCCACACTGCTATCGGGAGCAATTAATGCTGAGCTGACTGTGGGCCTCTGCAGAGCCGAGCAGGAGAGATGCTAAGCTGCAGGGCAGCGCTCCCATGCACGTGGGCAGCAATGAGCACACAGGGGTCTTCCTTGGTTAATTCAGGCTGGCTTTGCAAAAAAGTGCTTGGAGGCCCAACAGGCGAGATCTCTGCTCATAATGGTCCTTGCCCCGCACCCACGGCTGCTCCAGGACCAGGCCACTGAAGCTGTCGCTGTCTGGTTTCAGAGCCGTGTCCCTCCACCTTGCTGCAGCGGCACATGGCAGACCTGCTCCGCAGCGACCGTGACCTGGCCCCCAGCTTCCTCAACAGTGTCCTCAACCAGCTGAACTGGGCTTTCTCCGAGTTCATCGGCATGATTCAGGAGGTGAGTGTGCCACCGGGGGCTGCGGGGTCCAGCCCTCAATGGGTGCCCGTGTCCAGCACACAGCGAGGTTCAAGACACGACTCTTGGGGTTGGGAGTGCAGCGATTCCTTGGCACGCCTGGGAGCCGAGCTGGGCTGGGGGTCGCAGCCCTCCTTTTGGAAAGGGGCACCTTGTTAAGCTGTCTCCCTCGGTTGGCAGATCCAGCAGGCAGCAGAGCGCTTGGAGAGGAACTTCGTGGACAGCCGCCAGCTGAAGGTGTGCGCAACCTGCTTTGACCTATCAGTGAGCTTGCTCAGGGTGCTGGAAATGACCGTCACGCTGGCACCAGAGATCTTTCTCGACTGGAATCGCCCATCGTCAGAGCTGCTGCTTCGGAGGCTCGCCCAGGTATCATCCTTTCACGAGGTGTGAAGAAGTGTCCTCTGAAGGGGCATGGGGGGGCCCTCTGCCCTCTCTCCAGATGTGCTATGAAGTGGGGGCTCCTGCTGCAAACGCTGTAGTACTTAAAGCTGCTACGGCAAACCTAGCTGCTGCGGAACAAGTGGTGCTCCCTAAAATCGCTACATGTCAACTGCTCCCCTCCTTTGCAACTAGTCTGGCCACAGCTGATTTCTACCTCTACCAGGAGGGAAGATGGCAGCCCCTTAAACCTTCCTTCAGAGGAGCTATGGCCAGTTTCTTCCACCCAGTAAATGCTGAATGCTCCTGTGACAAGCAATGCCATGAAATCCAGAGAGGAGGTGTGGTACCTCTTATCAGGAGCTGTAGAGAATATAGCTGGTTTCACAGGGAACATGCCCCAGTGTTTGGGCAGGTATCTTGGTCCTTTGTCCCTCAGCCCTAGGCTATGGTATCAAATGTCTCCGCTTCCCTACTGGGGTGACCGGGACAGCCCCATTCCAACCCTTAGGTTCCAGTAAATTAGTTTCTATTCTAAAGCATGGGCAATCCTGGAAAGCCCTGAGGACATGTAGCTGCTTTTGTATGAGCCAGCCTGGTGGAGAACAGTCATATATACCTTACCTATATCACAAGGGTTGGGTTGCTCCCAGGGTTGAGGCTCAGGGCTCTGAGCAGATGAGGCAAAGCAAGACACAGTAGGGTCTAGTACAGTAATATTGAGGGAATTGCTCAGCCTGGGATCCCGGGATTTTCCCTGTGCGAGGAGGAAAGCGAGGGCCCCTTAGCAGGTGGTTTAGGCAAGCTGAGGAATAGGCAGGAGAGAGCAGGGTGCTGCAGCATCCCCCTCGCATCCTGGTGCTCCCATGAAGCTGTGCCACCGCTGAACGTGCCCACAGAGGGGTGCAGAGTTCTGCTCTTCATGCATGAGGGTGGCAGGAAGAGGGATGCTGCATCTGAGAGCTGGTACACAGCTTGCAGCGGTTGTGTCAAGCCTGGACCGTTCCCTGCTCATCCCACTGGGGGTTTGGGTGAGAGCTAATGGTGGCTAATTAAGTGTCTTTACAGTTGATTCCTTCTGTGCTGGTCATAGGCAGAAATCTCTGCCTGTGGTGATGCTCTGTCAAGCAGAGAAGCAGATTGCTCTCTGTGCTCATCCCGTGCTTCAGGGCTGGTAGGTCCGTCCTGCTGCCAGCTCCAGGCAGGGCAGGACCTGGACTGTACTTCACCTCGCTGACACTGCTTTTGCCCAGCAGCAGCTGCCAGCTCGCTCTTCACGGGCTGTGGGTGTCCTAGGGACTGTAGCTTCTGCTTGCCAAGAGCCTTTATCCACAGAAGTAGCTTGGCATCTGTAGGTGGGATTCAGATTTAGGTGGAAGATGCTGAGATTCACATGTCTTGACCTCAGACTGACTCTTCCCTGGGAGGTTTGGGTCTGGTATAACCACTGTGGTGTGGTGACACCTCCCTCTCTGCCAGGGCCAAGCTAGGACTGTGCTGCGAGCCTCCCTCTCTGCATCTGCCAGCTCCCAGGCACCAAGCCTGAGCTATAAGGACATGCTGCCCCAAAGCATGCCCTTTGGATGCTGCTCACAGGAAGGCCCGTCCAGGAAGTACAAATCCTCTCTGCTTTTCCCTACACAGCTCTTGAACCAGGTGCTGAACCGTGTGACAGCTGAAAGGAACTTGTTTGACAGAGTGGTCAACCTCCGTCTGCCAGGTGAGTCCATGCATTAACTCTCTGTCCCTCTCCATTGAAAACATGCTGGAGGCATGCCCTTGGGAAGTGGGGGATGGCCTGTACTGAAGGTCGGTGCAGAGGTGTATGGGATCAGACCTCAGGCTTGCCACATCCCTGGCTGGGAAGCCAGTCTGGTGCCATGGACTGCCACAGAAGTGCTGTCTTCAGAAGACATGTAAATCCTCCAGGCAGACCTGAGCTTTGATGCTCTTCCTAGGCCCTTAGCCTCTGTGGGCCAAGCAGCTCTGGTTCCCTCCAGGATCCCTGTCCTCACGAGGCAGCTGATGCATGGGTCTGGCTGTCCACGGTGGAAGTGGCAGCCGTGCTGTGCTTGGGCAGGGAGATGCCTTGCTAGATACTGATGTGACACAGGTTAGGTGGGAGCTGTTTGAAAGGCTCAAAGCCCTGGACAGATTGCAGTTTAGGTAGCAGACTTGGTTGCTGTGCTCTGCATCAGGTAAAGGGTGCACTGAATCGCTGGGGGAAGCCTGTTGCACCAACATCAGCCCTCTTCCTTGTGGAGGTGACTGTGGGCAGCTGAGTTGTGCCTGTTAGCAGAGACTGGCTCCAGGTGCTGTGTTATGGGCATCCTATATTTCCCATACAGCAGCTGGATTTTCCTGCCTGCTTAGGAGGGGGCAGACCACCTTCTCCTCTTGGGGCTTGGAAGAGGCAGGGGTACTCCATCATGAGGGCAGTGCCTGAGTCTGGGGTTCGCATTAGTGGGGAAGATTCCTCTGTCCTTGATGAAACCCACGGCCCCACCGGAGAGCCCAAGTCACGGTCCCTACCTCCTGGACTGCTCTGCCACCAAGTCTGGAAGTAGCAGTGCAGCCTTGCTCTGCCTGTCGTACGGTGGCAGCAGCTCTATCTTTCTCTTTTGCTTCCATAGGGCTGGAAAGCGTGGACCATTACCCAATCCTTGTGGCCGTGACGGGGATATTGGTCCGGCTGCTTGTGGACACTGATGTTCAGGGGTGAGTGGCTTTTAACTTCCGAAGCACAGAGTTGCCACATGTGACATTGCTTTGGGCACTGCAGTAGTCAGGGCTATGGGAGGTGATGCAGGAGTGATGTGGGTGCACGGGGAACCGAAGCAAGGCGAGGCAGATGTGTATGGAGGAGGCAGAAGCCAAGGAGCCGCATGCCCCTGCAGCAGCTGCATCCCACTGCTACTGCTGGGTGCAAAATTCCTTCCTGTGGTGCAGGAAAGCCCTCATGAGAGGTAGCTATGAGGTGCTGTACCAACAGCACGTGCACCTTCCTCCCCAGGATGGGGTCTGGCACTCCATGCAGCAGGACAGCTGCGGTCGGAGGTTGTGAGCGCTGCATGTAAAAGAGCTGTGCTGATGCAGTGATGCAGGCAAGGTGCTGTGACACACAGCAATGAATGCAAGGGAGTTCATTAAAGCTCCTTCGCTCTGGACACATCTTGGGGAGGCAACAAAATGTGTGCAGAGCTCTCTGGCTGCCCAGACCTGTGGCACGAGGGTGAGACAAATTCTGTCCAGGCACTTACATGATGCTGATTTTCAGATGAAGCAAATCTTCTTGTCTTTATGGTAATCAGCTATTCAGAGAGACAGCACTGGGGGAATGATGCGACCGGACAAAGCCACAGCTGACCTAGTGGTTTATGTGTGTCTGTGCCTGCTTGTACCAAGTCCTGAAAATAGGCTCATGCTGATATCCTCTGCAGCCCTGCCTTTGCTCTCTCCCAGTGTCATTCATAGGTGTCTTGCCGGGCCACCGTGCCCTGCAGGATGCTGTAGGAGATGGGGCTCTTCTGTCTGCGCTGCAAATCCTGCTTGTTTTCGCATTTGGAGAACATGATAGTCTCTGGCTTTGCGGAGAGCGGAGCCCCATCTGGCCGAGCAGCTCAGCCCTGCAGCCAGTCTTCCAGCTTCTTCTTTCAAGGACTCAAAGATGTACATAAATATATCTAATTATATCCTGCCTCCTGTGGCTGCTGCACCAGTCTCACAGCCCCAAGTGTGACAGTGCCAAGAGCTTAGCACTTATTGATCAGTGGCCTTTCTGGACTGTGAACAGGGGTGGATTTTGCTCGCCCCCAGAATCCTGCTCTGTGGAAAGGGCAAACGTCATGAATTTGATGCCACAACTAGACACTTCTTCCTGGAGGGAAGGTGGGAGGTGATAAAGCAGTTCCCTGCATGCAAGGCAGGACAAGAAGTCCTTCCCTGGCTCCCTGTCCCTTGAACATCTGTCCCAGACTAGGTTGCTTGTAGAGTCAAAGAGGGGAAGGGATAAAGCTCTTTCTCTGGCCCTCAGTTCAGCAAACTCTGAAGAGCGCTGTGAAGATGGTAGTGTGATGAAAATCACATCCTTCCCAGCCTGCAGGGAGTCCTGGGGAGACAAAAAGCTTCCAGACTGCGTCTCCTTTACCTGAAATGCCAGTTGTGCTTTGGGTTAGGGAAACCCGGGCAGCCAGTGTCAAAGGGGCTGTACCTCGCCAAGCGGCACTGTCCCCTGTCTGCCAACAGCATCCTCCGCACCTTGGGCAGCGGTGGGCTGCGCTGTCACAAACCAGAGGTGCCGTCTCCTGTGGTGTCTGGTTGGGAAGTGCCAAGTCTCTGACTGATCAAGGGCTTTGTAGTCACCTCCTTGGGCACTGGAAAGCAGAAATAAATAAAAAACAGGGGAATGATGTGGGCAAAGCATCATGTCCTTATGGTGGACCTAGCTGAGCAGGAGAAGCACAAGGTGAAACAGGAGAAAGCAAAGGGAAAATGTCTATAAAACAAAATGCTTCTACATGATTTTGCAAAGCCCTGCAATAAATCTGAGGTTTGATAAGTCACTGATCTATAAAAGGCAAACAAACATTGCAGGGGAGCCACTGAGGTCAATCAAGACAAAAGAACCAAGGCTGAGTGGTTTGGAGACCCTCTACCGCTACCTGAGCAGAGGGGATGGGCAGCCTGATGGCAGAGATCAGCGTGGCCACAGGCAGAGTACCTGACATTGAAGAGAAAACTGAGCCACCCACCCTCTTTGCAGCACTCTGAATTGAGTACCGGGGTGCGAGTGTTGTACCCTGCTTATAGAATGGTTCTGCTCTGTGCAGGCACGTTTGAAAACAGCAAACAGGGACAGGGTGGAGAAAAACAGCAGATATGAGAGGAAACGCAGAGGCTTTTCTGCTGCCTTTGTGTTCCTCAAGGGTTCAGTCCTGGTTTGATCCTGTGTGCAAGTCTCTTGGCATCATTGCAGCAGGGTGCTGTAGGACTGGGAGGTGCAGCTGGGGTGAGCAGAGCCCTGTAGGGAGATGGTACAGGTCAACATCTCCCTGTAGGAGATGGTACAGGTCAACAACAGCTGGCCCAGAGCAGGGCGATGGGAAGCATCTGTCTCCAAGCGCATGAGTAAGAGGGTGGTCCGTGGAATGGAAAAGGAGAATTCAAACCTCCCTCGGGTCTGTACGCTCCCATGGGAGATGATTGCCATGGGTCATGTTGCTGCAGGAGGTAGCTGAAGAGATTTAAAGGATCCCATATGTAACCAGGCTCTCCAGAGCAGACTCATTTTATATGAACTCAAGAGGAGACACTTCTCCTTTTTCCATTCCTCTCGTTGCAGCGAGTAGGATAATAAGATGGGCTTTTTTCTTTCCTCGGAAGCACTCTGCCCGGGCAGTGCTGGAAGCAGGTAGAAATTTCTTCCAGGTCCCATTTGGCAACCCCCAGATTGCCAGAAATCATTAACAGAGAGAGGTTATCCAACCCACATTTGCATGTAGGAATTTCTGTGTGGGAATTGCCTAGGACGCTAGCTGTTACCCTGACTGGTTCCCTGCGAGGAGGCTCTGCCCCAGAGGATGAGGACAGGGGACAGGACCCTGGGTGACTTCCTTGGCTTGGCTGTGGTTTTTCTGGTTGCCTCTAACCCAGCGAGCTGATGCTGTGCCAGGCGCTTGGTTGGAAGGTGCTGCAAGCTTTGCCCTGGGACTGAGAGGACGGGTTCATCTGGGCGTGGAGGAATGAGGTCCCGTTTATGGGGCCAAAATGTTTCAGAGGGGAAGGGTGGGAGTAAGGAGAGCTGGGGCCCTGCCGACTCATCCAGCCGTGTTATCAGGATGCAGTCGGGTGCCTTGGCTGCTCCTTGCCCAGCACAGGACGCTCAGCCAGGCATCAAGTCCTCTTGCTACGGCCTCCTGGCACCAAACAGAGCCATTAAGCACAAGGAAAGGGAACGTTGCCCAGGCTGGGATGTGGTGAGACAGCTGATACATCGTACGCCTTAGTCCCTGGATGGAGCGGGCTGTGCTTTTGCGAGAGAAAAAATGCATTTCCCCGTCGGGTCTGGCAGGACGGCTGGTGCTGCTCGTGGTGAACCAAAGCTTCAGTGCCCACCTCATCCGGGCTTACTGATCTTTGTAAAGCCTCCATGGGTCACTTACCACAACTCCCAAATGCTTGCTGGGGGCTGGAGGGTGGAAAGGAAAACCTTACGCTGATAACCAGAGTGGCTCAGCTCCCTTGCAGGATGTTACAACCCTTGCAAACTGGCAGAGGAGCGTTAGTGCAGGGCACAGATGGGGAGGCTGCTAGCTCAAACTGGGATCCCTCAGCAGAGGGTCTTCTAGTTCCCACAACAGGAGCTGTGTTTCCCAGCAGAGCAGCTGCCTGTCCCTCAAGGGCTTGCCGGGAGGGAGCTAAACCTCGTCAACAGGCGAGAGCGGGACAGCCTGCCGCTGGGGGCTGGCCTGTCTCACCAACAGGCAACAGCTCCTTGTTTTAAAACTATTTTGGTCTCTGCAATGTTGTTTTGGGACTGCTCAGGCCTCCTGACGTGCTGCCCCCCCTCCAGCCCTTGGGTCTGACAGCAGTTGGGCAGCACCTTCGTTGCGGGGAGTCTCAGCGCCTGGCAGGGCCGAGGAGGCAGGGATGCCTGCGTGCTGCCTGTTTGCCAGGCCCTGATGACTGAGCCTTGGTTTTGCAGGGAGGAGAGGGAGGGCAGGATCTGGCAGGCCGAGGCAGGAGTTGGGCTGAATCATTGGGTCTGCGCCAGAGACCCTGGCTGCCTTCAGCCAGTATCATCCCCCTGTTTGTCTGCTAAATAATTGAGCAGATTTTTCTATTAAGCCTCCTTTGGAGTGAGCTAATGGAGCGGCATTGGCCAGAGCTTGTGTAAGGATCCTGGTGAGAGCAAGCGGCAGGAGAAGTGGCAAGGCCCGACAGTGAGGCTGTTGGTCCCCTGCGTGCGAGGGCATATTGTAATTAGGACCGGGCATATAGGTTGGAAAAGGCTTTGTGGAAAGCGAGTGGCCATCCCAGAGTGGAGATGAGCCGTGTTGTGCCGGGGCTTGGCCGCCACTCTGCTCCTCAGGCTTCCCCCATGACCCGTGGACACCATCCACTTGGAGGCAAGGGGAGCAAGGCCGGGCAGTGCGTTCCCCAGCCCTGCCCGCAGCCGATGCTTTCAGTGTGAGTCTGGAGGGTTAGGGCACGTGCACGGAGCCAGCGAACTTGTCTGCAGCACAACTGTACAAGAAAAGACCTAAGCAGCCTTCAGGGTGCATCTCTCACGGACTTCTGCCCAAAAGATGGAGAGGACACAGGGAAGAGCACCGTGGTCACCAGGAACATGGTGCTACCAGCCAGCAGAGCGCAGGACGGGAATCCTGGGCCAGAAACAACCATGCTGTGCCAGTGGGATGCTGAGCACGAGCCAGTGGGACCTGCCAGGAGGAGCGGCACTGGGCTGACGTGATGTTCGGGTAATTCTGGCTGGACCTCTGCACTCTTCTCCTTTGCGCAGTACAGATGGGTGCAGAGGGATGGACTGGGAGGAGATGGAGGGGTTCCCTGGGCAGAAGTAACACATTGGTGAGCAGGAAGGTGAGGAGGCACGAGGCCAGGTGGGGGAGGCAGGCTAAGTAGACTCTGTTCAATTGCTGGATGGTTTTGGGGTCACCTCCACTGGAAAAGTCACAGAAGATTCCAGTCTGCAGGTTGCTAAACTCAGCCTGGCCACCCGCCTGCGTGCTCAAGCCCTGCTGGGACCCTGGGGATTTGGCTGGTCCCCGCTGGACATGGTAGTTCTCTGCAGTCCCGTAGGACACTGTGATTACTGATCACTTAAACACTAATGCTCCTTCAGCACGTACTGACGAGCGAGCTGTGGTGGAAGGAGGTGCAGGAGTAGACATTTCATGGACCACTCAGTCTAAAGGAGTCCTTGCTACCTTGCCCTAAAACCTCAGAAAATGAGCGGTACGCGAGTCTTGCAGTACGTAACGTATCGGGGTGAGTGTGAGCCAGAGCACAGAGGAGTGACTAGCTCAGACCTGGGTTTCATGGTTAAAAAAGGAGTCTGGCCTTACTGATCTTACAGTTTTTACAAGCTGTGAGCTCTAAACGCTGTCCTCTGAGCAGTGGGACTGCCAAGGCCGGGATCTCTGTCCCCTCGGGGCTGTCAAGCACACGCTGGGTGGCAGGAGCAGGCATCATGCTGGCCAGCACCAGCCTTCGCTGCTTTGAGCTCTTGGGAAAACCGTAAGCATCGTAAGGAAAGGATCCAGGTCCAACCGTGTGTCCAGCCCCGGCAGCAGGACTGGCTTTCAGCATGCCTGCGTTGCCCTGGCTGAGATGTGGGGTGCCAGGGGAGACAGGAGTCAGCATTGGAGGCTGGTCCCCAAAGCTAGTCCTTCCTCCCCGCGTGTGCAGGTGCAGATCCCGGCGTGCCAGGGGCGCCATGCTTTGTGCTGACCCGTTGCTTTACCCTGCGGAGTCAAGGAGTAGGAGGCCAGTTTGGCAGCGAGCCGGGGCTGTAATGGTGCAGATGGCTGCCGAGAGAGGACGGTGTATTCCTCAGGGACCATCCATTACATTTCCCAACTCCTGCCTGACAGGGAGGCTGTGCTCATGGCTATGTTTTTCCTTGCTGAGATGATTTGCCTTTCAGGCTGCTTAATGAACTGCTTTGACAGTTCAAACTGCCTTGCCTTGCTTGTTGGAGCACCAATGTGGTGCGGGGTCTTTTCCAAGCATCAGAAAGGTGTCAAATGCAGCAGCAGGATTTTCCTGGGTAAAGGCAGTGGCGAGCCCTTGGGAGCAACACTGATAGGAACCTCAGATATGCTGACCCCGGCACAGTGGGGCTCGGCCTTCCAGCAGGGATAGGAGAGTGGCATCCAGGCTAGAAGAGCTCTCCTTGGCTTCTCGAGGCTGGAGTGTCCCCAGAGAGGCCCCCAGGAGCTTTTCTTGCACTCCAGTTGGCCTGAGCGTTCCCCGAGCTTCAGTCATTAGCCTCAGCTGAGGATGCAGGTTTGCAGGAGCACTAATGCCCGGGAAGCTGATGTTGGCACCGGGGAGGGGGAAGGTTTGCGAGGAGACCTACAAGGGTGGCGACAGAAGAGCAGTGGGTGGGTGACACCCACTTCAGGTGCTGGAGCCCGGAGCAGCACTTCACCTTTCCTTTTGGAGGAAGACACGGTGCTTGGATGCGGCATGTGCTCCGGCATGGGCTCACCACTGTCTCGGCAGGCGCAGGTCACGCTCAGGGCAGTGCCCTTGTTGGGTTTGGACCTGGGCCCTCTCGGCAGTGTCTCCTCTCTTTCCCAGATGTTCCCAGGGCAAATTCAAACCATCCTTCCCATGGGATCCCTGCCCTGGTGCAAAGCCAGGGGCTGGCATTGCCTCAGCTCCGTCCTTGAGGGGCAGGGTGCCACTTACCTATCCATCCGACACCGAAGCACCTTGCCACCCCCCGGCAGCACCCTGGTGCGGCCAGCTCAGCGTCCCAGGCTGACGTCAGGAGTGCTGCGCTAACACAAGGCGACAGGGCCAGCAGCAGCAGGCACGCGGGGAGCAATGGCACAGGCCAGCGGGGCCTGTCGCTCCGCATCCCATCGCCTTTGCCAGCTGCCAAGCAGCGGCCACAGGGCGCACAGCAGTGGGGCATGTATCACATGAAGCTGCATGCAAGGTCAGTGTCAGGAGGGGCGCTGGGTGGCTGCGGTTGTCTCCGGATAGCTGCTGTCCCAAATGCTCTCCCCTCCTTGGATGGATGGCGGGGTTCTGACAAGCACTTTGGGCACAGTTGACTTTTTGCTGGGAAAAAAGCTGCTTGTTTCCTAGCTAGCAAAGTTGAAGGACAGGCGCTAGAGGTGTCCTGATGCCCCATGGACCTTCCTCTCCCACCGGTCACAGGGCTGCCAGCAGCTCTTGGGGCAGGGGCGCACGGCTGTGAGGGGCTGTGGGTTGGAGGGAAGGTTTGCAAAGGATCCTGGTCCCCATTTTTGGGTTGTGTCTCAGCTGCGTTCCTGCCTGTGGGGTGGCCCCAGCATCCCCCATGCTGCAGGTGACAGCCACATGCTCCTGCTCCGGCTGTGGAGGGGGCAGTGGTGGCCGGCAGATGAGGGGACACCCTTATCCCTCTGCGGAATCACACAGGCATTACTGGGGGGGCAGGGCCGCTCCCTGGGCTGGGGGCAATGCAAGGCTGGGCCCTGGGGAAAGCAGTGCAGGCACCCGGTGAGGTGAAGGCTTCATCCGCAGAGAGTGCTGGGACCCAGCCAAAGACAGGGCCAGTCCAACCCCGAGCCGGTCTCCCCAAGGTGCCTCTCCCCCGCATCTAAATCCTGCTCGTCCCTATTGAGATCTGAATGTGCCCTTGTGTCAGTTGGCGCCGCTCCCTCCCCAGCTCCCAGTCGTCACTGGAGACCTGCCCTCCTGGGGACAAGCCACTGGACACTCCTGTCGCACCATTCCCAGGCCACCAGCTCCATCTCGGCACATTTAACCCCCTTTCCGAGGCCAACCTAATGCCGTTTGATGGGAACAGAGGCTGTAAGCCCGGTGTGAATCGCCTGGCTCCATGTGCCGGGCCAGTGGGAATTCAGGGCTCCCTCAGACCCCCAGACTTCTGCCTCTGTGCCCGTGGGATGTGGGTCAGCTCCGTGCCACTGCCCTGCGAGGGCAAGGAGACACTCAGCCCAGCGTGAGCTTAAAAAAATAGGCATTTTTATTCCAATGTAACTAGAGAATTACGACCCAAGAGAGGAGAGGATTACTCACATTTATCGATAGGCTTATTAGATTACTGCCTAAATAGCTGTGCTTTAGCAGCGCGTTTGTCCGCCTCAAGGAGAAGCAGTGAAGGAGGGTGGTGCATCTGAGACCTCATCGTCCTTGGTGGCACGGGGAGCTCTGAGCAATGCGGGTCGGGGCGCTGTATTGCATCACCTGATCCTGCCTTGACTATTTACAGCTTGTCGGGAGGCAAAAGCTTGTAACATTTGCTTGGCTGCATGGCTGGTCAGGCACCGAGCTCCATCCCTCCTGCATGGCCATGTTCAGGGAGGGGGCGTGTACCCCCCCCCTTGCGACGGGGTCACACTCCCCCCCGCTCCTGGCCACAGCATGCTGATGGGGACTGGCACAGGCTGGGAGAGGACGGTGGCACCGCCATCCCTGGCAGCTCTGGCATGAACGAGGACAGTGCCCCACTCGTCACGGCTATTCCTTGGCCTAGGGGTCGGTGGCGGTGGCACTGGGTTGGGTCTCATGTGCCCAGGGATGTGGCAGACTGCCAGCCCCCAGGGTCACCATTAGGGAATTTGGCTGCCCGAATGAAGTGGGGGTTTCTCAGGCATGCTGGGTTTGTCAGCATTACCCTTGTGCTAATGAGGCTGTTGCCAGTGGCTTGCACGAAGAGCTCTTGCTGGGCACCAATGTGCCCCCAGCCCAAAACCCACAGGGACTTGCAGTTGAAGCAGTTGCGGGTGATGCCAATCACACTCGCAGGTCGCAGTCAAGCCGGGAATTCAGGGTGCCCGATAATCCTGCTTCTAGCAGTGATGGAGGAGAACAGCTCTCGGGAGGCCCCGGCTCTCCTCCCAGCTCCCTCCTTCCTTCCCTGCTATGACACAATGGGGGTGTCCGAAAAGGCGGAGCTGATGGACTCTGAGTCTGACTTGAGCTGCAGGACCTTGGGGTGCTTGGCATCGGGGAAGTCCTCGCCAAGGGCCAGGCGGATCTTGCCGTTCTGCGTCTCCCTGATGGGCTCGAGGAAGACCACGTGCTTGTTGGTGCTGACTTTGCGGTTTGGCCCGTCGGTGGCGGGGGGAGTGGCGCTGAGGATGGAGGACTGGGCGCTGCACTCCTGCGGAGGGCTGAGAGGAGCCGGCTTCTTGCAGCAGCTCAGGCAGCGGCAGGGCGTGAGGTACAAGTAAATAAGCACAAGCAGCAGGCTCACGATGCACCCCAGCAGGGTTGTGAGGCCGGTGCTGAAGGTCTCCCCGTCCGGCTTGGGGTAGTGGACCGTCACGTTGACTTCGCACAGCCTGCTGAAATTGCGGGGGCTGTTGATGGCCAAGCCTATGTAGACCCCCGAGTGCCAAGGCTTGGCTACCGCAATCTTCAGGCTGCCATTGTGGTAGACCTCCAAAGAGCGGTTGCTGTTCCCTGGGTGTTTGATGGGCTCGTGGTGAGGGGAGATCCACATGTAGGTGGTGGCCGCAGCTGGCAGGCTGGTGTTGCAAGCAAGCAGGAGAGTCTGGCCCACCATCACGGGGAAGGGCACGGGGTGCACGTCTTCGGGGCCCGCCGAGCAGTTCTCGAACATGTGGCTGTATTTGAGGAACTTGATCAGGGACCGGGGCATGTTGTCGGACACCTTGCAGGTGTGTTCCTCGAAGAAATCCTTCACGGAGCTGAAACCTCGCTGTTTCCAGCGCTGGAGCATCAGGTAGAGCGGGCAGCTGCACCTGACGGGGTTGTTGTGCAGGTACAAGCCATTCCTGATGTTTTCAGGCAGGGCCGCCAGCTCCTCCACGGGGATGCTGCTCAGGCTGTTGGAGGAGAGGTCCAGTGTGCGGAGGCTGTAGTTGCCCAGCCCTTGCACCGAGCGGAAGGGGAAGGTGGTCAGGTTGTTCCAGCTCAGGTAGACTTTCCGCAGGCTGCTTAGCTTGGTGAAGGCGTTTTCATCCACCCGTGTAATGCGGTTGTTGTAGAGCAGAAGCTCCTCCAAGCTGACCAGCGCGTCGAAGTAGTGCATCTCAACGGCATGCAGGTGGTTGGAGGACATGTCGAGGTGCCGCAGGTAGGAGGCATTGTGGAAAGCCTGCGGAGAAAGGTCCTTAATCTGGTTGTGGCTGATGTGGAGGGCCTCGAGATGCGGGAGGGCAGCCAGCCAGCGGTCATGGAGCTGGGTGAGGGCATTGTGGCTGAGGTCCAGCGTGGTGGCGGTGGGTGGCAGCGCCCGGGGCACGCGCTGCAGCATCTGCCGGCTGCAGCTTAGCAGGTCAGAGGTGCAGATGCAGGCGGTGGGGCAACTGCGGGGCAGCAGGGAGGCACGGGGAGCACGGCCATGGGTGCACAGCTGGAGCAGCAGCAGCAGCTTCGCCACCCGCGGCCAGAGTGGGTCTGTGGGCACCCGCGGGGACATTGTGCCAGGCAAGAGCCTCTGTGCAGCCTGGCAGCACAGCCAGGCTCGACGAGATGCAAGAGAAAATGTGCCGTGGTCCTCCCCGGTCTCCCCCTGTGCTGTCTTGGTGGGGGGCTCTACCAAGCATCCACAGATGCCCCTTTGCACCTTGCAAAGGAGGATCCCGATTCCAGCCGTGAGGCTTGAAAAGAGTTAAAGGGCAGCATCGCCCTGCCCAGCTCTGCCGCGTCTCACTTGAGGCTGCCGCGTACCTGTGCTCCGGCTGGCCGTGGGCTGCCTGGCACCCGGGTGCAGGGGGGTGGGTGGGGGCTGGTGTCCGGCATCAGGGGGCTGAGACGCTCCAGCGTTTCGGGGCTGTGTTTCAGGCTTGGCAAATGCCTCGCTGCCTCCTGGAGCCGCGCGTCCCTGGGGTGCGAAGTTTCTCAGGACTCAGCGCTGCCGTGACACATCCCCAGTGCTCTGGCCCCGGTGACCCCCATTGGGCTCCCTCCTGGCCAGCATCTCCCGGGGAGCCGGGCTCGCTGCGGGAACGCGGTCCCGCTCCTGCCCCTATTTACGCGCTGGCTGTGCGCGACGTGTGGGCCGGGCAGGATCCCATTGGTCCCGGCGCGGGGAGTGGTGGCCGCGGTGGTGGCCGTGGCCGTGGCCCTCCCTTGCTGTCCTGCGAGTGGGCAGGGCGATGTGCAGCCGGCACCAGCCCTGCGTGGTCGCTTGTCCCCAGGGGTGCTCAGAGCCACTTCGCCAACCCTCCGGCCTTACCGGTGTGCAGCCGCCGTCCCTCCCGCTGGAGAATGGCAACCTCAACCGGCTGTAATCCGTAAGGCGGCCGCACTGGCTGCTGCGCGACTGCCCAGCCTCTGGGAGGATGCTGGAATAAACCCGCCCCATTGTCACCTCTGGGAGCGCCTCGAGTCCAATCCTGCACCCAGGCTGGGAGTGGGGATGGCAGTCATACCCCCCCCCCCCCCCGGCTTAGTACCCAGTCGTGGTCCTTCCCGCTGCTCTCATCCTCACTATCCCCTGCATGAGCTGGCAGGGACACCCACCCCCTCCCCCCCACCCCACCCCACCCCACCCCCCCACACACACACCCCGCCTCCCCCAGCACCCCTGGCCATGGGGTGAGCAGGGCCGGCTGAGCCCGGTGGGGTCCCCACGGCAGAGGGGGTGCTGCGGGCTGCCAGCGGGGAGGGGGAGGCCACAGGGTGAAGGACGCGCAGGAATGTCATTACCCAGAGCCCAGGCGCGTTAGTGGGAAGCAGAAAGCCAAGCTGGGGAATTGGTTTCCATTAGGGCAGCAAAAAGCTAATTTGGCAGCTGCAGTTGCCGCGTGTCAAGGGGCTGTTAACCCCCTGCGCCCTGGCCCAGGCTCAGCGTGCACCGCCGGGCTTCTCCCTCGCCCCCGCTCGCCTCCTGCCGCCGGGGCGGCTGTGCTTGCCTGAGAGCCAGCCACGGAGTCAGCTCTGCTCCTTGCCAAAGGCTGTGAACAGGCCACAGCACTGGTGCCTGATGGAGACGCTCGTTAAGGTGCCCTTCATCTGTCCTGCCCGTCCCTGCTGATGCTCGAAGCCAGGGAGAGCCACAACTGCTCCCTCCTGCCTTGTGGGGGCACCCGCTTGCCCTGGGGGCACCTTGAGCTGTCCCCTTGATGCAGGGGGGCCACAACCCCCGACGTGAGGCTGCTGAGTGGCATATCTCCTTTTACCCTTGCAGTGCTGTGAAGCAAGGATAGTGCTGGCTGCTTCAGCTGCCCTGCAGCTCCCCAGGCTCAGACGGGCACTGGTGTACAAGGGCTGCAGCCTCAGCAAGTGCTAATGCACTGTATCGATCCCCAGAGCCTCTGAGCCGGGGGGGGGTGGAGGAGGAAGGAGGGCTGCTGCCCTTCGGCTGCATTTGAGCATGTTTCCCCAGCTTGATGCTGCCAGGAGTGGGGGGGGCCACTGGCTGGGGACGCAGCCGGGTGGCCTTGTGACTGCAGGGTGGGTTGTACCTAAGGCAGAGGCCTGACTGTGTCCCTTTGCAGGGCTGAGCGCGCAACGGCAGTGCTGCTGGCGGACCCCTGTTTCCAGCTGCGCTCCATCCAGTACCTGCTGGGCCACGCCGAGCCCTCGGCCCTGGCGGCTGCTGCCCCAGCCACAGACAAGCGCCATTTCTCCCTGCACACCTGTAAGTGTCTGCACTGCGCTGGGAGCTGGGCTGCACTCACCACCCAGCCATGGCTGGGATGGAGAGACAGGGCTGCTGGTGTCTGTGTCCCCTGCGACGTGTCCTAGCCCCCTTAGCCCTGGGTCCATGGCTCCCCCGCTGTCCCCCAGCGGTGGCACTTGGGATGGGGCTGTGTCCGGTGCCCACTTTTGGCAGCAGTTTTGTCCCCTTGCAGCACCCAATGTCCAGCTTGCTGTGGGGATCCCTGTCCCCAGCACCAGGTTCCCTGTCCTGGCTGGTCCCTGACGGCAGCTGCAGCCCCTTGTGCATCGCCCAGCAGCCTCGGGGCAGCCCAAGGGTCACATTCACCCCATGCATGCCCGGTTTGTCCCCACAGACACAGAGTACATCAGTGCCGAGGAGCTGGCGAAGGTGGACAAGATGCTGAGCCACCTGAGCGAGGAGTCCAAGCAGGCAGCTGCCACCACACTGGTGAGTCCCCCCAGCCTGGTCTTGATGCTCAGTAGCAGCCCTGGCTCCCGGCACAGCTGCCCTGGGACACAGGGGTTTTGCTGCCACCGCTAACCACCTGGTGCCCCCCCCCACAGCCCACCAGCGAGGAAGACCTGTGCCCCATCTGCTACGCACACCCCATCTCAGCCATCTTCAGACCCTGCTCCCATAAGTCATGCAAGTGAGTAGCTCGCATGCACAATCCCCACCAGGGCGACTGCCAGCCCCTGGCCGCCCCATGCCATGCAGGGGGGAGCTCACACTCTTTCCTCCTCTGTCCCAGAGCCTGCATCAACCAGCACCTGATGAACAACAAGGACTGCTTCTTCTGCAAGGCCACCATCACGGGGGTGGACGACTTCACCAAGCCAGCCAGCTCGTAGCACCCAGCCCCGCACCACAGGCTCCCCCAGCTGAGCAGGGCGGCCCCCCGCCACACGCTGGCTTCTCCCCAAATGCTCGCTCTGCCCAGGGCTGCCAGGCCCTCACCCGCAGGGCCAGGACCCAGCACGGGGCCGCACCATGGGGCATGGGGCTGCAGGGAGGGAGAGGCCGGTGGGGGGGAGGCCCGATGCCAGGTTCTGGGGTCAGCATCCCTCTCGCCCAGCGCCTGGGCCATGGCAGTCCCTCTGCTCCGTGGGTCATTCTCAGGGAGGGGTGCCCAAGGCCTCAGCTCTGCGGCAGCCCTGGGGACACGTGGCAGCCCCAACACAGGGGCAAGGGGGCCGGGCTGGGTGTTCGGGCTGTTAACTTGCCCCTGGCTGGGGGCTGACTTCATGAAATGCAGCATTAAATTATTCTTCCTTACGTGGTGCCCTGAGACACGGGGAGGGGAAGCCAGGCCAGCCCTGGCAAGTGACCCAGCTCTCGGGCCATGCTCAGATGACACTCAGCGGTAGATGGAAATATAAATATTTAATCCAAGCAGAGCCGGGAGTGCAGGGCCCACCAGGGGCTGCTACATGATGATGCGCGGCTCTGGCACGGACTCGGCGATGGACTTGTGTGGCAGCACGTTGGCCCCATTGAGGTAGAGCTCGTCGTTGACAATGACATCCTCACCCAGCACTGTCACATTCTCCATGCGCACCTGCCCCAGAGAGGCCCCGTCATGCCTGCCCCGGCTCAGGGCTCAGTGCCACGCTCCTGCCCGCAGGCGCTGGTGCACCCCTCCATCCCTTCGGCCGCAGCCCGAGGAGTCAGGAGGGCAAGAGCTGAGCCTCGATCCCCCACAGGGGCACCCACATCCTCACCCACTGTCCCACGGAGCAGCTCCAGCCCACAATGCAGGACTCCAGCCAGGAGTGCGAACGGATGCGGGCCCCCTTCAGCACGGTGCAGCGTTTGATGCGCACCCCGTCCTCCACCACCACGCCAGCCCCAATTGTCACGTTGGGGCCAATGACGCAGTTTGCCCCGATCTTGGCGCTGGGGTCCTGGAAAGAAGAGGGGCTGCACCAGGGCCGGGAGGGCAGCCAGAGCTCTCGGCACGGCCTGCGCCATTTGGCCAGCGTGGGGACAGGAGGGCACAGCTTGAGGACGGCAGCGAGGATGGCGGTGGGAGGACACGGAGAACCCGTGACACGTGCCTGGGGCCGGCGTGCTGGGGGCTGGCACTTACCACCAGCACGTTCCCTACGACACCGGGCCCCGAGTGCAGCTTCTCGGGGTGCTGAGCCCGCAGCGCCTGCAGGTACATGCACATGCCTGTGAGGAAGTCTTTTGGCTGCCCGATGTCCATCCAGAAGCCTGTGGGGACAGAGCCACAGTGAAGGCCCCCAGCGCGGGGGCAGCAGTGCAGGCAAGACCCCCCCCCCCCCATGCTGCCCACACCGTGTGCAGGGCCTTACCCTGCAGCTCCATGGCGTAGAGCTGCCCCTCCTGCGCCATGGCCGGGAAGATCTCCTTCTCGATGGAGGTGGGGCGCAGCTGCGAGGATGGGGCTCAGGGCTGAGCAGGGGACTCGGCCCCCCCAGCCCAGCCCAGCCCGGTGCCCTGGCCCCTACCTGGATGCGTTGCAGGATGCCAGGGCTGAAAATGTAGAGCCCGGCGTTGATCTTGTTGGACACGAAGACACGCGGCTTCTCCACGAAGCGGCAGATGCGGCCGGTGTCGGCCTCGCTCACCACCACGCCGTACTTGGCCGGCTCCTCCACACGGGTCACCACCAGCGAGCCCTCACCGCCGTGCTGCCGGTGGAAATGGGCCAGCGCCGCGAAGGGGAACTCGCAGATCACGTCACTGTTGAGGACAAAGAAGGGCTCCCCGCCCTCGGCCAGCAGGTCCCGTGCCAGCGCCAGTGGCCCCGCTGCCCGGCCGTGAGTGACGCCGCAGGGACAGGGTGAGCCCAGTGCCCGGGTCCTCCTGGCCCCACCTGTGCCCGTCCCAGCATCCCTGCTCCCCACTGGCCCTCCCAAGCCCCCAGTCCCTTTGGATCCTCCACCAGTCCTGCTGTCCCTGGTCCTTCCTGTGCCTGTCCTGATGGCCCTGGTCCCTTTCATCCTGCCCACGCCATCCTGGCACAGCCTTCCCGGTGTCCCTGGTCCTCCCAGCCCTGCCCATCCATACCCACCCCGCTGCCCGTGGTGTCCCCCTCCCAGTGCCCCCAGCCCTGCCCATCCATACGCATCTTGCTGCCCGTGGTGTCCCCCTCCCAGCGTCCCCAGCCCTACCCGTACCCGTCCCGGCGTGTCCCCCCAGCCCACCCTGTACCCGCCCTGCTGTTCCCGGCCGGCCCCCGTCCTGCCTGCGCCCGCCCCGACCCCAGCTCCTCTGCCCCTGCCCGGCCCTGCCCGCACCCTACCTGTGCCCAGCGGCTCCTTCTCGTGGGACAGGGAGATGCGGATGCCGAGCTGCGGGCACAGGGTGAGCGGCGGGTGCGGGGCGGGTTGCGGCGGGGGGGAGGAGGGGGGGGGGGGGGGGGGGGCCCTTACCCGCTGTTCCTGCTCCCGCATGGCGGCCCCCAGCGCCTCCGACATGTAGCTCACCGCCAGCACCACGTGGCTGACGCCCGCCTGCGGGAGCGCGGGTCAGTCGCCGGCGGGGTGGCCCCCGCGCCGCCCCCCCCGCCCCGGCCCCCCGGCCGCCCCCACCTGCCGGAGGGCCTCCAGCTGGTGCAGCAGCAGCGCCTTGTTGCAGAACTCCACCAGCGGCTTCGGCCGGCTCAGGGTCAGCGGCCGCAGCCGCGTCCCGAAGCCGCCCACCAGGATCAGCGCCCGCATCCCCCCCGCCGCCCCGCGCCCGCACCGACACGTCAGCGCCGCGCGCGCCTTCCGCGTCACCGCCGCCCGGCACGCCCCCCCCCTCCCCCCCGCCTCCTGCCGCCCGCCCCGGGTCCTAGCGCCCGCCGCCACCGCCCCCCCCCCCCCCCCCCGGGCGGCACCGACGGGGAACGGCGAGCGGAGGGAGAGCGGCAGCACGGCGGGCAGTCGCCGCGCTGCGGGGGGCAGAGGGGTCCCGCTCGCCTCCCGTCCCGCCCCGGGAGCCGCAAGGTCGGGTCGTTGCCGCAGCGGGGCGGGGGGAGGACGGGGGACTGCACCCCACCGCACCCTGCCCGGGGCCGGTGCTCTCCGCCGGGACGAGCAAGGATGGGGGCGACCCACGCTGAGCGGAGGGCAGGGGCGCGGCTGTACCCCGCACGGGATAGTGCAGGAGCTTAAGCCACCTGCACACGGGTCCTGCCCCGCTCTGCCTCCCCACCCAGCCCCGGCCCCGGCCGGCAGGGAAAGGCAGGCACGGCACACCACGGACAAAAACAGATCCTTTAATGGTTTTTGGTTTTCTGTGAAGCACAAACAGGGTGATTATTCATGTAAAAACAGAGGGGGGGGTGTTGAGGCTATGTACAAGCTGTGGAGTCCCACCGCGGTGATCCAAATGGAAGGGGAGAGGCAGCTCCCACGGGGCACAGGCAGCGCACCCCATCAATCGCACCTCGCCCCTGCCCGTGCCTGGCCTAGCGAGGAAGGGGAACGGCAGGAGTCGGGGCTGGGGGGATGTAGAGGTGCTCCCCCAGGAGGAACGGCCCTGGGGCTGCCCGAGCGCAGCCCGCCGGGGACAAGGACATGCACAAAACACGCTGTGAGGGAAACGCGGCCGTTCTCGGTACCCAGACCGCCCGCTACGCCAGCTGCTCTAACAAGCCTCCCTCCCTCCTGCAAACCTGTTCCCTGAAAATCCCGTGAGCCCTGCCTGGCGGGGCAGCGAGTCGCAGAAGCGATGAAGTAGTAACCCAGGGCAGGGGAGAGCAGCGTGAATGAAGGTCCTCGTCCAGAGAGCTGGAGGGGAGCAGTGGCTTGGGCAAGCTTTCGAGTAGCTGGGAGACAGGCAGAGAGAGAGAGGTGCGATTTGGGACAGAAGCCAGCACTTCCCCTGCCCCCTTCCACACTCAGTGCCGCAGACCTGCACCCGCGGCGGCAGCTACGGCCGGCCGCCAGCCGAGCACCAACACTTTCCAAGCAGACCGTGCACACACAGAGTCGGCACACATGCTACATGCGAGTATTCCCCAAACAAGCTTTCCTGAAGTAAAAAAAAAAAAAAAAAAAAATAATGAAAAACCCCAACCCTGGCCTTGCAGGTATCCAGGCAGTTTCTCAGCCAGTCAGGGTAATGGTAACGCCATGGAACAAGTCAGCGACACCGGGGAAGGAGCAACTGGGGGTCCCAGCACAGAAACACAGAGGGGGTGATGCTGAGCGGGGTATGGTTCGGTACCACCAGGCCACAGTATCAAACATTAATGCCCTCATCCAGGGAAGCCACGGGTAAAGCACCAGCTCTGGGAGGGAGCCCAGGCAGCAGAGCACATCCCAGCTGGCTGTTTCATCCACAAAACAGATCATTTTTCTTTCACTCTGTGAAGCAAAGCTAAACAGTCAGGCGACGGCACTCACCGCTCAGCCAGGCCCCCCCACACCTGCTCCCCTGGAGACCCCCAGGGAGAACAGGAGTTAGCCCTAACCCTTGGCCTCCCCTTCCACCATCCCCATGTACGGACCTGCCGGAAGAGCAGGGGCTGCAGGGCAGAGGGCCCCGCCGGAGGAAGAGGGCGGCCTCGTGCTGCAGCCCCCAGGGCCCAACGGCAGGAGGGAGATACTCGCGGTACAACCTGTGGGACCAACATTACACAACAGGAAGGGTTGAAATGGTCCAAAACGCCCCGCTGGGGTTGCGTTAACTGCTACAGATACTATTGCTAGCCCACGAGCCGAGTTCTTGCTTGGTCAGTGGTCCAAGGCAGAGTTACTCTCACAGAGCCCCGTGCCTGCCTGTACATGGGCCTGCCCGTGCCACCCCGTGGGGGAGCGAGCAGGCCCCAGGCTCGAGCACAACTCCAGGTGTGCGACATTCCCTCCTGGCCGCAGCTCTGCCAGGGGTTGCATTTGGTCATTTTATTTCTGTGTTTGGGTTGGTTATTCACAGTGCCCAAACAGCAGAAAAAAGGCAGCATCAAAAGCAAAGCCCAATCAGCAAAACCCAGGGCAGAGCTAGTGACACCGAATGCATGGACCAGCACCTGTGCTGCTCACCGTCAGCCCCACAGACGCTGCCAACTGTTAGTCGAGTGCCCTTTCCCAATAACCCAGGAGAATTTCAAAGGAAAGGCTCTCCCGGGGGCTCCTGAGGCAGGAGGCTCCTCACACCACAGCTCCAGCCCCCTAAAGAGCCCTGTGCTCTTCTGCTTTCTCTCCCCTACGTCCAGGTCCTCCCTCCAGCACGCACACGCGACGAGCGAAGAACCGGGACACCCAACACCCAGCAGGCGTCTACGGAGCCTCCTCCAGAAGGCAGAGCTAGCGTGGTCAGAACCATCTGGGCGGCATGAGGAGCTCTTCCATCCTGCCTCCCCTCAGCTCTTCTATCCAAGTACATTTAAAAACAATGGAGCAATACAATTGTTTAAAACCAAAGTTGTCTGCTTTTTCCTGTGGTAGTAGGTGGTCTTGTCTGCTTCTGCCACCAGGACAAAAAGAAGAGGCCGTAGCCCGGGGCTACTGGTTTTCCTCACGCATCTGTTCCATGATGTTGATGAGGCTTTCCAGCCCAAACACATAACCCATGTCGGGTCCGTCATGCACAGTGGGGTCATCGCGAAAGCCTTTGAACGTGCTGTGTGCAAAGTCAATCATACGCACATCCACCTTGGGCTGGGCCGAGGAGCCAGGCTCCGTGCTGCCGCCATCCTGAAGGCTCTCTGGGAGAGAGCTGTCCACCCGCTTCAGGCGCATCTCCGGCCGGCGCTCCACAAACATACCTGCCCTGCTGTCCTTCCCATCGTAAATGATGAGAAGGGAGCTGGAGTAGAAGCGGTAGGAGGCCTGTCTCTCCAAAACTGCCTTCAGGCTTCGCAGTTTGGCGAGGACAGGCTCAAAGAGGTCCTTGCGCAGCTCAATGCCGTTGTGGAGATACTGGTAGAGGGCATTGCGGAAGCCCTCAATGGAAAGACCGCGTCCATAGTATTTATTCCTGCATAAGTAATGCCCTGTGTCCAGCTGATAGACCTAGAACGCCAAAGGAAATGCACATCAAGCAGGAGCAACACGTTAACGCCACTCACAGAGAGCGCTGAGCTGTCCTCCACTGAGAGGGCAGAGGGAACTCGTCCTGTCCCCACCACGCCCAAGGGGGAGCAGGAAACAGCTCTGCCTGTTCCCTCAATCCCAAAGCAGCTCATGGGTGCATCCCATGGGCACAGTCAAGGTGCCCAAGCACTGGTTCTCTCCCAGGACACCCAAAGGGTGGCTCTTCAGTCCGGGCGTTCCCAAGAAGCATGACACAACAGACCCCAAGGCTTAAAAAGCCAAGTCTTACAGCAACTCAAGACAATCCTCTGGCAGCGGGAGCTGCCGGCACATATTGCCGTTATTATGTGGCATGTGATTAATGAGAGGCCCTCATTGCTTCAAGAGTCTGTGGGCAGAGATCTGGATTACAAGATCCTTTTGTGGGTGGGGAAAGGAGTGCCTGTTGCACAACAGCACCAGCAGCAAATCCTTGGGCACAGGGCCTAGCCACAAGAGGAGAGCAACTTCTGAACTCCCAGGACAGTACGGAAGCAAATGTCAGCTGATGCTGGGACAGAGGGACACCTCCCTCCCCAGGCACTGTGATTCTAGCTGAACACTAAGCCACAAAAATAATTTTATTAGAAAATCCCCTCACTGTCTGTGAACAAAACCGCTTTGGATAAAGCGGGCTGTTTCGGGAGAAGCAGGTTCCTTTGTTCTAGGCTTAGAAACGAAGACAAAAAGCACGTACCCTGAACACTGGTGTACCTACCTGAAGTGGAAGACCCTGTAACTCAATGCACAGTAGGAAACAGTAACTGGGAGGTCTAATGGGGCTGCGAAAGGGAATGTGCGGCACCTGCAGCCCTTGGGGATCCCTACCTGCATCCCACACACACGCACGCCCAAGGTGGCGGAAGTGCTCTGTTCACACTTCTTCATCTGCCGAGCAGCCTTCTCCTCAGATGCATCGTCTCCGTGCTGTCTGGTCCCCATTTTCAGATCAAGTACGCAGGGAAGTTTGAAGTGATGCACCACGTTCTCCAGCAAAAGGAACTCTGGGAGACATGTCAAGGAGAGCTCACCCGTCAGAGACACCGCTCCCCAGGGCCACCACAGACAGGGACTTGGGCCAGCATGAGATAGGGTCGGGCGACAAACAAATAGGAAGCCAAAGAACAGACAGAATGAACTGTTTGGGGAAGTGGAAAAAAAGTACAAAACCTAACGGTGGCACCCAGGCTTTCACACTTGGTAGAAGAAGTCAGCCTGGAAAGTGGAATGGCCAACAGTAAGCAAGGAGATCACATGCAGGTGTACTGGAAACTCAGCAGGGGGAACCGAAGAGCAGAATGCTAGTGTCAGGAAAGACACCATCTGCCAGTAAGAATTGCTGATATATTAAGGGAGAGCTTAAAGTCTAATCAAATTAGCAATTTAACCATATGGATAAACAACACAATCCCCACGGACTGAAGACTCAAGGCTCAAGTAATAGCACAGTACTGTTGCTATTGGCCTGCCCAGAACAGCAACACTGCCCGACACACGGGGGGGAAACCCACGGGGGGAAACCGGAGAGACTACAAAGGCAGGAAGCAGAACAGTAACGGGAGCCTTCAATTACCAGCACACACAATGGGCAAACCCTCCATTAGGGCACAGCGCTGAGAACAAACCCGAGACAATCGGTGCAGCAGCTTGTCCCAAAGGGGAAAAAACAACCCTGAAGTTTGCCCCAAGTAGCCCCCCAGGGCACGGTTCAACATGTTACGCTGAAATGGCAACCAGAGCACAGCTAGATTAAACCTGCAAGGAAGTTTAACATTTAGAAAAATCTATCGTCAACTACGTTTGATTTTGAAAGAGGAACTTCATAAAAATAAGGAAGTGTGATTAAAAAGAATAGGACAGCCAAAAAGAATTACTTCTCTGCAAGCGATGCAGGTTGTTTAAAAATAAAAGCTGGAGGCTCAAAGCACACGTTTGAGAATAGGAAAGGGAAGCCCACACAGTTAAAATGACGAAGAATACAGCTATTAAAAGTGAGGTTGTTTCTCTGCGAGGAAAACAGAGTCACGCTCCAGCAGGTGAAACAAACAAAACCCACAAGCTGGCAAGTTGAAGACAAAAGCACGAGGAGTCATTTCCGAAGGCACAGAAAATAACAAATCCATCTTCAACCACCTGCAGAAGCCAGTCAGACTGCCTGCAGGGTTTAAAGACAAAGTACAAATGGAGCTACAGGGGAAGGGGGTGGGATGGGGGTGTGTGAAGAGACCCCCTAAAAAGAGAAATAAGATTAATATTTTGCTGCTTCGTTTACTGGGGAAGAGCATGGGGGATTCCCAAGCCAGAACTCTTTTTCTGAGTTCAGAGAATTCTCAAACTGAAATGCCAAGAGAAGAGATTGCATGTTGAACAGAAAATAAGAGATGGGTAACTTATTTAACACTGCCTTAGCACCAGGAGACTGAAGGGGGGGCTACCACAACGCTGATTTGCGGAGATCTGGGGAACTACAAACTAGCCTGACTGGTCTTGCGGCCAAAGTCACCAGCAGGGTCTTTGTGCAGAGATCCATGCCATTCAACAAGTGATCCAGAAAAGTGAGCGAACAGCGAGGTGACAAATTTGCTTGTAGTACTAAGTTACTCAAGGTTGCAAACATGAGGAACAGTTGTGAAAAACTCCGCAAGGGTCTTATGAGACTGACTTGGCCATTAAACGGGCGGGCAAAATTCTCTAGAGTTAACACGCAAGATAAGGAGGAAAAGATTTTTAATGCATAGAGCAGTATGTTTCGAGACAACTATTACCAGTCAGGAGTGGGATCCTGGGGTAATGAGACAGCACTTAGAACAAGAGCATGTTAGGAATTATGAGGGAAAGGAGAGACAACAGCATTAAACACCAGTGGAAATCTCTGGTTCACTTGCATCTTCCGTATTGCGTGCCGTTTGGTCATGGTCTCCAGAAGGATACAGTAGAACTGGAAAAAACTCAAGAAAGGTGACAAGGACAAACACAGCTCCCTCCCAAGGGATTACTGAACAAGGTAGACCTGCATCTGCTGCCGGGCAAAGCCTGACGTGAAAAACTACAGTTCAAAACAAAAGCCAACAAAGAGAAGGACCAGAAAAGAATGAAAACATGAAATCTAGCCAGAAACATGGCTTCTCCGAACACCAGTGTCAGACATTAGTGTCACTGTATGGGAAGCAGGAAGGAATAGTAAAAAGAAACATAAAATACAGCTTTGCTTGTGTGAACGATGGGAAAGCCGAAGGAAATAAGCTGCCTCAGGCACAAACGTGTAAGGCCAGAGCAGCAGCAACTGACACACTCAGTTCTGCTTCCCAAAGGATACTGTAGAGTTTTCGGTCCTTGGATTCTGACCGCATGCGGCTCAGCTGCTGCTTATGACAGCGCAGGCTCCAGGGGTTATAGCTGATCTTTTCAGAGCTCAGACCGCTGTTCCCATCCAACATCTGAAATGGAACATCTGAATGGATGTGCAAGTCCACCCTGGGACTCTTCGTTTCCTGGATGCTGCTGGTATAAAGACAGAACAAACTTGCCTGTCAGAATCCATGCATTCTTCAGATACTTACGACTGTCGTACCCTCTCCCTTGCACACAACTATCTCCTGTTCCTTCTCCTGCTGCACACCTCACACCAATACAAACCTTCTTAACAGCAAATCCTCACTAATACCCTGGGCTGTGGACCCACACTCAAGGACCTGGTCTAACATCTCTGCTAGGTTGTACTGTAATTGATAGAGTAAGCAGGAACGTTTGTTTCTCAGGGAGCTCCAGCTGGTGTGAGAATACAGAGACCTGTATTCAAAGTACCCTTGGAAGAAACCTCTGAGTTAGTAACCAGGTGGACTGAAGAGTGTTTGAATCTGCTCCACACACTTTGGTTCCACATCCAACAAACTGCCAAGGGTTATCCTGTGTCAGAAGCACTTCACGTGGATGAGTTCGTCCTGAATGCAGCAAAGCTCCTGACACAGTTTGCAGTGCCACAGTGTGCTGGGCTAGCAAGTGCAAGACAGCCTGCCGACTGTACGGAAGTGCAAAATGCTCTCAACAAAAGGGGCGCCAGAGCTGAAAGGGGAAAAGAGATTTCCTGCTCATCATGTTGTCACCGGGCCCTCAAAGTTTTTACCTTTCACTGCTGTCACTGGCCAGGCCGGGTTTTTCCTCCTTGTGCTCAGTGCTGCTGCTTGATCTGTGAAGGCTCCGACGCGAGTGCTTGCGTCGTGGCTGGTCCCTCTCTGGCATATCATCCTGCTCCAGAGCCTCATTCTCCACATAGGGATAGGCCACCAGGTTAATGTAGCCATCACTGTCTCCCTCAAAACAGACAGATACCACACCTGCCAGAGAGAAGTGACATGTCAGTTGTCTTTCCCAGGGGAGGGAATACACAACCACTAGCACCCAAATGTTCAACAGGAAAGAGGAAAATGTAGCTCACAGAGCAACAAAGCAAGTCCAGAGCAATGAAAGGAGGTTTAAGACTACAACAACCCAAATGTTGTTAGCACAGCACAGAGGAGAAATCCCCCAAACCGTGCCCTGTGTCGCTACCTGAGCGAACAGTCAGCAGCAGCAGGGGAAGCTCTGCCACCCACAGGAAATTAAGGACACAAGCACAGCTGGTAGGCTGAGGGGTGTGATTATTTCCTTCCATTCAGTCTTGCAGCAAATGTCGTCGAACTGGAGAAAGCACAGTTTACCAAGATGTTGAAGGGAGCAACGCATACAAAATATATATCTAGTTCATTTGGGTAAGTATCTATGTCCTGCAGAAGTGCTCCTGCTGTTGACAAGGACATTGCTGGCCAAGGAGGAGTGTGCTTTCTCCGCTAAAGGAGCTCTCCAGCATCTGAGCTCTGAAGCACAGAGCTCTGAGGCTGAGGTGACACCTGCCACTCTTATCACAAGTCAGCCAGTCTCGCAGAAAAGTGATCTGCAAGGTCCCAGGGCTTCCTAGCAATAAAAACAGGAGGCCCTGGAAGTAAAACTACCTCAGCCAGGTGCAGGCAAGCAGAACCATTTGTGTCCTGTCCAGTTTTACCTTCTGAAGGCTCCTGAAAAGCACTATAGTCCAAGGGAAGGTATAGATCTTTCACAGCACAGACTCTGAATATATCTAGCTGGCCAGCCACAGAGCAGGACAGCTGACACTTCTAGTTAGGGCTGACATCTTCATCTTTGGTACTCCCCCAGCCCTGATAATGAGGCTATCAGCCTATCTCCTAACTTGCAAGGACAAAAATCTTTCATTAGCTTGTCACCAGCATTGAATAGCTGCCAGGAGTATCAGATGCCAGATGCACTGAATCAAATGATTCCTCACAAACACGAGGAAACCTCGCACTGCTCAGTTGATGCAGGCCATCATGTAACTGTCCTTCCTTTTTCCTTATCTGCACATGACAATGCTAACAAGGTTCAGGCAGCTCAACACAACTTCAGCGCAGTTCAGGACTCCCAGCATGTCACTACATTAATGCCACTCCAAGTGTTCTGGCTGCCTGGACATGCTCCTCAAGATACCTCTGTGAAAGGGCAATCTTACAGTAACATCCGAATGCTGAGACAGGAAGTATCATCCCCAATATTCCTCTCCCCCAAACCAGTAGGAACAATTTCTGGGACTACTGGGAAACTGCACAGGACTCTTGCCGAAATCCCACACTGGGGTGGAGGTGCATGTCCTATGCCTTTAGGCTTCCAGGAAGTATCTGACTTCAGGAAGACAGGTCTCCATCTGGATTATCAGCTTCATCAGTTTTAAACCCATCTCCCAAGGAAAGCCTGACATCGTATCAATTCTAGTAACTACACGGTTTCAGCTGGGATTTCTGATGGGTCACTAGAGCACCGTATGGCCCCAGAGCGGCTTGAGGGTACGAGAGGACCCGTCTGTTGGAGACTGTATCTTTCACTCATGATCTGCATACAGACACAGGTAGGTAAGCTGACACTGCTTCGAGACCTTCAGGCTGCAGCCAGATCAACTGGCAAGACCCTGAACAGATGGTGGTCCCAGCTGTCTGTGAAGCACCGTCCTCCCTCCCAATGCCACGCGGTGACAAAGAAGCAGAGGCAATGGGAACGCTGAGTCCCCCAAAAGGCTACCTGCCAGTGTCACCACCCTGAATACAGACGCGCAAGGCTGAAAGTGTATTGAGCTTCTGAAAGATACAGATGAGCTGCCAACCTCCTACAATGATAGAGACACTGGAAAATTCCAGTTCTTCAAAGCGGCTGAGGACAAAGCTTCACCTCAGCGCTGGGAAAGCAATGCTTCCTGCTTCAGCAGCTTTCTGATACGGGTCCATAAAAGAAATGGGATGAGGAAGCAATAAATTACAGGACTGGAATGTGCAAATGCTTAGTATATGATCTAACTTCATAAGGCCAAGGCTGTAATTGACAATAACTTGGTAGTAAAATTACTTTAGTTACACATTCATAACCTTAAGCTTCAGACTACAACTGTCACACCGCATATACTCTCTCTAGGAAGAGAAGCACATTAAACTCTGCATGCCTACAAAAAGAGACTTCCTCCTTTGCAAGTGCTCCTATCAAATTGCTAGTCTGCAGAAGAGAATTAAAACCAACAAATAAAATGATGCCAAAAGACAGCAACACATCAGAAGCTGCAGGAAAAATGAGAGGGCAGGTTCTTGAAGCATGTAATTGCATTCTGGAATGACAACAGGCCTCACCTTTGTATTCAGGTGTGAACTCCTTCATTTCTGGGGGCAGAGATTCATAGAAGCGCTGTTCTCTGGTAATGAGGGGCTTGCAGACAGTATGGTCGTCGTAGCGCATCATGCTGCTGTGGCCGCCCACCTGGTGAATGAAAGGCTCCAGCAGGACCCCCCGGTCTCCGGATCGAGTGGCATTCTTGCCATACTTGCCCACTTCCATGGTTTGACAAACACACATTGCGTTGGGCACCAGTTGCACTCTTGGAGCATGGGGAGAGCCACATGGGCTGGGAGGGGTAGCTCAGCAGCAGTCAGGCAGCCACAGGGGGGAAATCCTGGCAATCTGCTTCCTTACAATGATCTGAAAAAGCAAAGGAGATTCCTGTGAATGGAGGAGCACTTGCATTCACTCCCTGTTGGCTCGGAAGAGTTTTGGTATTTATTTATATCCGTAACTGTTCCTCTTCTGTTCTCTGTTTACATCCCACTTGTTCCAGCATGCTCCTCACCACCTCTTTAATCCTACAGGTAAACACACACTAATTCAGAGGCAGTCTCATCTAGAGCTTGTCCAGTAGTGTTGACAGGAGATAGGGAAAGGAGGAGAGAAGAGTATTTTGAGCCTCCCATCTTTAGAAAATACTATTTCCTTCCTTTAGTTCATTTTATCAGTAAGGCAACGAGATAATGGAGCACAAACCATGAGCTACAGCACAATTAAAACCAAGCCCACACCTGCCTATCAATAACAGTGACTGACACAGGCAGAACAAACAT
Source organism: Aptenodytes patagonicus (assembly GCF_965638725.1). Classification (NCBI taxonomy): domain Eukaryota; kingdom Metazoa; phylum Chordata; class Aves; order Sphenisciformes; family Spheniscidae; genus Aptenodytes; species Aptenodytes patagonicus. The sequence goes on from NC_134956.1 coordinate 5,095,341, forward strand.
TTCAAGAATCTGAATTCCACTCCTTGTGCCCCTGCATTTTTAACATCTAAACAACTAAATGATTCCTGTTCACCTCCTACTCTAACACTGGTTCCTCCTTTACCGACTCGCTTCTCTTCAAGCTATGACATGAAAGACTCTCGGAATAAGACAGTCATTCCGTCGCTGTGCGTATGCTGTAACTGAATGGATTCCACTCAGATTCTCTCCTTTATTACTCTAAGCCCTTCAGGAAAACAACTATTTCCTGATGCTTTCACAGCACCTATGTGCACAACAGGTTCCTGATCTCTACAGATAGGCAAGAGAGATTGCTAAATCCAAATGAGATTAGAAGTGCTTTGGAGAAGACAGATGCTCTTTTAATGTTTGCAGAGTGCCCGGCACAGCCACAGGATGATGGAAAAGTAAAGCCGTCCAAATTCTCTCCAGATGATTTGCCCTTTCCAGCTTAGATGATAGCCGCTCCTGAGGCTGCTGGGGAAAACACCACAGGATTTCCTCACAACAATGAGTTATCCAAAGTACAAGAACCATATGGTGACTTCAGTTTCTGAATTCACCAATTTCCAGTTTCTTAGCACAGCCACAGCCAAGGGCAATAATTTAAGAACTGAGGGATCTTGGAGGCCTGAACAAGGGACACGGTTCAGGCTGTTCCTCATCTGGCCACGGGATGTCTCTGGCCAGAACACTGCCAGGCTGGGGGAAGTTCTGGATGAAGATGGGCTCTTCCCCCTCCCCTCCAATTCAATCATGTAAGAGACACAGCTGAAGAGATTCAAAAGAAGGGGCGATACTTCATAACATGTTTAACCCAATCAAACACAACAGCTCCCTACAACAGGACGCTTCTCTCCCTGTCGGCACGTTCCTGCTCGCTCCCTCGCACTGGATTTTGGGATAGTATGAGTGTACGTACATTTGAGTTGAATCATCTCACTGATCCAATGGAAAACATTTCCTTATGCGGTTACACGACCACACAACTACATTCAGCGTAAGGGGAACAATGTGAATATTTAGCTGGCTTTTAAGGTGGGGGGAAGGGAATTTGGGGGGGGCGGGGGGAACAACAACACAGAAGGTCCCTCTCTGTAGCAACTCATATCAAAGTCTCTTCAAGGTATCCTTCAAAGTTTCTGTCTCCTGAACTCACTCAGAGCCTAAGTCTTATCACAAAGAAACACATGCTGTGGATTTCTCTCCTCCCCCTTATTTGCTTTATCAAGAAGAAATTCAGCAGCAGAGGCTTGCTTATGTCATATATGTTTTAGTTTGGTTTAATGGTAGTTAACATCCAAGAACAAGCAAGGTGCCAGCAGCTGCAACAGATCAGCACTTCACAGATTTCAGACAAATGCTTTACAGACTTAAATCTCCCCTTGCTGACACAGCTTTGTCTTGGATTCGGTTTCTTTTATTTTGCCAATGACTAAAGCAGAGTTTTCAGTTATTCCAAACAATATAGGGGACAAGTTTAACTTCACACCTTCTGTAGTTTAAACTTCACAGGACAAGAGAACTAAGAGATTCATCTGTGTGATAACAGTAGTTGCCATACTCAGGAGACATGCATATGATGCTCAGGTCTGGTACTAGTCCGTTTTCACTGAAAGCCAATCACAAAGCGTCTCAGGGTTTCGGTTTTGCCAGTGACGGAAGTATTATTATCCATAATTTAGAGAAGGGGGATTATCTAAGCAGACTCATTAGCTTCAGACACCTTCACTAGCTTCCGATGGAGATCACAAACACCCAGGCAGACACACACCCCCCAAGGCCCACACAGACTGTTCTCACAGTTAGAAGTGCCTCACCTATGGGCTACAGGCAGATTTTGGCCATCAGAGCAAGAGATTTGAACCCTTTGCCTACTTTCAGCACCTTCTTTCCTAAAGGTGAGCAACAACGAAGCATCTGCCACCTGAATTACTCAGGACAGCAGTCAACCACTCTGCAGAGTCCGTCAAGCCTTCTCCACTGCATGGCCTAGAGATATCTGTGAGATGACTGCAGTTGTCCAAGGGCTCCTAGGAAAGTGGCAATGAAAACAGGCTGCAGCCACCAAGAAGTGCCACAGGCTCACTGCCAAGTACCTCACCGCCCCCAAGAAAACCCAACATGACAAGTTTCAGATGTGCAGGCACACCTGGGAGGGAGTGACAGCCACAAAGAAAAACATTCTGTGGCTGTGATGCAATAGAAGGAGCCAGGCACCAGGTGGGGAGAGAGTCCAAACCTGGTTACAACTGCTCCACGTATTCATCCACAGGCTCTAAAGAAAACAGCAATGTAGCCAATATTTTCCCACGTACAAGTGAATATGAGAAAAAATACTTTGTGGCAAGTAGCATTTCAGAGACATTTTTAAAGAAGCAGCTATCTACAGGGCTTGAAAAACAGACACTTTATAGCTCAGATACAGCTTAGTGTTTTTCATCAGACTAACTCAAAGAGTTATTACTAAACATGGACACTATCCACAAATAAAGACAGAAGAATCCCAGCAGTTTCAAACAAATATAAAGCAGAAAACTATTTGAAGGCCTAAATATTACTCATCCTTCCTCTGGTAAACAAAGGCATGGGTTCAACTATTTTAGCTGGCTTATAAAATTCAGAGTCCTTCCAATTATACTGTAAAATGCAGCACACGATCCACACAACAGCTTGAGGGAGACCAGTTCATCCAAGCAGATCCTTTGGTATCCTCCAACACCACCACTACAGCTCAAACAGCAGTAAAACATTCAGGCCAGTTTAGCATCCCCCCTTCCAACAGACTGATCTATAGTTAGCAAGACAGATCGCCCATCAAGCCAGACTTGCAAGAGGTGGCGGGGTGAGGTTCAAGAGCAGAGTTATCGGTGACTACAGAAGGACATACCACATCCCATATTCCATTATGCTCCCCAGTAAAAAACTCTTGTACTGGACGAGAATTTGCTCTACAATGTTTAAGTCTAGATGCCAGTCTGTCAGTGTATCTGCTCCAAATTTGAACTGCATACCTCACTATTCAAACACTTACTTTTTAGCAGGATGGGCATAAAGAAGAGCAATAAGCTGCATTTTCTTGTAGTAAGGCACAAAATATTTCCAAACAAATGTCAGGAAGATACACAAGGCAACTCTGCTCTTCCTAACCACTAAGTGGGGTAAACCCTGCCCCCAATACCAACACTACCCTCCAGGAGGGAACATGTTCCTCCACAGAAACAAACAGTGCTGTACTCTTGAAGACCCAGCCAGAATACATTACTGAACACTGGCTGAAGACTACCGATGTCTTACCAGACCACCACCAGCATCAAAGAGATGCCTGCTCCTGCCAGTTAACAGTGCCAGAGCACTGCCACCTGAGGATGCCAGCACAGGAACAAGGGAGTGGGAAGAGCAGGGATGTCCTCTTTGATGGTGTAACTTAAGGTGACAGGGAAACTAGCCTCAGAGGTCACCACACACTTGAGAAGTAGGGGCAGAGAGTTGCACTGCAGTGGGTGTGTGAATTACTGCAGACCGCACCACGATGCTGATGTTCCCACTCTTTATAAGCCATCTTGTACAGGAACACTGGCAATGCTTCATGACTCACTAGTAAAGCTATTTTCCAAAATAAAAAGGAAAACAAACATTTAAAATTGTGATGTATTACACAGCGAGAAAGCTGACTGCATTAAGCACTGTTGACTCATACCTTCATTGTAAGCAGCCTCCATGTCCATCTTTCCAGCATCGCCTTGCTGCGGCTCCTAGGACTGTGGCCAGCCCTCAGGACCTGCGGTGCTGAAGACTAAGGCAGATGGCCACTAACGATTCTGGAGCCAGGCCACAGGTGAGGGATAAATACTGACCTCTGTCACGCTGACAAAAGTTGGACTTTCCCTCAACAACCCCAAAGCAGTCAGGAGCAAAGCACAAGAATACAAAATACCAGTATACCAGGCAAGAGGACTACAGCATTTGGCCAATGGGTACCTGGTGACTGCTTCTTGTGAGCTAGACTTGTTAGCAAAGAGAAGCAGCAGCTAGCACACATGCTGAAAAGCATGGTGTTTTCTAGTCATGCTGGACTGGATGACCCAACTTCTACAGAAGAAAACCCAGTCTAAGAAAAAAAAAAAGCATCTCCCACTGTGCTATGAGATCAGCTTCCCAGCACAAAAGCTGACCCACAGACCTGAGGCATGTCTGTCTAGTCAGCAGAAATGGAGATGATCCCTGGGACCTGGGCAGAGACTGCAACTCTCCAAGAACCTGTGGCAACATTTAGGATGTAACCAGAAACATTTGGCCAGCGTGGTATCCAGGAAGCTACAAGCCTTCCTAGCCTGCTTGAGCATACAGCTTTGAATCCTGAGCCTTCCCCTGCATCTTGTCCAATGCTTGAACTATTACCAAATACAGCCCTTTTTGGACATGCTGCCCTCACCACAGCAAGTGTGGCTCTTCAGATCGAGGCCAGAGAGTAGAATATGATCCGTATGCACACATCAAAAGTGAAACAGAAGAATGCCAGCTGAGGAAGAGAATGCCAACTGCGAGGCTGGTGGAGGAACTGCAATAAACAAGGCCACAGAGAGGACAATAGCCACTAATAGGTGTGCTCCACCCCACGCCATGAGCTGAACAAAAGCACGCTTCCTTCACCAATACTTTTCCTGCCTCAACAACAGGGCACAAATGCACCAACTGCTGAAGTGTGCACAAGGAAAGAGCCTAATCTACATTAAGATAGAGCCTGATTGAACTTACAGAAAGGACCACAAGGAAAATAAAATTAAGCTTGTAATATGAGTCCTTAGGCATACCCTATGTTTCTGTCTCCCAGAGATCTGAAGGAAGACTATTTGTGCCATAATTCTATCACACTAATCACAAAGCTTCGGCACTTCTGCCAGTAGCCTGTGAGACCAAGAATTTTCTCCTCTTCCTAAGAAAGGAGCGGAAGCCAAGCCTTTTCAGCTCTTTCTGAAGAAAGAGAGGCTGAGCTATGTACTTTTAACTATGGCTGGAATGCCTAAACCACTTGTTAAAACCAGTGCCTAGATCTGGGGTTAAAGGCGGCTTTTTTCTTAGAGGCCAGATTAGCAGGAATTGCAAAGGCCCTTCTGCTGTCACCTATGCATAAAGCATGGCATGCTTTCAAGGAGGGATGAGGTACTTGAAATCCTTGCTAGGGATCTAGACCCCAGGGCACAGACAATACCTGTTTTCTCACACAGGCAGGCTACAGTGGTAGCTTCTCTTTTTTTTTTTTTAAGCCAAGCCTTAGCACACAACAGTGCATAGGGAACGTCTGTCACGTTTAGCAACATATGGAGCAGGTGCTCTGCAATGTTTCGTAAACATCTGTCATGCAGTTGTCTGCAAATGAGGGTAACCAAAGCCGGGGCTCAGGTGGCCTCTTCCAGCTTGTATTCCTGTTCAGCCTGATGCTGGAAAAGCTTGCACTACTGTGATAACATCAGGCTGGGGAGCAGGAGAGGACTGCACATAACAGGGATGATATAAGCTGATTTAATTCTCTTGCTGCTCTCTTCTCCAGTGAAGAAGGGGAAGCCCGGAGAAATGCAGCGCATTGGCAGGAGGGCACAGGCTGCCTGGGGACCTGCCAGTCCTTGTCACCACTATCAGTGTCACTGCAAAGGGGAGGCTGGAGGAAGGTCCAGCCCTGGTCTGGTCATCACCACTTTTTCCTCTCCAGTGGGCAAGGAGGATGAGTGAGAGGGAGCTGAGCTGCTAAATCCTGCTGCACCTTGCCACAAATATACCCTGCCCCAGTAGTAAAAGGCACCTTCCTTCTCTGTTCAGGAGCACTGGCTTAAGTCCAAGCCTGAGAGTTTCCATAGCAGCAAGACCTGATCGAATACGTACATTAACAAAAGGTTGCTTTATCAGTACCAGCCCAGAAGATTTTCTTCCAAGCTTGTGCCTAAGAGAGCAGGGTCATCCAATATCAGCTTTGCATTTTATAGGAGAGATGAGAATATGACACATGCTTTCTAGAGAAGAGCTTGGGGAAGATCAATGCTTGTGAGGCCTCATCGCTCAGCGTGAGCTAATTTCTGGCTTCTCTTCATCTCATTTACAAAGAGGAAAAAAGTCTCCGCTGGATACAGCTTAATTTTAAACTACTCCAACACAAATGCTTGCTGTTCAGCACAGCTCTCAGATCCAACAGTCAGAGACAGTTAGAAAGGAACTTACTTTCAACAGTCACAAACCATAAGGAATCAACCTAACCCACCAAGAAAAGACATTTCTTGAATTCACACTAGTGAAGGGGCTCAGAAAACTCATCAACAGGCTCATCAGCAGAAAACTGTAGTCCTTGCATTCATAACAGGGGGGGAAAGGAAAAAAATTCACATCAATCCCATTGAAGAGGTTTGGCTCAAAGACTAACTTGGAAAGAATTTGTAACTCAACTTATAGACTGAATAAGCAGAGGGAACAACTTCACCTCCTGCCTCAAAAAATCCTACATTTAAAGTTTTCATTAATGCTGGTAATAAAGCATACTTGCTCTTCAGTCACAGACCTTGGCCTCTTCCCCAACAGCGAGGCTTAAATAAGCCAGCCACATCCCTAAGGAAGATCATCCAGGTAACTCCACCCAAATGCCTCCCCAGTAGGAAGACGATGGAACGACTGTGCCGAGTTCAGCATGAGGAGAAACACGTTCAGAAACACTGCACTTTCATGTCAGCTGTGGGTACCAAATTCTACAACCTCAACAGCATCAGAAGGTGGGACAGAAGAGCAGGTAAATGCACCACGCTAATCTGCTGACACTAAGAGAATGAGTCAGAGCTGGTGATGCTTGTGCTGAACCAGAGGACAAACACACCACACAGCAAACCACTGCTGGCAAGAGAAAAGGAAGGTGCAATTTTGTGGTAACATGCACAGAACTTAGCCAGATGGATGGCACTGGGGAGGACTGCTCAGTGCCAGGGGGGCAGCCCCACCAAACAGACAAGAATCCACCGCAGTCAGGTGAGTGGCAGTCTCAGGTTTGTGCCACAACAGGGGCAAAGAGAACAACTGGCACCTCCTAAGTAAGTTCTTACCTCATCTTCTCCTGGTTAAAAATGCCCCAGAAGTCCTTGGAGGTGTCAAGGCCAGAGCCAAGGAAGTCAGTTTGGCCTAATCACCTACAGAGTAGCTGCTGGCCCCCGAGCTGGAAAGATGCTGTTGTCATACACGTGTGCAAGCACATCTGGAGCTTGAGCTCCCACACAAACCTCCACACAGACTCAACAAGTAGAAATGGTTGTGCACCTTAGGCTTGTGTCCCTCAGGTTCCTAGCCAGTACAGACACCTGGAAGGCTGGTGGGAAGATGGGACAAGATCCTCCCAGCTTGCATAAGAACAAGAGGAAACCTCCAGCGAAAGCACCAAAATCCCAGAAAAGGGAAGTACTTGTGCAGCAATAAAATCAGTTTTCAGGTTTGAGAGAGTAGTTGACAGGAACTGAAAGGAACAGCCGATGTGCTGCATCTTACACCTGCCACACACAGAAAGCAAAGCACAGAGGCCAAAGCGAGGATTCTACAACCGGAAAAACAGTCAACTCTGCCAACTCAAGAGCAAGGGCACACATATACTCCACTTTCAGACCATATGTGGGCTGCCAAAGAAGAGAAAGAAAGGGTGTTTTCTGGCTCTCTGCCTTCCACCATCTCATAAGGAATCCTTAGAAGATAAGGGAAAAAAGAGAAAAAAGAAGACCTACCCAAAAAACCAAAATGTAAAATCTATTTGAAATTAAAAGTAAAGCAAAAAAGTTTCATCTACCTGCATTTCATAATTTTTTTCTGCTTTGAGAATATGTAAAAACATTGAATTAAGGAAGAAAACCTAGGTGAACAGCTAGGCCTCCAGCTCTCTCATAGGGAAATGGCAGTCAAAAAACATACATCAAAAGCTTGGTCTGCACAAGGAAAAAGTGCATGTTGATACTTAATTCATCCACCCCGTTCTCTCTAGTTCGGTAAAACAGGGCAGATTTTGGGGTGGAGACAACTGCTTGTCTTGGTTGCTCTTTAAAGTGATCCTCCACAATGAAACCAAGTCCATCCAAATGCCTTGCTTTAAAAAAAAAAAAGGATACCCAGTATTATGTTCAGATTTCTTTTGGCACTGATCAAGCCAAATCAGTTTCTAATGCCTCCTTCAGTTCCTTCTTCAGACCATGGTTACACAGGCAATCCTTTGACAGCTGCACCAGCACGAACAGCATCCTCCCACTCAACTCTGCTGTGCTGGTACAACTGTTTGCAGCCTCCCCATGCATCAAATAGGGAACTGATCGCCGTTAAAAATAAACCAGCACTTTGTTTTGTTTTTTTAAGGATTACTTTTCAACCCAGGTCAGATCCCCAATCTATTGTGCAGCTGTACAAACAGTTGTATCAGCACAAGGTGCCTGAATTGCTGATGGTTATCCTTGTGCCTAAAGCCAACGTTTGCATTCCCAGCTTACCTCTTATTTCATGGCTGCTGTAGAACAGGATTACTTACTAAACTGAACACACAGGGTACTTTACTGCTGCAGCTAGCAACTGTGTGGAGGGTCTCTTTAATGAGACAAAATGAGGTCACACTGATGAGTATCCTGCAAGTAAGGCATGGCTACTGAGCTCCCTTGAGCTGTTGCTTGTCCTAAATTATATGCCATTTTTGCAGCCTGCATGCTGAAATAAATATAAAAACATGACTAACAAAGTCACTGATGCGAATGAACAGCTTTGGGCCAAGTTCTGAAACAAAACTCTCCTAGAAATTGCATAACCATTAACTATCTTGGTGATCTTCCATTCAAAAAAGTCAAGCCTACGTGATGTGCAGATTCCCACCGATTTGAAGACTGTAACATTCAAGGACTGGGGAGTCTATCTGCAGTTTTGGCAACTCTTCAATTGCAGCTGAATTTTGATTTTAACGTGGAAATACAAAAAGAAAGATGGAAAACCAAAATAAGCACTAAGCAATGATGAAATGCTAGCACGCTTTAGAAGTGACCATGAGAGAAACAGACTGAAGGTTCTTTTCCCAAATTACCAGCTCAAATACTGTTTGAAACAAAACCAACTGAAAATACTTCCTATTTGATGGCTGCCTGGCAACCCACTGGAAAGGACTTGGTTCTCAGTTCTCTGCTTTCAGCTGGTGACAGGTATCCACATCAGACACACACCATTATGTAAGGCCTTCTCATTGAAAACAAGGCACAAAAGATTGAATAACCATTAAGATTTGACTTCTGGAACAGGGTAGGAGGCATGTTAATGAAACAGCTTCAGGAAACAAGATTTCTATAGTTTCTGTTGTGTCTGCTCTAGAAGGCAAGAATCACAGTCTAAGCTGTTCAGCAGCATTGTTTTGTAGATGTCATCAAATCAATCCACAAGGACACAGAAAACTAACAAAATCAGTATTTGGCAAATCTTACCCTTCGTTCCTTAACATGCGTCTCAGGGTATAGATTTAAGTCGTCATGGAACTAAGTCAGCACTCCTCAAACCCATCCTCTCACCTGAGTCAGCACTGGCACTCACCTGATCCTGCTCAGAAACTAGCCTGGCAAAAAAAGGTAATCTGGAATAAAAAAAAACAAACAAAAAAAACCCCACAGTTGTTTTTGCCAATGTGGCTTCCTGAACTGGTTTAGTGCCAGTGCCCAACGAAAGTAAAAGGGGAGAATCATCCAGCAGGGGAAGGGCAGGCAGAAGAGTAGCAGTGCCAATTTCATTGAGCTTCAACTGTCCTGAGACCATGTGCTCAGAGAACAGTCTCACCCTGACTTTAGAGAGACACGAGTTGCTGCTCCCAGCAGGGAGATCGTTTAACTTTTTCACCTCTCTCCTGATGTCTTCTTTACACCAGCATCAGCACTCTTGCAGACAGCTAGATTAAGCACCAGATCTGAGAGGAAACTAAAACAGCAATATATAAAACACAACAAAAAGCCTTTAGTCTTCAGCTGGATCAGGTCCCTAACAGATCTGACCATGAGGTTCAACAATCCCCCTCGCATCAAAAGAAGGGAGAAAGTGGGAACCTGTAACTAAAGGCAAGGAAAGGAAAGGCTAAAGTTCAACTTCAAGCAACTGCGAAGCTGCACTCTTACTCAACATAGACAAAATACACAACAGGACTATGTAACATTTGTACAAAAGTGTTTTTGTATGAAAGATTTAAATTGTACATAAAAAAATCAGCAATCTAATTCTTCATGTTTTAATTTTCCACATTAATACTTAAAATGCCCTACTTCCTCAAAAATAAATCTGTAATTTATTTGTTGCCAGTGTTATTTTCAGAGCAAAAGAGCTACTAAAAATACATAGGGCAGAGTGAGAAACAGCCTGTTGTGATTAACTAGGGCATGACAAACAGCAGCAGCATGTGCAAGCAGTACCGGGGAGCAAAGCCAGGAGGAACAGTGACGACAACAACATTATACAAACAACACTGATTCATAAACAACAAAGAATTCTTAGAAACTGCTGCCTGGGTTATGTCCAAGGCTCTCTTTACCTTGGTTAAACTATTAAGTCACTTCAGAAAGCTGACCACTTCCACACAACCAAACTTTTTTGGAAGTAAGAGCTGATCTGCCTAAAGGGCTTTAATGTAGGAAACCACTGCATCAGTTACTGTGAAGTGATCCGTAATCAAACTGGTTTCAGCAGTAATGCACGCAACTTAAGTGCAGGTACTACCCACAGTAGTTGTCAATCAATATACCAGAGTTCCCTGTGTGCTGTCATGCTCAGAAAGGTGAAAGCCTCACCAGATAGATACGTTGCAGTAACATTAAAGGTGACATTAAGCTGGAACTAGTAATTTGTCCCCTGCCTCACCACGAGAGGGATCTTGTGCCATCACAGCTCTGAAAGCTGCGTGTGTGTACCCCTCATCTACTGGAGACCAAACACTTCACCATTCACTGTGCGCTGCGATACCTTCATGCCAGTGACATTACAGGGTCTTCTCAGAAGAATTTCACTTATTCATAAGGTACGTTTCATTACTTTAGCCTGACACCCATTTCCTCATGGTCAACATCTGTTTTAGCTAGCTCTTGTCACCGCTTGTAACACCTAACTCTGGACACAGCATTGGTCAAATGGTGGAATCCTGGAAGACCTAGTTTTGCCTCAGAGATGCAGCAAAGTCAATTTCTGCTTGTCATCATGCTGCCACTTGGAGGACAGCACACTCAAAGAACAGTCTGGGCTACTTCCATACACAATTCACTCCTCCAAAATTCAGAGTTAAAGCTGTGTCTGCCTCTTGAATAAGCAGCAAGTTTCCAGCACTACTGTATTTGGACAATCTTGCAAAAGAACTGGGTCTTTTCAAAGAAAACAGTATGTTCATGAGCAAATGCTCCAACATCTCTGTTCCAACAAATCACTAGAATATCATAAATCAGAAGCAAGTTTATCTTAATAAATTCTTGACTGCTGACACTTCGTCACTAACATTGGAAGTACTTCTCTAAGTATCAAAACCAAAGGATTTTAAAACATTAAGAAAATTCAGTAAAGCCACCATTTAGGATGGCATTTAGACACCTGAATTTCTCACAACACTCCAATACAAGTAAAATATGGGTGCGACAAAATAAGGCAAAGGTAAAACTGCAGTGAAGCTGCATAATGCTAAGCAGAAGCACGTGGTCCCATTTAGATCAAAGCATGCTCTAAGTGTCTCATGAGTAACAGGCTAGTATCTGTATAGAGTAAGACTTCATAACACTGTCACATAAGATTATCAACCCGTACACACACAGCTGTCTTCTGGCAGGTAGTCTCTGCTTGTGCAAACCTGAGGCAATAGGAGTTTTACAGAGGTCAAGACTCTTGCAGGATCCATCTAGATCTATTTTCCACTGCTGTGAGATGAAATATGAAAAAGGGAAAGTGATCACAAAGAGGCAGAGCTTCGCACAGGGATTGTTTCTCTCCCTGTAAAAAGTGACCTCCCAAAACCTCTTTGACTCTCCTCTCCTTTAACAGGATTATGAATCCCACCCCTGGGAGACCTCTGCTCAGCTACTGGCCTACTGATATTACACATTAATACTACGTCTTGTCTCTTCATTCTTATCAGCAGAGAAACGATAGAAGAATTTATAAGGTCACTGCTCAAAGATCAGGACTTTAAATGGAACCTCTAATGCAAGCAGGGAAAGCCACAGCCAGCGGCGTTTGATGGGGACTCTGCTTTGTGGCTGCCACATGCCCAGCTGCAGGTCTGCTTAGTACTTCCCTGCTCAAATGCCGATTCGGCTTATTTGCACATGCAGGCTACCGACTACCTTTGGAAGCAGACATTTAATCAAGGAACAACTGAAAACCGGAGATCATCATATGCTAAAAAATAAGGGCAAGTTTAGTGAATGCGGTTCACAGCTCCACAGCTCATGCACAGACTGTACTAAATCAAAGACAGTCTCAGCGAGCAGTAAGCCCAGGTGTATTTTCAAGAAGTGAGGAGCAGCAACGCACTGGAAGAACATACTGGCATCTCAAATGGAAAGCCAAGGAGTAGACTGCAGCAAATTCAATTACATGTCTTTGTTTTCACAGACAGCAGGAACCAAGAATTTGAGGGCAATTCTTTCCCCATTCTTCTGGTTTTTTGCACCTTCCAACAAGACACCATTTGGACATTTCTGAATGGAGTCTATGAAGCAAGTCCTGAATGATCCCTAGACAACAGTAACCAGGAAGTCATTTCCCTTGCCACTTAATAGCGCACAGATGTGAAGCAATCTATGGTGCCATGCAGGTGAACATATGCAGTTTTTCCTTCATAAAGTAATCGAAGTTAAAATACATTATGAATTCCATAGTTAGGAAAACTGCGAAGACTAGACGTGAAGAAAAACCTTAACAGGTAGGAACACATTGCCAGCAAGGATGCAGATCCCTGTGAATGGAGATTTGGGATGAGATTACACACATATACAAGGTACTCCCAACGGATATGGTCAGTTCCGATTTGGGACAAATGTTAAAATGTTCTCAGAAGGAAAAAAAAAAAGTATGTGGCTAACACAACAGAAGATCTTCTCAGATGCTTCTGTAAGAACGCTCAATGTTTTTGGCTGTTTCAGACTACACAGTACGATAGCTAAGGGAAACCAAGAGTTAAGAGTGTTAACCAATAACTGTACAGAGAAGCTACAGGGTTAACCACAGAAGCACAAAAGCCACAAGGAGCTAAACCCATGAAGAATTATTACAAAAGCTGTAAATGCAGAGGAGCTCAAATTACATTCCTTAAGTAGTTTTGATGAAATAAGAGTGATCTACAGCTTTCCAAGAGACCACTAACTGAAAGGCAAACATAAAGCAGCTTGTGGTGAGCTTGGATTTTTAGTATCTCTTCTCAACTTTTGAATTATGATGCTTTTAAAACAGAAAAAACAGCTTTGATTAAAAAAAAAGTCACTTGCTGCAGATAATTGATTTCCACAGAAAAATCCACAACTAGGACAAAACAGAACTTCTAATTGCTATTTTTAATTCTGCAGTGTCAAAAAACCTCAAGACAAACGTTATGTAAGACCATTAACCTCTTTGCTCATAACTGGCACCTTAATTTAGCACACTACCACGCTAGATGGCTTAAACTGAATTCTTAATGCCAAAGCATACCACTGGCTGCAGAAAGGCAGTAATAGCAATAATGGAAAGGAAAAAAAATCCCAAAGCAAGCATCATATACTGAATTTTGCAATTACAGTTCCTTGGGCACAAGTAGATATACCTGAGCCTGTCCAGCTCTAATGAAACAGTATTCTTTCCAGATTGGTAATCCCAAAAAGATTATCAGATGCTCCCTAGTATCTTAGGAACACTGAAGAGAAATCAAAGTACACAGTAGATCTGGACTGACGGAAAACCTCCAGCTCACCTTTTATACTAGAAAGTGGGTCAAACCCAAAAAGGCTGTAACCTGCTGAAAAGAAAATTACGTTTTGAGCAACTGTTTTTTCTTCTTTACAAACTAACCTCTCAGCATTCCATACACATCCTCCATGGCCGTTTAAGTCAGGTATGACTAAAATCTCCAAAACTGCCATGTATTATACTTAACTGTAGTTCAGTGGCTACCATATACACATATGACTGAGTGAAAAAACAAAACAAGGTAATCTTGAAGAACATTCATGTCAACCCCACCCCCCCCAAGAAAAGACAGATTAATCTTCTACACCGATAATAAGCAAGACTGATGAATTTCAACCAGACAGCCTCTTAAATACTGTCTTCCATCCATTCTTATCACATTGTGGCAAAGAATGACATTCAGGAAGAAAAGAAAGACTGATTAAGAACCTACTTCCAGAAGCTATCGTCCTGCTGTGTGGAAAGAGCTCTCTCTATGAATCACCAGTTCATCCTCCTCTGACTCAATTTACTCTTCAGAATTTCCTGATGTGCTTGAATCCATTCTCCACCCATCCAGACTGTAACGTCCCAACTTGCATACAAGAATACTGTGGGAGACAGCATCAAAACACTCAGTAAACTTAAGCTAAATGGCCTCTAGTGCTCTTCCTCATCCACAAATCCGATTATTTTATCACAGAAGACAATGAGGTGGGTCAGACGCAACTTACCTTCGGTAAATCCATACTGACTGTTCCCAGTCACATTCCTTCACATGCCCAGACAGGTGTACCAAAAGGACCTGACCCACAACTGTCCCCGGGACTGAAGTGAGGCTGACCAGCCTGTAGGTCCCTGGATTATCCTTTGGGCCTATTTTGAAGACAAGTGCAACATGATTTGCCTTTGACAAGTGATCAGAGACGTCCCAGCACCTCCGTGACTTTTCAAAGATGGCCAAGACTGGCATCCCTGTGACACAGCCACCTCAGCACCTTTGGGTGCAGGCCATCAGGTCCCATGGACTCACACGGCTCAAATTCCCGCAAGTAATCCCTCACTCTGTTTTCATTTGCTTCTGACTGCTGTTTCCTCTTTGAACCCTGCCTCTAAACACAGGAGCCCGGGAGACCTTACCACTGAAGACTTAGGCATAAAAAGCACCGAATACCTCAAGCAAGTCTGTATCAACCATCACTCATTCAGCCACCTCATTCAGCAGAGTCTTTGTTTAGCCTTTTACTGCTGATGCAGAGGTAGAAGCTATGTCATAATTATCAGGGATGCTGTAATAACCACTGTCCTGAGAGAAAGTGGCTGTTTCCACAATTCAAAGACAGAAATGCAGACTAACATAGCTGAGTTTGTTCTGTCTGTATTCCAGGTTGTCAAAGAAACCACAGGTCTCTGCAGGATGTAAAACCAACTTGCTGGAGAGTTGCATGACCCCATTTCAAAAACATTTGGCAAAAAAGCCTCCCTCTCACTGTCAGCCAGGCTGAGTGAATTTAACAAGGGGAAGTCGGCTCTGTAAAGAGCAAACCTAGGCCCTCCTGAAAATCCCTAAGAAAGTTTCATGGAGAAGCTTCTTTTCAGCTTTAATTAAGAAGAAAAATCTAGACGATGGAATAAGGAACTAAGATTTTTACCCAGTTAGATGCCAACTAGCCAGACTGCTCCAGGTGTAGAAAAGGAGATGCTTTATGATGATTCCATATTCTCATGGGTTTTACATGCGTAATATCTCAGTGTATCAGATGAGGGGGAACGGCAGGAGAAAACTTGAAGCTGTTCTAACGCTCCCCAAGAGAAAGGAGAACCAAAGGACACAAAACGCTTGCAGCCTAGGTCATTGCTGCAGGCTTCTGGCATTGAGCAGGCGTCTCATTGTGCCATGCTCACACTGCCAAAGCGATGGCAGTGCCTGCTGTGTCTGAAAGCTAGCACGGAAGTGTAACACAAGCAAACAAAAGTACATTTTATCAGACTCCAGAACTCGCAAGTCTCCCCTGCCCCCTTCTGGGAACAAGGTGGATTTGAAAACTTCAGTATCTATTTCCAATGGTAAAATTGTTTACTTGGGCAAACAACCAAAAGAAAACCAGAAAGAGCTTTTGCCTCAAGCAGGAGTCCCTTCAGCAAAGACATGGATATTATTAAGTACATCTCCTTCAGCAGCAGAGACAGACTCAGACTGGATTTTCTTTACCCGTACACTGAAGCCACTGACAGAAACTCATGCCTGCCAGAAAATGGCCTGACAATTTACCACAGCTCAACTGTTATGACTAAGCCGATTCATTTCTCAGGTCACGATGCAGATGTGCAATGCAGACTCCCTGTCCTTTACCCCAGTATCTCCACTACTTACTTCCCCAAAATAAAAAAAAAAATAAAAAAGAGAAGATAGCAACTAGAGCAAAACTTGCATGATATGCATTAACTGCTCATAAACCTTCTCCACAAGTTATGGAAACCACATTCTATTAAGCTGCTGACTGAGACCTGACTTAAGCAAAAATCCCTTTGCCACCCCATGTATTTATGTTGGGATCTTAAATGCAAAAGACAAACAGACCTCATTAGGGCCAGAGAAGAAAAATTCTCCCACCTGCCTCTTCCTACCACTGCTAACAAGGAAAACATTGTGCTACTGTTTGTCTGTGAATTTTTGCATTTCACAGCGTTAAAAAAAAAAAATAGTTGCACTTTCCTCTTCACCTCCAGAGTGCAGTCCTGCAATACTCTGCTACTCAGAAAACTTAAGCAGATATTCAAACACTTTTCCTTTGTCTCTGCTTTGCATGTGGGCTACTGAGGAGGAAAGCTAAGCAAAAACCCCACATCCCACTCCCAGCTGTGACAAGGAGAAGGGAATTTCCAAAGGAATGGACCATGGGTACTGTTAAGCAGCCATTTAGGATCTCTGAAGAGAAATGTTTCCCATTTTGAAGAGACTGACCGCGCAGTAGAGATCCAGGAGCTCTATCCAAAGAGCACATTGTGAGCAACGACACGTTCCGTGCTCTCCCTCCCTTTGCAAAAAGTCAGCTGGTAAGGAACAGAAGCTGGCTCCAGTACTCAGGAAGCAGCACAAATGTTTTGTTTCCTAGGAATCAGAACAACATCTAGATTTAAACCTATCAAGTCTGAGAGTTATGCATCAAAGCCAAACACAAACTTGCCACAAAGAACCATCACAAGCAAGCTAATCTCACCCTTAAGGCCTTTCAAAACCAGCATTTAATTTGGTTCATTTCAAGCTCACTGTAAAGCAGCTTTACAATTCCTACGATATGCTGTGGGCTGTGACACTACTCTGATCCATCTCATCCTCAGATCTATACATTGCCCTTTTTCTGAGCTGTCTGAGAACTAATTATATGGAAATGAACAGGGGTAAAGGGATTCCAAGCAATTGGCTCTCTTAAAGGAACTGAGGACTACAGGATCTCTGTCTTCAAGAAATATGTAGCAATGCCCATTCAGTACAACTCGTGCTGTTAGAAACAGAATGAGCTTAATATCCAAACAAGCAAACATCAGTACTACGTCCATCTTCTCACTTGTGGCCAGAAACAAACATATGCTTAGCCACGGTGTGGGTTCTACCTCTGCCTCTTCTCACCACTAGACCACATCAGAGTAGCATCCTGACCTGAGGACGTTCTGCCAAAACTGCAGATGATAACACAAACAGCAGCTCTGAACAAAAAGATTAATACTCTGACTCTAATCCATTGTCTGCATAAGCTCCACCTACTCCTCCACGTAAAGCAAGGCAGCAACAGTAAGCTTCACAGCCTCCTGCGATCTAGAATTTCACTACCCAAGAGGACTTAATCTTGCATATGCAGGCAGAGATATACCAGGGCATTTTGGTAGTCAGAACTGAGTTTGAGAGGGAATGGAGTGGCACGTGCATTAGAATTTTCCTCTTTCTCTGTCTTACTGTGAAGATAAAGCTGAACAAACATTTTGCTTCGGCTACACTTGTCTTTTTCTACATGGGGAAGCTGACAACACTTAACATGTGGCAGGCCCCAAATGGCATCATGGGGTTTTACCAGACAGCCCAGTTTTTGCCTGAACACTGTTAAAACATTTAAAGCCACGAGAAATACAGCAATTCTTACATCTCTCTGCTGAAGTTTACCAGGTCAACAAAGTGCTCAGTTGATTTGGTTAAGAGATTCTTTAGATAATCATAATCTATCTGAGGTCATCCAAATGGAAAGAAAAGAACTAAGAATAGGCTATTGGTTTTGGTGCTTCCGCTGAATGTTTCAATGATCTTGGTCAAACTATTCAGTCCTGGTGTACTTCAGCCATCGGCAAAACAGCATTTCAGAAAGGAACAGCAGGATAGTCAAGTAAACTATCTGCATGCTGTTTTGAAAAGACTGCAGTTTGGTGATCATTTTATTTTCCATGATCCCCTTGCACTCCATTTCAAATTAGTCTTACCTGATAATTAAATTCTCAAGATTTTAAGAAATTGTGTCCTAGTCCATCAACAACTGAGTTGAGTTTGTTAATACAGACTCAAATTAGGGCACCTCTTTCAAGTGAATGTGGTGCTGTTTGGCTGAAGAATCAAACCCTTTAGCAACTTTTCAGCTCAAATGGCAGAAACAGAAGAGGACAATCTAGGAGCACATCAGTTCCACAAAAAGACTTAAGAGCATAAAAGCAAGATTATCCAAACAAATTCACTTCACCGTGGTAAACAAATTCTTGTGCCAAAAGCACAAGGAACAGCTGTTATCTAGTGGTTTCTTCTGCTAACGTAGTTCCGAGACGGTGATATTAAACAAAATTTGGTGAAAAAGGTCAGAGAGGCAGAGAAATCCAAGGCAGTCAGATGTACAGTACTCCAGGTTGTATCAATGCTCAGGACACAGCTTTATTTATTGTATGAGAAAAGGGAACTGCAGGTTGCCCTGCGATGCCGAGTGGACACCCATTCTGGAATAAATATAGCAAGGTTTGTAGTGATAGGTAAAATCTTTTATTAGACCAACTGATAGAGGATGCCCTCCTCTCCCGCTGCAACCCCTTCTATTTTTACACTGCTGATGAAAAAATTAATTCAGCTGGAAAAGACATATTTTGGGGCCCTACTTTTCTACCTAATCCTTCTTTCCTTGGAAAAAGCGCTAGTCACAATGACCAAAAAAGCACTCACATCACTGTCTACCTTCTCAATACCCCCAGCAAAACAAGCTGTATTTTAAAAGTGTGGTTTTATCACTGTAACTGTATCTACATTAAGGGATTCCACTGGCAGAGTTGCACTAGGCAAGGATGAACATGCTGATTAATGCAGCTGTCATTTCTGCTACAAATGCTTGGGACCTTATAAGCACGTCCACAGGGAGTTAAAGCCACATAATCACATTGCAAATCCATGCCCCCTACTTAATATCAGTTTAATTTTCCTAAGAAGATGACCCTTAAGGGTCACAGGCAAGAAAACATGAACTATAACTTCCCAACTTGACAATTCATTGTCATTTTTTCCACAAGAAAGTACCAAACGAAGGTACATTCTCATATACAACACATTCTCTTGTACAGTCAACCCACAAAAAAACCAACAAAAACAGAACAAAAACACAGAGAGGAGAAGGAAAGAGAAAAATCTGAGCTCCATGTTAGGAAAAAAAAAAATCTCAATGCAGGTGCTGCGAGAAAGTAAACAATGACATGGAAAATACAGGGATGAAGTGCAACATTTTGGTTTTGAGGTTTTGAATAGGAAATAAAGTTTCTGTCATAACAAACATTTTAAACAGAGACAGTGCACTAAAGCTAGCACATAATTTAAGTAAAATGTATGATATAGTATCTGATGGCTCTTAAAGCTAAGGTAGCAGATTTCGTTTGAAACTAGCTACGACTCTAAAGGGAGTTTCATACAAGAATACTCTCACATCCCTTGCGACATTAAAAAATCCAATATGGCAAAACATACATGACACAACTCAGGGTCATGGAAGGGATTTTAATATGGGCCTTTTGTTATCCTGTTACTCTTCTGGGAATCAGCTTAATCTGCAAATCTCTCAATCACTCATACTGAAAATCTTAAAGCTGTTAAAATACCTCAGGCATTGTTCTGTGGCTTGCAGTATGCTCTGGAAGGTAAAGGGCAAAGAATTAACAGAGATGCACCCAGCCACTTGAGTGAAAATGAAAGGCAATCTGAACCTGAGGCTAGCTTCTCAGAAGATACATGAACTGGACAGCTAGTCACAGCTTCAAGCTTGGCAAGATGCTATTGGTTTTTTGCCCTTCAAAACGCAAACTTGGCATTTAAAAATGTCTGCAAGATCGTTTTACCAGACCAGGAGCTAGCACTGCCATCCTTTGGTGCCACCTTCTAGCAAACCTCACACTTCCAAGGGATTCAATGTAACTTTGGCTTTGCAAAAGGAAATAACCAAGGAGAAGGGAGCTCCTAGATGCCAAAGCAGCTCCTTCCAAAGGAAGGGACCTTTAATAATCCAAATCTTCATTATTACTCTCCTTATACACTGACAGTGGACAGCAGGCCTCTCGGAATACTCTACCACACCAGCCAGTTCTGTTCCGAAGGTTTGAAACAAGAAACTCCTCCTATTCAAATGAAGTGAAGAATCAGACAAACGAAGCCTATATTTAACTTCCTATTCACTGCAGCAGTTGCAAACAAGTTCTTGTAAACACTCTACAGGTCACAAATTTCCAGTATCTTACTTAAATGTTAAGCTGCTGAAGTAGAGCTCAAAGCTCCTTCCACAACAGGCTTTCTAGAGTACCACTTACTTAGCCAGTGGCCTCAGTCATTGTAACAGAGCTGTAAAGCCAAAGCAAAAAGAAAATAATTTGTTAAACCTGATCTATTGTCAAATTGGCTTGCGTCTATTTATTAAAGTGCAACACCTTCATATACATGTATAAATAAATAAATTGCTTTTGCCCCATATGCTAAAAAAGCACAGCACACATTCATTTGGAAGACACACAGACTGTGGCAAGTTTGCTTTTAATAGCAGGTCTGTCTCAAGTGTATAAAAGCTACTTTGATTTTTCACAGCTTAAATTCTTCTAAAGATACTGGAACACCGTGTTGCAGCTTCCACAAAACATCAGTCTGCCAAATCAGATGTATTCTCACAGCCGTCTGGGTTACAACACATCATGGGCCATATATTGCTAGGGAAAGCAAATTTACTCTTTAGTTTTCTTCTTCAGTTCAATACAGTATGATAACAGGTGCCAGAAGTGCACCCTCTCAGACTGAAAGACACAGACTAACAAGCACTATGCGTAGAAAATAACACACAGTTCTCCTCTTTGATGATCGTTAAGAAAACTGCAGATGATACCGAACCTGAAACAACAGAAACTGCTCTGCACTCACGGAAGAGTCAACCTGCCAAGCTCACTACCACAAGACACTGACCTTATCAGAATTTTTAAAAGGTTTTGAATTTTCTTCTGGTTGTCATGTCACAACAGGATGAAGTACAAAAAACACGAAGTCTGGAAACACTTCACATCTAACTTGTAACCCTTAATTGCCAGCTTTTAGGAAGATATTTTAACTGCTGTGAATAAAGAGCTTGGTTTACTTTTGGCTGGTGAATGATACAATGCCCTTAACTATGTTAAATTAGAATATTTGAGTCGAGCTGCATTTACAAATCAGAATTAATTTTTAAGACAACCAGTTTTTGTTATTAGGTGAACCAAGTTGTCAATAGGTTCACTGTATTCTCAACTCCTGAAATACATATGAAAGTGTCAGTCCTAAGGATGCTACATGACTAATGAACAGACCACAGGAACAGAAATACCTGCGATCTTACTTAACTAAAGCTAAGAACAATTAAGGGGAAAACCAGAAACCCTGAGTGCTGCTATTACAGGAAAAAAAATACCAGCGTGCATAGCACCTGAAGAAGAAAGAGTGAAAACTAATCAGATTCCACATGGTGCACAACAGTGGTACTTATTCAGTCTGACTAATGGAGTTAGAGGTTTTCTCTCAGTTCTGTAAAAATAAAAGATGTGTAAAGCATGCCTGATAATGCTTATTGGTTCAGATTTAGCTTACCTTCAAATTTTAATAACTGTATTCAGGTCAATGCTTGTGGTAAGAACTGTGAAATATTAAGACCTCAATTACATAAACAAGATTTGTACCCAACCAAAGAAAGGGCCACCTGCACAGCATAAGAAAAAACACTTACGGTATTTGGTCCAACTGGGAAACAAAGCAAACCATTCCAATATTTGCAAAAGTAAGGGTATCCATAATCATTTTGTATATGGTCACATTTAATCTAAGCAAAATCTGCATATTCACAATTAACCTGATGTGGGGTTTATTGTTGGAGGTGTGGGGGCGTTTAAGAAACTATCTAAAAACACCTGCATATGTAGTGTTTCAACACATACTGAGCTTCAGACTGCTTTAACAACTCTTTTGGGACAGACTCAAAAGACTGAAATTAAAAGGTCTTTCCCCGCCCCCCCCGTACATTTGTGGGATGAGAGAGTCAACCCCCACGAATCTGACAGGCGTACCTTCCTCAGATCTGCCACGTAGCTTTACACAGACCACAGTTCGGAAAAGCAAAATACACCCTCCACTAGGCAGCAAGTGTTGTGAGGGCCTTCCAAAGCTCCAGGACTTTACCAGTTTTACTTACAATCCACAACAGTACTCAAACCAACACAAGAGCACAATACCTCATCTTCTGCAATAGCTCCAACATTTTCATTGAAGTTACTCTTTGGTTTGATTCAGTCACTGACTAAGACACAGGACTATGTAGCCCCCTAGGCTTCTCTCCCAAATCCTTCCTGCTTTAAATAACTCACTGACATCTGCATTCACTGGTGCACTGATTTTGGTGCTCGAAGCTGCTTATCACCTATAGTTAGCTGTAATGAGATCATGACTGCCTCCCCACAAGTGCTTAAGCTGCTTAGACAGTACTGTCAAAGGACACAGAACAAACAGCCAGCCCTATCTTCTTGTGCCTGTCTAAGATTTCTAAACTCACTTTTTGGAACATTTGACAAGACTTTGATACCAACAGTGGACAACACTAATCAGAATTAAAGATTACATTGTATTTTGCATAAACCCACTCTGGCAGTTTAAAAAAATGGGAAAAATGCAGCTCAGCATAGAACTGGGGGGGGGGGGGGGGGGAATGTCACAGCAGACTGTATGAGCTATACAGTAGTTCACCTTTAGATCAGCACTTAAGTCAGCTGTGACAAACACACAGGAGCATCCCCTGCAGAGAAGGCACCGCATCTCTCCTCTCCCCGCCCCAGGAAGGTAGTTGTAGAGGTCGTCATCATCTTTGGTCATTACCTGCTGCACTTCAAACTAGCAAAGACCATTAGTCACACAGGTCAGTGGCCTCCCCACCAGAAAAGTGAACTGTGCGACACAACCACTATTTAAACACGCTGTCTCTCAAGAAAACAAGGTCATTTGAGTCTGCTGGCAAACAAATGCTAATACCACAGGTACTACTACTGAGTCATATCTTTGTTGATAAAGAACTGGGGGAAAACGGATATGCTAGACTTTCTTCCAAATTTAAACAGCACAAAGTAACCCCTTTCAGCCTGGAAGATTATCAAGCCAGCCTATCATCTTCCCGCAAACTAACCTCAGAATAGAAAGGAAAAAATAAAAACCAGACAACGACAGAGTTCTGAAATCATCGTAAGATAATTCAGCCACCTAAATGGCCAGAATTGCTAGAACATAGGAGTTAGCCTCCAAATCTTGGAAGCTTAGCTCTTATTACAAAGAACTGACACCGATTTGATTAAAAGTTAACAAATATAAAACAGGACTGACCTTTTCACTCTGTTCTAGTGCACTTACCCAGGTGTTCCTGTAGTATCCTCCAGAGATAAGAGCATACCTCCCACAAACCGTATCTACATATACTTACTTAAAGGGTACAATTACAAAGCGAGAGGTAAAAAGCAAGCAGCTTATTTCTCTTTGCATGATATTTAAGGTGGCTGCATGTGTATTCTGGGCAAAACAGAAAAAAGTTACCTTAGAGATGTCACCCAAGCTCTGTCTGTTGAGCAGTCACTGGAATATGGAGCCAACCTCTCACAATCAAGAGGGAGCAGGACGCCAGAAGCAAGTCAGCCTGCAAGATGTTGTATGGAAACGAGTTAGCAAGTGCTAAATTAGCTTTTATTTAGATCTTTACTTGCTCATCAATTCAGAACGTTTGGGAGCACACTTTCCCTTGAGTCTGGGACCAGAATTCACAGCAAGCTCCTTTCAGGATGCAAATGCTCTCACTCATTCCTCTGGGCTCCAACAGATGCTCTTTACCAAACATACCACTGGGGCTGAGGGGATTGCTGCCCCCACCTGCCTCCTCCATCCCTCAGCTGAAGATTACCAACCAGTGGATGGAGCAAAACAGGATGCATGCCCGTTCTTCATCTGGCCTGGTTCACAAGACACTGATGGGTATTAACAAAGAAAGGTTGAAGCGTAGTATATTAAACTGTGACAGCTGACCAGGCACTGCTGCAGGCCCTAATACAAGGAAGGTAGCGTTTGGCAAAGAAGTAGGACAGCTGGTGGAGGAGATAACCTTTCTAACTACAAAAGCTAAATCAGAGACAGCTTATCTACTGGAGCTCTCAACCACGTGTAGTAACATCCTACCAGGATAGGCACATTACATCTCATAACCTTTTTCACTGCTTTTATCAGATTTGGTTGACATAGATCTTCTACTAATATAATTATGGCAGCTACACCTATGTTATTTTTTGAACAGAAACAATTGCACCTATGTTAACTACCGTGGATAGCATTATACAGATAGAGAGGCACTGTACAATAGCAAAGCTTATTCCTTTACTCCCAGAGAAGGGGATGAAACAATTTGTTGTGAATGAAACTGACCACATACTGATGGGGGTTATGCAAAGTAAGAGAAAGCTTAAAGCAGCTTGTTTTTTATACACAGTTAATGCCACTCAAAATGCATATACACAAGCCTACAGAAATAAATGAAGGCAAATGACTTGCACCTTGGTGCAAGAGTAGTTCGCGCTGATGGGGACTATATAGGAAGCACAGGCACCCCAACACGCCAATTAAGAGAACTGCATCTATTAGAAAGTACATCTACCCGAACAGCACACTGGGAAAGCCAAAAATAACAGCTGCTGCCACATCAGAACAGCACAAGCACTGCGTACAGGCAATGCCTGCAAAACAGAAACTAAGCAGCCATGCACAAACACTTCCTCTTCCTCCCCCACCACCCCTACAACAGCAGCAACAAACCTGAGGTTAAACACTCGCCAGCATCCTGTTCTGCATTCCTGTCACATCAGGAATATAAAAGAGGGAGACTGCTGGCTGCTTCTCCATACATCTGAAGGGTTCCTTCAGTTTACAGCAAGTAATACTAATACTTGACACGATTCTTGCACAGCTTTCTGTTGCATTTTCTTCTCTTTCACTCCTTTTCTCTAGCTCACCCATTTCAGAGTTCACTAGGGACCCCTTGTATTTACTAGGCTTGTTTTTGATACATTCCTTCTCACCAACTGAGAAGTCAGAAATAAAAGCAGTTGTTCCTAGGCAAGTCACATTATATAAACAAGCAAACACAGAGCCACAGCTCTACTGAGCTGCCACACGCAAACTCTGCAAGTCAAGTTCAAATCTAAACCCTGCCCAGCACCAAGACTGATGGTGTGACACTGTCAAATGCAAGAGTAAACAAATCAGGCCACAGTGTTCTGTCAATACTAACTTCTGAGACTATAAATCCCAGCATCAACACTCAACTGTGATGCACGTCTCAAACATGTTACAAGCTAATTCCCGATGAGCAGACTGGGGGAACCCAACGGCAGCAAGTGAAGTGCCTGGGTTACGATGCAATGCCCCAGTAATGGCCCAGACAAGGCCTCTGTCGGATTTTCTATGGCTTCAGTATCTGCATTTCAAACACAGATGGAAGAAACATACCTCCTCTAGAACACAGGCTGTGAACATTCAACTTCAAACTTACCACCTGCATTTCTTATTCCAATGGAAACCACAAGACAGTACCACCCCATACCCCAGCGTGCCAGTCAGAACTCACCAGATCCACAACAACCTTTAAACAGAGAAATCAATTAAAACTGAAATCTAAAAAGACAAGCGATCAAACCTTTTTACAAACATTTGGTGATCCACTGAACCAAAGAGACTGTGTCCTGTAAGCAGATGGTCAACAAACAGCTCCAAGCTCGTACAGGGCTCGTCATATCGCACTACTCAAGCTCAACAAGGTCACATTTTCAGTTTGATAATTCTACCTGAAATGAATAAGCTCCGTATGTGGGGGAGGGAAGGAGAGAAGAAATAAACTAGGCAGCTCAGACGGGATGAGAATAGCATGCAATGCATGATTAAGAAGAAATCATAATGCTTGTTCAGAAGGCTAATTAACTGATTAAGGGTGCAGGTACTACTTCAGCCTGGGCATTTTTTGACTTCCGAGTGCTTGCTATTCTAGCCTTGACTTCTCACTACGTACAATGCAATACAGAATAACTTGCAAGTCAGTTGACTTACAGAGTCTGCCATGAGAGGGGATCCCAAAGTACATCTAATTTTGCTTTCTAGAATATTTTTATAAGAAGGACATGCCCAGTACTGTCATCCTGATGATGAAGCACACAACAATACTATTCACAAAAGTAGCAGGAAAGAAGCATGGACACTACTGTTCCATTTAATTTTTAAATGTATGTAAATATGTATTTTAAAATTGTGTTTTTATAGCTAAACAAACATATAAAAACACGTTGTTGCACTGTTTCACAGTTACAGTGCAGGTTACCCTGAACAAGAATAAGACTCCATTCCACCACCAGCCCCATGTTCCCACCATTGCCCTTGCACCAGCAAAATCATTTAAGCACCCACAAAGCTGGGGAGGAAAAAAAAAGTCAGTTTGTCTTCAGTTTGACCAGTGCATAAGTCAGGAAACCCTGATTCCCACCTGCACAAACACTTCAGCTGGCACCAGTGACAGGGCAAGAACCTCCTGTTGGTTGCAGTCTATACTTACATGAGCTTAAAGTGACTGTGAAGCTACGCATGGGAGGTGGCACAACCAAAACTCCTGATGACTGGAAGCTGATCCTAGAAACTGTCCCCCTTCTCATCTCAACAGTGAATCATGCTCACTTGCTCTTTTTCTATGTAAGAAACACACAAAACTGCCACGAGGCACCTACTGGATAAGTAGAGTAGAAACTAACCCTAGGAAAGACACACACACTGTTCAGAAGAGGGCCCTACCAGCATATCCTACTCCTTCCACCCCTGTGGTCATCAGAGATTCCTATGGTAATGACCTCGTACACATCAACTTCCCCCTCAAGGAGCCAAGGATCACTTCCCCTGCTCTCCCAAAAGTCCTTATCAGACAGGAAACAAAGGCAACGCCATGAAAAGGAGACTTTGATGAACACAGGCTGTTCATCCATGCACCTGGAAATGCTTGTGCTGAAAAAGGTGGGGAGGGTAAGAAACGCTCTCTAATGCCATCAGAAGAAAAATTAGCATTAGGACAATTCAAAACATTGACAAAACAAGAGTTTTACACAGTTGAAACAGCAACCCAATTTTATCTTGCTATGTACAGAGTTCACACTTAGTCTTTTCAAAATGTACCACTTTCCTTCCAGCTCCAAAACAAAGCACTTACCTTAGGTCAGTGCTAAACTAACCCGGCCACAGAAAGACATTTCTCAACCTCAATAACAAGGAACTGTTACACAGGATTAGGATGTCCCTAACAGACCTATTCAGGGTTATAGTGACAACATCTAATAACCGATATATCTAATTCTAAAACACTTCCAAGCTTCTGACAGAATTTCTGTAAAACAGAAATCAAAGTTCAGTGATATATAACAAGAATACAGTATTTTTCTCCATCAAAAATCTGACCATACGCACATAGGTCAGTGTATCAGCTGCAGATGACAGTTCAGTACAAGGAGACTTGCACAAGACATTACCATATATTATTTTGTGAGACAAGCTACCAACTACGTTTACACAAATAGGCCTACCGACTATAGAAATATTACATTAAGAATCAACAGAGACCCAAGCCCACACCGTTCTGGCACCATTCAGTGCTTCATTAGCAAAGGCCAATCTTGGAATTCAGCTTTGGAAGCTCTGAATACCAAGTTAAGCCAGGTGAACCTGAAGGGAGGTAAAGCAGATGGAGCAGAAACACAGCAAGACAGGCTGAAATGAGAAAGGCAGCACATACTAAAGCATATTACTAGAAAGAAAAATGGGGGCCTCACTGATTCAGAGCTTTAAGATGGAGGGACACCGAGCCCGGCACCAGTTTAAATTCAGAGTAGCTGAAAACTGAACAGGAGTCAGCACCACCTCTCCTAATCCAAGTCCTACTTGGAAACCCCAGGGAAGGTTGTTGGTTACGGTCCAGGTCTGCAGACCCATGAGCACATCCGCCCCCGGGGACTGCCAGGCGTCCTCTGGTAACCACTGGAGCAGCCAGCATTACCAGAGCCTGCCCGCACCCCCTCCTCTGCAGGGGTGGTAGTACGTTGGGACGCAGGAAGGGACCCCAACCCCACCAGCTTCCTCACCATGTTGGTTTCATGTTACCACCGTGGTTTGCCGAGTTCCTTCCTGCACGCTGTTCCTGTAAAGGGAAGGGCACAAAGGGAGGGGACGCTAGATCTGCTTGCCGGGCAGGGCCCCCGGCAGGAGCAGCACGGCCCTGCCCAGGCACCGTGCTGCCCACGGGGCTGCCCTTGTGGAGCCCTGCTCCCAGAGCTCTCCCCACGCTGGGGAACGACCCTCCCGCCCCAGCTCTGCCCCAAACGGGCCTCGCACGGGGAAGCACTGGGTCGTACCTCCCCACACACCCCGCAAACACAAGGACGCGCCTGGCTCCCCCCTTCCCCTCCTCACGGGACCGCGCCTGGATTCCACCCCCGTGGGTCCGTCCCTGCCTCCCCCCCGGCACGGCACGGCCCTCGGTCCCCCACCTCACCCCGACTCTTCACGGGGCTGCGCCTGTGTGTGTCCCCCCTCCCCGTGGGGCCGCGCCTGGCTCTCCCCATTCTCAATCGGGCCGTGCCGGGCTCTCCCCTCTGCCACCCCCCCTCACGGGGCCGTGCCCGGTTCTCCCCTTCTTCCCCTCACGGCAGCGCGCCCGGTTCTCGCTCCCTCCCCTCACGGCAGCGCGCTCCGTTCCCGCTCCCTCCCCTCACGGCAACGTGCCCGGCTCAGCCCTCCCCCCCGCCCGCCCCTCAGCCTGCCCCGGGCCCTCGCCCGCTGTGGCTCACCAGGGCCGGCCCTGCCTGCCCAGCCGGGGGCTGGCGATACCGAGCCCCCAACGCCGCCGCTCGCCGCCGCCCGCTCCCTGCCGTTCGAATCAACAACAAGATGGCGGCGGCCGAGGGGGCGGAGCCCCGATGCTGGCCGTCATAGCAACCGCGCCGTCCAAAACCCGCCCCACCGCCTCTTGCGGCAATCCAAAGCCGAGCCACGCCCGCCGGCGGCGCTCTTGAAGTGCTGATAGGTCGAAGCCACCGTCACTCAAGCCCAGAGCCGCCCCGCCCCTTTCCGTGTGCGGACTGCCTCCGGATGGCCGCTCACGTTAGGCACACGTGACTCCCTCCAGTACTCCGCCTCCCCGCGGGCTGCGCCGCCTCATTGGCTACCCGCGGGGGGGCGCTCGGCCAATGGGCACGCCGGCCGCGGGCCGCGGGCCCTGCCCGGCCGGGGCGGCGCGCGGCGGGAGCGCGCGGGCGGCGGTGTGAGGCGCGGGCTGAGGCGCGGCCTGCCGGGGATGTGCCTCCGCTCTCCCCCCGCCGGAGGCCGGGCTCGGAGACGGGGCTCACGCCTCAGCCCGCCGCATCCGCCTTCCCTCGGGACCTTGGGCGAGCGCGGCGGCCCCGGCGGGGCGGCACATCCCGCTTGGTGCGGCGCATCCTGCGGGGTCAGCCGGGCTAAACCCAGCTGCCGCGCTGCGGCCTGGCCCCGAACAGCTCGTCGCGCTCGGCTGGCCCCTCGGAGCAGCGAGCGGAACGCGTTCACACACCGATCCGGTACAATAAAGGTTTAATTCCCGAACGGTCACCGTTCCTGCGGGCTCAGGGCAAGGGGACCCCCGGGCGGAGTCACACAGGTGACCCCTTTTCGCTGTGACATTTCACGTCTGGCTCCTGCCCTCGTAGCCTCCTGCTCCCCAAATTAGTCTCTTTCCTCTCCTCCCGCCAGCACTTCGTTTCCCTGGGAGCTGCCGGGGAGACTTCCCGTGGCGCGCTCCTTTGAAATTCAAATAACCGGTTTCTCACCTCCCTGCGCTGACAGACTCCTTCAAAGCGCTCCCGCCCTTTCGCCAGGCCCTGCTAACTCTCCCGCGGCATGTCGCGCTTACCTGCGCGCGCGCTAATTCACTTTTCCTCCCAATTAAGAAACCTGGCCCCTTCGCCGCCCAGCTGCTCGTCCCACTCGCTGGCACCTGGGAGTGTACCTCTGGAGCAAGGGAGAGCTTGAGGAGGACATGGGACACGGGGCAAAAGTTTCTCAAAATTACTCGTGAATGAGTTTTCTTGCCCCAGATCACGTCTCTGCAGAGGACTGCCCCGGCTGGGTCACATCCAGAGGCTACGGAGACGCTGCCGTGACTGGAGCAGACCCCGCCAAAGTCCTCAGCACATTTTTTGCAGTGCCAACCCCAGCCTGGGGCCGGCGCTGCCATAACCGCCATCCTGGTCCTGGGTTGTGCCACCCACACCCCTAACTGGAGACTACTAATGACCGCCACAGCCACTGGTGGGACTGCTCGGCCACAGCACTCCCCATGGCAATCACGGCAACGGGCGCAATCTCTGCCACAATTTATTGGGTCCACACTGGCCGGGGTGGTTCAGGGGCTAGCTACACCCTGTGGGTCGCGAGTTCAGCTACGGAGGAGGGATCCCCTCTTCCTCCTGGGCCTGAGGGCCGCGCCGGGTGTCTGCCAGCGCCCAGTGCTCTGCCCAGCGTGGCCTACAGGGAGCTGTGGGTCACGGGGAGTCCCTCGCCGGGTCAAGCTGCTCAGATCCAGCGCCGTGCCCCGGTCACGCTGTTGAAGAGATAGTCCCTGCCGGTGCCTGAGACAGGAGGCAGCACTCAGCCCTTGCCCCGTGGGTGCTGCCCAGGCATTGCTGCCTGGTGCCCGTCTCTCCCGTCCCCCAAGACCCCGCTGCCCCGAGGGATGCAGTCCGAGGCTGCAGGGGCCGTGGGACAGGACACTCACGTGGGTCCCAGGCACGGCCGTCGAACTGCCCCTGTGCGAAGGAGAGACGGGAGAGAGTGCTGAGGGCCCCAGGGTGTCTGCCCACGCCCCCAGCAGGGCACCTTTCTCACCGCCGTGGCACATACTTACAGGGCTGCCGGCATGGGGGCAGCCCCGCTCTTCCTCGCCACCCCTCTGCTCCGCGACGTCCCAGGAACTGCAGAGGGGGTGAGGGGAAGGCACGCCGTTGGCGACAGGCCCCCAGCCTCGATCCCAAAGGATGCTGCCAGGAGTGGGTCGCCAGCCAGGCTTTGCACTGCCCGGCTGCGCCCCATCGAGCCCGTCGCCCCAACTGATTTCCACCTACCTGATCGTTCCCTTACCCAGCCCACGTGTCCCTGGCATGGCCCTGGGTGCCGAAGGGGATTGCAGTGAGGGCTGTGCCCCCCCCACCCATGGTGCTTCCACCGCCTTTCAGCGATGCCCGAGAGCGGCAAGCCGGTCTGCCAGCATGCTTGCTTGTTTCCCCACGTGCCAGTGCACGCTGTTGTCATGCTCAGAGGATGCTGTGCTGGGGGACCTGCAGCCCTGGAGCCGTCCTGCTGCCAGTGCTGCCCGTGGGGGCTGAGCTCGAGTCTTCTCCCTTTCATGGTCACTACAGCCCCGGTGCCACCAGGCACCATATCCCCAACCTCACCAATGAACGCGGATCCAGCCGTGCATCACCCTGGGGTGGTTACGCTGCTTGGAGGCGGCTGTTACCCTGCCCGCAAGCTTGCATGCTTCCTCCTCGCCGTGCAGACGCCTGGCACAGGCTGGGCCGGCTCCAGTGCTTCCTCGGGCTCTCCCCTCTGCCGGCTCTCACCCGTGGTTCATCCTCCCGGGGGGTGTGCAGCCTGCTCACCTCCTCCCGGGGTGCCTTCCCCAGCAAATTGGGGCTTCCCCAGTGAGCCACAGTGGCCCCAGCCCCGGCACCAGGAGCCAGACCCGTGGCAGGCAGCAGCACCAGCGCTGTGCCATCCCACCCTGCCCACCGCAGAGTTTCTGCCCCAGCCCAGCCATCAACATGGCTGTCCCCCGGCCAAATCGCCATCTCTGCACCCATGGCTCCCGTCAGTGCTGCACCCTCACCCCGGGGCAGAGATGGCTTCCCGGCACAGCAACCCAGAGACCACAGCCAAACACGGGGTACATTAAACACCCCACACACACTGCATCTCCCAGCTGCCTGCGAGCACGCTACGGGAGCCTGTGCCAAAGTGCATGGTTGTCCCTCGCCACAGATCCAATGGCCCCAGCCACACAGCACCCACCTCTTGCCCAGGAGCAGCTTGCCATGGTCTCGGTTGCTGCAGGAGGAGCAGAAGGCGGCCGTGAGCCCCTGGCCTTGCTCGCTGTGCTGTGCCATGCTGTGCCGTGCCGTGCCGTGCCATGGGGCCAAGGCTCACCTGCACAGCAGGCTCTGGGCCACACAGCCCAGGGCGGCCAGCAGCAGGGCGCCGGAGACAGTCAGCACGGCCACAAACCAGGCTGGTGGGTGCCATGCCGCCTCCGTCCGTGTGACAACCAGCGGCTCCTTCCGCAGCGTCTGCAGAGGCAGCGGGGTGAGGGGGCACACAAGGGCCGGGGAGCCTGACGGAGCCGGGAGCACTGCCTGGCCAGGGGGCTCTGCTCACCGTGCGCCGGGTGGTGGTGCTGGGTGGCACTGGGGTGCTCCGGGGGGTGACGTGCACCACCAGTGCCACCACGGTGCTGCGGCGGGGGGCACCGGGGCCACCCCACACCTCCACCAGCAGCACAAAGGTACGGGTCTCGGCCAGGTCATTGGGGAGGTAGAAGAGGGTGTTCCCCTCCAGCTGAAAGCGCCCATCCTCATTGCCTGGATGAGAGGGTCTGCTCAGTGCCACACCGCGGTGAGGGGCTGGGTTGTACTTGGCCGCTCCTCACCTCCAGCGATGGTGTATGCCAGCACGGCACCGTCGGGGCTGCCCTGGCACGCCAGGTGGGTGACAGGCTGGCGGCCACCCGACCTGGCCATGATCCGCAGCTCCTGCACCTCAGGGGTACACACCGGTGCCTGGTCCGGCACAGCCTGCCGGGAGCAGGGAGAAGCGGTATAGCACCTGCGGTGCTTGCACCCACCGTGGTTCACCTGACGGGCTTGCACTCGCACCTGCAGGTGCACGGCCACGTCGCACAGGCAGCTCCGACGCTTTGCCGGGTCCAGGTCATTGCGGGTGTCTGTCAGCCGCACTGTCAGCCTGTAGCTCTTGTGCCGCTGGGAGTCGAGGGGTCCCACCACGCGGATCTCGCCTGTGGGGTGGCGTGAGCTGCTGGGCACCCACAGGTGCCGCAGGGTGCAGTGGGGGCTGGGGAAGGGGCTGGGCACTCACCGGTGCGTGTGTCAATGGAGAAGGGCTGCGTGGGGCTGGGGCCTCCCTCCAGGCTGTACTCAAGGCTGTCCAGTGGGTAGTCACGGTCAGTGCCGGCCACACGTCCCACGGTGCTGCCGAAAGCCGCTGTCTCCGGCACGGTGAAGGTGGCACCACTGGGGCACACCGGTGTGAATTCGTTGACGGGTGTCACCGTCACGAGCACGGGCACGTGGGCTGTGCGGCACATACAGTGGCTCAGCCGTGCTGGCATGACCCCACAGCCTGCACTGGGCTGGGTGTGCTCTCCCCTGGACAGGCTGGGGGACACGAGGACGGTGGCACCACCACCATGGGCAGGCGTCTCTGGGGCAGCAGGGGAGGAACATTTCCTCTGTGATCTGCCAGTTTTGGGGTCGGGAAGGGCCTTTTCCCACCTACCCCATGACCTCCCCCATTGCACCCCCCTCCCCGAGCACCCCCTGGGGACACGGGCACTCACTGCTCCGTGGGGGCTGCCCTCCTGCCGTCACCACAATGGTGGCCGTGAACTGGAAGCCCACAGCAGCCACGGCCTCCGAGTCGTAGTCCAGGGTGGTGTTGACCTGCCGAGCCAGGGTAGGGGGGTCAGGCAGAGCCAGGGTGCCCTGCAAAGCTGTGATGCCAGGGAAGCCAGAGGGAGTGAGGGGGGGAACAGGCAGGCCTGGGGGGGTAGAGAGCCCCCGGATCCCCAGTCCAGGACCTGGTGTGACAGCACGTGTCAGATGGTCCCCACTGTCCTGCTGGGCTCCCCCAGGTCCTGGGCGCTGCCCGTGGCCCCGCTCACCTGCAGCCGTGGCCCCTCCATGCAGAAGCGGGAGCGGGAGGTGGGGGGCCCCTCAAGGGCATAGTGCAGGCTCCCGTTGGTGCCGGTGGGGTCGGTGCACCTCAGTGTCACCAGGGTGCTGCCGGGGGACACTGTCTCGGGCACCTGGGACCTGTGGTGGGGCGGCTGGCAGCTCAGCTCCCGTCCCCCGTGTCCCGGGCATGGCAGAGCATCCCCCACACCCCACTCCCCCCCAAACTGTACATGGAGAGGGCTGGGACACAGCTTGGCGCCCGCCGGCCTGTCCCCTGCACGGTGACGTTGAGCATGGTGGTGGCGTGGTCGGTGGGGTGCAGCGCGTTGTAAGCCCGGACGAGGAGGCGTGCATGGGCCACCTCCAGCTGGCAGGTGCTGCGGATCTCGCCCGTCACTGTGGGAGACAGCACGGCCTCGTGAAGGGCACGGGGACGGGGACAGGGTGGCCCCGGGGACCTCGCCACCCCGCTCACCCTCGTCAATGGTGAAGAGTGCGGGCGCCGTGGGAGCCAGGATGGCATAGCGGACGTTGTCACCACTGGCGTGGACCTGCGTGACCACCTCCAAGGGGCCGATGCCCTCTGGTACCGTCACGGCCCACTGCGGCTCGCTGCAGGCAAGGTGGGCAGCATGACATGGCCTGGTGCCACCAGCACCCCCCACCTGGCCCAGCCCCACTCACAGGAAGGTGACGCGGGGACGGTGCGATGGCAGCACCTCCACCCTCACGGTCCCGCTGCAGTTGTGCCTGTGGCGGTCCATGACCTCGATCTCCAGCCTGAACATCTGCAGGGCAGCGCCGGGGCGGCCATGGAACAGCCCCGAGTGGCACCAGGGACAGGGATGGGGACAGGGATGGGGACAGAGACAGGGGTAGGGATGGGGATGAGGATAGTAATAGGCACAGGGACAGGAATAGGGACTGGATGGGGACAGGAGCAGGGACAGAGACAGGGGTAGGGATGGAGACAGGGATGAGAATGGGGCTTGGAGCAGGAACAGGGGTGCGAATACAGATAGAGATGGGGATAAGGACGAGCTGGAGACCAGAATGGGGACAGAAACGGTGACAGGGATGAGGACTGGGACAGGACTCGAGATGCAGAAGGGGATGGAGCCAGGGATGGGAACAGGGATAAGGACAGGGCTGGAGCACTCCCAGGGCCGGGGGGAAATGGGTGCCCAATGGGAGGAGCAGGATGCGGAGAGCTGCGGGCAGTGCCAGCGAGGGGCTAAGCCCAGGCGGGCTGAGAGGTGGCTGTGACAGCCTGGGGACGCTGCTGCCCACCTGGGTGTCCTTGCTGGCGTTGAAGCCATCAGCAGGCGCCAGCACCAGGCCCTGGCGGGTGAGCACGAGCGGCGTGTCGTGGTTTCGGAGCCTGAACTGCAGAGAGACAGGCAGCGGGAGGAGGGTGGGAACCTCTGTCCCCCCTCCACGCCTGGGGTCCCGCCATCCCCAAGGCTGCTCCTGCTTGTGGGGGCTGCCGGACCCTAGGGCAGACGCTACTCACCATCAGCCCGCCGAGCGGCTGAGGCAGCACCACGTACAGGGGCGTCCGGGGTGCCACGTCCGCCAGCACCTGCACTACGTCTCCCCCTGTGATGCAGCATGGCCATGGGAGCCCAGTGCCAGCTGGTACCCGCAGGCCCCGCCGCCTCGCGCCCCCCGGCTCCTACCTGCACTGGCGAAGGGGGCATCACAGCGCAGCACCTGCCCCGCCATCACCCAGACAAAGAGCCGCTCTTCCACCTCGTCCTCGCCGGGACAAGAGGCCCACAGGGTCAGGGTGTACTGCTTCACCCGGCGGGCATCGAGCTCCGCACTGGCATGCAGCGTCACCTGTCACAAGGACACAATGCTCAGCAGGGCGCCCGCAGGCTCCTGCCCCACTCCCCGTCCCCCAGCCGCACCTCTGCCTGAAATGTGCTGGCAGCTGCAGGGTCGGCGCTGATGGTGATAGGGTTGAAAGGGTGGCCGGGCTCGATGCCGCGCAGGGTGACGTTGGGGCTGCCGCTCGCATTGCTGCAGGACACGGTCACCTCGGCCACGTGGGTGCCCGGCGCCGCATCCTCGCTCAGGGCCACCACACGCGGCAGGTCAGGCAGGGCTGGCAGGAGACCCGAGGGACCGGCCTCGCAAGTGGCCAGCGCCACCGACAGCTTGCCCAGCCGTACTTAGGGAGCCCTGCTCCTGCACCCAGGCACCCAGGTGGGCATAGGTCTCCCTGCCAGGCGCGGCAGGGCCCAGGGCACCCCGCTCTTACCTGCTGCTCTGATGAAAATCCCTGCAAAGAGGAGAGTGTCACCCCAGCCTGCCGGGCTGTGTCCCGGCAATGCCCTGGGGAGGCCCCAGAGATGCCCCCATGATGCTCCAGAGATGCCCCAGTGGTGCCCGGATATGCCCCAGTGATGCCCCCAAGATACCCTGGTAATGCCGTGGCAATGCCCTGAGGATGCCCCAGTGATGCCCCCTCCCTGCCTGAACCCAGCCAGGCAGCTGCCGGCCCCTCTGCCAATCCTGGGGTCAGCCCCAGACACAGGGGGGGCAACTGGGGGAAGCCTGTCCCCTGTCCCGCTCCTCTCGGTCCCCTACCTAGGGTCTGGCAAAGGGTGCCTCCAATGCTATGAGCATAAAGTGCCTACCTGGGGCACGGAGGCTGAGGAGGAGGAGGAAGGTGAGGCGTCCGTGCATACCCATGGCTCGCTGGCTGTTTGGGACAAGCTGGAGCCCGTTGCCACGGGTGCTGGGCACCACCCCGGCCCAGTGTCACGCCAGCCATCCGCGGCTGCCAGCCCGGCCCCAGGGCAGGGACAGGGCACGGTCCCGGTGCCCCCAGCTCCCACACGCCTCTGCTCCCAGGCTCTTGCCACCCCCTGGGTGCCAGCCCTGGCTGGCACGGGGCAGGCAGGCAGCGATGCTCTGCGGGGTTTCGCTGCCGCACCACGCTGCCTCGCCATGTGGCACGCTCGGGAACTGGGAAAATTAACTAGGAGCTAATTTTTGGCCCCGTTCTCCTTCATTTGCAAACCATAGCCACTTCTCCCGGAATTCCTATTAAGTGCTATTAGCTCCCAATTAATAGGCGCTGGCGGAGCACGGACCCTGTGGCCGGGGTCACCTGTCCTTCCTCCAAACCTATTTTGGCAGCCCGGCGGCCGCGGGTGCCTCCGCCGGGGCCCTGTAACGGGGCTGCCCTCCTTCCTGCCGAGGCTTCCCGGCCCCGGGACCCCCGGTGCCCGCGGGGCTGGGGTGCTGCCGACCGGTGGCCCGGGTCCTGCCTCGCCCAGCGGTGCCCGGTCCGGCGGTGCCCGTAGGTGCCCGGGTGGTGCCCGGCGCGCGGCCCCGGGGCGGCGGGGCGGGGCGGGGCGGGGCGGGGCCCCGGGGCGGCGGTGCCGGTGCCGGTGCGGGCCGGGCTCACGTTACGGCGGCCCCATTGGCTGCGGCGGGGCGGGGCGGTGCCGCCCAGGCAGCGCCGGGAGGCGGCGGGCAGGACCGGGCGCTGCGCCGCGCTCCGCTGCTGCTCCGCCACCGCCACCGCCGCCGCCACCGGCACCGGCGGGACCGGGAGCGGGGCCGGGAGCGGGGCCGGGAGCGGGGCCGGGCCGGGCATGCACAGCGCCCGCCCGGACGCCTGCCCGGGCCAGCTCGGCGCCGACCGGGTGAGTGCCGCCGCGGGCACCGGGAGGGGACGGGACCACCCTGCCCGCGCCCCGCCGCACCGCCCGGGCATTGCCGCGATGTCAGGGCGCTGCCAGTGACCTCAGCGCCGTGACATCATGCGCAAGGCCAAGGCGGCACGGGGGACGTGAGCGTCCGGTGGGACATGGGCGACCAGTGGGACACGGGTGGCGATGGGGGCACGGGTGGCCATAGGACGCGGGTGGCCAGGGGCCACAGTGTCCAGCCATCAGGGTGCCAGCGGCACTGCCGCCCCGGAGCTGCCACCCTGCCGCCTGCCTGGGCTGCCCCGAGGGGACCGGCGGTGACAGGGTGGCCTAGCCGGCTCCCCTGGGCCTGCCGCACGTCTACCCAGCTCCCCGCAGCCGGGTGCGCCGGCGTCCCCGGCCAGCGCCGGGACGGGGCGGCTCAGAGCGGTGGCACATCGCCAGCAGGGCTGGCTGAGAAGGTCCCAGCCAGCGGGGAGGGGGACGGGGACGGGGATCGGGACGGGGACTGGGACGGGGACAGGGATGGGGACAGGGACAGCCCGGCCAGCAGCTCCGTCGGGGCTGGCCGGAGGGGGCTGGTTTACCGGGACGGGGGAGCGATCCCTCCTGCTCGCTTGGCTTCCCGCGGCTCCAGCACAGAAAGGAAAGCGGACGTAACACCCTGCTTTTGGGTTCAGACAATAGGAATTCAAGAGCGAGGAGCGGCCTGGCTGCGGGAGCCAGCCGCCCCTTCCAGCGCCTGCCCGGCCACGCTCCGTTCAGCCCTCGGCCCCCACATTCCCCGGTGCTTTGGGGGGGTCCTGGCCCTGGGCGCAGGCCTGGCTGTACCCTGACGTCACCCGGGGTGTCCCCGGCTGGAGGGCACAGGGTGGGTGGGGTGGCCCTGCCAACGCATGGGGGGAGCGCCCCACCCAAGCACCCGTGGGTGCCGTGGGGCTGCAGCTGGCCCTGCGCCACCAAGCAGGGTCTTGCCGGTGGGGTGTCCCGGCTGCCGCCCCACCAGGGCGGGGGGAATTGAGGGGCCAGCGGGGGGGCAGCGGGGTGCCCGGCTCCTACGTGCCGTGGCCCTGTGTCATTTCCCGCAGGCACGGCCGGGGCTGGGTGCCTGCTTGCTCACCCGACATGCTGCTGCACGCCGGCCGGCTCCACGCAGGAGCCGCAGGAAAGCGGGGCCCGGGGCTGCAGGCAAGCTGAGACCTGCGCCCCGCTCCCCACACCCCGCTGCACACCCAGCTCCATGAGCGAAGCCCCTCTGAGCCGGGGCTGGGGGGCGTAGGGTGCCAGGAGAGTGGGATGGGGGTTCGTGGTGCTGGCCGGGGGGAGTGGGGATGACTGCGCTGACCTGCCCTTTCCCTCCAGCGGTGCCAGCGGGAGGTGGGGGCGGCACCGTGGGTGCACATGCACGGCACGCGGCAGGCACCGCACCACCCCGGAGGGGCACCGGTGCCGGCCCCCCGCCCCCCGTGCTCCCCGCGCCCTGGTTCGGCGGCAGACTCGGCCTGCAGCCTGGAGCCAGGGGCCGAGGAGGAGGAGGGGGGGGGCCCGTCTGCCCGCTCCCCCCCAGCCAGTGAGCGCAGCCTGGAGTTCGACTCGGGGTACTCGGAGGCATCAGGGGGCACGTGGCGGGAGGAGGAGGCACCCGTGCGGCGCCGGCACCCGCCACCCTGCCAGCGGGCGCACCGGCTCTCCGCCGGCCCTGCCGCCCCGCCGCCCGTCCCCGCCCGCCGCGCCCGCCCCAAATCCACCTCGGACGCCTGCCTGGAGCAGTGGCGGGCGCTGGAGCCCGCCGAGACACAGGACTGGACTGTGGCACTGCTGTCGCAGAGCCGGAACCGGCAGCCCCTGGTGCTGGGCGACAACTGCTTCGCCGACCTGGTGGAGAACTGGATGGACCTGCCTGAGGTGGGCGCCGAACCCCGGCGCCGAACCCCTGCTGAGCCTTCCCGCCGGCTGGCCAAGCCCCCTGCCTTCCTTCTCAGCCTCTCGGGCAACGTACGCCGTAAGTTGGCCAACATGGCCCGGCCCCGGGGGGCCGAGAGTGCCCGGCCAGGGGGCCGCGAAGCCACCAAGCGTTTCTCCTGCCCGCTGGGGCTAGGGGGGCAGCCCAAGGGCGCCTGCTTCCACCAGTCCCACAGCAACATCGCCCAGCTGGCCACGGACTTCCACCGCTTCACCGCCCTCATGAACAGCCGCAGCCGCCAGCCCATCATCTGCAACGATGTTATCGGCTACATTTAGCCCTGCCTGCCTCTGCCTGCACCCTCCTCCGCTGTAAATAAACCCCGGTTTTGTACGGTACGGACACAGCAGCATTTATGGGGGGGGGGCTGCCTGCACCCCAACTCTGGGCAGGGGCAGGCAGGGGTTTTTTTCAATGAGGGACAATGCATCGGAGCTCATCCTGCAGCTTTTATTGCACAAGACAGGGGGTGCTGGCCCCCCACTCAGGGTAGGGAGCAGAGGAGGGGGGGACGGGCATCTTCGGCCTCAGCATCCTCTCCCTCACACACGTAGTACAGCTCCAGCTCCCGCCGCCCTGGCTCCCCGGCATCCTCCAGGTTCTCTGATAACCTGTAGCAGGGAGAGTAGGTTTGGGGGATGCTGACTTGTCCCCTCATCCTGGCCGGGCGCCCCGGGGGTGGCCCCTCCGGGGTGCCCAGCCAGGCTGGGGGGACGCAGGGGCCGGCAGCGAGGGGCCGGGCAGGGGTCCCGCCACGGGAAGTGCTGCCGGCAGGATGTTTATCCAGCAGCTGGCTGGGAGCTGCGCTGCAGCTGGAGTGGCTCAGGATGGAAGGAGAGGGGTCTGGCAGCCTCCCCAGGGCAGGATTGGGCCCCAGAGCTGGGGACCTACCTCTGCGCCCGCTGCCGGGTCCGTGTCTCTTCGTCCTCCTCCCTGTCGTAGAGCACGGTGTGGCCGCGCAGGAGCATGGTCACGGTCCAGCCATGTGTCCTCTGCAAGAGGTGGTGTCAGGATCAGCCCTGTACCCCCCAGGGTGACCCGGCTGGGTGCCGCCCGCGCCAGGCTCACCTGCAGCCAGTCCAGCACCTCCTGCACTGTCATCTCCTGCCCATCTGCGCCGACTGCCTGCATCTCCAGCCGATCCCAGGAGCTCCACTCCCGCCCACCGTACTGCAAGGGGGAGTGTGGGGTAGCAACTGGCAGGGACTGGTGGGGCACGAGGGCTGGGGTACAGCAGGGCAGGCAAAGGGATCAGTCTGAGGGCAGGGGGACGGGGGCACCGTGGAGGTCCAGGGGCAATGGGGGGCACAACCGTCCCCCTGGCAATGCTGCGTCTAGGGAGCAATAGGAGTACTGCCATCCCCCCACACACTACCATGGTCCAGGAGCAATGGGGAGCATCGCCACCCCTCCCCAGCACCACCAGGGTCCAGGGGCAGTGGGGGGCACCTCCGTCCCCCCGGCACTGCAGGGGCCAGGGTTGGCGTGGGGCCAGCGCTGCCTCCAGCCCCGGGCCAGGAAGGGCGCACAAAGGGCCATTGAAGCGCTGACCAGCCCCACACAATCACTTCTTCTCACGCCCATGGCCCCCCGACCCCAGCTCCGGCCCGAAGGGGCCAGCGAGGCGCCAACCTTGGGGCCAAGTGCCGGATGCGGCCCCGTGCCGTCTGGCACGGCTGCCCCGCCATCTGCCCTCACTGCAGGCAGCGCCAGCCCCTGCCCAGCGCTGGCCCCGGCCCCGCTCGGGAAGGGGCATTCGCACCTTGCCGCTCTCCTCTCCTGCCTTCTGCTGCCTTCTTACCTCCTGCCTTCTGCTGCCTGCACTTATCCCACCAGGGTGGAAAGGGCTTAACCCCATCCTCACCGGGGCGGCATGGACCCAGGCGATTGCCCAGTGCAGAGGGAACGCCACTGCCTGTCCCAGCACCCCGGAAAGCCTGTCCCCCAGGCTGAGACTGCCCCCCAGGGCGAGCTCCCCGGGCCCCCGTGGGACCGCAGGTCACG
Organism: Aptenodytes patagonicus; assembly: GCF_965638725.1. Lineage (NCBI taxonomy): Eukaryota > Metazoa > Chordata > Aves > Sphenisciformes > Spheniscidae > Aptenodytes > Aptenodytes patagonicus. The sequence goes on from NC_134956.1 coordinate 5,137,455, forward strand.
CCAAGTGGGCCCGTGGGACACATGCTCCCAGTACGGCCAAGCGGCCGGGCAAGTCCTCATCATGGGACACGGAGGTGCCGGGCACTGCTGCAGGGACCTGAGGTCACGGCCAGCCCCAAGCAGCATCCTCCACCCAGGGACAGCGCCAACCCGGGGGCCCGGCGGCCAGGACGGCACAGGGCTGGGCAGCCTGCGGGGTGCGGGGCGCGAGGAGGCCGTGGGGCGGCCAGGAAGCCTGAAGTGGTGCCGGAGCTGGTGTGAGGCGGTGGAGGTGCCTCCCTCCCCCTCTTCCTGCCCCCGGCCCTGGGCCCCCCAGGCCAATCTGGTTCCAATCGGCGCTTCCTGCCGCGCCGGAAGGGCTGCCTCGCACGCCATAAACCCCCAGACAAAGGGGCCTCTATCGCCCAGACGGTCCCAATCTGGGCCTGCCCCCACCCCCGCTCTCCCTCCCCGGCAGAGCGGCTGCAGCTCGGCCCCCCACCACCGGGACCCCCGGCCCCGCTCCCCCCGGGCAGCCCTTCCCGGCCCGGTGCCAGCTGCTCTCTGGCTGCTGCAGCTGGTTTCCATAAGCCAGATGTACGCGGCTGCCACGGCCCCCCGCCCTCTGGCTGCGGGGCTCGCTGTGGGGCCCACTGTGGGGCAGCAGGGCTGCCTCAGCCCCACGGGCACCCCAGAGCATCTTGGTTGGGCCCGAAGCTGGGGCGAGCGGGACAGCACTGGCGGCTTGGTGCCGGGGGGCGGCTGCAGGAAGGAGCCGGTTCCTTGCTGCCTGGTGGCGTGCCTGGCCCACTGCAGCACCCAGATCCATTTCCAGAGCCCCACGGCCAGGGCTGCCCCTCCTGCATGGCCACCTCCTTGCTCCTGGGTTCCCCTGGCATTGCCCCACAGCAGCTGCCACTGGGAGCTGGGGCACCCCGAGACCCCTGGGTGTTCCCCACCTGCCCTGCCCCAGGGGAGAGGGTCCTACCCGGTAGGTGCAGGGTGGCACAGGCTGGGTGCGGAGCAGCCAGCAGTTGGATAGGCAGAGGTGGCTGTTGCGGTAGCAGCTGGGGTCCCGGCACCCCCACACCAGCTTGTAGACCTCCAGGCATGCCAGCCCGGCCACGGCCGCTGTGGTGGTGATGATGGCGGGCACAATCCGCCCGGCGATCCGCTTGCTCTGAGGACAGGCGGGGGTGTCACTGGCTGCCCCACACAGCACAGGGACTCCTGACCTCACGGGCTGCCCCCCTCACCGTCAGCCAGTCGGCAGGGGGGATGCCGTAGTTCTCTGCACGCAGGTTGGACGCCGCCATGATGAAGTCCACGTGGATGTTGTTGTCCTGCAGGAAAGAGCGTGGGGACATCAGCCTCCTGTGGGGACATCGGCATCCAGTGGGGACTAGCAGCCACCAACTCCCCAAGCTGAGCAGGGCCGCCTGCCCGGCCCCGGGTACCTTCTCGAAGTGGATGGGCTCCATCAGGGGCACTTGTGCCTCCTCACCCCCTACCAGCTCCTGTCTCCGCTGCACAAGGTCCTGGGTGAGTGCTGCCAGCTGCACGCCGTCTGGGGGCACAGGGACCCCCAGGGTGGTACCCTTGCACCGTGGCACTGTGGGGGGCACAACACGGTGCCCCCCCTCTTGGTCTGGGTCCTCCTGGGTGCTGAGGCAGGGACGAGCAGCTCCGCAGCCCCACTGCCACCAGGCTGGAACCAGGGATGTGCCCCGAGAGACTCAGGGGTGCTGGAAGCCTCACCCACAGGCGCCTGCACCTCCTCCCGCTCCTCCGTGAGGGGGATCTGGAGCCCCTCCTGGGGCACGAAGGGTGGCAGGACCATGCTGCGGAGGATGGTCTGGGTGGCTGCCCGGTCACTGCATGGTGGCACCTTGTGCGCTTGGGCAAAGAGGTGGGCAGCAGCCAGGATGTACTCCAGGTGGGTGTCCTGTGGGGGCAGAGCGCACAGGCAGCCAGGGTGGTCCATGAGCCCACATGGCCAAAAGATGCCCAGTTTGCCCTGAGGTGGAGATGGAGGTGCCTCTCCTCCTCCTCCTGCAGCAGAGCACACGTGGGATGTCCCCAGCAATGCTCTTGGCCAGCTGGGGGATGTGGACAGACCCAGCCCAGGACCTGGCAGCCCCGGACAGGCTGTGGCAGGTGGAGCACGACTACAGTCCGGCATCCACCGTACCCCTGGCACAGGCTCGGCTCTCCCCCTGCCCGCACTGTCCCCTGCGGCTCTCCCCTGCACTCACGTTGTCGGGGTCGAATGTCAGCGGATGGGGACAGCTCCTGTCCCCTGCCCAGAAGGGGACACCCGGGCTGGTTTCCTGCCACAGGGAGAGCAGAGTCAGGCCCGGGGACACCGTCCCCCCCAGCTGCAGCGGGGTGATTGGCAGAGGGGAGAGGATGCGGGGGGTGCCAGCCCCATGGGTGCCGGGCTCACGTGCTCCGGGGGGAAAGTGTGCAGCAACTGGGTGATGGCATCATGGTAGCAGCTCTGCCAGTGCTGGCGGGCCCAGTGCACGCAGTCCTGCCAGTCCCGTGGCCGCTCCCACAGGCTGCCCCGCACTTGCTCCAGGACCTCCAGAGCCTTCCCTGCCGGCAGCTGCTCTAGGAAAGCCGGGTCTCTGCAAAACCAGGCGTTGCTGCTGCTGGCCCAGGAGCAATCCCGTGGGACGCTCCGGGCAGGATGCGGCAGTCTGTCCCCCTCTACCCAACCCCAGCAGCGGCAGGCAGCTCCCCGGCAGGGCTGGCAGCCGCTCTCCCGGCGCCACTCCTCCAAGCCCACTCACTTCATGAACCGGTTGACGTGCTCTGCGGGCAGCTGGAAGAGGCCCTCAAACTCATCGCGGGCCCACTGCGGAGGGGAGCAGGGGTTGAGCACTGGGACCGCCCCCTCGTGCCCCCCGGGACCCCCAGCCCAAGCCCAGGGGGAGGGAGAGACCGTGCCAGGGCCGGGGCTGACGGCAGAGCTCGGGCTGCCAGCAGGAAGCAGCTGGGGCCGTATCCTGCCAGTGGCCCACTGCCGGACCATGGCCGGAGGGGGAAACAGGAAAGGAAGACAAAAGTGCCAGGACTTCCTCGCTGGGTGCCGGGGCCAGCGTGGCACAGCCTACCTGCAGCGTGTGCTGGATGGTGCGGGGGAAGTACCGCAGGGTGCAGAGGGGGAAGGTGCCATCCCCGGGGGCGCTGGCCGGCTCCAGCGGCTTGGTCAGACAGGGCACCATGGCCAGCACGCTCCCCCGTGGCCCCTCTGTGCCCGAGTCCAGCAGCGGCGTGAGGCAGCGGAAGCAGCGGCTCTCCAAGTAGGCGCCTGTGGGGAGCCAGGGGTGCTGGGGAACTGGGGGGCACGTCCGGGGGCTCGGCCCCTTTCCCCCCCCCAGCACTCACGGGCCTCCAGTGTGTCCAGGGCGCTGGCGACGCCGTCCAGGCGCCGGAAAAAGTTGTCCCTGTAGAGTGGCTCGGTGGCAGGTCCCACCTGGTTCTGGTGAGCCGTCACCCTGACGCTGGGGTTCATGCGCCGCACGGCCGCTGCGGCCACCACCGACTTCGGCTTCTGCCAGGGCAGAGAGGGGGTGGGCAGCTCTCCCCTGCCCCACAGCCCCAGGGAGCACCCGGGACAGCCAAGGTGCCCTTCGGGGGGAGCTCGGTCCCTGCTTCGCAGCGCCTCACCGATATATCCGCCGAGCGGTAGAGGAGCTGCCGATGGAGGTTGGAGAGGGTGACGGTGTCCATGTCGGTGACGGTGAGGTCCCCGCCTGGCCCCGCTGCCAGTCCCATCATGGCAAAGTTTTTCAGCAGCTCGCAGCCGATGGCACCAGCTCCCACCTGCCGGGGCAGAGCCGCTGCAGCTCCCTGTGCGCTGGCTGGCCACTCCACAGCCTCTCCTGGCACTGCGGTACCCGCCCCGGCTTACCACCAAGTACTTCTGGCGGCCCAGCTGCTCCTGGAAGGCGGCCCCGAAGACAGCGATCTGGCCATCATAGCGAGAGCCCCTCTGCCGGGACAGAGGAGCCGCGTGAGCACAGGCAGCTGCGGCACCCCCAGCACCTGGGAGGGGATCGGCACGTGCTCTCACCGGGGCGCAGTCGTCCTCCGTCAGCTGCACAGCCCCCTCCAGCGCCAGGCACTCCAGGGCATCGAAGTACAACCACTGGTCCAGGGGCAGGAACTTCTTGGTGACGGCCTGGGGCAAAAAGGGCTCTGTCAGCTCGGCAGCCTGCCAAGCCCTGCTGCTCAGCCTGGCGTCCCCAGGCGGGCAGCAAGAGCCCTCTTGTGGTCACCGAACGCTGCCGGACAGCTGTGTGGAGCATGACCAGTGGGACCCCTGCTCTGCTCACCTTCAGCACCTCCTGGGCCGCCAGGGCCCCGACGACAGCGGCCATGGGGCACAGGTCCCCCGCGCTCACGCTGGCGAAGGCTCGCACGACGTCCTCATCCAGGGGACCCTGCTGTGCCTCCAGGCTCCGTGCCAGCTCCAGTACCCGCTCGGCATCCACCTGCGGGCAGAGGGGCGAGGGCAGCCCCAGGCAGGATGGCGGGGGGCTGGGGAAGCCAGGTAGGGGCAGGATGGGGACTCACCGGCGCCCTGGGCCGGGGAAGGCGGCCCTGCTCCCCACGGAAAGCGTGCAGGGCCTGGAAGGCGGCATGCAGGCTGCGGCTGCGTGGCAGGTCCTCGGGACTTGCCACTTGGATCTGGGGCTCTGCCAGAGCCCGGTGCAGGGGCTCCTGCCGGCACAGCGCCAGGGCTCAGGCAAGCACTTCCCTGGGGCCGGGGCATGGCACAGCACGGCACAGCGGTGCCACAGCCCAGGTGGCAGTACCGCAGGGCCAAGGGGGGACTTACGTAGGAGTGCACCTGGGGCAGTCGAACCTGCGAGACCAGGCCCCCGCAGCGGTAGGGCGAGAAGGAGCTGGTGTCACCGATCTCCAGCCTGAAGTCATCTGGGGACAAGAGGGGGACAGATGTCACGGTCACTGCCAAGGACCCGGTGAGTTCCCCGGCCCTGGGTCGGGGCCACCAGGACCTCCTGAGCAGCTCACCCAGCACGTGCACGGGGACAGGCTCCCGGCCGTTCAGCTCCGTCATCCCCTCCACGCCGGAAAACGTCACCAAGTCACCATCGCAGAAGAGGTGGTCGCGGCTGTCTTCCGCCCCCACGTACGTCACCACACCCGGGTTGCCCTGAGGAGGGGAAGCAACATGAGGGTTGGGGACCTGACCCGGGTGGCCTAAAGCCACCAGAGGAGGCAGTGGTGTTTCACGGAAGCTTGCTGAGGCTGCCCTCCTACCTGGGAGATGTGCTGCACGGCGGCGCACACCGGGTCCCCTTCTGCCGGGTCGTCAACGACAAAGCACTCCCCGAAGTCACAGAACAGCTGCCTGGAGAGGACCGACAGGGTTTTGCCGGAGGCGCCACCTCGCCAAGCTGCCCGAGTGCTGCCAGGTCCCGCGCAGGCCGAGCAGCCATGCCGGTGGGACGGGGGCACAGGCTACAGAGCAGGGCCGGGGGCTCTGGGGACAAGGTGACCCGGAGCCAGTGGCAGGACCCTGCGGCAGAGACACCTTACCCCGCCAGCCCCTTGGCGTCGGCCACGATGAAGTAGATGCCCCGGGCATGGCAGAAGTCCCCGATGCGGAGCTGCTCCTCCAGCGGGGACTCGGTCAGCACCACCACCTGCACAGGGGCCGTCAGTGGGCGCCGCCGTCCCAGGGGGCCCCGGGGCACGGGGGCACGAGCTCACCTGGAAGGAGGCGAGGAAAGCCTCCGACAGCTCCCCGGTGTGAGCTGTCACCACCACGTGGGGGTTCAGCTCGGCCAGAACCCGCTGGGACGCCTCGGCACGGTTCTGACCCATGTCATTCTCCCCCAGGAGGAACTGTGGGGTGGGCGCACGGTGGGGCACCCCGTGAGTTTGGGGTGCTGCCCGCCACAACGGGGCGCTCCATGGGGCCCTGCCCGCACTGGCGGGGGGCCCTCTGCTGGGGACCATACCCATGACACGAGACACCCCGTGGGCCCTGCCCGTCACGTGCCTACATCGTCACGATGAGGGGCACCCTGGGCCATACCCGTGACAGGGACCTCCCATTCCACACTCCTTACCAGGACCCCCAACCTGCACCTGTTACTGGGAGCCCCCCACCCCGTACCCATACCTGCAACAGGGATCCCCCAGCCACACCCATTACCGTGACCTCCACCCACACCCGTACCCGGTACTGGGACACCCACCTGTACCCATTACCGGGACCCCTGTCTGTACCCATACCCATTACCGGGACCCCCACCCGTACCTGTACCCATTTCCGGGACCCCCGCCCGTACCTGTACCCATTACCGGGACCCCCACCCGTACCTGTACCCATTACCGGGACCCTCACCCATACCTGTACCCATTACGGGGACCCCCGCCCATACCAGTGCCCGTAGCCAGGCCTCCCGCCCAGCCCCGCCCGGCCCCGCCGGTACCTGGTGGGCGCGGTCGGCGGTGCAGGCGGCGCCGCGATCGTGCAGGACGACGCGCCCGGTCCCCGCCAGCACCAGCGCCGCCGCCACCTGCGCTCCCGTCCCGCGCAGCCCCGACACCAGCGCCGCCGCCTCGGCCAGCCGCCGCGCGCCGCCGCCCAGCACGTACCTGCGGGGCAGGGGCCGTCAGCGGCCCGCCGCCCCCCGCCCCGTCCCGGTCCCGGTCCCGGTCCCCGTCCCGGTCCCCGCACGCACAGCTGCCGCGAGTACAGGCCCTCCTCGCCGCTGCCCGCCATGGCGGCCCCGCCCACCGCTCAAGCCCCGCCCCAGCCCCGCCTCCGGGAAGGGCCCACCGCGGAGACCCGCCCGCCCGGAAGGCCCCTCCCCCGCGGAGACCCCGCCCCCATCCCCGCCTCCGGGGGGGGCCCACCCCCGAAGGCCCCGCCCACACGGAAGGCCCCGCCGCGGCCGGCGCAGCCATGTCGGCGGCGGGGGCCTGGCAGGCGCCGTGGCGGGCGCTGGGCGCGCTGGGCCGGGAGCTGGCGGCCGAGTGGGCGGCGCAGGACGTGCGGGCCGCGCTGTGCCAGCTGCTGCTGCTCTGGCTGGGCCTCAGCCTGCTGGGCGTCCGCCTGGCCTGGCGCGCCTACGGTGGGGCGGTGGCCGCGCTCTGCTACCGTACGGGGCCCGCCGCCCGCCGGCCTCCCGGCACCGGCCCGGGCCCCGACACCGCCTCCGGCCCCGGCCCCGGGCCCGCCCGGCCCCGCGCACACTCCCTCTCCCCCGCCGGCCCGGCCGGCCGGAACGGCGCCGCCGAGCGGCACTGCCCGCCCCGGTGAGTCCCGACCGCTACCGGGCCCGCAACCGCTAACCCCCGGCCCGCCGCGGCCCTCCCCGCCCGGCCCCGGCCTGCCCCGGCGAGCGCCCTCCCGGCTGCACCCCCGGCCCAGTGCACCCCAGCGAGTGCCCCCCCCCAGCCCGGTATGTCCCAGCGAGCACCCTCCTGGTTGTGCCACCGGACCAGTGCACCCCAGTGAGCGCCCCCCCCAGCTGCACCCCTGCCCCAGTACACCCCAGCAAGCACCCTCCCATCCATGCCCGCAGACCAGCGCACCCCAGTGAGCGCCCTCCTAGCTGCGCCCCCAGACCAGTACGCCCCAGTAAGTGCGGCCCCAGCCCTGCCCACCTCACACAGGCAGGCGGGTGCCCTCCCCCCCGTTCCAGGGTGCCATGCTGGGGTGCCGACCCAGCCCTGCTCACGCTGCCCTTCTTTTGCAGAGAGGGCCCGGCTGTGGAGCCAGTGAAGACACACCGGGAGTGAGGAGCGCTGTGACCCGCCGGGCACTGCCCACACCATTAAAATGCTGTGCCCCACCTGCTGCCCCTTGCTTTGGCACCCACCGCTGTCACCGAAGAGGCCAGGAGAGTGGGGCGGGGGCGTTTATTGGGGCTGGGGCGCCGTGCCTGCGGCGGGCGCTGGCCTCACTTGGCCATGTAGTACTGGGTGGGCACGAAAGGCATCTTGGTGATGAGGGCTGGGTGCTGCTTCTTCCGCACCTCGACAGTGAGCGCGGTGCCAGCCCGGCTGTGCACCGCCTCCACATAGCCCATGGCGATATTCTTGCCCAGGGAGGGTGAGGGGCAGCCACTGGTCACCGTGCCTGGGGACATGAGGACACGGGGAGGTGAGCGGGGGCTGGCAGCCCCAGCCCCCTCCCCTGCCGTGACCACAGCTTGGGGCCATGCCCGTGCTAGCCCTGCTGCCCCCACCTACCCACAGGTGTTCCCTCGGGGCCCAGGATGGCCATGTGGGGCCGGATGGGGGGTCCCACCGATGTCAGCCCCACGCGCTTGCGCTTCGGCTTCTCTTTCACTTGCGCCATGATGATGGCTGCCCCGGGGAAGTCCATGGCTGCGCGCCGGCGCTTCCCTGCAGGGCAGAGACGGGTGAGGGTCAGCGATGCCCACCTGGTCCCCTTACACCCTGTTGGGGACATGGGGGCACCTCGCCCCTCTGCCTGCCCTGAGGAGGAGGTGGGGGCGGACGTGGCCCTGACCTACCCAAGGTCCACAGCAGCCCAGCCTCAGCAGGTGTGGTGGTCTCATCGATGTCGTTGCCGTAGAGGCAGAGCCCAGCCTCCAGGCGCAGGCTGTCCCTGGCTGCCAGCCCTGCTGGCCACACCTCAGGGACACCCAGCAGCCGCTCAGCCAGCTCCACCGCCCGCCCAGTGGGCACCGAGATCTGCAGGGGGACACGGGCAGGGTCAGCGGGGCACAGCCTTCCCCTCCCTCGGCACCGGGGGGGGGGGGGGGGGGGTGTGGTGCTGGCATGGCTCCCAGGGTACCTCCACGCCGTCCTCGCCGGTGTAGCCGCAGCGCGTGACCCGGCAGCCCGGCACGCTGAAGACCGTCGTGGTGATGCTGTTCATGAAGGAGAGCTTGGCCAGGTCGTCTGGCAGCCCCGCCTGCAGCACCCGTGCCATCGAGGGACCTGGGGAGGCAGGTGGCTCTGGGGGACGGCAGTGTCCAGGGAAGGGGGGGATGCGGGGAGGGCACTGACATCCATCGGGCAAGGACCCAGAGGAGGGCGCAGTCCAGCACCCACTGAGGGTGAGACCCCCACACGGTGATGCTTGGTGCCAGCCCACACAGGGCCCCCGCTACCTTGCAGAGCTAGCAGCGCGTTGTCTGACACCTCCAGGTGGACGTCACTGCCGGCAGCCTGCAGCTCCGCCGCTCTGCCCTGCCAGGGTGACAGTGGGCTGCTAGCACAGGGACCAGGCTGGTGCCAGCCCCACATGTGGCTGTGGCCACCTCACCCCGCGCAGCCACAGACGTCACCAAAAGATTGGACGACTCATTCCCACCGCGTGTCCCCACCTCCCGTGGGGCTCAGGCAGCCCCGTACCCTCATGATGGCCAAGTCCTTGTCAGTGCAGCCGGCGTTGGACACCACGTAGAGGTGATCTTCTGAAGTGTTGGTGATGATGAGGTCGTCTACGATGCCGCCCCTCTCGTTGGTGAGCAGTGTCAGGGTGCCCTGTGGGACGTGGCCCTCGGGAGCGCGGGCAGGCTGCCCGTCCTCTCCTGTCCCCCCTGCCCGCCCGGGGCATCCCTGGGGACCTCTGACCCCACTGGACACCCGGTGCCCCCCCGGTGCTCCGTACCTGTCCCGGCTTCAGCTCGGCGATGTCCCCCCCCACCAGGCTCTCCATGAACCTGACGCGGTCCCGGCCGTACACCCGGGTCTGGAAGGGGCCGGGGGGGGGGTGTGAGGCGATGCAGATGCCCCCCCCCGGCCCCGGCCCCCATCCCGCCCCGGCTACCTGCAGCATGTGGGAGACGTCGAAGAGGGAGCAGCGGCGGCGGGTGTGCAGGTGGGACTGGAGGTGGCCCTGCTCGTAGTGCAGCGGCAGGCTCCAGCCGGCGAACGGCACCATCCGCCCGCCGCGGGACCGGTGCAGGGCGTCCAGCGGCGTCCGCTTCAGCCCCCCCTCCCCGGCCCCGGCCCCCCCGGAACGTTGCCCCCCGGCCCCGCTCAGCAGCGCGGTGCCCGGGGGGCGGCGGGGCAGCGCGGCGCGGCAGCCCGCCCGCAGCATCCTCCCTCCCTGGCACGGCACGGCCCGGCACGGCCCCGGGGCGCCTGGGACATGGAGTCCGCCCGGCCCCCGCCCCGCCCCGCACACCGGCACCGCCTCCCCCGCCGCCGGCCCGGGGGGATGCTGGGTGCGGGTCCTGCCCGGGCACGGCCATTCCCCCCCCCCCCCCCCCCCCGAAAAGAGACAGGCAGGCACAGGCAGGACCAAGGTAGCAGCTTTTAGTCGTGACCGAGGCTCTCCCCGCCGCCCCCCGGCACCTCCTCGGCCCCCCGAGCACGGTGGGCGCCGGCCCCAGCAGCCCCTTGTGTGTGGGAGCCTCCTCCTGCAGGCAGCGCAGGCAGGGCCAGGGGCCGCTCCCCAGGGCAGAGGTAGGGTGGAGGAGCCGGGCTCTGCCCGCAGCAGGGAGCAGCAGCACGGGACGTGCCAAGAGCAGAGCCACGGCAGCTGGAGGGCACCGAGCTGGGAGAGGCTCACAGGGGACTCTGGGGCAGCAGCCCACCACTGCCAGCCAGTGCAGGAGGAGTCGGGGAAGGGGCACGGGGAGGAGGCCTGGAAACCCCCCGGGGCCACAGGGACGAAGGCCGATGCAGGACCACAGGAGTCTGCTTGGGCCCCGGGAGTGCGGAGGAGCCAGCTCCCTCTGGCCAGCACCCACAGGGCTCACGTGTAGGAAAGCAGGTTGATATCGTAGCAGCCGTCCACCTGGGAAAGAGAGCAAGTATCGGTCTCTGCACAGCACCATCGCTCTGCCGGGACAGCCCAGCCCAAACCCCCGCCCCATCCCGCCAGGAGCAGCCCCTCTGGGAGGGCTCCCCAGCAATGCGGCGAGGCCGGAGCCCCTGCGAGCAGAGTGGCGGGACTCACGTCGAAGCGCCCGATGCGGGCAGCTGCCTGGCGAGCCCGGATCACCTCCGTCAGCACCCACATTTGCTGCACCTCCGTCGACACCTTCTCCGGGTCGGGGAGCTCCTGGAAAGAAGCGGGCACAATGCTGCGGAGCGGGGATGGCCTGGATGGGCTGGATCGCCCCAGGCTCGGGCAGCGGTGTGGCCAGCTGGCTGTGCCCCCCCGAGAGCCAGGCACTATCGCGATGGTGCCCACACTCCCGACCTGCTGGTGGTTTCCCAACGCAGGGTGAGCAGGGCCCCACTCTAGGAAAACAGTCAGCTGGGGAAATGGGTGACCCTGAGCCCCGGCACCAATAGCCCGTCTCTCCTGGCAGGCGTCCAGGGCGAGTACAGAAAGCAGATCACTGGCTAATGATTAAAAAACTAATCGCACAGTCCAGAGTTTCCCAACAGCCTCCCTCCGCGATGCTCCCCAGACCTCGCGACAGAAACCCAGCTGCAGGCGCCAGTCCCCCCAGGGACCTTTAGCCAGGTGGGACTCGCAGGCTCAGCAGCAGCTCTCCAGGCCAGGGCAAAGCTCTGCGCTGCTTCTCCCCTGCCCAGCCCTGCCCACGGCGCCGGGCCGCTGGTGGGTGCCTCGTGGTGATGCTGGGAACAACCAAGCCCAGAGCAACCCCCGAGCAACCCCCGGCGTCTCCCTCGGACCACCCCTTGCCAAGGGGGATGTGATCCAAGCGATCAGCAAGGAACCGGGGTGTCCTCCCCAGCCTGCTGGACAGCCGGGCACGGACCAGAGCTCCGACACCTGCCAGGGCTGGCAGAAGCCTTGCCGCCACGGCGGTGTGAGCTCCGTAGCACCGAAGCCTGGCGGCAGAACTGCCCCGGAGGCACTGGGGCACGTGGCACTGCTCCTGGCCCAGAGCCTGCTCCTACAGGCAACACGAGTGGCTGATTCAGCAGGTTTCCGTGGGCGAGCCAGCTGCCCGCCCCTGCCATGCTCTGCCTGGACTTTGCTCACCAAAGGCCGCTGGCCTTTGTGGGCAGATGTGGCTCACAAGCTGTAAACATGCACCGTGGCTGTGACCTCCCTCTGCCCATGTGCCGCCCCAGCTGGGCAACACGCTCCCCAGGGCACACCCTCTGCAAAGCACCGGGGACCAGCCAGGCCATCCCGTCCCCACATGTCCCGCCAGCCAGCTGAGCGATGCTGCGCACCAACCGCTCCCACGAGGACGTTCCTGTCCCCAGACTAGAGGGCAGGTAGACTTAAGTGTCACCTCAAATCGCACATCCCCTTGGAGACGTTTTTCTTCTGAACGCTGCAAACTACTTCCAGCACAAGGCGGGGCATTTCAGGGCTCCACAGCTGTTCCTGGTGGCAGCCTGGAGCCGATGGGGCAGGGATGGGGCCGGCAGCCTCACAGCTGATGTTTGTGCCCATGGCTGGCACCCCACCCAGGTCCCTCCTTCCCCATAATACCTCAGCAGGGACTACTCACCCCGTGCAGGCTTGCTGGCTGCTCCGGAGGGGTCAGCTGGGAGAGCCAGGAAGGGAAATCCTTCTGGGGGCTCTGAAATAGATCCAGAGGGTCACACAAGGGGTGTCCCCAGTCCCACCTCCATCCCTCATACCATGCAGCATGCCGCAGTTTGGAGCCCACCTGTATTTATATTGGTATGGGTACAAGTATCACTCTACCATTACTAAAGGGAATTTTGTGTTTAGGGTGGGTGTTTGCAACCCCCAATTTGTTGCAGCAACCTCCAGCTACATCCCACTGCTCAGACAAACATCCACCTCCAAAACGGGCAGGGCTGGGGCTGGCCGCAGCAGTCCCTCCCCTGGCCCCCAGCGCACAAGGAGACCCCAAGCGCCCCAGCAAAGGACAAGGACTCGGACCCACACCCCTGTCTCCTCTGGAGAGAGCCTGAAGCCCCCGGAGCTGCAGGGAGCAATGCCGGGTGCAGGGCTGGGGACAGTGGCCTGTCCTGGACCCCCTGCCTGCACCTGGCAGGGAGGCCAGCACCAGCGCCCGCTCACCTTCTGTCCGGGGGGGAAAATCTGCAGCTCCTCGATGGTGAAGTGGAGCCAGACGGGGGAGGGCTGCCGCAGGATGAACCGCACCGCCGTCACCTGGTCCACGTCGCACAGCATCTGAAGGGGCAAGGACGGGGGGAGCCATCACTGCCGGGGGTACAGCAGGGGCTGGCCAGGCCGGCACTGCTCCGGGGCAGCTTTTGGGATTTGCTCCAAAAAAACCCCAACCCACCCCAGCTGGAAGGAGCCCGAGGGAAACGTCACCTCGTGGTGGCTGTCTGGGCTGAGCGGGGCACAGGCGGGGGCACAGGCAGGACCGGCACGGGGACCCTCACTGCAGAGAAGGGCTGGCAGGGGCAGGAGAGGCACCGTGAAGGCCGGCCCGCCGCTGCCAGGGGGGCACAGTGGGGCATCAGCACAGGGCCCCAGGGACCGGGAGCCGTCCTGGGGTGTGGGCAAAGAGGGGTGAGCCCCAGAGGCGTGGGTGATGCCGTGGCCACTGTCCGGCCATGCCGACCTGGTGGCGGCGGAGGGAGAAGTAGTCCTGGGAGCCCTCCTCGGTGTGCGGGCAGGGCATCAGGCAGTAGTCCCGCAGGCAGGTCACCCAGCGGCGGGAGCCGGCGGGGCCGGGGCGCTGCACCCGCACGCTCAGGAAGGCCGTGTAGAAGTTCCTGAAGACGATCTCCTGCACCTGCGGGACCGGCGGCCTCAGCCCCCGCATCACACCCGCACCAGCATCCTCCCCCCGCCCCTTACTGGGACAGGGACCGGCACCGGCATCCCCCCGCCCCCCCATACCACCACCCGCACCGGCATCCCCCCCCATATCGGTACTGGCACTGGCATTCCCCCCCATACCGCCACCCGCACCGGCATCCCCCCCCCGCCATACCGGGACCGCCCCCCGCATCCCACCCAACACCGGTACGGGTGCTGCCCCTGGCAATACCCCGGCACCGGCATCCCTCCCCCGATACCGGCACCGCCCCCGGCATCTCCCCCCGCCCCGGCACCGCCCCCAGCATCCCCTCCCCATGCCGGGACCGTTGCCGCCCCTGGCATCCCCCCTCCCGCCCGGGCGCCACCCCCGGCATCCCCCCCCCCCCCCCCATACCCGGACCGCCCCGGCACCCCCCGCTCAGGCCGGGCCGGGCCGCACTCACGTCGGCGGCGGCGCCGCGGGGGAAGCGGAGGTCGATGACGGCGACGCCGGGCCGCGCCGGCTCGGCCCCCCCGCCCAGCTGGAGCGCGGCGGCGGGGCGGGGGGCGCAGGGCAGCGGGGAGCGGCCCGGCCCCGCGGGCGGCCCCGGCCCCGGCCCCGCCGCTCCCGACATGGCGGCGCAGCGCGGCCGCCCCTCCAGGGCGGGGCCGGGGCCGCGCGCCGTGGCGTCAGGCGCCGCGCCGACCGGAAGCGGGAACCCCGCTTCCGCCGCCAGGGGGCGCCGCGCTCCCGCCGCCCCGCGCCGGGCCCGGGGGTCTCCCGGAGCCCGCCCCGAGCCCGCCCGGAGCCCGCCCGGTCCCGTCGCGGCGGCGGCGGCAGAGGCAGGGCTGTAGTAAAGCACACGGTTTATTGACTCGATACGTTTCTTTACACAACGCGGAAACCGCCCCCGCGACGCTGAAATCGGGGGGGGGGGGGGGGGGGGGGGGGGAAGGCGCCCCCCGGCCCCTCGACTCCCTCACGGCCAGCACGGAGGGGGCCGGGGCGAGCCCCCCGTAAGCGGAGGCGGGGCAGTCACCCACCCAGCCGCTCGCCCCGGCCGCGGCAGCGCGCCATCCCCCGAGGGAGGGGGTGGGTATGGCTGCATGTGTGCTGGGACCCCACCCCCACCCCCACCGGGTATTTCTCCTCCCCAAAACGTACCCCGACGGACGCTCAGGGAAAACACAAAGTAAACCCATGCTTAAAATGATTTAGCGCGAAGGAGAGAAAAATAATATCTATAAAGTGAAGGAAGAGGCAGCCGAGGGGCAGGAGGCGGCCGGGGGCGGCCCCGACAAGCTGGGCCTGAGCCGGGCGGTGGGTCCCAGGGAGCTGGTACTAGGAAGCTAAGCTCGTACAAACTGCTGGCAGCGGTACACCGGTTTTTAAGTCTTTTTTTAATAAAACAATTTGAGGCTGTATCAAAAATTTAGTAAAAAATTAGATTTGAGAGTTCACTGATTTTTTTTTTTTACTATTAACTATTCCTGGCGCTTTTTTTTTTTGCTTTTTTCTTTTTTTTTTTCTTTTTTTTTTTTTTTATTAAACTTTTTATCTTTTCCAACAGCGTCCGGGCGCAGAGCAGCCGGGAGGAGGCGTGCGGCCCGGAGCCGGGGGCCAGCGAGGCCGTTCCGGCACCGCTCTCAAGGAGAAGCCAAGGCAAAGAGACGGCACCGCACTGTGGAGAAAACACCCCACCGTCGCCAAAACACCTCGCGGGGAGGGGGTTTTGCTTAAAAAAAGACCACCCCGACCCCAGCACTTGCTGGGCAGCAGAGAAGCCGTTGCGGCGTGGGGCCCGGCTCACCCTCCCACGAGCCCCCCCCCACCCCCCCCGGCACAGCGCTGCACCCCGAGGTGCGGGCAGCTGCCCCCACGCTTAGCCAAAGGTACCCCAAGCCAGTCTGACTCAACTGATGACTATTTTATGATGCGTGAGAAAAATAGGATTTCTTTGATTAAAAAAAAACAACAAAAAAACAATCAAACCCCGAACCAAGAAGCTGATCCCCCCCCCTGAGGAGGAGAAGGCGGCTGGCTGTCCTCAAGGGCCCCCCCTAACCAGCCCCGAATCGCCCCTGGAGCTCGCCTGCAGCACAGCACTGCCCTCCCCCTCCCCAAAACTACACATCCCAGTTTAGGTAAACAGCAGATTAAACGTAAAAACTTAAAACATCGACTTCAGAAAGTCCCTTGAATTTAATTATTTTTAGGCTACCTTTCATGTTACGTCCTGTAGCTAGACACACGTGAATAGAAAAAACAGTACAGTTAGTGTTAAAGGCAAACAGCGGAGACCCAGAGTGCTACCCCAGTGCTGCCTGCTCCTCCCGTCCAGACCCGTCCCGTCCCGTCCCGTCCCGTCCCCCCTCCCTGCCTGCCACCCCGGCCCCGGCCAGAAGCCCAGCCGCTGGGAAGGCGTGTTTGAGCCGAGAATTTTTTCTATGAATAAAATAAAACCAAAGCTTGTTAGGCAAAAATAAAACAAGTGTCCCCCCGAGTCCCGCGAGCGCTCCGGTGCGGCGGGCGCGGCCGGGGAGGGCCTGCTGGGGAGCGGGCTGGGGTTTGGGGTTCCCGGCTGGCGAGGGGGCTGCCGGCCCACAGACAGCACTGGTGTGGAGCTGGAGGCCCCTTCTCCCCCGAGAGCCTCCCGTTCGTTAAGGGGGAACGTAGGGCGGCGGGGACCTGTACGGGGTCATGTTCTTCGGGCGGGAGCCTTTCCCCTCCATGGGTGCGGTGAAGGGGGGGGGAGGCTGGTAGGGCGGCGCGTTGGGGTCCTCGTCCCGCAGCGGCGTGTACTCCCCAATGGTGTCCTGGTTGAGCGGCGTGGTCTCCGGCATGCTCTGGTTGGGGTACTCCGGGGGGGGCAGCGGGGCTTTCTCCTCCTGGAGGATGAGGGGCATGCTGGAGGACGGCGGAGGCTTGGAGTCGTCCAGCTCGTCGGCAAAGATGATGGGCACGCCTTTCTTTATGAAGGTGGCCTGGTCTTCGATGGTCAGCTTCCCTTTCCTCTTCTTGCGGTAGCAGATCATGGCAATGATGCCGGCCACGAGGAGGATGGCGGCCACCACCACGGCGGGGATGACGGTGTGCAGGTACACGTCGTCCTCACTGCTCTTCTCGGGGTCTTTGCCTGCTGCCACTGTCGGCGTCGCCTCCGAGATCACCCTTCCGTCCTTCGTCACGGGGATGAACTGGACGTGCCTGCAGCTGCCAGAGCCGACCACCGACACGTTCAGAGGCTTGAATTCGGGCTGCAAGACGTTGGAGAAAGCCGGGCTCGGCCCGCCGGAGTCATCGGCAATTTTTTTACTCAAAGTCCGGATCTGCTCCCGGGGGCAGGGCTCCAAGGGCAGCGTGTTGTTCGTCCACTCCACTACGATGGAGCCTTTGGCGATGTCCTGCACTGTGATGGTGCTGCTGTTCCTGTCGCCAAACGCCAGAGCCAGCTTCTTCACCAGCATGATCTTCTTATTGATGTCGTTCACCACCGCATTGTGGTCCCCTTCCAGCCTGGCCTTGAACTTCACCGGAGACTTGTCCCCGTGCGGGCGTTTGTGGACGTGGATTTCGAAAGCATCCACAGCGAAAAGCCCGCCTTTGTCTGTCGCATACATGAAGTACTCGTGCTTCCCGATGTGGTTGTGGTCCGGCATGCCGTACATGAGCTGGCTGGTGCTGTTAAACTGGACCCACGAATTCTCCTCTATCATCTGCTGCTCCTTCAGCTTCAAGGTCAGCTGCAGTTTGTCAGTGGTGGTATCTTCCTTGTCGTAGAAGGTATCTGACGGTATTTTAACCTCGAAGTAGGTGCCCTCCCACGCGTCGACCCTGTCGATATGGTTCGTCAGCTTGGGTGGCTCGTTTGGCTCCCAGGGCCGGGGGATCCCGCTAGCTGTGGTGCGTACGCGGGTTGGCGGGGAGGCCGTTGTCAGCTTGGAGATGGGGGATCTGGTCGTGCTGGGAGGCTTCGTCGGACGGGGCGTTTTGGGTCTTCGAGTAGGCCTTCGCGTCGTCGCCGTGGAGGAATCCGTCGTGGACGGCGTGGCTGGCTTCAGAGTGGAGACTCTCGGTTTCTTGGTGGTAGTTGTGGGCGGTGTGATCACTGCCGTGGGCTCTACGTACCCGGGCATCGTGGGGCGAATTGGCACGGAGGCCGTGCTGGTGCCTTCTGCTACCCTGGTTGGCTGGATCGGTCCCAGAGTGGGCGTCTGGACGATGGGACCCCTTGTTCTGATGGTGACCGTAGGCTTCCTTGGCAGCGGTATGGGCTCCCGGACAGGGGGTGCCGTCGTCTCCGTGGGAGGCGCGATGGCGGGCGACGTCGGGGTGGGGACGATCCTGGTCGGCGGTTCTTGCGCGGCAGTAGTGGGCGGCCCAATGGCAGTCAAAGGCGTAGGGGTGGCGTTGATCTGCCGCCGCATCCTCTTTGGGAGGTGAGGTTTCTTGTTAGCAATGTGCCAGCCAACAACAGGGTAGCCAAGGCGGGCAGACATGGTTCCTTCCTTAGCTGGAGCTTCCACCTTGCTGATGTTGGGGACACTGTTTTGGCTCAGAGAACATCCCAGTTTCCATGAGAGTAAGGCCCCGTTTTCCACCACCTTCTTTGCATTTCCCGGTCCAGCCATGAAGGCCGACATGTCAAAGAGTCTGTTATTTACAACAGGAACCAACTTCATGTTATGAAGTTCCACCTCCGAGAAGCTTCTCATTCTGTTTAAGAGTTCAATCCTCTGCTTTGGTGTCATTTTTGTTAAGTCGGCATCCAAAATGACAGTCAGGATAGTGACCGGCTCTTCCGAGCCACACACGAATGGCGCTGTGTCACCCGTGTCTTGGATGGCCACTCGCACCGACTGAGGCTCGTTGTGGTCTTCTTGGTGGACCTCAACGGAGAAGACATTTGTGGTCTGTGGCACGTAGCTCCCGTTCGGAGAGGGCTGCAGCGTGGTTACCGAGATGTAGTGGACGCCCTTATCCGTGTCAAGGGGCAGCCCTTCCAGGGAGCTGCTCTCCGCATTCCAGTGTAACCAAGAAGGCAAGGAGTCCTTCCCAGCTTCGGAGATCTACCAAATAAGAGAGAGAAGGTGCCTTTAGAAGAACGGCATTAGGACAGGTTCTAACAGCAATAACACTTAATTTAAAGGATTAAAGAAAAAAAATCTGAAGCGTAACAACTGGGGAAGGAACATCCTGGCCAGAGCGGGACAGCCTGTGTCTCCTTCTCTGCATGGTGGCAAGGATGAGCTCTGTAGGGTACACTGGTCCCAAAGGGCTTAAGGAGCCACGGGAGGTCAAGTCCTGCAAAGGTCCCTCGCCTGCAGGTACCAGCTCTCTAGCACTTGCTGTGCAACTACTAAGCACAAGCGGTTCATTTTCTCTGAGGGCAGAAGGGGAGTTCAAGTCACGGGGAGAGCTACGAAGCTATAAAGTTATGTGATACAGCAGAGCTGATCCAACAACTGCCCTCCTCCCGCTCCCTCTTCTTCCTCTCCCATCCCTGCCATCTCGCTCCTTTCCTCACCTGATCACACCCTGCAAGCCCATTGCTCCAGCACCTCAGCAGAACATATGTTTTCTCTGTTAACTTTCTGCTTCGTCCCGCTGCCCCCAGCAGCCAGGCTGAGCCGGAGGGGCCAGAAGCTGGCAAACTATCGCTCAGAGTCCCCCGCCTGGTTGGAGGACACCAGCTCTCAACGAGCAGCAGCAAATCCTGAGAGCTACGCAGCCGCTTAAATCACGGCATCCTCTTGCACTGCCAGAGGAACGGCAAGCTGGGGACGAAGGAGCGGAGCAAATCCGACATCTGGTCAGCACAGCACTGCCATGGCCAGCGCGGGCAGGCAGGGACACAGCACACGGGCCGGGGCACTGCTGGACATCACACAGGACAGCGCACCAGCCTGGCTTTATACTCAGAGTTAGCTTAAAATGAAGGATTTCACTGTCGTATAACAACTTGCTTCTGCAGACTAGAAACAATGGGCAGCCTTGGCCCAGACCGCAGGCACCTCAGGACTCCAACGCACTATTTACTACCTCTTTCAGGTCAACAGCAACACTTTTTTATTTGTTTGTTTGTTTTGTTTTTCCCACACGACTTGTGGCACAGATTAGCGAAGCACGGCCCAAGAGCACAAGCCTCCCTTTCGAACTCCACGGTCCAACAGCAGGGGCAACGTACGCAACGACGGCATTTCAATACGCTCCAGAGGAGGGAGCCGACGGTAACCTCACCCGCTGCTTCCGCTTCCCAACTTACTCATTTGTGCCCTTCTGAGCCCACTCTCCTCTTCCAACCCCAGGTCCCCTGCCCAGCCAGCCCAGGTCTGGACCCTTCAGGTCCCCTGGCCATTTTGCTCTTGCGGAAAAGATGCTGGTTCTCTCCAAAACATCACCAGCATGGCTGACACCCCGCCAAGGCGCTCCCCACCCCGTGAGGGGGAAAGCCACACGTGTCGGAGCCCTGGGCACTCCTGCCTCCCACCCCGGGCCATAGCCAAGGGCGGACGGACACAAACCCCCCCAAGCCTCCTGTTCCCAGCAGCTGATGTCCGTCCATCTGTGCTACAGCCGCTCACCGATCACGAAGCACAGCAGAGCCGCTCGGGCTGCACGGTGGAAGGGGTGACACTGCCAGCTTGGCAGGCTGTGACATTTCCTGGGGCTGTAGGTACCCCATGGCAAGTAACCTGAGCATCACCGCCCCCGCCCCCCCTGGGCTCAGAGGCGTTTGGAAAGTGCCCCGGCTGGGCTTTCCAGAGCTCACCACGAGGTATCTCTCCCCACACCCAGAGGAAACAGGGCGATTTGGGGCCCACAGAGACAGATTTAGCAGCCTGGTCGAGGCTGTGGGCTTGCTGCAGTCCAATGCAGAGCCACGCTCCAGCTCTCCTCCTGAAAGGGTGCTTTGGTTACTCTGCAGTTCTGTAAAGCTCATACATATTTCATAATTTATCCAAACGCAAAGCTGGGCGAGGAGCTTCACAAGGAAATCTGCCCGGCAGGAGTGCCCCCCCCGTCCGGCAGCGGGCGCAGAGATGGGGCTGGACTCACCAGACCTGCCTAATCGCAGGTCCTGCTGGGGAAAGCCCCTGGGATGGACAGACGAAGAGCAATGCCCGGTGCTGCAGGGCTGGGCAGACTGCGAGTCCTGGGTACCTCTCCCGCCCCCACGGCTGCAGGGAGGATTAGGCAGCCCACTGAAAGGCAGGGCAGCAGGGCTCACAGACTTCCCCGCCGCTGCGGGTTTTGGCACACTGAAGGGTCTGGACACGCAGCTCTGCAAGGGTAGCGTAGGACCCAAGTCTTTTGGTGAGAGCAGCATGAGAAAGCTTTTGTGCAAGAGCCACAGAGGGTTTCGGCCACGACCGTAGGGGCAACACCCCCATTCCTCTCCTCTGCAAAGGATCAGCCCTGCTTTTGGCCAGCCTGGACAAGCTGGAGAGCACATCATGAGACACACACTGGTTACAGTTTATAGAGCAGAGTTTAAAGCTGTCAGCACAGCTTTTAGTTAACTCCTCAGCAGCAATGTCCGAGAGCAGGAAATTAAGATTCCTGCCTACACCAGACAGAGAAAGCCACCCCACAGGCCATGCGCCCTGATGTATCCCACCCGAACCAAGGCGCTGAGATGCGAACATCCTTCCACTCAGCTTTGCTCTTTACCCATGTGTCTGGCAGAAACCAGTGGGTTTTGGCAGCACTGCTGCTGCTCCACCGCAGCAAGAACAGGAGCTGCTTTTACCCCAGCTAGCCCGAAGGAAAACCAGCCCTTCACCTGAGAGGGGCACGCAGGAACAAAGGACCAAATTGTCCTTCCTTGGCAGCTCTTCTGCCAAGAGAGGACAAAGGCAGGGTCTGATCCTGCCCAGCCAGAAGCGGGGCTGACCTGCACTTGTGTTTCTTCTTTAAAAAAAGTGTAATTTCATCACACCCTCTAAAAACTGAGATGCCAGGACAGTGCCCAGTGCAATCCAGCATTTACATTAGCAGGAGCTGGATGGTGCCACTCTTTATCCCCTCGCGCCAAAATTAGCTGCTAACCTGCCCGCTGGGGAGGAGGAAGGGCAGTGCTGGGCACACATTAGGAACAGAAACATAAGAAGCCAGGACAAAGCCACAGCGTTATTGAGGCTTACACAATCAAGAAGAATAAAATCTTTAATAGGGAGTGGTTAAATGCACGCTGAATGTGTAATTTCAGGCTACATTTGGAACAAGTCTTCCCCTTCCGTGCACTCTACAAAAGCCCTTAATTACAGGATCACACACTCCATGCAGAGCTTTCCTGCGAGCCGGGGTTTTCTGCTGCTCCCTCCTCCCCAGGCACGGCGCATGAGGAGACATACAACAAGCATTACCTTTAATCTTATGTCACAAGGTGATTCTCTTCAATCACGTATGCTCCTACATTTGATAGCCAAACTCATTTGGGAAAGATGGCCAACCCCACATGCAAAAAGGACAGTGAGGGAGGCACAGGCCAGTCTGAATATTTCTGCTTGGAAACCCATTTTTAACCTACGGTTTACATCTGAGCTCACATTCTTAAGGGCCCATGCTAGAAAATGAAACTGCAGCTAGACAGATTCACACCGAAAACTAGGCTCTCCTGAAAAACAAAAACAGGCCAGGCAATCACCTACTGGGACAACTTGTTCTAGCAAGGATGCAACGGCTGCAAAACATTTATAAACCCACTTAAACTTGATTTAAAAAAGAGCTGAGCTAGTTCAGCTGTATTCAACCTGCGAGGAGATGTGGACTGTTTCTAAGGGTTCTGCACGAGGCGATTCAGAAAATCAAATTTATGTGTATTACGCGTTTGAAATCCATGAAGATGCTTGTGCCTCCCCTGGGAAATCTTTAGGAAGGCAACAAGTCTTCAATGCCATGGCTCTGCTTTAAACACGGCTACTGCCCTGGTGGCAAAATTCATCCATATTCACATGACAAAGGAAGAACCCCTCAAGATTAGAGTAGATAATCAAAGCAGTTATCGGGCTGAACAAACATACTTGTTCCTCAATGAATGATAACCAGCGGAGCCCTCAGCGTGGGTCCGTCCTGGTCACGGTCGCTGCTGTGTTCGTGGTGGCATGAAAGCGGGAACGGGGAGCCCTGGACTCTGTTCTTGCAATGTTTCCTTCAAATATTGCTTCAAAGGGTATTTGTTAAGGCTATGCATAGTTAATGATTTGGGATCTCTAGTTTTCATGTAAAAAGTTTTCCAGTTTTCTATGTACGCAATAAATATCAGCCTTAAGCCCTGCCATTTCCCTCAAGGGGTCTGGTTTCAAAATAACTCTTCCGTTGCCCAAGAAACAAAAGGCTGCCTTTGTTTTCCCATTATTTGAGATAATTGTAAATGAATGCTTATCGGGTAAAGATTACACAAGCCTGGCAGTGTACTGAAGACCATTAAAAAATTAGCCATGTTTGTGATTTTAAATACATACAGTGGTCTGGCTGGCTTTGAAGACCTTGTTCACAAAGTCCTTTCAGATATACGTGGCCTGTTATTTTTAGGCCAGCCAAGAGCAGTCAGCTCATGAGAGAAGATAGCTCGGTTTGATTTGTTTTTTTAAACTTAGATCTTAAAGCCCTGTAGCCAACAAGACAAAGATAAGCAAAGGAGCAGTGAGCAAAACTGCTGCCTCTGAGGGAATTCAGGCAAAAACCACATTCTTGCCTACAAGAGTACCCTCTAATCCTCCAAGTATTAGTCCTCCTCCTCCTGAGGAATCCTCCAAAAAGGAGACAGGTACTGTAGGATCCTGCCACAGGTGACCCTTTGGCACATCACTATGAAATCCTCCCGGCCCTGGAGGTATCCGATGGGATCTCCCCAGCCTATGCTGCCAGACCTTCCCGTGGGCAGCAACAGCAGCAGCCAGGGACTCTGCTCCTTCCTGCGCCCTTTCCAATCAGTCCTAAGAAATTCCTGACTGCTTTTGGGCAGGGGTGAGCATGGATACTCCTGCAGCCCTGCCAGATCTCCCACCACTCCCTTCTCCTCCCCGTGTCCAGCTGTTTCTGAGACAGACCCTGTGCCAGGGATTTCATTTGGATTATAATTACTGATGACAGTTTGCTGTATGACAGACTCCCCTTCTCGGTTGCTCCTCAGCATTACCCTAAGCACACAGGGCCAATAATGAAAAATACCCCGGCTGAGCCCTCTCTACATCTGAGCAGAAGGCAAACTGAACTGTGCTCAAGCTGACTGAGCTAACCGGTGTTAAACCAAGTCTGCAGTGCTCAGGCTTCTGCAAGCAATTAACCAGTGGGCAGGGGAAAGAAAATGGAAAGGAAGACAATTCAAATGCAAATACAACTGCAGAGAAAGAGTCAAACCTAAGCTGTTTGCCTAAACCCAAGCTTCATCTTAACCCCCTGCTAATGCAGCAGCACAGGGCAGTTTTGTCAGCAGAAGCAAAACAGGCAGTCTCAGCTCCAAACCAGGTATGTGGGCAGGCAGATTTTGGGCTGCCTTGTCCCACACGGGCCAGACAAGCGGTGGTAGAGACATGGGTTTCAGATCCGCCCCAGCGCTGCTGGAACCAAGGGCACTGCAATGATTCATGGTGCTGACACAGCCAACCGGGAGCCAAGAGAAACAACGAGAACATGGGGCTGCAGGCTCCAAGTCAGAGGATCAAGTCCTCTTTTGGGAGGCTGGCCCTGCCCGTGGGTCCATCAGGTGCATTTCTCTTCTTCACCAACACGAAGATGGAGCCAGTGACTGCAGGCGTGGGGTGTGCATGCGGCCAAGCCGTCCGGGCACCACTGCCCTGGGCAGGTCCTGCAGCAGCAGAGGCTGCTGCACTGGGTCAGGGAACACGATGGCTCAAGGCAGGAGCTGGACAACCCTCAGACCACCACAGCTGCTTGCCTTTGGCCCCAAGGAACAGCCCGGACAGGGAGGCTTGCCTGTATGCAACCAGGAGAAGATGCAAAAAGGAGCTTCCAATCTTACATCCCCCTTTCTTTCCTCAAATACAGCAGAACCGCAAACTAGGACATCAGACA
Source organism: Aptenodytes patagonicus (assembly GCF_965638725.1). Classification (NCBI taxonomy): domain Eukaryota; kingdom Metazoa; phylum Chordata; class Aves; order Sphenisciformes; family Spheniscidae; genus Aptenodytes; species Aptenodytes patagonicus. The sequence continues at coordinate 5,162,129 of NC_134956.1, forward strand.
GGTCTTGCCGAGAAACACAAGGCTCAGAAAACAGTGAAAGGAGGATGGGCACCTCTCGGAGCCTTCTGCTTGCTGGGCACAGCAACGGTGCCACCACAGGTGCCACCACAGAGTGCTGCACTATGGGAAAGCTCAGTCTGAAGAAAGGAAAGTTGCATTTACTTGGCACAGCGAGCAGGGAGGAATCGCGGCACATGCAGAGGGGACTGCGATACCCGCCAGAGCTTTTGGGTATCCTCAGCAGACAGTGCTCTTCCAAGCTGCCACATGCCTTGGACAAAAGGCACAGGAGCTCATAGACAAAAACAAGCTGCTCCAGGACATTTCATGCAGATGCATCTGCCCCTGAAAGTCTAAAAACAGCCCAGAGACTTCACTGGTTCTCAGAAGTATGTTAGCCTCGGTGACCCGACTCTTCATTACCAGCAGGAGCTCACCACCTCTGTTCAGAGACCGAAAGCTATATAGGAACAGCCGGTAATTGGTGCTTCCTTTGTGCACAGGGTAGGTCAGGATGGTTACACTAATCCCACATTTCGGCTGGTCCCAGCGAAAGCTCTGCAAAGCTCTTCCTGCATGTCTCCATGCACTGAAGCTGTTGCCTTAGAAAAATCAAACTTTTCAGCTCAGAAAGCTGAGCTAAGGGAGAACAAGGCTGCAGAGGCTGTATCACAGGTCCTGGCCCTTGACTTCAAGTTCAAACTTCAGTCCCTGAAGGACCAGGCAGCAAAGCTACTTGAAGTAGCTGTTCTACTTTTACACGCTCATGAAAACCCGAAGGAGAAGTTTACATGTCTGCTGCATTTTCCAGCCATCAAGCGGGCAAGCAAACCTCATGCACAGAAAGCAGCCCCCCTCCTTTGTGGATGCAAGCATAGAGCTGCGCTGCGTGGATACAGCCTGCCCGAAGAGCGGTGCTTTGTCTCGCCAACTTCTTTACGATCAGTAAAATGGCTTCGCAACAGCGCAGGCTGAGTGGCTACGCCCAGCTCATGCCACCCTCACATACTCCTACCATGACGGCTTCTTTTCCAGATGCGCCTCTGTGTTTGCTATAAGGGCACTATTCAGCGTCCCACTCTGCCTGCACAAGGGAACACAACAGCTGTTTCACTGGGAGGTCACTACAAAACATTGAGTGTCCCAAGAAATCCTCCTTTCATCAGTCCATGCAAGCAGCTTGGAAGGATTTGTTTAGCCTTATTGTTGGAGAGGGAAGGCACAGCCCGCCCGCGCCAGGGCTGGGGTCAGCACGGGCTGCCCACACCCCGCTTTCTCCCTTGTTCGGGGGGCGAGCGCAGGGCAGGAAAAGCCTCAAACAGCTTAAAAAGTTCAGTCGGGCTCTTCTTTCAGCGTGACTTTTTATAAGCGAAAGGCCAAAGGGAAGCAAAAATACCACACAGCAGGGATGCCAAGTGCTGGGGGTTTAGTGCTGCCGCCGTGCAGCTAACCAGCCCTGGCAATTTATTCCTGCCATCAGCAGATTGCTGGAAAGCTGGCATTCAAGAGCGCGGCAAGGAAAGGCGAGCCAGATCCCGCAATCTCAGGTCGGCTCCTTCGCAGGATTCTCCTTACTGTCGCATTCCTCAGTCTCCCCAGATGCTCAGGGCAACAACCCGTAAAAGCAGGACAAAACACGGGAACTTCCCAGCCCGCCTGAAAAGCTAGTTTATAATTAGATTGAGTCACATTTTCCACTCCTCCAAATTCAGAGCTTGTTACTAAGCGCACACTGAAAATTCCCTGACTCGGTCTCGCTGCAGGAAAAAGATAAGTGGCCCCCTCGGCCCCCCCAGCAGAAATCTTATCAGCTCATCTTATCGCTAAGATTGCAGCATGGCAGCTATGCAAAGCCCTGCCCCAAGAAATCCTTTGCCTGGACCTGTTCCAGGCGCTGCTATTTATCCCAGCATGCTGCCCTGTAAATAGCGGCTGTTGCTACACCTTCTGGTTAGTCAAAGTCCAGTAAAACTGGGGACCCTGGGAAGGAGATGAAGCTCACATGCTTCAACACAGAGAGCCTTTTAAGATACCCAACTTGATGACACAGCCCCTCAGGAGCACTCTTTGCTTGTCTTCCTCCTTTGAGAAATACCACTATAATAAAATTCACATTCAGTTAAAACTCTTTGAAATAAGGATCATTGCAAGAGGAAAAAAAAAACCAAAACAACAATACCAGTGTTTTTCTTCCCTGAAACTGAGCGTGTCCTGGCACTGCAGGCTGGTTGCTGACATCCAGCCCTTTGCTTCGGGGTCAGAGCAGGGCTGAGGCATGCAGCACAGCCCTGGCAGCAGGTACTCGATGTCAGGACTCCTGCAACCCAGTCTCTGCGGGTCCCGTTTATAAAACAAGGTCCCTGAAGTCTGATGACAGTAAAGCTGTTCAATAAAAGCCACTTTAACCGATGGCAAATAGAACAATCATTGGAAAATCAGGCTCCTGCTTGGAATGCAAGGCTCCTTTTTGCCCAGATTAATATCCAATATTCCGATAACCCCACAAACCTGCTGCATAGCTGCACCGTGTAAATCAACTACACGAGTTAATTCAGTTGTTCTAATCACTTTGCCACCAGCTATGTTTGCATACAGCGACAGCTTCTTGGGGCCCCCGCTACGTGTTTAATCTGTCTTCCTGACAAGCCCTGGTGAGACCGTGCACTTCAAAACGAAAATAAATCAGGAGCCAAGACACAGCCAAGGACAGTAAGACTTCGCTGTGCTCATCCGAGAACTTCTCCCTAGCATCGGCTAACGAACCTGAGCAGCAGATATGCTCCGTGGGATCCATCCCATACCTAACACTCCCAGGATGAGGGCAGGTCGGCAGCTTTATGTATCTTCAAGGAAGACACAGCAAATCACCTGCTCGCACAGGGATGTGTGCCTTGGGAAGCAGTGCACACCAGGAGTTTCTCTCCTTCCAGCATACTTTATAGATCCACCTTTAAACAAAAGCCATTACATTGCACGCCTTTATATACTGTGGGCATATGCAGGATATTGGACTGTGCAAGGGATCAAATACCTTGTGGGTACACTGGTATTGGAGGGAACTGGATTTATCCCTGCATCCCAAGGGAAAGGTGCAGGTATTGCCACAGCAATGCCAGGTAGTGACTATATTTAATACTCTGATCCAAGTGCAGTGCCTGGTGTTCTAGAGAGGCGTCTGCAGCCCAGATGTCTCCTGTTCACTGCACCCAGCCTAGAGAAACACCATCACAGCCTCTAGTCAGAAAGCCCTTCTCGCAGACTTGGGAGACACCAGATGCTTTCTACAGCGGTTTCTGCACCAAGTCAGATCAACGACCTGCATGCAGGATGGAGGTGATCACCACGTAAATGCCGTCCTTTGTGTGTTTTTTCTTTCATGGGCCAAGGCCAGTGTCAGCTTTCCCAATCTGTGGCAGGGTATCGTCACCGGTGGGATGAGCGGAGAGCCATGCTTACTGCAACAGCCACCATCCCAAACGCTGACAGAGGTGCTATCCATGTTAGTGCCACTGTCCTCACCTTGATTATTTGTGTCCTCACCCAGACAGCGATGGGAGGCTTAGGTTTTCATACAAGAAAAATGGGACAACCTTAGAGACAGGACTAGCAGACCTCAGAGACCAAGATCAGCACTGCAAAATTAACGATCCCGCACCTCGCCTAATGTCCTCTTCTGGGACCTCAACAACTGGAAGCAGAAAAAAAAACCCACAGACCTGGGTATTTCAGCCGATGGCAAGACATCTGAGCCAAAGTAAGGCAGACATGGAAAAGCAAATAATTGTATCAAACAAGGTTATTTACAGAAGAGAAAAGGAAGTTTTGATGCCTTTATACGAGGCTCTGGTAAAATTTCATCTAGAGTATTTTCTGTAGCTGTGGTCATGCAAACATAAGAAAAATAAACTCAAGCTGGAAGAGGTGCAGAAGACAGCTGCAAAGATGAGGAGCGGAAGGGAAAGCTTATTTTATGAAAGAGACTAAAGAGGCTGGCTTGCTTAACCAAATAAAATCAAGACAGGGGAATATGCCTGTCACTTATAAATACATAAAGGAAGTAAATATTATGAAGGTAGAATTGATTTAAGCTAAAGGGCAGCACATGTAAATATTTCTAGCCATCTCTAAATTTAGGCTAGAAGCTGCATTTTTAATCAGAGCAGCTTCCAATGGAAGCGGCAGGAACAGGATATCCACCTGGTCTTTGGTCCGAGCATGATCTGCTCTTCAACAACAGGACAAAGCTGAGAGGTAAAGGGTCAGACTCCGCGCAGTCTTCGGTGGAAATGGGGTAAGGAGATCATCAGCCAACGGCAACCGATCGTGGTGAAGGTACCAGCACCAACGCCCCCAGTTATCCTGCTCCCAGCCAGCGTCTGCCAGGAGCTAGTGGGAACCTGCACACTTTTGCACTACCTGTCTGCACGGCAAGGGTTTTGTACGATATGTGGAGATCGGATGTTTTAGCCAAACTCTTGTAAAAATGCCAAGGTTTTGGTGTCAAATGCGGCAAGAAGGGCTGCAAGGTGCCAAGCAGCTGTTAACCCTTTTGGGAAGGCACAACAAGTTTTCATTTCCAAGACACCTTCAGACACCAGGAAAGCAATCCTGCAGTGAGAAGCCTTGCTGTAGCGAAGAAGCTACGGGACAGCATCTGGACTGAACTGCCACCAAATTCAACAGCTGAAATACCTGCAAGCTGCAGCCGCCCTTCAGAGGACACATTAACACCTGAGCAAGGCACCCGCCCAGCAAGACAAGGCACAGGCAAAGGGAGTTTCTAATTGCCAGCCATGAGTTACAACAGCCACAAAGCCTTGTGGCCTCTGAGCAACACAGAAAAGAGACTCTGAAATCAAGACACAAAGTAGGGGTTTTTTTACTACTTTTCTGCACGTCCACCTTTGTATCTTGAGTGCGTTAGAATAAACTTGCTTTTGTACTTAACCATACAAATCTCACCTGTTCTCGAGCAGCTTGGGGGGTGGCAGGGAAACACTGGCGACTGCTCCCAGGAGCACATACCTGATTACACACAGAGCCCACATATCTGTGCAGGAGTGCGTGCCTGCGAGGCACTCCTCCGCCACGCTGCAGATGCCTGGCGTTGTTTCCATCCCACAACCAAGTTTGCAGAGAAAAGTATTTTGTCTACAGCCGGCTGGAATCTGCTAACAAGCAGGGAGAGGATCTGAGAAGCAGCTTCAAGGTGATCCCCACCACAATACAAACGGAGCCTAGAAATAATCAGCAGGAATTATCTAGAAACGAAGCAATCAAACATTCTTCAGGCTCCAGATGGGAAGCTCCTGGGAGCTTGGGGACATCAACTGTCAGCTTTTTTTTTTTTTAAAAAAAGAAATTATAGCCAATTTCTTAGAAATTGAAGGGGACTGAATATAGGCAACCGCATCTCATTGTAAACTCCAACCCACTGCTTCATCTCCAGGGGCACAGCCCTTATTCTTTCTTATTAGGATTTAAGTACACCAGTTAGCAAGATCCAGAAGTATTACGCTTTTACTGTTCTGGCTGAGAAATGCAAGGCAGCCTGAGAAAAAGACCAGAGCAGCTTGCCCTGAAACTTTCCAGTAAAACAAAAATGCACCCCAGCACCCAAAAGTGCCTACGCAGTTCTCGCTAGCCAGGAATCAAATCCCCGTAGCAAAGGTTGGCTGTGCTCAGTAGCCAACGCTCATTCTCTGCAAGGGAGAGACCTTCCAGATACACCAGCTAAGCGAGGCTGCTAACAGTGCCCTAGAGCCTGCTGCACTTTTAAAATCAATTTCAAGGTGAACAGATGCAACATGCACTCGGGCAAGCCCATGGACGAGCGTGAAAATCGCTCCCAGCATTTGCTGAACTACACACAACTAGCAACTGTTGGGTCCTGCTCCAGCCCAGTCCATTTGCATCTCTTCAGGCATCTGTTGGTGTCAGCAAACATGCCTCAACACCAAAGTGGCAGAGGTATTGTTTGAAGCTATCAGGTAGGGTGGAAATAACCTATCAGAGGATTTTCCTGCACCTACTGGAGCTATCACAGATTACTTTTGTGCCAGGAAAAGGAGACTGAGGAAGCTGCAGTGTCATACAAACACTGAAAATTATTCTTGCCATCGAAGTAGCCATTAAATAACACCAGAAGGAGCCATTCCGATGCAAAATCCCAAACCAAAGTTATCATTTCTGTAACACAAGATCTTGGGCTCACCGCACCCATCTGGACTCTTGCAGTCCAGTGCTATATAGGTGCCCCGCGCTCAGAAAACAGGTAGTGGTTAAAACAGGGCGGGCACCACCACCTCCCGTCTGAGCCAGTCTCCTCGGCCGCAGAGGCAATTAAATGTCGCAGCCTTTGCTTTGAAACCAGCTCATCCCCTTCTCTGACTCCTCTAGCCAGGGGCTCACCCACCACCTTCCTCCTCCCCATCTGACCGTCTGTCGATAACAGATGCATTCTTCAGATTTTCTGCCTACCACTGGCACATCGTGGTCCCGGCATCCTCGCTGGAGCCAGTGAGATCATGTATTTGGATTGAGATAATTGCGTGACAGTACGCAGAGCTAAAACAAACCTGCCTTCAAGGAGAAGCTGAGATGTCAGACTTTCTCCTGACTTGCTCTCCATCTCCCTCTGATCTGAGACTCAGCAGAAGGTTGTCTTTTCATAATATTTTCTAAAAATGGATTTTTAAAACTATGATTGGAAGGTAATTCTGTTTTTTAAGAACAGAATTTTCTGAACTGCACATGATCCAAGCAAGCAGATGAGAAGTTGTCTTCTCAGCACCCTCCCAGGAAAGGACTAAAGATGAGCAAGCGTGTGTTCGGCAGTGTGCCTACCCTCCTCCGGGCTATTCTGACACTTTCTTGCCCTCAGGACCGATTCAAAAAACCTCAGATTTCAGGTGTCTGCAGTGCCAGTGGCAGGAGGGTAAGTCAGATACAGAGAAAGGCTCCCACCTTTCCCCAAGAGGACTTAGGGACGAGGTCAGGAGAGACTGTGTCAAAGGCAGCCCAGAGCCCCGCTGGCAGAACAAGGTTTATTTGTCTAGCAATGTTTTGTTACCACAGCGAAGCAAACTCCCCAAGTGTCAGAGCAGCAGCCCCAGGGAATTCGTGGCTCCCCAGATCCCGAGGCAACATCTCCTTATGAATGTGCTCATCGTTCCAGGGGCCGAGTATCTCGCAGCTTAAATACAGCCAACAAACCCGATCGGTCATCCCTGAGAAGTCTCCTCTCTTCATTATAGAAGAAAGGAACTTTGCAATGAGGTGAGGACTTGAATTTTTTTTTTTTTTTTTTTTTAAATCCTCCCATAGTCCTACAAAACCTTAAGGCTGCTTCACAGCACCCTCGTGACCCAGTCTGTTAGTGGGGTGACTAGCTCGACTCCTGCAGGAATATAAAGGAAAACAAGCCTGAGGGAATGGCATTTCTCACCTGGACGATTTCTCCATTGGAAGCAATTAAATCCGTGGGGATGGAGACTCTGAAGAAGCGTCCCACCACGGCAGAGCTGTCCGGTATGCCCACCACGGCTGGCACAGTCTCCCGGAGGTCTGAGAGCACGGAGTGCATGGAGGCCTCCAGCTGGTTTTCCCAGTCCCGAACCACTTCTGCCGGCTCGCTGGGCCAGTGGCAGTGAGCAGAGGCTGCCAGCAGCAGCACAGGGATCCAAGTCCTCCCCAGGAAAGGGGGCTGCAGTAGGCATCCAACAGTCATTCTTCCTGGCGGCCTCAGCGACGGTGCTCCAGCCAGAAAGGGGACCACAGGGAATCTGCAGGCACTGCAGCGTAGGCAGGGGATCCACCAGTCCTTCACAGCAGCCTCATCCTAGGAGCCCTGGGAACCTGGTTAAACAAAGGAAACCCAATCAACACATTAATTACGATATCCAAGCCAGCCAGCTAACACACACAGACCTCTTTGCAATGGACAGAGGGCTACCTGCCACGCTACCCTCTTTGTTTCAGCTTTTTGATTTAACTGCAAGAGCTACCACTACCATTAAAGAGAGCAAGAGCTTCTCAGCTCCTCTTCTGATGTACAGCATCTCTAGAGAAACAAGATCCTCCTGCTTTTCCATGCACGCAACCATGTTTCTGCTGCTCTGGAGCCACAGCACCCTGAGATAGCCACAGGTAGGGAGACAGGGCAGATGCAACCGAAGCTGAGGCTCTGTGCTCTGCACAGCGGTAATAGGTGACCTTTCAAGGCAAGCTGGAGTCAGGCTGGGGCATCAGTGGACTTAAATGCCAGCTACGCAGTATGAAGGTCCCAAGAAACCTTCGGTACTCCAAAGCTGCCATCTTGACAGCTTGATGCACAACAGATGCTTCTGCTCCTCTGATCCATGAGCCTGGCTTTCAAGCCAGGTCTCCTCTCAGTTCCAGCTTCTGGTATTAGTGTGTTTAGACTTGATTGGGGAGCCAGCAATACGCACCCCAAAATCAGACTGGAGTGAGCTATGCCCACACTGTGTCCCACACTGCTACCCGCTGCCCAGCTCCCTCCTGCTTGCACAGCTCGCCCGTCCCCACGCTCTGCCAAGAAACACCTCCAGCTCTCCCTCACTTTGTTGTTTTCTTCTTTCACTCGCTTCCTCCCCATCCCCACCCTCTCTCTGGTCCCCTGGATCACAGCTCTCCTTTCTCTCCTCTGTTCCTTTGGTGCATTACTTCCTTCGCTTCCCCAGCTGCTTCTCCCTCCAGACCGCATTCAGCCATGGCACACAGGAGTCACAGATCTGTACACACCCCCACCATGTTCCTCTTCACAGCCCGTCTGCAGGAGAGCAAGTGGGTTCATGAAAGAGGACAGAGCCCTTTGAGGTTCCGGGGGAAGCCGTACTGCAGCTAGCACAGCCCTCTAACTAATCTGCAGTAACGAGCCAGGCAGTGGGTTATGCAGGACTGGAGGACAGACACACAGACCAAGCGGGTGTTGCTCAGTCCCCTGGGAGCACACGGGACTGGGCTTCCTCAGGCCAGGCACTTGCACATCTTGAACCAACTCCTTTTTTCCAGGCTGAGAAGCAGCTTCAAATTCCCAGAGCAAACCCAGCCCAACTTCTGACCACGGGCTCCCAGTCCTTGCTGCAGCCAGGCAAGCGCATATTGCCCACCACGGGCTTGCAGAAGCAGGCAGAGGGCCTGTCCATGCAGGCAACCAAGCCCAAGGTTACCACAGCAGGCTCTAGGAATAATAGGAGAGATAAGATTTGGTTGCTCACCCTAAAACCTGTGCTCTAGAGAAGCTGAGAGGCTGCGCGCAAGGACTAGCACATCATCACCCCTTGATGGGCCGTTTCACAACAAACCACTCGTGCCGGGGCCGACATCTCCCATCCCATACCTGCTGGTAATGGGTCCAGCGAGCACAGTCACAGCTAGCAAAGGGGGCTGTGGGTAGCGGAAATCATGAGCTGAATACAATAACCTCTGGCTACAGCATCCACAAGGCAGACATCTGATCTGACCGCTGTCAGTCACAGAAAGCCTATCTCAAGTGAAACGCAAAAGAAACAGCAGAGGCAGAATAACATTGCTGGAAACCACAAGACAGATGGGAGGATGGTTGGTGTGAGATGCCAGTGCCAGAAAAAAGCCCATTCCCCCACTGCTATTGTCCTTACGACTGCCTGAACCTATTGGAACAGGAATACACCAGATAAAACAACGGGGAAACCAAGTCCGGGCTCTTCCCAAAGGCAACTGAGCACATGGTGGTCTTCACCTGGAGTGAGATGTCTGAGCTGCTTCTCCAGAGGTTATCATCACAAAAGATGAAGTGGCTGGGCGGGTAAGGACAAGTCACACTTCCTACAGGGTGCATCTCTCCTACCAGCTCCTTGCATGGTCAGAGGGTGAGTGACACACACCAATTGATTGTGGGTGAACCCAGAGTCACCCACAGTCAGCAAGTAGACGTCTACCACAGCAGATGTCTGGTGGAGAATATCCAACAGGCTGTGAATAAGCTACAGAGACGGAGTAGCCTTCTGCAAGAGGTCCTGAGGAGGCCACTGATCATCACAGCAGGAAACTGGGGGACTCTCATCCCTGCACAGTACCTTAAATAAGCAGAAAGAGGAACCACCACCTTCAGCCTCCGTGGAGTCCAGGGTACGGACACTGCAGTGATGACACCTTGTCTGTGAGCTACTTCTCCTGAAGCCTGCTCATTGGAAAGTCCTGCTGTGCAAGGAACTAGAAAGCAACCCGCACAGCAAGTACAGGCAGGATCAGAGACTCGCTGGGAGCTGGGGGAGGAATGCGGCAGCAGCACAACCCAGCAGCCCTGTGGCTGCTGCAGGACTGAGATGCTATCAGCATGGAAACATGGCTGCCTCTCACAGCTGCGCTGAGCCTCCACACCCAAGCAGAGGAGAAACACCCCAGACAACCAGACAGACAGACATCCAGCATACAACTGCACGGAGCTGCAAAGGTGCCTGGAGAGGTTCAGCACCACATCTTCAGGCCAGCCCCTGCCCCTGGCCTGTCACAGCTGCAGTGGAGCTTGGGCACGAGTGTGGTGCAGCTTTGTGTTGCTCAGCCAAATGACATGATCTGGCCTAGGGCACTTCTGTTGGATGGAGAGGAGTATTTGGGCAGAAAGGAGCAGGTTCTTGATATCTGTGGCAAGCAGAAGAGGAAGATGAAGTCATCACCCATTTCAGAAACAATTATCAGAGCAGGCAACAAATACTGCCTGTATGATACATGCCCCTCAGCCAAGCAACTCACGCACTGGCCGCGAAGATCTCATGTGACACTTGCAGGTTGCACAAATTCAGAATTTCATTTTAGGGGAACTACAGAAGAACAGTCTCTGCATATGGAAGCGGAGCACACAGGGAGTATAGGAGGAATTCAGTAGCTGATAACAAAAGGAAAAAAAAAATACACAGAAGTGCCGAGAACAAACTTGCACCGCCAAAAAAATCTCTTGACACAGCTCCACCTCAACAAACAACTGACAGAAGCTGAAACAGTGCCAGCCTCTCACACTGCGTGTGCTAAGAAGGAAAGGCAGGGTGGTACAGCTCTACAGATAGCTGGAACAAGGCATTGCCCCGCAGTACTGAGGTCCACGTGGACTATCGCTTCAAGGCAGAACACTTTTTGTGATAGGAGGTCCTCTGCCTAAAAGCCAGTAGTCCTGCTCAACAAGTCCGCCGGCCACCAGCACTGCAGGTCTTGATGCAGCTGCAGAACAGAGCAAATGGTACCTGCAGCGAGGCTGGAACAAGCACTGGGGACCTGCGTGGCACCTCTGCCAAGTTCAAGAGCCCACACCATTTCACATGGTACTATCATGGGCAAAACACAGACTGACTTGAGACATCATCCCAGTCGTATGCAGAAGAAGTCAGTGTTTCAGGATCATCATCCACGACCAGCGAGCGGCATGGAGCTGGAGCTCCCCGCAAGTAAAAATCTCAACACTTCAGTTTCACACAAGCTCAAAACAGGGCCAAAACTCAAACACAGATGGCATTCTGCAGTGGTCATCTGCTGATCTCTGGGAAGCATCAGGCCGTGGGGCCAACTGACTTAGATGGCACTTTCAAGTTATGAGTGAAGGCTAGACCACCCCAGCTTCTCTACGTGGCACAGTGCTCCTTCTTCCAGCAGGATCTGTACTGCCCAGTTTTGCAGAACACACACAAAGGTTCAGGTTAGTCCTGAATTTCAGGATGTTTCATTCCGTGTGATCTTCTGAAAGAAACAACTTTCTCTTTATCCTCCTGCTTCTGAGAGAGCTCTTTTGGTCTCAACTTTGAGCCTCCGGAGCGTTGGATGAAACATCAAAGTCAGTATCAACATCTGCTTCAGTCCTAGCGCTCGGTGCACATGCCTGATCTCCAGTGCCAAACCCCCATCTCAGAGACACGGAACTGCTTGGTGAAGTTATGTTGATACGATGCTGCGCTTGATATGATGCTGACTTGTCAAGACAGTGCTGGAGCTTGCTCCTTCTCCATGCAGCTACAAGGCCCACCGACATGTTAAGGACATGCTCTACCTTCATTATTCAGGAACACATAATAGTGCGGACAGAAGATGGGACTGAAAGGAAGGACTGAGAGCAGGACAAAGTAGCTACTCCTAGCCACGCATCTTCCCAGAGACCTTTCTATCTGCCCACCACAGAATCGGGAGCATCGGGCCAGGGAAAGCATCCTGGCAGCAGGACCGTGGCTGCCCTAGAAATCCTTCTTCCTCTGTGGCTGATTACACCACCACTTCAGCAAGAACCAGTGAAAGTGAAGTCTCCGTCCAGCTACATCTAATCCAATTGCTCAAGCGCACAATCACATCACTGGGCTGCGGTCATTAATCACTGCCAGCATAGTAATGCCACTGAGCCTAGCGTGCAGAAAGCTCAGGTAACTGTCGTGCAATTCTCTACTCCAGATAAGAAGGTATTTAGGAGAGTGAGGAGGAATCCCACTTACCTGATTGCTTATTTAACAATATCCTCATTAAAGGAAGCATTAAACAAGTGGCCTTTCTCTAAGGAAGCAAACTCAGACTTGGCTAAAAAGGGCCAGTGCAACTTTCCAGAACAGAGCTATTGTCTCTGCAAAGATCTCTTGTGCGTGTTTCCACAGGAGGATCGCTGGGCAAGCCCCGTCAGCTACTGCGCGTCTGTGTGTCAAGGTAGCAAGCAGGAAGAATGATGAAATCCAGCGTCACCGGCCAGGCACACAAAGATGGCACTCTGCCGTACATGCTCCCCAGTCCAAAACATGACAGCAGGCACCAACGGTGCCAGCCTGGCAGCGCGGTCCAGGCAGAGGCGGCTGGTGCTCCGTGCACGTCTGCGCCGCGCTAAAGGAGTCTGGGGAGGGGAGCAGGAGGGAGAAACAGCTTGGAGGCAGCATGTCTGGGCAGAGCAGCCCATCACCACATTTATGAACTAATGGATACAGTCTCCTCAAGACTAAGAGCGTGCCAGTTTATGAACTAATAGCTACAGTCTCCTCAAGACTAAGAGCACGCCAGTCTGCAAGCTTGACACATTATATGCACAAAGAACACTCTGGAGCGTGAAATTTAGGAAACAGTAAGAGTTTCCGCACTTGCCCAGCTCCAGACGTATCCTGAAACAAAGACAGCAGCCCCTCCGACAGCCTATGTTATAAGCTACAGGAACATGCTGCAAATGACTCTCAGTCATTTCCAACCTCAATGGCTTCAGCCACATACGTTCGCAGAAGATGACCCAGGCTCCAGACGCTGCTGTGTCGGGGATGAGTTATGGAAAGGGAAGTACAGGAGGGCAACTGCACAGAGACGCATTCGTCACGCACAGACTAACTGGCACGCAGCTGCTGCAAGAGAACAGGCAAGGCGGAGGAAGGAAGATTCACCACTAGCCGTAGCTCCCCGCTCAGCTGTGCTCAGAGCGACGGCATCCTGTCCCGCACGGCGCTAACCAGGCATCTGCAGGGATGGCGGAGACTGCATGCCTAAAAGACAAGTTCATTCACAAGATTTTGGCTTAACGCTGCCATCACAGCTGCCTGCCTATAGCCATGCGTACATCAAAACCAAAGTAGCAGGCAGCTCGGCATCAGAGATGGGACTGCAAGAGAAAGCTGCCTTAGTGGAGAGCCCCAGATCAGCACTCCTGAAGCCCCGGGAGACCCTTCCACCCTCTGCCCCTCCCAGCCAGTTGACAAGCTTGCCATCATTAGCTGGCCACCCCAGATGCCATCAGCCCAGGAGGTACAGACCAGGCTGTACTCGATTCTTTGCCCTAAAATTGCATTTCAACATGCTCTTCCGCAGCTATGCCCACCCCGTATTGTCAGCAAGTTAAATGCCCAACTGAACTGACACCTAGCTCAAAGGACACACACACGAAAAAGACGCATTTTTCAGTCTCGTCCCTTCTTTTATTTCTGCATTGCTCGTCTCCAGCACATCTGGTGTCAGTAACAGGAAACCCTGACACTGAAAAACAATCTAGGGAAAAAAAACACAAACCAAACAAACCCAAAACAGCAGTGCTAAAAATGTGTGCCGGGCAGGGAAACAAGCAGCAGCCTCCTGCTGATGGGGAACATGGCTGCAAACTGTTACTGACTTGTTGCTTCAAGTCACACATGCCACAAGCAGCTTCGTGAAGCTTGTACGGGAAGTGGTCACAGTAATCAACACCTCGCAGCGGTTTTTATTCTGCTAGAGTAAGCACCAAGATATTTAACTTTCCTGTAGCTAAGAAGCAGCTTTCTACTATCTTCCATTACCTTTTGTTTGAAAAATACAGTTTCATGCCACCAAGAAGGGATGAAGCCTTCCCACAGCCCTCTCATTTGCATCTCATGTCTCCCCTTGGCCAACAAAACCTGCTCCCGGTTCTCCCCCAGCCTGGGACCAGAGACACTGACTGATGCCTCTGCTCCGACTGACAGACAGCGGAGTGCTGAGCGAGCAGCTAGGGGAAGCTGGACCGCTCAAGACACCGCACAGGTTTTGTGTTCATTAGGATGTGTGATCTCCAGCACCTCCTGCAGAGGGAATACACAGGCAGCTCTGAGAGAGAGAAAAGATGCAAAAAGTAGAATTTCCCCTTTTATCCCTGTATTGCATCTGCCTGTCCAGAAGCTGGGCCACTAGACTGCCCTTCCCAGCTGGGGACCCTGCTCCCGGGAAGACTTCTTGCCCTGGAAAAGGAAAGCACGGAGGACATGCTCCCAGGTAGCCCTCCCTCCAGCAAGAGCTGTGGCAGGGAGGAAGCAGCCCCCCGGACCCCCCAGCCAGGGGCACTCCTGCAGAGGTGCGTGCAAGGGGCACCGCAGAGCAGCAGCAGAAACACAAAGGACACCAGAGCCCTTCTGCCAGCGTGTTTTTCTTTCCCTGCAGAGTACATTTCCCCCACAAGGTGCAGCGACAAGGCTTCTGGAGGCAAGCACCTTCCCCAGCCTCCTGCAGCCCTGGGGAGGCAGGAGGGGATGAGTGTGGTACCCACAAGCGCCTCTCAACTATGCACTTGCACGCTGACCTGACACATCTGCTGGAAGACCATATGGATGTCCCCCGGCTTGTCAATCCTGCTCGAGTGGCTCCTTGCAGCCCACGTGTGCTACTTGTCCTATGCTTGAGCCATGCCTCGAACTGCTGCGGCGCCTGAACCGCAGCAGTGACTGGCAGCCACAGATTTTGGCTGGGCGAGACTTCTGACTCTCTGATGAAAGTTTCTGCAACCACAATCAATCCCTTCCTCCCACTTTGTTATTCCCAGACAGCCAACTCAGATCGTATCTTCGACTGCATTCAGTTGAAAGGAAACTCAGATATTATCTTCCCAAGTATTTAGAAGGCCTCAGAGATCATTTTTCCCCCTGTAATTACAAACATCGCAGTCAGGTAGAACTGCCATTTTCCTGGCTGCTGGCAGCAAGCAAATTAGGATATAAACACCCATCAAGAAGCAGAGGACTCCAAATAATCACCGAGGACAGCTTCACCGGTGTCGCCCCACACGTTAAACACCGCTTGCACCCTCCAACTGAGCCCCGTCTTGAGGGAGGGCTGGCAGAGAAGGGCAACGGGGATCATCAACGGTAGAAAATGGATCCTGCCTGGAGGAAGCTGGAGGAGAACAAAGTGGGATGCACTGGGGCATGAAGGCGATGGGGAACAAGAGCCCACACTCTCCTCTAATAAAAGGACCAGAAGCCAAGCTAACCTGAACCAGGCTCAAACCCAAACAAAATGAGAGTTTCCCCCAGGACTCAATGAGGTTGTGAACATGAATGTTTAAAAAAAAAAAAGGGTGGGATGGGACAATTTTATAGAGGCAGAGTTACCAAGGCAGCATTTCTGGCTCAAGCAGCACTTCGTGACAGATAGCAGGATCCCGGGACGGCATTCAGGGAAACGATGACTCGCATTCCTCTCCGACTTGTTCAATAACATTCTCCTGACTGTTATTGGAAAGGGCATATAGGCTAAATATACAGCTGTAGCAGGGCAGAGCAAGGGTCTGTCTGCATGCAGTTTAACCTGGCTTTGGCTTCACTTGGGTTTCCAGTGCGTAGCCAGCCAGAGCAAGCCCCTCAAAACTCTACTTGTAACTCCTGGTTTTGTCTGGAAACAGAGCGAGAGAGTGTAAAAATCCTAATATTTAATTCTATGTTTAAGGGAATGTAAGCTAAAGCTAGTACTAAAATCCACAGGAAATTAAACTACAAAAGGTTAAAACAAAAAAAACAACCAACCAAAAAAGATGGGGCTAAGAGCTCCTTCCATACAAATGCTATAAAAATGCATATTTTGAAGACAAACACGACAGGCATGTGTATATATATAAATGCATATGAACACTTTATCAGCTTCCAAGATTTAGTAAAAACCAGAACTCAAGGCACCAAGACAAAATAGGTATTTTTGACTCTAGATTTCTTTTGTCAGGAAGGATGCATGTCTTGCTGAATTTGCTTGAAGTTAATACTGAAGTCAAGACAGTGGCATTACAGAAAAACTTTTTAGCAGAAGCCATCCTGCGAGAGAGCCCAGGACAGAGGAAACTCGGGCTGGCAGAAGCGCCTGGATAGGCAGCCGACAGAGACGAGACCAAAGCACCACTCTGAAAAATTAGAGCAATTTTAATTTGGACCACAAAAGAGTTCTCTCACTGGTTAGCGTACACAAGGCAGCAGACCAGTCCCCATGACACTGCACTTGGATTTGAGGGGCACTAATTGCTAGAAACATTGGAAGTAGAAGATGTAGGACTCTCGAGATAAATTTCCCAGCCCTCCACGGGCTCACTGTGCCATAGCAGCTTGGGTTCACTGAAGTCTGATTCTGGACGCTCTAGAAATTACTTACATGGGGATCCAACTGGTTTACATGTGAATTTGCAGGGACAAAGCTGAATTTTATATAGTTTTAAAACTAACGTGGATTTCTGTACCAAAATACAAGTCCTCAAGTATACCAAGATCAGCCCAGACTGCCTCTGCCTTCCCCAAGGATACTAAGAGCCCAGGCTGTGTCTCAGCCACTCCCATCTGTGAAAGACACAAATGATGATTTCTAAAAAAGCAAAATAAGCTTTGTCTAACAAAGGCAGTCTAACAAGGTACCTAGAGGACCCCTCAGCAGCTCTAGCCAGAAAGTACAGCTGAGGTACCCGACGACAAGAAGAGAAAGCACAAACCAGCAGGAAGCAAGATACAAGATGTCACTTTTTAAATGCAAGGACTATGAGGCATCAGAGCCCAATCTTGTATTCCTCAGCAGGCGGGTCGTTCCCCAGCTAGCACTGCAGGACATGTGCAAAAGCAGGCGGTGTGACAGTCACCACTGTGTGTCCTGTCCCCTGGTATCACTCACCATCCACCAGCTGTTTCAAGTCTAATTCACACCAGCTAACGACCTTTGATAGAAGTCACCCAGCTGGAAAGCAGGTTTCTATCTGAAGGTGCAGCTTCAGAAATGGGTTTAAACCAAGGCACCGTCACCAACAGGTGACCTCAGTCTTTCCTCCACTCCATGCTCCTAAGGGACAAAATCATCCACAAGCCTCCAGCAGCACCTGAAACCTCAGCCGAAGCCTGAAAAATACTTCCTCCCTAAGCTGCCCTGTTGTACTTCGAAGGAGATGTTCTCTTCGGATGTAGTCATGAGCACTGAAACCAACGAGGCTAAAGAGATTTGCATCTATTGCTTGATTTCTTAATTGAATTAAAGGCTGAACAAAACCCCCTGAAGCTTCAGAGAATCCACACAGAAGAGAAACAACGAATATCCTAATCAGAGAGGAAGCTTCCACTGGACATTTTGTCTTATTAAGTACTAAAGAGTCCACACAAAAAGAGAAGGACCCTGAGGGATAAACTCCCATGTCTAGCAAGGCAGGAAATCTCGCTCAAGTTTCCGCCACAGTTTGGCTTTCGGAGCACATTACACATTGCACGAGTCGCACAGAGGAGAGAGGTGAGCTTTGGTGAGTCCTTTTAGCCAAAACTCTCCCACCTACCTTGCTGCCTATTTTTTAAAAAATAAAAAAAAGGTATAAGCTCTTTCTGTCAAATTAGCGAGCAGAAGCTATTAGAGAGGTGAAGGACAGACTGATGGGTAGGGCAGTCCTGCAAAGCCCCTTCTTAGGAAACCTGATCATACTTCCAAATCCTGTTCTGAAGGAAACCCTTTCGAGGCTCCAGCTCTGGCGGTACACCTGAGCCTGGCCAGAGGGCTTGCAGCCGGACCCTCGCCTATGTTTTGGCCATGCAATGACAGAATACTTTTTTCATCACCAGAACAGCCCTGTGCACCAAGAACAGCATTCGGGCTTCCCTAGGACATGCCAACACCGCAGCGACCAGGCAAGCGTTAGCTTTGCTAACGGTACTGAAGCAGGCAGCGAAGCGCTGGGGCACCCGAGAGTGGGCAGCTTGGGCAGGTGTTCCTCTAGTGTGAGGATCAAGCAGCCCAAGGGTTGCAGGAACCAAATCTGAAAAAAAAGAAAATCTTGATGAGGTTTCATATTCAAGAGTTGCCTCAAACTGCTGTTTGGCTGGACTGCTTTATGGAGAGGCAGCCACATTCCAAGGGTTTATAATCACCTTCTGGGTATTCCACAAAATTCCTCAGATAATGAAGTATTTCAAGGAGGTCCTTGAAAGTGTTTAAGCACCATAATTTTCTATAGGCTGATGTCACAGCACCAGGGCTTCAGCACTAAGCACAGGACTGGAAAGCAAGGCTTAGGATCTCTCCCCTACCTGCCAGGGACCTGACTGCCAGGCACAAGGTCTGCTGCTGCCACCAAAGAGATGTAAAGCACAAACAACTGATATTAAGCAGACACACAAAACAAGGCAAGCAACACCAACAAAAAGCCACTTTCAGCACTTCAGTTACATATGCAGCATCGTTTATATTCTTTGTGGCAGCGTAACTAAGGGCAGGCACATTCTGCTTAGAAACATCCGACCGTTCCATCAGCTTTACCACCCCACCCTACAACTCCAAGCCAAGACATTAAGATTCAACTTTATGGAGCTGCTCAGCCCTGATTTATTACTCAGCTAGCAAGACTGCCATAGCTCTTCATTTAAATATATTTACCAGCCAGTGATTTATGCAGAGCAGCCAGGGCATCAGCCGTGGACCTGCAACTTTCGATGTTTCTCATGAAAACTATTCTAAACGCTTCTTGGCAGAATGAGGTATAAGTGTTCCAACTTTAACCATCAAGCATAAAATGGGAGAGCTGCAAAATGAAGCAGCATTGCTCCCATGCCACAGAGAAAGCTTCTGGAGGAGGAATTAACTCCCTGAAGATCAGCAGCTTCTAGCTGGGCAGCGCATTCCCTTAAACCCGCAGAAATTCAGGAGTAATCAAAAACCACCAAACCGATAACCTCTTCCTGCAGGTGCACATTTTTACAGGTGCCATCTCCTCTTGCTAGAGACCAGGGAGCAAAGGGCTGGACTGCTTCAGTAAAACTGTCTGCTCCTCACAATAACCTCTGGCCCGAGCTGGCCAGCCTTTCGTTCGCATAGTAAGTCCGAAAACAACAGATCACCAACAGCACAAGCTTACCGAGGCAGAAGGACAGTCCGTGGCTTTGCAGGTCCATCTGCTTCCTAACCACTCTGGTGCAAGAAGATTGATTTAAATGAAAAAGCAAAGATGAGCACATTAAAAGACAAGACACTAACAGAGTCTGCATCACATTCCTGCAGCATTAATTTCACTGCATTATCTTTCAGCTAAATTATCTTGTTTACCTGCACTACATAATTAAAAAATAACCCTCATCTGGATTTAACCATGGCCTTCATGGCTTCAGCCAGAACCAGGGAAGGCTGGAGCTGCTCATCACAGGTCCACCAACAGAGAGATAGCTCCAGCTTTTCTCCCCACCCTGCTCTGGTATTGAGAAATCAAGAGACAAGCTGAATTATTTCAACCCAAGACCATTCAGACTACTTCACTTCATTCAGGATCTGGCCAAAGAGGGCTTACCTTTAGAGAATCAACCCTGACGCGCACAAAGCCAGCACGATCTACTACTAAATACCTTGCAGGATAACATGGCCTTCTCTGCAAGCAGCGAAGCACTGTACCTGCACATCAAAGACGTTTCAAGGGTTGCTCCAAGCAACCCCCCTGCAGCAATTCCAACACAAGCACATCCTGCCATTGCCGGTGCCCAAATTCCACAAACAAGAAAGTCCAAAGTCCAAGGGACTGAAAAATATTGCTTTCCAGAAAGCATGGTTTTAAATCCATTTCTGACAAGTTTCAGCTTAAATTAAATGAAAGTCTTCATACAGCAGCAAAGACACTTAACGAGTTTCTGTAGACTCCTGACTTTTCCTGCTGGCAGGGAGAGCCCAGCAGATAACTGAAAAAAAAAAATAGGTTCAAATTGACCTGCTCAGCCACCAGACACGTTATTTAAAACTGGGACCTGGGTAAAGGCAGAGTACGTGCAGGAAAAAGGGGAGGCAGAGAGACAGCAAGGACAAGACAAGGAAAACTGATGATGTTCTTCCATAAGCAGCCACGGAGCCCACATAGTGTAACACATTTGCACCAGTTAACTAGGTAGCACAGCATCTGGTATCAGACCTCAAGAAATGGTCCTGAGGTTTTGCCACAGCAGAAAAATCCAGACTTCTCCCTTCCTCACAAGAAATCTATCTTGTATAGGTCAGAGAGGCTGGAAACAAGACCTCCATGTTTTTGAGGGGAAAAAAACCCAACTTACAGTGTATTTCAAATAGCGTGAGCACAGGCTGCACCCCTCTATTTTGACTTGCCGTTGCAGTTTTTACACAGAAAACAAAAGACTGCAGCCTGCCTTCCCAGCGCACTGACACTGTCCCCCACAGCTTCCTAGGTGACAGTCCAGACAACTGCGAAGGGTCACCAGCATGGACTCAGAGCTGCACAAAGACATGGAAGACAGCAACAGCTGTGTCCTCCTGACTCAAGTGGGCAGATTAAAACATGAATTCAAGTTGTAAAGAGGAAAAAACTGGAATAAGAAGATGGGACAGATCCTGTACTGACTTCCTTCCCACTGCAAAGTAACAAGGCAAAGCATGTGATGACTACCTACTCCCTCTGCAAGAATCCCAAGAATGGGGGCAAAGTCATCACAGCTCCAGTGTATGCCCCAGGAAAACAGACTCAGACACCATTCTGAAGCAACAAGGAAAATTAAACCAGCACTCAGCTGGGTTCTGTACCAGTTCGAGCCAAGCACCATCTCTTCTTGCTCCCCACATACACTCTGGACACCCAAAAACTACTCTCCCCTTCATGCCTGCATATCTTAGTCAAGTTAGGCGTACTCAGACTTTGCATAGAGCAGTGCCTCTACACCCATATTTTCATTAGTTCGAGCTCTACTCCCATAGAGCCACCTTCTCTGCCTTGAGGCACCCAGAACAGAGCCCAGCCCTAGGCACAGTCTATGCTGACCCTGGGAGCGAAACAAGGACAACCCCACTTCCCAGCCCAGCAACCACCCACAAGAGTCCTAAGTGTTCCTGAGAGCATGTAACAGCAGACAAATACATTTGTCCTTAATCACTCCAAGCTTTTCTTCTGAATCCACCCCCCCAAGTCACTCTTGCTTTGATTTTTGCTCAGCACTTGCCTGATCTTCATTACTAATGCGATGCCCGAATCCCAGTAATTGGAGGGCATCCCGTTACTAGCACCCACTGGACTCTCCTCGGTGCTCACGCAGACATATGCCTATGGCTGTTCTTGTATCTCAGTAAATCCGAAACGCTTCCCAGAAAAACCTGATGGCTCATCGCTATCAAACAGCATAGGAGAACATAAACAGTTTAGCGAGAGCATAAGGGCTGTATGAAGAGAGATGCTCGAGCGCCACAGTCTTGGAGTTGCAGAGAGGCCCTTAAGCTCTGAAGGTGTGTTCAGCTTGCCTTTGCTTTACAGCGCTGCCGCAGATGTGGGGAAACAATTAAACTGCTTATCACAGTATGGCCCATTCAGCCTCCAGAGCGGGGGAGCAATTCCAATCCCCAGGTGGCAAGCGCCGCAATTAGGTACCCAATTACGTGCACCAAAGCTTCGCTTATGTTATTTTACTTCAACGGTTATATAGTATTTCCTTGGCTTACTGTCATTAAAAGATTGTAGGTTCAGGGACGACCTGTAGGTCTCAGCTGAGATCGGGTCACTCCCGCAGGACCTAGTTGCACATTGCACGGCATTGCACGGATGCAGAACGGTTCAGGTGCGGGCAGGTGACTTACAAGTCATTCAGCAGAGCCAGTTACAAAGCCTGGTCACAACCACCATTTCCTCACCTGGAGGGGCTAGGCTTAAAGTTTAAAAATAAAAAACCGGTTACACTGCAGCCAGGATCAGCCTCCAGCTCCACAACAGCCCACCTCTGAAGAGCAACTCCAGATTGGTGCTTGAGCCTCTCCTGGGCTTAATAACATGTTGTAGGAGAAAAATGTGGTTTTAGCAGCTCAGTCCATCCCTTATAAAGCAGGGACGCTATGCCAAAGATAACCTGGCTTATTAGTTACAGTCACCAAGCACTCACTTAGCAGGTCTCTGATCAGGGACCACAACGCTCTGTCTGCACCACAGCATCGCCACCGTCACTGGCTGTGCACTGGACAGGCGAGGATGCCCTCCCCTACATCACGAAGGTGTTTCACATAAAGCAGTTAGCGGTTTTTAAAGCAGTAGATAGCCAGGACTCATTCGCCAGCCTCCCCAAAGGAAGCATTTTCTTCCAGCTCAGACAAGGTCTCTACTGCAGCTTTGCTGCACCTTCAGCCTTTGCTGGACAGGCTGAACCCCTCAGGCAGAGTTTTGTACCTGGCACTTCCCAGAGTCATGTATGACAACAGCTACAACAGCTGGTCAGCAGCTGTAGGGAGACGCGTGATATAATGATCAAGAATGATGCAGTTTTGGGACTTCTCATATATAATCATAAGTTCAGTGCTGTTCTCCAAAGGTCTCCGCTACCTTATTGCGGCAAAGTCCAGAGCAAACAAAACCAGGTTACAGAACTGAAGCACCTTCCACAAAAAACAGGGGAAAAAAAGCTTTCAATGATAACAGCGGTGCCTCCCACCACAGGGCAGCAGCAGAAGACAGACTGCCTCTCATTTATTCCTCAAGACCTTATGCCAGCCAGCAACTTTGCTCATTGCTGTAGGCTGAGCCTAAGGCCCCCACCACCACCACCACATGATGTTGCTCTAGGTAACACAAACAATACTTAAACCTCAAGGTTGCAAATAATAAAAAGGTTAGAATACCTGAGAATTAAGGCTCTCCGTGAGCTGGTCACAGCAAGCACAATTCACTTCTACTCTCCACCCCTGTTCCAGCTTTTTGTTCTCGCTGCCTTTGAGGCAGGCAAGCCCTTCTTCACCCATCCATGGCTGTCAGCAAGCAGCCCAGGAGAGACAGGATCCTGCTCTCAGTGCAGGGGATGGCCGGTGGCAGCACCTCCCTCCCACCCCCAGCAAAGATTCAGCCCCTCCGGCCCCGGGCTGGAGGAGGTCCTGTACGGACAGGATCTCTGAAAACCTTAACTTGGCAGATCAAGTCTACAAAGCACTAGTGAACTGGGAGCCTTTCAGACGCCTGTAACCTGATAAGATACACAAGATACTGGGTGTTTTTGCTGGGAGAGGAGATGGCACATCCTTTGCAACCAGATCCGGCGCTGCCAACCTTCCAGCCATTGTGCCAGACCAAGTACCTCTCAATGCAAGCAGTTAGGTTCTGTCTGGTTTTTTAAATGCTGACAACTTAAAGCTTTTTTTATCCTTTAACTCTTGGAAATGGCTGAACTGCTTTTGCTGAAAACCTGAAACAAAGCCTGAGGCAGGGACACAGCATGGGAAATTCCTGTGCAAGCAATTAAGTTCAAGAGTTAAGTGCAACTCCACCATCAGACAGTCTCTGCAGCAGGTGGTGTGACCGGTGCCACGGAGACACTCACCACTCCTCCACGCAGGCCTGCGGAGGAAAAACTGCCACAGCAGCTAAAGCAGGCTACCCCACGCCCAGAGGTTTAGACTGAATCCACTCCAAATGGGAATTATTTCGGGGAAGTCCTGCAATAGGGAGCTCCCGCCAAATCACTGCAACTGGGAGGCAACTTCTCGGGAATGTGCTAAGGGGCTTACAGCATCTTACATGCATCTGGACTTGCGTGCTCCCTGGTTACTGCCGCTACACCCTGCTCCGTCCCAGCCTCCGCTTGATAATTCCCCTCGAAGGCAGCTCCACGGGAACATTACTCACCAGCCGACCCACGTCCAGCCATGAGCCGGGCAGGGCTGCGGAGCTGCACACAGGGCAGAGGGAGCAGGGCCGCGGGGTGCAGTCAGGACGCTGGCCTCCAACTGAGTCCACAGGCAAGGTGCGAGGCCAAATGCAGTTAGGAGTGACACCCTGATTAGCATCACTGCTTAAATTGCTGCCTTTGCTCCAGAATCTAAGCTACTTTAAAACCCGAAGGAAGCGCCTCCCAAATACAAGCCCTGGTTAGGCAAGGTGGTGCTGTCTGAGCAGAGTTTGAAAATAACGTTTTGCTGCTGCAAAAAGTTATGTTCCCAAAGTCTTTATTCCGCGCCGTAGTACTGCCTGCTCCCTTACTCTCATTGCTTTTCTTCCTTGGGACAGCTAGTTCTTTCTTACACTGCTCTTCCACAAAACCAAGAAACAATCTGAAGAAAAACCGGTAAGAGGACTCAGGGCAGATGTGCTTTTTTTTTTTTTTTAAATATTTCAACTATCTACATCAGCAGTCTCCCTATGAAGGCAAATCACTGAGACTGGAGATGGGTGCCCTGAAGCACTGCAGACAACAGCATTATCCAGGCCAGCTGAAGTAGCCTAGCAAAACAACCGACAAGTCATCTAAGGAGAGGTCTAATCACATCACCTACTAGTCTATGGCTTCTTCTGGGTTTTGCAAGGACCTGCGCACAGAACTGGAGTGAATCCGAAGCACTCGGATAACACGTATTCATAGAATGAAAGCTTAGAGGCTGGGAAAAACATCCATAATGTCATTTGTGACAGCAGGTTTGCTCTGTTTGTAACACACACTGCCAACACATCCGGGAAAGCTGCTTAGAGATCAACAGATAAAGGCTTTTCACCATTCAGCCTGTTATTTCATGTAAATCAGACTGTCCTGCTACCAAAAGGCATCCCCATATGAAGTGCAAGGTGCTCAAAACAAAAAAATCAGGAGCAGCAGCAGCAAAAACCAAGTACTCACACGGTGGCTGAATCCCTTCAGACCTCCCCCCGATGATCAGAGGGTCCTGCTCCCCTTTCTACAGGTGCAGTTCCGCAGTCTGGAGCTGCACAGTCTTCTCACTTGTCAATGCAGGTGATCTCCTCAAAGTATCACCACCTTAAAATAGGATTTCGTCCGCAGAAATAACTCCAGGCTCCTTGGAGATATGAAGTCATGTTTTGAAAAGCAACAGTGCAGCAAATTCAATTAACTAATTGAGTCTGCCTTCTACTTGGGCAGCGGGGAAGCAAGATTTCCCAAAGCCTATTCCCCAAGATGAAACATGCTATTTACCAGGTATGCTGCTGCGACCCTTCCAGCATGATCTAGAGGGTCTGCCTCCACCACCCCACTTCTTCTGGCCTCCTGGAACAGGGAGTCCTGCATGGAGTGCACCATGCCCCAGAAAAAATGGGAAAACTATGGGCTTTTATCTTCAACCCCAGTAAAGGCTGGAGGGGGTTGGAGAGGACACGCACAAACCAAGCCAGAGGCGGGGGTTGGAGAGGACACGCACAAACCAAGCCAGAGGCAAACAGTAGCTCTTTAGAGGAGTAAACCACTCCTGCCGTGATTGATAAGTACATCTGCCAGTCCCCACCTGCTGTTCACATTCCTGACATTTCTTTCTGCAGCATTTTCTCCCTGAGAAGGGACTGGCTGCTTATCAACTGCTGCAGAGCAGATTTAAAGCAAGGGAAACAGGCCCCAGCTTAAACAAAACGAAGAGATTTCAGGCCCCAAGCATGCCAAAGACAGTTTTCTTGCATCAGATCGGAGAACCTGCTGAAGGGGTTTATTCCAGGAGCCCTCGCAGGTTCAGAAGCTTATAATGGGCATTAAGTGCTCCCCTTTGCTCATTCCCGCCACCATACCTCTATTAAATTCCTGGCAGATAAAGCATGGGGCTCCAGAAGAGTCTCTCTACCCTCCAGCTGCTCACGCCAAAGTCATTTTCTGCACCGGTCAACCACCCCCTAGAATAAAAGGGAGATTAAGGGTGAAAAAACACTAGCCTCTCCAAAAGGGTGAAGGCTTCACTGCCTTGCCCGCAGCGGAGAGCTGATTAGGACGGACAGCCGGGAGACCGGGCAGGACAGCTGTTCAGAGCAGCAACAGGTATTTCTGGGAGTGAAGGAGCAGGAGTTTAGTTCTGGTTTTCAGCCCCGGACATGAGCTGGAAGTTCCTCCTTTTCTTCAAGTTAGTTTTAACACGGAAAGAAGGTGAAGGAAAATAAATCCATACAACTATAGCGGAGCCTTGAAGCAGAGGGGTGGAACATGAGCCTGCTTGTTTGTCAGAAGAGGAAAAAGCAGCTCCGAGGAGCTCTCTTAAGAGCTCGGTGTCTTTAAGATCCTGACCTCTCTGTCAAACTTGATCAAAATTAGCTATTAGCATCAAATTTATTAGAGCGCATACCCATACTGAAATCCTATCAGCCTGGTTGCCGCAGGGAGCCAAGGTGAAGCAGGGTTTCTGGAGTTCGGGTGCCCCAGCACCCATCTAAAAGTGATTTTCTTTCACTGAAAGAGGCACAAACACAACTGCAAACAAGTCTACGAGTTTTTGCTTATCTGCCATATTTGGGGAAGGAGGGAGACAGCAGCAGGAAATAAGTGCAGCTTTCCCCACACCTGGAAGAGGAGCAAAATACAAACCGGCTTTTTGTTTCAGGCCAGGGTGGTTATCTCCATCGACAGGCAGTACCACTCCTTAAGGTAGACAGCGTAGCGGTGCCTTTATAAACCAGGGTGAACGCAATACAAAATCTGACTTATCCCAGACACTCCTGGGGGACAAAGCCCAGCCCCAAGAGCTGTGGCTCGGCAAGCAGGACACCCCAAACACCGTGAGCACTGGCCAGCCCCCCGCCTTTGCAGAGCAGCTTCCCAACCAGTTTTTGAGGGTATTTCCCAAAGCTGCCGCACTTGCTCTTACGAAGGAGCCAAAAGTTAGCAGCAGCAAGGGGAAGGGGAGGGCGAGCCAGGTGTGAGCAGCATTCGATTAGCTGGCTAATGGGTGCAGCTGTCCTCTGGTTTTACAGCTCTTGGAGGAAATTTAAACAGGAACTTTCCATAAATTAACTGCCCATAAAATGAGCATGTTTTCTCAACGCACCAGAAGGTCAGGAGAGGTCTGCTCAGCCCCCTGTTCCCAGGGCACAGCAAACAGCCTCCACAGTTGCAGTTTCTCCTTCCGAAGCAGGAGAACGTGGATTTAGCCCGTGCAGTAGTAAGCTGGTGAAAGCACGCTCGCGAAGCAGTCAAAGTCATTCTCCATTCACAGCAAACTAATAAATTCATGTTTCCCCTAAAATCCCCAATGCAATCCGGATGTCTAAGTAGCCTTTGTCCCAGAAAGCAAACTATACAACAGCCTCAGAAAGACAGCCACGGCTCCGCTTGCCAAAGTCCTCGCAAGGCTGTTTATTCTGCAGGAGCGACAAACACATTGATTTCAACTCCTTCCAGGTCTCGAAGCTGCAAGCAATAAGGTGGTTATAGACACTGTTCCCAACCCTCCTGGCTTCCTCTTCCTCAAGAGGATTATTTAAGAGGTAAGAGCTGCCCATTAGGGATATTCTGTTGATAAAAATGCACCTGACAGGTTCCCAGTTTTGAGGAAACCAGGAGGATGAGAAAAGCCAGGGTGAAGCCAGTGCAGCAAACACGGGAAAAAAAGAAATAAAGCAAATTGCTCAGGGTGCATAAGGAGGACCAGTGTGCGTGGTGGGATGCTCATTCCCTGAGGTCACCCTGAGCTGCAGGAGGAGAGCCCCCAGCAGCGAGGACCCGGGGAAGGGCCGTTTCACCAGGGGACAGGCTGGCTCGTCCCAGGAAAGGAGCGAGTCATTTGGCCGGAGGGCTGAATTCCTCTGGCAGCACAAGGAGGGCAAGTCCGCAGCTGCACCTGTCCTGGGGTAAGGGACCCATGCCAGCTGGGGTAGGGGCTCACAGCGCCAGGAGGCCCCGGCAGCACCCTGCTCTGAGACCGCCGGGCAAGAGCTGCGGGTTTGCCGTGCTGGGGGGCTCAGCGCAGAGCCCTCCCGGCACGCCGGCTCTCCCAGCCTGCCAGCAGCAGCCTAGGGGTACGGCATGCCAGGGAAAAGCTCTCTGAAAGACCTATGGAAATGTTTGGAAGAGTCAAAAATAGAGTTTGGGAAACGAACACTGACCGGCCGTGCAACTCTTCCAGGGATATTTTAAGCATTACTACAGTTGCATTCCAGTCCCTGAGTATATTTTCTATAAATAAGTATTTTAAGTCACTTTGTTTCAAAACTTGTATTAGTCAAGTGCAATGCAATGCTTCAAATTTTAGACCTGTAGGCTGCCAGCCAAATTTGCTGCCGATTTTTAAAGCTGTGCCCTGTTACCTACGTTATAGCATAGGATCATCTTTGGGGCTTTCAGGTGCTTTCTACAAACACATTTATTCTGTGTTGTAACATTAGGTCTCTACTAATACATCAAGCCCGAGTTCTGTGGATTAACACATCTTTGTTCACGAACCAACAACACTGGTTTTATTTTCAAATCTAGGGGTTTTTCATTTTTTACAGGCCAATAAGCAAAAGAAAATACACCAGTAATTCTGCATGCAAAGTAACTCTCTTTAGAACTAGGTATTTTTGTCATTGACAAAGCCACAGCACATACAACTGGCAGCAATTTCTGGGATCTCCGTTTGAGCAGTGTGCGAGGCTGCCAGGACACAAGTACTGCACATAACAAGCCAACTACACCACAGACGTGCCAAAGCTCCCCAAAGGCCCTGTCCCCCTCCTCTAAAGACAGGGCAAAGTGGCAGGCAGAGGGAAAACAGATCATCCTACATCCTAACCTGGGTACCCTGCCTGCAAATAGGGAGCTAAGAAAGAGAGGAAACTGCTTGCCTGTAAAAGTTTGTGTCAAAATCCTTCAATGGGGCCACGCAAAGGCAGGTCTAGACCCATGCACCTCTTCCACCCAAACACACTGCATTCACAGTGGTATCTAACCCAGACACAGCAGTTGGCAGTTTTGGGAGATCCAAAGCACTAGCAAACAGCAGGGTATGGCTAAAGGACAGATCCTGCACCCCAGCTCTGCTGGTCGCTCTGCCCCTCCAAGCTCCCACCCCATCAGGGATAGCGGTTCTTGTGCACCAGAGATATCGACAAAACATGGCTTAACCTTCAGAGCATAGATTTCCACCGGCGCTTTACAGTACACAAATATTAATATTCACAAATAAATCCGGGCCTGCTTAATCCAAAAAACACACAGCTGTGGCCAAGCATGTGTTTTCTTTGGAGAACAGACCAGACACTCCGAGCCTGGTTGCCTTACCTATTTTTGAAAGCCAGATTTAAGTCAACCAAACAGATAACAACCAAGCTGAAACACCAACCCCCACCACAAAACCTCCTGCTCTTCAAGCTCTTGGTTGCTATTGAGGGGAAAATACCCCTAAGGTACTGCAGTCATCTCTACCAGCCCTGCCGGGGAGATGGAGAGAAGGCATGCCTGCTGGGTCAGGTACGCGGGGCAGGTAGCTGCCTGCCAGCGTGCCTCACGAGTTATCTGCTAAGTCAGGTTAGAGGAGCCATGCTCCATGACCGTTCAGCAGAAACAGGACTAGATGACCCCTCTATCTCCTTTCCCATCCTTACAGCTCTGTAAATTCTTCAGGGGCAGCTGCGAGCAGGTCCACCAGGAGGTCCTGGTGGAGCACCACTGGTCACAGCTAGCTGGGACCTCCACAGGGAGCCACAGCAGCGGTTCCAACAGCTCCAGGGTAAGGATGCTGGGTAAACCTAAAAACTGAAAAATGTTAATGTGTTGTACCGGCATGCGGACTGCACCTAAGAAGCTGCTTAACTGGACACAGGAATTGAGGCTAAAGTGGAGGGATTTGTCTTAGGGACATTTATCTTAGGTGTAGGGTACCCAACATGCCACTGGCACGAACCACATAACTGTAGGGGAGCTTTGGAGTGTGGGGACTTGCACAGCCACCTGTACCAAGATGACCATAGCAGTGATACAGCCATACAAGGTTGAGATTGCCTAGGCCACAGGAACGCCAGATTTGGGTACAGATGTAGCAGGGTTGAAACCAATGAGCAGAAAGTAATAAGGGGCTGTTATTTGGGAGTCTGGGCAGAGAAAGGGAGGGACAGGGGCAATGAAGAGGTGAGTCCAGAAATAAAGGGGGGGAAAAAAAAAAATGGAGAATAAGGTGTAATATAAAGAACAAAGGAGGGTCAATCTTCATTTGGTAGGAGCAGGGGCACCTAGGGACAGCCATGACCCCAATGCACAAGCTCAACCCCCCTGGGATGCTGGTGAAACCCCCTGGACAACCCGCTGGACTCTCCACCCAGTCTGTGTCCAGAAGACTTGCCATGGGAGGGCAAAGTGGGACAAACTCACACCCTAACACAAAGTAGCATGGGAGGGATGGGTAACAGATTTGCAATTCAGCAGTAGTGCGATTCATCAGATTTAGCAGTAATAATTACCAGCTTTAGAGTTGTAAGTGTGCAAAATGCTTGAACTGTAAGTTACTATCAGCAGTGTTTATTAGTGAATCAATCAAATAGGCAATAACTCGACTAGTTTCTCAGTCGAGTATTGCTTCATAATAAACATCGCAGTCTCGCAGATCAGTTACATCTCCAGCCTGCACCCCACAGGGGCTGGATCAGACCAGGGGCTCAACCAGGATCTCCCAGCCCGGAGGTCTGGGCTAGCTGCTGTCTAGGTATCTTGATTAAGCAAAAGCACTTGGTTAAGTCTGCGTGGGCAGACGCAATCTGGGATGCTTGAGTTACACGTTTGTACAATGACTGACATGAAGAGGCTGTGACCCACCACTGAAAATCGTGCACACCACCACCACGGTGTGAACACACCACTGGCCACACTTTTAATAGCTTCTAATAGTAAACCGGGATAAAGAGCTTAAAAGTTTGAAGTGCCTGCATAAAGCACACCTGCAATTAAAGGGACACTCCTCAACCACACCACGTCAGCAAGACCAGAGAGCCGGCCATGCAAGGCTGGGGACAGGGCCCACCTCAGGTCCTCCCACTCTTCGAGCAGGACTGACCTAAATCCTCCCTCTTTCAGACTCCAGTGGCAGCAGGAAGATGAGCAGGTCTCATTAATTTCACCTCCCACTGCCTGGTGAACTTCTCCACAGGAAAAAAAAAAAAAAGATTCAATGCTATGCTGGTGACCTGGCAACTCGAATCTTCTCTAGAGCAGGAGGCAGCAGATGACCTGCTGCAGCACCGCTCACCTAATGGCCAAGCTCTGCTCTTGCTCTGCAGAGCTCCTCAAGTTATTCTGCTGGGGACTTTAGAATCCAGCTAGGACACCTAGCAAGCAACAGCTTCTCTGCAGGGCAGTTTATACAATAGAAGGGCACGTAGTCCATCGTCAGCTGGTGGCTCAGCAAAGCCTCCTCTGGCATGCAGGAGACCCCAAGACCAGCAGGCTGCACGACATAGGCAACGCCACCACCTCCTCCCTGCAGCTTCCTCGGAGCCTCACTGGAGCCAAGTACACCGGGGCACCCTATTTTCCTGTGATTTCCAGAGTTCAGGTTTATTTTTTAATCTGATAGTAACAGTAGAAGGCTATTAAAAAACTCCACACTGGCCTGAGCGGCTCCGGAGTCTAAAATAAACATGCCAAGCCCTATTTGTGATGGAGTAAAAATAGCTTGTTTCTCATCCCTTCCCAGGACCTCTGCTTCGTACACAAAAGCTTCACAGGTTTAACTATAAAAATACCAAACGTGCAAGGAATGTCTTGAATTGAGCTTTGCACTGTTTGGGGGAATTCAGAAACGCACCTCGGACCCCGCAGCAAAGGGACACACCCTTAAAGCTCATCTCCCGCCCAGGGCTAAAGGCCAGGCGCTGCCAATTCCCTCTAATAGAAACTACCGTCCTTCTAAAAAAAAAAAACCTTCACTGGAATTACATCTTGTGCTCTTTCTTGGCTGGATACTTTTAAAATGACACTTATTCCAAAGAGCGTTAACTATAAAATCTAGTGCAAAGCTGTGCTGCAGCTGGGACAGGCTCCCTGGGAAGCGGAGCGAGCACAATCGGCGTCTGCATCAAAAGAGAAGAGAAACTGCGGCCGGTCTAGGTCACCATAAGAAACATTGCTTCATAGCAAGTTCTACTAAATTAACTTTATTTCAGGGCCTAAGTGTATCTCACCTGGCACCTGCGATGCTCAGACCTGAAAAGAACAGAAAAACAAGACCTAGGAGAGCAGCACCGGAGGAAAGCCACCACAACACTGCGTTTAATCATTACATCATTTCTAATGACAGATCAGCCAGACCCACAAGCGAGCACCAACCTATTTATGACTCGGGCTTTAAAAAGGACCAGAGGAGAATCTGCAACGCATCTGAAACCTGCTGGTATTTATACATGCACTAAAAGGCACCCCAGGCAAAACGCCAGGTGTAAACATCCCCAGCCCCACGGGCAAGCCTCACAGGAGCCACCAGCCCCAGGAGCCTTCCCAGAAATGGCCGGCAGCCGGTCCAGGAGGGACGGGAAGGTCCCGGGCTGCCGGCACATCTCCCTACAAGGCAGTCCCGACAGCAGCACATGCAGCCGTCCATCTGCTGCCGTGCTCTCCTGCCTCGCCGCAGCCTGAGAGCACACACCAGGCTTTAACCCGCCCCAGACAACACGTGGCAGGCACCGGTCTTGTGGCACCCCCAGAGACAACCTCTGCCAGCATACCCACCTACAAACACCGTGCTCCAGCACCGGCTCCGCTTTCGCCATTACAATTCATCTCCAGAAACCTGGGCTCAAAGTGAGGTGGCATCAATTAAGCAGCAATTTGGGGCTTTGGGTGAGATGCAGTGACATCTCAGAAGAGCTCTTAGCACAGCCACACAATTTTAAGTGGCAGGGACAAGAAAAACAAATTTGCTTGCGAAATACACATTTAGTTTAGCTGGTCATATTGAAAAGCTCAACAACATTTGTATTTTAGATTATGTTCTTAAACATTCATGGCCAGCATTTAGTGAGATCTGTTACATGGGTCCCTAAAGTTTCCCTCACTTGATTAAAGCAAATCTTTAGTCGAAGGCTTCAAGAGATGGGAAAGCCATAGTCTCCCCCCAGCTATTTCTTCCAATTATTAAGTACCCTAAGCAAACAATCGAGAAAAAAGTTCACCTTTTCCCAGGTTTTAATTTGTCTGGCTTCTTCCTCCTTTTATGCACAGACTTTCATCATTTATGGTCAAAACCATTTCAGAGAACAAGGAGAGAGATCTGGCACTTTCCAGCTCTCTTGTCCCACCTGCCTACACACTATCACTGAGGAGTCACCTCACCAGATGCTTCAAGGTAAAATTCACAGCTTGTCTTATTTACATAATATTTTGTGTTTGCTGTTACGTAAATACTGCTGCTCTTAAAGGAGGCTTCTCTCAAGTCCCCTGCTCTCCCCACCTGCCATCACTTCCCATTCTTTTAGCTTATTCTGAAAGGGCAGGACTCCAGGAAATAAATTTTCTTCATATCTGGTAGGCACTCCTATAACAGCCCAGCCACCAAACAAGCACCAAATAACTGTCACACACCAATAATCTCACCCCATACGTGCAACCCAGGATTTCAGCTCATACTTCCACCCCCCAGTGCATGCATTACAGCGATACTCCCGTCCCTGACGCAAGGCAATGCAATACATCATGCTTCCTTCCTACTCCAGTGCACTTTTCCTCCTATTTAATGGCTCACAAAGATCTCAAGAGATCAGGCAACATGAGACCCATGAGCAGCACGCATTCTCCCACGGTGGCAGAGACCTGGAAACTCAACATTTTGTAGAGAAAGGAATGGCTGAACCTTCTCCCCGACTCATCCTCCCAGGGCAGATGTGCCCTGGCCTGCTTGAAGCCCCACAGCAGCATCACAGCCAGCTTCACGGTCATTTTAAGCTGGTGTTACTTCCAGAGGAAGCATTTCCACACACCCCCCGCATCCCACTCCTCTCCCCCCTTTGTGCTGGTACAAGTGTTACAGCTGCACAGGGAAGTGGATGGGAGAACTGACACACATTAAAGAAACCCAGCAAGAGACAAACAAGAGGCCAGTTTCCATCTGGCTCAGCTTCCTGGCTGGATGCAGGGTCTGCAAGACTACTTCTCTTTTCCCTTGCACCAGCCAAGTGAAAGGCAGGACCTCTTCTGCCAGCAGCACCAGCTCAAACCAACCGAGAAGCCGAGCACGCCAAGTTTGGACCCTGTAAAAAACTGCGCCGTGCAAGAGCACTGCACAAAGTCGCCAAGGAAAACCCGAACCATTCCAAAAGATACAGGGAAAAAGAAATTAAACTGGTTTGAGCTGGACATCTCCCATTCATTTCCCACTACTGTCCTAACCAGCATCTAAGCAACACATACTGACAGCAAGGGCCGCCTCCCACAGCCAGCTGCATCCTGATAGCATGCAACACAACTCCCTTACAGCAGAAGCCTCCGACTAGATCTATTCCACATTAATAGTCTGCTCAAGCACTTCTGGGCAAACTGCTGCAAGCAGGCAAGTGACCTGACGCAGGTTTCTTTTCAGCTACTAAGCCACTTTAAAAGACATCTAAAAATACATTAAATGCTTTTCTCATGTGACTTTTCTACGCAAGGGACTGCTCTAAAGCCTGCCAACAGCAAATGGAACAAGACGCTGCTGCAAGACCTCTTTCCTGCATGAATGGCCTCCGCATCGTCAACTTGTTTGAGTCCAGGAGACCAGCCTAAGATGAAAACCTGGAGCAATATGCAGTCTGTTCGGCAGCATCAGCTACTGATGTAGCACCATTTTCCCCAAAGGGCTGCGCTTCCATTCAGGATCACCACCCAGATGGAGAGCAGCAGTGTTTTGCATTGTTTCTGCTCCAGAAGGATCTTTAACTAGTTACACCCAGAAGAGTTCAAATGTATACTCCTCCCAACCAAGCCTAAAGAAGAAAAATAACTGCCCAGTTCTGCTGACACAGGTAATTCCTCTCCATTGAGGCGAGGCAAGGTAAACAGGACAACTGTTTGCCTTTAAAAGTGCTTTGCAAATCAGCTCAGCTGGCTGCTACCACAAAGCCCAAGCAGGAGGACACTGGCCACTTCAATTACTCCAGCTGATCCTCAAGCCCATCTCCTTAGAGTAGATTTACGTCACCAAGTTTCCCACCAAGACTCCTCCTCCACTCCCAGTAGGGAGCGGACAGCTTTTCTGCTCTGTTGAGATGCAGACCCATGTGCTTACAAGCTTCTGTACATGCCTGGGTCTGCTTTGAACCGGAGCAGACACTGACACGCCAGGAAATGAAAGGTGTCTGCTCCTGGATCAGTCCAGGCTGCAGAGCCGAGCCATCTGCTTCTACTGACACTGAGGGTGGCCCTTCCTCACTGCAGACCAGACACCTAGCTGTGCGCCCAGGCGGCTCCTAGCTTCAGCTGACCTTTTCCAGTTGGCACAGCCCAAGACTGCTGGTCCCAAACAGGGCTTAGAGTCAGCTACACAGAATTAGCTAAGAATCATCATCTTAAGTCACTGCTTAAAGAAGAATCCCACCCCTAAACACTTGCACAGGGAGTCAGCTTAGCCAGCCTGAATTCCCATATATGACCAGAAAATAGGACTTTAGCATGTGAAGCATTCTTCCCTGGGCTCTCAGCTGGAGTGACCAAGCCACATACTACACCAGTCCAAAAGACAGTCACAGGGAAGAGCTCTGCACCCAGCCTTGCTCTCCATGATCTCTCTCATGCTGGTGGTGGACTGCTTTTCCAGAAGGCTCTGAGCTGACCGACCCATCACAAAACACAAGTAAGTGCAGCCAAGGCACAAAAGGCAGAGGGCAGAACCGCCCCTATTAGCAGGATCTTGATTTCATCTTAACTTCAGGAAAAAAATCAAATCCTAAATCTCACTGCCTCCTCTGTTCTCTTCTTTTCTTTATGGAGCAGGGGAGAAGCTGCCTCAAACGATCTCCTGAAGCATCGTATCAAGGCAATGGTTTTCAACCAGCATGTGAACAGACTATAAGAAATCCATAAAAGGTGTGAAAAGGCTTACCTGAAGTCAGCAGGATTAAGTTCGCTATACAAAGTTATGCACCTCCAGGGGAAGTTTTAAGAGCCTTCAATTCGGGGAAGAGAAAAGGGCTGGAGGCTGCTGAGCTGGGTCACGCCAGAGCAAAGCACACAGCACCAGGATGCAGCGCGGAGGTCTGCAGGAAACAGCTTCTTCCTGTGACGGCAGGACAGTACCACGACCCCTCTCCCCCGGGACACCCATGGGCCAGGCACGGCCAACTGCCAGACCGGGCTGAGCTCACAGAGCCACATCCAGTTTGCAGACCAAAAGTCACTGAGGCGCCAGCGAGCGATGCACAGCCCTACCCGTCCCAGCAGGTCCCGGCTCCAACCTCCCACAGCCGCTGCTGGAGCGGGGGAAAGCAGGAGGCGGAGGCAAGGGCGAGCAGCAGTTGCACCGTTTCCACTCGATCCAATGACCAGGACGTTTCGGGAGCATGGCAGGCTTTGGTGTAGCAGCACAGAACCAG
Organism: Aptenodytes patagonicus; assembly: GCF_965638725.1. Lineage (NCBI taxonomy): Eukaryota > Metazoa > Chordata > Aves > Sphenisciformes > Spheniscidae > Aptenodytes > Aptenodytes patagonicus. The sequence continues at coordinate 5,199,042 of NC_134956.1, forward strand.
TGTGGCGGGGAGAAGGAAAAGGAGGGTTGGGATTCCAGTTTCCAAGAATAAGGGGCATGCAGTACTACGGTACCAGCACTGGGACACTGGTTTGAGGGGAGGGTGGTGACTGAACCGCATCACAGGTCTGGAGTACTGCTTCTAGACTCCAGGAGCGCGTCCACCTCTGATCGAGGCTTTTAAGCAAGCCTTCTCACGCCTAAATTAGCCATGGCAATCACGGAGTACTTCACTCTGCTACGTTCAGCAGACAGAATCGCACACAACTTATCTCGGCTTATCACCACTACCACACAGAGGAACACCACTGCCTTCTCAATGCTTTAAGGCCACAATATACAATTTTACATCTTTGCCAGTAGCAAATGAAGCCCTTTTCCACATCAGCTTCGATTACAAAGTCTTCATGAGGCTATGAAGCCCTATTCTTACACTTTTCTTACAAACAGTTTACTACCAAGGGTTCATGGGGTTTTGCATGCAGTACTGTTACAACATGGTGCTTTAGCTTCCTCTCTACCTTTCTGAAGGAGATTTGTATTTATTCTCAGCAATTGTTATTCTCAGAAGATCAAACTTCTTACCTCCCTAAGGGCTGACCCCTGATATTCAAACAAAATTTTATTCCAAGATGTGATAAAGTGTTTCCTGAAAGAGCAACCAGCACAAGGCTGCTGGCACACAGATAAACGTAAAGCACCAGCTTCACAAACACTGCTGGAAGCACAAAATTTCCCACGCAGAGGATGTGAAGTTTCACATTTTGGCCAAACAGGTCACTCTGGGGGAACTGAATTGATATCATGCAAATACGTACAGCGCCATGGCACAGACCTTTCTGTTAGATTACATGAGGTTGTTAGTCCAAATCACTTCTGTATTACTGCCACCAACAAAAACATTAGTGCCCAGCCTGAAAAACACCTGATCTGACCTGGACAGTAATTAAAATAAGGTTTACTGCCCTATTCCTGATGTTTTATTCCACACAGGATGGACAGATCTGCATTGTGACCACACTCCAAAACTTGCAGGACCACTTACGCACCCCATACAACAGCTATTCTGTGTGCAAACACCACATGGCAGAAGCTTTAAATGAACTCAATGCGAGAACTAATGAAACCAATGATACAAGTTGTTTGCGCCTATTAAGTTCAGTTGTTGCCAGTACTACTGAAAATATACTTTCCAACATGTCTTAAAGCATGTGCTACCGTACAGCATGCAGGAGAAAGAAGATGCTGAGGATTTTTCGGAGCAGACAGGCAAGGGGGTTTTGAATTTTAGGAAAAATACTAGAGGAAGATTCTCCCCTTGAATCGGCGCAGTCCCACCCCTGTCTCCAGCCAGTCTTTACCCTGCATCTGTAGAGGTAGAAGTCTAATTTTTAGAGAGACACAACTACACTGATTCTGTGTATCTTCCTGATAGGATCCTGTAAAGTTTAATTCAGAGAAGGTTTTAGAATAACCACATTTTACTCTCTAATGCAGGCCCCAGGCACTATCATAAAAATTCCACTAAAAATATTTCCTTTGGGGTGGGAAAACACAATGCATGGTCTGTCATGCAGGAATCAGCTCCTACAGCACAGAGAGCTCACACTCCCACAGATGTCAAGACCTAACTAGAAAGTCTAAGGGACACAATCAGGGAATCATTGCAGCCTCAAATATTCGTATCATTGCAATCCCAATGTCAAAATCATCGTGCCAGATTTTCCACTAGCATCAAACTCTGTATTTGTAGATGACTGCAAGGCCATTTTATTAGAAGAACCCCTTACTTTGGGAAAAGCAAAGTACTCGCCCTCAGAGAAAGCAGATCTAGAGGGAAGGTCTTTTCCTTAGAGGAAAAAGAAAGCCCCAAAGCATTCAGTATCAGCACACACTCATATCTTTTTCTGCCTCCTGGATCAAAATGCCTCTCACTACCCATCTAGAAGCCCACACCTGCGTAAGGGCTTCCTGTAGGAATCCTAAGAGCCACAACACAAAGATAACAAAAGATCTCACCTTACATTTCTACACATTATTTCAGCAATATTTAGAGAAGGCCTGATGAAACTTTTCCTTGCTGTGGAGGAAACTCTCAGCTAGAGACCAGTACTGAAGGGCTGCTTTAGAGAGTAAGTTTACGAGAGAGGCGCAGAAGCCATACTGGAAAAACTCAGCAACTATTTCTACTCTGACTAAAGCGGTATCTGAACAGCATCCTGGACTGCTGAATAACCGAGCGCTAGAGACAGGGATCGTTTTTAATCAACCACTCTCAGTCCCTTTCCCTTGTAATCAAAAAGTCCCAAAGAAGCCACACATACAAGGAAACCCTTTCGGGGCCTCATGTGAGCTCTGGGAAGAGATGCGTTTCCCGAAGAGCCTGGAAAAGTCCATTTGGGGGCTGACCTTGCACAAGAAAGAGGGAAGAAGCCTATGTGACAAGAAGCAAGCAGTGCCACCCCAGCACAGGACCAACAGCATAGGCAGCCCCCACGTCGCGATCTGAAGTTGTGACAGTGGCATGAGGCTTTCACATCACCTGTCGTAATTCAACACTCAAGTGGAAAACTGCTGGTTGAAACTATCGCCCAGCCTCTTCTTACTCAAGCTCATCCAAAATCAATCCCTAGCCCTTGGGACTGATATAAAATGATCAGTATCTGCTACTGGAAACTCTCATCAAAATTACTGAATGCTAATCCCCACCCTTAAGGAACACACTTCACAGAAGATTAAGCTTTCTGAAGTCTAAATGTACAATCTAGTTCAAAAAAAGAAAAGACCCAGTGTGAATTCATTGCCTATATGCATTCAGCACTCGCCTGACCTGTAACTACGCTAGAGTAAACTGAAACCTCTCCCGTAATCACTTTTTCAGCCCCTGAGGAGGGAGGGGAGGAATGCCGCTCGTCAGGTCCTTACCAAGGAGTATTTGCAACATCAAGTACTGCAGGAAGAGGCTTCTAAGCCAATTTGTTGGAAAGCTCCGAGGAGCCAGGATCCAAAATATTTCCGAAGCTGCCCATGTAACCCTCTATGAATTGAGACCTTCTCAGAAAGCACAGTAGAAAATACACACCATACCCTTATTCGGGGTTGCAATGATGGCAAATGCCATAGCTGAGCACTGCTGTGAGACCACAACACAAGAAAAGGGGAAGAAAGGAGACATCATCAGCGGAAACCTTCATTCACATATGCCTTTACAGGTCAGATGAGGCTAGGAGCCTGTTTTTCTAAAGACAAACCCAAAACAAAGCTGAACACTGTCTACCTGTGAGGCTAAGATAAGGTCTACTGCTGTTTCCAAGCCCCACCCTCTGCATGTGAAGGTCTGCCAGGGATAACGTGCTTTGAATCCCACCAAAAATTACTTTCCAGGCCTACAGGATACCTGCAGGACAGTGAAACTGGGGGCACTCCTCAGCCCTGAAGAACTGAATATCTGTTATGGCTAAGAGCACCATGCCAAGGGAGAGCTCTGCTCATACAACAGCTCCCTGCCTGAGGATGGTCCAGCTCCCCTCCTGACCACTTTGCTAAGCCAGTGAAGAAAGAGTCTAGCTGAAAAAAGAACAGTTTTATGCCAAGTTAGCAGAATCAGTTGATCAACGCATCAGCTCAGCACCACAGCTGGCACATGGGAGGAGGCAAGAGGGCACAGGTGAAAGCAGGGAAAGAGAAGGGCCCTTTTAAGAGCATCAAACCATGAGGCTGGCTGAGCTAACCCACCACTCTTCAGCATGGGGACCATGCCCACGTCTTCCTTCTCCTCCAGGCTGGGCCTTGCTTCCTCTCCACCTGCACTGCCGGGGTGTTGACAAGCTCCTTCTGGCTGGGGCATTTACAAGCTCCTTCCATGGACAATCCGGGTTACTAATTTGCAGAAAGTTAACCCAGGAGGGGGGAAAAAAAAAAAAAAGATCAGCTCAGCAAGACGACTGCAAACACCATAACTGCGTGTCTGGAGATTGGACCTCTCCTCTCTGAAAGCAGCAAACCTTACATCAGCTCAGCCATCCCACACAACCTCACCCTCTGCTGCTTACTGCGCCTCACCCTGGGACAACCGTGGTGGCATCGGCATCGGGAGTGATGTGGCCCGGCAGTGACACAGCTCAGGGGGCCACATAACAGAACACCATTTGTGTTGAGGTTTGGGGGGCCGTTATGAGCTCTCTGCAGTTAGACATATGCAAGGGCCACAGTAAGGAGCCGTGGGAGCCCAGAGGCCCCCTCGGCTCTCGGGTCCCAGCACGCTGCCCAGGGACAGGACCCTGGACGCGGAAGAGCCACAAGGCTGCACTGCTGCCATCGGCAGAGATTCCGGGGAATTTCCTAGCGTGCATCAAGCCTGGCTCCCAGAAACCAGCACTGCTGAGCTGAGGTGACCTTGAGCAGGACACGGCATTCGGGAAAACAGGGTGCATTCCTAGGGTGCCTTACATCGCCTGCACCCCGGCTAATAACTTGGGCAGAAGCTCCCATCAGGCAAGAAGCTCCAGCTTTTAATTCAGGCCGCGGTTTCAAGACATATCTGCCCACCTGAGCAGGTCACTGCCGACAGAAGAGGGAGGCCCCCATTGCCTCCCCAGACCCCCCAAAAAAAGCCATGCCACTCACCTTGCCCTGTCTCCTCCTCCTCAGACACCCAGAACAGCTCACAAATCACACGCAAGAGCCAGGGAGCTTTCTGCTGGTCCCCAGGTGATCAGCTCACGGGCCCAGCAGGCACCCACGAGCGGAAGGGAACGGGCCTGCCTGGCCAGGGGACTTGGACAGTGTTGCACCAGCAGATCAGCTTGGATGCTCATGAGAAATGCAATGACAGAGAAAGCGGTAACATCAAATATATACAACCATCTTTCCCACTGGCAAGCTAAAATTTTATCCGAGAAAAGCTGAACCAAAGACAGTTTAAGCCAATGGATAAGTGCAGGGAGATACACAGATAGAAAAAAGCACTAGACTAGGAAGTGCACCTACCCAGCGTATTCACGCAGGTTAATATATTAACTTTCCGTCCAGCAGCACCTTAGTAGTTTGCTCAAACTTATTCAATCTCGCAGAACAAGCCCTAAAAGCACAGATTCTTTGGGTTGATCTTTTATTTTTCACAGCTCAAACATGGTCACGGTCCTCTGCGAATTGGATTTAAGGTACAGAGCTCTCCAGACTGCACAAGTATCCTAAGAACAAACATTTTCAGCATACCAAGAGCTCAGACACGCTAGGTCGCTCCAACTGTGTTTATTTGTATTTCACCCAAATCACCGCCAAAGTACTTGGAGCTCAAGGAGCAACAGCCTCCCACTGATTCAGCAAGAGACCAGAAGTAATTGGTAGACAGTCTACAAGTGCCACAAAGAATGCCAGAAACATTTATTTACATGACCCCTGTTTGCCCAAGAATTCAGAGTTTGCATTTTCCTCATTCAAATTAATCATTATTAGAATTAAATCCTCCATACTACTCCTCAGCTAACAGGAGGAAAGGCACAAACCATCCAAAATCATCCCCACAGCAAAACTTTTACAATAGCTGTCACTGCCGAAACGAGACAGACTGTTTTACTGCCGTCAGCTGGAGTTCCTCCCCAGGCTGGCACAGCACCCTGGTACCTCTCCAGGACAATCTCTCCCGTTCTCTCTCCAAGGGACATGGGAAAGGCAAGGAGACACCATTCCTGCTGTTGAGCAACACCACTCCTGCCGGGGCATCACACCTTCTCTGCTAGGCTGACAACATGCCACGTCTCACACCTGTGCTGCAGACACCAAAGCATGAAAATTTCCACAGGACCCGGCTGCTGCAACCGCACAGTCCTCTTCTCCGTCAGACCCGAGTGGGACCACTGGTCTTTAGTCCAAAGCACTTCTCAGGCTTGTCAGCTGGCACGGTCGCACAAGCCAGGACACAGCAGCACTCGCTCTGACGTTACCCCCTCGCTGCCGGAGCACAGCTTTCGACAAGAGACACACGAGAATTCCTCCAGACCAGAGACAGCACCTCAGGGAGTGACTGCGAACCCTGCCGCCCAGCTCCCACGTCCCCCTGCCTGCACCTTCCCACCCGCAAGCAGCAGAGACCAGGTTAAGCTCTAAAAGCACACACGGGGAGTTTGCGACCGGCAAACCTGCGGCAAAACTTGCTAAACTCATACCCGCCGACTTGTCGGGCGCTGGAGACTAGGGCGAGCCGCTCCGCAGCCTGTTGCTTCCGAGGAGCCAAGGAGGTCACGAGGAATATTCTGCGTTTATGCCTTCATGTGCAGCAGGACTATTTACTTGCGTTTAGTCACCCGCACCGCTGACTAAAGATAAAAGTTTGACCGTGGGTCTGTTTTGCCTGGAACAGCCTCTGCTGTTAGTCACGCTCGCAGCGCCGAGTCCCAAGGTCAGCCTTCGGAGCCCCCTGCGAGGTCGGCCTGTCCCGAAGCGGGGCCGAGAGCCGAGGGGCTGCCCCGCCGCCCCTGCCCGGGACCGCGAGGGGAGCGCACCCAGAGAGACACCGAACTCCGCCGGATACCTGGAAATCCACCTGCGCTCCCGTGGAGCCAAGCCGGTCCCGGTGAGCAAGGGAGAGCCGCCGGGTTCCCGCGCACCCCGCGGGGCCGAGCCCGGGAAGCCCGCACGGGCTCCAGCACATACCGCCAGGAACCACGGCGCATCCAGGGACCGGCTGCCGCCACCTCCAGCACCTGGGCCGCTCCCACCGCCCCCGCCGGCGGCTGCAGCGAAGCCCCACGCCTCGCCCGGTACAGCCCAACCCGGCCCAGCCGCTCGGTGCCCCGGGCCGGGCCCGCTCCGCCTCCCGCCCGCTGGCAGGGCCGGCCCCACCGGGCACCCCGGGCGCGGCGCCCACCCAGGCCCCGGGGGTCCCCAACCGGCGGCCCCGGCGGGGGCTGGGCACGGGGCGGCGGGAAGACAACGAGGAGGAGGGAAGCGCGGCAAGCCGGGGGCAGCGGCGCCGGGGCCGGACCCCGCAGCCAGCCCGGGCCGCCGCCCGCGCCCGGCCCCGGCAGGCCACGGAGGGCGCGCCGAGGCTGAGGCGGCGGCGGCGGGCCGCCCCCGCCGGGCCGGGCCGCCCCGCTGCCCGCGCACCGGGAGGCCCGCGCCCGCCGCGCCGCGCCTACGCCTCTGCCCAGGCCGCGCCGCCGCTCCCGGCCCCGCTCCCGCTCCCGGCCCCGGCCCGCCCGGTAGGCCAAGGGCAGGGCGGCCCGGCAGGTGCCGCCGCGGCCGCCGGGCGGAGGCCGGGCCCCCCCCCCCGTCCCCGCGGCCCCTCACCGTGCGACGGCCGGGCCCGGAGGCCGCTCCCCGCCGGCTCTCGCCGCCAGCGGCCCCGACGCACCGAGCGGGCGGCGCGGCGCGAGCGCGACCCCGCGCGGGCACGTACCTGGGGGAGGGGCGCGCGGCGCCTAGCAACCGGCGGCACGAGCGCGCCGCGGCCAATCGGCGCCCGGCGCCCGCGCCCGCCCCGCCCCCTCCGCCCCGCCCCACCTGGCCGCGCGCGGCCCCGCCTCCCCCCGCGCCCTACGGCCATCCCACGCGGCCCCGCCCTCCCCGTCAGCCCCGCCCCGCCGCCCCGTCCGCTCCCTTTTGGCCCCGCTCCAAGCCCCGCCCCACACCGCCCGCAGGCCCCGCCCCGTGCTCTAGGCCCCGCCCCCAGGCCCGCAGGCCCCGCCCCGCGCCCCACCTGCGGCCCCGCCGCGGGGTGACCCCGGGCCCGCCTGGCCCCGGGCCCGCGGGCAAATATTTGCTCGGGGCCGGCCCCGCGCTCCAGCAGCCCGGGGACGTGGGGCCGCCACCATGCAACCCGTGCTGGGGGTCCTGCTCACCCTGGCCGTGGCCCTCGGCTCAGGTAGGGCCCCGGGCTGGGCCACCGTGGGGCTGCCGTGGGGCTGGAGGGCGTGGGGCACCGCGGGGCCTAGACAGGCCTAGGGGCCAGGCCGGCAGCCTGCCGGCTGCTGCCCTGTCCCGTGGCAGAGGGGGGTAGCAGGAACTAGGGGGCTGCGGCGGGTGCTGAGCACCCTGTAGGGCAGGGACCCCCCTGCTCCATGGGACATGGATCCCGTGCTCTGTGGGGCAGGGTCCCTCTGCTCCGTGGGGCAAGGATCCCATGCTCCATAGGACAGAGATCCCACGCTCCGTGGGGCAGCACCCCCCTGCTCCGTGGGGCAGGGATCCCATGCTCCATGGGGCCCAGGTGTCCCTGCTGTGCCCCCACGGGCACGCTGAGCTCCTGCCACAATCCCCAGGCCACCGCTCGCCCCTCAATGACTTCCAGCGCCTGCGAGCCACCGAGCTGCTGGCAGTGCCCGTGGACCCACCACCGCTGCTGCCGGAGCAGGGCTCCTCAGAGCAGTGTGCCCAGCGCTGTGCTGCCAGCCCGGCTTGCCGGTGAGTGGGACGTGGCTGTGCTGCGGGGCAGGTGGGAGTGCAGGGGGCCACGACACTGGGGTCACTCCGTGCGCTTGGATGCTGGGTGCCCATGTGTGTGCCCCCAGGTCCCACGGGCCCTGGCCCTGCAGGGTGTCGTGCCAGGCTCCCGCTGTGTCTCCCAGGGCTTTCCACTATGACTGGCAGAGCCAGCTGTGCCAGCTGCTGCCCTGGACCCAGCATTCGCCCCACGTCCAGCTGCAGAAAAACATCCACTACGACCTGTACCAGAAGAAAGGTGGGCTGGTGCCATGTGTGGGCACGGGGACACCACAGACTGGGCGCAGGGCTCCCCACTGCCCATGTGCCCCAGCCTGGCTCGGCCCCGGGGCTCTGACGCGGTCCCCGGCTCTGCCCAGACTACCTGCGGGACTGCATTGTGGCCAACGGCACCAGCTACCGTGGCACGCGGGCCACGACGGAGAAGGGTCTGCGCTGCCAGCACTGGCAAGCCACGACACCCCACGATCACAGGTGTCCCCGTGTCCCCGGCTGCACCGCGGCAGCCGCTGGTGGCCCTGGGCTGTGCAGGACAATGGGGAACGGGCTGGGGACAGTGTGGGGGCAATGGGGACAGCGTGAGGGCAATGGGGACAGCATGGGGGCAATGGGGACAGTGTGGGGGCAATGGCACCGACCGGGGCTGGTGTAGCATTGTGGCTGTGCTGGCCCTGGGGCAAGGGGCTCCTGGCAGCGCTCCTACCCACCCCGCTGCCAGCAGGTTCCTGCCGTCCCCCCGCAATGGGCTGGAGGAGAATTACTGCCGAAACCCCGACCGAGACAAGCGGGGCCCGTGGTGTTACACTGTCGACCCCAACATCCGGCACCAGAGCTGCGGCATCAAGAAGTGCGAGGACGGTGAGTGCTGCAGGCCGGGGGTGCTCCGTGCCGTGTCCCCACCTCCCCACTGAGCCCCCCGGCTGTCGGCAGCTGTCTGCATGACCTGCAATGGGGAGGAGTACCGCGGCACTGTGGACCGCACCGAGTCAGGGACAGAGTGCCAGCGCTGGGACCTGCAGCACCCGCACAAGCACCCCTACCACCCTGACAAGTACTGGCCCCAAGCCCCGGGCAGCGCGCGGCCACCCCGGCCATGCCAGGTGCCGGGGCAGTGGTGCCACCCTCAACCGCTGCTCCCCGTCTCTGGCCCAGGTACCCCGACAAGGGGCTGGACGACAACTACTGCCGCAACCCCGACAGCTCTGAGCGGCCCTGGTGCTACACCACCGACCCCGGGCGGGAGCGCGAGTACTGCCGCATCCGCCTCTGCAGTAAGTCCCTGCCTGTGTTGCCATGCGTCTGGGACCGGGGTCCTGGGTGCCACCCTAACCCTGCCACTCTGCCCCTCTCCGGCCATGCAAGCAGAGAAACGCCTGCGGCCCCTCAACGTCACCACTGGCTGCTTCAGGGGCAAGGGCGAAGGCTACCGGGGCCGAGTGAACGTCACTGTGTCGGGGATCCCCTGCCAGCGCTGGGATGCCCAGACGCCCCACCGGCACCACTTCACGCCTGAGAAGTACCCGTGCAAGTAAGGGGGGGGGGGGATGCGCTCAGGGAGGGCGGCAGTGGGCAGCACCCATAGGTGCGGGCTTGGGGGGGGGGGCACCCATGTGCCCCCTCTACCAGCGACCTGCAGGAGAACTACTGCCGCAACCCCGATGGCTCGGAGGCACCGTGGTGCTTCACCGCCCGCCCCACCATCCGCGTCGCCTTCTGCTTCCACATCCGCCGCTGCCCCGACGAGCTGGGCGCCCAAGGTGAGCCGCCCCCAGGCACCTGCCCCTGGGGTGCCTGCCGGGGGTGCCAGCCCTCCCTGCCTGTCCCCAGAATGCTACCATGGCCACGGCGAGCGCTACCACGGCCACGTCAGCAAGACGCGCAAGGGTATCACCTGCCAGCCGTGGGCTGCCCAGGCACCCCACGTGCCCCAGTGAGTGTGCGAGGGAGCGTGCTGGTGGGCGGCGTGTGGGGACAGGGACGGGGATGGAGGTGGAGATGGGGATGGTGCCGGTGAGGGTGATGGTGTCTTCCCCCTGGCAGGATTTCACCCGTCACCCACCCTGAGGCACACCTGGAGGAGAACTACTGCCGCAACCCCGATAACGACAGCCATGGCCCCTGGTGCTACACCATGGACCCCCGCACCCCCTTCGACTACTGCGCCATCAAGCCCTGCTGTGAGCCCCTACCCGCACCCCTGCAGAGCTAGGGGGGTCCCCGGCCACCTCCTGGGGTGGTTTTGGTCCCCCCAGGGTGGCTGGGTCCCACCCCAATGCCACCCTCTGCTTTCTCTCTGCAGCCGGCAGCACGGTGCCCTCCATCCTGGAGAATGCAGGTGGGGGCCCGCGGGTGCCGTGTGAGGGCTGTGGGGCAGGTGCCGGCAGCACGGCCCCGGCTGATGCCCACCCTGCCTGCAGACACGGTGACATTCGAGCAGTGTGGCCGGCGGGATGAGAGGCTGCAGCAGAAAGGGCGCATCGTCGGCGGCCAGCCTGGCAACTCACCCTGGACTGTCAGCATCCGCAACCGGTGAGCGGGCACCCTGCCTGCACCGCCACACGGCCAGCGTCCCCCCTGGGAGCTCACCCCCCTGTCCCCGCAGCGCCGGCATGCACTTCTGTGGGGGGTCCCTGGTGAAGGAGCAGTGGGTGATCAGCACACGCCAGTGCTTCTCCTCCTGGTAAGGCCGGGGCCGGGGAGCGGAGTGCGGGGAGCCCCACGCACCCTCACGTCCCCATCCCACAGCGATGCTGACCTGGCGGGCTACGAGGTGCAGCTGGGGACGCTCTTCAAAGACCCTGGCCCCGGGGACCCCAACCAGCAGACCATCCCCATCACGCGGATCGTCTGCGGCCCATCCGAGTCCCAGCTGGTGATGCTGAAGCTGGCGAGGTGAGCGGCCATGCCCTGGCCTCCGCCGTGCCCCGCTGCTGGCCGGGCTGGCACCACATCCCGCTCACCCTCTCGCTGCAGGCCAGCTGCTCTGAACAGGCGCGTGGCCCTGATCTGCCTGCCGCCCGAGCGCTATGTCGTGCCCGCGGGCACCATCTGCGAGATCGCCGGCTGGGGGGAAACCAGAGGTACCCGCTGTGGGCAGCCCCTGCCAGGGCATCCCCTGCGATGGCATCCCCCTGCTTGAAGTATCCCCATGTCCATGGCATCCCCCTGCCCGCGGCATCCCCAGGTCCCTGGCATCTCCCTGCTCACAGCATCCCGCTGCCCATGGCATCCCGCTGCCCATGACATCCCCCTGCCCGTGCCATTCTCCAGCAACAGCATTCCCCTGCCCACAACATCCCCTGCACGATAGCCCCTGCCCGCAGTACCCCCTGTGAGGGCACTCCCCCTGCAAAGGCGTCACCTTGCATGCTGTGTGCCCCCATCCACGGCATCCACCCACCCATGGTACCCCCCTGCCACGGCACCCCCCTGCCCGTGCCGTCCCCCTGCCACGGCATCCCCCTGCCATGGCATCCCCTCTCCGTGCATCCCCTGCCCGCTGCCCCGCGTGCTCGCTGCCCGCAGGCACGGCGGACGGCAGCGTACTGAACGTGGCGCGGCTGCCTGTGCTGGCCCACAATGAGTGCAACGCGGCGCTGCGCGGGCGCCTGAAGGAGAGCGAGCTGTGCACCGCCCCGCTGCGTGCCGGCGTGGGGGCCTGTGAGGTGAGCCGGGCGGGGGACCGCTGCCTCGGGGAGCCCACGGGTGCTGGCACTGTGCTGACACCGCTCTTCGGATGCCGCAGGGAGATTACGGGGGGCCACTGGCCTGCCTCACTGCCGACTGCTGGGTGCTGGAGGGGGTGATCATCCCCTCCCGCGTCTGCGCCCGCACCGACCAGCCCGCCCTCTTCATCCGCGTCTCCCTCTACGTCGACTGGATCCACAAGGTGATGAAGATGGGCTGAGCTGGCTCAGCCCCAGCCTGGCACAGCCGCCAACACTCAATAAAGGCCCGGCCGTGGCCGTGGGGGTGGGCACTGCACAGGGTCTCACATGTTTATTTAGCGCCAAACCCCAACCCACGTCCCATCCTGCCCCTGGCTACGCTCGCTCCATCCTCTGGTCCTGGTGTGGTCCCCAGGGCTGGTGGTCACCCCAGGGCTGGCACAGCCACAGGGGCACCGTGGGTGCTAGGAGCTGTGTCAGCCCGTCCCATCCTGCTGGGGCTGCCCCAGGTGCCGGAGGAGCCAGCGGGCGCAGTTCGCAAAGACGTCGGCCTCCGTCTCCACGCCAGCCAGTGCATGGCCGCCCTCTGGGTACCACAGCAGCCTGCAGGGCGGGATGGGGGATGCTCAGCCAGCGCCCTGGGGCTCGCCTCCCCTCCCCGCTCCCGCACCCCCCCCCCCCATACCCCACTCACCGCGCTGGCACCCCCCTGGCCCGCAGCACCCGGTACAGCTCCAGCGCCTGCGTGGGGCTGACGCGCCGGTCCCGGGCACCCACACACAGCAACACCGGCGTCCGCACCTGTGGCACAGCTGGTGGTGGATGACCAGCACCCTGTGCCTGGTACCCCGCACCCATCCTGCCCCTGCCTTACCTGGGCCGCCTGGGCGATGGGCGAGCGCAGCAGCATGGTGGCCACTTCCTCGGCATGGGGCACCCGCTCGAAGGAGTAGGGCAGCCCCAGGGAGGCGTAGCGCCTGCAGCATGGAGGTGCTGTTGGGATGTGGCACGGCACAGCACAGCACGAGGGAGGGGGTGGTGGCACTCACCAGTCGGGGATATCGGAGGTGCCCAGCAGCGCGGGCAGGTTGGAGACAGGGCTGCGCAGGGCGCAGGCTTGGTAGCGCTCAGGCTCGCGGGCGAGGAGGTGGAGGGCGATGAAGGCTCCATGGGAGCCAGCCAGCAGGGCCAGGCGGTGCGGGTCCAGGGGCTCGCTGCGCAGCGCCTGCTCCACTGCCAGCTGCACCCATGGGGCACCCACCATCAGCACCCAACCATCAGCGCCCCCCCCCCCCCCCCCCCCCGCCAGCACCCCCCCGGCATCCCTCAGCCCAGCGCCCCTCACCTGGGTGTCTGCCACGTCCTGCTCACCCACGCGGGAGAGCAGGGAGCTGATGCTGGCCTGGCCGAAGCCCAGGGAGCCACGGTAATTCACTGGGGAGACGGGGGCCATGGGTGCCACGTCCCCAGCAGGGCACGGGGGCCACATGTCCCTGGGCTCCCCGGCACTCACCTAGGAGCACGGCGAAGCCCAGCTGGCACAGCGCGGCCATGCTCGGGCGCCAGCGGGCGTCAAAGACAGCGTGGGGGCCACCTGGGGCCGGCGGGGACGTCACCCAGGGTGCCGCCAGCACCACCGGGGCATCCCTGTCGTCCCCTCACTCACCGTGGGGGCACACAACAAGGGGGTGTGGCACTGTGCTGTCTGGCGGGCTCAGCAGCAGGGCCTCGAAGGCCTGGGTGCCTGCGCCAGGGAAGGGGGTCCCACTCAGCACCCACCACCCTGGGCACCTGGCACCCTGCCTGCCCCCCACACCCGAGGGCTCCCGGCACCCAGGCGGCACCCAGGTGCGACGGGGGCCCCTGGGCGCTCACTGTGCACGGTGGGGCTCTGCCCACTGCAGGGTGGCCGGACTGTCAGGGTCTTCCAGGTGACACCGGGCACCGTTGGGGTGTCCTCCACCAGCACCCAGCGGAGGGGCAGCTCCCGGCCCGCTGGCGGCAGCACCGCCACCACCTGGGGACGGGCAGTGGGTGGCACCAGGGCACACCTGCCCCAGGGCAGCTGGCCCCTGCCAGGGTGTAATCGGCCCCAATGTGCCCGCGGTCCCAGTGCTCCGGTGCTCTGTGGTGCTGTCCCATGCTGTGCTGCGCCATGCCATGCTGTGCTGTGCCATCCCATGCCGTGTATGGATGTGCCATGCTGTGCCTGGTCATACCGCTCTGTGCCATGCCGTGCTGTCTTTGGCCATGCCATGCTGTCCCTGGCCCCGGCATGCTGTGCCTGGCTGTGCCATGCCATGCTGCACTGCGCCCGGCCATGCCAAGCTCCGCTGTGCCTTGCCACACTGTGCCATGCGATGCCACGCTGGATTTGGCTGTGCCACGCCGTGCTGGGCTGTGCTGTGCCACACTGTCCTGAGCTGTGCCTGGCTGTGTCATGCCATGCCACACCACGCCGTGCTGTGCCACACCATGCTTTGTCACGCGTATTGAGTTTGCGTGGCAAGGTTTTGGTAGCGGGGGGGCTACAGGGGTGGCTTCTGTGAGAAGCTGCTAGAAGCTTCCCCCATGTCCAATAGAGCCAGTTCCAGCTGGCTCCGACGGACCCGCTGCTGGCCAAGGCCGAGCCCATCAGCGACGGTGGTAGCGCCTCTGGGGTAACACATTTAAGAAGAGGGGAAAAAAAAAAACCCAAAACTGTGCAACTGCAGCCGAAGAGAGGAGTGAGAATACGTGAGAGAAACAACCCTGCAGACACCAAGGTCAGAAGACGGAGGGGGAGGAGGTGCTCCAGGCACTGGAGCAGAGATTCTCCTGCAACCTGTGGTGAAGACCATGGTGAGGCAGGCTGTTCCCCTGCAGCCCATGGAGGTTAATGGTGGAGCAGATATCCACCTGCAGCCCATGGAGGACCCCACACCAGAGCAGGTGGGTACCCGAAGGAGGCTGTGACCCCATGGGAAGCCCATGCTGGAGCAGGCTCCTGGCAGGACCTGTGGACCGAGGAGCCCACGCTGGAGCAGGTTTGCTGGCAGGACTTGCAACCCCGTGGGGGACCCACGCTGGAGCAGCCTGTTCCTGAAGGACTGCACCCCATGGGGGGTACCCACGCCGGAGCAGTTCGTGAAGAACTGCAGCCTGTGGGAAGGACTCACGCTGGAGAAGTTTGTGGAGGACTGTCTCCCGTGGGAGGGACCCCACGCTGGAGCAGGGGAGGAGTGTGAGGAGTCCTCCCTCTGAGGAGGAAGGAGTGGCAGAGACAACATGTGATGAACTGACCGCAACCCCCATTCCCCGTCCCCCTGCGCTGCTCGGGGGGAGGAGGTAGAGAAAATGGGGAGTGAAGTTAAGCCTGGGAAGAAGGGGGGGGGGGGGGCAGGTGTTTTAAGACTTGGTTTTATTTCTCATTATCCTACCCTGATTTGATTGGTAATAAATTAAATTAATTTCCCCAAGTCGAGTCTGTTTTGCCCGTGGTAGTCATTGGTGAATGATCTCTCCCTGTCCTTATCTTGACCCATGAGCCTTTCATCATATTTTCTCTCCCCTGTCCAGCTGAGAAAGGGGAGCGATAGAGCGGCTTTGGTGGGATCCTGGCATCCAGCCAGGGTCAACCCACCACACCATGCCATGGGGCACCATGCCATGCTGTGCCTGGTCATGCCATGCCATGCCGTGCTATGCCTGGCTGCACACTGCCGTGCCATATCACGCCGTGCCGCGCGGTGCCAGGGCTCTGCTCACCAGGCTGGGGGGGCGGTGCGGGGCCGAGCAGGTGGCCACCAGCAGGTCCCACTGGAGGGTGAGCAGCTCCCAGCACCCTTCGGGCAACCCTGGGGACAGATAGCATGCCGGCGCTCGCGGATGCTCGCCAGGGCACCGTGGGCAGCCTGGCGCCACATACCTGCTGTCAGATTGGTGACAGTGGCCGCCTCTGTGTCCACGAGCAGCAGGTCCTGCGAGGGGGCAGAGCACAGGCAGCCACGTCACCACACGGCATGGGGGCCATGTCCCCGTCCCCCTGCCCCTGTCCCCAGGGCTCACTCTGCGGCTCCGCTGCGGGGTGCCCAGCATGGCTCGCCGGCTGTCTGCCGCCCAGCACCGCAGTGGCAGCGTCTCGGCATAGAGCCCAGCGAAGGCTGTGAGTGGGGCAGAGCACTGGTGAGACGGGGCCGTGGGCACCCGGCATGGGGCGGTCCCTGTCCCCTGGCAGTGCCCAGCCCTGCCCGCTGTGCCACGCTCACCCTCTGTGGGCTCCTGCACGACGTCAAGCACTGTTACCGACTGCCTTGTCTGCCAGGTGAGCTGGGGAGAGCCGGTGGTCGGGGACAGGCCCCCGCCAGGGAAAATGAGGCCGGGAGATTGAGGGACGAGCCCACCCCCCGCCCTGGCCGGGCATGGCGAGAGGCTGTGACTTCCTGGGCCGGGTCTTGCACCGGCAGCACAGGGTGGCACAGCCGTGCCCGCTGCCCCCAGGGTCCCACTCACCATGCGTAGCTGCAGGCACTGACGGTGGGGCCCCCCCAGGCCCCCCTCCAGGTAGAGCAGGTGCCGACCGTCGGGGCTCAGCCGGGGGGAGCAGGCGGCGCTGTGCTCGGCCGACAGCAGCTCTGTGGGCGGCAGGGGGTCAGCGCCCTGGGGACCCCCGGGACCCAGGGCACCCCCCACATCCCCGGTGCTCACCGCAGCACCCACTGGCCAGGTCCAAGTGGAAAATCCCTGACCTGGGGAGGAGGCACGGGTCAGGCTGGAGCCCCGCGGCTGTGCCGAGCCCCTGCCATGCCAGCATGGGGTGGGCATCCTGGCATGGTGCTGGGTCTCAGGGGGGACCCACCTCCTGTTGGAGCAGGCGCTCAGCCCCAGGCGGAAGGGCTCGTGCCACCAGCCCACGAACACCACGCCACAGTCATCTGGGGACCACAGGGCCTGCGCGACAGCCGGGCTCGTCCCACAGCCCCAGGCTGACCCCCCCTGGGGCTCTCCCTGCACCCCGTTCTGACCTGGCCAGGGGAGAGGTGCTCCGGGATGCCTTCCAGCACCGAGAGGCTGCTGCCCTCCAGGTCCAGGGCGCAGAGGACGGGCACGCTGCGGGTGCTCAGCGCCTCCCCCCAGTCCTCGCGGTACACGAACTGCTCGCCCTGCAGCACAGCCCTGTCAGCCCAGACATGGGGCTCTGTGCATGGCATGCGCATGCGGTGTATGGCATGCTTACGGGGTGCATGGCATGCTCATGGTGTGCACAGCGTGCTCATGGGGCATGTGGCATGCTCACAGTGTGCATGGCACGCTCACAAGGAGCACAGCATGCTCATGGGGCACATAGCACGCTCACGGGGTGCATGGCATGCTTATGGGGTGCACAGCATGCTCATGGGGTGCACGGTGTGCTCATGGGGCATGTGCCGTGCTCACAGTGTGCATGGCATGCTCACAGGGTGCAACACTTACGAGGTGCACAGAGCACACTCATGGGGTGCACAGCACACTCACGGGGCACATGGCACCCACCTCCTCATCTTCATCCTCCTCCACAGGCCTGGCTGCTCCCGGCACATCCCAGGGGCAGGGGAGCCGTGGTTTGGGCCGGCTCTTCTCGGCCACGTAGAGCAGCCGTGTCTCCGAGCGGGACCAGGCCAGACAGGCGAAGGGCCCTGGCACGGTAAGAGGGTGCCAAAGCCCAGCCTGGCGCAGGCACAGCCAGGCACCAGCCAGGCACTGGGGCCGCCAGCCCTGCCACCCTCACCTTTGTGGCGGGCAGGGGGCATGGGGAAGGGGCCCTACCCTCTGTGTAGACCTCCCCGTGCTTCCCCAGCGCCGTGAGGTCTACGCTGTGGCTGCGCCCAGTGCTTCCCCACACCTGGGGGGGTGGGATCAGCACTGGCACACCATGGCCCTGCGCTGGCACTCCAGCCACCCCCGTGGGCCCCGAGGCTGCCCTGACTGGGGCAGCCCGCATTACCTCCAGCAGCTCGTGGCCTTGCTGCGGGCAGCGGCTGAGCACAGCACGGTGCTGCCCCGTGGGTGAGTCCTGGCTGAGGAGCCTGCAGGTGGGAGGGAGGCTGCGGTGGGTGGCACGCTGCGGGCACCGGCCATGCCATGGGCACCGGCCACACCACAGGCACCAGCCATGCTGCCCCATCCCGCAGCCTTTCTGTGCCGTACTGGTTGTGGATCTCGGCGCTGAGTGCTGCCCGGCTGACGGTGAGGCCGCCGCTGTCTGTGCGCCGCAGGCTGTAGTGGCGGCTGAAGTGCAGGAGCCGGCGGCGGGGCAGGTCGGGCCGGCTGCACTCTGCGGGAGGGGGCCATCAGAGACTGCCCGCACCGGCCCCATGGGCCAAAAGTGCCAGGGCAGCCAAGCCCGCGACTCACCGGTGTAAAGCAGGAAGGTCTGTCCCCCTGCGGTGGCCCTGAGGGCCGCACGGGTAATGGCAGGGAACCGGCTCAGCTCCCGGTAGCAGGCGGCAGGGCCGCCGGCCGCCTGGGCGAGGGAAGAGGCACGCTGGTGGGGGGCGAGCTCACCCCTCTGCCCATGCCCGCCCCCCCAAAAGGGGGCTGTGCCCACCCACACAGCCCCCCCGGGCCCCCTTGCCCACCTCTGTGCCCCGCTCGGTCCCGGAGGCCATGGGGCCTTGCTCCGCCACACTGGGCCGCCGGCGCCTGCTGCTTGGCAGCGGGCAGGCTGCCAAGGCATGCGCGAGCAGCCCGGCGCGAGGGGCCTGGCTGGCGCCAGCCCTCCAGCTGCCCCGCGCTGCCCGCCGCGCCCGGGGCGGCTGGGCAGGGTTCACCCTCTGCCGTGGCACACCGTATCCCTGGCGGCACAAACGCCGACCTGTGTGGGGGAAGGGTCCAGTGGCCATGAGCTCCTGGGGCACCGGGAGCAGAGACGACGCTGGTGCCGGCACCACTATCAGAGACGCCAGGGGTGCTGAGCTACATCGTTTATTGGGGGGCGGCAGCGGTGGGGGGCCGTTAGCACTGCAGGTGCTTGAGCAGCCACAGTGCCATGTTCATGAAGCCGTCGGCTTCAGCCTCGATGCCAGCCAGCGCGTGGTTGTTCCCCGGGTACCAGAGCAGCCTGGAGGGGAGAAGGGGGTTAGCGCCGTGCCCGCACCCCCCCACCTGGGCACCCAGCACCCTACTCACCGTGTGGGGATCCCCCGGGCCTTGAGAGCACGGTAATACTCCAGCCCCTGCTTGGGGGGCACACGCCGGTCATCCTCCCCCAGCATCAGCAGCACGGGCACGCGGACCTGCGGGAGTGGCACAGCCTCAGTGCCGGCACTGCCGGTGGGGATGGGGATGGGGACAGGGACAGGGACGTACCCGGTCGACGTAGTGCATAGGTGACTTGCGCAGCATCTCCGTCCACTGGGCCGGGTCCGGCAGGGTGTCGGGCGCGTAGGGCAGCCCCGTCTCTGTCAGGCACCTGCAGGCGAGAGGGACGGGAGCACGTGCAGGGCCGGGACGGCGGGGTCCAGGGGCGGCAGTACTCACCAGTCAGGGATGTCGGTGGCAGCCACCATGGAGGCGATGTTCACCACGGGGTTGCGGACCACGCAGGCGTGGTAGGTGTCGGGGAACTGGCCGAGGAGGTGGCACGCCAGGAAGCCCCCGTGCGAGCCGCCCACAAGCGCCACCCGGCCAGCGTCCAGGGACTCCTCCTGCAGCACCCGCTCCACACAGAGCTGCCAGCACGGGGGACACCCGGTGAGGCAGGCAGCCCCGCTTTCCCTCCTTGGGGGTACCCGCAGGAGTATAGGGTGCCCCAGGACCGTGTGCTGGGGCCATACCTGCACATCACGCACGTCCTGTGTGCCCACGTTGCCCGGCAGGGAGGCCACGCTGTCCTGGCCGAAGCCCAGCGAGCCGCGGTAATTCACTGTGGGTGGGAGCAGTGTCAGAGCCCTTCCTCCCCCTGCCCCGGCCCCACCGCGGGAGCCGTGCCACCCAGCAGCCCCAATCCCCTGGCATCACTCACCCAGCAGCACGGCGAAGCCCATGCGGCAGAGCGCTGCCGGGTACAGCATCCACCCGGCCGTGAAGACGGAGTGGGGACCCCCTGCGAAAGGCAAAGGGGGGTGACGCTGCCCAGCCGGGGCAGGGGCATGGTGGCGGGGGGCAAGCTCTTACCATGGGGCATCACGACCAGGGGGTGCTTCTGGGCAGCGGGGCCCTCGCTCGGGCGCAGCAGGATGGCATCGAAGTCCAGGCCCCCTGCGGAGGCAGGGTGGGGGGTGTCAGGGCTCGGCGGGGGTGGCGGAGCCCAGCCCGGCCCCCCCGGGCACTCACTGTACTGGGGGTGTTCCTGCTCCGGCAGGGGCTGCAGGGTGCGGATGCCCCAGCTGATGCCAGGCACAGGGGGTGCGTCCTGCAGGCAGACCCACTGCGCCTGCGCCTCCCAGCCGCTGCCGGGCAGGATGGCCACTTTCTGCGCGGGGATAAGCGTTGGTGCCGGCACTGAGAGGGTCTGGTGGGTGCTGGGGAGGGGGGTGTTACCTTACCAGCGTGGGGGGGCAGCTAGGGGTGGAGAACCTGGCCACCAAGATGTCCCGGTCGATGGTGAGGACAGACCAGCTTCCCTGGGGAGCATCTGGGGAGGAGGGTGGGGTCAGACCTGCAGGCGTGACCCCCTCCCCAGCCCTGGCACAGGCATGGCCC
Organism: Aptenodytes patagonicus; assembly: GCF_965638725.1. NCBI lineage: Eukaryota > Metazoa > Chordata > Aves > Sphenisciformes > Spheniscidae > Aptenodytes > Aptenodytes patagonicus. Next base: position 5,219,812 of record NC_134956.1, read on the forward strand.
CGCCAGCCTGGCACTCACCGGCTGTTAGCGAGGTTGTGGCGCCCGTCACCGTGTCCACCACGAACACATCCTAGGGGCATGAGGGCAGAGTCCAGCGGAGCCCTGACCCGGCCCGGGCCCCCCACGTGCCCCCCTGCCATCCTGGCACAGCAGCCCTTACCTGCTGGCTGCGCTGGGCCGTATCCAGCACGAGCCTGCGGCTGTCAGCCGCCCAGCACAGCCCCGGCAGAGCGCCGCAGTAGATGCCCGGGAAGGCGCCTGTAAGGAGAGTGGCAGTGCTCAGCACCCCCCCGTGCCCCTCCCGCTGCCCCCAGGGCTGTACTCACCCCACGCCTGCCGCGGCACGGCCTCCAGCACCGTGCTGGTGTGCTTGGTGTACCAGTCGTACTGCGGGAGACATGGCACGGGGTGAGTTTTGCAGGGTCTCAACCCGCCTGCGCCCACTGCAGCCCGGGGAGGGGGTACCACCACCCTCCTGCCAGCCCCCATACTGGCACGGGCACCCTGCCACCTCCCTGGTGTCCCCCCGGTGCCGTTCACCATGCGGAGGCGGCTGCACTGCTGGTGGGGGCCCAGGGCGTCGTTCTCCAGGTAGACGATGCGGCAGCGGTCGGGGCTGAGCCGCGGGGACCACACGGCCCTGGTGTCCTCGGAGAGCAGCTCTGCATGGGCACGAGGGGACAGTGAGGGGCTGCGGGGAGCCGGGGCACCGTCGAGGTTGGGGTGCGTGCCGCTCACCGCATCTCCCGCCCGTCAGGTCCACATAGAAGAGCGCTGACCTGCCGGCAGAGACGGGTGTCACCATGGGGCCAGGGGCCCTGGCTGTGGGACAGGGTGCCCCACGGGGACTCACCGGCGGTTGGTGCAGTGTCGTAGGCCCAGGCGGAAGGGCTCATGCCACCAGCCCACGAACACCACACCAGTGTCGTCGGGGGACCAGAAAGCCTGCGGGGAGAGGAGGGGTGAGCGGTTCAGCCCACCACTGCCCCCTGAAACCTTCCTGCTCCAGTTCCCCAGGGCACCCCATCCTGACCTGGCCAGGAGAGAGGTGCTCCGGGATGCCCTCCAGCACCGAGATGCTGCTGCCCTCGATGTCCAGGGCACAGAGGACGGGTACGCTGCGGGTGCTCAGCGTCTCCCCCCAGTCCTCACGGTACACGAACTGCTCGCCCTGTGGCACAGCCCCATCAGCCCCGTGGCCGCCCCCCGCCAGCCCCTGCTGGCCCCCACCGGCCCAGGGTGGAGGGACCCCACCTTGAGGGGCACGTCATCCTTCCCGGGGCGCCCCGCATCCTCGTCGGAGGCGCCCAGCTCGGGGGCTTTGCTCTGGAAGAAGGACTCAGCCTTGGGACGCTTCTTCTCCGCCACGTAGAGCAGGTGGGTCTCCGAGTGCGACCAGGCCAGGCAGCCAAACTGGTCTGCAGGGGCGGGTCAGGCACGGGACACCCCGTCCCCCCAGGACCCCATGTCCCCCAGCATCCCCCGGCCCCTCACCATCATCGTAGACGCTGCCGTGCTTGTCCAGCGCCGTCAGGTCGATGCTCTTCACCTTGCGGTTCTGATCCCAGACCTGGGGGCAGAGATGCCAGGGCGGCCCCAAGCTGCAGTGTGGATCCGGCCCCCCCCCGGCCCCCTCCTCACCTCCAGGAACTGCTTCTCCTTTTCCTTCTCCTTCTCCTTGCTGGGGACCTTGCGCAGGACGGCCTTCAGCACCCCGCTGGGGGACTCCCGGCTCAGCAGCCTGTGGGCAGGTGGGCGTCCGTCAGCCCCCCGCCATTGGCACCCCAAGGGGATGCTGCCGCAGGGGACAGAACAGGGGACAGGATGGGATGGGACTCACTCGTCCTTGATCTCGGAGCAGGTGCCAGCGGGCCCCGAGTAGACGACGGAGGCCCCGTCGTGGAAGATCAGGTACTGGCGGCAGAACTTGACGTTCTCGGCCCGTGCCAGGTCCCGCTGCGACCACTCTGCGAGGAGCGGGGTGAGGACACCCGCCATGTCCCCGCCGGGCTGGCGGAGAGCCCCTGGACACCCCCGGGGTTCCTTAGGGGCCACCCCATCCCCGTACCGGTGTAGAGGCTGCAGTACTTGCCCCCGTACTGGGTGGTGACGTCGGGGCCGAGGCAGGCAGTGCTGAGCCCCGGGTGCTGGCTCAGCTCCCGGTACAGCTCCGCTATCTCTTCCACGCTCGACAGCACCTACGGGACCCGCCAGGCTGGCTGGGGGCATGGGGCCATGCCAGGGCGCGGGGGGGGCGATAACCGGGGAGTGGTGGGGCACAGGGGGCAGTTACTGGGGCACCAGGGTACACTGGGGGGGGGGGGGGGCGGATTAGAAGTGTACCGGGGGCAGTTATTGGAGTACCAGGGGTGCAGAGCCGGGGCAGTTTTACTGGGGTATGGGGGGCACTGCCTGGGGGTGCACAGCCAGGGCAGTTATTGGGGTATAGGTGGGGTTACAGGGGTACCGGGGCAGTTACTGGAGTGCCAGGGGCAGTACTGGGGTGCAGAGCTGGGGCAGTTACTGGGGTACCAGTGGGTACGAGGGTACCAGGGGGCAGTTACTGGGGTACACGGGGGGATTAGGAGGGCACTGGGGCAGTTACTGGAGTACCAGGGGCAGTGCCTGGGGCTGCAGAGCTGGGGCAGCTATCGGGGTACATGGGGGGATTAGGAAGGTGCCGGGGGGCACTGGGGTACTGGGGGTGTAGAGCCGGGGCAGTTACTGAGGTAGCGGGGGCACTGCCTGAGGGTGCAGAGCTGGGGCAGTTCCTGGGGTACAGGGGGGGTACGAGGGTATGGGGGCAGTTACTGGGGGACTGGGGGCAGTACCGGGGGTGCAGAACCGGGGCAGTTCCTGGGGTACCGCTGGGTACGAGAGTACCGGGGGCAGTTAGTGGGGTACACAGGGGGGACTAGGAGGGTACCGGGGGCAGTTACTGGGACACGGGGGGCAGCCCCGGGGGTGCAGAGCCGGGGCAGTTACCGGAGCACCGGGGGCAGGCGGGTGCCTGGGCTCACCGGGCGGGGCGAGGAGGGGGCAGCGCCCGGGACGGGGCTCCCGGGGGTTGCAATGACGGGGCAGCGGGGCCGCGCGGGGGCGGGCTCCCGGGGCGGGGCGGGCTCCCGGGGCAGTGACGTCACCGCACCCCCCCCTCCTCCCCCCCCCCTCAGCCCCTCACCGGCGGCTCCATGTCGCGGCGGCGAGGCGGGGGCGGTGCCAGCGTCAGCACTTCCGGGAAGGGGGCGGGGCCGGCGGCGTGCGGCACCTCCCATTGGCTGCGGCGCTCGGGCAGCCTCCCGCGCTGCGGCGCCCCCCGGTGGACGCGGGCGGCGCCGCTGCCGGAGGCCTCGAGGTTCGGGTCCGCGCTTCTCCCCGGCCGGGCCCCGCCCTCCCCCGGCGGCCGCTCCAGCCCGGAGACACCGGTTCATCCCGCGGGCACCCCTTTGGAGCCGTACCCGGGGGCGAGGGCGCGGCCCCGCAGCCTCTGGGCCGCCCCGGAGTGGTTTCCCAGGCAGGTGGCTGCAGCACAGGGGCTCCGTGCGCAGGCCGGGGGGGGATCGGGCCCTCGGGGGCCCACAGGGACCCCCCCAGGCCAGCAGCCCGGCTGGGGCGGGGATCGGGCCCTCGGGGGCCCACAGGGATGCCCCTGCCCAGCAGCCCCGGGTGCGGGCCGCAGAGCCGGCCGGCGCTTGGTGCCAAGCAGGCCCATGGGGCTCCCAGCCCGGCCATGCCCACCGTGCCGGGGGTCCAGGCCCCCCTGCCCCCCCTCGCCGCAGGCAGGCAGGCAGGAAGCGGGGCCAGTCCGTGGTTTGTGTCAAGTCCTTTTTATTCTGTTCCCACAGAAACACCTGGTGAGGGGGCAGCTTCTGGGAGGGAGTCACGACACAGCGGCGGGGGCGGTACGGCACAGTACGGCACGGTACGGCACGGTACGGGGTCACTACGGGTGGCACAGAGCACAGCAGACACGCACACCGTCACAATGTTCAGAGGGCGCGCACCCGGCATCGCACTTACCGCCAGAAATGGCGCCCGGCCGCGCTCGGGCCCTTCATCTTTGCACCCTCCATCCTCCCGCCCCGGCCAGCAGACTGCCACAATTTGGGCTGGGGGCCCGGCCCAGCGGGGTGGGCTACATGCCCCGGGTCCCAGCGGGCGTGGAGGCGAGGTGGCGGAAGTGCTTGGGCGGGGAGACGGGCCCCGGCGGGGGTCTCTGTCCCGCGTGCGATTTACACACTGTACAAGTATTTACAGCGCGAGGAGCGGCGGGAGCCGGGGGCCCGGAGGAGGCACCCTCGGGCTATGCACTTGTCATCGGTGGGGAGAGGCGGCGGGTGTGCGCAGGGCCGGGGCTCTCCTCCGTGGGGCTGCCCCATGGGAGCGCCGCGCTCCCCCCTGTCCCGCAGCCGCCGGCCTCTCCCCCAGCCTTGGGCACAGGCAGAGCTCCCTGCGAGGGACCTGCCACAGAGCATGGGCTTCCCACGGCGACCGGGTCCTTGATAACAAGTGCATAAATCTGCAAAGAGCTTTCAGTACAGTGATGGACTGATGGAAAAGAAAAAAAGAAAAGTCCAGGCAAAGAACAGCAAGCACCAAAAGGCGGGTGGAACCGTGCAGAGAAGTAGCAAGCCATGCTCTACGACGGGACAGACGGTCACGGGCGCTAGGGCTGCCCTTTGGCAAAGTGGCCCTCCGTGGGTCAAACATGCCACGAATTCATACGCACGGGTGGTCGATAGAGTAGTTATCGGGTCGCTTGGCGGCACGCTTTGCGATGAAACCCTTAGGCGCGACATTGAACTGATTAGCTATTCACAGGTCTTGTTCTGGAGTTGTGTTATTTCGTTGCATAGAACATCGGGCGGGCGAGCGGGCAGCTGCTGCCCGCCGTGGGGGGCACTGAGGGGGTGCCGCCGGCACGGGGAGGCGGCGGGGCGCGGACAGCACGTGGCTGTACGCTGGCAAGCCCCCTCCTCGGACTGCCTCACCCCCCACCCCGGGAACCCCCTCCTGGCAGGGCGAGCAGGCTTTGGCCGCTGTCCGCCACGCCGGCCGTCCCCGCGTCCCCGCAAAATGGCTTGAGAAGGACTTGGATTGCACAGTAAGAGGAAGGATACTGCCAGAGGCAAAGCTCTCCTGATCTTGTTCCACGGGATTTGTGCTCTTTTGTAGCCTCCTGCACTCTATTGCTTCTACAGACGACAGCCCGTGTGCTAACTCATTGCACAAAGCAAAGAGGGAAGAGGATTTGGTATAAAGTTTAAAAAAAAACAACCCCAAAACCAAAATAAAATGAACCCAGAGAAACTGAGAAAAAAGGACCCCCCCAACGATGCCCTGTGCCCCCCCTGGTGCAGATGAGGTATACACAGAAATCAAAGTGGGATGATTAAGGCTGTTCTTGAAAGAAAAGGGGTGCCCGGCGGCGGGCGCGCTGGCTGCGTGGCGAGGGCGAGCGCGGCCCTTTCAATGCTTCCAATGGCTTCGGGACGGCGCCGTGTGCCGGGACGTGCACCTGGCCGGCAGCTGCGTCGGCAAAGGCCGGCCGTGCCGCCTGTCAGAGTCCTATGGCCTCGTATTTCGGTAGTGAAACAGTGTTAGGTCCTAGCTGACGCGCTCCGGGGGCTCCCCGGCGGGGCCGGGAGCGGGCCACAGTGCAGGGGCGCGGGGACAGCCCCGGCGGGGCGGATGGGGTTGGGAAGGAGGAGCGGCGCCCGCGGTGCCCAGCCCTCGGCTCGCGGGGGGAAAAACCTATGAAGAGGCCAGAGCTGGGGTTCAGAGGGAGCAACTCTGCGTATAATCTTGAGAAAGGGCCGCAGCCCACCTACAGGGCCTGACCCGATGGTCTGGAACAGGCCCGTCCCCTCGGGGCAGCTGCCAGGGCTCGCCGCGTGCCGTGCCGGAGCTGCTCGCCAGGCGTAGGGGGTGCCCGCCCTGGGGCATCTGCTGGGCCCCCGCTCAGCCGCCATTTGGTCCAGCATCCAGGGATCGCCCTGCTTTCAAAAGCTTGCAAGAGACAAAGAGAGAGGGGTTAGCCTGAGTGGCGACGTCCCCACGAAGGGGACCCCGCCGAGTGGCAGCGCTGGCCCGAGCGAATGGGCGGCAGCCAGCCAAGAGGCGCTGCCGGCGGAGCAGCTGCTGCCGCCCCCGCGCTGGACGGGCTCCCGGCGCAGAGCTCAGGCCGCCCAAACCTTCCCTGCAAACCTGGGGTCTGCACCAGCATCCGCATGGCATCGGCCCACACGGCGCTGCCGAGACCGGGGAACAAGGCCAAGCCCCCACGCCTTGGCTCGGGGCCAGTGCTTGGGGATGAGGATGGGGACGAGTGGCCCAGCGCAAAGGGGACGGGGCTGCACCGTGTCCTTCTCACCCTGGGGTCTGGGAGCGCGGCAGGGCAGGGCACAGAGGGTGCTAAGGGAGACAGCGGTGCCGCAGGAGCCCCAGGGATGGCATGGCGGAGGGGACCGGTGTGATGGGCGTGACTGATGTGATGGAGGGGACTGGTGCGATGGAGGGGACCGGTGTGTGGCTGTGCCCTGGACACTCACCGTTATACTCAGAGTCTGGCGCCGCACGCTGAATTCACTGGCTTCTTCATAGGTTTTTCCACTGCAACGACTTGATCTCCACTCGCTTCCCAAACTGCTGCAGCGGGAGGGAGCGGGAGGGAGCGGGAGGGCGTCAGGTGTGGCTGGGGCAGGGAGAGCCCACGGCGCAGCACGCGGCACCGGCTGCACTCACCTTGTGCCGTTCTCTCACCAGAACGAAGTGAACTTCTTGCCAAAAGCCGACACCGCTGTGGGGAAGCCGGGAGAGGCGTCAGCACGGCACAGCCGCCCCAGCCGCCCACCTCCCCAGCCCCCAAACCGCTCCTTTTGCCCCAAACCGTGGGAGCACCGCATCCCGCCGGCTGTTCCCAGCCACCCCCATGGCACCCGACCCCATCTCGGTGCAGAAAAGCATCACTGCCCCGTCCCCGTCCCTGGGAGCAGCCCTCACCTTCAGTCAGTTTGCCTGCTTGTTCCGCTGCCCCCCCCGGCAGGATTTTGGAGAAAACGCTCTCTCCTTCCGCCCCGGGCTGCCCTGTGGCTGTGCTGGCGGGACCACGCGGCCCAGCTGCCCTCGGACCAGCCTTGCCGTCTGCTGGAGGACAAACGAAGCCACCGTTAGCAGGGGACGGGCCCGGCCGGGGGGACTCGGCCAAGCCCCCGGGGTGCCAGGCAGCCGGTGCAGTGGGAATGGCACCGTGCTGCCGGCCCCACTGACCTGCTGCTCCCAGGGGCTGTGTCGCGGGCGCTCTCCCTGGCTGCTGTGGCACTTTCGCTGCGGGTTTGGATGTGTCCGTCTGCTCTACTTTCGGCTGGAACAGGGAAAACAGCTCTCAGGGCTCACCCTCCCGGCAGAGCATCCTCTGCAGGTGGCCCGCGCCAGGAGGTGACGCTGAAACCTCCAAACACTTTGGGAAAATGGCTCTGCAGCCCCAAAAGCGGCAGGGAAGGATCCAGGGCACAGGGATGACCCCTCCCAGGTCCCCTCGACGGGACGGCTGCTCCTGCAGCACCCAGGGGTGGCCATGGTGGGCACACAGGTGGGATACGCCTTGCCCCACAGCTCCCATCCCCAACCCTTTCCCTACCAGCCCTTGGCCTCGGCCAGCCGGGACGGTCCTGGGCAGAGCCGCCGGGCAGGGAGGCAGCCGAGCCGGCCGAGCCTCTACTTACTGCTGGCGCTGGGTGCCCGCCTGGCTGTGCGTGGAGTGTGGCCGGCGCCTTCCCCGCCGCCTGGGCTGGCCCTGGCTGCTGCTGCGGTGGCCGGGACGACGGGGGTCCCTGCGTCCTGCCCCTGGCCTCAGGCTGTGCCAAGCCTGCCGGCTGGGCAGGCTGCCGCGCTGCCGGCTGCTGCCGTGCTGCCTGCTGCTGCCTGGCCGCTGGCTGCTGCGGGTGTGCAAGGGGCTCCGTCTTTGGCGCTGGGGTGGCCGGCCCGTGTGGCTGGGGGGGCTTCTGCGCCTTGGGAGTCTCAGCGCCGTGGTGGTGAGTGGCGGGGCGGGACGGCGGGGTGTACTCGGAGGAGCCGGGGCCATAGGGTGCAGGCGCACGGGGCTCGGGCTGCTGCGCCTTCTTGGGGGCAGCTGGCGGCCCATGGCCGCGGGGCTCATGGCGGCCGGGCTCCCGCGGGTGCTGCTTGGCCGAGCGGCGTGGGGGCTCGTCGCCGGTGTGCCGGGAGGTGCCGGTGTGGCGCCCGTACTCCCCGTGGTGCCGGTGCTCGCGGTGCTGGGGGTAGTCGTCATGCTGCCACGGGTCCTCGTCGGGGGGCTCGTCATAGTCGTGGTAGGTGTGTTTAACCGGGGGTCTCTTCTGCGAGGAAGAGTGGCCACCGTAGTGCCTGACCCTCTCTGCCCGTGCCTCCCTGGGCTTATCAAACCAGTCTGTCTCCTCCTGACCCAAATGATAGGCTTCGGAAACCAAAAACAAACCACAGTCAATCTCTCGCTCGAGGCTGCCCGGGTGGAAGCCATGCAATGAGGTGGGAGAGGCAAGCAGCGGGCACACGTGCGGGGGACAGCCCGTGCCGGCAGGGACGGGACGCGGCGCGGTACGGCACAGTGGGGCACCGCGCAGGACCGGCTAACACCGAACACCCGGGGCGGGGGGAGGAAGGCACGTGTCAAGCAAACTGAGGCGGTGAGAGTGTCTCTGCATACGAGCGGACGGGCATGCCTCGGGGAAGCGTCATGCTCTGGGGTGGTCACCACGGGGAGCCGTTACCTTCACTGTCCGAGACAACGCAATGGGCATCATCCATGCTGTAGCCCTCCTCGTGCTTGTACGAGTGACTCCTTGGCACGTCTTTGATGTGCTCTTGCACATCAGGCAACGAGTGGCTGGAACAGAACTGGGAGCAGGGGTCCCCCGTCGACTGGGGGCCGGGCCCCCCTGTGGCGCGTGACCCCCCCACCGCCTTCCCCAGGGGGCTGACGGGGCTCTCCTCCTCCGAGGGCTGCGTGCGGATGGGCGCCCGCCCGCGGCTCTGGCTCATGCCAAGGGACGAGGGCTTGGAGCCACCTTTCTGGGAGCGCTCTGCGCCCTCCCGCTCGTAGGACTTGCTCCGGCCACTCGCCTCCCGGCCGGAGGACTTTTCCACCCCATAGCCGGAGGAGCGGGTTCTGCTGCCAGCAGAGTAGATCCGCTCCTCCTCGTCCACCAGATCCCGGCTGGAGACGCCGTAGTACTTCTGCTGCTCATAGACGTTCTTCTTCAGGCCGTAGGTTATCTCCTCCTGCAGCTTCTTGGCCCTGGAGGCCACGTTACTGCTGCCGACTGAGGTTGTCGCTGCATAGGAGGCTAGGTCCGACTCCACGTCTTTGGCTTCTTCGATGGGGGAGAACTTGGAGATCTTCTGCTCCATGCCCTGCTTCCTGTGCTTGCTGCGCTTCGAGGAGACAACGGCGGGTGCCAGGCTCTTGGATGAATGCTTCGGCAGTGCTGCACCGGAGCCGTGCTTGTCCACCCGCAAGGAGTGCCGGTAGTCGCCGTCCCCGTAGTAGTAAGACGAGCCGGCGGAGCTCCCCGACACCCTGCCGTTGCTCTCCGTGCCCCGGTGGTAGCTGTTTTTCCCTCGATGGTCGGGGCCATGGTGGTCGTAGACGTCCTCCTCAGACTCCTCCTCGGCTTTGGTGTAGCAGCAGGGCCGGCCGGAGCCCTCGGTGTCCCCCAGCTCACTCTTCTCTCTGCCATGGCGGCTGTCGGCGCCCGTGCCCGCCGGCTCCGCTTTCTGCCCCTCCACTGCTGGGCTCTCCTTGGTGAGCTCGCTGATGTCCTCGATCATCACGTAGTTGCGGGGGATGTTCTGCTCCAGGCTGGTGTAGAGGGACTCGGAGGAGAAGCTGGCCGAGGGGCCCTGTGCCGCGCCGGCTCTCTCAGCTGTCCGGGCCTCGGGTGCCTTGTACTGCTCGTAGCCGCTGCTTGCCGTTGCGGCGCTGAAGGTGACATCAGGGACGGCAGAGGAGCTGGTGGCCGCGCCGATGACCTCGTAGTTGGTGGGGATCTTCTGCTCCAGGTCGGCCAGTGAGGTCTGCCGTGGCTTCTGGTGCCCACTGGCCATCTCCGCCGGGCTCTGGAAGAGGGCAGGCTGCGCCGCCGGCACGGCAGCCACCCCGGCGAAGGCGCTCGGGGCTTGGTAGGGGTTTTGGGGCCGGAAGCCCGGCTGGCCTGGGGCGCCCAGCTCCGGGTACGTGGCGCTGGGGGCCGGGAAGGTGCCGGGAGAGGCGAAGGCAGGCAGCGGGGCCGCCGGCAAGCCGTCCTGCGTGGTGCTGGCTGCGGGGTACTGGGGGGGCTGCAGGCGCGCCGGTGGGAAGGCGGCGGGGCCCTGCGGGGCAGGGTACGGGTAGGCGCCGTAGGAGGCAGTGGCAGCGGCGAAGTCGGGGTACTGTCCAGCGGGTGTGGGGCGCAGGCCGGCGCTGTCGTAGGCGGCGAGGCGCAGGCTGTGCAGCTCACTGTCAGACAGGTAGTCACGGTGGTCCCCGGGGCAGCGCAGGTAGGGGTGGTCCCGCCCAGCCCCCCGCTCCTTCAGCAGCGACTCCTTGCGCTGGGTGATGCCCAGCTCCAGGTACTTCAGCTTGGCGTCGATCTCCTTTTCCTCCTCGTCCAGCTCCGCCTGCTTCTTCCGCAGCTTGGTGGCCTCATGCTCCACCAGCTTCAGGTCGCGGTCCAGCTCCTTCAGCAGGCTGGCCTTGGTGACCGGCGTGGTGGCCTTGGGGGCCAGGCTGCTCAGGTAGAGCTGGGGGGCAGCCAGGCTGGCCAGGGGGACGTGGGGTTCCTCGGGCGGCGGGCTGGGCAGCGTCCGCTTCACCTTGCGTGCCAGTGGGCTCGACTGCAGCCCCCCCACCTGCAAAGCCAAGGGACACCTGGTCAGAGGTGCGGGTGGGTGTCCCCCCATGTCCTCCCCGAGCATCACTGAGCTCTTCCCATGCCCCGGGGTTGCGGCGAGGTGGCCCACTGTGCATGTGTCCCCCCACGCACCGAGGAAGTGGCATTTATGTAAAAGCACAATAAATAGGATGGAAGTAACATGCAGGGCGCTTTCCATGAGTAATTACCAGCGGTGGCAGCCGGCCAAGCGCCGGGCCGGCAGTGTGTGCGCCGCTGCCTGCCGCAAAAACTGCCTTCCGTCCTTGGGCGCTCGGCAGCGGGCTCGGGGGAGCGGCCGGGGGCTGCTGCTGCCCCGGGAATTGCCCTGGGGCTCTTTGCGGTGCTCTTGGCAGCCCAAGGCAACCGCGGTTTGTGGGGGCAAAGGTGGGAGCGAGAGCCACCGCAACCTGAAATGGAGCCGTGCATGGCGGCCGCTTCTCAGGAGAGGAGGGGGACCCGGCTGGGGCAGGGGACAGCCCTGATCAGGCCACCCAGCCAGCAGCTCCTGCCTGCTGATGGGCTCATGCTGCCGGTGGAGCTCCAGGGCCTCCCACTGGCTGCCAGCTCCTGGCTTCGGTGCACGCGTCCGTGCCCGCCGGCTGCCATCAGCTGCTGCGGGAAGCCAGCCTTTTAAAATATTAATTGCCGCAGCGCTAATGAAACCGAAATGTCCCAAGGCGCCTCCTGGGGCCATTCCCCGAGGGAAAGGTTGTTCCCCACGCTGACATACCTGGGTGCTGGGGAGCAGCGGGTGCTGGTAGAGGGAGAACCTGTCCTTGCCAGCCTCCTCGGCAGTGGGGCTGATGGGCTTGGGGTCGGAGAGGGAGCGCTGCATGGTCTTGATGGGGCGCGGCAGCGTCTGTTGGCGCTGGGCCGAGTCGGCAGTGAAGTGCTTCTGCGGGGGAACGTGAGCCTTGTTCAGCCGCTCGCTGGTGGCGAAGGAGGACTCCAGGAGGCGGTGGGGGGAGAGGGGGGAGACGGGCGAGTAGAGGACCTGGGGAGAGCGGGGCGGCTGGCGGGTCACCAGCTGGGAGAGGGACTCGGCTGGCAGATGGGACTGGTAGCCGATTTCCAGGGGATCCGGCTTCTTCTTCTCGAACTTGCCCAGGGTCTGCTGCCGGATGGCGTGGGGGTCCAGGGGGCCCGTGCTCACCATCTGGATGTTGGTGGAGTAGGGCGGGATGGTGGTGGGCACCGTCAGCTGGGGGACCACGACGCCGGGCTGGGGGGCCGGCTCCGGCTCCGTCTGGCAGGCCAGGCTCTCACCTCGCTGTGTCTTCTCTGGGGCCGAGATGTACTTGACGATCTCCACCCGGGGGTCATGGGTGGTGATATGGATGGAGGGGGAGACACGGAGGAGCTGGTCGGGCTCCGTCTGCACTGAGCAGTCGCTGATGGTCTGGATGCCCACGCTGGCCGTGCTGCGGGCCGCCCCCTCCGGCTTGCCCTCGGTGCCGGCCTCGGCGTGCCGTGAGGGCCGGGAGCGCCGGCGGCGCACGGGCTGCTCCCACTCCCCGCTGTCCTCCTCATCTGTCTGCACGCTGCAGTCGGTGCTGCGCCGTGCCCGCCGCCGCCGCGAGAGCAGGTACCGCTCCTCGCCGTCCTCCTCATCTGTCTGCACGCTGCTGTCTGCCATCTTCCTCGCCACGAAGGCCTCCCGCGTGGCCTCCTTCTCGTAGGCATCCCGCAGCCGCGGCATCGAGTTCCTCTTCTTCATGCCCCGGCTGGGCTCCCAGGGCTCCTCGGCTTGCAGAGACATGTCCGAGGCCGAGCTGCTGAGTGGCCGCTGCAGTGCGGGGTAGCGGGGGCCAGTGGGCCCCTCCGGCGGCGCCTCGCCCAGCGGGGGCCATGCCTGCCCGTTGTGTGGCAGGCCCCGCGGCGCCTCGGCAGGCCCCTCAGGCGGGCGGGCGGCGGGCTCGGCGAAGGTGCTCTTCTGCCGCTTCTGCTCCTCCAGCTGCTGCTGCAGCTGGTGCTGGAGCTGGTGGATGTGCTCGAGCTGGAGGCGCTGCTGGGCAAGCTGCTCCCGCTGCAGCGCCAGCTGTGCGTGCCGCTCCTCCTGCTGCTGCTGCAGCACCTGCTGCTTGATGCACTGCAGCTCCTGCAGCTCCCGCTGCACCAGCAGCTGCTCCTTTTCCCGGTGCCGCTGCAGTTCCGCGCGCTCCCGTTCCAGCTCCTCCTGTAGCCGCAGCTGCCGCAGCTTCTCCAGCTCCACACGCTCCCGCTCCAACTGCAGCACGTGCTCCTGCTGCTTGCGCTGCCGTTCCTCCTCCCGCTCCCGCTCCTCCCGCTGAGCACTGTCCAGCGGCGGCTTGGGCACTGTGGCCGCCTGCCCACCCTCCTTGCCAGCCGCCGGTGCTGCCGGCCCCTCAGCACGGGGAGCAGCCCCCGCCGGCTCCGCTCTCTGCAAGCCACTGGTGGGGGCGGCGGGGGCTTTGGGCGTGGGACCAGCACCCGCTGCCGCTGGCGCTGTGCTGACGGGCTTGCCCAGGTAGACGGGTGTCTCCATCAGCGAGGCTGCTGGGGCCGGCCGGCCAGGGGCCGGGTAGCGATAGAGGCCCTGTGCTGCCAGCGGGACACGGGGGGTGACGACCGGCAGCCTGGCCAGGCTGGCCAGCGGGACCGCCGCCACGCTGCCCGGGCCGTAGGGTCTGTACAGCCCGCGCAGCATGGGCCGCAGCACCGAGGCTGGCTGGGTGGTGATGGGCAGTGTGGAGGCGATGGGTGTGTTGATGGTGGAGTAGATCATACCGTCGGCGGCCCGCACGGTGGCGGTGGAAGGGAACATCTGCCGGATGGTGCCCAGCCGGACGCCGGGAACGTTGTACTGTGCCAGGCTGCCGAAGCCCTGCCGCGCCTCAGGGAAGGTGGGATTGTACATCCCGCTGGGTTTGGGGGGCGCGGGGCCCTGCTGCTGAGCCGCCAGCCCCCCCGCGCCCCCCGGCCCGGCGCTGGGGCCGTAGGGCAGCAGGTCGGGGCCGTTGGCGTGCCGGCCCCCATACTGGTCCATGGAGTTGAGGGCGGCGCACATGCGGCTGATCTCGCGTGCCGTGGTGGCGCTGTAGTGGGCCAGGCTGGACTCCTGGAAGCTGGCCAGGTCCCCCCGGGGTGAGAAGCGGTAGTCGGAGTAGATGTTGGAGGCCGAGCTGTACCTCCGCATGGGGAGCGGGTGGCCCAGCAGCTCTGCTGGCTGACGGAGGTCAGAGAAGGAGCCGTACTGCAGCCCCTGGCCCAGGTAACCCCCCTCGGCGAAGCTCACGCTGTAGGAGTGCTTCATGGTGCTGAGGTCCACGGCAGCGTCGCCCGCTGGGGAGGGGAAGGGCTGATCCCCCTTCGTGGGGTAGTAGCTCATCCCAATTTCAGAGAGGTTTGTGTCCGACATGGAGGAGTAGAGGCGGCCGAAGGCACCAGCAGGGTAAAACTTCTGCTCCTCGTAGAGCACGGGTGCCGGGGCTGGCTGCTCCCGGTAGGGGAAGGTCTCCGGCAGCTCTGGCTCTCTGCTGCTGTAGAGGGGCCCGCTGGCTTTCCGGCCAGGCGCCACCACCTCCCCGGCTTTCTTCTCCGGCATCTTGGAGGTGGGGTTGAAAGCGCCGGTGCAGCTGCTGCCAAAGGGGAACTTGTAGACCACATCGCAGCAGGCCACCTGGCTCTCTGGCTTCATGCCTGTGAGGTCCAGCACGTTGGCCGGTGGCTCCTCCTTCAGCACTTTGGTCACCGGGCCGGCCGCTGCTGCCTCCTCCATCTGCACCATCATCACCTGGGACTTCTTGCCACCCAGGGCGAGGAGAGGGCCCTGGCTCTTCAGCTCCACTGGCACCGCCCGGTACAGCTCCGAGCCTGGCTCCGGCGGGAAGGGCTGCGGGAGGGTGACGACATTCTGTGCCCCACCAGTCTGCGTGATGAGCACGTCCTTCTTCACCACCTGGCCTGGCATGCCGTACCTCGCAAACTTGGTCTGGGGGGCAGCAGCGGGCTCGGGCTTGCTGCCGGCCGCCCCACTGGCTCTGACAGCAGCCGTCTGGATGCCCTGCTCCACCTGCTTCACCTGCGCCAAGCACACCGGGCTCCCGGTCCCCTGTCCAAAGTCCACCCGGCTCTGGAAAGGGTCTCCATAGACCACGGGCTGCTTGGGCTGCGAGAGGAGCATAGGGGAGGCGATGGCCAGGCCGGCAGTGCTGGCTGCTGCGATGATGGCATGGGGCTGCTCCTGGGCATTGAGGTTGATGATCAAGGGCTGGATGGCCGTGGACTGCCGGCTCGGGATGTGGTCCAAGGTCAGGCAGTACTTCCTGGCCTCGGTGGCCAAGGAGGTAAGATCCATGCCTTGGTCCGTTATGATGATGGGGGCGGACTTCAGTGCGGTCCGTAAGTCCACGGCGTTAGTACTTGGCGCCTTGGGCCCTGGCTCGACCCGGGACGTGCCAGGGATGGAGGAGATGCGGCAGAGGGAGATGTTTTCCGCGGGGAGTGCTCCCCAGCCGTACAGCCCCGCGATGCCATCAGTGGCTGAAGTGACGGCAGGTGCCTTCTGGGCATGCTCCTTCACCGGCTGTGCCCTGACATAGGCACCCGGTGGCTGCTCCGGCTCTGGTGCCTGGCTGTAGCCGTGTGCCGGCAGCTGCCGGCTCGGCCTGGTGGGGGACGAGGCGGGGGACGTCAAGGAGCCGGAGCTGGCCGGCTTGGTTTGGCTGGCCGCATCGGCCGCCAGTGTGATCAGCATGAAGGGGGCGTCCTGCGAGGAGGGCTGCCGGGCCAGGCGTGGTGAGCCCGCCCGGTGCGGCGTCTGCGTCCCCTGCGCCACCATGGGAGAAGAGGCGGCGGGGCCGGGGGTGGTGGGACCCTCGTAGGGGAAGAGGGGGCTCTGCGTCTGTGTGGAAAACTCTGCCGTGGCCTTTGTGGCGTGGGTGGGACTCTGCGTGGGGGAGGTGGGCGAGAGCGGAGGGCTGGAGCTCTTGAAGAAGGGGTACATCTTGGGCGGCGGGGGCTTGCCATCACTCGCAGCCGGGAGCTTCTCCCTGGCCGTCTGCACACTGATCTCCACTGCCGCCTTGCTTCTGCCGGTGTCCTCCGTCTGCGAGCCGTAGCTGACGGTGCTCTTCACCTGACTGTAGCTTCTGCCGGCTACCAATGGGGCCTCCGGAGCTGAGGAGCTGCAGCTCCGTGGCGCGCTCCCAGGGCTGCCCGCCGCCGCCGTTGTCACCGTGCTGGTGCCTTTGCCGTAGGCGTAAGGAGTGGCGGCAGCCTTGGACACCGGGCCGGGTGCTGCCGGGGCACTCTGGAGCTTGGCCAGATCTTGCCCCTCTTTTGCAAAATGCTGGGTGACCCGGACGTCGGGAATGGCCTTGCCCGCACTGCTGTCGGAGGCGGCAAAGGAGACTGGAGCAGAGAGCTGCGTGGGGCTGGTGCCGGGGGTGAGCGGACCACCGTTCTGCTTCATCAGGTCAGCGTAGGCGCTCTCGGCGTTGAGGAAGCGCTTCTCCTGGTATGCCTCCTCCTGACCCTTTGCGTTCTCTCCCTGCTCGAGGGCCAGGTCAAAGGAGGAGGACTGGTGCATCCTGGAGATGCTCTGCGAGGTCTGCAGGATCTCCTCGTACACCGCTCCCGCCTTTGGCAGGGCACTCGGATAGCCGGGCTGGGAAGGGCACGTGGGGCCGCCGTCGTACCGGTACTCCTCGGTGTACTGGTACTCGAAGCCGTTCTGGCCCTCGGTGCCGCGGTAGCTGACCTGCTGGTAGGCGCCGCCATAGGAAACGGCCGGCTGGGCCTGCTGGACCTGCTGCTTCTGCATCATCTCCGCCTTCCTCATCATCTCCTCGTAGGCTTCCTCGGCGCTCTTGAGGGGCTTGCTGGCAGGCTGGCTGGGGCCGCTCTCCCCCTTCTCTGTTGGGGAGTACAGCGACATGAAGGTGGGCAGGTTGTACTCGCTGCCTGACTTGTACAGCTTGGAGGCCACGGCGTCGAAGCTCTCGGCCTCCGAGTCGACGGAGGGCGAGTACTCGGAGCAGGAGGAGCGGTGCAGCTCCTCCATCTCCGCCGCCTGCCGCAGCTCCTCGGTGGGGGAGGCGTCCTCGATGGGGGAGAGGTTGCTGGGGGGGGTTTTTGAGCGCTCCCTCCGCCGCTGGGCCCTCAGCTCCTCCTTGTCGCGCTTGGTCTTGCGTGCCGTGCTCCGGATGCGCTGCTGCTCCACCTCCCGCATCTTCTCCTGCTCCCGCAGCAGCTCCTCTTCCTCCCGCAGCTCCTCCTCCTCAGATGAGTCCTCAATGGTGGGCAGCAAGGGGCCGTGTGAGCGGTGGCGAGCCTTCCTCTGCTGCTTCACCTCCTCCAGCCGCTGCCGGCGGCTGGGGCTGCTGTCGCTGTCCTCCTCCAGGGAGGAGATGGAGGTGGGCGAGGTGCCTGAGGTGTAGCTGGGTGTTGTGGCCGGCAGGGTGGAGGAGTACTCGCCCCGGGAGCGCTCCTCGGGGGAGCCCGTCAGGCTCTCCATCTCCAGCTCGGGCTCCCGGTCCAGGCTGGCGTCCGCCTCCTGGCCCATCTCCATCTCTCGGCCATAGCCGGTCGTGCTGTTCAGCTCGATGGTCTTGAAGCGCCGCAGCCCCCCCTGCGCTGTGCTCAAGTCGTCGCCCTCCGCCGCCTCCAGCTCCTTCCTCTCCTCCTTGTACAGGCTGCCAGGGCTGTGCGGCAGGCGCCGCTTGGCCGACGCTGGCTCTTTGCCCTTCTCTGCCTCAGCCTTCTGCCCGGCTTTGGGGACGCCATACTTGGCGCGCCTGTAGCCTTCTTCCTCCTCCTCCTCCTCGAGGTTGTCCTCCTCTGCACTCATCTCCAGGATCTGCCTCCGCATGAACTCCTCATCGCTCGCCTCTGCCTCCTGGCCCTTGGGCCGGGGGGGCACCGGGGAGAAGCCCCCCTCACTGCTGTCCTCCACGTAGTCATGCCGCAGCTTGCTGCCGAACTCGTCTGAGGACTCCGCGCTCTCCCGCCGCTCCCGCTGGTTCTCCCACTCCAGCGAGTCCTCATCTTCCTCCAGGATGTCCTCCAGCTCCTCGTCCGAGTCGAAGGCTTCGGGGGTGATGGAGAGGTACCGCGGCCGCTGCCGCTGCCGCTGCTCCTCCCGCGGCTCTGGACAGCTCTTGCCGCGCTCAGTGGGCTCTGGTGGGGCGCCCCGGCCTTCCAGGAGGGGCCGCATGCTGCTCTCCAGCTTGGTGAGCTCGGAGGGGCTGGGGGGGCTCTGCCCGGCCAGCCCGGTGCCACTCAGCTTCTCCTCCTCCTGCTGCACCAGGCCGGTGATCTCGCTCTGCGAGCTGGAGATGCCGTCGGAGGAGTAGCCGGTGTCGCTCAGGCTCTGGGGGCTGCGGGACAGGTCCGGGGGGTAAGGCTTGCTCCCGTCCTGTGGGCGAGGGAGAGCACTGCGTCAGACCCGGGCAGCTCCGGAGCTGCTCCCCCCACTTCCCCCCAAATCCTCCCCTGGGGAGCATGCAGATGGTCTGGGCAGCGTTGGAAACCAGCCCAGCCTGAAAGCTGGGGGCTGCCTCGTGTCTCCCCCAATGGCTCATTAGCAATTTGTCTGCGTGCTAACGAAGGCGGGTGATGGAGCGTGCTGCGGGCAGGGGATGGCACAGCAAACATCCTCGGGGGCACAGGCATGGTGGGACTCCTAAATATGTTTAAAAAAACGGGCCCCATCAGCGTTATCTCCCCGATAACTAACACGAGAAGGCTGTCTAATAGCAATATCGATTTTTTTACTACCCACTACTTAGAGAGCCAGCGGCGGCCGAGCCCGGCCATAAGCTTTGGGGTACTGATGGCTGCACGCCCTTCCTTGGTGAAGGGGTGCGAGGGCGGAGCTGCCTGCTGCTCTCCCCAAGCAGGCAGGCAGGCAGCTGCCCGCACAGGGAGGATCAGGAGCGCTGGTAACGGCGGGAGTCTGGGGAGAGGGCAGCCCTCGCGCCCCGGCACCCGGCCAGGTTGGCGCGGCGGCACCAAGAGGACAGGAGCTTCGCCGGCGGCAGCCACGGGGGACAGCCACCTTTTAATGAACTTTAATTTCCCTGACTGACAGCCCTGCAAAGCAGCCTTCAGAAGCAGGGTGGCCCCCAGGATCCTTGTTAGATGCCAGCAGAAATAAACAGGCAGTTTTAATTGACGTTACAATTAGGCAGCGTGGAGGCAAGCCTCTAGGCCGTGGGGAAAGCATCGTCGTGCCTGGGCCCAGTGCTACCGGCAGGGCCCGTTACCCGGCCAGCACGGAGGCACCACGGATCTTATTTGATTTCAGAAGTGCCAGGAGCCTCTTCCCCGGGGGCTGCACAGCAGCATGGGGGGCAGCTGTCCCCTCCCAGCTGGTGGAGACCTCCCGCCGCGTCCCCTCCCCGTGGGGGGCTGTGCCAGCTGCTGCTGGGATGGTTGCTCGTGGGGGAAAACCATCCCAACGCAGCCAAAGGTTCCCCCAAATTGTATTGAATTTTAAAAAAGGTGGGACGAGGAGCTTGAAAAATGCCCACTGCTGCAACATGAAATGTTGTGAAACGAGTTTTCCATTTAATGACAAATTCAACTGCCCTTATATTATTTTAAAACAAATCCAAAGGCCAAAGACGACCTGAACTATTGCATTATGCCCAAACTGATGTAATCCTAATAAAGAGAAGGCAAATAGCAGCATGCTGCTACAGAGCACGTGAAGTTCCTAAGCGGTTTGGAAATGCTGAGACAGCAGTGTTTGAGCTCACCGTTTCCCAAAAGGCTGTTTCCCGAGGCAAACGGGCCTGGCAACGTGGTTTCTGCTCTGACTTGGAATAAACCCCGTTCCTGAGCACGGCTGCCGGCGGAGGCACGGCTCAGCACCGCGCCAGCCCTGGGCGGGATGTGGTCCCCAGGGATGCTCGGAGCCGGACACGCCCTGAGAGCTCACCTCCTGCTCCTTCGCCCGCGGTGCCTCAGGGGGTGCCCGGCTCTCCCTGCTCTCCACCTCGGGTTTGGGGGTCACGCTCTTCCCCTTCAGCACGGCGCTCTCAGGAGCTCTGGAAGGCTCCGGGGCAGCTTTGGGCAGCGGCTTTTCCTCTGCCGGCACCGGGGACTTCTTCTCTGCTGGTGCAGGGCTCGGGGTCCTGCTCTGCTCGGCAGCCCGGAGGCTCCTCGCGGGCGAGGGCTGCCGCTCGGGGGGTGCCGCCGGCTCGGCGGGCGCTGGCGCAGGTGCTCTCTGCTGCTGGCCAGCGGCTGGTGGCTGGTGCCGCGGGGAGCCGGTGGGCGGTTGCTTTGGGGCAGGCAGCGGCATTGGGGCAGGGTCGCCGAGGCTGCCTTCGAGCAGGCGCTGAGTTTGGCAGTTCAAGCACAGCCATTCGTTCTTCTGCAAAACACAGAAAGGAAAAACTGTTGAAATTCTGGGAGCTTCGCCCAGCAGGGACCTCACTGAGAAGTTCAGCTGATGGGACACACGGCGATGGTGCCAAGGACTCAGCCCGCCCAAACCAAATAACCGGCTTTGGAGAGGCCAGGTGGTGAGCAGGCAAGCGCCGAAACGCCGGTGGGGGCTGTGGCGGCGCGCGCATGGCGCTGGAGCCGTACCCTACAAACCATCAAGAAAAGACCAACCCATCCAGCTTAAACCTACCCCTACCCTCGTCCAGACCTCAGTGATGTTCAGCCAGAGGGACCATGGCTACGACACAGGGATTTCACACTCTCCCCCACGACCGACCTCGGCATCACCAGCTCTTTTCATCTCCAGTCTTGCCAGTACTTCGGTTTTAAATGAAGTTAAACAATGAAGACAGATTACTGCCGTAGCTTAACACTTCTCGGGCTCCATACAGTTTCTTTCTCACTCTGATTTGTTTTCCTCGATACTATAAAGGTTTAATAACATAATCATAATACTTAAGGATCTTTTTTTCTAGGTTATCAGAAAATACTGGGTACACAAGTATGCAACAATTTCCCAAAGATATTACCCAAAGTACACGCTGTGCGGGAAAAGAACAAGACAATCTCGTCTAGTGAAATTCTCAGCAAGAGCCGTTGTTTTATGGCCTGGAAAAAGCAGCTTGCAAGCAGGGCTGTGAGTGGCAGAGAGCCCGCAGGGCTACGGCAGGGGCTCTGCATTTTCTCTTTCTGGCTTTTCTTTCAGCACGCGGGGGGGTATCCCGTGCCAGGAAGACCCTGCCGACAGTCCAGCACCCTGCGCTTCAGTCTGAACCCCCGCGGCAAATCACGATGCCGTTACAGCCTCGGATGGCAGAAAACCAGCGAATAGATAACCGAATTTTCCCAAGCCGTGGGAGAGCCCCCGGCCCCGTCAGCAGCCAGCGCCGCGCGGAGCTGTGTGTACACTGCGAGCACAGGCTGTGCTGCAGCGGCCAGCGCAGCATTTGCCGTCGCATCCCAGCGCTTGCTGCAGTGAATGCCTCCAGCAGCAGGAGCTGCAAGCTGCCCGGCTCCTACATGTGCACGGCGGGAGCAAGAAATCCTGCCTGTGGCAGCTGCAGGGAGACGCGAGGCCAGCAAAGCCACCCGTGCCCAGCGGGAACATCTCTGGCAAACCTCTCCGAGCTCTCGGCCCCCGTCTTTAAGAGACCTCTGCAGCCCCTCCAACACCTGGCACTGACACCCGGCACACTGCTGGATGCTAAAAAAACCAGGGGCTCAGTGAAGATGCTGCGTCTGAGGCATCTCGCAGCCTGGTACCAGCGCTCCACGCTCTGCCGGTGACAAATGACCTGTCCCTCTCCCGTGGTCCCGCAGCCTTGTCGGCTCAGTGTTTGGTTATCCCGCAGCACCTCTGCTCCCTCCCAGAGGGACGAGCTCTGGAGCAGCTCCCCCGTACGTATAACTTGGCCACGGGCATTTCCCAGCTAACGCAGCCAACAGGATTAAGCTGCCCCTGAGAAAAATGCAAACATTCGACAACCGGCTGATTTACTAACAGCTTGTAAATCCCCATTGAGATTAACCAGATCCCATGAAGATAATAATAATTAGGCTGTATTTAGCGCTTTACGTGTCCAAACTGTTGGGTGCCCAGGAAGTCAGGGTGCCCCTTGCTGGGGTGGTAAGCAGGTAAAGGAGCGTACGGCAAAGGCACGGCGGTGCCTGGCTGATCCTCTGTGCTTAAAGATGCTGGAAACCACGGCCCCGATCAGGAAGGGGATGGCTTTGGGGCTTGCTCGATGCCGACGTTTGCTGCCCAAGGGTGCGCCGTGGCAGCAGGCACGGGGGTTTTAACCATGCAGAGCGCAGGCAATGGGGAGCCGGGACTGGTGAAGACTGCGGCGCGCGGGGAAGACCAGCAGCGCACGGACAACACCGCTGGGATGCAGAGCAGGCTCCAGGCGAAGGAAAGCATCAATAATTAAAGAGAGGGATGAAACCAAAGCGTGCCTGAGATGCCGTCTTAAATGAAGAGGCGCTAGCATGGCGGGGCGCACTGGAAACCGGCCAGGCAGGCAGGCAGGGGGGCGAAGGCGCTGGGGGGCTGCCCAGCCCGGCCGGGTTATCAGCTGACACACCTGGGAGGGTCAGCACCCTCACCCCTCGGGCTCCCAGCCTTCCTCGCCCCCAAACCACCGGGATTTGCAGAGGAGTTACAGAAAAAGTAGGTATCCAGAGAGAGAAACGGTGCCTCTCTGGTCATTAGGGGCAGGATGGAGCCCAGGGTGCCCACCACGCGAGCGGCATTGGGACATGCAGGATGCGGCCGCAATTCCCTCAGGCTCCACTGAAGGGCTGGCGACTGCCGTGCCGATGGCTGCCCACGCTCCCTCCCGGGGGCAAGGGAGGATTTGCAGCAGCCCTGCTCGCAGGGGAGCCCCCGGGGCTGCTGCCGCAATGCCCCAGGGCAATAGGCGGGGATGGGGCATGGGGTCGGCGACCATCGGGGGTCCATGTGCATGGGGGTGGGGTGGGGTGTGCACCCGGCTCCCCCCGAGCTCTGGCATCCGCTGGCAGGCGGCCAGAGCCGCGCTCGCCAACCTCCGCCGGCTTTACCCTGCAATTGTTTTAATTTACTAATGGCAACAACAAAACTGTAACTACAATAGAAGTCCTCCCGCGTAATTTTGGTCAACGTTACCGCTTGGCAAGTTAATTAAATGCTGAATCCCCCAGCGCTGCTGGTTTTTTTTTTTTTAACGACAGAGCCAGGGAGCTTCAGCATCACGGTTGCGCATGAGCCCGGTGTTCAGCGACTCGGATGTCTGAGAGCCTCGGTGGGAGCCGGCAGTGCCAGAGGCTTCCCAGGCTTCCCCGGAGGCTTCCCGGCTTCCCCGGTTAGCTCCTGGGTGCCAGTCCCACTGTCCCCGTCACCCCCAAGACCCTCACCGCAACCTCTCCGGCTTCTGGGAGATGCACGGCCGTGGTCTTCATCCCAGCGCAAACCTCTCCCTGCAATATCATCCCTAGGACTCTGCCCGGTTATTTATGTTCTACGGTACTATTTTACACAATCGAAACAATAGCTATTAAAATACCAGGACAAAAATCTGTACAAAATAAGATAAGCAGCATGAGGTATAAGTATCTCACAAGCCAGATCTCATCTCCCAGCATTAAATGCGGTGAATCTCACCAGAATATTTCATTTATTTGCTGACAAGTACTGTGCAGGGCTCATCACTGTGACAGATGGGTGCCTGGAAAATATGGAAAACACTTCTGGTATCTGAATCAAGATCCAAATTAACAACAAGAACCTCATAAAATCACTTCTCAAGCACTCCTCTCAGCCCCACTTGCAGGAAACCTCCCGTTTAGGAGGGCTCCCGACATCCAGACACCTTCTACGCCCCCTCCCGCAGCAGAATTGGGGGCATCTCACTGTATGATCCTATCTGCCCAGCTCCCAGCACCCTGGCGCTAAGAACACCCCAGCTCTGTCCATACTGTGGATGGTTTTTAGCACAGTTTTAAAGGAAAGAGACTGAGTCATGCCTGATCACTGGATGCCAGGGCTGTTTCAGACCCCTCTCGGGCAGTGCCTGGGATCTGGCTGGCAGGTTCTCCATCCTCTAAGCGCTCCTGTGCCCTTCCCTCTCCTCGGCAAAGATGCTCTCTCTGCCAGCAGCCTCCCTGGGCGAACCCCACTGCTCATTCATTTCGCTCCCCGGATGCCACTGCCCGAGCGCTGGCTGATGCTCTCTCCCTCTTGGTTTCAGCCCATTCCCACAGCTGAATTCTCCCGAGCCCCTCCAAATCACCTCCCTGCGGCTGGAGGCACCGCACACCTCTGCCAAGCCCCTTCGACCAAGCCGCTGCAGTTTTAGGAAGCGACGGGGAGTGTGCCGACCCGTGCCAACCGGCGCTTCTCCGGATGCTCACCTACGGAGGGGAGGATGCACATCACGGTCCCGGCCACAGCACGTTCACAAAGCACATTTTCAATCTCATGTGCCGTCAGCAAATAACCACGGGCCTGGTTTTACCTCCGCCCCAGCCCTTATCTCTCCTAGGAGGCTGAGGCAGTGACGGGATTTGAGATGAGGGTGAAGAAACATGCCACGATGGCGGAAGCGCCAGAGATCAGGAGACGAGATGGAGCAAATGCAGGAGATGCTCGTCGGAGCTGTGCCTGTGGCGGGAAGAGACCGGAGACGATTCAGCCGGCCCCAGCGCCAGGAGGGGACCGCGACCGAGGGGGATGCGGAGGCAGCGGGCAGGCAGGGACAGCCTTGGGGAGCCAGGGGGACGGCCAGGGCTGGCTGTGCACAGCCGGCAGTGCGTGCACGCGTGTTCACACACTGCCACGGGACAGCCGCCTCCGGGACGGGGCGCGGCAGAAAGCGCAGGGTGTGCTATTGCTCCGATGGTGCCTTTTTTCCCTTAAAAACACTCTCAAAATCCCGCCCAAGCTAGATGCAGAGCCGCCTTCGCTTGTGCTTGCTAACTGCATTTATGCTGGCATATGGGTGCTGCTTCTGAAGTTTATGCATGCATATCTATCTATCTATCTATCTGTCTACCTATATCTATGTATATCTATATATTAAAAAAACATGTAAATAAAAAAGAAGCGCTAAATGCAACTCAAACACCCTTCAGCAGATCGGGTTGTGTTTCTTGAGCCCAGTTAGCCACGCGCTGACGCCTGCCCAGCCGGGGGAGCAAGGGGGGCTGGCGGGCTCCCCGGGGAGTCGCTGCGCATCCTTCCCGCTGCCCGGCGGGAGGCTGCTGCAGGCAGCACAGCAAAGAGCCCAGCACTCCCCCAGCGTAAAGCCGGGGGCTCCCGGGACCATCCGCAGGGAAAGGCAGCGAGGGGACCGCACGCACCTCCCACAGCAGAGTTTCCTCGGCTGCCAACTGCTCCACGGTAATTGACTTCATTACCGATTAACTGGACAAGTATTAGTGCAACCAGGGTTCACAGATTAGCCCAGCTGAAAACCACCACAGTTATTTCAATCCCTTGCTAAATATAGCATTTGACTAAGCAACCCAGTGATGTGTCTTCCAGCATCAGCCTATTCTTATCTGTTCCCATGGCCTCTCTCAGGCTGATGGAGGCGACAGTCCCTCCCCAGCCCTATTTTAGATGTGTGCGATGTAACGGTGGCCTTCACACCGCAACAACGTGATTAAAAGCAGCGCAGGGTAATGAGCTCGCTGGGATGAGCTCTGCATCGCAGGGCTCGTTTTCTGCCTCCCATCTGCTCTGCTCCATCCCTCTTCCTTCTCTGTGCCGGGACCTCTCCTGGTTGGAAAAAAGACACAGAAGGAGAAGATGGGAGAAGCCGCACGCGATGGCCGAGCGCTGGGGTTGCTGTCAGCCGTGCCAGGAGGGAAGGGAAGGACATGGGCAGAGGCAGCTCCCAGCCCCGGCTCCACGGCAGCTGCAGTGGAGACGCCGCAGTGGAGACGCCGCAGTGGAGATGCCGTGTCTCACACCGACGCTCCCTCCCCTCGCACCCAGCTGCTGGCCAAAACTACTCGGAGGGGACCTGGAGCAGGAGCAACTGTCTCTGCCCTACCGCCCATCTCCTTTACCGGTGCCATGGAGAGGAGAAGGCAGAGTGGAGACGGGGAGCTGGACAACAGCCCGGTGCCGAAATGGCTATCACAGTCCTGTTCCTGTGGCGCCCGGGAACATCCTCCTCCCTTGGCTCTCCCTTCTCCTTCTCCCTGCACATGCCTCACGCCGGGGACTTTTTTCCTTCCCTGCTCCTGGCCACAGCAGGGATGCATCAGCCCTCCACGACACAGCCCAGGGGTCAGAGAAATAGCACCTGGGGCGTTCACAGCCTCCCACCCTGCAGTTCGATACACTGCATGGCCAGCGGAGGATTATTCCAGCTGAAAGTCTTTGACTGATGAGAAATAGCAACGCTCCCCTCCACTTGCCTTCGAGGAATAGCTGTGCTCTTGCCAAGTCTAGCTTATCCCACTGCAGCAGCTGATGGCCGGGCCAGTGAACGCCGCCACGGCGGGGAGAAAGTGGCGTGAGCCTCTGCAGTCGTAGGAGAGCCGCAAACGTGGTTTCCACCAGCATGGCCAGCCTGGACCACCTGCGGCTTCTCGCTCAGCTGCAAACCCCAGCAGCCGCACCCTGGGGTCAGGGCATCACCGCCCTGGGCAGCCCCTCCTGCGGCAGACGTGGAGATCTGCAGAAAACTGATGGGCTTTTTGGGGCGCTGACCTGCGGACAGGGGCGTACGCCGCTCTGCTTTGTCTCCTGAGCTGTCCGATGGCTCCCAGCAAGGGTCCTTCCCAAATTTGGCTTGATAGAGGCTAGAGGAAAAGGCCACCAACTCTTCCACGTTATTAGGAATTGTGGCGTTAGAGTCAAGCTTAGACTACTTTTCCTTATTATTATTTCGCTGTCGGGCCCAAATTATTTCATTCCACGGAGCTGGGAAACAAGCTCGCCTTGAAACGCCTGACTCAAATGCCAAAGGGCCAGCTGGGTAACCAGTTTGGATCGTCTGGCTAGGACCCCAGAATAAAGCCCCCCCAACCCTGGCATCCAGCTGAAGCACCCGCAGCCGAGCGGCTCTCGGCACAGCCCAGCTCTGGAGCATCTCAGCACCCGCATCCTTGTGCGGCCGTAGCCATCAGGCTCCCCCCAGCTCGTCTCTGCCCCCTGCCCATCTTCCACCACCTCCAAAATTAGGGCAGCTGCTGTGGCAGGAAGCACCTTCTGTATTTTCGGAGCTTAAAAAAAATCTTTTCGAACGGCAAGAATGTTTCTAAGTCAAAGGATTGAAACTATTTTGCAATCAAGGAAGCGTATTTCCAAACGAGCCCGATTGCGAGAGCCTGGGTGCTGTGTGGGCTGTGTGAAGGGGCTGCTAAAAAAGGGTACACAGCTGTCCAGAATTTGGAAACCGGTGCTTTTGCAGAATATATATAGACATCCCTCCCCACTCAACATATTTCCTTCCAGTTCATTAGACAAAAAAAAAAAAAAAATTCAAAAATCAGTAGGATATTGAGGAGAGCACTTCGATGCTTTTGGCTTGTCTAAAAGCCACGGGAGCGATTCCCAGGGCTGCAGGTGAGCATCGATCGCCCTGGGAACGGCCAGCTGGACATCGGTGCCACTGCCACGCTTCTGCAACAACACAGGCAGCCAGCAACAACCCAGCTGCCGTCAGGAACGGGAAGCAGAGACGCCATCTCCCAGCATGGCAATGGCGGCGGAGACGAATGCAAGCCGGTTTGCCTCAAGATGGTGAGGAGGTGAGACACGGAGGCCAACCACCTCTAGGCGGTACATGGGCCATCCTCGGCTTTACTATTTGAAGAAGAGAAGACTAGTTTTGGGGCTAGACGTGACCACCAGAAATGCCCATCCTCGCTCAGACCCAACAAGTCCACCCACCACCTTCTGCACCAGGTCATCCCTCAGCCCTTTGGTTCAGATAAAACACAGCCTTGATTTCACATGGTTGCCACTGCTGGGCAGCAGCTTTGATACTCATTTATCTCCGTTATTTCCGATCTGGATGCGCTCCCTTTTTTTCCCGGCCATTGGCTACCACCATGCGTCTTCTGCTACCTTGACCATTACCCAACGTCCCCTTCTGCAGTGAGCAGGTGGAGATAAAGCTGCCTCTGGCGTGGGGCAGACTCAAGGCAGAGCATCTTTTCGAAGAAGTGGGAGAGACAACACGTCCAGGCCGGGCACCTGAGGGTGCCGTCGCGGGAGGAAACGCACGAGCGTGGCGCTGCGTATTTAAGAAAAAGGAAAATCACAAAGAGCAAGAAAAATAGGAGGAACAAGAGAGCAAGTCTCAGACGCTGAAAGCGCTTTTTGCTTTCCTTTTCACTGAACCTTACCATTTCTCTCTGTTTTATCTCAGAGAAAGAGCTAAATTAACTACCGGCTCAGTTCTGAGAGACTGGATCCAAATGGATGAAGAATTAAGAAGATTTTCTGTTCACAGTAAAATCCAGCCAACAGTATTAAAGCAGCAGAGAGTTTGGTCTGGTTTTCAAAGATTAGCTATGGCTGTCCCAAGGAAGACAAGCTCTGATTTTCCCACTTTGCTCCAACGTGATGTTTATAAAGCTGTCTGGATCACTTACAGTCATTATAGACCAGACTGCGGTGACCATCATTTAACCACCTAGAAGAGAGGGATGGGACTCTTGTCCTCTATCGCGTCCCAGCTCCCCGTCCCCTCTTGCCCACGCAGAGACCAGTTGCTCCCAGTGAACCCTCCCCGAGGACCCCCCCGGGTGTCTGCTCCAGCGCTGGGGGATGCGCCCACTGAGAAACCGCATCTTCTCAGCAAGACCCGCCACTAACATCACGACTCAGCTCTGCATCCAGCGCCAAAACCCGCCAGCACAGAGGCAGGAGTCTATTTTTCCCCTACTGATAAAGAAGTAATGTATTGTTCATTTTTGTTTGAATCGATCCAGCTGTGCATTGTAATTTACTCCGTGATGTAGTACTCCTTAACGAGATTTATCAGCCTGCCAGCCAGCCTTATCTTTAACAGTCCCCATTATCGGGATGTATTTCTCAGCCAAGGTTAACAGCAGCAGGAGGATCTCTGAGCGCCGGCTGCATGATAATAATCCTGCAATAACGCCCAGGAGACGTACGTCGGGTCCAGCGGAGCCCGCACCCTGGCCACCACGGATCCTAACTCCCTTCGGTGCATTGGCACGGTGTAGGTGCAAGGTGTTTCTCGTGGCCACGCTGCTATTTCACGCACACGTTCGATGAAATAACCGTGTCTCTTCAGGAAACCGTTTGAACCCGTATGCGGAAGATTTCGAGTTTGCAGCAAAATAATGCTTGCAAAGAGAAACTTGGCAAAAGTCTGCAGAAAACAAATGTAATATTCTACTCGATTTTCCAAAAGAATGAAAGAAAATCCAAGAAAAGCTAAGTTTATCAGAGAAATCTTATTTAATCAAAACCTTGTTTTTTCATAGGCACTAGTGTTGACTAAAATATCCAGCCATCCAACTGGTAATTTTCTGCATCTGATAAAAGCAGATTCAAGCTGTCTGATTGCTCTCTTTTAAATTGCAAAGAGCCCCAAGTGTCTATCAGGCAGCAGCCACTCACTTCCAAACCAGAAGAAAATCTGCGTCTTCAAGAGTTTCAGCTTCCTTCCCATTACGAGCTGTTCAGCCCCCAGTCCCCCCGTCCCCAAACCAGTCTAGCAGCAGCAAATGGGATTTGAACCTATTTCATGATCGTGATGGATCGTTTTCAAAGCGTGCTGGGGAGCCGTCAGTTGTATGGCTTGGAAGCCGAGGACATCACAAACCGATGTCCTGTGGTACCTGCACAGTCATATAATGCTTTCAAAACTTTAAAAATAATGATAGTATTTTCCCAGGAGACAACCTACATCGGCAGAGACTGAAAACCCCACGTGGAGGTGGCCGGGGCTACTCAGGGCTCCACCGCTGAGACCTACCAAATCCACCTTCCCGTGGTCCTTGCATGTTGGGTAGATGCACCACCGGAGGAGACATCTGCTAACAGTTGTCCTCAGCTCTCCCAGGCCCTGCCAGAGAGCGGGAGGTCACCTCCGGGCTTTCCTGGCTGTTTAGCACTTGGAAAATAGGGCACGAAAGGCCAAGGGCTTCACCTTTGGGTTGAGAGCAGCCAGTGCTGCGCAGACAGAGGCAGACATCTCGGGGTAACCAGGACCCCACTGATTTCAGCCCTTTGCCTTCCTCTCTTTCTCCATCCTGTTCTGTTTCTATTTCTACGGCCACCACCAGGATTTTTACCCTGAAATACGTGTGTTCCTAGATAACTGGAAGCTTTGGTTTCTGTGGGCAATGCTGTTTGACCCCATTCAATGACTGCTGCTTCAAAAAAAGCCCACATGCCCTCTTCCAGGTTTCAAGACTGTGAGTCCCGATTTCAGTGGCGGAAATATTTTAATTAAATGAACTACCTTTATGGAATAAATCAAGTGATAAGCTTGAAAAATTAACTCTCATAATCTTTCAAGCTCCTGTGCAGGTCAATAAACTATTACAGTAAAAGGCTGGGAAACATTCTAGAAACACAGGTTGCTACAACAGAGACGGATGAGCCATTTTACTCCCCAAATTATACATCAGCATCTTTCCACGCTCATGCCTTGCACGCCCTCTCTTCTATCCCCTCGCCTGCTGCCCACAGCAAAGCTGGAGCACAGCCAGCGGCTCCCACCCTCTCAGCTCTGGCTCCCAGCCCTCCTCGTCGGGAGAGCATCTCCCTCCCTGTCCTCACCGGCTGTGCTCATCCCATGCGATTCCTGACTCCACCAAAATGTCTAAAATCTGGGCCGTAAGGGCACGCTTGGGGAACCCACGAGCTGCCTGCAGAGGGGGTACTTGGTGTCTTGCTGGGTCCAATATAATTTTTATCATCTTCAAAACTTATTTTAAAACTTAAGCTTGTTTTCAAAACCCCCTTATTTTAACTTAAACTTATTTTAAAAATAGCTGACAGCCCCCCAGCTGCCACATGGCGATTTGATGGTGACCCCAACCTGGATGGATGTTCCCACCGGCGGTGCCTCTGCAGCCAGGAGGTAGGAACTGGCTACAGGCACCGGGGTGGAAGAGCTGAGATTTTCCATCTGTGCTGGTCTTGGCTGGAATAGAGTTAATTTTCCTCATAGTAGCTCGTGTGGGGCTACGTTTTGGATTTGTGCTGGAAACAGTGTTGATAACACAGGGATGTTTTCGTTACTGCTGAGCAGTGCTGACACAGAGTCAAGGCCTTTTCTGCTCCTCACCCCACCCCACCAGCCAGCAGGCTGGGGGGGCACAAGGAGCTGGGAGGGGGCACAGCCGGGACAGCTGACCCCAACTGGCCAAAGGGATATCCCACACCATATGGTGTCATGCTCAGCGTATAAAGCTGGGGGAAGAAGGAGGAAGGGGGGGACGTTTGGAGTGATGGCGTTCGTCTTCCCAAGTAACCGTTACGCGTGATGGAGCCCTGCTTTCCTGGAGACGGCTGAACACCTGCCTGCCCATGGGAAGTGGTGGATGAATGCCTTGTTTTGCTTTGCTGCGCGCGCGGCTTTTGCTTTACCTATTAAACTGTCTTTATCTCAACCCATGAGTTTTCTCACTTTTACTCCTCCAATTCTCTCCCCGGTCCCACCGGGGGGGAGCGAGCGAGCAGCTGGGTGAGGCTGAGTTGCCGGCTGGGGTTAAACCATGACAGTATCTCAAGAGTAAATGCAGCAAGAATGAAGCTAAAAGAAGCCAAAACAAAATGAAATGGTGCAGTCCACATAAAATGGTTGCTTTTTAAAAAAAAAAAAAAAATCACATGAATCTTTGCTCAGTTTACTATGCATCTGTGAAGGCTTTTCCTTCCCCAGCTGCCCTTTTTGCAAAGGCAGACAGATGCCTGTGGGACCTCTTGGCTCCCTGAAGCCACAGGAGGAACCACCTCATGCAAAACCTTTAAGTAATTTAAGAAGCTCCACTTCAAGAGCAGTTGGGGGCCACTCCAGATACCTGCTCCTCTGAAGGCTGGCAACACTCATCTGACTTCCAGCCTGAAGAAAAACCCAGATTTTTTAAAAACATTGCTGCCTAGCTCTAGTTCGCTCTTCTTTTCCTGATGTCCTATTTGCTCTCGGCAAACAGATGACTGTTGGCCATACTTAACGGCTCCAAGTAAATCAGGAAATTATGTAAATATGGGAATTTCACAGCTCCTTTGCAGACGGCGAGCCCTTTCGGTGCAGCGCAGGTGTTCGTTCCTGGCAGCTAGCGGGATCTGCCACCACAGCCCACTCGCCTGAGCCTGTGAAAGCCAGGGAGCGACGGGCTGGCACCCAGCCGTGCTCATACCAGGCGGTCCATCTCCAGAGCCTGGATGCGCCCCGGCTAGGACAGGGCCACAGGCAAAACCACAGCACAGGTCCCATCCTTACACCCACGTTCACGCTTTCAGGGGTTATTCCCAACCCAATAACTCATTTCTTTGCCAAACTAGAGGGTTTTCTATATTTGTTGCCCGAGTCAACCAAACCCCACTGAAATCAATGCTTTTCTGCTTCAACAGGCTTGGGAACCAGGTGCTGTTTGTGCTCCAAACAATTAAAAATATCCTAACCAAAAAAAACCCAAACCAAACTCGTGTCAGAGATCAGAGACTGCCTGCTAGTTATCTCCCAGTCACGGCACAAATAAGGGCCAAAAGCTTCTAGCCATGGCACAGGAAAATGCTAAGTATTCAGAGATGCAATCTGAAGATCCCAAAGCAGCTCTCTAAATTAAAAAGGCCCTCTTATCACTCCCAAAGGTGCTTCCATTTTCCCCAAATCCTCCCTCCGGGTTCCAGCATTTTATTGTACTCTTTGCTTCAAGTAACTCAGGGCAATGAGGTCTCCAGGCTAACTCTGCAAAACATCTTCTCCCCACTTCCCAACCTCACCTTTCTTCTCGGTTTTGTGTTGTGAGAAACGTAAAAGCCAATGCAGGACCTTGCTCTGCCGTGCCACTTCTGCTGCGGGGCACCAAGTGACTCCTGTCCCACCCTGTCCTGGGCATTTGCTTCGTTGGGTGCAAAGGGGCTCTCAGAAAATCTACCTTTGAGATGTTTCATCATGCCAAGGAAGAGGGTGGTGAAGGTGGTCCTGTGTCCATTCCCCTATGGTCACTCCTCTGCAAGGAGAGCACAGGACAGGGCACCGAGGGAAGAGAAAGGCATGAAGGACTTGGGCTGTTCTCCACTTAAGGTCTCTTAAGGTTCATTTCATATAACTGTCTAAAATTTGGGCAGCTGGCCTCAGCAAATCATCATCTGCCCCAGGCGTGAGATGAGCACCTCCAGGGCGGGGAGCCAAGACCCTTGTAAGGAGTCACCCTCGGTGGGTACCACTCTCTCCATCAGCGTGGACAGGTGCCCCCGCCGCCAGCTCAGCCTGGGTACCAGACCTGCAGACACCTAAAACCAGAGGAGACAAACCCTACCCTCAGCGGCAGCAGCAGCTTAGAATCATAGAGTGGTTTGGGTTGGAAGGGACCTCTAAAGGTCATCTAGTGCCAACCCCCCTGCCGTGGGCAGGGACATCTTCAACTAGATCAGGTTGCTCAGAGCCCCATCCAACCTGACCTTGAATGTTTCCAGGGATGGGGCATCCACCACCTCTCTGGGCAACACGTGCCAGTGTTCTACCATCCTCAGCGTAAAACATTTCTTTTTAAAGCCATTCCCCCTTGTCCTGTCGCAACAGGCCCTGCTAAAAAGTTTGTCCCTGTCTTTCTTATAAGCCCCCTTTAAGTACCGATAGGCTGCACTAAGGTCTCCCCGAAGCCTTCTCTTCTCCAGGCTGAACAACCCCAACTCTCTCAGCCTTTCTTCATAGGAGAGGTGTTCCAGCCCTCGGATCATTTTTGATCATTTTTGTGGCCCTCCTCTGGACCCGCTCCAACAGGCCCAGCTTCCCCTAGGCCACAGCAGAAGATGCCCAGCGGAGGGTCCCCACGTGCCAAGCTGCCACGCCGAGCCGGCACTGGGGCAGCCCGGGCAGGGCGGCGTGGGGCTCCCCGAGCACAGCACACCTCGTCCGCAGCACACTGCCTTATTTTAGCAGGCAGAGCAGATGGCAGTGGGAAGATAAGGAGGCAAGGCAGAATCGAAGAGAAGGCTTTTGAAATAAAGCCCCGTGCTCTGCCGAGGGGGTTTGGTGCATTTTGATGGTCGTAGCCAGGATGAGCTTTGAGGCAGCTCAGGGGTTCACTGGTGGGGGACCTACAGCCACGGAGAGCAGAGACGGGGAGAAGCCTGCCCTGGTTCCCAAGTATCGCTTGGCAGGGACAGCTGGCGTTGGCTCAGCACAGCCTCAGTGAGGCACAAACAGAACTGAAATAATCCTCAGCAAAGGGAGGCAGAGCGCTCGCAGAGGCTTTCAGCCCTGGTGAGAAGGTGCCTCGGCTCCACCGCCTCCTGCCTGCGGGGCTGGGGGGAGCTGGGACCATTCCCTTCCCAAAGCTGCCGTGGGTTTCTGCACGGCTGAGCCTGAACATCCCTCAGGGCTGCCGCCCAGGATCTTCCCTGCCTGAAATGCAGGGGATGCTCTGGAGAGCACCCTGGTTTCTCCTCCTCTCCGAGCCCCTGCAGAGCTGGGGACCATGACAGCAGCATGCAGGGACCGTGCAGCGGTAGTCCTGAGCTCAGACTCCAGGACACGTTGAGAAGATGGTTTATCCCCCACCTGCCCTGTGCAGCCCCGTGCCCAGTGCTGGGCAGCAGCACAGCCTCCTTGCACCCCAGAGACCGTACCCCACCAGCCCGGCTACCAGGATGCTCAGGGAGACAGTGCCAAAAGCTTTGCAAGGCAGACGCCATCCAAGTGGGACCTGACGAGAGCCGTGAAGCCCGAGCCTCCCTGCTGTCCCCTTCGCCCGGTTTCACGTTCACCATGACCAGCAGGATAAAGCACCACGGGGCAGGGAAGGGGAGCCCGCAATAACCACAGCCGTATCCTCCCGGATCTCTGCCTCTGCTTTGCCCTCCAACACAGAAAATATAACTCCAGCAGCTGCACCTTTAAAATTGTTTCCCTTCCAAATGCCCCGGAAAGTTGTTTAAGTTGCAAAGTATTACCTGGGGCTTTCGCATCAGGTTCTCAATTAGCTGAAACGATTTGCTTTATCGGGGAATCGTTTCCAGGTGCTCCTAAGCAGCTTTTAATATCAGGTCTAGGAACAGCCTTAGAAGGGAAAAGCATTTCTTCTGGGTGGCGAGTCGAGCACTGGGCTACACCTCTGCCCCCCTCCCCAGCCAATTTCTTTCTGTCACACAAAGAAGTTGGGCAATTTTTAACACTAAGTTTCATATTCCCTTCCCCCGGTGCAGGAGGCTCCCCGGGTTGAGCTCGGCGCCTGAAGTGCAGGCCGGGGGACATTCAGCCCTTGGCTCCTCGGCGTCGCCCTCACCGGGAATTCCAGCTCCCGGCTGCAGGCAGGAGCTCCCAGGGGAAGAGCGCCCGCGTTTGGCTGTGACTGCACCAGAAAGAGAAGGCAACTTCAGATCACACCAGGGATATGAAACAACCTCCTACCTACCCAAAAGGAGGACTTTTCAGCGCAGAGAGAAGGTGATAGCATTCCCTTTAATGGGCTGCTTACTTATAATTGCTCATTTTGCATACTTTCTAGAAAATCTCACTTCTCTAGGTGCCATTTCAAGCAACATATTTAGAAACTCTTGGCAAAGTACAAAATAATAAATAATTTTGGATGTCCTTTTCCGAGAGGGCAGGCACACCAGCTCCCGCTCACAGGAGCGAAGCAGTCTCCTGAGGGTACGGCAAAGCCGTGGCTACGCTCCCTCTTTAAACTTTCATTTTGCGTCCCATTTCTCATCCAGTTTCTGATGCCTGGCCGGGATCGCCTTTAAAATTTGGGGGATTTAAAATGAAAATTAATTGGGTGTCAGAGCACACACGCCGATGCCACTTGCAGGCAGCACCCCGCGTCGTTGCCCCCTGATGCTGGAGGTGATCGGCCTCGAGCAGACGCACAGGGGGGCACGGGACAGGGAAAGGTGCTGGCATTCCCTCCACGTCCGTGCTGGGAGATGGAGACGTTTCCCAGCTGCAGGCAGATCTAGCTGAATTAGGGAGAAAAGGATAATGGGGTAAAATCAAGGAACTCCAGAAAAATTATTCTAGCAAATTACCAAATAACTCTACAGATAATTTGGATGCGACAAAAACTTGTCTGCTGTTTCACCAACAAACTGTCCGCGATGCACCGAACACCAAAGGAGGACGTTACCCAAATGTACCTATGTTAGCACACGATCTAGCTAGCAAGCCTCAGATACTGTCTTTGGAGGAGCCAAACAGGATGGCAGAAGCTGTCCCCGGGGTGGTTATTTTCTGCTCTTTGGTGCTGGCGTTTGCACAATGGGAGAATTTTTTAGAGAGAAATACATTTTATATTAGAACAATCAGTATCCTTAGAAAGTGGGCGAGCCTCTGGAGGCACAGGAGCCCTCCCCAGCCTGGCCCCCTCCTCTGCTTTGTGAGCTTCTCAAGGGACGTTTCCCAAAAATTTCCCATTTTCTCAGGGAACCGTCGCACATTTGGTGGAGCATTTTATCCCCCGGGGCTTCTAAATATTGCCTACGCGATCAGACCCTACTCCAACGCACCCCAGATTAACCTCATTTATTTATGGTTAGGGCCAGAGCTGGGGCAGGGTGAGCGTGCGGGAAGGAATAGCGGCTGCCTGTCCCCGCAGAGCCACGTTTTGGCCCTGGGGGAGGTGGGACATGCCCATTGCCCCAGCAGCAGCCGTGCCTAGGAGGCCACTGCAGGCGCCAGGCTCCGCACTCAGCCCAGCTCCCGGCAGGGCTCCCCGAGCTCAGGCACGGCCACGCACGTGCAGGATGGACGGTGGGTCCGGGGAGCACCCAACGTGCCACACATGAAACCACCTCGCCCAAAAACCGCAGTAGAGCTGTCACCAACGTTTTGGGGGTCAGACATTGCGGTGCCAGAAATAACGGGTAGCAAAGGCAGAGGCAAGAGGAGAGATGGGGACTCCCCCGGCCCCAAACACGGGCACTGGCTTGGAACTCACCAAGCACTTCAACACACAGCAGCCCAAGTGCTGGAAAAGCCTTTCCACCCACTCACGGGAGCAGAAACGGGATAAAAATCAAAGACGGAAAAGAGAGCAATTGTTGCAGGATCAAGCACAAGCATCTATGTTAATGTCTCGGCTTATAATTACAATCACTTATGTTAATAACTGCATGTCCTTGCTAATCCCTCCTAAACTGATTATTGGAAAGGAGCTGGCTTACAGCCTTACATGAAAAATGAGACTATGGAAGTGTGCTGGTTTTGGCTGGGGTAGAGTTAATTTTCCTCATAGTAGCTCGTGTGGGGCTACGTTTTGGATTTGGGATGGAAACAGTGTTGATAACACAGGGATGTTTTCGTTACTGCTGAGCAGTGCTGACACAGAGTCAAGGCCTTTTCTGCTCCTCACCCCACCCCACCAGCCAGCAGGCTGGGGGGGCACAAGAAGCCAGGAGGGGGCACAGCCAGGACAGCTGACCCCAACTGGCCGAAGGGATATCCCACACTGTATGGCGTCGTGCTCAGCATAGAAACTGGGGGGAGTTGGTTGGGGGCAGCGATCGCTGCTCGGGGGCAGGCTGGGCATTGGTCAGCGGGTGGTGAGTAACTGCATTGTGCACCACTTGTTTTGTGTATACTTTTATCATTATTATTATTATTTTGTCTTCCTTTGCTGTCCTATTAAACTGTCTTTATCTCAACCCACAGGTTTTACTTTTTTTTTTCCCCTGATTCTCTCCCCCATCCCACCGGGCCGGGAGGAGGGTGAGCGAACGGCTGCGTGGCGTTCAGCTGCCTGCCGGGTTAAACCGCAACAGCCCTTTCTGACATCCAACGTGGGGCACGAAGGGTTGAGATAACGACAGATCTGAGCAGAGCGTGTTAAAACAAATTTGTTATAAGCATTCATTATATTAGTTTAGTAGTTGCTGGTCACAATGTTGATTTATTTGCTCTCAAAGTTGCATTTGTTCTCAGAGTTGTGTTATGTAACACCTTACTCGCCGTATATACTGTTTATCAGTATTTACGTGCTGTTTATCACCTCTGGGAGGTGGATTAAGGTTATTGCTTTGCTGTACTGTGTAACACTGGCTTATGGTCGTGAGATCAATCTGGTATTTGTACTCAGCATTGCCGTCACCTCTGTACTTTGGGAGCCATCTGTCGGAAATATTAATAATTACTTTTTACTTTTTCTCCTCGGAGAGCCAACTTATGGGGGACACACCTTCCTCCATCTTCCCCTTCTCCTCCAGGCTAATTACAATAGCTCTTGAGAATTTTGAATATCCTTGGGATGTTCAAACCAGCATGTTCCTATTGCTATGTCTCCTGAATGGGTGTCAGGTCTTGCTTAGGGTTAAACAACTATTTAAGAATACTGTGGCTACTCCAACCCCGGCGACAGGCACTGCAGCTGAACCAGAGAACCAACCCATGCTGGTATCAGTCGCCCCCATGCACAAGAAGAAATCTTGGAAGCGAAAGTCAGCTCGTTTAGTAATGGATGAAGAAGCTTCCCCTAAGAGGGAGCAGGGGGAAGAAGCATACTGCCCCGCCAGCGAGGAGGCAGACTCCTCTAAAGCAGGACCATCACGAGAACAGGAGGAGGAAGAGGAAGAATTCCCTGCTTCCCCCCAAGGAAGAACTCGGCGGGAGGGTTCCTCCTCTTCCTCAGAGGGAGAGAAAGAACTCATAAACGAGACGGTAACCACCCGATCTCTATCCCTGAGTGAGCATATTGTCACCTGGCTGCTCTGAGCCTGGGGTAACGGGGCCGGTAGCCTGGAATTAGAGGGTAGGGAAGCCAAGCAGCTGGGATCCCTTTCTAGGGAAGGGGGCATTGACAAAGCGATTGGAAAAAGGGCAAAAGTCCTCAGCCTCTGGAGGCGACTCCTGTCAAGCATGAAGGAAAGGTATCCCTTCAAGGAAGATGTTATATGTCACCCAGGCAAGTGGACCACCATGGAGAGAGGTATCCCGTACCTGAGGGAATTAGCTGTGCTGAGGTGATTTATGATGACCTAGACAACAAGCAGGTATCCAAAGATCCAGATGAAGTCAGGTGCACACGCCCCATGTGGCAGAAGTTCGTACGGAGTGCACCATCATCATATGCCAACTCATTGGCAGTGATGACCCGGCAAGACGGAGAGGGACAAACGGTGGATGAATTGGCTGGCCAACTCTGGCAATACGAAGAAAGCCTCTCTTCCTCCCTATAGGCCTGCGTCTTGGCTGTGGAGAAACTGCCAGACATGCTAGCCGAGAAACTGTCCCGGGAGTTCCAGCGATTCACAGAGGATATGTCCTACTCCCCACCTGTACAGACCAGTATCTCAGCCATTAGGAGTAAGCGTTCCTCTGCTCAAGAGAGAGGATAGTGGGTACACACCACGGGGCACCCTGTGGTTTTACCTACGTGACCATGGAGAGGACATGAGGAAGTGGGATGGAAAATCTACCTCGACTCTAGAGGCACGGGTATGTGAGTTGCAAGGACAAACAATCACAAAAGGGGGTTCTTCCAGGAAAATTGCTGCTCCAGTTTCCAGGGGGAAGTTCCCCTGACAGAGTAGAAGGGCTGATCTTACTTCTGATTTTAACGAAGGGACTCCTGACTCATATCTACAAGAAGTGAGTAACAAATACTATGACCAGGACTAGAGGAGCCCTACCTCCAGCCAGGTGGAGGAAAGGGACAACCAGGTTTACTGGACTGCGTGGATTTGGTGGCCTGGCACATCGGACCCACAGGAGTATAAGGCTCTGGTAGACACCGGTGCACAGTGAACCCTACTGCCATCAAGCTATTAAGGGGCAGAACCCATCTGTATTTCTGGAGGGATGGGGGGATCCCAACAGCTAACGATATAGGAGGCTGAAGTGAGCCTAACTGGGAATGGGTGGCAGAAGCACCCCATTGTGACTGGCCCAGATGCTCCGTGCATCCTTGGCATAGACTACCTCAGGAGAGGGTATTTCAAAGACCCAAAAGGGTACCGGTGGGCTTTTGGTATAGCTGCCTTGGAGAAGGAGGAAATTAAACAGCTGTCCACCTTGCCTCGTCTCTCGGAGGACCCCTCTGTTGTGGGGTTGCTGAAGGTCGAAGACCAACAGGTGCCAATTGCTACCAGAACTGTGCACCGGCGGCAATATCGCACCAACCGAGACTCCCTGATTCCCATCCATAAGCTGATTTGTCGACAGGAGAGCCAAGGGGTGATCAGCAAGACCTGCTCACCCTTTAACAGTCCCACATGGCCAGTGCGGAAGTCTAATGGAGAGTGGAGACTAACAGTAGACTATCGTGGCCTAAATGAAGTCACGCCACCGCTGAGTGCTGCTGTGCCAGACATGCTAGAACTTCAATACGAATTGGAATCAAAGGCAGCCAAGTGGTATGCCACAACTGATATCGCTAATGCGTTTTTCTCAATCCCTTTGGCAGCGGAGTGCAGGCCACACTTTGCTTTCACTTGGAGGGGCGTTCAGTACACCTGGAACCGACTGCCCCAGGGGTGGAAACACAGCCCCACCATTTGCCATGGACTGATCCAGACTGCACTGGAACAGGGTGAGGCTCCGGAACATCTGCAATACCTTGGTGACATCATCATGTGGGGCAACACAGCAGGAGAAGTTTTTGAAAAAGGGAAGGAAATAGTCCAAATCCTGCTGAAGGCCGGGTTTGCCATAAAACAAAGTAAGGTCAGGGGACCTGCACAGGAGATCCAGTTTTTAGGAATAAAATGGCAAGATGGACGTCGTCAGATCCCAATGGATGTGATCAACAAAATAACAGCCATGTCTCCACCAGCTAGCAAAAAGGAAACACAAGCTTTCTTAGGCGTCGTGGGTTTTTGGAGAACGCACATTCCAAATTACAGTCTGATTGTAAACCCTCTCTATCAAGTGACCCGGAAGAAGAACGATTTCAAATGGGGCCCTGAGCAACGACAAGCCTTTGAACAAATTAAACGGGAGGTAGTTCATGCAGTAGCCCTGGGGCCAGTCCGGGCAGGGCAAGATGTAAAAAATGTGCTCTACACCGCAGCCAGGGAGAATGGCCCTGCCTGGAGCCTCTGGCAGAAAGCACCAGGGGAGACTCGAGGTCGACCCCTGGGGTTTTGGAGTCGGGGATACAGAGGATCCGAGGCCCGCTATACTCCAACTGAAAAAGAGATATTGGCAGCATATGAAGGGGTTCGAGCTGCTTCAGAAGTGATCGGCACTGAAGCACAGCTCCTCCTGGCACCCCGACTGCCGGTGCTGGGCTGGATGTTCAGAGGGAGGGTCCCCTGTACACATCATGCAACTGATGCTACATGGAGTAAGTGGGTCGCACTGATCACACAACGGGCTCGAATAGGAAACCCCAGTCGCCCAGGAATCCTGGAAGTGATCATGGATTGGCCAGAGGGCAAAGATTTTGGAATATCGCCAGAGGAGGAGGTGACGCGTGCTGAGGAGGCCCCAATGTATAATAAACTGCCAGAAAATGAAAAGCAATGTGCCCTGTTCACTGATGGGTCCTGTCGTCTTGTGGGAAAGCATCGGAGGCAGAAGGCTGCTGTATGGAGTCCTACACAACAAGTCGCAGAAACTGCTGAAGGAGAAGGTGAATCGAGTCAGTTTGCAGAAGTGAAGGCCATCCAGCTGGCTTTAGACATTGCTGACCGAGAAAAGTGGCCAGTGCTCTATCTCTATACTGACTCATGGATGGTGGCAAAGGCCCTGTGGGGGTGGTTGCAGCAATGGAAGCAGAGCAACTGGCAGCGCAGAGGCAAACCCATCTGGGCTGCCGCACTGTGGCAAGATATTGCTGCCCGGGTGGAGAACCTGGTTGTAAAAGTCCGTCACGTAGATGCTCACGTACCCAAGAGTCGGGCCACTGAAGAACATCAAAACAACCAGCAGGTGGATCAAGCTGCTAAGATTGAAGTGGCTCAGGTGGATCTGGACTGGCAACATAAGGGTGAATTATTTCTAGCTCGGTGGGCCCATGACACCTCAGGTCACCAAGGAAGAGATGCAACATACAGATGGGCTCGTGATCGAGGGGTGGACTTGACCATGGACACTGTTGCGCAGGTTATCCATGAACATGAAACATGCGCTGCAATCAAACAAGCCAAGCGGTTAAAGCCCCTCTGGTATGGAGGTTGATGGTTGAAATATAAATATGGGGAGGCCTGGCAGATCGATTATGTCACACTCCCACAAACCCGCCAAGGCAAGCGCCACGTGCTTACAATGGTGGAGGCAACCACCGGATGGCTGGAAACATATCCCGTGCCCCATGCCACCGCCCGGAACACTATCCTGGGCCTTGAAAAGCAAGTCCTATGGCGACATGGCACCCCAGAAAGAATTGAGTCAGACAACGGGACTCATTTCCAAAACAACCTCAGAGACACCTGGGCCAGGGACTCATTTCCAAAACAACCTCAGAGACACCTGGGCCAAAGAGCACGGCATTGAGTGGGTGTATCACATCCCCTGTCATGCACCAGTCTCCAGGCAAACCGAACGATACAATGGACTGTTAAAGACTACACTGGGTGTAGTCTACAACAATGGGTGGCGGGACGTTCAAACATTGGGATACGCATTTAGCAAAGGCCACCTGGTTAGTCAACACTCGGGGATCTGCCAATCGAGCAGGCTCTGCCCAGTCAGAACTTTTACGTACTGTAGAAGGGAATAAAGTCCCTGTAGTGCACATAAAAAATATGCTGGGGAAGACAGTCTGGGTTATTCCTGCCTCGGGCAAAGGCAGACCCATCTGTGGGATTGCTTTTGCTCAAGGACCTGGGTGCACTTGGTGGGTGATGTGGGAGGATGGGGAAGTCCAATGTGCACCTCAAGAGGATTTGATTTTGGGTGAAACTAGCCAATGAACTGAGTTGTATGATGTTAATTGCTATGTAATACTGTATGTCATCACTTCTATGGTTGCTATATACCATATCAATGGTATTACAGTAAAAATCACCCAGATTAATGAAGAATGAACTTTGATGAAACTGAGCAAAGTGCAGCGGTGATGGAACCAGAACTGGCTTCAGCACGCAACAATCCAACACCACACACCACCTCTCCTGCCCTGAAGGACTGTTGTGACAGATGGAGCCCAAAGTCATGGACTAAATGAACTCAACGAACTTTTTATAGGGATGGCCACAGACTAAAGGAATGAGATCTGTGTGTATATATCAAAAGACAGGAAAGGTGCTGGTGATTAACTGGGATGTATTGGAAAGTGTAGGACCTGGGCATGACATAAATGGTATAAAATAAGGGGTGAATACTGTCCTGGTTTCGGCTGGGATAGAGTTAATTTTCTTCCTAGTAGCTGGTACAGTGCTGTGTTTTGGATTTAGTGTGAGAATCATGTTGATAACACACCGATGGTTTAGTTGTTGCTAAGCTGTGCTTACACTAAGTCAAGGACTTTTCAGCTTCTCCTGCCCTGCCAGCGAGGAGCTGGGAGGGGGCACAGCCAGGACAGCTGACCCCAACTGGCCGAAGGGCTATTCCATACCATGGGACGTCATGCTCAGTATATAAACTGGGGAAAGCTGGCCGGGGGGCAGAGATCGCTGCTCGGGGACTGGCTGGGCATTGGTCAGCGGGTGGTGAGCAATTGCATTGTGCATCACTTGCTTTGTATATACTTTTATCATTATTATTATTATTATTTTGTCTTCCTTTGCTGTCCTATTAAACTGTCTTTATCTCAACCCACGGGTTTTCTTTTTTTTCCCCAATTCTCTCCCCCATCCCACTGGGCTGGGGGGAGGGTAAGCGAGCCACCGTGTGGTACTTAGTTGCCGACTGGGGTTAAACCACGACAGTGCGCACCCGGCTCCTGCGAGGATCTCACACCTCCAGAAATCAAACTGTCCCTGTGAAACATTTCCCTCTCAAGTTAAGTGGCAAATGTCAACCAAAAAGGTGTTTAATCATGTGTTTCCAGTCAGTTCCTGACCCCATGTCTGAAAAATCTTTCAAAAAGTGGCTGCGAGGTGGCCACGGGCCACGCTAATAGGTCCACCACCGAGACTGAAAATCAGCCAGGATAATATAAGAATGAAACGTTGCTCAAAATCTCCATTCAGAGACCTGCACAGGCTCAGAGCCTTGGTGTGCTTCAAAGAAAGAGCTTGCTTTCATTTTCTATTTCGCTTTTGCATTTATTTTTGCTGCAGGCTGGTACCATCCACCTTCCCCAGCTCATCAGCCCAGCAACCAGGCCAGGAGGAGGAAGCAGCCAGCCACTTGGTGCACCCCTCCGGTCCATTCAGCTTTTTGGCTTTTAACATGCTGTGATGTTTTATTTTTTTTAAATAAAAGGCTGAAGTGCCCTGGCTCACGCTGCTTGCTCCTTCCTGCCACCCGCGTTGACCAGCAAGAGGATCACTGCGTGCAGGGCACATTGCACCAGAGCTCTGATGAGTCCCGGGCAGCGCAACAGTGCAGAACCCCAAATCCCCCAACAATATTAATTATACAAGGCTCCCCTTTCAACCGGGGAGAAAGGTCCTGTTTCACTGGAGACCAGAGCTTATGCTGCGTTGCAGGGAGACTCAAGGAGAGGGCTGATGGTGAGGGCTCAGCTCTTCATCCCGCACCTCCTGGCAGTACCACCACTCTGTTGGGGATCAGGCTGCGTCCCTTCAGCAAAGCCCCGTGGC
Source organism: Aptenodytes patagonicus (assembly GCF_965638725.1). Classification (NCBI taxonomy): domain Eukaryota; kingdom Metazoa; phylum Chordata; class Aves; order Sphenisciformes; family Spheniscidae; genus Aptenodytes; species Aptenodytes patagonicus. Next base: position 5,264,434 of record NC_134956.1, read on the forward strand.
CATTTAACAGAGAAAGAAAACGAACACCCGGCTGGCTGACTCCCGAGCGTTCACGTGTAACCACACCAGTAATGCCATTTTTCTGCATAGATTTTCTTCCTTTGCCCAGCGGCGTTTTCTCCAACACTCAATGTACTTTTCAGGAGATGGGATCTTATAGTCCTCACCTCGCATGGCTTGCCCCAGTACACATGTAGTCAGGAAAGCAGGGCATCCCAGCACACGGCAAGGACTGAATGCTGAACTACATGGTATGTGAAACACTATTAAACCAGGGTGAAACCCTACAGTGTTTGAGTTGTAGATACCATAAAACTGTCTTTCAGGTCCTTTTGGCCCTTGGAGAAGGACACAACCTTCACTAACAAGCACGTGGCTGATGAAGGCTTGGGCTTGCTTCAGCAGCACGGTATCAACGTGCCTCCGGTGCCAGGAGGCTGTGCTGCCCATGCGGGCTTGCCCTGCCCTTGGGCTTTACCAACAACGGTTTCGACGTGGGAAGGGAGGAGTCAACACAAGAGCCTGGCCTGAGCTAGCAATGCCCATCCCCAGCACATCCAGCTGGTAATCACATCATCAGCATCACTATTGGCTTCTTCCCCAGCGTGCCTACACAATTCACCATCGACAGCTCCTCTCCTCACTCTAATTTTGTTCCATGGACCTTTACGGATGCTAAAGACAGTGGGATACAACTGCAAAACGCCACTGGGTTCACTAGGAGAAACGATGCTGCTTTGGAAGGTGGATCAACAGCAACAAAGTCAGTCCGAGATGCTCTCATCACAGCTGGAAAACCGAGCATCTCCACCGCAGCCTGGCCCTAAAGCTGCCTCCCCCTCAACCCACTCAGAAATCCAGTGTTACAAAGCCAATTAAACGCTCGATTAAGTGTCCCAACATGTTCCCAAATAAAGTACTAACAGGGCATGTTATAAAAAAAAGAAAGAAGAAAGCTCCAGGTTGTATAATGGCCTGCGAGCACATCAGGATAATCTGCGCCTGCTCTCAGGGGGTGGAAACAGGAGCTGAACAGCCAAATCCCCTCACCATCTCCAACAAAAAGAGCTGTTTCTCTCTCTGCCCACCACACCTTCAGACGGAGACTCTGATTTGTGTGGTCCCCCCAGCCCCACTGTCTGCTGCTGGTACCTGCCCGGGGACTGCGCGCCTCCACCATCAGCCCCCATGGTGGTGCTCAGAGCACGCTGCTTCAAAGACCCCTTCCGACCGGACCCCCTTCACAGACTTCTTGTCTTCATGAGAGCAGTGTCCGCCACAGGCAGACGTCCTCCATCTCCACCAGCGGCCCCTGCTGTGGGCAGGGGAGAGGTCTCCTGACACAGGAGCCCACGCACCCCGCCGAGCAGCCTGGATTCAAGGGTCGGTGCTACCGCGTCCTACCGGCCCCCAACAAGTCACCCCGCAAAGCTGAGCACCACAGACATGATCCAAGCAACACTACCCCTAAAGCAGAAGCAGTCTGTAATCCTGCGTAGCATGTTTGGAGGCCACCGAGCAGCCCCAGCCCAGACCCCTCTGATCCCACCCCCGCCTCTCCCAGGGCAGAGATGGCAATAACCTACTGATGTTGGGTGCCAGTCCCTGCACTGGGGACTGCTCCTGAGCTTCTTCAGCCACTGATCGTTCAATACAAGATGCAGCAGGAGCAGGAACGACTGTCCAGGCTCTTCCCCATCCCACTGAGAGCCCCCACGCCTCCCCTGTATAATGTCACATTCTTCCTCCCCTGCTTTCCTCCAGCACCTCAGGCTCTTTGCTGTATCTGACATGCCTTTAGGAGGATGCCACGGGAACCTCTTGCTTTGCCCCCGTGCCAACTGTGTGCCTGAACAAGGTGTCCGCTGAGGTCTGCCTAAACTCCCTGTGAGTGGGGCTCATCTGACGAGTTACGAAGACATCTCTCAGGCTGGTCCCACGGTGGACTGCAGTGACACTGCCCAAGTTAGCAGAGAGGCATGGGGCTCCAGGGTTGCCCCAGCAGCACAGCTGCCCGGTCTGACTTGAAGAGCAAAGGCAGAAAATCCTGTGCTAGAACCAGGTACACCTGAATTTTGTGAATGAACTGGATTTTTTTGCTCTCCGGCACTTATTTATAAAAACCTTTCTGATATTCATAAAGCACTATGGCAGCTCTAGCTTGTCCTGCTTCCTCTCTGTGCTTTTACCTTGCTATTTTTTCTGCCTTCAACCTTTCATGTGTACAACAGTAACTCTTTTCAAAGCTTCTCAAGGTCAAGAAAGTCCCTAACAAGGCGTGTTAGGGCAGTTACTGATCTTATCTCAGTCTTTCCCAGAGCGGCTCCAAACTGTGAGACCTCAGTCAGGAGATGGAAAGTTACTCAGGCCCTTCCCAGGCTGGTGAATTTTAATATTCATGGCACCCAACTTGTGAGAATATCAAATCCTCTCACAGAGATAGCCCCGTAGGTCTGTCTGCACGTCCCTGCTGCAAGGTCCCCTCCATCTCCGTGAGGATGGCTCAGGCAGGTTTCTGAAGGATGAGTCTGTTCCATGAAAGTTTCAGGGACAGAATACCATCACCCCTTAGAAGCAGATTTGCAACAACTACCACGTGTCTGCTGGGAAAAGCAATCAAAGCTTAGCAGGGGACAGGAGCTGGCATGAAGACCTAACCACGTTATATGGGCAAAAAGCATTTCCCTAAACAATTCCTTGGCACTTTCTAGGAAACACCATGATCAATACTGCACAGATGAAGTTTCACCATCAATTACAGCAGAATTAAATCCACGCTGCTGCCTAATGGGACAATACCAGTTGTCCTTCGCATTCCCAGCCTGAACCGCGGCAGGAATCGGCAGAGCCGCCCTTCCGTAGGCTCCTGTTGCTGGCCTGGCTCAGCGGAGCCAGAGAAGCCCCCTGCTCCCCCAGGGCTTGCAGGCACCGCCTCGTGCCCACCCAACACACATTGCTACCTTCTGCAGGAGCAACGGGCGGTGGTACGCCACCAACGTCAGCGAGCGATGCTGCTACAATTCACGGCAAGATGTCAGGTCTTGCAGGTTTGCCCGCGGCACCCTCTTGGAGAATATTGGCCTGTGGGTCTTGTTCTCCCTGGCTGGTCGTTGGGAGCAGGCTGCCATGCCCGGGCGGCAGCTGGCACACGGGGGCTGTGGGACCAAGGCAGCAGTGTGGGCAGCCACCCACCCCGCACCGAGGCGGTGGCTCCAAGAGCTGGCACAGCAGCTGCCTGCTCTCTTACGGGCTGTTGAGAAGGACAGCTACAGTGGAGGCTCAGGTATCACATCTGCCCTGGTACGCACCTGACCTCCAGCACTGCGGGCTGGCCCACAGCAACAATACTGATACCCCAAAAGCCAAAGGGCTCCCTGTTTTAAGCCCGAATCTTTGCATTGCCTGCTCCATGGTGAGCACTCAGGCTTTGCTCTTGACATACCCACTGGCCTTCCTGGCAAGACAGCTCAGGAGGACACCTTGGCACTGCTGGCCCAGGCAGCTTGCTAGCCCAGGAGCACAGCAATACAACAGGCAGCAGCTCCAAGTCCTAGGGCACAGCAAATATGCTCTGGAAAACCAGCCTGGCATCGGGGAAGCATCATTCACTTCAAATACATCTTCATTTAGAAGCGAGGAAGGCAGAAATCCCTTACCTCGCTCAGCCACTGTCACCCCTCTGAATATATAGTTTGGTTTTATGAACCATTGAAAACAATCTGCAGGCACGGGCAGTGGCTTCCTTCGAAGTGTTAATCAGCAGGGTTCATATACGGCTGACATTTGTCCGTTGATGATATAATTGCATCTAAAGGAGGAAAGGAATCTGGAGCGCTGGGGTTTTTTTTCTGATTAAAGAAAGGAACAGCGGTTCTTAAGATAATTTTCTAAGTGGCCAGAAGCTGAGAGCAGGCTCAGCAAGGCGAAGCCCAGTGTTTGGAGTAGTCCTAGAACCTCCAAAGACACGACCAGCAGAAGACAAGAGTCTACAGCAGACACGGAGGTAATAACTAATGGGGATCTGCAGAAAAACCAGCAGTGGGGTCCAGAGGGGCTGCAACAGCCACAGAAACATGGATTGCGTGGGTGGGACACCCGGGGACGCTGCGCATCTCCCATCTGATGGGACTCCACTCTTAGCTCAGACTGGTCTGCCGGGTTACGTATCACCACTGACCCCCAGCCCCACTTCAGCCACCCGTGCTTGCAGGAGGAGTCGGCAGGGAGCCCGGCATGGCTCAGCCCAGCAGCAGGAGCCGGCTTAATTACAGCGGGTTAGGCAGCACGGAAAACTCCTGAGTCACAGCGAGCTGTTAATTACCAATCCGTAAAGGGATTTGAGGGCTCACGCCGGCGAAGCCAACTTCATCTCACGCTGTCATACACAGCACTCTCGGTTTGACTTAAGTTTATCTGACTGACCTGAATATTTATACCCCCGGGGCTGGGGTATTTTTTAAAAATCATGATTTCTACACAAAAATTCAGGAGAAACCCAGCAATTGCTGCAGTCTGTGGCCCGCATCTCTGGCTACCTCTTCCTCCCGCAGGCAACTCTGGGGTCTAATCCCCTGCCCACCCTTCAGCATGGCACTCTGCTCCTCCTCCTGTCCCCAGAGAGGGGACCCGGCCATCTCAGCATCCAGCTGAGCCCCGAGGACCCTGTCAAGCTGTCATCGCAGGACGCCCGATTTCAGGGAAAACAGCCTCAAAGGGGTGACTGACAACAGCTGCTCCCTGCTACATCAGGGGCCGCAGAGCGTGTCCATCAGTACCCTTCGGCCCTCTGAGCCTGGTAGGAATAACAGAACCCGGATTCCTATGGAAAAATGATGCCTGCAAACTCTAAGCGCCTGTCCCTGCTTGTCACCCACCTGCCCCGTCACCATGCGCAGGCAGACGGCTTTTTGGGAAGGGTTTCATACATAGGCCATCACACGGAGGAAGGACACGGGGCTCTCCGGGCCAGCGAGCTGCCAGATCCGCAACACAGGCACTGCCTGCGCCCCAGAGGGCAAGAGGCAGGTTTTTCTTAAGGCACCTATATCCTGCTTTTCCCCCTGGAAGGACAGGGCAGGGCTGCCTGGGAACCATGCACGGCCCCAGACGCCAGATCGGGGCTGGGATTTCTGTGCTGGGACAGCGCTGAGCTGGAGGCACTCTCTTAACCCGACTAATCCTCTTTGGCCGGGAGCTACCAGCTAATAACATTCCCAGTGAGAGCACAGACCCTCGGGAAGGGGGCAAGGAGGTATGGCACACCGGGGGTCAAACATGGGCTCGTGGCTGCCGGCTCCCACCTGCAGCGAGGGCAGGCGAGGCAGGAGCCCAGCACTCCTCCCCGCTCGCTTTTTCCCCCTTCTATGAAATTTATGTGCCAACACTGAAATAATTTCGGCACAAAACCTTTCCTCAGCCCCCCTTCTCTAACCCATCCTCCAGCTGCCAGCAGCGACACCCTGTTCTGCACAAAGGCTGATCTCGTGGAGGTTTTTCCATCTTAACTGAACGCCCTTTTTCGCAGGCGTTCCTCCCTGCAGCCAAGCGCAGGAGCCGTCACAGTTGCTCCTGCAAGTAGGGCAGGCTCAGCTCCATCCTCGGCATCAGCATCTCAAACCTGAGCTGCACAGCCTCATACCCTGGGGAACTGTTCTGCTCAGGGCCCAATTTTGCCCAGCGGGAGGTCTTGGAGCGTGATGGAAAGAGAAGCCCGGGGCTTTCCGGAAAGTATTCGATAAGGTGATTCACAAGCTCTTTGCAAGAAAGGCATCTGAACGGGCTTGTTTGTACCTGGCTGCAGGTACAAGGGGAGCAGCAGAAGGGGAACATGTCCCACAGAGGACCCAAGCAAATGCTGCTCCTGCATCTTGTGGACTTGTGATATCACATCCAGGATAATGCACATAGATATATATATTACATGCATATAATAAGGAACATAACAGCATTCACTGGTGAGACCAGATAGGGAGATGCAGCAGCACACCCATGACAACGCAAGCGTTCTAAAAAGGATGCTTTGTGTAACGCATGGGGAAAGCAAGAAAACAAATGCAATTTTAGGACGCAGATGCTGCGTGGCAGGTACCAAAAATCAGCAAGAGGACCCTCCTGAGGGCAAGGCACCCGTTAGGGGTCACAGCCTGGCGCCCAGGCATCTGCAGCATTCTTCAACAAAACTTGTCACAGCTCCTGTTTCAGGCTGGTTAATTAGGCAAAGGGGCATCCTGCCATGCTTATTTAGTAACACAACATGCATAGTTCATTTGTTCCTTAATACAAAACCCCTGGAGTCAATCGGGGTCAGTCAGGGTTACTGGGAGAGCATCATGCAGCGCAGGGCAATCACGCTCCAAGCCAGCTCCTGCCAGATCACTTGCTCCCTTAGACTCTGCTGTAAACAGGCGTGACTTCTTAAATCCCCGGTGAAACGGCCCAGCACTCGGTCTTCCTGCCACGGAAACCTTTTTCCTGCCTGCGTGTCACCAGGCTGAGGCTGTAGGGAATTTGGGAGAGCCCCAAAGTGCCAGCTCTGACTTGGTGGGAACAGCTCATGGTGCTGTTCTCAGGAGCTGGCTCCTGGAGGAGGTGCGATGAGGTGGGAGGAAGCTCCAGGCACCTGCACTTTTGGTGATTCACATAAACAACTTAAGGCTGGGTAACGTGTATCATGGCAAGCAAGCAAGAGAAGTGGAGGTCAGGCACACTTTTGGGCTTCCTCTCTCTGCTGGTCATCCACAGCCTCCAGAGCCATGGGCCACCACAGCCCACAAGCTTCCCCTGGGATGTGCTGCCAAAATGCCATGCTTGTACCTGAACCCTTCAAGTGTCCTAGGCTCCCAGTCCTCACCATCATCTTCTGACCATGCCCAAAAACGCTCTGAGACCCAGGGCCAAAGGAAAGCCAGCCCTGCTGGTGGATCTCGTGGGAGCTCTGGGCTTGGAGGCACTACCCAGCTGCTCACAGGTGGGATGCTCTTGGAGCAACCTTCAGCTGGACCAGAGTGCATGAGCGCTCAGCCCACGACGGTGCAAAGACAATGAGGGAAGTGCAAGTCACCCTTTTCCTTTGGTGGCTCGGCACCTACGCAACTCAGTGAGTCCACAGAAAAAAAACAATTTTAGTATTTTCTTCTCTTTTGCTAGGTTTGAGTGCGCTCGGCTGAATGAAGCGCTGGGGAGGAGGCAGCTCCTTGGATATCTCCCCAGGCGGCTGCAGAGAGTGGGAGGGGGCGATAGGGACCCAGAGCCTCCGACTCCGTCTTTAGATCAGGAGTGGGATGGGGATGAAAATACCGTGGGTAAATAATAGCACATCTTTCCAGGGAAATCAGAAGTTTTAGGGGGCTGCAGATAGGGGCAAAGCCTTCCCCGCTTTCTGCATTTCGCTCTCAATTTTCTTCTCCCCATTTCGTAACGGCGATCGTCAGACAGCAACACCTCCCGCATCCCCCCACTGCTGAGAGCGGCCCAGAGGTTTGACCAGTTGCCCCTCCTGATGTTGACCGTGTGTCCAACTAGTTGGGACCTGTCACGTCCCGCTGGTGGCCCATCCACGCAGCAGAAACACACGCAGACGTGCAGCAGGAGGCCTGCTTCCAGCGGCATGCAACAGCCTAACGCGGTCTCACCTCCACCAGCAGGCTACTACATCTCATGAGGTCTCTCTAAGCACGCGGCTCCCCTTCCCAAGGACCTGCCCTGGCCACATGCTCCCTCCAAGATCCACCACAGCCACGTGCAGGGACTATTCCTCAACAGTGGTGATGAATTTGGAGGTGAGCGCATGCTGAAGCACTAGGGTTAGTGGGTGTTAGGATGCCTTTCACCCCCAGCATTATGCCTGATGCCACCAAGGAGCTGGGGTCCCCCCAGGGAAGTGGTGCTGCCAGCGTGCCCTCCAGCTCCCATCGCACTACTGGGGTCATCCAGCCCCCCAACAAGTACCAGTTTCAGTTCGGGTGATGTTTCCCACTGAGCTGCGACAGCCCGCACGGATATGGGGAGAGCAGTCTCCCTCAGCGCGAGTTCATTAGTGCCTCTCTGGCAGTGGAGATGACCTAGTTAGCGAAAATACTTGTCCTGTATGAGGGATGCAAACATTATTTAGGGTTTTTTCCCCTCCCGAGATGGTTACACAGTTTTGCTATGAAACTATAACTACATGCAGCCCACCTCCAACACCGGGACAAAGCCTCGACTGCTTGCAGTGATGATACAACTTTATTTGCAGAAAATGGATTCTTCTAGCACTGTTTTACTGCAAAACTCCATCCTTCCTCCAAAAAACAGGCCACTGTGGCCCATGCCCTCTCCCTCCCTGTGACTCACGCCGTTTGAAGCCGGGGGTGAAGACTTTGCCCAGGCTCCAGCAGTTCATACAGAGGATGCTGCCCGTCCCACCCACAGCTCGCGCTCCTCCGCACGTACCCGACCTCAGCTCAAATCTCCTCATTAGTTTGCATGCAGCTTGCAAGGGCAGTTTACAGTAAAGGTCCTAATTCATGAAGCAATTAATGGATCAAGCCTTGCTACTTCAAAGAGCAAGTTCTGGTATTTGTGTGAATCTCGGGGCTCGGGACAAGCTCATGTGAGCTGCGGGCAAAAAGAGCAACGTTGACCACAGAGCAATTTTCTCAGATCAAGCAAACCTAAAGCCTGACTGCATTAACAGATCTTGCAATGTTTTCCTTTTCACAGAAAGTATTTGTTAAGAACATTCACAGCTCAAGTGTTGCATTTATTCCTCAACTCTTAAAAAAAAAAAAAAATCCCATAAACCAACCCATTTATTCCGAGCTGGATAATGGTTCTACGTAAAGGGAAACAAAACCCAAGACATCACAAAACCCGGGTGGGACCTCGCTGTGGGTCTTCACCCTATGTGAAGGCACGTGGATATTGCAGTGATGAGCAGCAGCAAGAAACCCTAAGACGGACATACGTGCAAGGGTGAGTTTGCCAAGGGTGTCTGAAGGCGTTTACTCAAGAGTTGAGGGAGCCAAGACAGAGTCCAGCCTTCAAAATCCGAAATTTAATCCCAGGTGTCAGCTAGTGACCCTGGAGACAAGCGCTGGGGAGAGGTCACCTTTCCGTGGTACCGGCAGAGAGCACCATGTTATTGGGTACAACCCAAGCCCAAATTAATTCTCTAATTAATTAACTAACAGACAGGTGTCAAAGGGAGCACATTAAAGCCATTTCACCAACCCGAGAGCTTTCTGAAGCCTGGAAACACATCGTTGCCCAAGGGCACGCCAACACAGGGCTTCAGCCCTACCCAAGGGACTACACAATGCTTGGACACCTTATCTTCTCGCCCAAGCCCTCGGGGTAGGAAGGAAGCAGTGTTAGGAGCAACAAGCAGAGCGTTTCAGTCGAAAACGGTATTATGTACAAGGAGGCGGCCATCTGATGGGTTTACACCTCCACGCGCACCCTGTGCACCGTGCTGGGAGAGCAGCTCTCCTCTGCCGCGAACGTGACCGTGAACAGCAGCAGCTTCAGGAAGAGGAGAAAATTACTGGGTGTAATTGAAACTGCAGGGAGGAGCTAGGAACATAAAATGTAATTATCCACCATGGAATGGAGTCAAGATTAGCAATCCTACTTCTGGTCATTTAAAGTTCCCATTAACTTTCCCATGTGCTGATGATACCGATTTTGTGTCTTACTAGCTGCGAGATGCAGCACTTCAGAAGAAAGCCCTGGCGTCCTCTTGTAATGGTCTCAAATCGCCCGTAGAGGAGGGAGTGAAGGTCTAGACTTTAACTGAGGTTTTCTCCAAGGGTGTGGAAGACCTCCCTCCCTAGCTAGCAAGGGGGGAGGAGGGAGTAGGAGGATGCTCCAGCTGAGCCCCAGTTGCACCACTCTCCTCTCCTCTCCAGGCATCGGTGGCTAGAGTTGGCTAAGGTGCCTTTTTGGTGCTTGGGAAGATGATCTGGGTGGGCATCACAATGATTCAGAGACCTCCTAGACTATAGTTGGTGAGGTTGGGTAGACCTCGGACCACCTCCACCTCCTTCCCCTCTCCTTGCACTCCATCTCAGCAGGCTGCATGATCCCCAGCCAATTCATATCCAAACGGCACCATGGACATCTCCACATCCATCCTCCCCTCAGCCCACTCCCCTGCCCTGTCCCCAGGCACAACGGCGCAGGGCCCTTGCCAGCTGGAGAGGGCAGCAAACTCCAACAGGACACTGCATGCCCTCTGCTGATTTGAAATCCTCCTGCTGAGGTCCTGCCACCGTCCAACCCCGTACCATTTTCCTTGCACCCTCACCATCTGAGGATGCAGGAGCTGCAGGACATCCTTCACCAGCCTCCTCCCAAGCCTGGCCAAGGCGTCCGTCCACAGCACCAGGAGGAGGATGCTTGTTGGTGACTCTGGCACCTGCATGACCTGTTTCTATTTCCTCACCCTGTCCACTGACTCCTTGGACACCTTTGGGGAGCAATGGGCGCTGCTGGGGGCGTCCCAAACAATGGCCACTCCTTGCTCCGCTCCTCGCGTGAAACCAGCATGAAATCAATGTACACATATGAAATCCATGTCTTTGTCAAGAGGTGGAGGACCACGGCCTCCAACCCTGGGGCTTCCCCTGGGAGGGACCTGGCTTCAACAGCTTCTTAAAGGCTTTTTTAAACCTTTGAAGGAAAACGCACTATCTTTCCTCCATTTTAAGCGAGGAGAGAGCACTGACCCTCGGCTCAGAAGGCACCCGCCCCCACCAGCCCCCTTACCTCCACCAGGTGAGGCGTGGGGTTGAAGCCACACATGTTGCAGACCTGCTGCCGGCAGGTCGTGCAGGTGTTGTAGTTGGGGGGCTCACCGGAGCCCACGTTGATCTCCGCCTTGCAGAGGGGGCACGAGACCTTTGCTTTCGGCACTTCCTTTGGCTTGACGCCCTGCTCCGGCTTGCCCGGCTTCGTGGCCGGTGCGGCACCAGCCCGTCCCTGTGCCCCTGGGGCTTTGGGACCAGCTTCTTTGCTGGCATCGCTGAAGACGATTTTTGGAGGCACTTTGCCAGGAGACGGCTGGCTTGGAGGGGGGACCTCTGGCTGAACAGACATGAGCGTGCTCGCCTGGGTCAGGAGGGACGCCCCAAAGCCGAAGAGCTTCCCTGTGAGCCCCTCCTGGGGCTGCTCTTGTGCTCCAGCCCCGGGGGCCAGGGCAGCAGGCTTCGCCCCTGCATCTCCCGTCGTCTTTCTCTGCTCGGAGGAGGAAGGCTTGGCTTGCTGATGCTGCGGGGAGGACCTGGCTGCCTCCTGAGGTTTTGGCTGGCCTTGGCCGTGCGGTTCCCTCTGCGGTGTCGTGGGGTGAGGTTTGGGTGGCTCGGGTGGCAGGGCGCGGGCGGCCGGCGGGGACTTATCTGCACCCGGAGGCGGCGGGTGCTTGGCTGGGGAGTGGGAGGGGGACGGCGAAGGAGAGTGCAGCTGCTGCTGGCTTTTGGAGCGAGGAGCGGTGGTCATGTCCATCCCCAGCGCCCGCTGCATCTGGCAGTTCAAGCACAACCATTCCTTCACCTGCGAGAGAAGGAGACGACACGGGCAGTGAGCGGCGGGCAGGCTACAGCCGCCCGCAGGCAGCCCCAGAGCACCCTTAGGTTCCCCTAAACAGCCCCTACGTAGCTGTAGGAACAAGGCGTCAACCCCTGAAAAACATTTTGGTACCACGTTCTTCATGAAAGTATCTTGCAGTCACGGTGAACAGACCCCATCTGTCACAGGTACCCACGGCACAACACGCCGGTGCGAAAGCAAGCTTTAATTAGCATTGGTTTGCTTCCAAGGCTTCTGCTGTAAAGCTCCTGCTAGCCACGAGGCTCTGCCTGCAGGCAGCCCATTTCATGCCCCTCCCGGGGGAGAGAGGCCTTTCTGAGGGCTCCCAAGCCCCACCACCTCCCTAAAGCCCTTTTTTTTTCCCCCCTCCCGCTTGGCGACCAGAGCTAGCAAGGAAAACAGCCAGGGCCCCTCAGACAGGAGCAGAGGGCTGGCAGGAGGTCCAGCGCAGCTCTGCAGAGAGATGCTGCTATAATGCACACGTACAATTGCAACGCTCCCCAGCGCTGGCACACTGTCCGCTGCCGCCCAGCACCTCCCGGGGGAAAAGCTGCCGTGACATGCCCGATGCTTCCCCAGGGCCAACAGAGAGGGCTTTTCCGGAATCGGTGCGGTGGTTGTGATATTCCACCCAAAGATTTGGCACTGCAGCCCATAAGGGACAGCAGGGAGTGGGTTCTCCTTGTATGATCCTGTGCTGCTGGGCAGGCAAAGCGCCGACTGGGGACTAAACAGTTAATTTTCACTCTCGCCACGATGAACTTTTGGATGCAAATGAAAAATACAATGCTCCCTGGCTAAGTGGTGATAAATGAAAGACTTCCCCCCTTGAGAGACATTCCCTGTGACACGCTAATGTCTGAATTAAGTTAATTAAAGAGGCCATATAAAAGCTGTGAGCCTTCCCATACGAGGAATCCCCAGGATGCTCAGAGGCTGTGCAAATATTAATATATAGCACAGTCAGCAGGACAGCTGGGCCTGCCTGCAAAAGATTTCTCCGAGACAAACAACTAAGGTGGCAAAAAGGACCAGAGCATTCCCAAAAACCGGAGTGGCATCCAGGCCAAGTGGACCCAGAGCTCAGCATGGGCTGCTGCCCGTGCAGCACCCGACAGTTCCCAGCCCCTGCGCCCTCCCACAGGCCAGCACGCGCCGCACGAGATGCGGATTTTCCCGCCTTTCATTTCAGGAGCCATCTCCTCATCCCAGTGTTAAGGATCAACTCTAAGGCTTGGCTTAATCCCCGCTGCAGGGACATTAACTGCCCCATCGCCTCGCCCAGCCCCACGTCTCCAGGTCTGCGTGGCCTTTTGGTCCTGCAGTTGGAGGCACAGGTGCTGCACAACTGATTCATAACCTGGCCACGGGGTTTTTCCCCCTACACTCCAACCACAGGCACGTTTTGACCTTTTTCTGCTCACAGGAGCTGCCTGCAGAGATGCAGTCGGGTGTTTCGGCAGGTCCTGTGACGGGACAGGACGGCGAGTCCCCCAGAGGGGAGGCAGGTGTGCCCTGAACCTCTCCTTACAGGTCCCCCCCCCAGGAGGGCTCTCATAAAGCCCAGCCTTCAAACAATAAACTTTTTAAAATAGCGGAAATTCAGATCAACTAGGAAAGATGAATCAAAATTAGAGGCGTGCATGAACAAACCTCCGCCTGCCCACTGTGCCCCTTCCACTCTCTGCCCAGCACCTGGCTGGCTCATCGGGTTGCAGAGAGCTCTGCATTGACTCTTAGTCTCCAGCAAAGCTCTTCCCATCACCTTACAAGCCTGGTTGCATGTCAGCTCTGTGCTCTTCTTGGCCTTCACTGTGCTTGCTGAGCTCCCACACCACTATCCCCACCAGCCTCTGCTTGAGTATTTCACTCAGAGCCGAGTGAAAAGCAGCCTCAATTTTTCCCCAGCAATTTTGCGTTACAACATTGTTTCTCCAAGCCGTTCCAAACGAGCCACGTTGTATTTAGTTCCTGAAAATATTGCTTTAGTCTTTATAACTTCTTATGGTCTTGCTGTCTCTCCTCTGACATAGAATTCCCTGCGTTATTTTTGCTTTCGCATCCCCTGGAATTTCTTCCCACTATTCTATTTCAGGAGAGCATCTCCCTGAAATCCCGTCAGCTTTGCCCGCCGTCCCCATCAGCTCCGATTAAGGGAGAACCAATCTTTTCTGTTCAGGTTCTCTCTCCCGGCAAAGTTCCCAGTATCCAAGAAATGCAAATCTTCCCTCTCCACATAAGCTCCTTACCCACACTTTAAGACCCTTCGGCGAGGTGGAAATTGGGGGAAGAGGAGATCTCCCCAGACCCACCGTTGCGGCTGTTTGCACCTAGATTTTAAGGGACCATGACCGCAAGGTACGCGGCAAAGGACACGCTCCACGCTCCTGCTTTTGTATAGTCTGCGTTTATTGTAGCCTGGCACAAGATTTAGCTTATTTTCTGGAACAGGAAAAATACTTTGCCGCTCTCCTGCGTAAACTTCCAAACAATGAAACAAAATATTGAGGGAATTCAATTGATTGCCCTCAACTGTCTGCCAGCTTTAACGAGAAGCAAGCACTGCTGGTGAATACTGAACAGCTCACAGCTCCGGCTTTGCTGGTTCACCCCCTCCCCACGCCACGCACGGTGCGGGCTTTGCCCCTGGCCAAGACCTGTGCAGGAGAACCGCTCCCCGGGCAGCGGGAGGTACCGGCCCCGGGTCCCACAGCCGTGCAAGCTGCGTATGGCTCATGGACAAGCCCACCAGGATCTTCCTGAGCTCAGGGGCTGGGGGACAATGCGATCGTTGAAGCTTTCTCACTTTCCACAATAAGCCTGGCTTATACAACCGAGACAGAGAAAAGCCAGGGGGCTTTCAGATGGGATAGAAACCATCAAATTGCTCTCAGTGACTTGGTGAACAACGGCTGCGGAACGTCTGTCCTGAGGAGCAGGAGAAAGCTGCAGGGAATACAGTGGGGCGGTGCACTCCCAGAGCAAGCATTTGAAATGTAAATTTAGCTGGGATTATCACAAATTGCCTGACCGGCCTCTACTGATGCAACCGATGACACAACGTGTGGATTACACAGATCAAAGACGACTTAAAGGATCCGGGAGGGAAGATAGTAAAGAGGAAAGGCCAAGTCGTCGTGCCAAAGATCCTTCCCTCAAGAAAGAGAAAGGAGGACGGAAAAGCCTGGGCGTAAATCTTTACTAATCCAACCCCTGAAAGTTTTGATTTGGTGGAGAACTGGGCAAATAAGACACAGAAATAGATGAAACGGTGGACTATTCGGGTGGCTTGCATCGCTGTCCTCTAAACACTCCTCCTCTTGCCTGCAGGGCAAGAATAGGAAAAGAATAATTATCCTATTGCCTCTTCATCACTGCTAACAGTCTGGGTAACTAGCAAAATGAAATGTCTATCAGTGAGAGGATAAAAACCCAAAATTATTGAAAACTCTAGTTCCAGCTCACCTTCTGGGAATGCTGAAGTCACTGTTATACCCTAAAATAAGGGGAGGTAAAGCTGCACTCTCTTGAATAGCCTGAGACCGGCTGCTCAGAGCATGCTAGTCTCCTCCACCCCAGGAAATCTGACTGGGGGAAATACTGAAAAATACAAATAAAACGGGGATGTAGATAATAGCTCTGAAACCGAACTGACGCCTCAACGAAGAGCGAACGAGGCCAGCTAAAAGCGAAGGCGGCGGCTGTGCAAAACGGAAGGGCCCCATTAGAAATATAAAAGCAGCAAATATCGGAGGAGCTCCGCACACCAACGTCGACCGAGAAGCTGTGAAGTACTTAAACCATATGAAAACAAAGGAGCTTCAGGAAGCTCCTGAATACTGCTCTTGGGGAGCAGTAGGAAGGATTGATCGAGGGCATCAGGGACAAAGGCCATCCTAGAAAGGACAGAGGTCTGTCACTGGGTGGAGATGATAAAAGCTGTTAATGAGACTGATATGGCAGAAGTGCTGTAATTACTGTCCTCGAACACTTGGAAAGAAGCAGGATAACGCTCATTACGAGGATGAAGCATTTCCAGCTTATTAGCAATGGAGAAGAACATTCAACAACATCTACCAGCACCAGAAGATACTTAAATTTGGCAGATCTGAATAACTTTACATCCAAGAGACCTAAGAGAGCTAAGAAAACTGCTGCGTGCTGATGTTCATTTTTAAGAGAAAATTTTAGAAGACTGGAAGAGTCTTCTGCTTGAATATCCAAGAAGGCAGAGGCATGGCCTGAAGGGGACAGCTAGCCAGGCATCTGTCCGAGACAGAAAGACGGCGCTGGACTCACGCAGCAGAGAACTGAAGGGCACGCGTATACGCCAGCCAACGTGGTTTTTGGAAAAATAGGTCATGGCAAGCAAACCTGATTTTATTCTCTGCACATTTGATATTAGTAACGCACAGAAGCAGTATCTTTGATGTCCAAAAGGTGTTTTGACCTAGTAATGCATGACATGTTGACAAAAAAAAAAGTACTATAAAATATGAATAGTGAATATGCTAAATGGATTTCAGACTAGTTACCTGGCTGATCTGGCAGACAAGAAGGATTCACCACCGCTTAAGTATCTCACTATGGCTAACACCACTCACAGACGGCAGATTTTGGCAAAACGATAAACATTGACGAAGACGAGTCTCTGCTGCCTGGCAAACCTGCGCTCGCTCCGTGTGGGAAGGCTGGAGCTGCAGATAGGGGTGAGGAGGTGGCTCAGCCTCCTCCTCCAGCACCAAGGGACTCCTTCCAGATCCCCCAACGGTTCCACACCGACATTTTAAGGAGATTGGTAAAACACTGCGGGAGATACAGACCGGATCTGTAAGAGTGATTCTAGGGATGCAGAAAATGTCTGAAATGAGAGAATTAAAGAGGTTGATCTTTTTCGTTTATCAAAGAGAAGATTAAGAAGTGACTTGATTACGATATAGCGGCACATTCAGGGGAAACAATATCAGGTACTAAAAGGTTCTTAATTAGGCAGAAAAAGGCATAAAAAGAACTAATGACTGGAAATGGAAGCCAAATATATTAAGCATTGCTTTTAACAGCAGATGTTTCAAACCATTAAAGCAAATTATACACATGCTGTTGGGCTCAGCAGAAGACTCGGGGAGGTAAAGCTTGCAGGCCTTTCATCTATAAGGTATTTTATAGCCGTACTGATCTCAAAAGCTTTGAAAGTTTGAACCATCGTGTCTTTACTGACATTCGGTACGTCTGCATCCAACGCCTGACCTGCCCCAGCCCCGCGCGCAGCACCCAACACACCCATGACCACCAGCCTTACCCTTCCCTCCGCAGACCCCCTGCAACGTCCCAGACTATTCCTCTAACTCCCCTCCCAAATCCTGCTATTCCCTAATGCGCGGACGGGTCTGCACCCTGCAGGCTCTTGTGGGGTCACCGCTGCCGGACGTGCCTCCCCCTCTCAATGCCGTCCCGCAGCCGCGAGCACCGACCACTTCCAAATCCCATTAGGAATGAAAACCTTCAAATCAGCATCTCCTTTAAAAAAAAAATTGTAGGTAGGAATATACACAGCACATGCTGGCTGTGCTCAGGGCAGATTTAAACACCGATAAGAATTATAGGTGGGCACATGCACGGCGGGCCAGATCCTGACCCCCTGCAGAGGGGTGCAGTACAGGAGAGCAGTGTTTTGCACAGGCGTGTAGGGGCGACCAGAAAGCATCCCTGTGCACTGCAGCTTACCGATCCCTCTAGAAAAACACCAAGAAGTGCACCCAGTTAAAAATTATCTGAAACGATAGAGACAGCTTGAGTTTATAAGGCTTCTGAAGTTATTCTAACACCACCTATTTTAGGAAACTATGTGGAAACAGCCCGTCCCCTGGATTTGTTACCAGGAGATGCAAGGGAGCGCTGGTAATGTGCAGGTTGTTTTGTTCTCCTGAGGTAAGACAATACAGCTCTAAAAGTATCCCAAGTATAGAGTTCAGCCTTTGCAGTAGACAGGAGAAGCTTTAAAATGAGCTGTAAGCAGAAAGACTTCTTAATTAAACATCCGAGATATCTTCAAGCCAAATTTTAGGATTATAATGAAGAATAATTCTGTCTTTGCTGAGGGTTGGTTATTTCGGACCATTTGGACATCACCCAGGATGCTTTCCTACTGCATAAAGATAATAAACCCAAAAAGTATCGGAGAGCATTAGATGACCATATTTAAGACTTTGGAGACTTGAGACTGAATGGTTCCTCACCAGCTCTACCCACTTACAACACCTCACTGCAGCCAAAGCCATCTGACCTTGCTAGCTATACCACCCTGTATCAGAGGAGCACAGTTCATCTGACTTGGTTTAGGGGATTATGTTAGGCTGGGAAGAACAGCTCCCAGGTCACCTTGAGTCAAGCATGGCCAATCCCACCCGAGGTTGACCACTTTGAACAGGACGGAGCAAAGGAGCTTTGTTCAGCAGAAGATACAACCCATCCTCCTCTGGCATGAGACAACAGGATGGACAACTAGCTGAAAAACAAGAAGCCAAGGTTCATGGGAAATCAGAGAAGAAAAGGAGTGTGGGTTTTCTCCAAGTTGCCCAAAATGTGTGTATTTAATATTCTACAAAACTGGAAATCCTGAAAAAAACATATTTGGGAAGAGGAAGACAGCGAGCCTTCGGGAGGAGCTCTTCGACTCCGCACGCCCCGAGCAGGCACCTGCCCCAGAGCCGCCTCCCATGAAGCCAGCCCCCAGCAGAGACACCCCAGGGCTACGGTCACAGCTCCCTCCTCTGCCTTTCGCAGCCACCAGTACAGCCAGAACTAGAAGAGTATAAAAATAACCAAAGCTGGAATTGGGTAACGAAGGTACTGTGTTAATCAGACTAATAGGGAGGCTCGATGCCAAGATCACTGACTGGATGAAGAAGGGTTTCATTAATGGGTGCTACTGGCTTATCCCGGAGGAACCGTGCAACAGCCTGGCCTCTCCCTAGAGCTGCAAGTGCTGCCAGTGACCTGCCTGAGAGTGTCCTTACGTGCCTTCAATTCATCAGCTCTGCCTGCAGATGAAGAACTGTCGTCTCATGAAATCAGCCAGTCAGCGAAACATCCCTTCCCCTCCGCGCCTCCCGGATCCGCTCTAGAGGAGCTCTCCGGGGGGCACGTCTTGTGTTTTACATTGTCATGCTGAAGTCTGCCAAAGCCACGTACCCTACAATTAAAGCGACATCCTGACCCAAGAGAAAAGGCAGTGCTAAAGGCAGCCCTCGGCTAGAGAACAGAGGGAACAGCAAGCTGCCGTGGGGAGCTGGGGCACTGCCGGGAAGGCAGGAGGTGGGAATGGCTGTAGGAGAGCAGGGAAAGCTCAGCAAATCCTGGAAGAACTGCTGATGCACGGAAAAAGCTAAAGGCACTGCGTGGAGAAGACTTCCCACACCATCTCAGACTGGCTGGTGGAGCATACGACAAATACAAATATATGCCTTATTCTGAAGTTTTGGGTTTGTTTTTTAAAGCAGGACTATTGCTGACTTCTCCTACAGCAACACAGGGACAGCTTGCCACAAAGCTCACACAGCGAGGGTAAGAAAAGCAGCCCCTGTTGCTTGGATCAGCGCACAGCCTGCGTGCAAATGAAATGAGAAGCCTGCAAAGCATCCCGTGGGAGGCTGCAATGTGGTGTACCAGCCAGGGTCTGATCTGGGTGGGGGGGGAACAGATAACGTCAGGAGATGAAGTCTCCTAGAGCACCTCTGGAGGACCATGAGCGGCCCAGGGTGCAGGAGCTGTTGTGTGTCCCTGGCCAGGCTGCGTGTCAAGACATCACCAAAATTCACGCGTGCGTCCAGGTGGAGAGGAGGCGGGTGCAAACACGCAGGCAGCATGGGCTGAAGCTTCCTGGTCCAAATCTAAAGCACGGGTTGAGGAGAGCCCAGGGCTCCAGAGGGACTGGGTGTTTCGGCACTTAATTGACAGGGGAATTGGTCGCCAAGGCACTTCTGAAAAAGGCCACCTTATGCTCATCTTTATCTTCAAACATCTCAATACAAATAAAATCTAGTCCTTAGCACTCCTGCCCAGAAGGGGAAGCCACCGAAGCCGTCAGTAATCATCCTGCTAATGCTTGCCAGAAAATAATCAACTTGCTTGCTCGCTGGCGAGCAAGAGGAACCAACCCCCAAACTCATCTCCTTCACTGCAAACAACAGATGGGAAACCGCGTTTGTTCAGAGAATCGAGCTGCGGAATAAGACAGTGCCATTTCATCCTATTAGTCACTTCTTAACCAGTTTCCTTTTCTCTAGCTAGCACTCCCCGAACTAACCGAAGGCTGCTAGAGCAAGACTTCTTCTCTCACCAAAGGGCATCAGGAGGCATTAACCCACGAGAGGCTCTGCAGACCCGCTGGGTTTTAAAGGCAACCTCCAGCTCCTGCGCCTCGCTGTTTGGACGATCTTTACCCACACCATGCAGCCACCGGTACACAGAGATGAAGCAAACGTTCAAAGAAAATAATTGCACGCTGCAGAGCTTTGCAACTAACCTTGATCTGCCGTCACACGCAGGACGGCACTCCCCCGGTAGCATCCCCCATGGCTCAGGTGCCGATCAGGCTGCTAGCTCCTCGGGAAGCGCAAGCATCCCCTTCTTCACCACTCGCCCTTGCTGGTGGAGAGAAATGGATGGGCAGAAGGAAACCTTTCCAGCACCAGACTCAGCGCTGCTCCTCTGCTCTCCCCAGAGCATGGGTCCCCCCTGCCAAAGCAAGGCGCTGCCTAACTAAGCACGCTGGCAGTGCCACCGCCCGAGGCGAAGGGACAAGTCCTTCCAGTTCATTAGGGAAGGCTTCTTGTGCAATTTGCTGCCTCACTAGCTCCTGTTTAGACGGCCTTTGTTCCCTGTCTGCAGGAGCGCATGAAAGGTTTGGACGTCTGTACGTGCTCAGAGGATGCTGTCCCCTGGGCTCGGCCAGGGAGGATCGCGAAGAGCTCACCCCAAGGTTTTAACCTCTTGAGCTTTGCACGCTGATGTGCTCTAAGTGCAGCCCCAGGTCCCCTCCTGCTCCGTAACAGAGGACTTCCACACAAGCCCTCTTGGTCAAGGAAAGCCTAATGGCTTGCTTTGCCGTTTTCTGCTGCTGCTCCCCTACCCTGCTGCCAGCCGAAGGACAGACATCCAGAGTAACAGGAGCCTCCAGTCCTGCTCACTTATTGTCTTCTGCAGAAATAAAATAGCAGCCCGGGAGGAAGTGGGGGAGCTCAAAACTTTCCATTCACTGGTACCTCCTGCCCAAAGCAGAGAAATACATGAGGCCACGGGGTTTCTCTGGGTGCACCCACAGTGCAGATGTGGCTACCACGTAGAGCAGTGATGCAATTCATAGCTATAACGCTATAAAGAGCATAGGCTGCTCTCAATAAATAGACTTATAACAGATTAATTTAAAAGCAGACCAGTTTCCTAACGGTAACACAGAATAAAATCATCATTTGCTTACTGCATGGCTCCACATTTATTCATTTACTGCATGGCTCCACATTTATTCAGTTATGAGTGGGCCCTGTTGCATCCTTACCCATGAGCTTCTGCCTCCTTTGGGAACCCTCCTGGACAATTACAGTAATAGGAGATAATGGCTGTAGCTCAGGGACTAAACTAAACACGCTTGAATATTTGAAGGTCCTTTTACGCCCCAAACTTTGCATTACCTTGGCAGCATCAATATCTGAGAACAGTACAGCAGCAGTCAGGGCGGAGGATTGTGATCCCCTGACCCAGTAGCAAGTGTCTGGGTCAGAAGTTTTTAAACAATAAAGACAATCCTGGCACTAGCGTAAATAGACCAAAGCATTTCCAGAGGCAGAGTCACAGACCAGGTGTTGTGGCCTCACATTTTCTCCAGACCGAAGGAGCCAAGTTAGGTCTCATTTATCCTGGGCCAATATGTATTTATGAGTGAAGCCGCTGGAAAGACCAACTTCTGCAAATGAACATATCGGAGTGGATCAGCGCATCAAAGCAGAATGTATTTTCTGTCTTTCTTTTTTATTATTCTGGATTAAATATGTAATAAATGCTCTTGTAGAATTTAAGGCCTGAAGATAGACAAGTCATTGCACAATCTTTTTACATACCTAAACAGATTTAATTGCTCAATTATTCCAGATAAACACGATAAGCCCCCTGCCATGAATAATTTATAATTCAGCTAGCCACACAATCTATGAAACACAAATCTATGGCTGCAGCAAACGAAAAGCGAGCAGATGCCGTGATCCTGCGACACCCCGGCTTGTTACCAAACGTTGGCCAAAGGAGCAATAGCATAAGCTGCCCAAGGCAGGTCTGATCTTGCTTGAAATCACTCAGCCTGTATCTTCATTTGGGTTATCGTGTTGCTCAGAGGATGCAAATGTTGAACAAATTAAATAGGCACAAAGTTCAGATGGGCACCTGGGAGGAGACGGGCACAGTACATCCCCCCTTCTGTTCACGGTCTGGGCTGTGCTGGGACAGCCCTCCTCAGGAGCTGGCTGTACTGGTTTCTCCCGGAATTTCATTAGATGACGGTGACGGAGCTTAAGAGCCGCAGTGAAGCCCAATGGGACACAGCGCACTGGAGGATGGAGGCCTGCGGGCGCTATCATGAGGGACGGCACTCAGGACCCCGCAGAGGAGGCGGGGGAAAAGAGGACTGCTGGGGGGGGATGAAAGGTCCTGTCCAGCCGGGACTTACCACGCTTGGATAGGAGAGAGCCAAGAGAGGGACCTGGAAGGTGTCCAGAAGGAGGGTTAATCCTAAACCCATGACGAAGCCATCGCAGGCAGCCCCCTTCCCATGCAGAGGAGTAACAAACCGCAGCGCTGAGCACCGCCCCGGGAAAACTGTTGTACCAACCACACATCAATGGGTAGGAGGGGCAGGTACCACCTTCGGGCTCCAGCGACCCCGAACGAACGCAGAAGGCTTTCCCACGGGGCTCGTGGCCATATCATAAACCTTGAGCATCTTTATCGCTCTCCGAGAAGCGGACGAGAGGCGCTGGGTGGATTTCCTCCAGCCTGGGCACCCAGCACCGCCCTTCCCTGCCCCGCTCCCCGCTCTTTCTAATACACGCTCCCGCATCTCAGTTTTATTTATGCTGCTGCTTCGTTCCAACAAACCCGTATGAAAGGCTTCAGGATTTCGCCCTGATGTCCTGCAGCAGCAGGAAGAGAGGGCTGTAAGGGCCTCTGAAAGGTTTTGGCTCTATCTGCTGCCCCCAGGCAGGATCAAACAAGCCTGCATCGCTGCTGACGGATATTTGTCTAATTTGGTCTTTAAAACTTCCCACCAGTTGTGGGTTTACTGGGTGGGCAGCGGAAGGGGGAATAAAGGGGCTTTGGCTTAACCACCCTCACTGCCTGAAAACGTTCCCAAAATATTAACCTAAATCTTCCTTGCAGTCTAAGTCCATTACTTGCCGTCCTACAGACCACAAACACTGAACAGCGGCTATTTTATTCAGTCAAAAAAGCCTGTGACCAGCTTCCCCGCTGAAGGCGTCTGTCCGGGGGGGCACGTCCCAGCACCAAGACCACAACGTGCCAAATGTTTCCTAGAGGCGACCGCCCACCACCTTCACGCTGCTGAACTCTTGGTCTTGATCTCCCCGGGGCTCCACGGCACCTCCATGGCCTTCAGACCCAATTAATGGTTTTCTGCATTTCCAGGTACAGTTACTGTGCATTTTTAGGAGCTGCTGGGGCAGCGTTGGAGGACCACGTGCTATGAAAGGAGCTCAGCCTTGCACGGTCCCATCAAAGCAGCCTACAGACCACCTGCCCCCAGACACACCTCTCGTTTCGCCGCCTTCTGGAGAGACCCACTCGGGTGGCCCTGGCACCCGAAACGGGCGTACAAGTACGGCCGTAAACACCAGAAACAGTTTGTCCAGTCACCAGCTACCTATTTTAATAAGTTAGAATAGGCTTTCTGTGTTGGAATTCCTATCCCCATCCAAAAGCACCTGGACCCAGCTCATAAGCTGTCATCTACAAAGTAAAGTATACCAATTCTAACACAAAAATCTGCAAACAATTAGAATTTGAACAGATACCTGTAAAGCCACATCACCGTTAATCGGGTTTTTATAGCCATTATATACCCTCCAAGGAGGAGATGCTTAATTGCAAAGCCAGTCTACAAAAGCAATCACCCTGTGCTAAAAAAAAAAAACGCTAATTGCAAAGCAAGATTAAAATTGGTCATTCAAATCATGATTTTTTGCTTGCTGATCTAAAGTCATTATTGCCATGGAGATCTAAACTGATACATCCCGGGAAGGTACATAAACTCTTAATCAGAAAGAATCCTGCTTATCTGCAAGGCTACCTCCTCTAGCATCACCCAAGCCAAAATACGAAGTTACCCAATTAGGGGAGCTCCCTGCTGCCCTCCTGATGGGGGGCTCAAAGGATCACCGTGGAGCAACCTGCCCGGGTTCAGTCCTCAGCCAATTTCAATTGCCCTCAGCCAATTTCAAAACCTGGGCGAGCTTACAATGAAAGCTAGTTTCGTTCTGCTCAAACGAGGGGCCAAGTCCTTGATTGCAAAACTAGAAACCGTTACAGAAGAGAAAAAAAATTCAAATAGAAATGGCTCAGTTAAAAAAAAAATCGCAGAAGCAAATCTTCCCTCCACCTTTTTGGGCTTCTTAACTTTTCTTTGAAAGATCGCCAAACAGCAGCAGCTTTGGGTCAACACAAAAAACCAACCAAACGACAAAAACGCCCCAAACCCACCACGCAAGAATTCTCTCACAAACACCCTTTCTGTGCAAACACGCCGCTGTCAACCACTATTTTAATGCTGCCTTTAGCCCTTTATTGTCCGCACAGCTGGCTATCGCACCCCGCAGTACACGGGGAGCGTCTCCCTTGCCAAGACAGCGCTCCCACTGCTGAGCTGCAGCAACGTTTCTAGCACCAGTGGCTGCAAAGAGAAGATGGAAAGAGAGATGGAGGTGTATTGGACACAGTGGTGCATGCAACCCCAAGCAATAAACACCAGAGAAATAAATCACGTTGCTCATTTGAACAAAGTATTTAAGAGCTCCTCGATGAGAGCATCCGTCCATGCCATCACAGCCGACAACTCGGTCCGCAGGAGTGGACCAGTGTTTAATGAAATCTCAAATTAACTTGTAAATAGTGTATTTTTGATTAAAGCATCACAGCCGTGACAGACAGCTGTCGCCAGGCAGCCATCCTATGCCTCTGGCAGGACATTTTTGAAAAGGTGCACAGCTTCTATAAAAGGATTTCTTAGTCAAGCCCTATAGCTCAATACATCATCTTTAGGTGCCGAACGTGCCCGGCACCTCCATGCTGTGTCCCCTCCACCAGTGCTGCTGCCGCAGCCAAGGAGCACGTTGGACTAGGTGATAGGTAACGCAAGCCGCAGTGCTCCAGGAACGGCACCACTCCGTGTCCATCCAGACAGAAAGGAAACTACAGAGGAGCAAATTGCACAGTTCAAGCTGATTTCACCCCCCTTTGATTTGCTCCAATGCCAATTAGAAACCACTTTTGGAAAGAAACAATAAATCTTGTCACTGCGCCCTGGCCTCAAACCAGTCGAGGCGACTCGAGTGTAATTACCAGCCACCCGGACCCTCTCTGATCTACGGCGCATTTCTCGCAGGCGAGATAGTAGGAGCCATTACTGCTCCCTCCATGTTCGGGTGTTCAGCTGGAGAGGTCTTACTCCTGATTTTCAAGTATTGTGCATCAAAACCTCCAGCTGAACAGTGGGAGCTGCGCTGACTGTGAGCAATCAGACCCAAACTGCCTTAAATTGGGCAGGTAAGGGCTGGATTGGCTGGCAAGAGGGAAGCAACAGGGCCTGTGCAGCACAGGGTGGGGGTGAAACGTTTTACAGCCAAATAGATACCACCTTCCCACAAGCTTTTATCTGCCCGCAGCCTTTTCTGTCGGTGGTATCCCCCCTGCCTGGCTGGGCTGGCTCCTGGCACTCTGCAGAGAAAGGAAAGGAGGAGGAGCAGGTCTGAACCACGGCGTGCAGCAGGCGTTGGGATGCAAAAAATGGCACACCGTGCACGGCCAACATCACCTCAGGGGACGCTGCTTGTCGGTGCGCAGCGACCCACTCACCCAGGGAGAGGGTCTCGCTGTGCTGAGACCTTTGCTTCCCGGTGGGATGCAGGCTGGGTGGCGTGGGGCAACTGCCTGCAGCTGGAAGACATGGGAAAAGGGGTCGGCTGGAGAAGAAGGGGGACTTGGGGCAACAGCTTGAGCTGGCCAAAACCATCAGTAGGGGCAATGAAGCCTTCACTTTTTACAAAAAGCAACGTAGCGCCCAACATTGGCTCTTGGTTGGGGTGGCATGGCTTGGAGATCACTTAATGCAGTGGTGCTGGAGCTGTTCAGAGCTCCCCAAATGACATGTCCTTCAAAACTACCAGATCATGGGACTTTTCTGGGCAGACCTGTAAAAACATTATGCCTAGGATCTGCATAACGCATTATTTCAACACGTCCCCTGGGTCTCAAAGAGAATTTAGCACCTGGAATTAGTTATGGAAAACAATATTTCAGAAGTCGCTGGGTTTTTTTCCTCCCTAATTCAATAAAGCAATAACAATCGTCTGCTGAGAGCAAGTAATGGGATCCCAGAAGCAGCTCAAAGACAGATGGCAGCAGCAGCATGCCTGTTTGGTGATATTTCTCAAAGCACTCTCCAATTTGAAAGCCACAATCATATCATCTGGAAAATTAATATGGCAGGTCAGAACATAAGGTAGAGTTTGTAAAAACGAATTTCAGGGCACTAGCTGGCCTGACCCAGCATCTCAGTACTGACTTGGGACTCTGGAAAAAAAAAAAAAAATCAGGATTCATGCCCCTGTCTGCCGAAGGTCCCCTCGGCGGGTTGCTCAGGACTAGATGAAAGCAGCATGTCTGGATACAAGCGCTCAGTTTAACTGGGCTTCACCTTTTGGGAGGGACCCCTCCTCTGCCCCAGCACTGTTGGTCTTGCTTTAGCACGCTGTGCTCCATCAAACACCAAGGGCATTCGCTTTTCGCGAAGCTCAAAAGGTTTTGCAGTATGTAGAGAATGCACTGCCCATTGCGGGCAAAACGGAGGCAGGCGTGCTCAAGGACAACCCTCTCCCCACAGTAAGTATGCTCATCACTTCTGAGGAATCCAGAAATTCAGGTAATCCAACTCTTCCTCAGGTCTCTAGGGTAATTTTAGCACAGACCGCTAGTTTTTAGCCAGACCTTTCCACTAGACCTGGTATTTTATCTACTGGGCATCATACTCTGTTCACAGGGGGAAGGAGCAGCAAGCGGTGCCTTCCAGGAGATCAGGAGAAACACGGGATGTCTCCCGGGGAAGAAGGAAGACGTGGTACGTCTGAGAGCACAGGAGGGGCTGAGCAGAACCAATGTGTGGCCCAGAGCCACGATGAAGCCGGTTTTGGAAGAACCCCACATCCGAGGAGTTACAGGGACACCACCTTTCCAGCTTCTCCCCCTGCCTAGGTCTTTAGGCATCGGGGTACTCTGCAATTAAGAGAGAGGGAAAAAAAACCCAAAACTCCCAAGGGGAGTTCCCATTCCTAGAGCCAAGCCTAGCAGTGCCCCCACTCCGGCATGCCCAGCTGGTTGCTGCACTATATATGCACCCTTATATGTTTGCATCCTCAGCAGGCTTTTAATAGGGAACGCTTGCTGAGCCCACGTTTCTTGCAAAGCCGAGTTACGTGCAGTGACAAGCTCGTTTGCTCTTTGGGGACAGCGCTTCAAATAGCTGCTCGCTTGTGGCAATTAAAACGGGCAGAGTGCTGCCACCGACTCCCGCTAGCCTGTGCTGTGACTGATAGAAGCGCCGTCTGTAGCGCTCTGATAAGGATATTGGATGATTCAGAATAATCTAGGCTTTGCTGAACATATGAGCCCGAGCGTTTGCGCTTCTGTTTCCGTCTAACGGGAATACCGTGTCATGCTCGTCAGAAGGGGGAGAGGGCGGCTGGAGGTAGGTGGGCACAAAAACTTCCTCTCCATAAGACTGATGGGCACATCTGTCCTGCCCACCGCTCGGGTCTCTTCCATGGAGGTCTCCAACTCAAGGGTCCGGCCAGTCTAACCCCATGGCTTGGACACAGCAAGGGGGTGACAGAGCAGGCGGGGAGGGAGCAAAAAGTCAATGTTAAGTCTTCTTCCCACCTTGGGGGATTTCCGTGAGCTGCGACCGGGCAGCAGGGCTGCTGCACAAGCAGTTGGGGCTCAATTAAGATGCAGGAGACGGGCATCAAAGTAGGCAGGGCAGGGGGCAAGGGAGGAAGGGGAGGGACACACTGGCCCTTCAGTCTTCAAAACTAACTTCCAGCTGGTTTAGTGCCATGTTATGTCCATGCCTTAACTCGTTTTGACAAACCTTTAATCCCACAGATCTGCTGCATAGTCTACTACCATCCCATTAAGACCACATCTTTCCCTATTGAGCCATTCCAACAACTTGACTTTGATTTCACCCGGAGCAGAAAGCCAAGCCAACGGCACAGCCTATTTACAACATGACCGAATCCACAACCAAAACATCCCACCCTACGGCTGTCCTTGATCAAAAGGCTTACAGCCTAGATAAAATGGCATTTCAATCAGAGTTAAAATAACCAGTTTTCATAGTCCAATTAGCACCATACCCCCTCAGACAAGGGCTGCCCAGAAGCACGGCTGCGTATTACCTCTCTGAGATGAGGAGCTGGGTACGACAGGAGGGTGAGGTCCGAGAGCAAGGCTGTATGAGCTTGAATTAAAGTGGTGAGGAACACCTCAGCAGGCACGAACTGCTGTCCCACAAACACCTTACTGCATTCACAGGGCTGTTTTCAGAAATCTCTGATACTTTTCAGTCCACCACACTATGTGAATCCCCTCTCAGCACCTAAACGTGACCATGGCCAAGAGACAGACAAGAGACAGGGTTAGGAAGAAGCAAATTGGGTTTCTGGTGATGGGAGCCCACACAGCTCTATAAATAGCATCGGTGATTGGCTAAAATTCAGGTCAAAAGAGATGCTGCTGAGATGTCACCACCTCTGCCAAGCACCGCTATCTTTAAGGACCAAATGAACCTCGTACGTCGTTACCAGCCAGGGTGGGAAGAGCCACATCACGGTGTCTCCTCCCGCGCCGGGGCTCTCCTGCTGGGCACCCCCCTGTCACACCGGAGATGCCACCCCCGAGACAGCAATGTAGGGGATGCGGGGCGGGTTCTAGAAGGGAGCGTCTGACACCCCGCATTATAACCACCCTGCTCTCTGCTGCTTGTAGAAAGATGGTAAATACGAATTAACTTGGCTGGGATTAACCCAATCCCTGCTGAGGCACTGAAAGCCCTTGACGTTTCCTCCCAACCGCTCCCCGAAGGCGGCACAGCATTTTACCACCAAGCACACATTGCAAACAAGACCGTACAAGCGAGGGCTATAAAGTCCTGTGCAGTCGCTGCTCTTTGGGATATTCTGTGTGTGGTGAGCGGGATCCAGAGGGACACTTAGCCACGTGTGAGATTTCACGTGCTCGACTGGCAGGAAAACCTTGAGCAGTATCCGCGTGAGCAAAATAGCCCCATCCACCACCTCAGGCTGTAAATTATCTTATTCCTCTGCCCGGGGATGTCCAGGAGAGGGAACTGAAAGCAAGTAGCAGACACAGCGAAGCTTTCAAAAAAAACCAGGGAGCCTCTGACTCGGTACCCCGCTCTGCTTTGGAGAGCTTGACAGGCGCTTCCGATCCTCAGCTTGCTTTTCTTTTTCATGATAAAGTGATATGTGAGTTGAAAGCTAGAGGAAAACCACATCTCGTCCAAGCAAACAGCTTGCCGTAACTTAATGTACCGAGGGAAGGACGGTGCAGGGCGGTGGTGGCTCAGCGCGTGCGGCTTGCTGGGCTTGGTATTTATCAAGCGACAGAAGATGCCAAGAAGAAAGCAAGCCACTTCCCATCCCTCAGGAGTATTCATCTTTACTTACAGTTGTTTTTATTACCCCTCTCCACAGCAGCATCGCTCCGGCGTGCGGGAAGCCACACTCTCCCATCCCCTCCAAACAATTTAACATGTCACTGTGGACCCTTATGTGTCCCCACGGTCAGGTCCCTGCTGCCACGGCTCATCGGAGCCAGCCGACAGCGGAAGGGAGCCACCGTGAGCAACACCAGCCCCATCAGTCACCAGGAACCGTTTAGCCAAGGTATTTTTTGACATTTTCCACAAGTGAATTTTGCATTATTTGAATCATTTACGCAGAGCGCAGCGAAAGGCGGCATACTGGGAGGAACAGCCAGAATTACTCATGAGCGCTTTTTTTTTTTGTTGGCTCTAACTTAAATTGCGATCTATCAAACAGACAAGTCGCTGCAGACGGCTGGGAGAAGCCCCTGCACGGGCTGCAGCAGGGGCCAAAAAGGCAAACGAGTCGTTTATACGTAGAAAGCTTCAGCAAGTACAAGTATGCTACTCTCCAGCTTTGTATTAGTTGCTTTATTCAGCGCTAATCACCCCATTAAAAAAAAGATAGAGCAGAAATAAAAAAAAAAACAGTCCAATCAAGAGATAACAGAAGCATCCTTCACTGCAACGCTGCAGATACAGGATGAAATGAGGGCTGGGATACTTGGTGTAGGGATAAGGGGATTAAGAGGTGAAGGGCAATGGTGAGGAAGGGCTAAAATACGGGAAATACACACACACCCCACAACCTGTTGGTCCAGGGTGATAAATTCAAGTTTCCGATCAATATTTTCTCACCATAAAAAAAAATATAATAAAACAGAATATTCACCGCAATCACAAAGAGCGTATTTTTAGCGCCTGGCTTCTCCATCGTGCTCACAGCACGAGGTGCTCTTGAAGAGAGCTGTGGGGCTTCTTCAGGTGGGCACATCCCCAGCGAGCGCTGGTCCCGGCCAGCCCACGCTGCAGATACATGGGAGCAGCGGGGAGGGGAGCTGCCCCACAGCCGCAGACCGGGCCAAGCATCCTTGCCCGGGCGGGTGCTTCTTTGGGCAGATGCAGACCAAATCGCTGCATCCTTATGAGAAGGCAGCAGCCGTGATGAGCCCCGGCTCCCGCGAAGAGCATCACACGCAGCGCATACAGGTCACTGCTGGCTGAAGCTCTGCTAAAAACAAACAACGAATTGGAATAAAACTCGCATTTCTCTCCCATTGCGCAGCCTGATCCAATGGAAAATTTCTCCCGGATCTGCAACGTAACACTAACAACAGATTTATATTTACAGCTGTATCACGAAGAAGGATGATTGAAACGGGCAACCTGACTCAGCAACACAGGGGTCTGGCTGGATATAGGGTGCAACCTCACCACGTACACACGCGAAGAGCTGTCTAACACCACAGCAGCACACAAATCCTGCCTGCCCAAGCACGTCCTGGGTTTTGATCTGGTCACAGGAGGAAAAAAAAACATACTCCTGAACTTGCTGAAAGGTGCACAGAAGGGACTGCTGCTTACACAGCCAGCCCTACAGCCTTACCTCCCCAGCTACCCGCTCCTCTACCACAGCCACCACGAGCGTGACACCCGGGAGTGAAATCCCCCGGGGGATGCCAGACCGGAGGAACACTTATTGTTAAACATTATCCCACTACAGGATCCGCTTTTTGAGATCCAGCATTTTTCAGACCCAGCACCCATTCTTTAAGGGAAGGGGGAACTATAATCTCTAAATACAGCCTCGCGTTTCTGCGCGAGCACAATAACACATCTTCGAGATGCAGCGCTGCGCGCCTGCCAACAGCTGAGGCTGAAGGCTGCTTCACAGCCGGGAAAATGAATAGCTGGCGAGGTCCCAAGGGCAGGAGAAAACCTTGTCGGCTTTTCCGTTCAGCAAGAGAAGAGACCCCGTAAATGTAATCTCGCAGCTCCTCCTCTGCCGTCAGTCCCATTGTAAAGAGCTAAATCAAACTTGGAGCCGACACACCCAGAGAAAACTTGGAAGTTTAGGAGATGCCACGCTGGCATCGCCCCGCAGCTTCTCAATGAAGAGCCAGGAAGGAGAAGGACCACTTTGGCTGTTTAGAAAGGCAGAGAGAGACAGGGGAGATCAAATGTCTCATAAAAATCATTTTTCATTATCTATCGGCAAACAATATATTCACCCTTTTTCATCCAATCCTCCAGTGCTCACCCCCTGGTGCCCCCCGAGCTCACTGGTGAGGGGACACAGCCACGGTCCCAGAAACCACCACATTAACACCCAGGAAGGACGGGGCAGCGTGTCAGAGCACAACATACTGTAAAACGTGGCTTCAAGCCACATAACTTACAGAAACGTAAATTACAGTCGTGCTCCGACGACTTCGGGGCTACCCAGATGACAAGGGGCCTGCGCCCAGCTACTCCCCACCAAATCGTATCAGCATCTGTTGGACCCCAGGGTAAAACCACTGACACCAACGGGGACTTTGCCCACGCTTAGACAGCGGGCATCAGAGACCTGTAAACGTTGGGATGTTCGGCGAACGACAGGCAGGAGATGAGAGGGATGAAAGGAAGAGATTGGGGATTTACTGCCGTTAATAACGGCCATCGTTTTAACGTAGAACTAATAACGCCCCTGGCACCCCTAAGCACAGCCCTTTGCTCGTGGGGCCGCTGAACCCGTGGTCGCTAGTCAAGCCAAAGCCTCCTGAAGCGTAAATACTTCAGACTGGGCCCTTAATTCACAAAAAGGGCAGGTTTTACTGAAAATCGGACACTAACACGCTGCAAGGTATAAAATTGAGGCAGTGAACCAAATGAGAAATGGGCTCTTAGGAAAAGCAGCATGTGAACACCTTCACAATGTCTGTGACGTTCGGTCGTTATTTTGGTTTGGGGGTTGTTTTGTTTGTTTGTAAGTCATTTGCTAAATGAACGAGGCGATGCTGCGGGCAGGCACCGCTCCTGCCGGTGGAGCTGGGCTGGAGAAGGCTTCGGACGGAGGCCGTCCCTCCAGCGCTGACGAGCCGCTCCCCCCCTGCACTGCTCCTCCCGCCAGAGATGCTCTGCTGAGCACCTTGTCACCCCTCTGCTTCCCTTAACGCCGCCTTCTTCGCTCCACTTTACCTGAATTTTCTTACAGTATTGGGCAGAAAACCATCTACTGGTACGTTATGACAGGATAAATACAGCCCTACACGGCACATTCATTCTCAGCGCCTCAGCTGATGGTGTGCTTTCCATTAATACAATTTAAACATTGACCTAAAAACTTTAGATTATTTTTGTGGATATCTCCTCGCACTACAGATAACTCAAGAGCTGCTGAGAGGTTTTCCTCTCCTGAAAAAACCACCTTGACCGCTGTTGGGAAACCAAGCGGCAAGTGTTTAATCCTCCCTGAGATTTTTTAGGTTTCACTTGCCAAAGGTCCGTGATCAAAGGTTGGTGATGATCCTACACGGCACGGAGCATGTAGGGAACAGATTTATTTTCAAATATTTTAAATATTTCATATTTTCATATTACATTATATTCATAATGTAAAAAGTACAAAGAAACTCTTCAATCTCCCTAAGTAGAGCTAAAAAAGTGGACCAGAACTGAAGTTTAACAAGTATTACCACTTCACACAGTCACAAATACAGCGAATACATTCAGAATGGCTTGGGGACAAAAGCAGGGACTTCAAAAAGAAAGTAATTTGGTGAAGAACATACATGTATAAATATGCTCCTTTTATTCGGGGGGGGGGGGGGGGGGGCGGGGGGAATCTA
The DNA here is from genome assembly GCF_965638725.1 of Aptenodytes patagonicus. Lineage (NCBI taxonomy): Eukaryota > Metazoa > Chordata > Aves > Sphenisciformes > Spheniscidae > Aptenodytes > Aptenodytes patagonicus. The sequence continues at coordinate 5,297,773 of NC_134956.1, forward strand.
TTGCGTGCATCTGAATACTTATGAAACTGCATCTGATGAACATGATTTCAAATTGAAAAAAGCACAGTGGAAACGTAAGGAAGAACACAAAGATTTTCTATAATCCCAAAGCAGCTCCAAGCAAACCTATTAGGCAGCCAGACATTTTGAGTTTCATTTCGGCACTAACTAAAGCACGTATTTTAATGCTGCGCCACTGCTCTTGATTAAAATCAAAACCAAGTTCTAAATTTTTTCAGTTTAGCACTTAGGATGGGGAGGAAATGAATTAAAAGAAACCCAAAGATTTTTAAGAGAACACTGAAGAAGAAATTAATTCCTTAAATTAGCAATGCGCAGTGGCACTTCAAAACCCCAGAGAAACAGAAAGGATGCCTGCAGGTTACTCCTTGTGGTACCAAACAGAGCAAATCCAATCAGATGAGCACGCTGCAGGATCAGTCAGGTGAAAGCCACGGGAGCGGCATTACAAAGGGAAAGATGTATAAAAAGAGGATTTTCTAAACCTATTGTACTGGCTTGAAATCGAGCTATTCCCCCCCGGAGAAGATGACAGCCTCGCCAGTACGGTCCTGCAGAACAAGCTGTCCAAAAAAAACCCTCAAAGACAACACAGACGAAAACTAGAGAAAAGTTTTAATGAGAAATTAAAAATCCTACTAGAACGTTAGGGCTGCAACATTGCATTTAATATAACACATCTCCATTCAAAAGCCTGTTTCCCACATAGGCATGTAAGCAAGCTGTTAAGTTTTACCATGCTATTTCCCAACTTCTGGTCTTTAACGGTGCCATCATAGCTCCCCGCTTCACATTTCCCCTTGCTTAAAATAACCATCTATGGCAAGAGCACTGACCTTCAGGAATAAGCAAATGTACAAGAAAACTGGCACGCCAGCACGCGACCAAATTGAGAACGATGACAGCAGTTATTTCGGAGCGCGGAGATGAACGGAGGGAAGAATATGATTATCTACATGTAAAATATTGAGTGACACCGACAGCAGACAGGAACTTCTGTTTGCCCAGTCTTGTGAAACAAGAACGAGCTGGTGCTCAAAGGAATAAAAAGACAGCAAATAAAAAAAACCAAAACCAGAAAAAGGTGGGGTTTTTTTTTGCTCAGCAAGTGATCAACTCAAGATGCCAGAGAGGCCAACTGCTTCATCATGGTAGAAATTCATTACTTGCCTTTAAGATAAAAATGTCCATCAAGCCACACGAAAAGGAATAAAATAAGAGATAAGACAAAGAAAAATCATTTTTCAAAGGAACATATATGCTTCTGAGCAGAAGGTATCACCCAATTATGGATCCAAGGTGTTTTGCTAGGGGGTACGGTTAACCCCCCTCTGAAAAATCTGCTCTTGCTACTTGTAAGTAGCAGGATGGAGCGTGATGGACTACAGCTCACACACTAAGCCTGTTGTTATTTTATTTTTTTACCTATATATATAAAATATATTAAAAAAAGCTATTTTATTATATATATATTTAAACATATATATATAAAAAAAAGACACATCAAGCTTATATAAACACCAGGCTCTCAAAAGGGTTTCGGAAGTCAACGCACGTGGCTGTGTTACGCCAGACAAGTACCAGAGCTCCCACCTCGCCACACCTGCGGTTTCTGGCAGTCCCACAGATTGTGCAGGAGAGGATGTGCAAAGTAAAACACAGTTTTGGTTTTCTTGGGTTTGGTTTTCTTTGAGAACATGATATTTTCGATTATTTAATCCTGCTAGAAAGCCGTGAAAGCAGACAGAGAAGTTACAAATCCGTATCGACTGCAGCACAAAGTAGAAACATCAACTATTCACATGAAAATATATTCATAAGGAAATGCAAATGGAAAATACAACCTCGCAAATCCCCTCATTAGCAATACTGTGCAGCCACCCTGCAGCACCTGCTGGGTTCGAGGGACCGGACTGGATGGATGTCTTGCCCCATGAGGACGGTCAAGCGGTGGAGCAGGTGGGACCGGCAGGTCCATCCTTGCGAGTTTCTGAGACCCAAGCGGATAAATCCCGGAGCTCCCTTGCCTGATCTCTGCTCCGAGCGGAGGTGACCTCTGGAGGTCCTTTCCAACCCGGCTCCTACCATCAAGAAAGAGAGCAACCTCCAAGCTGCCCCTCATTAACCCTTTTTAACGCCACCAGACTGCTTCAGATGCCTTTCTGTGTGACCCTAGAATAGCAGCACAAGTGATTATGCTGAGGAAAGCGAGTCACACTTCAACAGGCAGTAACCACCGTCGCTCCCCCAGCCACCCATCACAGGGGCTGCAAACAGCAATCTTGGACAACTGTTTTATCCCCCAGCTCCCTCAACGACCTACTTACAAGTCATAAGGTTGCTTGCTGTTGAAACGCGTATTAAACTCGGAACAAACAAACAAAAAAACCCCACATCTTTTTTCATCCCAGGCCCAATTTTTTGGATTCGATGTTTAAAAATGCTCCACAATCACACTTCAGAGGGCATAGAGGCCTAGAGATGCTACGAGATGGCCTAGAGACGCTACGAGATGGCCTAGAGACGCTACGAGATGGCCTAGAGACGCTACGAGATGGCCTAGAGACGCTAAGCAGAAACTCCGTGCACAGACACATTTTGACATGCGTATCTGCAGGAGAGACTCGGAGTAGGGGCCACTGCGGGAAAGCTCTGGGGGCAAGGCAGAGGAGACAGGTCCAGGCTGACCAGAAATTGAGCAATGGGTGCGTTTTTGTTTGTTTATTTGCTGTTTAACTGCTACTATTCAGAGTAGTTAGTCAACTTTCAGTGCAATGCTTGGACAACAAAATAAGTGTTTAGCAAATCAATTTAGAAGTGAAACAGAAGTGTGACCTATGGCATTTCCTTGCAGGAGCCTGAATTTCCACCTCAGGGCCCTTTGTTAAGGTCTGAGACCTTATTCTGATCTTCGGGGGTAAACACCTCTTTACAGAGGTACAGAAGCAGCACCCAGCTAGTTAGGTCTCGCTATACCAGGGGTATGAGCTACCCCAACTCTCCTTCTACCGGTAAAAGGGACGGGAAGGCAGGAGGCTCTCTCAAACAATGGTGTTTAGAAACCGCTACGTCTGGTGTCAGGAGCAAGCATTGCGTGCTTACCAGAAACAGCTACTGGCAATAAAACATGGGTACCTGGGGGACTTCAGTGCCCAAATCCCATTTTCTCACACACTGGAGTGGCACAGTAGCTTTCCAAAGCATGGCTTAAAGGTTCTGTTATTAAGCCTGAGAGTAGGAATCCCCAAGGTTTGCCTCTTAACAGCTGCAAAAAGCATCCACGTCCCTTCCCACCCTGCGTGGAGGTCTCTGACCTGACGGATCAGCACAGAGAGCCCCATGACCCAGCCAGCCCCAGCACCCCCCGCTCGCTGCCGCTACTGCGTCCGCCCCCGGGAACCCAGCACATCCATTTCACACATCCCACACGGCGCGAAACGCTCCCCCAGCAAGGCATCATCTCGCGCACGACTTCGCACTTCTCTCCTGCCACCAAGCCTGATGCTGTCTGAAACTCACCCGCCACCAAAACATCATCACCTGGGATGAGTCAGGGTCTAAGAGGATCGACGCCTCGGGGCTGCCAACAACCCCTCTGCTCCCCTCCCGCTGTTGACTCCTTCGACTTCAAGGCAGTTTTGTGTACGTGGACCTCACCTCAGGCAAGCATTTTGGGGTCCCAGCAACAGAGACTGAACCTCTCTGGTGATCTACCATTTCCCTTTAAATAATTTATGCCCCCCCCCCCCCCCCCCGTCTCATTATAGCTCACATTATTGCAATTATCCCGATTAACCAGCAGAGACCTTGCTCTTGGGCAACGCTTTGCAGCTGCCAAAAGCAAAGGTGCAACTTCTGTGCTTGGAGAAAACAAGAACCTCTCCCTGCAAACCTTGGCGGCAGCCACCCCACCGCCCACCCGAACCAGCTGCGAAGGCTGCCTGAGGAAGAGGAGGCATTACCTGGGTGAGGTGCGGGTTGGGGTTGAAGCCACACTGGTTGCAGACTTTGCTGTGACACTGGGTGCAGGCGTTGAAGTTCGGCTGGCCGGGGGAGGAGGTGAGCTCCGTCGTCTTGCATATGGGGCACAGCGTGCTGCTGGGGAGGGGGGCGATCTGCGGGAGCGAGTAGGGAGAGGTAGGGGTGCTGCCCCGGTCCGGCGACGCCGAGGGAGACCTCCCTGAGCCCTGGCTCCTGGCATCCACCTGCAGCATCCTCCGCGGTCCCTCCGCCGGCAGTCCGGGCTGGCCCCGGCCCCTCATCTCCCGGGGGCTCTGGGAGCTGGGTGCAGTCTGTGCAAGGGAGGGGGATGCTGACCGCTGGCCCGCAGCCTGATCCAGCTGCTCCGGTCTCCTCGGCGTGCTGAAACGCCATTAAAAATACACATAATAAGCCAGGTTTAGTACATTCAAATGATGCCTGTCAATGCAGAAAACATCTAAAGCACGCTCTCCGCCCCCGGAGCCCCAGCTCAGCCAAGGAGGCATGGCGAAACCACACTGCAAACCAGGGGAACTGTTCCGATCAGCAGAAGGATGCGCTTTACCTTATGAAACAAGGCACAATTTCAGCTTTCTCTTATATAACCCAGCAGCAGAGATGTAATTGAATTATTCAGCGTATTCCAAGTTGAACTTTAGTCAGAAAGTTGCACAGAAAACGCGAATGAGAAGTTTGGGGCAGCTCAGCCTCCTGCCAGCCAAGGGGCTCCCCATTAGCACTTCTCCAGCACAAACCGGCACTCGAAGAGGCAGCAGCAACTCTGGTTTGCAGATTGCGGGGCCTTTTCTGCGGGGGGACGGCCAACGCGCGCCGAACGATCTTGTCACAACCTACTTTTATGAGTTGCCGTGAAACAAAAACACCGCGAAGAGCCCTACCTATTGAAGGAAAACCCCTCCAGAAGCCCACAGGAGGCAGGTGGGCTGGCAGCAGTTGGAGAACTACTTATACTTTCTCCATTGTCAAGCTGCCCCCGGTGCAAGTCACAGGTGAAAGCAATCGAGGGCTTGTTTCCTAGGGCCCACAGCAGTGGGAAATCAAGAGAGAGGGCATCAGCTCTGCTTTAGTAATCACCGCTAAAACGAGAAGTGCGGGGAACAGGGGTTTGCGTGGGCTGGCTGCCCCCCAGCTGAACTGTCTTCTGGGCGATGTGAGTCTTGGCTAGGCAGAAAACCAGCTGGGATGCACCAGGTCACCAGGACAGGACTACGAAACCTCCCTGTGAAACCCCAGCTACCCAGAAGGAGCAATCCTGAGCTCGGCATCGCACCCGCTGCTGGTCAGGCAGCAGTCCCCATGGCCTGCGTAGGATGCTCAGCACCCCGCAGCACGTACTCCCCACCACCCCAGAGCTCGGGGAGAGGGTCCAGCGGCCCCAGGGAGCTCTGGAGCAGCTTCAGCTGCAAGAGCTTTGAGTTCTCATGCTAGAGAGCATGGCACAAGGTCCCACACACCCCACCTCCCATGTTATTTCAGTGCAGGTACCCTGCGATGTGCTGCTGACGGACCACAGGTGCACGAGGACGAATCTGCGATGGAAGATGTTTATGTAATTACGGCGGTTTTAGGTAACAGAATCATCCGGTGCACGTGCTCATCAAATATTTCTCAAAAAGGCAGAAGCCCTAATGCCCTTACTACCTGTGATCTACAGCTGTTTAAGGAAAAATATTACTCAGAATCTCAAATTTAATAAATTGTTGATTTACCCAAGCAGGGTCTGACCTTATAAAGGTTTAAAAAGGGAACTTAAATGCATAAAACTAATGAAATTCAAAGTGCACGTTGCCCCAGTAATAGGAAGTCGGATGAAAATAAATATTAAAATAGCACTTTGGGAATACTTTTCAGCTGCAGATTGAAACCAACTTCTCTAAAGGAGGAATCGCACGATAATAATAAAGCAAAGCAATAAGGGAGTAACTGATCTGCTCCAGACTAAAGAGCAAACCGCACCTGGCCCTGCAGCAAGGCACCTGCAATAAGTGTCGTTTGCACGCCTTGGAGCATCATGCATACTGATGCCCTTGAGTTCAGAACTGGGATTTGCCTCCTGATGCTGAGGGCTGCAAAGCTGCTGCCCCGTAAAACGTGTGGCATCCGTAGCTGGTGGAGATGGGAGAGCTCAGTCCCAGACACTGGGAGAAAGTACCAGCAGAAGGCAAAATGCATTTTCTCTCCTTAAATTTAATTCTTATAAAAACAGAATTTATATATTAGAATACATACTATCCTAATGGTGTATTAAACAATATGGAAATAAAATTCTTTGAAAAGATTAATGTATATATGGTCAAATAACTGTTGTTTGGAACAAGAGAATGGTTATTCCACTGCAAATTTCAAAATTCAAATTTTTTTGTTCCCATTTGATATGAAAAAAAAGTTTGCCACCAAGTGGGAATTCTGACTCCAAACCGGCTCTGACCACAGAAATACCACTCAACCACGGTTTCACTTCCCAGCTCAGTGAAAAACGGGAAAAACTTACAGCAGCTACCCACAGCGGAAGCGTTGAGCAGTATATTAGTAGTTACCACCCATTTTTGCAGCTGGTATTAGTAGTACCAGCAGTCTGATTTATTCAGTTCAAGTACCTTCCTTTAAATAAAGAGTGGTTTTTTTTGCTTAGTGAATTTTTTGCAGCAAATCAATGTGAGGAGCGCCGTACCTCTGAAGCTGCGCTCCATCAAGAGGAGCTGTCACGCAAGGCACAGACAAGTTTACTACGTTTCCTACCCAAAACAGAGTCTGTGTCTCTCTTGAAAAAGCAAAAACCCACGAGAAAAAAAATACACAAGTGCTGTTATTTTGCCTCGAGCATCATTCCTGGCGCAGAAGAGGGAGGAGGGCAGTTGGGCACTCGCTGCCCGGCGGGACAGTGCGGCTCTGGAGATGCTCTCCCAGCCTGGGATGGAGCTCCCTCCCGGCTCCCTTCACCTTTTCAGGTGCAAAGAAATGCCAAGCACCATCTCCATCCCGCTCCCAGCAGCGGTTTCACTCTGTGCACTTATATCATCCCTGCATTGATTTATTTTATAATTATCCAAGATGCCTCAGCCGTCCCGTGACACGGGCCGGGCTGTCTCTCACTTGCACCAGCTGAACGTGTCCGTGAAATTTTAAGACCAGAAGGAATCATCTGGTCTGTCAAATACAGTAACTAAATACAGGAGAGATGCCCCAGGAAAGAACGTGAGACTGGTCATATGGAATCAGACGCAGGCCCACACTCCTTGCATCTTTTGCTAGGATGCTCCAATGTTTGTATGTCTTGTACCCACCTATGAACCCTTTTTTTGTTGTTACACGAGTCTGAACTGCAGCTCATCCCCTTTTTTCATTACAGCCGCCTTTATCACTGACGAAAATATTAACTAGCATTAGGCTGCTATCCGGTTCCAAAGGAATTCCCCCCAATGCCACTAGATCGTTCATTAACAATTAAATTGGGATGTCTTAATAAGGCAGGATCTCACCCGTTTGATGGGGGCTGTATCGATTTTGCACTGCCCTAATTGTTGAATTAGAAATATCGGGTGATACTCAGTCAAACATCTCCGCAGGGTCCAAATTCAGCAGCGCTCTCACAGCTACCAACGGAGTTACAATTTTGTCCAAGTAACGAATATCAAGTGCGTTTGATTAAGCTTATTAACAGTTACACCGTCGAGGTTTCCATTTATTATATTCTGTCTATTAATGCTTTATCAAGAGAAGGCCAGGCAGGCAGCTCTATTAATCTGCCCGCAGTCACTGGCAGGTTGGGCAGCCGGGAAGATGCCATTTTCTTCCCCCCCCTTTTTTTTTTTAATTGAAAAACAGTGGCTTTTTTCTTGCTTTCTAAAACTCCCTCCATTTTCCAGCATAAAGCTGACATAGCACCAAACCAAGCCACAACCAGCCTCCTGCCCTGGTGCAGCCCAGCCAGCCTAAGCAATGCCCACCACCAGCCATCTGCTCCTCCGCCTCTTGCCCAGCCTTCTCCAAGTTTGTTGGAGCTGAACCCTCACCGTCCTTTGAACACGGGGCGTCGAACCAGCCACAGCGGCGCACAGCACCGGCCTCTGCTTTCTGCAGAGAGGAATATAGCATTTCACCATCCAGAAGTACGCGGGGTAGTCCTGGGTCCGCAACATCAGAAGCCCGGGTTTCACTCCCAGCTCTGCGGCATCTCCCTGCCACCTCTCTTACCTTCCCTACTGGTGAAAGAAGCATCTGCCCGTCTCTCAACGCGAGGCATTGCAAAACACCCACAAAAATTAACCCTCAGCTCCGTGCAAGAGAAGAGGCTAAACTGCAAGGCTGCTTGCCACGTAGCCCAGAGCTAAAAATCACCCCGAGAGATTAATCTGTACCCAGCTCTGCTTCTCCGTCAGATACGTCTCCTGATTAAAAAGGTGCAGAACTTCCCTTGTTCCACTCGGGAACAAGCACAGATATGAAACCAACCTTTCTATTTGGGGCTGGTGCAAACGTCCTGGCGGGCTGGGAGGAGCTGGAGAAGGACTAGGAGGGAAAAGCTGACTGAGATGATCAGAAACATGAACAGCATAATGAAAACCAAGGGTCAAAGCCATTCTCCACAAGACCGAGCTCAGTGGTGTAAGATGTCACAAGCACCTCAGATTTTTTACGCCTGATTTTTTCCCTTCCGTAAAAATGACGGGTTTTCATTGAAATAACAAGAATTGGGAAGGCTTGAAACACAAAATCCTATTTACAGCCAAAACAACTGTTAGACTGTTTGCTGGTTAACGTTTAATTTCAGAAGAAAACGATTGGTCCTAAACCTAACTTCTGATGGCATGGCAGTGCCAGTGAAAAGATGTCAGCAGCTTTAAGAAAGATGAAAGCAATACAGTGACATAATACTGGTTTACAATCCCGTCCCAGTAAATTGGTACAGCCTTCTTATTTGGGAATTCCTAGGTAAAGTCAGGGCCTGTAGAAGGGAATTGCCCTAATTTAACTCAAGTAGGTTGACTGGTGCCACTAAATTTTACAGACAAGACCCAAGCTTGGAGCCAGCGTCCCAAGAGATGACAACGGGTCCTTTTTCACATGAGATGCTAACTTGGGAGCAATAACCATCACAAGGTAAATGCCAACGCCGTTAACATCTTTGCTATAAAATCAAGTAATAATGATATTACACAAAATCTACACGCATGGCGGGTAACTCAAGCCTTCTTCAGGCATGGTGTGTGGAAAAGTTCAAGAGAGAGCATGTGCATTGGTCTTCTCCTAATTTATTGGTCTTCTCCCAGTTTCACAGTCCCCCCCCGCCTTGAACACACTGGCCACATCCATCTGCTCAGCTGCCACCAAACCCCGGCAGCACTCACATCCCCGGGGGCTTGGCATTTTTGGTCCGAGTCAATCCTTCAGGAGCTGCAGCCCTTTTACGCAACTGGGAGACACGGACTGCATCCCTTTCTCCGCCTGGTGCCAACTGAAACGGGCCCCTGCTCGCTGGGCAACTGATCTAATTACTGCGTTATCGTATATAAAAAGAACATGAAAACAAATGGCACCATCGTCATCATTTTACAGGGAGCACGCCCTGCTCAGGCTTCCCAAAGAAGAGCTGGGTTTGTCCATGGAAGGGAGCTCCTAGCTTCACATCCGTATCAAAAATAACCAAAATGGGGACAAGCAAGTCTTTTCTATCAGCAGAAAAAGAGGGAGAACAAATGACTGCCTACCTGCAGTAAAACCAAGGGTATGAGAAGCAAACAAATCAAGATAAAGCATGAAAAGAGAGAAGATGCGTAGACATTCACACCCAAAAGAGGGAGGCTGGGTTAACGAACAAGAATTAGAGCTGCTCAGCTACGAGCAGAGATTTGACTTAGTTGGTTCGACTGAAACCCGATGTGAACATCTACATGACTGATTTTAAGAATCACTGAATATAACCTGTTTAGAAAAAAACAGGTAGCTAAGCAAAAGGGCAGTTGCACTCTAGGTCAAAGTGGCACCGGGTTTGACTCAGAAAAACGTAATTCCTAATGCTTGTGGGTTGGCATAGGAACTGCGCGGGGATAATATCAAATATTAGCTGGTATATACTGCCTATCAGCAAGTCAGACTAGAAAATAGGACATGCAACCTTTTAATAAATAAACAGAAAAAGAAGTGTCTGATGTGGAGGGCCTCCGGTTTCAGCTACGTGCACTGAAAATCTCACACTAGCGATGCTAAAACATCCACCGAGCTTGGGAGTTTTATTGGTGGCAGCTTCGTAGCTCTAAAAGTGCTACATCCAACATGGGGAATCCTGTATCAGACTCTGCTTTGACAAAAAAAGAAGCAGTTACAGAATTAAAAATCAGCACCTGCTTAAATCCAAGTGCCCCCGACTTAATTACATTTATGTCCGTGCAAGAAGAAGTTCGTGTTGGAAATGGGTGTACTGGGTGGTTTAAAAGCAGCGAATGCCACACAGCTGAAAACAAAATAGAAAATACGAAATGGTGACTAGAAACTGTCAGGGAGTATTTTATGAGATGGCAACACGAGCACTCTTGTGAAAGGCCACGGCGTTTAATGACTTGCTTTGTGAGCAGTGGAAAAACCCTGTTCTCCTGCAGCTTTGTGCTCCAGGGCTGCTTTATCCCTGTCAGATAAGATGCAGCTCCTGTCAGGCATTTTCCCTGCGACCAAGGCATCCCTAACGCGCGTCTCCTGATGCTGGATAGTATACTTGAGCTCCTGCTCAAGGCTTTCACCCAATCTGGGCAATCCTTCGGGTCCCTAACCTCCACCCGCATACCTGTTCTTACAAACATAGAGGAACATGATGTTCTCGAGTCCTCTGCCTCCCCGTTAAACCCCACTGGGGCTGGGGTTCAAGGAGGGGCTGCCAGGCAGGCGGTGGCATAAGCCACTTGCACTTAACGCACCGGACTAACGACCTTCCCCAGAGGAACCACGTCGCAGCACGATGCTGCCATGTGGCAAACAGCACCGCGACGCACGGCGTGCCACCCTCCTCCTCTGGCCCCTGGTTTTGCAGAAGGTAACACACTTAGCGCTGCTGCCAGCTTTTCCCTTAGTTTGAAATGCAGAGGTCTACGCAATCCATGGAAAGGTAACAAGAACCAGAAGTTTCCCAGTTTACATCCACATTATAGGTGCATGACTCGGTATACTGCAAAGTCAAGATCAGGAGAAGCCTCAGTCCACCACAAACCAGCTGTTCTCCACCTTATTAGCATCATGTCTAGCTCAGCCGAGAATCAGCAACAGGCTAACACATCAATGTCGCTCACGCTGCTGTATGAAGCGCGGTTGTTGAGAAGCATCTGCCATCTCATTAGCTGAATCTTACGTACCGTAAGAGGGGATTATGACTGATTTAAGCTCTAAAAAAAATTTACTTGCTTATTTTCGTTCCCGCGCACTGCCTTTTTGTAAGTGTTTGTGAATCATTATCAATTGCAGTTGGACTAGATGGTCGTTGCAGGTCCCTTCCAACTGAACTAAACTATTCTATTATAATTTTGGTATGTGGCAAATAAATAGTTAATTTGCACCTAACTTGGCCCTGGTTGAGCTAAGACCAATTTCCCTTAGGGCGCTTTGCAACATAAACCCAGAGGCAGGGCTGCTCACACCCACCAGCCCAGCACCCCCAGCCTTCTCTCCAGAGAATCCCAAGGTCTGACGTACCCTACGTAGGCCACGATGAACATCTGCAACTGAATGCAAGGCAACTGATCCCCATGGAGTCCAGAGCAGCCTCTATGAACCCCAAGACCTGAACTGGAGTCGGGGGAGACTTTTGCATACCTCCCACGAGCCCTTGCAAGCCAGAAAGCCACCGAGTGACCTGCAGACCCCCACGTGCTGCTCTTTCAGCTGCTGATGCCTGAAATGTGCAGACACTGCTGTCAGGATCTTGGCCAAGCCCCTCAGAGCCACCGGCAACCGGCATGACAGAAGAGCCTGCAGGTAATGATCTCAGTCCAATATATATCAAAGAGATTTCTTCTGAGATAGCTTTACAGGAGCGGGCACACTGAAGGTTGAAAGATTTGAACGGGTCTCCTTTTCAAGTGATAGAACTGTTGCTGAGAACATTTACGATCTTGAACTTCAAAGCTTTAAAATCTCTCGGGGATAAGTAGGGTGTGCGATACCCATTCTGCCTCAGCGTCAGGGAAAATCTGTTTCCTCTGTGATAGCAGAAAACTACATGTAAATCTTCCAGAGGCAGAGTAGAAGCCACTTCTTGATCATGATGCAATTAGCTGCATGGCGTCAGAGGAGCGGTACAGCTAGCCGCTGAGAACCAGGAGGGCGCAGATGCAAAGCAGGAGCCCTGGCTCTGTTGTGCCTGGAGAAACGCCGTCCCTGGGGTGAATGTGGAGCTATTAGAAAGGTCCACTGGATTTCTGATCCAGCGTCTGCGTCTCTCTGGGCACCTAGGAAGTATCTGGAAGATATAAAGCAGGGAGGAACGGTAGCTCTTCCAGTGTACGGCTGCAGTCAGCTTTGGACCATCGGTGCAGGTGAACAGCAGCCTTGGAGCCCTTGAGGAGCGCTGGAAGGAGAGGAGGCAGCGGGCACCCCCGCCGCTGGCCCCAAGGATACTGCCGAAGGGGAGGATGCTCAGCACAGCTGCCTGACTGCAGTACTCATAAAGTCCCCCCCCGTCGAGCACACCAAACTCCACATTAATTCAGGTGAGCGCTGGGGGTGGCCATGCTCGGAGGATGCTGCAGGCTGGACGGTAAAGCAGGCTGCTGCCTGCAGAGCTCCTCTTTATTGCCAGACTTGGAAGGTCTGCAAGAAATGATGAAGAGCCCTGCCACAGAGACACGGCCCTGCGACCAACACCAGGGAGCACGTAGAGAAAGGGCGGCTGAAATGGGGATAAATGTCCCCAGAAGTCACAGAGAGGAGCGGGCTGACAGCCGTCCCTTCAATCCGATTTCCACCTAGCTATTCGATGCGTGGCCTCCGTCTCCTTCCCGGGTCCAACTGATTGCTGTGAGCAAGTCATTTATGCATGTTAAAAATCATGTAATTTATAAAGGGTCATGACAATCTTGAAAATATTGCGGACACCAGAAAGGACAAGTATGATGGGTAGAGCACCCCAGCCAAGGAGCAACCGCTCCCCTCTGCCTCCGTCCACTTACATCTTATAACCGAGCCCTAGCAATTAAACGGTAAAAGAGCTGATTGCCACAGTCATGTTTAACCGAAGACCTTTGTCCCAGTAAAGCTAACAGCATGAATTACTGTGCTGTATTTATGAAATGCCAGCAAAGCCAAAAGATAAACCACAGCATGAAGCTAAGGAATTTTTATGGCACACGGTTCATGAAAGCTTATCTTGTAAATCTACGATTATACACCCCACCCCCCCCCGAGAGCCTCTGATTTTAATTGGCAGCAACGCAATTTTTTGCTTAGGTTGTTAACTATTCCCTAAAGCAATGCAGAATAAAGCTACCTGCTCTTGACTTAGTCCTGCGACATGCACGATGCCTGCTTTGAGATGCCAACATTGACGACAAGAAACTTTCCGTAAGGGTGACCGTAATACACTCAGCTCCAATCTGTTTGCAGGACTGGAAAAAACACACAAATACACGACTACTATAATATTTAGATTTAAACGGGGGAAAAAATAAATCAGAAAAAGTGAGAAAGTTTGTTAGAAAGAAATTAAAAGCAGCAAGTGGAAGGGTAAGAAGGGGAAGTTTCCGTGGCACCTGTTAGCATATTAGGTCCTCAGGCAAAACGTACACTGTCAAGAAAGGGTTTAAGACATGGCCGTAACAAGGCGACATAAATAAAGAGTGGAGCAAATCAGGCTACAGGAGTAAAAGGAAATCCTTCAAAAAGTAAAAATTGTACCCAGGTGAGGAAAAAACAAAAACAAAAAAACCCCAAATTTTGGCAAATTAAATTTAAAGCCCTAATAAAGCATAAAAAAAAAAAAAATCCCTGAAGGAGCAACTCGTAAATTGGGCCCCCCCAAAAAAAAGATTTTCTAAAACTTTAGAAATAGGAAATCTGCCGAAGAATCTGGAAAAGTGAAAGAAGATTGAAACGCAACAGAAATATTTAAGGAATGCAAGACTGTAAAAGAAAAGGTAAATCCAACCTTTGCCATGCTGTTTGCTAAGGAGAAATTTATGAAGGTTCCCACACCAGAACCATTTCATACACAGGATTAGTCTGAAAAATCATCTCAATAGGAGAAATGTTAGGATAAAAATCTAGAAAGACAGAAGGAAAAAAAATAAGTAAAAGGTGGTGAAATAAGGGGAAGCCTTCTTGTGGGTTAATAACCGATCACGATTTAGGACGCCAAGGATAGAGGTAGATGGTCAGGTTTTCACACGTAGAGCTGCAGGACCCTGCCGTGGGATAAACGGGATGTATTCATAAATGTCCTGGGAAGGAGGGGAATAACGAAGGGACAAGTTTGCTGAGCCGTACAAATTTATTCAGAGTATTCAAAGCTAAAACTGAATGCAAAGAGCTTCAGAAAAGGCTCTCCTGTAACAGATGTCTCGAAACGCTGCGGCAGGTGAAATCCAAGGTCAATAAATGCAGAGTAACGCACAGAAGATAAGACAACCATAGCCACGCGTAGTGATGGGCTCTAAAGGAGATATTGCCGCTCTGCAAAGAGTTCTTCGAGCCATTTTGGACAGTTCTCAGAAAATGTCAATTTAATGCTCATCAACAAATATAGAACGATCTACAAAAAAATAGACAATTAAGTTATTTTGGGAAAAATGCATTCTGGAAAGCAATTCAAAGAGAAGAGCAGAGGCAGCCCATTTCCTTGACTTGCTTCTGGCTTCCTCCCCCACCCCGGAGAGTGGCACGAAGGTCTGGTTTTGCAAGGCCCCCTTTTGAGTTTCAGGCTTGATTCAGCCCGGGAGCTGGAGGGATTTCTGCAGCTGTCGGCCCGCTGTGGGTAAGCGCTCCGACGCCGAGAGCGGTTTGCTGCTGGCGGGTAAAAAGGGGTCAATCCCAGGGGCCTGGCTCCACCAGGACAGCATTCACGGTCCCGTCCGCACCGCCCACGGGTCCCCGTGCTTCTACGAAACCTCCGGCAGCAAGAAGTTGGTATTCGACCATTAAGAAGCTGGGAAGACTGCAGGGCCCTTATTTTGGATGAGTTCCACCCATGCTCCAAAATTAAAACCTGATGCAAAAAAAAAAATGTATCATTATCCATCTCCGTGACAGCTTGAGTCAACCGAACGCAGCCCGGAACGAGGAACAACACTCATTCCAGGCATAAAAAATAGGAAGATCCATCAGAAAGAGAAGTGCTGTTAAAAAAGAGGCAGTAATGACATACCAGAAAGAACCCGGCTTGTATTTTTAGAAAAAGGAAAGAAAAACCCAATTAAAACAGCAATTTCCAGGAGAGGAAATCAGACTACCATACTGCGGAGAGACAAACAGCTCCTGGTGACTGCAGCGAGCGGCAACAGAAAAATCCTGACTTTGCACGCCTATTTGTTTGGGCCTGGACAAATGAAACATGAGACCTAAGATATATTTTTTTGTGTCTGTGAAAAATTGTAGCATTTTTATCCATCCTGCAATTGTGTCTTTGCACATCACAGCATTTTGGCCGTCTCATAATTGTCCCTCTAACTCTTCCCCAGGCCATTTAGGTCCTTAGTATTTTGTTGTTGTTGTTGCCTCAGGTTACCAGGAGAGCTGACACCTAAGGTGTGGAAGAGCAATCAGGAGGAGATCATTTGGGCAGGGACCGAGGAAACAGTGATCAACTCACGTCTGCCCTGAAGAGCTCCAAGTACTGCGCACACAGAGGGGTACATGATAAAACCGACGGGCCCACGCTTTCCTGCAAGGAGGAGAGCTTCGTGTCCAGCAAGGACAGATACCATTTGACGAAAACTTCACATCAGGTTGTGGTTGTCAGAAACACTTCTCAGCTGCACGAGTTTCTCCATCCCCGTCGTTCTCCACACCAGCGCACGTGGTCCAATAATGTCTATTATTGGAGACAAGACTGTGGTTGCAAGCACCTGCTAGGGACGCTGCCCTGGGGCTACCAGCCGACTGCCTTGCGCAGGACGGGGTCAATACAGTGGTTTGTGTGTCTTAGATTTGCACTTTCTGGTTTTCAGAGATTTTAATTGGAAGCTCGGATGCGAATGGCAAACCAAACTCGGAGTTAATTACATTTTTCTGTGCAAAAGTTGCTATTCACAACAGGAAAGAAAAAGCAAACCCAAAGAATAATACATTACCAATACCGTCAGAGACACCATCAACTTCAATATTTCAAGCTGTTCAGTTTAAATGTACTTTTGAAATAGGAAAGTCTGAAATTCCCCTGCCAAATTCTTTATAGGATCAAAGGAAAACACTTCTCCAGCGTCTGCAATTCTTTGAGGCACCTTGTCCCTGCATGCATTTCCCTGCCGCACATACCTCAGACCAGAACATTTCTCCCCAAAGAGACTGACACATCCGCATATTTGGTGTATCTGTCCTCACGGTCCCATCGAAAGGCTTAACTTGGCAGAAATCAAAGCAGGTAAAATTTAAGGCTGAGAAGTTTACTTGATAACTGAACCGGATTTTAGATACGTTGATAAGTAGGAGGCATTTTATTACTACCCAAATCAGCTAGTTGATTTTGTTTGCACATTTCAAAGAAAAAGAAAGACGTGATAAGTTGTTAATTCAGAGTGTTTGGGACTGTATTTTTAGCTAATAATAAATCAAGTTGGTAATTATCAACATAGGTTGGATGAAACCGAGCTGTACAGCCATCAGGAATCATATCCTAATCCATTAACCAGAGCAGCTAGGAGATACTTCAAGATGAGAAAGGCAGATAAAATAAAGTACAAAAGGGACACCGAAGGAGATACTTCTTCGGAGTTTTCTCCCAGACTGATAATTTCTGGATACCTTGTTTTTGCCAGGTTCAGGTAACCAATGGCATATAACATAGTAATACGGACCATCTTTTCCACTCAAACAAGAACTGATGTTCTGTCATAATTTTAGTGTAACCAGTCCAAACCAAGCCTAATAAAGTGGTGAACGGGCTCTACCTGCTCTGAAGATCACCACTGCGAAAGGTTCAAAGGACAGCCAAGGACGATGCGCCCCCCCTGCTGCTGAGCCCTAGGTGCTAGGATCTCACCCAGAGGGAGGAGGGCAGGCCGGGGGCGCGCTTGCAGGACCATCGGACTCAAAGATCTCCACTCCATATAAGTGGAAACAACCCATCTTTCCTTGCGTGCTCCCCAGCTACAGGATTCCCAAGCGAATCATCTACAACAACTTGCAGACAGGGGGGAAAAGGAGAAGGCTTGGAAATTTCCACTCTTTGGGACTACAGAGCTGCTGCAAAGGGACAGTCGGGGCAGATGCTGAGCAGCACGGACTGATTTACAGCGATGTGAGCAGAACCCAGCATCGCCTCCTCACGTACGCCGGCGTCGGGAGTATTTACGGAAAGCTACGGATGCTGCCTGGCCCCGACACAATGTGCTCTGGCACTATCTGCTGCAGACATCTCGCAGGTTCGTATCAGAGGAGACGCAGCCCACGGATGTGTTTTGGGAGCAGCCTGACAGCGGTTTTCCCACCCTCCTAAGAGCCATTCCCGGCAGAGGATGAGAGGAGAGCGGAGAAGGTCCGCAAGGGCAGCGGTCCAAAGGACCGCTACCGACACCTGCCCAGTCCGTCGAGAAATCTTGCTACAAACAGGTAAAAAGAAACCCAAAATACGGTGGCTTACCATCGGTGGGCAGAAGACGACAAAGCTGATGCACTTCAGAGGAAATATGGGAAAGATCTGGGCACTTCAAGGACAACACGCGGTTCGCTGCGTCCTATTGCTGGTCCTACAAGGACCACATTAACGGCTCCCAAACTTGGAGCCCCACAACGAGTCACAAACTTGGAGTCAATAACACAACAGAAGTTACTGTAGACAAGGTACTGAAAAAGCATACTGCAAAATTGAAATGGAAATTATGAGGAGCGGCTGAGGGAACTGGGGTTGTTTAGCCTGGAGAAAAGGAGGCTGAGGGGAGACCTCATCGCTCTCTACAACTACCTGAAAGGAGGTTGTAGCGAGGTGGGGGTCGGTCTCTTCTCCCAAGTAACAAGCGATAGGACAAGAGGAAATGGCCTCAAGTTGTGCCAGGGGAGGTTTAGATTGGATGTAAGGAAAAATGTCTTTACTGCAAGAGTGGTGAAACATTGGAACAGGCTGCCCAGGGAAGTGGTGGAGTCCCCATCCCTGGAAGTATTTAAAAGACGAGTAGATGAGGCACTTAGGGACATGGTTTAGTGGGCATGGTGGTGTTGGGTTGACGGTTGGACTCGATGATCTTAGAGGTCTTTTCCAACCTCAATGATTCTATGATTCTATGAAAAAAACGCGTGACTCCATCCTGCAGACTCGGAGGTTATTGCCAGGCACGACAAGAACGGTTTAGACTGGAACCACCTCGGGTGCTTAAACTAACTAGATCAAACCCAGCCTGGCCAGCACACGCCAGCATCGTGCTGCCCAGCTGCAGCGCAGATGTAACTGGAAAGGCTTCAAACCATCAGTGTTTACTCCGGCAGTTAACTGGGAGTTTAGCATTTAAAAAAAAGAAAGAAAAACCCCAACCAAACAACAATTTGTCTCCCTAAGAAGATTAATAGGTGCGTTTAAAGAAATCAGTCTGTAGGCTTAATGAGAAAGAAGCAGCAAAATCCTAAAAGTGAGACCTCCCACAGTTTTTCAGTCCAGCTGTACAATCAAATAATAGTTTATGTAACTAGGATTGGAACAAAATAAATTAGAAGTAATTTCATGTTTCATCAAAGGAAAAAGGACAGTTCGGAGTCAACGTGAAAAAAGATCTAGTTCAGCATTGCATTTTCTCCAAGCCTTTCATAATCTTTGTGTTATCAGCTGATTTGTTTTTGTCACAAGAGGAAGGCAAATTACCAAGTCCCTTAAGAACTTATTATACATTTCCAAATTTCAACTATTCCTATTTTATAACTCATAACTTCACATATCTGTAACTGAAATGTTTTCTTTGGGAGATGAAAGAAAAAAAAAAAAACCCACGCTGTTTTTCCCAGGCTGCAATCTGTTTTTTCTGGTTTAAAAAAAAAAAAAAAAAGGCGGTTAACAGCTACAACATGTCAATCTTTGAAAGTAATTCCCACACACAAATTCATCCTTTCGCAGACATTAAATACGGCAAAATCTCTTCGTACTCCTCGCGCCTAGACTGATGAAGGAAGGACGCAAGCTACCAACAGACTCTTTCTCATACTGGGAAGCCCATGGCAGACCCAGGCGGGTCTCATGCGGGCTGGCGAGAGGGGCAGGACCCCTCCGAATCCATTTAATAGCTGAAGAAGACACATCTAACACTGACTTCACGCCCACGTACAACTTCCAAGGACAGAGCACCCTGAGAAGGAGCACCCTGAGACGATGTCAGAAGAGGTCACGTACTCCAAGCGTCTCCTAACAGAGCTCAAAATCCGTAAATAAAGCCAAATTCCAAAATAAATCCCCACATTCACAACGCGACAATCCTCAGGAGAGCACCGGTCCTGCAAAGGGACGTCCACTGGAGCCAGGCTCCGAGCTTGGCATCAGCTTCACGTCCCTCTCGGCAATTGGAGAAGCCTGTGAGCCCCCACCGCCAGGAAAGACTCAAAACAGGCTAAAAGGCAAAATTCTACTGGCAGGGAAGAAAAAAAGGAAAAAAGGTTCAAAGGCTGCTCTCAGTTATTGACATCTGGCCTCTGAAAGTCTCCCTACCCTGTAATACCTACGCAGATGACTGTGCCTCCGGCACCCGGGGCCGGAGGGAGGAGGGCACGCCAACCTCAAACAGACCGGCTGAAACACGGAATTTTGTCACATCTGCACCAGGCAACATTTTGCTCCAAGGTGATTTGTTTTTTTTTTCCTGCGGCCTTCAGAGGAGCTGTCACGTCCTCATCTGAAAGCTATTCGGCGCGGCAAACTGCTTTGTCACGTCTGAGAAACCATGGTCCCTGGCAGGTCCCAGAGCCAAGCGAAGAATGGTTAGTCATACCTGCTCGAAGAAACTCAAAATTCAGCAACATTTCTCAAGCAGCATGGATGCATTTTCCCTTTGAGCCATACAGTATCCGCTTGCTCCAGGTTGCGTTTGTCCTGGTTTCGGCAGGGAGGGATAGAGTTAATTTCCTTCCTAGTAGCTGGTACAGTGCTGTGTTTTGGATTTAGGATGAGAACAAGGTTGATAACGCACCGATGGTTTAGTTGTTGCTGGGTAATGCTTACACTGGCCAAGGACTTTTTAGTTTTCCATGCTCTACTGACTGAGAAGGCTGGAGGTGCACAAGAAGCTGGGAGGGGGCACAGCCAAACTGGCCAAAGGGACATTCCATACCATGTGACGTCATGCTCAGTACAGAAACTGGGGAAAGCTGGCCGGGGGGGGCCGCTGCTCGGGGACTGGCTGGGCATCGGTCGGCGGGTGGTGAGCAATTGTACTGTGCATCACTTGCTTTGTGTATTATTATTATTATCATATTATTATCATTTTATTTCAATTATTAAACTGTTTTTATCTCAACCCACGAGTTTTTCTCACTTGTGCTCTTCCAATTCTCTCCCCCATCCCACCGGGTGGGGGGGAGTGAGCGAGCGGCTGCGTGGTGCTCAGTTGCCGACTGAGGTGAAACCACGACACGTTATAACTGTCAAAAAGGGGGAAACCCTCCAAGAAGAGGGCAGGAGATGCTGCTCTTGTTGAGAGCAGCTAAGCATGCTCAGGCAGCAGAGGTTCAGGTGGCTGCAGGTGGGACAGGCCGAGAGTCACAGGCAGGAGATGGCAGCCTGCACCTCACATGGGGGTTCACAAGCTGCAGGACATCCCGGGCAGAAGTCACAGCACGGCACTGAAGCCTGCTCACAGAGAATGAGAAAACACTGAGAAACACAGGGGTGGCCTCGACAGTCTTCAGGGAGGAGAGGAAGAGCTTCTCATGGGTCAGAGGAGCCTGTGCAGAGCTTGCTGCAACTCGGGAAGTCACTGCGTAACCGCGATGCAGTGAGAAGGCTTCGCGTCCATACCCTTCCTTACCTCCTGTACCACCTGCCGCCTGGCTGTGAACACGGAGGAGAGGGGGATGGAGGACAAGGGTAGGACCATCACATCATCTCCAAAGGCTCAGCTTCGAGTCCTGACCCACGTGCCAAGGGCTGCCCCCGCTGCGTCCCAGCCATGCAACATGCCCCATCATTTGGCTGCAGAACCAGAAATGGGTGAACATCCCAGTCACCATCGCTCCCCGCTGCGAACCCGGCCGGCCAGGATGGCCCAAGTCCAACTCTTCAAACACACCTGGGCTTGAAGGTGTCGCTATCCCTCAGGAAAACACATGGAAGTTAAGGCACAGCTGCACGTCTCAAACACGTGGACTGCCGCAGGCAAATCAATGCTGCATTTTGGCTTTGCAAAGTAGAGTATCTCATTTAAGATCTTAGTCGTTACCTTGTTAGTGGGACTATACGATGGGGTCTCTAATGGTGTCTACCAGTGGGTAACGGCCCAGAGGTCTCCTCCAGTCCTGTGCTCCTACCTTTGCCCACCAGGACCTTACGCACCTTGTTACAGTCACTTGGCTCTTGGACAACTGAGCCCGTCATCACCAAGCACTAATGGTCTCCGAGTGGAGATGTTCATCTCCGTTGCTCCGGGGTAAAGGCGTAAAGGCTCTTCCTAACGTCAGGAAGCGAGAGGAGGATAAGGGCAGGCTGCTGAGGCGACCTGTAAGCAACGGGGTTTCAAGAAGGACCACTGCCACAGGAGACACTAAGGACAGGGACAGGAGAAAGGTCTGGGGACAGACTGGGCAGGAGAGGGTTGGCTTTTTTTGTTGTAGCTCTTCTTAGAAGATGCCTAATAAGCTTTACCGCATTAAATATACACGCATTTTTCTTCTATAGACAATGACCTAGAAACACAACTAAGTCATTTTTGACAAAAGAGAATGCACCAAACTATTTAATCACATCTTCATGGGGAATAAAGCAATATGAACGGCTAATCTGCCGTACATCACAGAAACTATAGTTTTGGGCTGAGGGAGACTGTATATTTTAGGAGGTGAAGCTTTTATTTAAGCTTTGTGTGATCATATATCCCATCGCACCCTCCGGTAAACTGCTGCTACACTTATTTATGCTCACTGTTCATATACATTTCGTTGCCATTTGGCTAGGTCGGACCTCTAAACTCCAGATTTTGGTTTGCCTTTGTCAGCCATCGTGATGATCTCTACCACCCAGTGCCAGGAGTCAGGCTGGATGTCATACCATCACTTCTCATCTCAAATCAAACCATGACACTTTTAAAAAAAACAGAAAACGAAACAAAATAAAAATTGCATTCAGACACGGCTTTTCTTGACTTGGTTGATGCTTGTTCCTCTGCCTCCGAGGAGCTCAGCGTGGGCAGGGAGCTGCTGTCTCCTGCCCCATCAACCCACCGTCCCCAGTCTGTTAACGGGGCCGGGGTCTATCTTCGATATCAAACACACATTAGTAAGATATAAAAAGGCCAAGAGTCAGCGAGATACTATCACCAGTATACTTAAGTCATCTTTGACATTAAATATGAGCAGAGTACGGGAGAGGAGCCCCTCAGGAACACGCCTTCCAGCCTCGCTGTAAAGCACAGGCCAGTGTTAATAGGATGCAATGATACTGCTCCCTCTTGCAGGCTCCTAAATAGCTCGTCTGAGGTGCTGGGTGTTCTCAGCGAGGAGCCAGCTCACTGTATTTATAAAAACTTTTCAGCATCAGTGACATGAAAAGCAGTCCTGCATGCCCGGTGATGACTGACAGGCTGCACAGCAGCGCTTCGGGGTCACGCCGAAGCTCAGCACCTCCAGGCACTAAAAAAGACCAAAAAAACTGTTCATAAGAACAGTCGTGGCCATGGATTGATGTAAAAATAACAAATCTGTCATTCAAAGAGACGTTTGAAAACACATGAACGGCTCAACAGCGACGATCTCAATCTCAAGAAAATACGTGCAACACTCATAACGGTTTACGATGTGTGGGACCGGGATGACCATCAGCACTTGCTGTCACTCACCAGCCGAAAAAAAACCCGAGCAGCACCCAGGAGCAGCGGCGCTCATCAGCGAAGGCAACGTGATAATCTTATTTCCGCATTTAGTGAACAACCGGAACGCCATTGCCATGGAGCCCGCTTCACCCTACCGAGCTACCTGGTTTTTGGAAATGCCGTTTGTACCCTGACTGCCTCTCACGTCCTTCCGAAGGCGCACCTCACGCGCTAGGAAACGGGTCTGATACTGCAACAGGATTACCAGAAAAGCACCCTCGGCCGATGGTGGGCCACAGCGCCAGCCCCAGCCGGGGAATCAGTGGGGAGGGCTGCACAGGGAGGCAGGGCCTGCGGCAGGCAGGCTGTATTTTTCTGGCAGGTAGCTGTCCAGATGCTCATCGGGTATCGCCCAAACCAGCATCAACCGCAGGAATACGCCACGGCACTGAACACCTGTTTGCACTGAATTGGAAACATGACGGGAAGCACATCAAATACGTGCTCAATTCGCACAGCAGAGAAAAGCAGCAGCTTTATTCAGGTGCGTCGGAGAAGCAGAAGCCAGCCCACCGCGCCGCTCAGCCCGACCCGCAGCGTGGAGGGACCCACCGGTCCCAACGGATGCGGTCACTCGAGCTGCGGCCCCGCTCCTGAACATCAGCAGGAGAGGCTGACCCCCAGTCCTTGGGATTTTGGGGCACAGAAAGCGGCCCTGCCACAGCTGCAAACTGCGCAAGAAGGAGCCAGAGAGTCCTCCAACTTTTCAACCAGCACGAGCCAACAGAGCGAAGGAAATCAACCCTTCCAAATTCTTCCACGTTCTTCTTTCTGAGCAGAAGCGGATGGCCCAGGTACATCCAGGAGCCCCTCGCGCAGCAAAAGCGAAGGGTATAGAGGCATGCCTTCAGCACGACATCCAGGTTGGTTTCAGCAGCGAGAAACCCCAACCTGTGAAGCGGATTGCAAATCTGTGTAGTTGTTTTGGAAATAAAGGCATTAATATTTGATGCCAAACATTGTGAATATTGATGAGCACGTTCGCAGAAGAGGTTTTGGAGTTACTCAAGCACCCAGAATTGTGCCATCTAAATTCAGTGGCCTAATGGCTGCTGTCAGAGCTATCAGAAGTATGTAAAACACCGCTCGCTAAAGGGAAGGCGTGTTGCAGCTGGCACCGCCTGCCCATCACGGGAGAGGAAGACGAATTGAAGCCCAGTGGGATATTTAACACAGCAAATATTTTGACTTGATCTGTCAAGTAAGCCATTTTGTACTCCTCCTTTTACCTTTTATTTTGCTCACATAAGGTTTATGAGCTTGAAACGTTGCGCATCTGTTCTTCCCCTCCTCACCTAAACCCAGCCTCAGCTCCTTCCTCACCCTCCAAATCTCTTATACCAAATAAACTAATACTTACTAAGCGCGGGTGCATGGCAGGCTTTTCCAGAGTGCCAGTCCGCAGCTCAGCAACAGGCCCGGGAAAAGCTATTTTAATATTTGAGGAAAAGGTTTTCCAGCGATGCCTCCGATGGCAACGTCTCTGCACGGTCCTGCTCAGGGCTCAGGCTCTCTGGGGACAGCAGCGCACAGAAACAAGCACGGAGCTGGCTCTCCAGACAAGCGCGAGCCCTGTCCATGGCCTGGTTTTCCATCTCACGGTCTCGTTTTATTTCTAGCGGAGTCATATGAAAATGGACATTGACTGCTCGTTCCTGCAAGCTTGTGAGAAGTGCCCATTTAAAAAGAAATGGGCAAACTTGATTTTTTTTTTTTAATTACTTTTATATATATACTTATTACCTAGGGTACTAACGGCAAGAAAACAAGCCCATACCCAGCAAATGCAAGTGAGCTACCAAAAGGGCAGAATGGAGCAGCCGGACCGCACTAACGTTTTTTCCAAACTCGAGCTATTTTCTCCAATTTGGAGGAGTGCTCCTTTCAGTCCTGTTTCTACTATACCTACTATACCCGATTTTTTTACTTCAAGCTCCACCGCCTGCCAAACAAGTTGATGCTAAATGTATAGCAGGGTAAACAGGATCGACGCCTGACTTGCCGTTTCAAGCCAAGCGAAGGCTTCGGGGGAGTGCTCGCAGCACGCACCGGAGTTGCTACCACTCAGCGCCAGAAACCTCCCTTCTTGGTCGCTTCAAGACCTTCAACTCGCAGCAAGCCTACCTGGAGACTTGAGAAATTCCGGGGTATTCAGTAAAGCGGCTTCTTTATCATGGAAAGCAAAGCTCTGCCGTGGGAGAAAGCTTCCTTCCGACCTTGAAGCCCAGCAGCCAGCCTGGCTGTTTGCAAACACGCATCTCCCAGGCTCCGGAGGAACAGCGATGCTAAAAGCACCGCTGCTCCCACCGATGGCCCGGGTATTTGTAGCCAGTCCTCAACGCTTCCCAGGAGACCGACCCTCTTCCCCTCTCCTGTCCTTCAGCCTTAGCTTACGCATCCTGGCGTCAAAAAAAGTCTTTTACGAGCTCCACAGCTGAGCAGCAGACAGACCGAAAACCTGAATGAATTGGGCATAAATCGGGCACAGACAAATATGATCAGAAGCAGCAATAAAGTCTCTCTTCAGGATACCAGGAAAACCAGGCACCTAAAGCGCTGTGCCCCAAGCTACGTTTCTGAACTTGGGATCATCCCTACTCTGCCATCCAACCCCTTTCCATCAATCCATCAAGCTGCACCGCAAAATGAGCTTGTCCCTTCTGTTTAGGGGGTCTCTTTGGAGGAGCAGACCGGGACCCCACTGCCAGGCAGCTGGAAAGTTTTCAGTCCGAATGCATCCGCAACCAATTTGTGTTCCTTTGATCCTACGGGTTAATAACGCTCCATCTTTTCATCTCCTCTCAGGCAACGGAGGCTCCGTTTGTCCAGGCAGACTAACAGCAACCCTTCCCTCCCCCCCTCCTCTGATTCAGCATCACCTTGCCCGAGTACCAGAGCTGGGCGCAACCCTCCTAGGTGAGATTTTAGCAGCGCCTTGCACGAGGGTAAGGTCTTCCCATCTGCGCTGAAAAGCCCTCGCCTGATGCAATCCTGCACCGCGTTTGCCTTTTTCAGAGCTGCACCCCGCTGGCAGAGCCTAACGATCTCGCAGCCGAGCACCGCACGCATCTTCCCTTCATCCTCCAGCACCTCCGCTCCCCGGCTCCGCCGCGCCGCACCCAAAGCATGCAAGCAGAAAATCAAAGTTTATAAATATTGGTAGATGTTGCAACCCGGTGAGAAGACGTCACTTCTGTAGGACGTTTCCTACTCTCTGAAGTCTCTCCATAGCGTACGCACAGTTTCTTGAAAACAATTATTATGAATTTAAACACCAGACCCCGAAATCCAGCGTACCACATATAAGGTGATCAGACTATTTCCTTGTAAAACACAAAGCAAGTTGCGAAAAATTACACAGAAAAGTAACGGTACTACGGTTTTCACTGGCTTGCGTACAGATCTAGGCTACCTAATTCAGAGAAAAAAAATAATTGCCCGGATATTGAGAGACATTCACTTTCCTTTCCCTTGTCACTTGGGATTTCTGGAGCGGCACTTTTTGCAGTGCACACCCGCCGCTCGGTCAGCACGAGCCGTGCTTTGCTAAACCTTTTACGATATCTGGTCTATCGTTTGTGCCCACTCCTGCATCTCACAAAGACGACTTTCTTCTCGAGGCCTGTTTTTTTCCTTCATTTCCACTTTGTTACCTTGAATTAAAATCCCACAGCATTATCTCAGCTCCCCACAACCCTCCCACACTCAGTTTTTAAACACCGGTACAAGATCAACATCTTCCCCAGCCCACCACCGCTCCGCAGCTGCCTTCACTGCCAGCCCACAGGGCCCACCTCTTTAATTGCGTTAATTAATTGCAAGGGAGGGAAGCTCCTCGGCAGCAGCTCCCCAGGAGGGGCAGGAGCGTCAGCTCAGCGTGC
This sequence comes from Aptenodytes patagonicus, assembly GCF_965638725.1. Classification (NCBI taxonomy): domain Eukaryota; kingdom Metazoa; phylum Chordata; class Aves; order Sphenisciformes; family Spheniscidae; genus Aptenodytes; species Aptenodytes patagonicus. The sequence continues at coordinate 5,324,864 of NC_134956.1, forward strand.
GAGGGCTCAGGCATGGCCAGCAAAACCGCCCTGGTGTTTCTGGCCAGAGAGGACCGAGGATGGCCAGCGCTGCAGGACTGTGCTCCTCCACCTCGCCAGCCCCGTGTGCTCCGGGACCCCCAAAGCCCCCAGGACCCCCCAGCCCCGGTACCCAAGAGCAAACGCAGACCCCGGGCAGCAACGAGGGAGCCCCGTGGCAGCGCCAAAAATGGACAGAGACGGCAGATGTGCACGGCTCCCTCAGCTGATCTTGTTACGCCGGCCTAAATAGCCATGGGGGTATTTAATTTTAAATTGTTACGAGCAGCCTATGAACAAGTTCTCCCTGGCAGAGTCCGAAGCAGAGGGGTCGGTGACTCTTTAGCAAGGGGAACTGGAAAAACATAAAGGAAAATGGGCGCGATTTCGCTCAGAGGTGTTTTTTTCACGCTCCCTGTGTCAAAGCTAACAGAGATTTTACAAAGAAAAGCCTGCTCGCAGCTCGGCCGCCCTGTAAGATCCCTGAATCCCGTCTGGACGTTAAGGTGCAGCCTGCAAGCAGCGATTGCAGCCCGCCGGCTGGGAGCGAGAGGAAAGCACTGCCGGGTGAGACGGCAGCCTCCCGTTCAGGCTCCCGCTTGCATTTTCCCCCTTTGAAGTAACGCGACCGGCAACACAAGCAGAGCTCACTGCCCCACAGGCGAGGCGGAGAGCCCGAAACGCTGCCGCCTCGGCCAGGCGCCGTAGGCAAACTGCCCGCCGAGTCCCCCCGCGTCCCTCTGTGCAACTTTCTGCGCCTCACGTTTATTTTTCCAGATAGGATGATATTTTAGGATCGGCTTTTTTTTAAAGGAATATCTCCAATCCCACGCCCACTTCCGAAGCATCTCCCTCCCGGCCGGCGCTGCCTGGCAGAGGGAGAGCGGCTCGGCGTGGTTCCCCGCGAGGTTTTGGACCGATGACTCCTGGCAGGGCTGCACATCCCTCCTGTTACATAACGACCTTTCCCGTTTGGTGCCGGCTCCAGATGGGGTGGCCGTGTTCGGGGTGCTCGCATGCCCCGGCGCTGTCAGCCACGTGCCGCCGGGCACCGTCCCCCCACCCTGACCAGACCCCCCAGCCTGGGCTCCCCATCCCTGAACCACATCCCTCCCTCTTCCTAACCCAGCTCCCCCCACAGCCGCCCCGGCCCTCGCTGCTGGACCTCTGCCTACCGGGCAGCACCCCCCTTTCTCCTGCCCCCCAAAACACTGCACTCCTCACCAAGGGGGCACACCGTCCCTCTCCCGCACCCAGCCCCAAACCGCACCCTCGCCTTCCCCCAGCACCCACGGGTGTCCCCGAGCTGCCAGCTCCCCTGGGGCTGCACCCTCCAGCAGTGACCTGCCTTGGGTGCCTCTGTCTTCTCCCTAAGCCCCATCCACCTCCCTTGCCTGCCCACACCCCCTGCCTTCTCCCTGCCTGCCTGCCTGCACCCCACACGGCTGCGCCCTGGTCTCCCATCGGTTTGCACTCCTTGCACACCCCTCTCTCACCCCGCCTGCCTGCATTTGCCTGCACGCGCCCCGCAGACCTGCACCCAAGCAGCAACTCCTGCCTGCGTGCCCCCCCGCCGCCCCCTGCACCCCAACCTGCTCCCTGCGCCCCACAAACCTGCAACCAGCACGCCTGCACCCGCCACACCCAAAACACTCCTGCCCCAAACCCCCACGCCCAATGCACTGGCACCCAGCTCGGCCCCACACACCCGCGTCTACCTGCACCCCACACGCCCGCGCCCCACGCCCCGACCCTACGGCCCACCTGCTCCCGCACCCCACGCGCCCCCGCCCCGCCTGCTCCTGCGCCCACGCCCCCCGCACCTGCACGCCGCCCGCCTGCCCCCCATCTGCTCCCGCGCCCCACGCACCCCACGCGCCTCCGCACCCAGCCTACTCCTGCCCGCGCACCCCGCGCCCCTGCCCGCGCCCCTGCCTGCTCCTGCCCGCGCCCCTGCCTGCGCACCCCGCACCCTGCCTGCTCCTGCCCGCGCACCCCGCGCCCCTGCCCGCGCCCCTGCCTGCTCCTGCCCGCGCACCCCGCGCCCCTGCCCACTCCTGCCCGCGCACCCCGCACCCTGCCTGCTCCTGCCCGCGCACCCCGCGCCCCTGCCCGCTCCTGCCCGCGCCCCTGCCTGCTCCTGCCCGCGCACCCCGCGCCCCTGCCCGCGCACCCCGCGCCCCTGCCTGCGCACCCCGCCTGCTCCTGCCCGCGCACCCCGCGCCCCTGCCCGCTCCTGCCCGCGCCCCTGCCTGCTGCCCGCCCGCCGCACACCCGCCCCCCGCGCACACCTGCACCCCACGCCCCGCCGCGCCCCGCGCCCGCCCGCGCCCCCCGCGCTCTGACCTGGGCCCGGGCGCGGGCGCGCTGCCCGGGAGCTGTCCGCCGCCGCCCGGTGCTGAAGGCGGCTTGGCGGCGGCGGCGGAGGGCGGCGGCGGCGGGGCCCCCGCGGCGGCGGCGGCGGCGGCGGCGGCGGGCGGCAGCTGCCCGTCGTCGCCGCCGCCCTCCAGGCTGGCCTCGTTGCCCATGGCGGGCCGGGCGGGACCGCTCCCTCAGCGCAGCGCCGCCTCCGCCGCCATCAGCCCCGCGCCGCCATCGCCGCCTGCCCCGCCGCCCCGCGCATGCGCCGCCCCGCGCCCGCCCGCCCGCTCGCGCCGCGGGCACGCGCGCCGCCCGGCCAATCGCCGCCCGCCGCCCCGCCCTCCATCCTCTCCCCCCTCCCCCCCGCCGGCACGTGCCCCCCACCCCGCGGGCGTGCGCCGGGGCAGCCAATGGCGGCGCGAGGCGACGGCGGGCGCGGGAGAGCGCCCCGCCCCGCCAGGCCCACCGGCCAATCGGTGCTCTGCAGCCCCCGCACCCGCCAGGCGGCGCCCCGCGAGCTCACACCCTGACAGCCAATGAGCGTCCCGTCTCCCGTGAGGTCACACCCCGATGGCCAATGAGCGCTCACTCCCACATGAGGTTACACCCTGACAGCCAATGAGCACCCACTCGCCCGTGAGGTCACAGACTGCTGCAGGATGTCACACGCTACCAACCAATGAGCATCCCCCTCCCCTATGAAGTCATGTGCTCCTCCAGGATGTCACGCCCTGCCAGGCAATAGGTTCTCCACTCCCTTGTGAGGTCACGGCCTGCCAGCCAATGAGCACCCTCCTCCCCCATGAGGTCACGGGCTGCCCCAGGATGCCCCACCCTGCCAGCCAATGATTGTCCTGCTCCCTGTAAGGTCACAGGCAGCCCTGGGATGTCACACGCTACTGGCCAATGAGCACCCTGCTACCTCATGAGGTCGTGGGTTGTCCTAGGAGGACACTCACAGCCAGGCAATGAGCATACAGCTCCCTGTGAGGTCACAGGCTCCCCAGTGAGGTCACACAGTGCCTAGTGGGTAAGCACACTGGCACCCACACTGTGATGAGGTGATAGAGCCCTCAGCCAATGAGCACCCAGTCCCCCACAAGGTCACACAGTGCTCAGCCAGTGATCACCGTTGCTGTTCCATGATGTCACAGGGACCAACCAGTGAGCTCACGCGCTCTCCCTATCGTCCGGGCTCAGCCAGCGAGCACCCGGCTTCCCCAGGGAGGTCGTGGGGAGCCCAGCCAGCCAGCCCCTCCCTTCCCCATTAGGTCACACGGCGCTCAGCCAACAAGCGTGCCCTCTCCGCATGAGGTCACGGGCTGCCTGATGAGGTCACAGAGCACAGGTGCCTTTGGGAGAGCGCCCAGCCCAGCCAGGGGCTCCCGCAATTACACCTCACCCAGATCTCGCCCGTAGTTAATGAGAGGAGGCGATAATTAAAGCTCCCATTAATAGCGGAGCACAGCTCCCGCGGGAGGCAGGCGGGGGGCAGGGCACCCCCACAGCTCCTCCCGCAACCCCCCCCCCACCCCCCACCCCAGTGCCACAGGGCGGGCGGGTGACAGGCTGCAGCCCAGAGGCCGTCCCGAGGGGCTCAGCACCCCCCGCCCGCCCGGGGACCACCGTGCTGCGGGCTGGCCCCGGCTGCCTGTCCCCGGCTGCCACCCTGCGGCCTCTCGCTCCCTCTCCTGCTGCAGCCCCCGCCCCGCTGCCGGGATCAGGCCCCGTAGGGGGGAGCAGAGGAAGGACCCCCCCCTCCCCCCCCCCCATGGGACCCCTGGGTCCCCCGGCCGCAGCGGGGACAGAGAGCTGCCCCCCCACACCCGACCGCCAACCCCGCAGGGCTCAGCGGGAGACGGAGGAGCTGCTCCCGGTATTTAAGCCGCGGCAGCGGCTTCTTTTTACGGGCTGTGAGTCGACACACGCGCGCCACGCTAAATCCTAAAATAAATGTGAAACGAGGTCTGGTCTCACCTCCGATCCCACAGAAATAGAAACGGGCTCCAACGCGCCCCTGGGAGGCGGCGGCTCTCCCCCTTCTCCACCGACTTTCGTGCCCCGTGCATCCCCCCCCGGCCCGGGGAGCAGCCGTGCCTGCGGCTGGGGCTCACCGCTGTGCTGCCCGGGGCCAGGTGCGGGGCCTAAAGTGTGTAATACAAGGAGGAAGGCAGCTTTGGAGGAGCCGAAACCGTCACCGAGCGAGAGCAAAAAGGCTCCAGTTGCGGGCAGGGACAACGTAGAAGTGCAATAAAACGGAACAAAAACCCATCAGAAGCAACTTCCAAAAGCAGCAAGTACAGAGGAAGCCGGAGAGCGCAGGAAGGGGTGAAAGGGGACAAGATGGCCAGAACAGGGGGGAAAAAAACCCCACAAACTTGTTTTGGGTTTTTTTTGGTTGGTTTTGTTTGTTTCTCCCAGACACAGAAGACTCAAAACCTCCACCTTAAACTCAGCGGAGGTTTGAGCAGCGGCCAGCAGCAGCCCCAGCTCAGGCGGCGCCCGGCAGCTGCCTGCCCAGCCAGGGCACCCGAGCCCTGGCTGAAACTCGCCTTGGTGCCAACACCCAGGAAAGCCGTTTGGGCGATGCCAGCTCAGCAGATGGTGGGAGATGGAGGAAAACGCCGCCCAGGCACGCAGCGGGCAGAGCCAACACCAAGCGACACCGAAACGAAGGTCCTTTGCTCACCGCAGTCTGAGCAGGAGAACTTTTTGGCCCAGGATGAGTTTATTTTCAAATAGAAATCAGATTAAAGTAAGGGGGGGGGGGGCAGGCAGACCCAGCAGAAGTCGAACACAAAGATGCCAGCTCACACAGGCGCTACTGTCCCTGCTGGAGGGGACGCTGGGCTACACAGCCCGTGTGGCTGAGCTTAGCAGGCAGGTAGGACCCCCAGGCCTGCCTGCAGCGTGGCCCTGGGGCCGTAGCTGAGCAGGGGACAGGGCTGGTTTGATTAGATGCAAATACTTCCCCCCCCCCCCCCCGCGGCTCTGCCAGGTCCCCAAACCAGGGCTAGAGCAGGGCAGTCCCGAAAGCCCTTCTCAATCCCTCCACCGCAGGCTGGGACCAGCTCTACCTTTGTGGGTAGACACATCACCAGCTGCTCTCCAGCACCCCACCACGGAAGCCCACATCCCTCAGCAGCCACGCACCCAGACCGCCACTGCCGCCTTCTTAAAAGGGTCTCCCCCAACTTGCTTCAGGCCAGAGAGGTCTAGAGCAAGTCTGTCACTTCCCCCCCCCCCCCCAGGGTACCTACCTTGAAGGGACAAGGGCACCGTGCAAGAGGGTCAGTGAAAGGCTCCATGCAGACCCTCTCCCAGGCTTCTCTTCTCCAGAATTACCTCTGCTTGATTAAGCCCCCCCTCCCTTCCCCCAAGCTCGTTCTCCAGCCCTCTGAACCCTCTTCTCGTGCTTCTCCAGACTCTCCACCCCTTCCATGTCATTCAGCAGTCAGCCCCAAGCGATGCCGGCAAGACGCAGCTCACGCTCTGCAGTCGTTCGCTGTCCTGGAGATCGGCATCACTTTCATCACAGCTTCACCCCACCACAGCCCTTCCCTGCAGAAGGGGCCCGTCTCCTGAGAGCTGGCACCAAAGGTTTCGGAAGGGCCAGGCACATCCATCACCCCACGCTCAGCACCCGAGCTCAGCCCTCCACCCTGAGCTGCAATAGCGAGGAAAATACTCAGAAGCCAGTTGTGTTAACAAGTGTGCACAGCAATAGATTTTATTCCCTAAAGACATGTTTTTAGCCAGTCCAGGTACTGAGGCTTCCAGCCTGAAGCAGCTGGAAATAGGAAACATCACAGATTTGTACAGTACGGAGCGCTGTAGTGAGGTACCTCACCAAGTCTGTTCCTTGCAGCTTGAACAGCCCTGCTTCAGCCGCGGGGCAAGAGGGGATCTCCTGTCCCACGTCTCCAAGCTGAAGAACCCCAGACAGGTTCAGCCCCATCAGTCTCCCCCTCCCCTGAAGAGAGCCATTCTTCAGCACTTCTTCAGGCCGTTCCAAACCCTCAAACCACTAGACAAACCAGTTACAGAAGAACAAGAAACCCTGCAATCTCATTAAAAAAATAGAAATTAATAAACGAGTTTCACACACCAACAAGTGCCAAGAACAGGGGTCACATCAGCACACCGATCTCCCCGTTTCCAAGCAGGGCAGGGGGTCACCCCCAACACCCTCCTCCCCAGGTCAGCAACTTCAGCACCAGGTCTGCAAAAAAATGCGGTGGACTTCATGGCCCAAACCAGGGCAAGGCAGACCATCCCCCAGGCTTGCCTGCGGGTCTCCCCAGCCCACACAGGCCTGCGGCAGATGGAAGGTGTTTAATTTGATGATGAATATACAGCCACCCTGCAGCAACGCAGGCCAGCACTGCTCTGCCCTCTGCACACTTCTTCCTCCAGCAACCTTTCTTGGAACTGCTTACACCAGGCATAGAGCTGGTCCAGGTCCCTTCTCCCTGCTCCCGCTCCAGACTGACATCCCAGATACCCTTCCTGCATCTCTAGCTTGGGACTGCATCCAAGAAGTGCAGTTCTACCTGGTGTCAGAGAGCCCAACAGCAGCAGCAACTGCAGAGCTCTGAGCAGGCCAGAAGACGAAAAAAAAACCTGTTTATCCTGCATGAAAATAAGAGGAAGGAGGGCTAAAATGAGGGGGGGGGGTAAATCAGTCCAAGCGTTAGCCAGAGGCTTGGTCTCCTGTCAGCTTGCTGCAAGGCCAGAATTCTCCCCAGGGCAGCTCATCTCACCCACAACGCAGCATCGGTGCTTTGCAAATAGTAGCCCCCCCGCACAGCAGTGGTTGCACGTTGCTTCGTGCCAGGCTCTGGGCGAGTGCGCTCTGCCCTGCGGCCGCCCCGTCCAGCCGCTCCCCGGGAAGGCGGGGGCTCTCACTGCAGGAAACTGTCCAGTCTGGCTTGGCTGCTGCTGGAGGAAGACGTGGAGGGAGCTGCAGACGCAGGCCTGGAGACATTCTTCTTCTTGCTCCTCACTGCTAACGGACGGATTTCTGCCAGGTTTGTCTGGAGGTAAAACTGTCAAGGAAAGCACAGACCAAGGTCCTGGGGACACAAGTGATTCAATACCTGCAGCAGACTAGCCTGAACCACAGGCCTGGGACCTAGCCATACACCTGCACCCAAAAAAACCAACCTCCCCGCAGGACAGGCTGGGCTTTGCTCCCTACTCACAGCAGCAGAGCTCGGGCATGCTCCTGTCCCATGAGTCAAGGAACGCTTCCCACTTCTATGCTACCCCCTTGCACAAAAACCAGCGTTTAAGTGTATCCATCAGAGCTTCAAGACCTGCCCTGCACGTCAGAGCCAGGACACTGCGCAGGGAAAGGCACAGCAGCCAGAGCCCGCAGCATCCCAAAGCGGAGCAATCCCAAGAGAAGAGCCCTTAGAGCAGCAAGTCCTCTTTAACTCACATGCCGTTCAGACACACACAGAAGTGGCAAAAACTAAACCTGCGGCACTGAAAGGCAGGCGTAGGCCGTGCTAGCAGAACTGCAGGGTTACACAAACCAGCACACCTGCAGCACTCAGGCCTAGAGAAATGAGCTGCTCCTCCATCAGCCGTGTGCGAGGGGCAGCACTGGGATGGCTGCCCACCTCCTCCATTCACCTCAGGCTGGCAGCATGGGCACATCTGGCCCCAGAGATCCGGCTCAAGCATCTCCCTGCCATTGGGTACCTCCGCCCCTCCACAGTGAGGCCACAGGAGCAGCAGCCCAAGGCTTCCCAACAGGTCACATCTTCCAGCTCATCACTTCTTCTCTGTAGAAAGTCAAGAGGCTGAAGCAAAGCCCAAAAACACCCTCAAAACCAGCACCAGGAGCTAGAGCGGTGCCAGAGCCGTAGGTACACCACAAACCCCTCTGACAGTACTGCCTGGGGAAGGCAGGGGAGGGGCAGCCTCCGCTGGGGACAGTACACTGCTCCTGCCTGAGGAGCGGGAGTCCGAGCAGCTCCCCACCGGCTGGGTGAGCTCAGCCCAGCTGCTCCTCACCTGCTGCAGGGCTGCCCACCAGGACAGGCACAGCAGAGCTGCAGTATCCTGCAGGAACAAAGGCTTTGGCTGCACAGGCTGGCAGGCATGCGGCCAGGAAGAGGCTGCGCTACGCTGCTGCTCAGAGATCCCAAGGGCATAGGTAGTCCCTGTAAATTGTACTCATTTCTAGTTGATGTGCTTCTCTGAATGAGCCACCGCTGATAATGCTCTCAGCAAGTTCAAGTCCTTGATGCCTTTGCTGAGCTGAGAGTCAGACAGAGAGAAATCTGACGGTTCCTTGAGTATCCCAGCCCATTTTTGGTTGACTGGGGGACAGGACTCCCCAAGAGGGCTGAGACCGAAGAGGAGGAACAGAGATGAGGTCCCCACAGCATCACTACTGCCATGTGAGCTGCAGGAAAGGATACAGGCTGTATGAACTTTGTTCTGCCTCCCAAGCCATCGTACCCCATCCTCACCTAGGAGAGAGAAAGAAACGAGCCTGGAGCAGCAGCACAGAGCCTTGGCTACCTCTCCTCGTGTTGGTTATGGGGAAGGGGGAGCCTTGCAGGCCACGGGTTCTGGGGAGGGGTTACAAGCACCTGGAAACACTCAGTACTTATGCTAAGCCCTCACCTCTGGAAAAAGACAGACCCAAGGGTATTAGTAAAGTTTGGGTATCTTGGGCACTTTCTGAAGCAAGCTGAGCCTTCCAAGCAGCAGCAAGGCTTAGGATTTTGTCACTGGGACTGAGGAATACAAGGAAAACACCCCAAGCTCCAAGGAGGGGGAGGAATGGGACATGGAGGGCCATTTAGTCTGCTGCCAGGAAGGGAACGAGCATCTGTCGACCCTGGAGCTCTGCAAGACTGGGAAGTAGCCAGGTTGTGCTCCAAGATTTATTTTCTACACGCTGTATGTGACAAGGTAAAAGCCTGATTGGCTTCCTCCTGTAGGGTCACTTCAGGACAGAGGCGTGCAGTGCCAGCCCTTGACAAGCTCACCAACTGGACAGTCATACTTACAGTGCCCATGTTCTTGTGGGGACCCAGCAAGCTACCCGAAGATGGCTTCTTGGAGAGAACAGAGTTCCTGATGAATGCTGGCAAAAGTCCTTTGAGAGCATCATCCTCCAGATCATCCGCCCAGTTCTGTCCCACAAAATAATAAGAAAAGCCCTCTAACCAGCATGATCTGCTGAATTTAGTCCACATACAGGGAGCACTAATAATGCGGACAGCTATTTAGGGTAATAGTTACTGCTGTACCACGTGTCAGGCCAAAGAACAGCAGCTTCAAACCTCCCACCAGGGCTCATGTGGAGCAGCGCCTGGGAGGCAGGACATTGCACCCAGCAAGCCCTGGGGAACAGCCGCCTCAGCTGGCCCCACAGCCCTTGTGGGTCAGCCCCACGTTGTGTTTGCCAAGCACATCTGAGGCAGGATAATCGGCAAGAAGCACGTGGGTCCCCACCCTCCCTCTCCCGCCCAATTCCAGGAGGCCTGAGGCAGCAATACGGTGTTTCTAGGAGACCGTCGAGCAAAGCGCTTTGAAGCATATACTGTGGTTCTATAGATGGGCCAGTCTACAGTCACAGCGTCTCCCACATGGAGAAAACGGGTCCTTTATCCCAAGCTTATTAAGAGCAGAATCAAAGAGGTGATACAGAAAAACCAAGATTAGTCCTTTTACCTCCACTGTTTCCTTCAGAACTTTCTTCGCCAGATTTACCACAGGAGGCCTGTAAGAAGCCCAAGGAGCAAATCAGCAGAGATTTATTGTTCAAGTGGAGCTGGCAAGGACAGACAAGGCCAAGCAAATGATGATGAAACTTGCAGCACGATATCAGGCAGCTGGGGAGCTATCTGATCTCACACAGCAACTTCCAAAGAAGCAAGACTTTGATCTCCCTTAGAAGCAGAAAGAGGAGGGAAAACTCACGGCTTTTTATCCAGCTTCTGCCTTTTTGCAGGGCTGAAGAGAGGTCTGCAGGGCTGATGTTCAGGGGTGTCCACATCAAAAGTAGCATCTAGATTGATCTCATCGCTGTGGGCCGGGCGGTGGAGCTTCGGTTGCCGCAGTTCCACAGGAGCAGGGCTGCAAAGCCATGCAAAGCGTCAGCCATCAGGAGGCCACCGCCTGCCACCCAGCAGACGAGAGGAAGACAGAGCTGCAAGCTACACTATTGAGTTGCAAGACAGCGGCAGGGCCAGGATCAGAGCCCCACTCTGCTTACAAGTAACAGAAAGGACAATCCGAATCCCAGAGTTTATAGTCAATGCCCCGCAAAAACCTCGAACGGCCTGTGCTATAACAGCAGCACCCTGAGCCCAGGGAAACACGCTGGCACGCTGTTGCTCTGTGTACACAACTCAGCTTGCTGTACTGGGGTAATAGCACAGGCTCCTCAAAAGAAAGGGCTTGATAAAAATGCAAAAAAATGCCATTTTTCAGGCTAGGTTCCTCTGCCTGGCAAAGATCTCTGGTCCCCACATGCCAGGGCACGCTCACTGGAAGGCCAACTCTGAGGCAACCAGAAGAGCAGCTTTAGGGATATCTCCCTGGCAGGACATAGTGGCAAAGAGTTTGTCAAAACCTAGACCGTTCTTCCATCTCATCCTGACCCAAACCCTGCAAAACACACTTTTTCCAGGTAAGTCAAACACCATCTTGTCAGCAACAAGAAAAAAAACAACCACAATAGGATACAAGGAGCAAGACGACCACGCTACTGCGATGCCTGCCAGACTAGCACATCTCTGCCTCCCCAGCTAGTTAAAATGTCAACTCTTACTTTGGACCTGCCATCTCCATCCTTGGTCTGTATCGGAGGATGCACTTCACTAACCTTTCAAAGACTAGTCGACTGAGTGTCTCTCTGGTTACAGATGGCACTTTCAGAGTATCCTGAAGGATGTCTATCTTCTTCTTCAAACTCTAGAGGGAGGAGGAAAAGCAGACAGCAAAATAAGGAAAGATTTAGTAGCAGACACTTTGCCCCTTTTCCATAAATCAGCACCAGGCAGAGCTCAGAGGCAGGGCACGTAAGAGGTAAGGTGGGCTGGGTAACCTCGTCACTGAGCAAAAACCAGCATAACTCCTGGCTTTGCAGCTGCAGGCCATGGCCAGCTGCCAGTTACTGCAGACTGAGGAATGCTATTCTCACCAAGATCTCCTTGTCTGCATTCTTCAGATCCTTCTGGGTGCTTTTTAACTCCTCCTTTGTCTTCTCCAACTCTGAAACCGTTTTCTGCAGCTGCAGAACAAACATCCCCAAAGCAGAGTGGTGGTTATAACACATAGGTAAGGGAGAGCGTGGACCCCCCGTGAGAACAGTATGCTCTGCGGCACGTGCTACTTTCCCCTGTTTCAGGGCTAGATTTTCCTGTGGCAGTCTGACCAATCTCTCCTGTATCAGAGCAATCCAATGCCTGCCCGTTTCCTCAAGCTGCCTGCAGAGGGATCTCCAGGGCTGCTTGCCCAACACAAACCTTCCTATAGCATTTCCCAAGCATTTATGCGTGCCTGATGGTGACAGCTTTTCCCTGCTCTAACACTTGGTGGCTGCATTCTGAATTCCTGCAGGACTTTGGACACACTAGAGCACAGGAATTACAAACCACAGGCCGGAGGATGGTTGTGCATCAGCAGTACTGGCACATGGACAAGCCTGATTCAACAGGGAAGCATGCCAGGAGCAGGGGTCGAGAAGTGGACTGCTACCACATCAGAGACTTTTGTGGGTTCAGGAGTCTGGGCCAGCCCGCAAAGTGTTGGTACAGTCAGCTCTCCGTCAGCCGAGCCCTGAGCGCACTGACTCGCTTCCTCCTGACCCAAGCTGGTGACTGCAGCTTGGCACTGACTCAGCCAGAAGCAGGCCGATTCCAGCAGCAGCACCTTGTGTAGGGGGTTAACTCACTTGGGGAGCAGCACAGCAATCCGAGAATCATAGAATCATTGAGGTTGGAAAAGACCTCTAAGATCATCGAGTCCAACCATCAACCCAACACCACCACGCCCACTAAACCATGTCCCTAAGCGCCGCATCTACACGTCTTTTAAATACCTCCAGGGATGGGGACTCCACCACTTCCCTGGGCAGCCTGGTCCAATGTTTAACCACTCTTTCAGCAAAGAAATTTTTCCTCATGTCCAACCTCCTTCTCCATTTGAGGGGACCACAACATCTATGGACAGGTAACAAAAATAGGCCAAGTTCACCCGCAGTGTCTCACTTTGTGAGCTTGGACATGGACATGCCCCAGGGAACACCTGTGTCTTGGAGAGCAAGGCTACACGCACACACTTTTCATGGGGACTTGCTACCAAAACCGACAGAAAGCAATTCCCGACCTGAGCCAACAGAGCCCAGCCAGGCCTGGAGCAGGGGGAGCACAGCAATAGAGGCATGTCAGCAGCTCCAAGCTCTGCGCCAGGTCAGGACCAGCCCAGGCAGACTGTGCAGAGCCCCACCTGCATGTCCTCACCACACCTCGGGGACCTCTCCTGCCTGGGCCCAGCATCACACGGGAGCCCTGGCCCGGTTCAGTCGGCTGGAGGCACAAGGCTGGGTGTGACTGTGGCTGTGCTAAGCCCTGCTCAACCGGTGCTGGCTCCAAACCCCTTCCCACCTTTCCTAGGGGCCCGATTCTGCAGCAGGAGTGGCTGGGCAGCTGAGCTAGCTCACGCTTGGCAGTGTGGCAGGATGAAGGCAGTGCTGCTTCCAGAGCCCAGTGGAAGCAGCGGAGCACCTGCGTGCTGCTGCCTTCCCGTCCAGGCTCCCTGCCAAACTCTGGCTGGCTCTGCACATGCTGCCCCACCAGCGTCTCCAGAGACTGCACTCCTGACAACAGCCCACGAGCTGCTCACTCACCACAGCATCACACCCTGACCCAGAAACCCCAGCCTGACACTTCCACACCACCCGTACCACTCAAGTAGTGCTCAGTGCAGGAGGGGGCCACTGCAGAGGGCTTGGGCCACAGTTATTGGCAGGGATCTACAGACCAGATATCACCCTGGCAACTCACACTCTCCCTTTACCTTGCTATTGACAGAAAACAGCTCCTTCTTCAGCTTCTCTGCCATCTCACTAGAGATCTTCCGAGCCTCCTTCAAGTTTTCATATTCCCTGCAAAGAGACCGGGAGAGTCATGCTGTTTACAATAGGATTTAGCTAGAACTTCTCAGAGGCAACCCAAGACCCTTAATTTGAAGCTCTGCAACTGCAGAGCCGCCAGAGAAAACGCAGGAGACACAAAGCCCTTTAGGGAACGGAGCTGAATGTACTAACACTGACCAACAGTGTGTCAAACATACCGCTACGCCATGCGGGAGAAAAAACGCTGCACAGGATACCATGTCTGAGAGCAGGGCATGAACAGAATTCACCAGCAAAATGGAAACCGGATCCAGAGACATTTCAGTTGCCAGCGGAAAAGACAGACAGACAACAAGAGCAGCCTCCATGCTGGCAGCAAATAGGGGACTTTGCTTTAAGTGACTTTTCAGAGACTTCACACTATTGGCCATGCACATTCATTCCCAATTACACTACAGGGACACTTGCCTCATTACAGCTTTGTATCAAAGCTGCAATTATTCAGCTGCCATCAGAAAGCACCCAAAGAAGCTGTGGTTTTGCCCAGCAGGACCAGATGGATTTCCAGGTAAGGGAGGGCAGCGCTGCAGATTCGCCTTGGCAGAGCGCGCTCGAGGCCACAGCTGCACAGTGCAATGCAGCAGAGGGTACAACCCGGAGCCCCTCATCCGCTCATTTCCCCCCCGGGCGTGAGAGGGGAACAGAGAGAATAATAATCATCACCTCGTAGGTGCACTGACAACTCTGGAGACAGTTCCCATGGTGACACGCATGTCACTACAGTGACAACAGGAACAGTTCAGTGTGACAGGCTCCAATCTAGGTCCCCAGGATCTGTCAGTCAAAACCCAGTGGAGGCCCAAACAGGCGTCGAGAGCCCCGCAGAGCCTGTGTGCCTGCCAGTACTCAGCAGGGAGTTCTCTCTGGGCACACCCAGGACAGCACGAGCCGGCTGTGCCGAAGCCACAGCACCTACTTTTTCAGCGAGACACAGTAGATTGCAAGCTGTTCCACCGCTGACTGCCCGACTCCCATTTCTCTGATCATCTCCTCCACTTCGGGGCGCTGGCTCTGAAGCAACAGCTCAATCCTGCACAAAAAAAAAAAGTACCCTCAGCTCATGAGTCACAAACAGAGCTGGGAAAGAGGCTGGAGCCCTGCTTCCCCCCCAAGGAAGCTCCTGCTGCAGGCACTCTGGATGTCACGGCGGGGAAGAGACAACTGCCCCACCACAAGCAGGGCTTTTTGCTAGGGAAGAATAGTACTACATGGACAGACTAGAGAGGGGGCAGCTGTACACACATACTGCACACGGGGCCGGCGGCCCAGCTCTTGGGCCCTGTAGCCCTGTGGCTGACTGTTCCTGGGCTGGGATTCTGCCCCAGCATCCTCTGATAACAAGAACGGTATGTAGCCACGCTCGAAGCATTAGAGATGAGGCCAGTCTGTACACAGTACCGTGCCTTGCTGCTGTTTAGGGAGAGCAGCTGTCTGGAAACATAGCAGGGGCAAGAGCACGGACAGGCCTGCTAATGCAGCAGTTTCCAACCTTACGGGGTAAGACCACCCAGCATGTGGAGGCGGACGTTGCAGCAGGCACAGCAGGACCCCTCTCTCCCTCTCTGAGAAGGGGAGAGGCATGCAGCCCAGCCTGCAAGGCCCAGGGAGGGCCCGGGATCTCACCGCTCCATGGTTCTCAGCTTGTTTCGCAGACGACGGGCCTCCTCCTTTGAACTTCTGTTATCCTCCTGCTGCTGCTCCAGGAATTTCATCTGCTTCTGCAGAGAAGCAAGCGCACACAGACTGTCAGGAAGGCTTCAGGGATTGTTAGAGAAACATTCTGGCTTATGCGCACTGCGGGCAGCTGGGAGCATACATTGGCTCTTAATGCTATCACTACCTCAGCAGCCCAGGATTACAGCGAGTTTAGCTCCCTCCCTGCTGCACCTCTAGCTCTGCTCCTTGCAAGTGCAGCAGGGTCTCAGTGCTAATCGCAAGACAAGTCTGGCACTGAAACTGCATCTTAGCCTCCTTTCTGCTGGGAGCGTTTGTGGGGTTATGCAGTACCCTGTCCACAGCGACAATTTGTTTTTCAAAAGCAAGGGAGTCCACAGCAAGCAAACCTTGCTATTACTTTTTCCTCCATGCACAGCTGATCCCTTTGCTTTAGCCTCCCAACTCTCCTTGCCATTAGCTGCTTAAAACGTAAATAGGAATGCTGAGTGGGTCTCTTCTGGGAGACCTCAGCCAAACCAGACACCCACCCGGGCACTTCTCTCACCTGCATGGAGAGGCTGCAAGCCTATTGCAGCCATCACCCTTCCAGTCTCTCCAGTAGTAGGCAGCAGCAACAGAGAACCTCAGCTGAGCTGAAAAAGCACAGATCTGCAGTGTGGCAGAGGGCAGGGGAAAGCTGGCCTGAATTAGCACTGTTCCAATGTGTCTGTGCTGTCTAGGTTTGTGTGTGCCTGGGCACCTCACACAGCAGCTTGAAAAGGCTCTGGGCCTGGTTTCAGCAGTGCTGACTCCAGGGAGAGGCCTGGCCAAAGACCATCGCCTCGTAAAGCTCCCTTCCACGCAGAAGTTAAAGGATTTTATCCGCTTCCTCCCACAGAAACCAAACAGCTGTAAAACTGCTGGGACTTTGTAGAGGGACAGTGTTGCAGGCTCACGTGCTGCTCTTGCTTAAGCAGAGCCCAGCTTTGGCTCTTCCTAACCAGAGCTCTCTACACTTCAGATTCCCAAAGCAGTGTTTTGTGCCAGGTCGGAGCAGAGTCCCTAGACTCAGACAGCCTGAAACGGCAGCAAACTGTCATGCAAAGGTTCAGCAGCGGCTGACAGTGCTAGCAGAAGACAAGGAATGGCTCGCAGCCTGTGGGCTTGACCTGCGTCACAGCTAGTTAAGGCTGTACTTTCACTGCAGAAGTTTAGTGCTTTAATCTTTAATGATGCAGTGTGAGACAGTGCTTGGAGTTCAGCTGGGAAACCCCGTACACCACAGAAAAGACACCTCTGGGTCCCTAATCCCTCTGCCCTGCCCAGCTTTCATTAAAAGGACTTAAACATACACAGAGGGTTTTGCAACAGGCAAGATAACCAGAAAGCCTCCTCCTGAGGTGCCAGGCAGGAAAGCCAAGCACAGAGATGTTGAGTTGAGCAGCAAGCACCAGCTTCCGCTGTCACAATTGTTTCTGCAGGATTAGGGAGCATCAGAAGTATCCTGCCCCTGGTACAGCCAGGATCCCAGGAGCACCTCTGGCATGGCACAGACCCAGGCTGCCTTTACACCCAAGCAGATTGGATATAATCCCATGGTCAGGCAAAAAAAAGTTGTGCTGGCTCACAGCAAGGCCTGTCTGGCATTAATTCCTTACTATTTCTCTCCTTCCACCCTGTGACACCACCACATTGCCAGTGTCAGGCAGACCTCCCGGACTGGTTCCTCCCAGGAAGAGCCCAGCTGCAGGCAGCATACAGCAAGACGACCCCGCAACCCATCTACAAGCTCTCCCTGGGTCGCTTGGCCTTGCAGGTCAAGGAACATGATGCCGTTTAGGCTATTGGGTCAGACCCGTAGTCCAAGGGGCAGAAATCTTGGGAAGTGCAGTTGACCCCTACCCTGCCTTTCAGCCGGCAGCTAACAACCTCACCTGCCTGAACCCCATCTTCTGGGTCCTGCACTGGGGTCACAACAACCCCATGCAGCGCTACAGGCTTGGGGAAGAGGGGCTGGAAAGCTGCCTGTCGGAAAAGGACCTGGGGGTGTTGGTCGACAGCCGGCTGAACATGAGCCGGCAGTGTGCCCAGGCGGCCAAGAAGGCCAATGGCATCCTGGCCTGTATCAGAAATAGTGTGGCCAGTAGGAGTAGGGAAGTGATCGTGCCCCTGTACTCGGCCCTGGTGAGGCCGCACCTCGAATACTGTGTTCAGTTTTGGGCCCCTCACTACAAGAAGGACGTCGAGGTGCTGGAGCGTGTCCAGAGAAGGGCAACGAGGCTGGTGAGGGGTCTGGAGAACAAGTCTGATGAGGAGCGGCTGAGGGAACTGGGGTTGTTTAGCCTGGAGAAAAGGAGGCTGAGGGGAGACCTCGTCGCTCTCCACAACTCCCTGAAAGGAGGTTGTAGTGAGGTGGGGGTCGGTCTCTTCTCCCAAGTAACAAGCGATAGGACGAGAGGAAATGGCCTCAAGTTGCGCCAGGGGAGGTTTAGATTGGACGTGAGGAAAAATGTCTTTACTGAAAGAGTGGTGAAACATTGGAACAGGCTGCCCAGGGAAGTGGTTGAGTCACCATCCCTGGAAATATTTAAAAGACGTGTAGATGAGGCACTTAGGGACATGGTTTAGTGGGCATGGTGGTGTTGGGTTGATGGTTGGACTCGATGATATTAGAGGTCTTTTCCAACCTAAATGATTCTATGATTCTTGCGACCGGCACGTCATCTTCACACAGTGGAGACTGCCCAGCCCAGCCCACCACCAAGGCAAAGTCGCTCTACTCACTACAAGACATCCCAACAAAGCAGCTCCTGCTCCTACCCTCTTCCACTTGCTGTTTACGCACAGTACATGACTACACACTGAGTCACTGCACGCTGAAACACAACAGGAATATTTGATCCCTGGACTTCACACATTACTAACCTAACCGAAGGAAAGCCCTGGCAACAGAAGAGAGACAGGAGAGTTAGCTGGATCAAATCCCACTCAGCTGAAGCTTGCAACTCCCCCTCCATATATTTCAGTTTGATTTTTCCTCCAGTCAAACTAAGAAACTAATTTTCCTTGAATCCCACCTGGCCTAAACCCATTTCAGAAGAACATTCTTCCGCAGGGAGCCAGTGTTTCAGCAATGGGGCGCTGGGGCCAGTTCTCACTCTCAGTTCATGCTGCTACCTTTACGATCAGCACTGCCGCTTCATTAGTAAGGCTCAGCCAGCATCCCCCAGGCTGGGCTGTCATCTCTCCCCGACGCCAGCCACCCCTGCCTTGAGCTTGCAGCCACTTGTACACAAGCCACAGGCCTGGCTTTTATGCCTCTGAATCACCCCCAGGTGGGGCGCACTTAGGACCTCCAGACCAGCGACACCACTTGTTTTCGATTAATAAACCCAACATGAAAACCCGGCTACACTGCCCTGCTGTCATTCAGAGACCAAGGAGATGGGAGTCTCGAAGCACCAGATCCAAAGTCCCACCAGCACAATCTCTTTATTAGCAGGGCCTGCAGTGATCTTCAACAAAACTAACACCGACTGTGCAATGGTTAGTGCTGAAGTCCTGCCACGGATAGGAAAGGTACCTTGAGAGAGGAGCACAGCATCTCTGTCTCTCCCAGCACCTTCTGGAGCGACTCTATTGTGGCATTGCGCACATCCAGAGTGTCCCTCAGCCCATCCACAACGGCCTGGCATTCCCGCTTTTCTTTCTCTGGAAAAGAAAAAAGAAAAAGGTCATGGCCCAATAACCCAGACTCCAGCTGCCCCACAGCAGCTGGAGCACAACAAACAGACACTGCTTGCAGTCTTGAACTCCAGGCTGCTAGGAGCTGGCCGTTCCTGTAGAGAGCCATTTCTCTAAGCGCTGTCTGCACCAGGGTCTGTACTAAGCAATTGCTTCTCCCAGTGCCAGCAGGCTTCCAGATTTTCTTTACTGAAGATAACAAGCTCCCTTTAATAGCTTCCCAGTGCCAGCCCTGCTAGCATTTAGCTGATGCACCTTAACCCTTGCATGCTCTCGCAGCCACGCTTGCACAGGGAAAACTGTTCTTGAGTTACACCGAGCTGCCACAGAGCTGGAGAGCCGAGCCCCCAGCCCGTCGTCTCCACATGGAGCCTTACGTGCAGGGAAGCCCTTCGGGTGCCATCGGGCGGCTGCGTGCAGTGATGCCCCACGCTGCTGCATCACCATGCTGCTGCAACTACCCTCACCATGGCACCTACATCAAAGGGCAAGAAGCAGTAAAGCAGAGCTCTGCTGGGCGCTGGGGACTTTGCAGGACATGTGACAGCTTAAGTAGAGTCCCCAGAGCCCCCACTTTTTGCAGGTCACAACCTTTGAGTCCTGCTGTCCCTCCCCACACAGGCAATCCAGGAACAAAGCACATGCCTCTGACCACCAGAGAGAAGGTGGTGGAAAACAACACCAGATTTCAATTTGTTTTGTCGAGACAAGGGAAGAACGGCTCACAAAGCAAGACCCATCATCAGGAGCTGACAGACCTAAGCAGGGAACAGCCAGCATCACTGGAAAGCTCAAAGCAGTTGGGCAATGAGGGAAAGCAGCAACCCCTCTGTCTAACCCTGCTGAGAGCAGGGTAAAAAGTCTTCAGCTCAGCATCTTCTGTCTTTGCTAAAATCATCCATGGCTCCAGCTTGACAATAGTGGAGAGCAAATCAGTGCCTTTCCAAAAAGCTGTTTCTCTTTGCAAGCAGTCCAGTTCCAAACTGTGCCACCACCGTCCCATGGAAGCATGACCTACAGCGCAGCTTCACTGCTCGATCAGACAGTAAAAGAGCCACGTGGGACTGGGGAAGAAGAGAGGAACATATCCCAGCAAAAGCACACAGGTGGCTAGGGAAAACACAGATTTCTTTCTTAGCAAAGCATTTTTTCCTCCATTGATCTGAATAACCCTTCCTCACCAGAGGCAGCACAGCCTCGAGACACTCCCCTGCATTTGCAGGGACTCCACATCCACCAAAAGAGTTAGGGCTTCCCCCTCCTCCGTTCCCAGCTGCCCAGAGGCAGATGGCAGGAGTCAAACCTCCCCGTGCTGCAGGAATGAGTTTTCAGTTCATTCAGGGTACCTCCCACAGCGCCTGCTGGGTCTGCTCGGAGCTCTGCACCTCTAGAACCATTTGCAAGCTGATCAGAGACTGGCAATTACACAGCTCCTCTACAGCACACGGCACAGAGCACATCTTTAAGTGACGAATTTATACGCAAGAACCACCAGAGAGCAGAGTGCCCACAGCAAAGGAGGCAGGAGGTGGGAAGGAGCTTCTCATTTCCAATACAAAAAGAGAATGGGACAGGGAATGTCAAATCCGACCTTTACTCACCAGAAGTCGAGAAGATGAGCAGGCCTTCGAGCAGTTTTTCTTGGATAACATCCTAGCAAGAATCCCAGCCACCTTCCCCAGAAGATCTGGCTCTCTACCAAGTCACTAAACTCAACCAAGCTGGCAAGAGAACAAGCCCCAGAATAGAGACATGCAGACCATCCAATTCTGCTCTCAGGCTAAGGACTGAATCCTCAATCTACTGGCTATTCAGGTCTGTCTCGTGCACGCAGGGAAGGCAGAGGAAAGACAACTCGGGGCGTGGGTGAGCCCCCAGCATTCTTTAAAGATTTTTTTTTTCCCCCTTCTGCTAGCGTGTCTTTGGATTTCTGTCACTCAGACTGACATTTTCCTTTCGCTGCTCATGACTCATGTTCTGATGACAGGCTGCCTACAGACGATGCTTAAAACCCATCGACAAGTCTCCAGGGCTTTTGCTTTTCCTGCCTCCCTCAAACATCCTCTAAAATTAAAGATGGGAAAATGGAAGCACACACACTGAACTCCGTCTGCTCTTCGCGCGACACATGTGGCACTGCAACAGCCAAACAAATCCAAAGCCTTCCCACTGCTGCTTGGGGACCACTTTTACCCCCTCATCTGTTAGAAGGAACAAGCCTTTGCCGTATGCAGCTGTGAGTTTCCCAGTGAGCAAACGAAGGGTTTTGCTTGCAGCAAGCCTGCTCCAGATATAGCTGTGCTGCACTTTTGTAACTTGTGATCAGGAAGAGGAGAAAAAAAATTGCATATGTGTCTCTAAACTTGCAGAGAGCTCCCCAGTTACAGCGGAGCTGGGCCAGGCTGTGGACTCGGGCTCTGTCATACAACCTCTGTACAGCTTTAGGTGGTCTCGCCTCAGAAAAAGCTCTGAAGAAGCTGCTCCAGCAAAACAGTCTGCAGCCTGCACCATGCCCTCAGCTTCAGAGAGGGGTGGGCTCTGCACAGGGGTTCCTCAGGCCTGGGCAAGCCACCTAGCACAGGCAGAGCCCAGGACCTGCTGATCGTGGGCTACCGATCCCCCGCCAGCAGCTGGAACTCACCTTTCATGGAGAGCTGAGCCTTCACCTTGTCCAGTTCATTCTGAAACACAAAACACAGAAAACCCGATTAGGAAACGCCCTGCAGAGGAGCTTTCGCCAGATCTTAAAAGGACCCGAGAGGTTTCTCAGCAGGACATTTGCACTGGCCAGATGCTAAGAAGAGAGCACACTAACAGCAAGCACCAAGTTACAAGCAAGTACTATCACAGGGAACACAAAGAGCACCTCCAACTGGCATTCTTCAGGGGGAAAAGAGAAGATCCCAGTTTCGTCTTAGCCTTGTCAACCTTGTGTTTCTCACACTGTCAGTCATCCTGTTTTAGCTGAATAATTTTGGAAGGCTCTCAGGGAAACACAGGAAATCAGACAGGAACAATTTTTATAACGTTTTACCTAAACAAGGCAATAAGGCAGGGATGTTGCCAGACTAACTGGGTTGAGAGTTGCTTTGAACTGAAGTGAACTTTAATTGGGTGCAGGTGGGAGACAGGAGGGCACATCCAAATGTCTGGAAAGGTAACCAAGCATACAATCGAAAGGCACCAGCTAGCATTCTGACGGACGCTGAAGTCACTGCAGTTTCGGGATGCTGATATGAGCTAACAGCTCAGTCGAACGGCCATAAACAGATCACCGATAAACCAATCCATACCAAACTGAGCGCACGTAACGTCTCCTGGATGCCACAAGGGTCTGGGGAAGGTCAAATGTTTCTAGCACCTTCATTAAGGATCAGAAAGAGGCAGCAAATGCCCCATAGTTTAAATTATAGATAATGAAGTGATATGGCTTATGAACACTGGCAAATAGCTGAAGGAAGTACAGAGGTTACAAAGAAGGGCAATACATAAATATATGTGTGTATATATATAAAAAAATAGAGAGAGAAATATATACAGGAAAGAGTCAACAGAAGATGACTTAAAAAGCTGTGTTAGAGAACTGCAGAGGAAAGCACATAAGTCAGGCAGGAACTGCAGTGGAATAAAACCACAATAAAATGCCAACACAGTACTGAAGCAGAGCACACAAATCTGTGCAACCCGGAACGCTACATGCAAATCTGAGCTGAGAATAGCAGCACCAGTGACCACGGATCTGACGGGACCAGAGCGAAGCTCTCCTAGTGACAATAAAGGCAGGAAAGAGAATATGGGATGTAAAGCTCAGTAAGCAGAAGGGACTAAACGCAAAGCCTAGCAGAGCTGACTTGGATTTGCCCCCGGGGGGGACAACAGCTGGAGGGCTGACATGGAATTAACTCTGCTGCAGGAACTATTCTGGAGTAGCTTCCTCAGAGTCCTATTCAGGAACGATTAGTGAGCTCACAAGATGTGCTAATTAGCATGACAGCAAAGAAATCCTGGACTGTACTGCAGGCAGCTATGTAACATTACCTCATTCATCAACTTAATCTGAAATCCCTCATCCTCCACCGCTGCTCCTAAAGGCTGCTCCCAGTTTTCACTCCTCTGATAGAAGCTCTCCTCTCTCTGCCAGCCTGAGTTGCAGGACCACATCTTCCCAAGATCAAATGAGTATATCCTGACCACAGACAGACAGCTGTCCTCCCAGGTTTCTACCCTCCCCAGCGGGTTTACAGGCAGGAATCCTCCTCCTCCTCCTCCTGCCTCCTTTTCACCAAGCTGAAGAAGCCAAAGTCTCCGAGTCTCCTTTGGAAGAAGGGCTCTCGGCTCCCCAGATCGCTAGCAACTGGAAGTGTCAGGTTCCAGACGGCCTCACCAAGGCGTTACACCCCAAAACTCACACTTTTCCTGCTCTGGGAACAGCCGCATGGAGACTGTTCTGATCGCTGAGGACCATCTTTAAAAGCAATGCAGGATAAACCCAGGCTCAGCACCCAGAAACACTTGGACACGTCGCAACGTTCAGCCTGTGGTCTGCAGCTACTCCGGGGAACCAAGTTCCCGCCGGTGTTTCAGTTGGAACTGATGCCCAGTGGTAGGAAGCAAAGCAGCCCCGGCACTCCTTTGACCGTAAACATTTCGGAGCAGAAGCAAGAGCGAGGAGTAGCACCAAAGACAGTTATTATCCAAAAGATAATTTGGATAATTCTGCAACAACAGGAAGAGGTTTCCGATTATGAAGGAGCTCTTCTGACCACTTATAACTGGGTGCATAAGACTGGTTCTCAGAAGAGCATACCAAGCTTGCCTCCCCAAGATGACAAGCAGACCACAGCTACGCACTCTGCTTTCTAGCACACTGAAGCACATTCCCTTGCCCCAGTCCAACCTCTTCATGGCAGGAGGCCAAATGCTCGTTTCAGGACATCTGCGGGCTGCACAGCTCCAGCTCCAGTCGATTATGGAGCCGAGTACCACTCTGTGCTCAGGCTCTTGGAGGGACAGGCAGCGGTTGGCAACAAACCCTGGATCTGGGGGCTTTTTCAGGTGAAATCACTTCTGGCTGAGGAAGTCACCAATCCTTTTTGCAAACAGAACTCCAGTCTAAATGGACATTAAATCCCACCCACGATGGTCGCCCATGTTCTTAAGGTGCTCCATGTCCTCCAGAAACAAGGCAGCGCACAACATGGAACTGGTGACAAACCAGCATCAGCCCAGCAGCAACCTGAATCAGTGCACGGGGCAGTATATATATATGTATGGGTCTATAAATACCCATACAAACTAACGCTAATCTACACAGAAAATATCTGTTTCTTTCCCATTAGATAGTGACCTCAGCATTCTCATTAGGAAAGCTGCACACTCAGGGCTAGATGTTGCTCTGACGGCCACGCAACAAACTTTGTAGGAGCATGACAAGTTACCATCAACCTTGCTGCGCCCGAGCAAAGTTACCATCAACCTTGCTGCGCAGGAGCGGCTCCACAGTCCTGTCCTTGAGCAAGGGAGAAGTTCTTCAGCACAGCCTGCCTGGAGGGGAAGGCTGGGGGAACCCATCTTAGATCCTGGGGCGGAGGTGAGAGGGAACAGAAAGCTTTTCTAGGGCAATTTTCTCCAGTCAAGCCATTTCTGAGTCACTCATCTATTTACACTGGCGAGAACAGATCTGAATATGTACTAAAGACAATGTTTATCCGCTCCGAGCCATTGCTTTGCTTCTAGGGCACACAGCTTCAAGTGCCCAGAGATGCTTTTGCATTTCCTCAGCACACGTACTTTGGCCTTCAGTTTCTTCATTAGGAGTCTTCGAGAACGACATTATAGTCTGGCTGGCTTTATTTTAAAAACATACGATATACATATAGCATTGTCATGGCAACTGCTAATTATGGTAATTGCTGCACATGCTGATTCTAAACACAAGAGGGTACAAGCGTCCCATTATACCAAGGTCAACCGATTTTTTTTTTTCTTTTTTGGAAGAGGTAACTCCAAGACATAAGGAGCCATGCTTCATCCACACGAAACAAAGGAGGAGAACACAGAACAGCCGCTCTGCGTTCATCCCTTCTCACCCCCAGCTCTCCGCACCTAAGGGTGGCACTTGGAGAACATCACCCAGCACCCCAGTTCCAGCCAGGTTCCCCCCCCACAAGGACCCAGCCCCAGCACTGTCCACCACTGCCGGTGCAGTTTCAGGCAGTCCCCTTCCTAATTTATCTTGGGGAACCAAGGTTTTATCACCACCCTGCCCCGCAGTCCGTGCAAACAAACCTACCTGCAGAGAGGTGAGGAGGTGGCACTTCCTCTAACAGCCCCTTCTTTCCAGAGGGGTTAGCAGGGCTCGCACGCAGCTGAGCCACAGGCACCGGCAGCAGTTCATTGCATTTGGGATTTCCCTTCTCCTGCCTTTTGGAAAAGCTCTGTAGCCCCATGCCCGAGGCTTTGAGACCCAAGGGAGAAGCAGCAGTTGGATGTTTATTTGATGCTGCTTCAGGAGGTTTGCAGGTAAGGCAAGAACCAGAAGGAAGACCAGTGAGGTATAGGAGGCTTCTTGAGACACCACATGAGATTTGGTCAGGGGGAACTCTAAACCACCACATGGAGCCTTCCTTACAACAGAGCTGAGATGGGCGAGGACCAAGAGGGAGAACAGAGACAGGCAGGAGTCACTGATGTGCCTCAGGTCTGAAACACGAGCACAGCAAGCACCAGCTCAGGAAGTGGCTGTTGGCAGAGGACCAGCAGCCCAGGCCGCACTTCCAAGATGCTGAAGCATCACACAACGGAAGAACCACCCAGCCAAATTACCTGCAACGTCTCTGCATCCGGTGCTGTCTGCTCCTCCAGGGCAACATCAAAAAACAGCTTATTGATGATGTGTCTTTTGCTGACCTAAACACAGGCGACAGAAGAGGTTGATGGGCACAGGTGCGGAAACACAACGGATATGAAAGACAGATGGAGGGGGAGAAGGTACCATCTTGTCACAAGGCCACGAAAGGCAAGTCAGATCACGTGCTCGACACCATTAGCAACGATACTCTGCTTTGGCTCATCAGCACAGCATCAGACCCCCCCCCCAGCTCAGTTTTGGGAGCGCGACTCCAGCCAAGCTCCCGAGCCGCAGCAGAAAGATTCAGGCATTTCTGAATCAAGCGCAGTCTGTTCTCTGGCAGCTAAGGCCCAGGCAGCTGACGCTGAGCTAACGTGGTGCCAAATCCTAAGACAGAAGTACGTGCTGCTTTCTGCAGGCAGAAGGTGCTGTAATTGAATTTGATAGCTCTCCACACCTCCCCCATGCAGTTACAGCTTTGTGTTTTAAGTATTATATACAGTCATGACACCAGCTAATTGCATAGTTACTGCTACATAAGATGTTATTTCGCGATAACTCCATGGTAACCCGGAGATGTAAGAGGCAGTGAAGAACAGAGGGAATCAACAAGTCAGGGAAGGAATAAGGGCCAAGACCTTGAGAGGAAGAAAGAAGCACGAACACAGGACAAGCCCAAGCTGCAGCTGGCTAAAAGCCTACATCCGAGTGTGAGGCAACATCTCCTGCAGCCACTACACGCCAAGACCTACTGGTGGCATCAAGGCTGGTGACACAAGGGACTTCAAAGAAGTTCAGGTCCTGATTAAGCCACTGGATCCCCAAGCCTCGGCTTCCCATCTCAGAAGCAGAGCACATCCTTCCTTCCCTCCCTCGCCTTTGTTTTTCTCAACGAAGGGCCGAGTGCTGCAAAGCAAGGACTCAATTATAACGACCACGTGCAGCAGAGTGGACTGCTTGCCTGATGGCGAGCAGCAGGGTACTCTAGAAATGCAACTCTGATGTCCTGATCAACCCCTTCCAGCCCTTTCTATCGTTATGCCAATACTTACTCGGCCTAAATAAGAGCCATCAAAACCCAGAGACCCTTCCTAGAGAAGCCACAATACGGGCAGCAGCAGGGCACCCTCGGACCACCCCTTCTGATCAGAAGGGTGGCTGAGGGGAGTTCACCCTCTAAGCCTTTGGGGAGAGAAAGCTCTCTCCACTTCACACCATGAACTTTTTCCTTGCGTCACCACAGGCCCAGACCACGGCTCCTCAGTGCCGTTTAGCAGAGCATCGTGCCACAGAAATACAGAGGTGATGGTTTTACCTGGATTCTGCACTGCGGGCAAGTCCGGCTCGGTGCTGTGTCAAACCACTGGATGAGACTGAGAAAGGAAAAGGAAACACACGGTAAATCCTTAAAATCCAGGAGCGCTGCTCCCAGGGGCCACCCCCCAGCTGACCAGGAGACAGAAGGATGCGACTCCTTTTTACAAACTAAAAACAGAAACGCAAACATTTGGTCCAGATGTGCAGCTAATGGGAACGCCGTGTTCCAGCAGGCCCGCTCTACCTTCGCCTCCGAGACAATTCCCAGCTGAATTTAGCGTGCAAGCTTATCTTTACCAGGGCAGAGTTTTTACAGAGCTCAGATCTCCCTGGGAGAGAGTCTTTGAACAACCGTAGCTTCGCAGGAGCGAACGGATCCACACGCAGAGTGGCATAAGAGCTGCTATATCAGGATACGACAGCTGAGAGATCCCCAGTTTGGGCAGCTCCGAAGGGTGCCACTGACACCGAACACGCCTCTGCGGAGCGAGGGAGACTGGGCCCGTCTCTGCTCCAAGATGATGCATGCAAACCTGTCGGGCTCCCCAGGAGAGCTGCATTTTGCAATTTTGCAACCAAGCCATCGCGTCACACTCGGAACGGTTTATTTTTGGAGCAGGGTAACAATCTGGAGCTGGCAGGTTACCTTTGGAAGCTCTCCCTCCTCCGTTTGTTAGAGGAGAGCGAGCCCGGGCTGTGCCGCTGGTGAAGAAGTGACCATCGCACCTGCGAGCAACGGTCCCTCTCCAAGTTAGTTAGCCAGAAAAGTAAACGCCCGCTCCCTCCCCACACACAGAGTTTATTTCCTCAACACAGAATTTATTTCCTCAGAAGAACCATTTCCTTCCAAGACAAACACTCGCAAAGCGGTTCCAGCGAAAGCATGAAATCGCCTGGGAGGCTTCGCTCATCATCTAACGCCGCTCCCTCCAGATAAACACCCTGTGTAGGAGCAATCCGCTGGCACCGGCCCTCCTGGAGAAGGGAGGCCGCGGGCAGAGGAGCGACAGCACAGCCGAGGCTCCTGCGGCACCTCCGTGAGCCCCTCTGAACCCCTGCGAAGCGGAACCGCCGCCGCTGCGGCTCCCAAAGCGGCCAGGGCCTCCGGACGAGGCAGCGCCCTCAGCAACCGAGCCCGAGCGGGGGAGAAGGGGGCCGCAGCAGGTCCCAGAAGCGCAGCGAACACCCAAAGCCCCCCCCCTCAGAGGGGAGCAGCTTGCGGGGAGCGGCCCGAGCGGGGGCTCCGGGGGAAGGGGCTGCCGGGCGGGACGGCTGCGGGCGCCGGCCACGGGCTCGCCCCGGCTGGGGGAACCCGCAGCCCTACGGGGCTGACACCCCACGCCGGCAAGCGGCTGCCGGACCCGACGGGAGCACCCACCGACCCACCCACCCGCCCGCCCCGCTCCGCTCCGCTCCGCTCCCCCCCCCGAACGGCCCCGGCCCCGCGGCGGGGCGGGGCGCTCACCAGGCGCGGTGGAAGGTGTGCCCGCAGGGCACGGCCGCCACGTCCCGCTCGTTGTCGAAGAAGTCGGAGCAGATGGTGCAGTGGGCCCGGATGGGCATGGCGGGGCTCGGCGGCCGGGCCGGGCCGGGGCGCGGCCCCGGTACCGGAGCAGCCGCGCGGCGCCGTGCGATTCAAATCCGGCCGCGCGCCCGCCGCTTCCGGCCCGGCCCGGAAGTGACCTCGCGGGGCGAGCGCAGGCCCCGCGCCCCCCGCTCCGGGGCCAAGGCCGGGGGAGGAGCCTGAGGGGGGGCGTGTCCCGGGGCGGGGCCGCCCCCCCCCCCCTCCAGGTCTCCCCGCCCGCCGCGCCCGTGTACCCTGAAGCCTAACGATGGCAGCTGGGCCGCGAAGCTCCTTCCGTGGCGGGGGCGGGGGGGGGTGTGGGTGGCCGGGACAAGCTACCACGCGGCCCCGCTGCCCTCACTGCCTGGGCGGCAACGTCGCCTCCAGCCCGCCCGGGCCGCCCCGCCTCACTCAGCCCTGGCGGGAGCCGTGCCGTGCGCTGCCGGCACGCGAGGCGGATACCGGCACCCCGGGCCCCACAGAGAGTCGGGGCAGGCGGCGCTGGTGCTGTCTCAGTTTGTCCTCAGCGGGGTCTTTATTTGCCAGAGATACAGCGGGGGGGGGCGCGGGGGGGGGCGCGGGCACGCGGGGCGCCGGCGGCAGCCGCAGGCAGAGCCGGCCCTGCAGGCATGCAGCTGCGAGGGAGGGAAGCGGGGACCGGGGAGGGGGGCGGGGGGGGGGGCCATTCGGGATCCTCCGGACACGCCGCGTGGGGGGCCGTGTGGCTGCCCCCGGGCTGGGGGGGCCCGGTGCTTCCTCGCCCCCTGCAACGCGCCCCCCACGGGGCCCCGGGACGGAGAGGGGGTGCCAGGTGCTCTGCCCGCTGGGGCCCCCCCCCTCCGTCCCGCGCGGCCCCACCTGCGGTCCCGCACATGCACGCGTGTCCCGGGGGGCCCCGCGCGATGCCCCCCCCAGCCCTGCGGGGCGTGCGGCGGGGGGGGGGGGGGGGGGGGGGGGGGCTGCCCCGTATCTCTGGGCATCCCCGGGGGGGACGGCGGCGGGGGACAGACTGAGAGAGCGGGGGGGGGACGGGACAGACCGACCGGCAAAGCCACCGAGGGGGCCAGGAGGGACCGGGGGGGGGGGGACAGGGAGGACGGGCTCCATGCAGGGCTCTGCCCCATGGCCGGCTCTCCGTCGGGGCACGTAGAAAAGGGGGCGCAGGCGGGGGCGCGGGGGCGGGGGGGGACCATGCCGGGGGGTATGTACAGAGGGGGGGCGCGGGGGCCGCCGCCGCTCAGCCGGTCTGCTCGCTGGGGGACTCGGTGGTGGCGGCGGCGGCGGCGGCGGCGGCAGCCCCGTCCCCGTTACACGTGGTGGCGGGTGGCGTGCCGGGGGCCGGGGGCTGCGCGGCGGCGGGCGGCGTGCTGGGGGCCGCGGGGGCCGCAGTGTCCGTGGCGGCGGTGGCGGTGGCAGCGGTGGCGGCAGTGGCCGGCGCCGGGGCCGTCTCCGTCTGCTCGGGCGCCCGCAGGCGTTTCATGAGCGTGGTCACTCGCACGGCTTTCTGCGGGGGGAGAGGCGGGGGGCCGTGGGGTGCGGGAGCTCCCTGGGCCCTTCACCGGGGCGTCGGGTCCCCCACTGGGGATGCCTGCTGGGGGCTGGTGGGGTCGCGTGGGCTGGCAGGCCGCGGGGACTGGCAGCGCCCCCCCCCCCCCCCCCCCCCCCCCAAGGCTGACAGCCCCGTGATGGGGGAATGGGCTCGGCTAAGAGGGGAAACTGAGGCACGGGGCGCCCCCACCCACCTTCCATTTGGCCCGGGCGAAGTTCTTCTCGATCTGGGCGCAGACGCCATCCTTGATGTTCTTGTCGGAGGCGGCGTTGCCGGAGATCCTGGGGAGGCGGGGAGGGGTGAGTGGCCCCCGCCAGCCCCCCCGGCCCCCCGCCCACCCCCGCCGCCCCTCACCACTCGTGGGAGATGGCCTCCTCCGCCGTGATCCGCTGGTCCTGCTCCACCTCCATCAGGCGTGTCACCAGCTCCTTGGCTGGGGGCATGGGGGAGAGAAGTCAGTGCTGGGGGGGGACAACATGGGATCCCGTGTGTCCCCCCTGGTGTGGGGCTCACCCGCCTGTGAGATGTCATCCCAGTATGGTGGGTCGAACTCGTAGTCCCCAGCCAGGATTTTGCGGAACAGGTTCTTGTCATGGTTCTCGTAGTCTTCCTCGTCCGCCTCCTCGTAGAAAGGAGGGTTCCCCGAGAGGCTGGGGGACAGGGAGGGGGGCTCAGCCTGGCCCCTGGCCCCTGGCCCCCTGTGGCCGCCCCAGCCCTCGCCCCACACTCACAGGATGTACATGATGACGCCGATGGCCCAGCAGTCCACCGGCCGCCCGTACCGCTGCCGCCCCACCACCTCCGGAGCTGCGAGGGACAGGAGAGCGGCCCTGCCCCAGGGTCCCCCATGCCCCGGCCCCTCGCCCCCAGGGTGATGGGGAGCGGGAGGGACCCGCCGGGAGCACCCAGGATCAGCCCCGGGGTGATGGGGAGCGGGAGAGACCCGCCGGGAGCACCCAGGATCAGCCCCGGGGTGATGGGGAGCGGGAGGGACCCGCCGGGAGCACCCAGGATCAGCCCCGGGGTGATGGGGAGCGGGAGGGACCCGCCGGGAGCACCCAGGATCAGCCCCGGGGTGATGGGGAGCGGGAAGGACCCACTGGGAGCACCCAGGATCAGCCCCCGGGGTGATGGGGAGTGGGAAGGACCCACTGGGAGCACCCAGGATCAGCCCCCGGGGTGACAGGGAGTGGGAAGGACCTGCCAGGAGCACCTGTGACCATCAGGAGGGACCCGATGGGAGCCCCTAAGACCGGTCCCCGGGGTGGTGGGGAGCATCAGGGACCTGCTGGGACCCCGGCAGCGCCACCCACCCCTGTGCACCTGCCCAGCTGGCTCTCACCCACCCAGGTACTCGGGGGTGCCGCAGGGCTCCTTGATGAGCCCATTCTCCAGCTTGGCCAGGTGGAAGTCGCTGATGACAATCTTGGAGTTCTTCAAGCGGTTATAGTACACCAGATTCTCCAGCTGCCAGTGCAGGGACCGTGAGCGCCGGGGCGGGGGGCACAGCAGCACCTATGGGTGCTCCCAGCCCCCACCACCCACCTTGAGGTTCCTGTGGACGATCTTGAGCGAGTGCAGGTAGGCAACGGCCTCCAGCACCTGCCGGATGACGTTGCTGGTGTCCCTCTCCGAGTAGTAACCCTGGTCCAGGATCCAGTCGAAGACCTCCCGGCCGGTGGCCCTGCCGACAGCAGCTCTGCTGAGACACCCCCCCCCCGGTGGGGGCACCCCCAGCCAGACCCCCCCCCGTGCCCCCCAAACTTACAGCTCCAGGAAGATGAAATACTCCTTGCGGGTGATATAGACATCCACCAGCTGCAGGATGTTGGGGTGCTTCACCCTGCGGAGAGACGGGGGAGTCAGCGGGGGGTCCCCGCTTTGCCCAATGGCACAGGAGCCCCCCCGGCCCCAGCACTCACATTTTGAGGATGATGATCTCGTTTTTGGCCGCCTTCCGCACTTTCCGCCCGTCCCGCTTCAGAAACTTCTTGCAGGTGTACAGCTTCCCCGTCGTCTTCTCCTTGGCCCGGAAGATTTCGCAGAACTCCTCCCTGGAAGGGCGCCCGCAGCTGTCACCCCTCCCGGGGACCGCCGAGCTTGGGACGCTCGGGTGGCCCCTGGGCCCACCAGCATCCCCCCCATCCCAGTGGCAAGGGGAGATGCCGCAGGGGTGGAAGGAACCTGCGGCTAAAAACCTCTCCGGAGCAGAGGGGAAAAAAAAAAGGGCAGTGAGAAGGAATCGATATGGAATAAGCATATTGATAAGAAGGGAAAATTTGCTGATTAAAAAGCCCCCTCCCCACGGCAGCTGGGGTGGGACCCGCTGCAAAGCTGCCCGTGCCAAGGCAGAACAGCAGCACACCCCGACATCAATGTGAGCACCGCAGTCGGGAAGAAAGAAGGGGAGATGTGCCGGTTGCCCGGGGATGCTGCAATATTTCTGTTCTATTATTAATGGAGCTCGAGCCCATCGGCCGGGCAGGAGCCGCGGGGGAGCCCGTGGGGGGCACTCGGCACTGCTCTGGCAAAGCCTTTGGCTTTCCAACCCCCCAGGCTATGCCGAAATCCTCGTGGCTGCTGTCCCGGGTGCAGGGGAACTGGGACCCATGGGCTTTGGGACAGGCTGCCCAGAGGACGGAGCAAAGCTCTGAGAGCACCTAAAAAGGTCCCCGATGCCACCCAGTGTCACCCTGCCAGGCGTGACCCACGGCCAAGCGGTCCCGGTGTTTTGGAGGTTGACGGAAAAATTTCTGGCACGTGTTTTGGGATCAAACTGCTCTCAGTGGGTCTGAGGACTTCGTTTTGTGGAGTGCTTCCTAATGGGTCCCCCAGCACGGCAATAAAAGTTGGGGGTAAGCAGCAGCACTCCGCTCCCTCCCAAATGACATCTGCCCTTTCCTTTGCCGGAGCACTCGGGGGAGCCAGGATTGTGCGGAATTGCTGCAATCTCCGCAGATCTTGGGGGGGAGGAGGGAGGGATACGGGGAGCCGCCCGGCTGCAGCCGGCAGCAGCAGGGAAACCTCGTTGCCCTCCTTGGAGCCAGCGGCGAATACCCCCATGCACCCGCCAGCGAGAGGGATTAATTAGGGGACAGCCACCGCGAAATGCAATGTGCCCATCCCAGCTGGGGACCGGCACCCTAAAAGCTCCCGCGGGCAGCATCGTGCTGCTCCTCAGCCTGGGGCATGCAGGTGGTTGGGGTCCCCGGGGCACCCCCGGGGCCGGGGAGGGACCAACTCACGTTTTGATGACCTGGCCCAGGTCATATCTGTCGGTCACCTCGGACGGCTGGTTATAATCTTTCTTGTCTCCCAGCGTCACGCAGCCAAACGGCATCGCAGGGCCCGGTGCTGGCAGGGCAGGGAGAGGCAGTGAGCGCCCTGGCACCGCCGGCCCCCCTGGAGCCACGCCAGGCCCCCCCCGAGCAGCGCTAATTAATGTAAAACCTGACAAAGCGCGGCTGCTGCTCGTGCTCCCTGGCTGCCGCAAGCCACCACGTGCCCAGCCCCACCGATGTGCATCCATCCCCGCGGCGTCCGGCCGCTCTGCTTGGGCTCGGGCTGCCAGCGCGGCCGCAAGCCGGCTCCTCTGGCTCTCATCTGCAGATCATTAATGATTTATCAAGTAGCCAGGGCTAGCGCAGAGCCCGGAGCACCCGCTGGGGAGGCAAGCAGAGGCGAATGGACCCTTTTCCCGTTTCTCAGCCCAGTTTTGCCCTGCGGTGACATTTCTGTAGCCGGAGCTTCCCCGGGCAGAGCATCGTCGCATGCCATAACACACGCAGCGAGTTACACCAGCCTCAGCTCCCCGACTCTTACCAGCCCCGACAGCCCTGCTGCAGCACCAGGCAGGTGGGCACGGCGGTTCGGCAGTGCCAGCCCTCCTGCCGCCAGCAGCGGGCAGGACACCGGCCCCAGCACGTGCCGGTTCCTCCGGCCCTTTAGGAACGACATTTTGCCCTTTGCTTTCCTGCCGGGAACCCTTCAAAACCAGACCCTGCTCGGAAGCTTTCCAGCAAAAAATTGGTCCCATAAAGAGATTTTTTCCTTTTCCCACCCCATTACCAGGAGGAAGTTTCAACTGACGTTATTTTCTGATGGCTCAGAAGGAGAAAGGGCTCCCAGGCCCCCCCAGCCCTCTTGGACGGGCCCGAGCGGGACCCCACGATGGGATGCTGGCACGACACTGGAGGCACCCATCGCCCGTTGCTAAAGCTCCCAAAACACCATGCTGCGACATGCCGGCCTTGTCGTGCCGTGCCGGCAGCGCCCGGGGCCCGGCGGCGAGGGCTGCGGGCAGGATGGCAGTGCGGGATGCGGGAGCCGGCATCGCGGGTACCCAAGCACCGAGCCTGTTGCTATGGCAATGGGAGCTGGAGATGCAGAAAGCGGCACATCCTTTGGAGGGGGCAGGGACGGGCAGCACCCGGTGGCACCCGACCCACCTGCGGGTGCACGGCCCCATCCCTGCTGTGCGGGCCCCAGGAGGAAGGTGGTCCTGCCCACAGCACCCAGGGCATGCACCTAAGCGCTCCCTGGGGTGATTGACCCCAAATCTGGGTGGGACATGGGTGCAGTGAGCTGGGGAATGGGGGGATGCTCCTTCCTGCCTCCATCCCTCGGGGATGACCTGCCTCCGTGCCTGCCCAAGCAATGCCCACAGGATGGGTGCTCCCACCTCACACGACACCCAGGCACCCTCCTGCTGGGAAAGCCCATGCCAGGCAAGGGCACCCATCCCCGTCCCGCTCAGGGTGCACCCACTCCCGAAAGAGAAGCAGAGCACCCATGGGACACCCTTCCCTGCACCACAGACCGGGTGAGGTTTTCCAGCCCATGCTCGGCTCATCTCAA
The DNA here is from genome assembly GCF_965638725.1 of Aptenodytes patagonicus. Classification (NCBI taxonomy): domain Eukaryota; kingdom Metazoa; phylum Chordata; class Aves; order Sphenisciformes; family Spheniscidae; genus Aptenodytes; species Aptenodytes patagonicus. Next base: position 5,359,947 of record NC_134956.1, read on the forward strand.
CAGCCTCCCTGGCAAACGTGCCCTGCCTGGCACCTCCGTGCCCCCGTGCCATGCGACGCCAGCTCTGCCGTGCCACCGTGCCCGGCCAAAGGGACGAGGGCTGTCCTGGCAGCTGCCGGTGCGGCAGCAGGCTCGGTACCGCGGGCCAGCAGAGGCAGGGCTGGCCTGCGGGCGGGCGGGAAGGCTGCCAGCACCGGTGGCGTGATGCCAGGATTAGCCGGGAAGGGGACCCGGGCAGGATGATATATCGGGATTTTATTGCTGTCTCCGCGAGTGCTCAGCTAATCTGCGCTCATAAAATTAGTTCCCGTTGGTTTAGCAGGGACCCATCCTGCTGGGGCTGAGCACCGGCATCCTCCCCTGCCCCAGGCTGGCTCGGGGGGGGGGCTCAGTGCAGCCGGGGTACCCCGCAAGGGAGGCTGGCACCCAGCCCCACATCGGGGCCAGCACCTGCGCCCCACAGGTGAGAGCACTCCCACCGTGGCAGGGGCACCCAGGCAAGGGGTGGGCGAAGGGGTGAGTGCTCCCTCCCTGGGGTGCTGGGGGGGGAGGCTGGGTGCTGCGCTGGCACCCGCGCGCAGCCAGCCCCCCCCCCCCCCCCCAAGCATCTAATTTGGGAGCAGAAGCAACAGCGGGTGTAAGACAATAGCGGGGAAGTGGGTGGCCGGGTGCGGACGGCACGGAGGAATGACGCAGCCGCGCAGCCCTCGCCAGCGGGCCCCCCCAGCCCCCCGAGCCCCGGCTCTGCCCCACGGCGTGGGGTGCCACCGGCCGGCGCTCCCTCTCCGGCCCCGCTGCCACCTGCAGGCTCCCTGGACGTGTCCGTGGCGGGGGGGGGTGGGGTGTCCCCCCCTGCCATCCCGCCCGCCCCCCCCCCCCCCCAGCCCGGGGGAAGGATGTGCCGGGGAGAGGCATAAACGCAGCCGGGCCGAGGTGGACCGAAATGTTGCTGGTGCAGGCAGCAGGCAGGCAGCGGGGAGGCGGAGGGGCTGCGCCAGCCCCGCGCTGCCCGCGGGAAGGGCCCGGGTCGGGGCGGGGGCAGAGGCAGGGCTGGGGGAGCCCCACCGCCCGCGGGGCCGGGCCGGAGCCCACCGCCCGCCAGCCCCGGGGGGGTGCGGAGGTGCAGCCCGGGCCGCGCACCGCAGGGGAGGTCTCGGCCGTGGCCGGCTCGGAGCGATGCGGCAGCGGGAAGGGAGCGGGCTGCGGGAGAGAGGGGCAGGGGGCCGGCCCGGGAAGGGATGCTCGGCGGCGGGGTCGCGGGGCGAGGGTCCCCGGCAGCACCCCCCGCCACGGGGCCGGCCCGGCTCTCCGGGCTCCGCGCTGGACGCGGGGGCGGCAGCGGGGGCAGGAGCAGGGAGGCGCGGGGGGCAGCCGGGCTCCGGCACCTCGCCGCGCCCGCGGCGCCCGTCGGGGCTCGGGGTCTGCGGGACGCGGGGTGCCGGCGGGGGCGGTGCGGCAGCGGGCAGCCGTCGGGGCGCACACTCACCCGGGCACGGAGCGGCACGGCCCCGCCGGGGTGTCCCGGGCCACCGGGGCGGGGGGAAGGGGGGGGGGGGGGGCAGCCCCGGGCCAACAAGTGCCAAATCCCAGCAACGCCCCCACCCCGGGCCCGGCCCCCCCCCGCCCACGGCACGGACCGGCACGGCACGGCACGGCTCGGCTCGGCTCGGGGCTGTCCCGGCGCGGCGCCGCGCTCACCTGCACGCCTCTCCGACCGCAAAGGGGGGCCGCGGCCCGGGGCCGCCGCTCGGGGGGGGCCGCGCGCCCCTCCCTCCCTCCCTCCCGCGCGGGGCCGGTGCGGAGCCGAGCCGAGCCGAGCCGAGCCGAGCCGAGCCGAGCCGTCGGTCCGTCGCGGCGCGGCCCCGCGCGCCCGGCGCGGCAAGTTGGGGGGGGGGGTGGAAGGGGGGCGGGACCGCGGGGCCCCGCCCCGCCCGGGGCGCCCCGCCCCGCCCCTGACGTCACCGCCAAACTTCGCGCCCCCCCCGCGGGGCCCCCCCCCCCCCCTCCCCGTGGGGCGCGGGAGAGGCCCCCGCGGGGACGGGTCACGCGTGGCGTTGGGACGCGCCCCGGCACCGCGGCGGGACGGGGCGGCCGCGGCCCCCGGGACGGCCCCCGCGCCCTGGGGAGGGCGGCGGCGGCAGCGTCACCGACAGCGGGCTGGGGCACCGCCACGCCTCGGGGACCTGGGGACCCTACGGGACCCCGCGCCACCGCCCAGGCGGCAGCGGCTCGGGGGGCTCGCGAGCCCCCGCGGCTTCCTCCGTTCCAGCCGCTGCCCAGCCGCGTGCGGCGGAGCTGCCTGCGGATGTCCCCTCAGCCACCGCCTGTCCCCGCTGTCCCTGTGCGGGCTCCTCACCCCGGGAGGTGGCCGCCCACAGGGAGGCTGTGCCCCGCGGGCCGCATCCTGCCGAGCCCCGAGGGCCGGGACAGCCCTGGTGTCACAGAAGGCTCTACTGAGGTGGTGGGGACCCATGCGAGATACGGAGCGCCGGGGCGAGCTGGAGTCCCCTGGGCTGTGCCATGGCCACCAGCCCTGGATGGGAGGGGACAGGAGGGGATGGGGTGGGGTGGATGGGATGGGATGGGGTGGGATAGCATGGGACAGGATGGATGGGATGGGATGGGATGGGATGGGACGGGGTAGGATAGGATGGGATGGATAGGATGGATGGGATGGGATAGGTTGGATGGATGGGTTGGATGGGATGGGACAGGATGGATGGGACAGGATGGGACGGGGTGGGACGGGATGGGACGGGAGCAGGTTATTAGCAGTGCTGAGTGTGGGCTCAGTGTCACAGGTACCTGTCTGCTGAGGGCACTACGAGGCGCCATGAAAAGGCAGGCAGGCACACGGTCCTGCCGCTGCGCCATAATCCTGTGGGAACCAGGCAACCTACCTCATCCTCCTTCCCCAGCTGTGGGGACAAAGACCCCGCTCGCTCCCCCATGGACGGGGATTGTTTGCACACCACGGCCTGGGCCAAGAGGCAAGAGAGGGGCGATGTCCGCTCAGCGGCCCGGGGCCACCCCAATACCCTTAACTCTGCCCACAACCCCGGGCTTGGTGCCCAGCCCAGGGCGGGCAGCATGGCTCCTGGGGCGCAGCGAGGCCCCCAGCCCCTTCCCCCAGCCCCCGGAGCACCTCGCTCCTCACGCAATGCAGCCGTGTGTGCAGAGCCTCCCAAACGGCTGTGTGCCGCACGCTGGCATTTACGGCCCATATGGTGCTGCTTCCGAGCTGCACCCCCCCTCCTGTCCCCTCCCGCCCCTGCACCCGCCAAACCCCAGCTCCCCAAAACCACCCGGCCCGCGCCATCCTGAGCCGCCGTGGGGATGTGTCCCTCCTGGGACCCACAGCCCCCCGAGCCCTCGTCAGGAAGACACACAGACGGGGGACGCCAGGGTGCCGTCCCCAAAGCCAGCATCTCCCCTCTGCGCACAGGGAGACCAGCCAGCACCCCAAGGCAGAGGCAGCCCGGGGCACCCCCTGCACCCGCCCCCTGCGCAGCGCCGAGCCCTGCGAGCCCCGGGCCCACCGCCACCTGCGCTGGGTAATTAACGGCGCGTGAGAGCGGGGGAATTAGCAGGGCACCATAGTTTGAGCTTCTAATCAAGAGTTTAATCATACCGGCTGGCAGCAGCGCGGCGCGGTTATTAATCTTTGCACCTCGCGGGAACCTGGAGCGTAACTCACAATTACCCGGCAGGCGCCCGGCGTGGCTCAGGGCTGCCTGGCGGTGGCTTGCAGCACGAGGGACGGGCCAGCACTCCTCCAGCGCCCCTCTGCCCGGCTCACGCCTGTCGCCTCCCGGCACCAGCCTCCTGCCTGTGGCAGAACAGCCCCAGGCTCCCATCACTGCCCACCCAGTCCCCTCCTGGCCCCCGCTCTGCCTGGGCTCTCAGGCCACCCCATGCCCCATTTTGGGGTGATCAGCTCTGCCGAACCCAACAGCGTTTGTTCCTGCTGTGCCCTGCCCCTCTGCCTTGTGCACCTACCACCCTGTGTACCCACCACCCCATGCACCCCCTGCCCTGTGCACCCACGGCCCCGTGCACCCACGGCCCCGTGTACCCACTGCCCCGTGCACCCACCACCCCGTATACCCACCACCCCATGCACCCACGGCCCCGTGCACCCACCACCCTGTATACCCACCACCCCATGCACTCACTGCCCTGTGCACCCACTGCCCCGTGCACCCACTGCCCCGTGCACCCACTGCCCTGTGCACCCACTGCCCTGTGCACCCACCATCCTGTGCACCTACCACCCTGTGCACCCACCGCCTCGTGTACCCCCCACCCTGTGCACCCACCGCCTCGTGTACCCCCCACCCTGTGCACCCGCTGCCCACTGCCCCGTGCACCCACCACCCTTCCCACTGCCCCGCGGTGAGCCCAGGGCTGGGTGCGGGGTGACATGGCCGGTCTGGGGTGACATTTCCCGCAGGACCCCTGCAGTGAGCGAGCCCGGGCTGCCCGAGGTGGGGGTGCGAGGGCTGGGGGCACCCGGCTGTACCCCTCTGCCTCGGGTGGGGGGACATGGGGTGGGGGACACCTGGCCGTACCCCTCTGCCCCAGGCAGGGTGGAGGGGGTGTGGGGCCAGCCCCGCCTGGCAGCCCAGTGCCAGGGGGGCGTGCAGTGGGGTGCAGCAGGGGGGGGTGCAGCGTGTCCGTGACTCAAGCGCCACGTGGCACCGCATCCCTGCGTGCTCACCATCGCCATGGCAACCGCCAGGCAATCAGCGATAATTGCACGCGTCGGCCCGGCAACGGGGCCAAATAAACCCCATCCCTCCTTTCGGGGGGCTGGCGGGGGGGGGGGGGAGGACAGAAGGGGGCGCAGCCTCTGATTGCTGCCCCAGCCCTTTACTGGGGTCAGCAGCAGCGGGGGTGCACGGCAGCGGGGCCGCCCTCCCCATAGGCGTTCCGCGGCACCCATGCGCCCTGGAAGGCGTCGAGGGAGGTGGCCAACAAGCCACCCAGCCAGGCGGCTGCGCGGCGGTGGGGGCCAGCCTCAGGGGGGGCCCCCCAGCAGCCCCGAGGCACTGGGCAGGGTGAGGGGCAGGGCCCCCCCGGCCCCCGGCAGGATGCAGCAGCAGGTCTTCTTCAAGCAGCGCAGGGGATCGGCGCCCAGGTGGACCCCGTGGGACCCCAGCAGCCAGCCCAGGTAGAAGGTGAGGGCGTCCCCGGCCACGTCCAGGCGGAAGATGGCGTGGGGCAGCGCATAGCCCTCCCGCACCCCCGCTGTGTAGGAGGTGCCGATGCTGCAGCCCACCACCACACCGGTGGTGTGGCCGTAGGAGTAGGCGGCAAGCAGGGAGCGGGGCAGCACCAGCATGGCCGACACGCCAAAGCCCTTGAAGAGCAGCTTAGCCACCTTCTCCCGGTTGGCAGCAGGGGAGAGCGGGGTGTCCGTGGCCAGCACCGCCACCTCCTCGAGGCAGACGCCCAGCTTCTGGTAGAATACGCGGTGCCACAGCTCCTCCAGCCCGTACCAGTCAGTGACCACGCCGTGGGTGAGGATGGGGCCACCCCCCGCCTGGCTGGGCACCACGGACCGTGGCTGCTTGTCCCCGGCCAGCCCGCTCCTGGTGTGGCCCGTCCCCATGTCGATGGCAGCGCACAAAGCCTTGTACCTCTCCACTGGCTTGGCCCCCATCGCATCCAGGGCTGGCTCTGGTCCCCGGAGCCCTGCCTGGGGGGGCTCAGTCGCCATAGCGACCACCTGCATCACAGTGATGACATCACCCATGGCATCGGGATTTGGTTCCCCTTCCCACTGGAAGACCTTTGGGGGTCCCCTGAGGCTCCCCAGAGTGGTACCTGCTCTCCAAGAGGCTTTTGCGGCCGTAGGGACCAGGGCACAGGGAGGCCGGTCAAGACGAGAATTTTCATGTGCAAATCAAGTGGGGCTCCTCTCCAGGAGAGAACCAGCCCCAGGGAGAGGACTGGGACCGGGACCGGCACATGGCTGGTGCTGGTCCTGAGCTGGTGCTGAGATGGGGTGAGCCTCCCCGGCTGAGGGCAGATGCTGTCTCAGGGGCAGAAAAAGGAGAAAAAGATGTTCCTTACAGGCTGGAAGGCTTCGGGCTAAAGAAAAGCTCCCTGCAAGCCAGCAAAGCTGCTTGGGGGCCAGCAGAGTTCCCCAAGGGCCACTAAAGCTCCCCAGGAGCCAGTAGAGCTCCACAGGGACCACCAAAACTCCCCAGAGGCCAGCAGAGCTGCTTGGGGACCAGCAGAAATCCCCGGGGCCACCAAAGCTCCCCGGGTGCCGTTTGAGCTCCCCAGGGGCCAGCAGAGCTCCAGATGGGTGCAGGGGTGCCCCGGGCAGTGCGGGCGCCCCCAGGTACGGGTGCCAGCACCAGGTGGGGAGGTGCCCAAGGCTGGCTCCCGGGGCTGGGCACGCAGCCTGCCCGGGGTGTGGGCAGTGGGGGCTGGGGGGGCCGGGATGCAGGCAGTCCCCCCCCACCGCTCGCAGGCATCATTAGCAAAACTTGTCGGTTTCTAAAAATGGTGGTGCGGCGGCCGCTCTTCACGCCCGCTCCCCAGCGCTCCGGCAGCCGCTAAAAACAGCTCGGCACTGCCTGCTGCCTCCCGCCACCTCTCGCCGGGCCGGCTGACGCCGGAGACCACCGCTCCGCTCAAATGCTGATTCGGCACAATTTTGCCCGTCTCCAATCCAGCCCCCCCGCCCCGGTCTGCCCGGCGGGCCACGGCGGAGGTAAAAGGGGGGCAGGCTGCCCACCTGGGTGGCACCCGCTTTGCCACCAGCCTTTGCACCCGCTTTGCGGTGAGGAGCCCAAAACTGCCGCCAGCACGTGGTGCCATTGCAGTGGCACCGGCAAACGCCGTCGCAGCGTGCCCCTGGGCGCTGCCGGCAGCGGGACCGTGCCCGGCTCTGCCTGTGCGCCCGCAGCCCCACGCGTGGCCACTCATGTTTTATAGATGGCTCTGATTTTAATAATTAATCCCTGCTAACGACAGCACTTTCCCCAAATAAAACATTTAAAGTGCTGTGTGTGCAAGGCGCGCTGCCGGGGTGGGACGCCGGCTGCTCTGCTGCAGCCGTGGTGGCTGCGGCACGGCATGGCTGCACATGCCCACAGCTCAACCGGGTGCTCCACCAACCATACCCAGCCCTGCAGCACCTTAGGGTGCCACTTACCTGATGCCCAACCTTGGGTGCCCAGGCAGCGCCTCTGGGACACCCCCCAGCTGGGGCAGGGGTGCCGGGTGCCGTGCGAGATGCCACCCTGTGAGGTCCCCCTGCCCGTCCCCTGTGTCGTGGCCGTGTGCGCAGCACCAGCGCCGATCCCAGCTGGCAGCAGCAGGCAGCGGTCGGCAGGAGCAGGCAGGGGCAGGCAGGGGTGGGCATTTGCCAGCACGGGGGCATTAAAGGCCGGGCGCTCGCTCCTCACCTCCCGCAGCGTAATTAGGGCAGGATAGATGCGTATTAGCATGAAATCTGTCATCTCCAAGCACATTTGCGAGGGCGGGGGGGCAGCCTAAGGCAGGGGCCCTCCTCACGCATGTCGCTGTAACCACGCGAGCCTCGCCAGCTAACGAGTGGTTCCCTGCACTGCCCCACGGCGGGGCACTGACAGCCCCACCTCACGCAGGGTGCCCCCGGGGCAGTGGGCCTGGCACCCGTCCGCCACCCGACCACAGCGCTGGGCACCCACCCACCCTGCCCTGTGCTGAGGAGGGCAACACCCAGGGTGCCTGTCCGGCCGTCCGGCCGTCCATCCATCCATCCATCCATCCATCCATCCATCCCTGCATCCCTCTCTGCGTGCCGGCTGCTGGCAGTGCCCCAGCCAGCTGCCCTGGCCGCACCCCGGCCGCCACCCCAGCGCCCAGCACCCCCCAGCACCGGCGCCAAGCATCCCCCAGCACCTCCTGTTTCTGATCCAGCCCGTAATAACTGCGTGGCGCCGGGCCCTTCCCGTTGCCACAGCAACTCGACAGCCTAGCCGAAATGGCGCTGCTCGGCCTCGCACAGGCAGGGCCGGCACCCACACTGGGGGCACAGCCACCCCGAAACCCAGGCCCGGGGGGGCAGCATGGCCCCACCACTGGGAAACTGAGACATGGTCCTGGCAGACCCCCCGACTGCAGGATGCCGGGACACAGCCGTGCTAAAAATAACTCCCCGTGAGCAGCGGCGGAGCCGTGCAGGTGCGAGGCGCCGGCGGAGACGGACAGCTTGGCTGATGGGAGCTGACGAGGCCCCGGGCTCCGGCGCTGCTTAATGAGCAGCGGGGGAGGTTTTATTTAAAGCTGGCACTAGTTGCAAGACCTGCATGGCCGGCCACAGACCGGGGAACGGAGCTGCCCGTGGCCGCGGGGCTGGGGCACATTTCAGCATTCCCTGCCCGTCCTGGGCTTGCCCCGAGCATCCCCAGCCCCTCCACACCGCCCCAAATCCTGCCCTCCCCCCCTGCCCTGAGCTCTGGACGTGCACCCAGGGGGGCGATGCTCATCACCGGTCCTCTCCTCTTTCCCAGTGTCTTATTCTAGGGGATTTTTGCCTCGAAATTGGGGCGGAGGGGACCTCCTTGTCGGGACAAGCTCCTCACAGATGTGACATCTGCCACCACTGCCAGCAAAAGGAGCGGAGAAAGCCGGCTCGTGCAGCGGCGAGCATCAGTGGGGGGCTCAGCCGCTCTCCCCAGCTCCTGGGCAGCCCCAATGCCAGCCTCCGGGCATGTCCCAGGGCACGAGCTGCACCGTCCCCTGCACAGGCAGCAGCTGAAGCAATTAGGGTGTAATTAAGTGAGGCTGGTAACAATGTTTGGTCACCACGTCAGCCCCAAGCCCGGTCTGGTGTCCCCCACCAGGGTCCCATGCAGGTGGGCAGAGTGGGCAGCGGTGTCCGAAAGCAGGCAGTGCCGGGGGGTACTGCAGGCTGGGCACCGCTGAGTCCACCACCGTGATCCCACAGCCTGGGCACCGTGATCCCAGGGGCACCTTGATGCCAGGGACACTGGAATCCCATGCCCTGGGCTCCATGACACCAGTGGCACTGTGATCCCGTGCCCAGGTACCCATGATCCCAAGGGCACCCTGATCCCATGCCCAGGCACCCATCATCCCAGGAGCGTTGTGATCCCAGGAGCGCCGCGATCCCATGACCTGGGCACCCATCATCCCGTGATCCCAGGGGCACCGTGACCCACATCCCGGGCAGCGGGATCCCAGGGGCACCATCACCCCCTGCCCAAGAGCATGGCGCTCCCCACGCCGTCTCGCACCCCACGGCCCACCGTAGCCGCGCAGCCAGGCGGGAGCCTCAAGCCCACCCAGCTGGCAGAGCTGCCGGCGGAGCTGCCAGGGCTATATTTAGCTGCAGCTGAAGAAGGTGGGAGGGGGATTTTTAGGAAGATCCTTCTTCTTGAAGTCGGCATCACCTCCCGGATGCCTGGGTCCCCCCTGAGCGCAGGGGACCGTGGCGGGACCCAGGGCGCATAGGGTGGCCCCGGCGTGGCAGGCAGCGGGGGACGGTGCCTGGGGTGGCCACGCCAGCACCGGTGTGCAGGTGCCCTCCCGTGGCTGTCACGGGAAGAGTGGGTGCACCCTCACCCGTGCCCCCTGCGAGGTGGGTGCCCCCGGGGGGGTTAGGGACCCGGGGTGGGGAGTCCCGTCCATGCAGTGGGACAGGGGTGCTGCCAACGCGGGGCACGGGCCCCCGCAAAGACACAGCCCCAGTCTGGGAAAAAATATAATTAGGTTTTAATGAGCGATTCGAGCAGCCAAGGGGTTGGAAACCCCACGGGACCCCTGGGTGGGTCAAGCCAGCCCACGGCACCCGCTGGGGCTGAGCCGGGGCCCCACAGCACAGCCTCGCCGCTGTGGGGCTGAGCCCCGGGCCCCACGGCACAGCCTCACTGGTGTGGGGCTGAGCGCCCCAGCACCCAGCCAGCGCAGGACTGAGCCCCACGGCACCCCACCAGCATGGGACCAAGCCTGGAGAGCACCCAGCAGGGTCTGGGTGTGAGCCGTGGGAGAGCACCCCACAGCACCCAGCCCCCTCCCAGCACCCATCCCATAGGGAGGGTGCCCCATAGCACCCAGCTGTGCTGTGCGTCCCTCCTAGGGGGAGCACGCCCGCAGTGTACAGGGGTCTGGGAGCTCCCACAGTGCAGGGCACCCCATCAGCACACGGCCGTATCCTCCTCCTCCTCTTCCTCCTCCTCCTCTTCCTCCTCCTCCTCCTTGTCCTCATCCTCGCCGTCGGGCAGCTGCCCCGGGGGGGCGGGGGGGAAAGGGGGGCCGCGCTCCAGGTTGACGTAGGTGACGGCCAGGTTGACATAGTGCTTGCCCTCCAGCATGGCCAGGACACGCTCCAGCTCGCCCACCAGCCCCGTGAAGGATGGCCTCTCCTCGGGCACCGGTGCCCAGCAGCTCAGCATCACCCCATACCTGCCCCGACACCCCCGTCAGCACCGGTGGCCCCCCGGGACTCCCCCCCCCGCCCCACCCACCCCCCAGCCCCACTCACAGGGTGTCAGGGCAGTGGCAGGGCTGTGGCAGGCGTCTCCCCCGCAGCAGGTAGCGGGCCATGTCATAGGGGTCCACCCCAGGGTACGGCGATGCTCCCCGCGTCAGCAGCTCCCACATGAGCACCCCGAAGGACCACTGCCGAGCAGAGAGCCACCACAGGGGGGTGGGCGGGATGGGGACAGGGGTTGGGGGACGGGGATGGGGGTGGGGGTCATGCCTACCACGTCCGACTTGGTGGTGAATTTTTGGGTCTGGAGGCTCTCCAGCGCCATCCACTTGACAGGCAGCTTGGCGTGGCGGTGCTGCCGGACGCTGTAGTACTCCTTGCCGAACACGTCCCGCGCCAGTCCGAAGTCGGCCACCTTCACCGTCAGTGTCTCATCCAGCCTGCGGGATGCCGGTTCGGGGCAGGGCGGGCACCAGGCGGCACACCCCATGCCCACCCCGGGGCCCATGGGGTGATCCCATGGCAGTGGTCTGGCGGGCACGGCCACACTCACATGCAGTTCCTGGCTGCCAGGTCCCGATGCACAAACTTCTTCTGGGCCAGGTATTCCATGCCCAGGGCCACCTGCAGCCCGAAGCCGATGAGCTCCTTCACCGTGGGGCTCTGCAGGGTGGCAGCGGTGAGCGGGGGGAGCTCAGCCCCCCCCCATTCCCCCCCCCAGGGTGTCCCCATACCCGCTCCTGGGCGCGGATGAAGTGGCGCAGGTCCCCATGGCGCATGTAGGGCAGGACAACGAGGGGCAGCCCGTGGCGGGGCAGGCACACTCCCAGCAGCGAGAGCACCTGGGGGTGGTGGAAGCTCTTCATGAGGATGCCCTCGCGCAGGAACTCCTCCACCTCCTCCACGTCCGTGATGCCTGCCGAGAGCCGAGCCGTGGGGCGCTCTGCTGCCATGCCGTGCCACAGGACCGCGCCGTGGGAGCGAGTGCTACTCACGGTGCAGGGACTTGACGGCGCAGTGGAGGTCCCCCAGCAGTGGGTCCGTGTAGGTGCCATGGTAGACGCTGCCGAAGTGCCCTGCGGGGACAGGTGGCATGAAGCTGGTACCGCACACGGCGAGCGGGCGATGCCACAGCCAAATCAGGGCGTGGCGTCACCTTTGCCGATGACCTGGTGGCGGTGGGTGACGAGCCGCTCCTCGGGGATGAGGATGTCCTTCACCTCCTCCAGCAGCTCTGCCCGCAGGTCCTCCAGGCAGCAGGACGTGGCCCTGAGCAGGGGCACTGGGGAACCGCCGCCTGCCACGCCGGCACCAGCACCGGCGAAGCGTGCCCGGGGCCCCACCAGGCCGGGACTGCCTGCCGTGGGCAGCACTGCCGGGGACAGGCAGAGGCAGGGTGAGGGCTAGGCAGGCACCCAGCACCCCGCCACCCGCCGGTGTCACCCACTTACCCAGCACCTCCCTGTAGTCGACGCCGGGGCACTGGGTGGTGGCAGGGGGGTTGCTGCGGCCGGGCTGCACCAGCAGCTCCAGGTTCTCTGTCCCTGCGGACAGCAGCAGGGTGGGCAGGGGGTGGTGCGGCAGGGGGGGGCCGGGGGGCAGCGGGGCGGTCTGCAAGCGCGGCACTCACCCCCCCGCTTCCTCCAGTGCCAGCGGAGCAGCACGGCAGCCAGGACGCAGCAGACCAGGAAGGTGATGCCAGTGCCCAGGGCCAGGCTGGTGGCCAGGTCCAGCGAGGCGGCGGGGGGCAGCACCCAGCCCAGCGCCTTGCAGGCACCGTTCACGCAGATCTGGGGGAGTGGGGGCTCAGTGGGAACGGGGTGGGGGACACTGGGGGGGGGGTGTCACCCAACCTGGGGGGTGCCTACCTCCACGGGGACCCCAGCCGGGGGCAGGCGCAGCTCGCGAGGCAGGCGGCACGTCACCTCGTTCTTCAGCACATTGGGGTGGCAGTCCCGGCCCCCCACCGTCATGGTGATGTTCATGCAGGCGGCCACGGCGTCCAGCCCCCATTGCTGCCCGGACACAGTGCCCTGAGCCCGGAGGTCCCGGCAGCAGGACCCCCCCACCCTGGCTCACCCCACCGCCGCACATACGTGCACCTTGATCTCGTCGTCACCGGGCTTGAGGCGGAGGCGCCCGCCCTCCTGCTCCAAGGCGAAGAACTCGGGCTGGGGGTAGTAGCGGAGGCGGAAGAGCCAGCGGCCAGCGGCGCCGTCCAGCAGCACGCTCAGGTTCCCCGACGCCGTCTCCACCTTGCTCTCGAAGGGGAAGGCTGGGCCGCGGCACAGCAGCCGCTCTGGTGCCTGCGAGCCCTCGCACTCCTGTGGGCGGCGGGATACTGGGCACCGGCGAGGCACGGTGCCTGGGGGATCGGGGCGGGCAGGGCAGGGCCAGGGGGTGACGGCCTCCTGCCCCGGCACTTACCGTGGCTTCGGTCCTCACGCCGCTGGCTTCAAAGCGGATCTTGGCGCGATACACCGAGTCCAGACGGGTGCCGATGATGGTGAGCATTGAGTCCCTGCGGTGGGCAGGGGTCAGGGCCCCAGGGTGCACGTGGTCCCCAGGGTGCATGCAGTTCCCAAGGTGCATGTGGCACCCAGGGTTAGCGTGGTCCCTGGGGTGCACGTGGTCCCTGGGGTGCACGTGGTCCCTGGGGTGCATGCGGTCCCCAAAGTACATATGGTCCCCAGCGTGCATGTGGTCCCTGGGGTACATGCAGTCCCCGGGGTGCATGCGGCCCCCAGGATTAACATATTCCCTGGGGTGCATGTGGTCCCCAGGGTGCACACAGTCCCCAGCACCTCATCCAGCCTGGCCGGGGCGGTGGGGAGGCTGGGGCTGTGCCCCCAAGGGGAAGGGAGCCCATGCACTCACTCATAGCTGCAGCTGGGGACGATGGCCGAAACGAAGGGGTCAGGGCGGTACTGGAAGGGCAGGGGGGCCGGGAACTCCTCCCCGTCGATCCACAGGGCCACCCAGGCTGCACCCAGGCCACTGGCAGCAGGAGCTGTGCACTGAATCGCCCCATCGCCCTGCCTGGGGACACGGCGGCTGTGGCTGGAGGGGACAGTGGGACCACGGCAGGGGACCCCATGCCAGTCCCCATGCCGGGGAACCCACTGTGCCCGGTGGGGGCAGGACAGGGGCGTACCTGGGCTGCCCGGCAAGGGGGCACTCAGAGCTGTTGACCATCACCCGCCAGCTGCTCCCTGCCGAGAGGTGGGTGCCACGCAGGGAGACGTGGGTGCCACCCCCCTGGGGGCCAAACGGGGGGTGCAGGGCGCTGATGTGGGGCTCCTGGGCAGACACAGGGTCGGTGGGGTGGGTGGGTGAGCCAAACACCCTCCTGCAAACCCTGCCAGGGGTGACCACCAGTGCAGGGCCGTACCACGAAGACGAAACCACTGAGGGTGGTCGAGCCATGGACGCGGAAGCTGGAGGGTCCGGCAGGTTCCTCCACGGTGAGCACCACATCGGCCGGGCCCCCTGCTGCTGTCGGGCCCCCTGGCTCCAGCTCGCACACCAGCACGTCCACAAAGTCCTTGCGGCGGGAGGTGGGCAGGGGTCTGCGGGGTGGTGATGGGGGGTCAGCCCCAGGCCGGGGGAGCAGCCCCGGACCCCTCTCTGCTGCCGTCACCCCCCCACCCCTGGCACCATCGTGCACCTGTGGCTCCTGCTCTCCTCTGGCAGCACGGTGCAGCCTCGCCGTCCCACCACCACCCGATAGGTGCCAGGGGGGCTGAGGCGGGGGTCGGGGTCCAGGTGGGAGCGGAAGGTCATGCCACAGAGCGTCACCCGCGTCCGGCCCTGCAGCGGGGCGCTCCGGGGGTGGAACTGCGGAAGAGGCAACCGCGTCACCCTGAGCCCCAAAAGCCCAGTGACGGTCACGGGTCCGGAAAGCCCCTTCCCTGAGGGGCGCGACACCTGTCCTGGAGATGGGGTCTCTGGATGGAGCAAGGGTCCCACCATGTGCCACCCCACGTGTCACCTTCCTCCCCATCCAAGTGCCTGGGAGATGTGGGGTGCAGGGGGGGACGGTGGCGCAGACCTACGTCGGTGAGGACGGGCGGGCAGCTGTCCTGGACCCAGAGGCCGGTGCACTCATGGCGGCGCGTGCACCCATCCCCGCACCAGCCGCAGCCCATGAAGCGCTCGGCCCGCAGGCAGCGCTTGCACGTGGAGAAGTGGCGGCAGCCGGGGCCGGTGACGTTCAGGCGCCACACCTGGGGATGGAGAGTGGAGGCGAGCGGGTGTGTGGGGCTCAGCGCCCGCCCCACGCCTCCCGGGCCCCCCACTCACCTTGGTGCCAGCGGTGAAGAACAGCGAGTGGCTCTGCAGCCCCATGGCACCCCGCACCGGCCCCGGCTCCCCCAGGGAGAAGTTGGCCAAGGTGAGGAGGTAGGAGCTGGAGCGCTGGAGCACTATCTGCAGTGGGGCAGAGCGGGGGGCTGAGCATCACCCCACACCCCGCCGGGCACCTCCCACCCCTCCTGGTCCCCCATCCCACCTGGAAGATGCGTCCCTCTGCTGTGCCCAGGTGGGCCACGGTGACGTCCCCCAGGGCGGTGACAAAGATGGAGGTGAGGAGGATGCCGGCCAGATGCCTGTTGAACAGGTCCACCTTATGGGAGGCGGCGGGGATGAGGGTGGGCTGGTCCCAGCAGCTGGTGTTGGCCACCGGAGCCGAGAGGTTCACCTGCAGCCAAGTGTGGGATGGGCGCCTTGAAGCCAGCCCGGGCACCTCGACCACCCGCGCCCTCTCAGGTGGGCACCAGCTCCAGCCGTGAGGTATTTTGGAGAGTGCCCGATTGCCCAAACTCCCCTCCAGGCTGTGAAAATTTTGGGGGAAAAACCACATCCATGGCCCCTCTTATAGCCCCCGCATGGCGTCAGATCCTGCCCTCCCCTCCCGCCCCATCTGGATGTGGTTATCGGTGCCAGCACCGTGGGGCAGGCACCCCAAAGCCAGCCCTCCCAACCCCCCAGGGCTCGGCAGGGGGCTGGGGATGAAGGGGGACACCAGGAGCTGGGGGGTCCCCACTGGGCCCCCACCGATGCTCGGGGCCGGGGCTCCCCTCCTGGCTCGCCCTGCCAGCGGCATGAGTCAGCGGCAGTGAGCTGGCTGCTCCGCGCGTGGGAAGAGGAGGGGATTTGGCTGCGCCTCGCCCCACGCCTGGCTGAGAATTCCAAAACTTGTGTCACAGCTGCTTGCTGGGACCCTGCCTGCAGAGGGGGCCCTGCCAGGGCGCCTGCCCATCCCCATCCCGGCCGTGCTGGAGCTTGTCCCTGGGACAAAATGTTCCTGCCCCACGGCTGCGGCAGACGAGAAACACCGGTGACTAATTGTGCTTCCGCCTGCGGTTTATTTGCCCAGAGAAGGCGGTGGCCCTGGGGCTGGGGAGGGGGCAAGGCGGGAGCGGCCGGCCACCCCGCGCACCCCGGCCCGGGGAGCATCGAGGCCCCACGGCTTCCCCGTCCTCCACACACATAAACAAGCTGGAGAGGGTGGCCATCAACAGCCCGGCGCTGGGGACAGTCACCGCGGGGGCCGGAGCCAGTGCTCTCTGGGGCAGGCACACTGAGGAGAGGGACTTGTGGCGCGGTGCATGGCAAGTGGCAGTGTGCCCATGTGCCAGGACACGTGTCTGTGGCACACAGCTCGGGCGAGCACGGGGTGCCCGGGGTGGGGAGCACAGCTGGATCCCTGCCGGCGCCCTACCTCCTTGGCGCGGCCGGGGCTGGTGAAACGCAGTGGCCCCTGTGATAGGCGGTGGGTGGCTGGCAGGGCTGACTCACACCTGGGCGACGCCGCTCTCCCCCTGCCCAACCCGCCCCGCTGTCCACCCCATTTTACCAGCAGTTCCCAGCATCCCACATCCACCTCCCCGCATCCCAGCCGACCCCCAGGCCCCCCGGGACGGACGCGGCGTGGGATGGAGGACTCACGTTGTGCGGGCAGTACTCCGCTGGCTGGAAGAAGCTGAGCCCCCGCAGCAGCGACTGGTGCCCAGTGCTGCAGCACTTCTCCATGCCCTCTTCCATGGCCTGGTTGAGGAGGCGGAGGGGGAAGGCGCAGACAGCCGAGTCCTCCCGCGGCACCCGGCTCTCTGGCCAGCTCTCAGCAAAGGCACCGAAGAGTACCATGTCGGTGTCGTTGATGCCGAGGTCGCGGGCCAGGCGGGCGCCGGGGCGGGCGGTGTGGGCAGCCTGCAGCACGTTGTAGGCAACATCCCGCTCGGCATCCTCCTCGCCGCTGCGCCGCCGCCGCCGCTTGGACTCGAAGCGGCAGTCGAGGACAAGCTCACGGTAGTGGCGGAGGTCACGCTCGTGGGTGCTGAGCCGCGCCAGGCGCGTGTGGTACGCCGCCAAGCCCGGCCGCTCTGGCTGCACCGTCAGGAAGTAGACGTGGTCCCTGTCAGCGAAGGAGTGCACGTAGTGGATGGTGTAGTTGTCCCGGTATTGCGGCAGCACCGTCAGCCACTGGAAGTCATCCGAAAAGCCGTCTAAGGTGCCCTTCAGCCTGCGGACGGACACTGACTGCGGGCTGTACCGCGCCGCCACGCTGCTGTTGACGGTGGAGCCGAGGTAGAAGAAAGAGGCGTAGGAGGTGGCCACCACAGTGGCACTGGTCCCCAGGGGGCTGGCCACGCAGTCGGGGCAGGACGCAGGTCTGTTGCCTGTGGCTGAGTACAGGCAGCGCGTGGTCGTGATGGCCACCTCGCCGTCCAGCACCTCCAGCTGGTGCTGGTAGCACAGCCCGTGCTGCGCTGTGCCACAGCTGTACAGCCACGGCTCCAGCGGGTCCAGCAGCAGTAGGACATTGTCCGTGTCCTCGGGGCCGTCCGCGGCAGCCGGGCACAGGCGGCAGATCTCACACTCGGCGCTGCCCACCGGGCCGGTGACGAGGACCGAGAGGAGGCGCAGCTCGGGGCTGGCCAGCAGGATGCGGTTGCGGACGGCCACGAAGACGGCGGCCGGGCCGGCAGAGTCGGTGAAGACGGCGACGTTCTGCACGGGGCTGCTGGCATCAAGGCTGGGCAGTGTGTAGGGGACGGAGAAGTTCCTGGTGGAGCTGTAAGGGATGCGGGGGCACTGCCAGGCACCGGCGCCCAGCGGGGCCAGGGCGAGCACCAGCAAGAGGCACATGCGGCACAACAGCCCCATGCTGCACAGTGCCGCCAGTGTGGGGTTATTGACAGTGCTCAGCACCGAGCGGAGTTGGGACACACGGAGGACAGGTCACCATCGCATCTGCCAAAATAAAGGAGAAAGGGTTTTACCTGCTGCGATTAGGCGAGGACCCTGGGGCACTGCCGCAGCTGTGCGTGGGGCAGGGGGTGCCGGGGTCCCCGGGGCCAGATGACGACGGGTGCTGCCAGGGGAGGATCGGCCGCACCAAACCTCTTCCCAAACACCGCAAGCGGGAGGTGAAGCCAAGCTGCCAGCGGCAGGGTGACAAATCCTGCTGGCACCTCCCAAACACCCTCACCTGTCCCCCGGGGGTATCCCTGCCCTGCACGACCCCACCGAGCCACCTCCTGGGGACGGGAATGGGGACCCTGCCAGCCCCCCGGGGACAAGGAACCTGAGGGCCCCCTGGGGCTGGGCCGGGGATGGGGGCCCCTGCCAGGCCCCCGGGACAGCAATGGGGACAGGGGATACCCGCGGGACTGGGACAAGTCCCCTGCCAGCCCCTAGGGACAGGGACCCCGATGTACCCCCGGGGCCGGCCCCCCCCCCCCCCACCTCACCGGGGCCGGGAGCGGTCCCCAGCCGGGGTCCCCGTCGGGTCCGGCTGCCCCCGCCCGCCCCTCCCCGGGGCCGCCCCGTCCTGTCCCACTCTGTCCCGCCCGGTGCCGTTCCGAGCCGGGCCGGGCCGGGCCGGGCCGGGCGGCGGGGCGCTTACCTGGGTGCTGCGGGGCGGCGGGCGCTGCCGGGCCGTGCCGGGCCGTACCGTGCCGGGGCGGAGCGGAGCGGGAGCGGGGCCGTGCCGGAGCAGGCGAGGCGGGCCGGGGCGGGGCGGGGCGGGCCCTGTCCCCGGGCCGCGCGGGCGTCCCCGAGGGCCGGCAGCGGCACACGCAGCCCGGGGGGGACGGGGATGCTCGGGGGGACAAGGAGTCCGGGGGGGGAGGGCACAGTGGGAGCCGGGGGACACACGGTCCCGGGGTGGCCGGAGGGACGCTGGGCACCCTGAGGGGACACGCTTGGGTGGGCACGGTGCCCCAGAGAGACACGGGTGAGAGCCAGGGCCCCTGATCAGGACGCGGGGTGCAGGGCTGGCGTGATGCCCCGGGTGCCCGCCGCAGCCCAGTGCCGACCGGGTGGCCATCGGAGGGTCCCCATGGCTGGGAGGCGGCTGCCAGCATCCCGGGGTGCGTGTGGGGTCTGGGCACGTCGGCACCCGTTGGCCCCTCAGCCGCAGCCCCCGGCCCCGCTGCCACTGGCGGCAGGGGCTGTCGACACCCTGACACACGAAATTGCCGCTTCCCCAAAGCTGCCCGCGCTGGCAACTCACTTCCAGGCCAGCGGGGCGGCCTTCTGGGGGGTGCGGCAGGCTCAGGACAGCGGTTTCCAGCCAGGGGGCAAGAAAGCTTTGTGAGGGGAGCTGTGCAGGTTATTTCAGTTGTGCCCATTCTTTGCCTCAAGTCCCTTTATCCCCCCCCATCAAGGGCTGCCTGCGGTGGCAGGAGGTGTCGGCGCTGCCAGGACTTGCTGCTGTTCCCAGGGATGAATGAAGATGCTTTTCATGCCGGTGTGTCACATGGATTCGCCCTCTAAGTGCCCTGTTGCCCTCAAACGGTGGGGCTGTGGGTCCCAGCTGCACACATGGACTTTTCCTCCAGCCGAGCAGGGCACTGCCTCGCGCTGCCGTGGGGACTTTGGTCCCAGGAGGGGCTGAACACACGGCAAACAGGCTCCTCTGCCCTCGTCACCTGGCCAGCCTCAGCCCTCTCGGGCTCCCGCCCCGCATTGTGCAAGGCCCAGTGGTTACGCTGGCCCCGTGCCTTACCCAACAGCTCCTTCCTCCGGCTGCGCGTCTCCCACTCGGTTTCGACATTAGCTGGCCCTGGCCAGCTCATCCTGGGGTTTTCGCCGCTCCCACCCTCCGGCCGGCACTGCCTCCTGCCAGCACGGCCCCAGCTGCCTTGAACCGCTCCCCGGCAGCTTTCCCGGCCCCCAGTGGGGCCCCAGGGCTGGATTGCACCGTACCCAAACCGTGCCCCCACCCCAGCTTGGCCATTTGGCACCCATGAACATGACAAGACTTGACCTGGGGTCCAGATAATGTTTATGAGCAAAGACAAGCGATTACAATCTGGCAGGAGCAGGAATACGGGAGCAGAGTCCCCACGCTAGCCCTGCCGGGTCCTTCCCAGCTCCCTCGGTGTCTCGGTGCCACCCCAGTGGCTCTGCCCCTCCTTGAACGCCTGTCCCTGCGCTCGGCCGACAGCCCCAAAACGCGGGGTTGGGCCGTGGCATGACAGCATTGACAGGTGCTCAGCCCCACACCGGTGCCTGGGGACCGCCGGGGAGGAGGCGGTCCTTGTGCAGCAAGCTCAGCGTAGCTGGCTTGAGGGGCTGGGTTTGGGGGGCAGGTGCCCCTGCACCAAGGGGAAGACCCTCCTTGGGCTAGGGGGGGGCACCGGGGCCCCGTGCCAGCGGGATCTCCAGAGGGCTGTGCTTCACCTGCCCATTTAGGGCCCGCTGCCTAGGAGCCAGCACCACGAGCCCACAAACATCCCGATGGGCACCCCGGTACCCCGAGTCTCTCTGGGGCTGCTCTGTGTCCCCATGGGGACGTAGGCGGGACCCCACTGCCCTGGCTGGGGCAGGCTGACCCACCACCCTGCCTGCCAGCATCCCGAGGGACTTTCTTCTCACAGCCACGGTGGGAAGGGTCCGGGCACGCACAGATGCCAAGGGGGCAAACCTGCCAAGGCAGGGCTCTGGGACTGCCAGGGGCTGCCTGGCACTTGGGGGGCCCGGCTCCCCCAGGGCAGGGAGAGGAGCAGTGCGTGCTCCAGGCCAGCCCTGTCCCCCCACCTGGGTAGTGTCACCCGCCCTCTGCGGGCACAGCAGCACAGGGGTCCCCCGAGTGCTGCCACGTCTCTCCTGGGGACCCCTACCCTCGGCACGGCCGCAGGATGGCAGAGAGAGGAGGGTGCCAGGCACAGGCAGCAGGACCCAGGGGCTCAGCTCCCCTCCAGCAACTCAGGGTACCAGTAGCCCCACTCCAGGACCCCCACAACGAGGGACGGAGCCGGGGGCCGCAGAGGAAGGGCAGCCCCCCAGCTGGGGGGCACTGCCTGCAGATGAGAGAAAGTCCTGCTCACCCCTTCCCCTGGCAGCTGTGTACCCCATCTCTAAAACCCAGGTTGGACAGTCCCATGGGTGGGTTTCCCCGTGCTCCGGGGTCCCACCATGCCCTCTCCCCTGGACTCATGGCCCGGGCTTCCCCGGGGGACTGGCTCCCCGGCACAGCGGGGGCTCCCCCAGCTGGCACCATGCCCTGGGCGATGCCTGTCAGTATGTCTGGGGCGTGAGGATGAAGAGTCGGTCTTCCTCCTTGCGGATCCACTTCATGAGCTTGTTGACAGCACTGATGGCACCGGCCTTGGTCCCCAGGGGACTGTAGCATATGTAGAGCTCGAAGGCGCTGGTTACCTGGGTGAAAAAAACAGGGTACATGCTGGGCACATGTCTGCGCCCCACTTGGGGCTGGCACCGCATCTTCCCCCCAGGAGCATTGGGAACAGGCACAGGGGCTCCACTGCAGGGACATGGGGTGGCAACAAGGTACCCTAAATGCGTGGGCACCTGGTTTGCTCAGAAGTGGGGGGACCAAACCCCAGGGTTTACCCTCAGAGTGGGTTTTCTCCGCGGCACTGGGGAGTTCATGACAGCGCATGGCACAGCCCTCGGTGCCGGCACTCGCCAGCCCCCGCTGCTATCCCTGCCCGTTCCTTCCTCGCACAAAGGTGCTCGGGGGCAGGCCGGCCCCCAAAAGGACTGTGCACAAGCTGGGGGCCACCCTGGGGACCATGGAGCTGGTGCTGTGTTGTGCCACCCACCCCCGCCCGCTCTGCCATGCAGGACCAGAGGAGATGGGCTGACCCAAACCCTGCAGATGGCCCTTACCCAAGCCAGGAGGTTCTCACGGGGGCCTGTGAAGTAGATGTTCTTCAGGGGGCGCGAAGAGTTGTGAGCCCGGCTGTGGAGGTACTGGTAGAGCCCCAGGAGCCTCTCCTTCTCCTCCTCCCTCACGTAGGGTGCCTCAATCTCGGGGCTGCAGGAACACAGCACCCCGTTAGCCCCCTGGAGAAGGGGATTCATGGAAAAGGCTTGCCCCATGCCCCACGCCACGGCCTTGGCCCGATGGTTCCCCAGGGGCCTCACCTGGTAAAGAGCCCGGAGCTTTTTGACTTGTAGATGAAGTGCCGGAGGTCAGGGATGCCCACCTGGGCGACGCTGTAGAAGGGGGTGCGCAGGGCCTCCTGCAGAGCGTGGTGCACCCCCCGCCGCCGCAGGCGCTCCTGGAAGCGCCGCTTACAGTCAGAGACAGTGAAGAAGTCCTCGCGGTCGGTGGAGACCAGCAGGAGGCACAGGTCCATCTCCTGCTCCAGGTAGGAGATGTGGGCATGGAAGAAGCCACTGGAGTTGAACTTGGGGAGGCAAATGGGAGTCCAGGCTTCACCCTCCCGGAAGGAAGAAGAAGAGCTGATGAGGTTGAAGAGCAGGTGGAGGTCAATGGGGTGGAGGAACTGATCCTTCTTCCTCACGAGAGACACCAGCTGGTTCCCTGACAGGAGGATGGAGAAGACCAGGCTCTTGGCCTTGGCCTGCTGGAGGCTGGTGCTGACAGCGTCCCGGACGCTGGCGGCCAGGGGCAGGCAGCGCACGGCACCCATGAGGAAGCTGGGGTCGTGGGCCATGAGGTCCAGCAGGTTGTCAGTGATGCGCTCGGAGCCGGCCAGGAGCCTGCGCAGGTCATAGTTCTGCTTCTGCTGGAAGATGTGGTTGAGCTGGGTCCAGGTGAGCAGGCTCAGGATCTGGTAGTAGATGTAGAGCAGCTCATGGGCTATCTCCTGCTCCGACTGCCGGGTCCGCGCCACTGCCACCAGCACCAGCGGGCTCCTCCGCACGAAGACAACCTTGTAGCCATCTGCATGGGAGAGAGTTCCCCGGCGGGGCCGGGGACAGACCTGTAAGCCTGGCTCCGCTGGGCTGCAAGGGGGAGCCAGGCTGCAGCCTCCCCCCCGCCACCAATCTGCCCCTGTGGACAGCTAATGTGGCCCACGGTGACAGGGGCATGGCCGGGCAGGCCGTCACACCCCCCTGTCCCACTCCCCCCCAGGGCGGTACCTGCGTGGATGGACCGGATGGCGTTTTTCTCGGCCTCCAGGAAGGACACCAGGGCCATCATGACGCCCATGGTGCTGGAGAGGGCCTCCTCAGAGCCGTAGCGGGAGTACACGGGCTTGCCCGCCTCGCTCAGCACGAAGACGTGCTTCCGGTGCATGCGCCAGGCGTCCATGGTCACGTCCTCCTCCTCCTTGCCGGACAGCACTGAGTCGCGGCGGGTGGTCTGTGGGGATGGCTCCAGCTTCCCCTCCTTGCTCTGCCTCATCTCCTCCTCCAGGTCGAGGGCCATGCCTGTGAGCTGTGTGCTCAGCTCGCTGAAGTCCTTGCTGATCTGCTCCATGCTGGTCGGCTCGGCCGGCTCCCCCCGCCTTTCCTCCGGGCTCCGTGCCACCGCCGCCCCGTCCTCGGGACTTGTCAAGTCCTCGTAGGAGCGGGTGTGCACGAACATGGCTCCCTCCTGGCCCGCCCCTGGGAACAACAGGCCGTGCAGCGTCCGTCCACCTGTCCCCCACGCTGAGGCAGCGGGCAGACGGCGGGTGCAAAAGGGACAGGGGGTTGCAGGGAAGGACCTGCCCTCCGCTCCCCATCCCGCAGCACCCAGGGGTGCGGGTCCTGCTGGTGGGGAGTCGCCAGTGGGCCCGTCTCCCCCTGCCCGTGGGGCTGTGGAGGGCCCAGCCAGCATAACGAGGAGCTGCTTTTTTTCTTTCCCCTCGCTTACCCCCGCGGCGAGCTCTGCCCTGTACCTGGCTCCGTCCCCTGCACCAGCCCCGGCGTGGGGCTCTCGGACCGCTCCCCGTGCTGCCCATCTCCCGGCGCCAGGGACCCGTTGGGCACTTCCCAGCCTTTCTTCTTGTGGACATCCGCAGCCATTCCTTGGGGCAGGACCTGCACGTGACCCACAACATCACCCCTCTGTTCCCTCCCCCGCAAAACGGGTCCCGAAACGCTCTGCTTTCGAGCGGGGCCGCGCCAGCATCCTCAGCCCAATCCTGCTGGCTCAGCAGGCAGCACCGAGCCCTGGTGAGATGTCAGGAACGCCGCTCTAATCCAGCAGGATTTCCTCCCTCCCGCGGCCCCAGCTCCTTCCAGCCCCCCGGCCCCAGCACCTTTCATCCAGGCTTGGCCCCGATTTCCCCCAGGCGCTGGGAAAGCTGCTCAGCCTCCCTCTGCCGCGTCCCGGCAGCGAGGGGGAAGGGACCCAGCCCCGGATGGGGCTGGGGCTGGTCCTGCACACCGACGATCCCAGAGGCCTCATGTTTGCAAAGGGCGGGTTTATGGCCCTCCTTGGCATAGATTAGGCGGCTGAGATGAGACCAGGCTGGTGACACTTCTCCTGAGGCCACGGCCGCTCAGACGGTGTAACCCCCTGCAAGCAGGGTGCCCTCTCGAGCCCCTGTCCAGTGGGTCAGCCCTCCGGGGCAGAGCCTGGCCGTGCCTCCAGCCCACGCTTTCTTCCCTGCCCCGTGGGGGAAACTGGCCCGAAAGTGAACACAGGCACACAAGCGAAAGTAACAGCAGGAAGGCAGGCAGGCACCGTGCCGCTTCGGTGCCAGAGCCGCCCCAGTCTCCGAAACCAGCTGGTGGGGAGGCTCGTGGAGCCCCAGCTTCGCTCCATGCTTCGTGACACCTCCTGCCCCCCAGACCCAACCCCAGCAGGTAACGCCGCACCTGGGGGGGCCGGACCCCGACCCCAAAAGCCTGTGATACCCCAAGAGCCCCGGAGGGTGCCGGGCTGCGGATTAGGGCGCCATCCTCGCCTGGCCCTTCCCCTCCTGGCTGCGCCGCCGCCAGCCTGCTGCCCTTCCCCGCAGCCCCCCGCGGGGCTGCTCGGGGGTGAGGGTCTCCCCGGGACCACCGCGGCCCAGTGCGGGGCCCGTCCCGGTCCCTCCCCCGCCCGGGGGGGTCACCGCTCCCGGAGCACCGACGTGCCCCGAGGAAGCGCCAGGCCCGGGACCCCCCGCAGCCCCGAAGGACAACGCGCAGGGACCGACCTTCGCGGCTCCTCCCGTCGGCGCCGGAGGCCCGGGCGAGCAGCGCGGCGGGCGCAGCTGCGGCGGGGGCCGCCCGGCAGCCCCCGGCACGGCCTAGGCGGGGCGGGGGGGACGACGCCGGCGGCGAGCGGCCGCCTCCCGCCCTGCCCCTGCCCCTGCTCCTGCTCCTGTCCCTAGCCGCCGCGGCGGCCCCGGCATCGCGGCTCCCCGGCCCGGCGGGAACCGCCCCCCGCGGCCTGGCCAGGCCTGGCCTCACCGCCCCACGGTCGGGCGCCGGCCCCGCGGAATCATGGGAGCTGTAGGCAGCACCCGCTCCCCGCCGCCGCCGCCCCCGCCCCTCCGCGACTACAACTCCCGGCAGGCCCCGCCCGCGCGCGGAGCGCTCTGGGAAATGGAGTCCGCCCGCAGCCCTGCCGGCGCGGGGCATGGCGGGAGCGGTAGTGCGGCGGCCGGCGGGGCCGGACTCCGCTTCCCAGAGTGCCGCGCGGGGGGCGGAGGGGAGCGGAAGTTCCGGTTTCTCGCCGTGGTTGCGCTGGGCCTGGCGCGGCGGGAGCGGCGGTGGCGGCGGAGGTGAGGGGCGGCCCCACCCCGCCGGCCTGGCCGCGGCCCCGGCTCCGCCGGGGGAACGGCGGCGGCGGCGGGGGGCTGCCCGGTGCGGGGGGGGGGGGCTCTCCCAGCGTGGCGGAACCGGGCGGGACTCACGGGCTTCGCCTGGGGAGGGGCGCGCGGGTGCGGGGTCTGGCGTCTGGCGTGAGGCCGCCGGCGTGGCGGAGCGGGGGCGGCTCCCGGGGGTCTCCCGGGGTACGGGAGCGGAGCGGGGACGTCTCCCGGGGTACAGGGGCGGGGTAGAGTCTCCCGTACGGCCGCCCGGGAGAGGGAAGCGGGGAGGGGCTGTTTCTGGGGTGTCCCCTGGGTTAAAGGGGGGTCTCCCTTAGCGTCGTGAGGTGGGAGCGGGCGCGGGTCTCCTGAGGGTCTCCCGGGATGGGGAGGTGTCTTCCCGTGGGGCTGTCCGGGGTAGGGGAGCGTGCGGGGGAGGGGGGAGGGGTGTCCTTCCTAGGAGCCACCTGGGATAGAGGAGCAGGGGGTTCCTCCTGTGGAGTCCATCAGGATAGAGGAGGGGGTGTGTGTCTCTTTTGGGGTCACCCGCGACGGGGGGATAGTCCGAGGCTGGGGGCTGCCTCGGCTGCGAGCTGTGAGGAAGCAGGTCTGGGCTCCGTGCCCCGGCATGGCCCCGCAGCTGGCTGCGGGCTCAGTCTCCTCATCAGAGCCCCATGCCCCTGTGGGATGTGGGCCGCGGGCTTAGGCAGCTCGGTCTGGGGTACAGGAGTACCACGGGGCGTCCTGCACGGCTGCGCCGAGCGTTGGGGCCTGCTGTCTGTGTCGTTGTCGGTGGTTGTGGTGTTTCTGGGTATCGCTGTGTTATTCTGAGGCCCTGATCAAAATTAGGGCTTCTTTCACACCATGTCGTATGCGTTTCCATGAGCAGTGTCTCAGAACACTTGTGTTTTTAAAAGAGATGGACAAAAAATGGGCTGGATTCATGCTGGGATGTAGAGAAAGGTGATCAGGGCTGGCGTGCGGGGCTGGGGGTGTGTTTGCTGATAGTAAGGCTCAGTGATGGGCTGAGTGGGATTTTGGACTGTAAACAGAGGCTAAGGTGCAGGCAGAAAGTGGCCCGGCTCGTGCTGGAGGCTGGTGAAGTGGTAATGCAGTGGTAGTGAACTACTGGCAGTAATAACAGCGAGCTCTCATGTTTTGTTTTTTAAAACAATTGGCACCACAAGAGTTTGATGTTGTTGCTGGTGTGTGGTATTAATTTTGGAAATCCTGCTGAAGCTGGAATCCGCTTTCCTATCCCAGCAGGGTGTTGGTGGTGTGAAAGTCTCTTCCAACACTCCCTAGCTGGGAATGCACTCGTGAAGTCCTTTGGGACAAGCGAGGTCAGGATAGTAATGGGTGTGTGTGTGTGTGTTTAGAAATTCACTGGATTGTTTCTAATACGTGTTTTTAAAAGCATCATACAACTGAAAAGCACACACATCCCTTTTTTTTTTTTTAAGTGAAAACCTCCAGCCTGACACCTGGAAGAGCTGAAAAGGTTCTTTCTCCCTTCGCTTTCAAACTTCAGTTACATGGTTTTGGTATTTCTTCACTTCTGGATTAGACATCTTCATCTTTAACATTGGAAATAACAGGCTTTCTTGGCTACTTGCAGCTTCTGTAGCTTGGGGAAACGTTTTCTTTTGTACCTCCTGTAGTACTTGAATTTCACAGAGGCTTTTTCCTTTCTTCAGCCTTACAAAAACTTTACTGGGCGCAGAGAGTTGTTCTGCAGCAAATTACTTCCTCTGTTCTTTGAGCGTAGTCTTGTGTGTAGTTATGTGTTTGATTTCCTCATGGTCTATAAATACCAAGTCTTGGCAGCCTTGGCAAAATCTGTTTGGAGAGAAGTTGTGAGTATCGGAGTATTTTTCTGAAAATAGCGTCTCTTTGAAACTTCACCTTGCCTAATCCGTCACCAATTTCTCCTCTCTCCCCCCAGATTTGGAAAACAAGCTGCAAAGTTGGGTGTAAGTCAGTGAGGAGATGCTCGAGGACTGTGCTGGCATTCCTCACTCTGCCCCTTGCCAGAAATCTTTAATTATTCCTTAAGAAGGCCGGCTTCTTAGTCTGGCTCAGTTGCATGCTTCTGATGTACAGTGCCATTATTTTACCGTAGTAGATGTAAATTGAAATAAGACATCCAGAAGAATCTGCCGTCAGGCTTGGCACGTGCATTTGGAAAGCAGAACCGGGAATGTCCCCTGAGCGGCAGTGCCAGGCGCTGGGCTGTCTGGGGGTGCGCTGGGGGGGCATGGTCCTGAGGAAGTCCTTGGGTGTAATTGCCAGGGAGCATCCGGAGCTCCATCAGTCTCTCCTGTCTGCTGGGAGGGCTGCGGGATCACCGGTCGTTGGAGGAACTAAGACCACAAAAGAGCTTCCCCTCCTTTGAGACTCACCTCCTCTGTCTTCACTGGAGCTGCGGCTTTGCCACCAGGAAACAGAGCCAGCTGGGAGAGGAGGAGGGAAATAAAATGCATACTTTCAGGATGCATATCGGCCCTCCTGAATATTCAGTATAATTGTAACAGCTAATTGTTGTCTTAAAAGAACTCTAAGTCGGGCTCTGTGAGTAACTGGACCACATTGTGCATTCTGCAGCTGCGTTACTGTGTCACTCTGAAACGTCCTTTGTTGCCATCTCCTTCAGATGTGTGGTTGTGACTGAGGTATGGCAAAACTAATTGATGCATAATTCCTAGCACTTGAGGGTGGATTTTTGCCGTGCTTTGCTGCTGGCCTGGCCCCAGCCCCGGGGCTCTGTTGGTGTGTCTTTGGCAAACAGCCTTGCTCACACTGACCCGCCTCCCAGCACCTGCCTGTGAGCAGGGAGGTGGGAGCTGAGCTGGCTGTTACCTGAAGGGTAAATCCTGACGGCATCTCATCACAGCGTGCATCTTTTGGAGCAGTTATAGCAGGGCGTACCTTCAGGAGATCTTGGCGCTGGTGGAAGCCAGTCTAAGAAGTTTCTGTCCCTGTCCTGCAGTTTGCTGTCACCTTGTTTTGTGGGGCTGTGTAGTAAACCGTATCGCTGAAATGACCTGGGTTAAATATAACTCTTTTCGGAGGGTCATCCGTGGTGCAGACCCAGAAAAGCACAAGCTGGCACAACTAACACCTTGTGCATTGCCAAAGGCAGAGCAGAGGGAGCAAATCGTATCAGGCTGAACAGGGGACTGTCGGAGCCAGTGTTGCTCCCCGTGTTATTGAACCGTGACCTCATAGTCATGGATGTTGCTGCATGGCTCAGCTGATCTATGCCAGGCCTGATATCAGTCAAATGGTATTTTTTTTCCCCAACTGATAATTTGAATATTATGTCCAAACAGTTCCCAGCTGGCAAGGGATTTTTTTTTTAAGCATCGGTAAGCTTGTTGACTTAATGAGAACTGGAGTGGGGGAGGAAATCCAAAAGGGAAGAACAAGAAACACCAGGTCTGCAGATGTCTGCAGGCTGCAAAAGATCGTAGATAAAAGGACTGGCTGATGACAGCCAACCCTAATGATGACTGCCATAACCATCTCCGTTCGCCTGTCCTCTCTGTGGGAGGGTGCAGTGTCAGTTCTCTTAGATTCACCTCTGAGAAAGAAAAAATGATAGAGCTTGTGGAGGAAATCCTTGGGACCAGGGAGGTGCTTGTTGCATCGAGAGCCATGTAAAACGTGAGCAGACCAGTGCTCTCAGGCTTGAGTGGCCAATTGAATGAACCCGTTTCTTTAGAAATGGCGTTACGGCGGATGGATCAGCGGTGGTTGTACAGGTTGCCTTCATCGGCCTCCACACCCTTGCATACCGAGGCCTGCCAGGCCCTGCCCTCCCCGGCTCCCCCGTGAGCGTTCACTGGCTGGTGATGGACCCCGGCAGGAGCGGGTGCTCCCTCTTGGCAGGGCAGCTCCCTTTGGCTCCTTGGCACAGGCGGCTGCCGGGAGCGGCATCTGGAATTGCTCCCTGGTGCAAGGTCTGTCATAACCTGCTCTGTCGACTTGCCATCTGTATGGCAGTGCTGACCTTTGGAAGTGAGAAGAAACAGGATCTTGTGTACTTTTCTTTGACGTTAGCTGCTCTAGCCAGGCCCGGCGGTGACTGTCTGTACCGTCTTCTGTTCCACCTAACCACTGCCGTTAGTTTAATCCTGCTTTTGAGCTGCTTTGTAGCAGCACGCGAGCCCCAGGTCTCCTAACCTCGGTCTGGTGGCACAGCAGCCCTCCTGAACTGCTGCAGCTGGACTAGCCAGAGCAGGTTTGAGACCATCAGGTTGCTAGCTACATCATTTTGCTCTACGCTCTGCTGCAACCTGTTTTTTTGGGAAAGACGGAAGTACTTCCCATTTTAAGTCCTGGCTTTGGCAATCGCCAGGAAATCCTCACCTTCTCCGCTGGTGGGAGGAAGCGGATGAAATTTTAGATCTCTGTTGAGGCAAGTGTTATTTGCGGCGCTCAGCTTGATGAGGGCAACGTTGGAGAACAGTGCCTGTAATGATTTGTTGGCAAAGCCTGCTCTGTTATCTACATACTTTTGAGGGCAAAGTAAGCATAGTAGACCAATAGTAGTGATCGTTTCCTTGAACAGCAAAGAGCTTTTGGCAAAAATATTTTGGATTAAACATTAATTGCAAACTGTTGTTCGGCAACGGTCCTTGTTGTTTATAGACTGTAGTGTTCTCACATTTCTAGCTGCACTCCAAATAGTGTCAGACAGCACAGTATGTTGGAAAGCTTTACGTTAATCAAAGCAGATATCAAATTGTTTGCCCACCCATATTGACAGTTTGATTTCAGAAGTCGTTTGACGCTTGCAAATTTGAACATGGAGCAATGCAACAATTAAATTCATTCATGCCTCAGTGTGGTCTTGTGTATTTGTGGATCCTGATCAGATGTTCCACACACCCCTTCTCCTAACCAGCAGTGTTTTTCTTGCGTGATGTGTATTCTTTGCCTTGTGGCTTATTGTCATGTTATTTATTCAACAGGTTGTGCTGTCTTGGTGTTCTTAGAGCGAGTTAACCATTTCTGGAAGCCTACCGGACAAGATCAAAATGTGGGGAGACCATCGACAAGGGAACAGAATGGGGTCTTTTCGGTAAGGATTTGAATGCACAGTTTGTTTCAGCAACGTTCTTAAATACAATAAGCCATAGGAACTTTCTGTTTGTCAGTATTTCTGCACATCCTCCCGTAAGCAGACTATTTTGGTAAAAGTTCTGAGGCCCGCGTGGAGCTAGGTGTGATTGCCAAAGAATAGGCAAGTTAAGTGACGGTGTAACTTTCTGCATTTCTGTGAAGTTCTTTTCATTTCTTTTTTTTTTTTAACAACAGCTGCTTTTAGTATTTCTATTCCTTCTCCACACCACCTTTTCTAGTGATACTTAGTTTAGCTGTTGTAAGCTAAGGTGATGATATGCCATATGGATTTTGGTGCTATGTGCTGTTAAGACCTAGAAGAGAAGTGCCTGATAGCGTGGTGTTGATTCTTTTCAACCACGGTGCTTGCCTTAACTTCAGAAATACTGGCACTTCCATTGGACACAGGATTTTATGAAAACTTTGAGAGTTTAGTTCTCTCCATGAGGTTAAGTAGATCATATATCCCCATGTTCTTGGCCATGCTCCTTTATAAGACATTTTTGAACGTCACTGGAACTATTTTAAAGATTTGTATGCAACTGGATCTGCACAGCATGATATTTTTTGTAGTTTATATTCCTGTGGTTGTTGCTAGGCCCTGTGTTTGCAAGAGGGCTCTGGGTATTAAAAAAAAAAAAAAAATGGAGGCACCAAGAGCTAGGGTTTTCCTCTGTTGTGCATAATTCTTTCATCCTTTGCTCACGTGTCCACCTCAGTTACTTGAATATCAGCATGATAAAGGTACTTCTTCATGGCATACCTTAGGTTTCTGCAATAAGAATACTTCAAGTCATTGTCCAACTGTAATGTGTTGAGAAAGCTGATGACATTTGAGTTATGAAAACCAGTATCCTCCAGAACATGTCTTAATGGTATTGATAGGAGTGTGATTGTGTTTTGTGATGATATCAGTAGTGCTGTTCTGCTGATTTTTAAGTGGATTTTATTGGCATCGTTCTTTACTGTATTGGGTGGGGAATTCTAACCTTGAACCAAGTTTTAATTACTGTTCTATGTGGTGGTGAAACAGGGGTGTGTAGCTTAGGAAATCTGTATGTGGTTTGATTAACTGTGCAGATGTCATCTTGCATTCTGTTGGTGAGTGATTCTGTAGTGAAACTCGAAGAAGAGCATGACTTGCTGTAGTTGCTAAGGAAATGTCCACTGATTTGGGTAGCATTTGATGTTATTTTAAAATGTGTTGTTATTTTATTGTTCTGTTTTTTAAAAATGTATTGGAGCCTTGCTTAGATGAAAAATCAGGTAGCTCCATCTCAGAAAAACCACCTCATTGGGTTTTGAAAAACTGTCTTAAGAGGAAACCTCTTACTGAGTGGTTTTATGCAGATATCAGGAGAGGTCGTAGCTGTAGCATTGCAAACTCGGTGTAAGACAGCCAGCCTGGAGGCACGAGCACAGGGTCATCTTGAACATTGATTGTTGGCATATTCCTGTGAGGCATCCTCGAAGTCTGAACTGATAGCTTTCAGCATTTTGCCAGTTTAGACTCCAGCACGAGGAGGCATAAATGAGTCTCTGTAGTATGTTAATAGAGCATGTTTGGTAACCTCTGCTTTTACGTGCCTCAGGATGACATGTTAAGTTAGCCTTTTGTAATACTGCCCGGAGAGCTTAAGCTCAAGCGGTTCCTCACAGGCGTGTGCTGGTGATGCTAATGAACAAACGCACCAGCTGGTGGAACCTTGAACAGCTGCAGAGCTGTGTGCAGTGCAGGACTACATGGATTGCTACCATCATTAACCCATTAATATTGCAGGTATTCCCTGTTGAGTGCTTCTGGAAATTGTGCTGAAATGGGAGCACCCAAGTTTACTTTCTCACATCTGTCGTATGCTGCCTCATCTTAAACTGCCAAACATCAATATCTTCTGCGGATCTTAGACTGTTACACAACTCTATAAAAGTTTAGAGAAGAATGTGCTGCTGTGTAGATTTCAGACTCTAAGCACGTTATGAATAATACTGTCTTTATTTCTACAGTGGGAGCCAAGAAGAAAGGTTTGCTCCCGGGTGGAACAGGGAATATCCTCCTTCCCTTGATAGTCTTGCTCAAGAAAGACACTCTGGCAACTTCTCTGGCAGAGAATCACTTCCTTTTGATATCCAGGCACTCACAGGCCTCCTCAATCCTCAGTTTGCCAACAGAGAGGAACCTTCTTTCAGCTTTGGAGCTAGAGATGGACCACGTAGTGACTTCAGAGGTGGGGAGGGGCACCATGATTTCAGGGGCAGAGATTTCCCACCATCTGACTTCCAGGGCAGAGATGAGTCTCAGATGGATTTCAGAGGTAGGGAGCCACCCTCTTCTGAGTATAGGGGCAGGGATATGTACTCTGGAGACTTCCGGGAGAGAGAAGGGCCACCTATGGACTTCAGAGGTGGGGACGTTCCTTCAGTGGACTACAGGAACAGGGAGACGTTCCGTATGAACTACAGGGATAGGGAGGCACATAATATGGATTACAGGGGCAGAGATGAACCTCCATCAGACTTCAGGGGAAGGGGGTCTTTTGATCTAGACTTCAGAGGTCGAGATGGATCTCATTCGGACTTTAGGGCAAGAGATGTGCCTGAGTTAGACTACAGGGGCAGAGAGCATTCCTATTCAGACTTCAGAAATAGGGATGTACCTGATTTGGACTTCAGGGGTGTGGGCACCTCTGATTTGGACTTCAGAAACAGAAATGCACCATCGTCAGACTTCAGAAATAGGCACAGGTCCCGGTCTGATCAGGATTTTAGGAGCAGAGATGTGGCTCCTCCTATGGACTTTTCAGATAGGGAAATGCCTCCCGTGGATCAAAGCCTTGTAGATTTTAGGCGCAACCAATCTACTGTACCTTTAGCAGAAAGAGAGGGCTCTGGTTTAAGCGCCAGCAAGAGAGAGGAGTCTGCACTTGGTCTAGATAGAGCTCCCTTTGGTAGCCAAAAAGGAGAATTTCAACATTCAGAAGCACCAGCCAGAGAAGAGGAATCCCTCGGATTGGGTCTTGAAGATGACACTTCACACAATTTCCAAAATAGCCGTGGACCGCTTCCTACTCTTCAGGACCAAGAGGAGCAACCTCAGACCTTTGCTAAAAAGCAGCAACAGCAGCAGCTTTCTGGGGGGGAGCAGCAAAGATCCGATTCTGATCTTGGGTTAAAGGGTGAAGGTGGCCTGGATTTCCTTGGAAGGCAAGATACTGACTACCGAAACATTGAGTATCGCGATGTGGATCACCGGCTGCCAGGGCATCAGATGTTTGATTATGAACATGGCAAGTCCTTTTCAGAAGGAAAACCCAGCAAAGATTCTAGGCCCTATAAGAGCCTTCAGGTAGGTGGTTTTGTCAATTGATGTTTCTGTTAAATGCGTGTTGGCCACAGAATGGAAGGAGCTGGGAAGGAGTATTCCGTTCATATCCCATCACTTCAGTTCTATCCTAGTTCACCGTTCTTCTCTGAGATCATCCAGAGAAGCTCCAGGTTGTTTTAATGGGCACCCCTTCTATCTCAGAAGTACTTTCTTCTCAAGAGAAATGCAATTTAGCAATTGAGAATTGCTAAATACGTAGAACCAGATTTGGTTCGGAAAGTCCCCAAGTTGAAAATGACCAGACAGAGGGAGGATGTTGGGGGGAAGTAGTATATAGAAGAACTTATTTTGTTATTTTCTTCTGGACATTGCTTATGAGCACTACCAGAGCGCAGCTGCTGGCTTGGGTGGGCCTGTGTAGAACAGCACGGCTGTTCTCATGCATGCTTTGTTTTCCTTCAGAGTTAACTTTGAAATCTGAAGGTAATGGTAACTCCTGAGTTAATAACTACTATTGAATTTGAATCTCCCACTGCTGGAAAGCAGAGAGAGGTGACTTGCCTGTTTTATTTTCCTGGACCTAGATCTCGCTGTACAGCTCAGTGAGCATAAGAAGCTAGTAATACAAGTCCTCCAGAGCTCTCTGAATTTTAAACAGTGCTGCGGTTAAAGATTTGAGCCAGTCTGCTTATGGGCCTTTGCCTTTGAATCATACCCTGCTTTATTTTGTTACCGTTTGCATATCTTGAGAGCTAGCATGTCTCATTTGTAAAAACCATCTTGATTGTGTGAACTCAAGGACCAAGATTACCGGACCTGTCCCAAATATATGAAGCCGAGCAAGCTCATTCGGCTGGGAGGAGTGCCCGAAACTGCCACAAAGGATGATGTAAGTGGGATGTCTTTCATCCAAAAACTTCTATCAAGGGTTTCTAAATGTACCATTTTTAAGCCTGGTTAATGTAGTTCAGATTTTCCCCAGGGAAAATCCAGATTTAGAAGTGATTGCAATGTTATTTTTTTTTATCTGATTATTCTGGTTTTTGGAGGGTCTGGAAGTGATGAGTTTTTCTGCAGTCACACGTGGGTTGTTGGTGGCTAAAAGCCTTGACTCCAGACTCTCTTTGACATGCCTTACTTCCAGCATTGCTTTATATATCCCAAATATTGTTATTACTTTGTTGTTATATTTTGGGCTCAGAAGATGTATAGGGTCTAAGTGAACTTGTTCATTCTTAGTTACTTGAAATGGCTTAAATGGGATCTTATAAAGATGTAAAAGATGTCTGCTGCTACTGCTGATTTTAGTAAAAAACCAAAAAATAATCTAGGCTACAAGGTGAAAGAAGCTCCCTTTCCACAAGCTTCCGCTTTGAATCAGGATGGGTTTTTTTGGTGGCAGTTCCAGACATGAGAACCCCTACGTGCAACGGTTTTTGCTAGGGTTAGCTGTGATGATCAGAGCTTCTGAGGCTTGATACTGAACTTATGACAGAAACTTTGTCCATCAGATGATAAGACTCAGAACAGTCACCCCATGTCCCTTGATTTTCTTAAAAGTAGTAAGACATCTCTGACCTTAAATAAGGATCAGAGGTGAACTGTCTGGCTGAAACCAGCGTGATAAACCTTTGCACAGTTGAATTGTGGTGTAAATGGTACTCACTTATTTAAACAAATCCCAGAAATACTTCCCAAAACTCAATGAACAGTTCACAGGTACTGCTGGAGTTTAATCAGGAAAATGTGTCAGTTTGTAACAGAGTTAACCTAGAAGGAAAAGAAGTCCTGGGGAGAGAGAAATGTACGTTAGCAAGTGCTTCGCTTTCCGAGGTTTGATTTTGGAGACTGAAGCGGGTCTTGGTTTTCCTGTAGATTCTCAACGCTTTCCGAGGGCCTGATGGGACCCCTGTGAAGGACTTGCGACTGAAAGATTACAGTTCAGGTGAGAATGCTTTTCCAGTGCTTCTGGTTTCAAGTTTACAAAAGGGTATTTTTCACACCGATACTCACTTAGGCAGTTTGGTTGAAGTCTCTGGTACCATAATTGCAGGTATATTCGAATGACAATGCCCACTTACTTTTGTAGTTTGTCCTCTTGTCTTCAAAACTGATGGCTGTGCTCACTGCTACTTCAGAGGTAAAGCATGTGTCCTGGTGCCTCTAGAGAGAGATGTAGGAGCAGCAGGAAAACAGTAAGGCTGTTCTAATAGCCATCAAGAGTAAAGCCAATACTGACATGGGACAGCAGGTTAATTCCTCAATGGATTTTTAAAAATTATTATTAAATCCTTTTGGATTGTTCTACATCTTGTTTCTGAGATGGTCTTACTGTGGAACATGTCCTGCTCAAACAGTGTCCTCAGGAAACCTGATACATCCTAACATTTCCCCTTCGGTAACATGAAACTGTTACCCTTCTTAGATACGAAGACAGGTTAAAAAAAGAAAAAGTAAGTTTTATAAGCAAATATCCAAATACTGGGTCTGGATGCTCTTCCTCATTCAAAGAATAAAGTTTTGCTGTACTTCTGATCAGTACGTATAGGATTCTGAAGAAAGAAATATTTTACAAGGCTGCTTTGTGAGAAAGTTGTACTGGAACAAAGATGTGCGATGGTAGGAAATGCAGGGTGAGTCCCGGGGATTGGTTTGGATAATACTGGTAGGAAATACCTGGAAACCGTTTTTTTTATTATTTTTTTTTAAACCTAGGGAAGCAGTGGCTTCTACCTTCATCAGTGCTTTTCCTTATTACCGGTACGGGTTGCATGTGAAGCAGCTGGAATTCTTGGTGTCAATACATTATATAAAGGCTTCCTATGTGTTTAGTAGCTGGGGAGAGAAACTGGGGCAGTTGAGTATTTCTCAAGTATATTTTTGTTTCTGGAAGCTGTCAAAGGAGATTTCACAACCTTCTCATGAACCTTTGAACTAAAGAACATCCCTGTGTCGCATAATCTGGTCTGGCCCAACAAGCAGGGCTTGTCAACAGTCGGTCTTTCTTGCTTCCTTTCCTCTTTTCTAAGCATAGTACAGCATGGCTGTCGTCACCCGCACAACACTGACTGCAACCCAATAATTGCAACATACTTTTTTTTTTTGCCCGTGCTGATGTGATTTGTCAGTTGGTTTTTTTCTGAAACACATCACTTTTCAGCAATAAATCAACTTGAACTGGGAATCTCTTCATAAGTCTCTTCTCATGTACGTTGTTAGGACTTAACTGCCCTCATTAGAGAACTGTTAAGTGCAGAAGCCCTAGTATCTGCTGGTGGTCACATGTAATACGAGGGTTGCAGTTTTCTGCTGTCTCTCTAAAAGCTGCATTGTTTCAGTCTGTCTCCTCAGCTGCAAAGTTGTTTGGGTTTTTTTTTATCAGTTTTTCTGGCAATTGTGGGGAGGGAAAGAATGAAGTTAAAATTAGCTCATATTTTATGAGCTATTTAAAGCTGTTGTTTAACCCTGTCCAGTCAACACCAGTAATTTAAGCAGTGTAGCATTATTCTAGGTTACGTGGATGCTCCAAAGACTTTGTTTTGCATTATGTCCTCAGGCTGCAAATGCAGCTGCTAATTTAAACAGCTTTCTGATCCTTCTTACGCAAGATGGATATGTCTAGGACAATAAAAGCTTCCTGAATTGTGAAAATAACTTCTTGAAATTGGGTAACTAGAAGCTTTAGTAAATTTAATCCAGCTTTTCACATTAGGTCATCCTATAGAGAAGTGTGTAACATGGAATTCATATTAACTTCTGAAAAGCTAAGCCTGTTTGAAACTAGAGGCCAGTCATGGGCTAAACAATGCTTTTATGATGGGGTGTGTATGTAAATATTCCTAAGAATTAAAAGCAAACTTGCTGGGTTACTAATGTCTCGCGGATACACCTGGGCCTGCTGACTGCATTGCTGTATTCAATGGCACGACGGCAGCCTGGCTCAGAAGAGCGCATGCTAAACCTGTCTGAGTGGGTTGTATATTTTTGAGTGCTGTCCAGAAATGTTAAAAATAACATTAATCATGAGTAGGCATGTTGAGTGTGTTTGAGAGAAGAATGCCTGCAGCTGTTGGAGAACAATAACAACAATAACAAATAACATGCAATTAACTCAAAATAAGTGGGGTTCGGATCAGTTTCACAAAAAGATAACACTTATCATAAAGCTTATCTCAGCAGCTTCAACATGATGATTCCACTGTATGAGCTTTCACGAGACTCCCTCTGTTTTGGGGGAAAATATATGGTTGGTTTTTCTTGGAAAAAGCAGCTCGACTTCTTTTTATAAAGCTCTTTCTTTTTATACACTGTGTATGTGCTAAGGGAAGCGTATTTTCACTGAAGGTTGTGCTGAGCATGAAACACTGTTCTTAATATACCTGGTGTGATTTTGGTATGCATTCGAGCTGTTTATTCTTTAGATTATTTTGTCTCTGAAGCCCACAGACTGAAACAGTGTCTAGATTTTCAACAAGGTAGTGAAAGCAGAGACCTTAAGAGGTGGCATAGTAATTCTACTTAAATCAAAAAGGCAGATATTTACAGACAATGATAAAATACCAGTCAGACTTCATAGTATTACTCTATGCAACATTAACTTGTAATTTCCATCAGCTAGATTTTTGAATTGATGCCTATATGTTCAGACTGAAAGTATCAAATCGATTTGTGGGGGGAAGAGGGCTTCTTCCAATGTAATATGTAAGCCTTGGCAGAAATAACTGTATTAGATTGTTGGCTTATATTTCAGCTTGCCTTTTCAAGTGTGTTTGGTCATGTCTGTTCAATTAATCATTACAAAGAATAAACCCTGAGGTGATAGTGGAGTCTTCTCAAAGACCATCAGCTGATTTAGTCTGCAACATCTCCTGGTGCCTCTTGCTGCCTCGTGCGGAGGCAGCGCCGCGGATGTACTGCTGCTTCGGTAGATGCTAGTGGTGATGACTTGTCAGCAGCTCTCTGAGAAGGGGTTGTCAGTAACGGCTTGTGAGCTCCCCCTGTCCCATCTGCAGGTACTTGTCTCTGCTCACTGGGCTTGAAGCTTTCATGTGGCTTTACAGTGTGGGCCTCCCTCTGTGGAGCTATTAGTGCAGCGTGTAACAGCACCAGGCTACTTGTGGCATGGTGTCTGTCATTCTCCTGTTACTGTCTGTGCACCTGTGTTGGTGCTGACTGCCAGAACTTGAAACCGATACCTTTTGAACTTTGAGGAATCTAACATGAACAGACCTTGTCCTGGTTTTGATTTTGATCATATTTTAGACTTACCTCCTGCCTGATTCTCATCAAGCTTTATTTCTACTTTCCTGACTAATGTCAAACATAAGCAAAGTCTGAGATACCATCTTGAGTGTCTGATGTGCACAGAACTCTTTGGCTGAACACACATGTATGCCCTGGAGAAGAGAGCACACAGAGCTATCTTTATCTTAAAGGGCTGCTTATGATGAGTCGTTCACCCTTAAAAGACGCTGCAAGGATGTCCAAGTAATAAGTGAAAACATGAAGCGTACTCTGAGCCTTCTGTTCAAATTGTTCTCCTGGACGCGGTCTGCGGTGGGACAAGCTTGGAACGTGTTTTCCAACCAGGATTCATGTTAGCGTTAGTACCAGCAGTTGGGAAAAGCTGTTCAGGGAAAGCGAGCCTGAGAAATTGCTGGCAGCCCATGAAGCTCTTCTAGCTCACTCTACAAGCCCATCTGGGGAACCGAGAGGTGTTTTTGCTGGGCTGGGAGAGCCTGGTGGAGAATGGACACACTGACCAAGATGGAGAGCAGCACGTGCAGAGAGGAGCTCTGTGAAGCGGACCTGGAGGGAGCAGGTGAGCTGGATTGCAATCAGAAGGAGTGGTGAGGTCTACCCCAGCCCCTTTATGTACCCTCTAAATTAGTGCAGCACTTCAGAAATCGGGAGATTTGGGTTTGTTAACCCTCTTCTGACCATTCTGAATACTCACTTTTGAACCCTGGGTGGGGATGCGGGAACGCAGTTCTGCACCCCTGAGGAGCAAAGCACCCATGGAAATGGGATGACTGGAGCAGGGAGGAGCTCTCTGAACAGCAGTAATGCTTGGGGCCAGAGGGGTGTCCACATGGATACAGGTGGCAGATGCTGAAGGACAGGCATCCTCCTGTGGTAGAGGTACATGCAGGAAATGTAGTGTAACCTGAAAATGTAACTAACCTAGCAGCTGCTTAATGGCAGCTGCCTGCTCCATTTTGAAAAGCTTTTGTTTTAGCAAGTACTATTGGCACTAAACGTAATTTATTGCTTGCTTAGCCATCTTCTTGCACTAGCATTTATTTTTTTGTTTCATTTCCTAAGACCTGGCCCTTATGTGGTGCTTGGAACTGCCCCCCTTATCCCTCCCTTTGTTAAACTTAAACTGCCTTGGCCAAGTCCTAGAAGAAACTGGATTATCTTGCTTGTTCTCACTAAGCTCTGCCACATTGGTGCCCTGTTAAATATTAATAAACCCCTTAGATAAACCTTTAAAAGGTGCTTTTTTTTTTTTTCCTCCAAGTGCAGTCTGTCTTGTATATCAGAACAGTGAATCTTTGGTTTCAGGAAATATTTCAGGAAGCCTTTGAAATTTAAAATTGTGTTCTTTAGTGTTGCATTTTGCTAAAACTCATAATCTAAGGTCCAGAAGTTTACACTTAATAATGGAAAAATTGGTACAGATTTTTGAGTGGTGCACCTCTCCATACTAGGGATAAGTTCTCCATTTTCCATGTCTGGAGTGCATCCCAAGACAGTGAGATCTCCACTCCCTTAAAGCAGAGCTCCTGTTGTGGTAGCAGGCATGGCTATGCATTTGTCTGGCCCACATATAACTGAGTCTTAGCTCCCTCACTGTAGCTGTATGTGCGGGTGGGGTTTGGGCTAGTAATGCTCTTGGAGGTCAGAAGCGCTGGTGAAATACTGCGCTTGCCCCCAGCTCCTACATGCCACAGGTGCCGTCGTGCTGCAGCTTCCAGCCTTAGGTAGGGCTGGAAAGCTGAGCTGCTGCTCTGCATGGGGAGGGGATGTTTCTGGAGGTGTGTAGCAGAACTGTGCTAAACTTAGACCTTTTGTTTCCTTTCAGGAGTGATGCAGTGCTCTTGGGGAAACACCTCTGAAGGGTGGATTTGTGGCCAGCTAGCGGCTTCCTCATGAGGAGGGCCTGGCACCAACCCTATGGAGTCTGGTTAGGAGCAGATCCCACAAGGACTTATATTCTTTGGTTTGGTACAAAGAACGTGCTGTGGGTTGATGTGAGATGTCTCTAATACATGCTGTGGCGCAGAGGTGCGTCTTGCCTGTTGTGCTAATTACACAGAAGACAACTTGGCTCACCATCAAGGCTGGTGCTGCTGCACCACAGGAAGAATAATCTCCTGTTGCTGTGTCTAGTGCTTTGCACAGTGAAGATTGTGTGGCCCACTCTATGGTGTCAGCCACGAATAAGGGCACGCAGATCTCGGGCACTTGCTGAGAGCTGAAGTGATCATCCACGAGCTCACAAGATGCTGTAGCACACATGGAGTTTCCTCTTGAGGCATGACCAGATCACCTGCTCATCAGCAGAGTTCTTCAATCTGCAGGGGCTTGCCTTTCAGAAGCTGAGGAAATATCTTCAGTGCTGATCTGCGTGAAGCAATTGATTCTTGTTTGTAGCCAGAATAGCCTGGTGAGGACTAAAAAAGCACTTAATTGGAATTAGTCCATGGTCATCAATACCTGTCCTTGCCAGTTTTCCCAGCTGTGTGGGCAGTAGGCTTTTGGCTAGTCTTGCTTTATTTCAGGTCAGTATTGCGTTGTCTCTTGCAAGCAAAAGGCGTTCTTGCCCATCTTTCCTCATCTGTGATGTGGTGGCTTAGGAAATAGGAAGTACAAATCTGTTTTAGGTCAGTGTTTGTTATAGCGATCAGCCTTGGTTCAGGGTTATAAGACCTGTTCAACAGAAAAGGCAACAAACACATTCATCCATAAAACATGCTCACAGCCTTTTTGACATGCAGAATCCTTCTCTCTGTAACCATTTTTATAAATGTGCTCACCCTTTTTGCATCTCCAGCACAAAACTTAAAGGCTTTTCACAGTGTGCATTGATTGCTTTTCTGAGTCATTTGTGCTAAATGACACATCGTATCTTAGGGACATGGTTTAGTGGGCATGGTGGTGGTGGGTTGACAGTTGGACTTGATGATCTTAGAGGTCTTTTCCAACCTTAATGATTCTATTCTATTCTAAATTATTAAATTAATTAATGTATATCCTGGAGACTACGTTCACATTAGCAGCACTTTAAAACCAAGTTTCTGTCTGCAACACCTTCCCATGTATGCAGATTCCAGTCCTCTCGTGGAGTTTTGTCATGGCTCCAGCCTTCCTTGGATTCCAGGTTTCTGTACAAGTATAATGTAATACTTTGTCTTTAATAAAGCTGCAGTGTGTACAATCTTAGTGTTGTGGGTTTTTCCCTCCTCCCTGCTGTGCTGGTGTACAAACTACCCTCCTTCTGGGCCAAGAAGGGTTGACAGCCATTTGGAGCTCTGACTGTTGTAGTTCTGTAGTTTATGGGGCTGCCTGTGTCTGCCTTTGAGGGCATCTCGGGCAGGTCCTTTCTGGGTCTTGCCCTCCTGGATGGAGGGAGGAGGATGGACTGTAGTGCTCTGCCTTTCAGAATATAGCTGTGTTTCATGTCCTGTGGTTTCAGTGCCGTTCTCTTGTGCAGCGCCGTCATGAATGAGTGCATAAGAATGTACTTTATACAGAGGGACAGTATGAAGTGGCAGGCCTTTTCCCAGCAGCCAGGTGTGGCTTGTAAATGCTCAGTCTTTGAGAGGAATTGGGGATATGGCTTGTTGCAGATCATCCTGTTTAGTATTCAACAGGAAGCTTTTCTGGTACAGCTCTTCAGCTTTAGTAGCTCTGAACACCAATTTATCTGTGCAGTAAAGAGATCTGACAAATTTATGGACACTCAGGATCCACCAGCTGGTATTGAGAGAGCTCTCAGCTTTGGCTTCTGAGCTTGTGTTAGCATAGATAGATTGCCGCCGTTCCCTGCTGTGCTGCGGGGGTGCCCTCCAAGTTTTTGGACACTGCGGACAGCTTTATTTTCTCTGCTCGCCACGGAAGGCACTACGCTGTTGCCCATCCTCACTGCAATGTTAAGACTCGCTGCGTAAGCACAGATACAGCCACTACTGTGCATGTTCAGGAGCTCCTGGCTTCTTGGAAGCATCAAGCGTATTATGCCTGCTAATAATAGTACACTGTAATAGCATAGAGATACAGAGAAAGCCCTGTGTTTTCCAGTATTTTCTTGTGATGAGGTATTCATTCTTTAGCATGGATGACCTACATCTGCATCTTTCCTTGGAGGAAACAGGAAAAACTTGTGCACGGGGTTATGGGCATATTGCCAAAATCTCCCACAGATGAGGTAGCTCTTCCTATCGACCAAGGAATAGCAGATTCTCCAAGAACAGTTGCAAAATCCTGTCTCCACTACCCGAGCTGTGCCAAGGTCAGCGTGTGAGATTGCAGATTCCTTCAAGGGATGTGGAAGTCCTTCATATTCACTCCATACTTTATGCTGTAGTTGCCTTTGAAGCAATAGAACTTTCTTCTCTAACATGGGTGAAACTCTGTAGAGGATTTCCCCAGCTGCACTCTGCTCTGCCATGCTGTCTCAGGAGAGAGCAAGCAGCAAGAACATCCTTGCTTCAGCGGGCTGGCCATGGCTCTGCTTCAATGTGCTATCTCTCCGAGTCCTAGAAGTGCCCAAAACTGCAAATGCTTTTCTTCTGTGGTAGTTCTGTCTCATCCTACAGGAAAAAACACAAGTGAAGTGTTGTTGGGATGGTTGAGAAGCTCTCTGCCTGTGGAGACTCCATCATTATCATCTTCT
Organism: Aptenodytes patagonicus; assembly: GCF_965638725.1. Classification (NCBI taxonomy): domain Eukaryota; kingdom Metazoa; phylum Chordata; class Aves; order Sphenisciformes; family Spheniscidae; genus Aptenodytes; species Aptenodytes patagonicus. The sequence goes on from NC_134956.1 coordinate 5,403,707, forward strand.
GCCTTCAGGCTGCTTGGCCCCATCTGGCAGATGCAGGGACCTCCACCACGTTCACAGCTGGCCCAGCTGCTCAGTTTAGCATAGTGTCTTTTGGCAACCTGTTATACAGAGTTACTTTAATAGGAGGCCATCTTCTTACCTTCCAGGCCAGAGGAGAGAGAATATGTTCATATTGCACCAGGGGCAGACAGGGGTTTTGTAGCAGTTGTTTTTGAGAAGGCAGGTGACGGTTCACCATGGACTTAAAGACATGTAGATGTGGTGCTTAGGGACATGTTTAGTGGTGGACTTGGCAATGTTAGGTTTACGGTTGGACTCGATGATCTTAAAGGTCTTTTCCAACCTAAATGATTCTATGATAAGGTTACCTAATGCCTTAAGCTTGTAGGGGTGGGCAGTAATGTGACTTACTGCGTGCTCATTCCTAGAATCGAGGAGCTGGATCACCTCTCGAATTGGATGCCTTTGTCATGTTGCCATCGTGTCTTCTTTCCAAAAGTATCTTTGGTTTGGCATAGACAGGGCTGCCGTCGTTATGTGATCTTTTCATTTGGCCTCCTAAAACTCCAGATTTTTTTTGATGTCTTCACACTGCTTGCAGCCCCTATCAGAACAACGTTATGGTTTTCCTTTATTTAGATCTTTGACATAACAAACTATCGTGAAGTAACACATTACTATGTGCCAGCTGTTCAGTAGAAACTGTGTGTGTATAGAAACAAGTTTTATTTTAAATCTCAAGTCTTTGATCTTTTTTTCTGAAGCCAAAGAGCAGTAACTTTAAGTCAGGCTTTCAGGATTTTTAGCCAAACCATGGCATGCTAACAGGGACCTGCTATTTGTTGTCAAAATTCACTTCACTAAAACACATCTGTTTCAGAGGCAAAATACTCTTTATTCAAATGTTTGCAGAGCAGTTTCCTGGAGCTCTAAATGTGTCCTTACTCCTAAGTGTTAAGTGATCATGCCCATTTTCAGTGCAGAAAACAACTGAGTGTGCTTTGGGAACATCCGTAAAGGATTGTATATACATAGAAGCACTTAAGGGGAAACAGAAGTCCTCTAGATTTTATGTGCATGCTCTCCTTATGTTCTCTTTTCACCCGTCGTATACAGCCTGTAATACTGTAGACTTGCGCAGCTGAGAGGAAGTAGTTAAATAAGGTACAAAAGTCCTTTTACACAGTTAACCTAAAACATGGGGGGGAGATGAGGACATGCATGTTTTATGGCTGTGCTAGGGCCAAAATCTGGATGAGTTCAAGTGTTGGAGGACTGTTCCCGTTGGACAGTCCATTTTGATAGTGTAACCGTGCTGCAGCATGCTCATAGCTTGCGTGGGAGGAAATACTGGTTTCTTTCCTTTTTGACAGAGTCTGTGTTGATCACATATACTTCTGCCAAAACAGAAAGCGCTTCTTACTCCATCCTACATTTTGTGGATCCTGAAACTGTAGTATTGTACTAATCGGTAAATGAAGGATCAAATTAAGAAGATACCAGGATTTAGATCTTCATGTGAAACCTTGCATATGAATTTAGGCCACCTTGAGTAAAAAAAACCCACGCTGTAGTCTTCAGCAGTGTTTTTGCTTTGCTGGTTTGATCACTTTGGTTTTATTATTATGACCTGAAGAATACCAGTGAGCGTCCAAGAGCTCTCATTCACAGGGGATGTCAGCTTACCTTGGGATGCCTAGTGAACAAATTCCTGCCATTAGGTGCCTGGCCCCATGCCCCTGTCAAAATCCCTGCCCTGCTTCTGGTAACAGCAGCTGAATTGCTGCGTTCTGACAGGGAACCTGTGTGAAGGCTTCGGAAATAAAAATATGCAAGCTCAGCAGCTGACACAAAGAGCTGAACCAGCCCTACAGAGCAGGCAGGGAAGAGGCACAACAGTTGGTGGCAGGAGCCTCTCTGTAGCAGCTCCCCCTTAAACCAGCCTCAAGTCACTTGGTTTTGTTTCAAGGGTTGTGCTCTGGGTAATGTGATTATTGCAGATCGTGGAAAAATCAGCAAACGTTGCGTTTTGAAGGTGCTGTGTAGCAGTGCCATTGTTCCACAGGCCTCCATTTCAGTGGCCTTTCCATCATGGTCTAAAATGGAAGGATGCTCTCGTGGAGCTGGGGGAAGCGGGGCAGAGCAGGGGTGCTGTATCATCCAAGGCTGATGTTACTCCGTAGTTCTCACATACTGTGAGTGCTTGTCAGATCTATGCAAAGGGCTGGATCTGGGGGCAGGGGAAAGTGTCAAGCCCCCGCAGATCTTCGTCAGCGGTTCGGAGCAGAGCAGTGGTTCCAGGCTGCTCTCTTCTTGCATCACTACTTCGGTGCTGTCTGTGCAAGGACAGCTCGTAGTGAATTGCAGAACGCTGCATCCCTCCGCAACCTGACCACAAGAGCTGAACATCTGGCCCGAAGCTGCTTTTTGGCAGGATATGGGGCCACAGTTTCTGGTTTTGGTTTTCATTGTACATGTTACTGCAGCTATGCTTATTAGGGGGGTTGAGTTTGGTGGGGGAGGGCAGAGATAAGAAAGCGCACAGGGAGAAATGTGCTGATCTTCCCCTTAACTGTCTCCACGTAATGCTTGGAATGATCCTGTAGTGTATGTTCCTCCAAGCATCTCTCAGCTTTTGTATCTACATGTAACGTTCAGCGTTGCCCTCTCAGTTGTGTCATGCTGCATTAAATCCACGTCTAAATGACTTCAAGAGGACTGGCATGTAAACTGCCTCTCATTGTAGAGCAAATAGAGTGAAAACTTCTGCAATCTTGCTTTCTGTCTATCAGGAGACCCCCTACTTCATATGCACATGGAAGTAAGACAGCACTCTGATCCTAGCTTGCTGATTACGGCAGCTTTCAAAAATCCTCTCCATGAAGAGGAATCAGGAGCCTTACGGGCTGACAAATACCATTCATGCAGCCCTTTTCTGATCAGGAGGGAGAGAAGTGACTCTGGAGTTCTGGATTTGAATAAGACTAAAATATAGCGTGTGAGCCTGCATGCTGCGCCATGAAGTAGCAGAGGTGTCTGCCCAGAATGCAAAACAGTCTCCCAGCAAGGGGCAGCACTGCTCCTGGAGAGCAGCTCTCTTCTGCAGAGAGGAGGACTGCTTTGTCTTCAAAATGTGATTTAGCATGGCTGGAACTGCAGAGCGGAATGGATGCTATGGGAACAGCTGGGTGAATTTGGCTCTGTCGACTCTGCCAGCTGAAACCATACCTCTAGTTCCAGGTGCCCACTTCATGTAAGAATAACAAGTGGCTTTAGCTGCATTCCACCACAGATGGCGTGCTGCTGGCCTGCGTCTTTCACTGAGCTGAAAAGCACCCAGATTGATAAATTTCCCTCTAGTGTAATTATATTGACTAAAATAATATCGGGCAGGGGAATAAATTCCTATGTGAGGTAGAGGAGGAGCTAGATTCAAATTGGAGTCTCGTTATAAAGGCCGATGTGCAAAGTCAGGATTGTGTTGTTAGAACAGTGTGCAAAGAGCTCCCAGAATTTAAAATAAAAATCAGTAGGGTTTGATGATGAAACAGTTTTGTATGGCCTTGTCTCTGATGTGGTTAAGTACAAAGACGGTAAAGAAACAGAGAAGGAAAAATTGGAGAGTGCAGCACATGTTCTTTGGCATAGGCTTGGGGGAGATGGGGGTTGTTTTCCAGCAGACTGGAATGCCTTGCCTGAAAGAAGTGCGTGTGGAGTTACCTTCCCGTGGAAGGTGAGGGGCTGAAGCAATAGGAACAAGATACGTACCTGGTTTGAAGGTACCGGTGTTAAGATGTGCATCTTTAGGAGAGGAGACAAGCTCTTCACCAGGACAGCTAGGTGCCTAAAATCCACATGCAGACTGGCTTTCCTCTCGCTCCTAACCAGCCAAAAGAGCAGCAGGAGGAAGGAACCAGGCCTTTCCTCTCGCTGTTTGTCCGTGTAGAAGCATCTCAGCCCATGATCATCTGGAAAGCACTGTTTTGGAGTGAGGTGGCCTTGGCATGTGAAGGGTGAGGTTGTGACTGTAGGTTGTTCCTCAACGCTTCAGTTCTTGGAGATAGTTTCAACATCAAGGATGGTTCTTAGGATGGTCTTAGCTTCTGTAGTGTTCACCCTGCACTTTACTGTGGGACATAACATTTCAGTGCAGGTAACTGGAGTACACAGTTGAATCGGTGGGTCCCTTCTGCCACTGACCGGGAAGACAGCTTTCCAAGGAGTGAGAATAGTAAAGCCTCTCTAGTTTCTTGCATCTAAGCTTAAGCTCCCACACCCTCTTGTTACATGTGCAATAGCATCTATACCAAAATGAGAAAGCTGGAGTTCTCATTCCTGCTCCACTGCACTTTTTCATAATACAAGGGATTGGACTTCAAAAGTAAGCAGGTGTTGAAGGAAAAATTGCAAAGGAATCATGTTAGTTCTTTCTGAAATACTGCCCAATTAAAATGCTGGCTATTCATGTAAAATACATTTGCAGCAAGGTACTTCAAAATGACTTATCAACACTTGCTTTGGGGAGCACTGCCTCCAAGGTAGCACAAAATGTGAAACTAGCAATGGAAAATCACTATGCCTTTAAAAAAAAAAAACAAAGCAATTATTTCTTGCCGTAAGGAAGGGTGTGCCTGTCACTGGGTTGTGTAAGGGGAAGTGGGAACACTGTACTATTAACATTCATGATAAACTGCACAGTTAATCATCATCCAGCTAGTCCCTGATTTCTCTCCTTTTCATTCTGGAGTAGAGGGGTGGTGGTTAGAGGGTTTGTCATTGGAGGGAAAGGGAAATTGAATATTTAATGTGGCTTTCTTTATGACAAGGCACTAACATGACTCCCGTCTGTATTTAAATGCTGTCCCCAGGTTACGACTATGGCTATGTCTGCGTGGAGTTTTCACTCTTGGAAGAGGCCATCGGATGCATGGAAGCCAACCAGGTTGCTTTAAACTTCGGTCAATGCTGCTAGAAGATTTTTAAAATTTTTTTTGGTGGGGTGGTGGAGAGCCAATGAGGTTTTTTTGAACCATTCAAAGGAAGATCTGTTCTTGTATAATACACAACACTGCGGTTTAAATGTTGTTTCCAGAAACTTGTAAAAGGCTTAGAAATGCCAGTGTGAAAGAGCTGCTGGACACCAAATGGTCTGCCCTCTTCCCTAGCGTATGTTGGCACGCTGGCTAGAGTCAGAGGCTGGTGGCTGACAGACTCCTAATGCAGGTTTTGGCCCTGATGCTTTTGTACTCACACTGAAATCCAGTTGGAAAGATCTCTGCTAGCATTAAATGCCTCCCCTGGCTGTGCGTGCACACACACATACACATGTGACTGCAGGTGAGGCCTCTGGTATGCAGCTCTGAGTCAACTACGACTTGCATGCTCCACTTTTCTATATGCCTTGTGTGTGAGAGAGATTCTTAATTGTGCGTCTCCTCCATATCTATCCTGTCCTTTGGCAAGCTGGAGCTGCAAACATGAGGACTACCCTACGTGCTGTTGCACCTGGTAAATCTGAACATTTCCAGCCCTTAAAAGTGCAAAATGGCTTAAATCCCCCATGAATGAGTACCCAACGGGAGCCTTTACTCTGACCTGGTATTTGAGGCTAGAGCTATTGTCCACCATACAAGAGCAAGATGCATAAAATTTGTTAGGTAAAACATAGATTCCCATCTCGCACCACCCTCCCTGTGCCTTGGAACTGCAGGTGATGGATCACTCAAGAAAAACCACTAAACGATTGATCCCCCTTCCTTCACTACATCCCTTAAGTCTCCTCTCTGCTGCTGTCTTCCTCCTAATTTGCCTGGGTAAGAATCCATATCAATTATCTAAAGCCTTTTTACCCGAATCCCAAGTCTCGCTGTCATGGGAGGAGAGCCATGAGTCAGATTCAAAGCTGTGCATCTGGAAAAATGTACTTACAGTTAATGAGTCTTCACAGCTGGGGTTTCAAAGGTCCCACTAAGCGCTCGCATTTGCCTCTATTTTCAGTTACAGAGGTATTGCAACTTACAAAAATGTTTTACAGAAATAATTCTGTTGCTGCGAAAGAGCCTGGCGCGTTCCCACTAGGGTGGTGGTGGGGAGCACAGAGAGAGAAGGCTCCAGAATTAATTATTACTTTTACCACCAGTGACAACTTTTATTTCCCCTTCAGTGTTGCTACAATTCCCAATTTATTTTGTTGTCACTGGGGAATCTGTAATTATGTATGACACTCCTTTTAACTGCAGGCCTCTCCATATTCTCTCCCCAATTCTGCTCACATGAAATAATGTCTCCCTACGCGAGAGCAATTCCCAAATACCTGGGAATTTGAGAATTTGAGAATTCCTCTTTTTCCTGTTGTTGATGCCTGCTCTGCCCCTTCTCCCATTTGGACCATCCCTGCGTACTTGGACAGGTGTTTGACTTGATCAGATTCGGTCCATTGCTACAGCAAAGAGCCTGTAAGCACCAGTCCTTAAATTGAACTGAGTGCCTAGAGGCGCCCAGTAAATCACTGTATACACATGCATGTGAGGAGGTTCTGACTGACGTTCAGCTGCTGCTGACATTGACCCTCCCCAGCAGCAGTTACAGCAGGCCTTCAGGCTGGATAATTTTTTACCGTGTTTCCCTTCCAACATTCAGGAAGGGTGCTGCCAGAACCCCGCTAGCGGTGGGGGTAACGGTCCCAGCTGTCCACCCTACCTGAGACACGTTAAAAACAGATAGGGTATGAAGTCTTCCGGTTCTCCTTCCTGCTATACTCTGTGTGTGGAGAGGAAACCTGGAAGATGGAGTGGTTGGAGGGGATCATCTCCAAAATCTGCATGTTCCAGTCTTCACTGTGTTTTAGTAGAGCTACAGTAGTTTGTAATTAGTGAAGCAAGAAATGTGCTTTCTTTGCTTGGGGTGACCCAAGCTACGTGAATTTGGTCAGGAGAGTTGTAACCTCTAGATTGCCCCAGATAGGTTAACTTCTCTATGTTGTTCTTGATTGAACATGAAAAAAAAAGGCCTTGTAATTATTTAAATTTTTTTTAATAAAAGAGAGAAGTAGTAAGATTTGTATCTGACCTGCTGCAAGGGAGGGAGCTGACTTTTAAGTTCTCAGTAAAAGCCAGGGATATTCAGAAAGGGAGTTATGCAATTCAGTTGTCCTTAGACAATGGATATCCCATTTTAATATCTTCCAGGGTAGAGTTGTAAGATCATCTCCTTAGACTGAGAATTAATCTGCATTTCTACAAGCTGCAAAACCCAAAACCTGTGTTAGCTAGGACTTAGATTCTTTGGTAGTTCAGTTATTTTCGGAAAGTTATCAGCTATCCCTGTCAAATTCAGTCGCTTGTGAGAGCATAAATAGCAAAACAGTGTCAGCCCACAGTGACATCCTAGCCCCTCACTAGTCAACCTGCCTCTTTCTCAGTCATCTGTAGGCTAGGAATAAATAGCTTTTGCAGAGACAGCGTTTTTGATGCTGTTTAATGCCTGTTTAACTGCCCCTGCCTAAAGAATAATTTGCTACATGCCTATATTGTATGATTCCTGTATTGTGAAATCCTTTTATTTTACTCAGCACAGACCAGCACTCGATTAAGATCGTTCCCAAATTTGCTAAATGCAGATTTACCAGGTCCAACTCCCTGCATTCAGTAAGTCTAGCATGTGTATGTGACTGCCGAGATTTGAGGGGGCTCTCTATTAAGTACATCGTGATAAGGAAACATCCATCTTCTATGTTGCCCTAATTTTGTAGGGGATTTTCATTCCACTTGTATTAATTGCCACAGCTAACATAACGAAAATACCCCCCTTATTAATTGCTTTGCCTTGTTGATTGTTGCGTTGGCAATGTATTACAGCTAAAGGGTCCCATCTAACGTATGGGAAACGCGATGGATTGCCGTTGTTGCTAGTGCAGATGTGTTGGGCGGCAGGTTTGGCTGAGCAAAGCGCTGGCTGCCAGCTCTCCTGCTGTCTTTGGAGGCTCTTTGCCCCGGTAGGGCAGATGGGCTGTTGAGTTGTTTTGCAGAACCCGAGTGCAGCCCTTGTTGCAGCCAGATGGTTGTGATGCTCCTGTTGGTCCTTTGTTACAAGTTGGCTGTCGTTTGACTTTTGTGAGTGGAGACCTCTTTTCTGTCTGTGATGAGCTGCTTTTCCTTTGGGGAGGCACAAGTATTTTGAATGGAAAATGGGGTTTCTGTCTGCTAAGTCACATGGTTTCTCCTAAATAATCTGTCCCTCCTTTATTCTCATTTTGAAAGGTTGTAGTGTGGTGTGGCACTTATCTTACTGCATTTTCTTTGCATTAAAGGTTGGTGTAGCCCATGGTGTGGTAGTGTTCCTGTCTTGGGGCACCATTTTGGCTTCTTGGGAGACAACTTTGGGAATACATCCCATGGCCCTTGTTCTCCATATGCATTGGGATCCCGTTGAGTACCTGAATTCTCTCTTGCTCTCCTCCTTCATCTGTGGAAGAAACACACATAATAAGCTTGTTATTGGGTGCAAGAAAAGCAGGCGGGAAATGAAGTACCCTTTGTGTACTGCCGTGTATCATAAAGGAAGGTGAAGGAGGAGAAATGGAGAGATCCTGTCTCTGCTGCCTGGATATTTTACTGTTCTAGCTGAGGTGTGGAGCTGGTTGTTACACATGTGGAAGCAGAAGAAGCTTTTTTTAAGCTTAGGAGCAAATTATTAGTCTTGACTGACTATGTAGTATTGTCTCCAAATCCTCTCAGGCCTCAAACTTAGCAACACTGGCAGCATGAATATTTCCTAGCTTTTGTTGCTAGTAACTAACGTCTTTGTAATCCTTTCCTCCTGTTTCTTAAGTAAGAGGGCAAAAATGGGAGAGCTATAGTGTGAACTTTTACAAATACATACTTTGTAGATTATTGTGGAGGTCTCCAGGCATGTGCTGGGGCGGTCATTCCAAGACTTGCTCTTGTGCCTTCCTGCACCTGAGACCAGCACATTTCGGAGAGCGGTTTCCCCTGCAGTGCTGTGCAGTCCTGGTTGAGCTTGCCGAGCACAGCGATACCTCCATTCCCTGCTTGTTTCTTGCTGGAGAGAATAAGAGGGATTCTTCCTGGATTTTGTGGGTGCTCACTTTACTTGAGCACATCCCACCACTGTGCAACTGGAAGCATCAGCTGTGCATTTCTCCTGCTCTGAGCCTGTCCCCTTTTATCCATTCACTGTAGTGCTTTTCTGCATTTAGTGTGAACATAGCTTCTGGTACAGATCAGACTTCACAGGCTTTTCACTGTAGCTGTTGGTGTTAAAATCCACAAGATGCTGTGACAAGCAGGCGAAGCCTAGGACTTTCTGTCCTGAAAACATTTGCAGTAACCGGTCACAACTCTTTGTGGCTTCCCAGTTAAATACTGAAGGAGCTTGTGGTTATCCTAAGAATGCATCTGCTCTGGTGACCTGTAGCCTTGGAGTATTTATTGAAGCCTGTGGTGCAAGGAGTGTGTTGCAACTTATGAGAGAAAATATGTGTCCAAACATCAAAAAATTGTTTTCCTTTTGGTAGGATATGCCGAGTTGTGGAGTCTGGCATTTTTTTCTAGAATCTGCAAAATGCCCCCTGTAATGGAAGATGACACCCGCCTCAAGTGTATTTTCATGGGCTGTCTGGTAGCCATCATTTACTTGCTTGACAATGCCACTCCATCTCTTTAGCTTTAACCTGCGGTTGAGGGTGGTGGTGACAATTGAGTGTGTCCATAAATACACTGAAATATGTTTGCATGTTAGGCTGCAGAGGGCCTTGCTTTTGATATGTCCTTCTTGGATTATCAGCTGACATTATCTTCTGCTTTTCTTGTTGTATATTAGGTATGTGGATTTTGCTTGGGTTGTATCATTTGCACACATCTTTTTTTTTCCCCTATTAAGCCTGTCCTGCTTTTGACTGTGTGGATTTCTAGAATTACCTTTTGGAGTCTTCCACTTTGTGTGTATAGAGAGGGGAAAGGCTTGTGTAGCTAGGCAGTGTTTCTTCTATAAACATCCTAATGATTTGGGAAACATGCACATTATGGAGTAATTTTTATGATCCAAGTGACCTATGGAAAGTTCTCTCTGTAGGCTACCTTGTAATCAGATGAGTGGATTTTCAGGCAGCAGAGCTGATTTGGGGTTTTTTTGTGTGTCTGATTCAGTGTGTGACCTTATCACGAGCTCACCCTGCTCTTACATCACTGAGGCTTGACATGTTGAGTCAATCGTTTGTTCATTCCTACTTGTGTCTCACTAATCACTGCATCATACCGTCATTTAATTGGAGTTGTAAGCCTCTGAGATCAGTACGGAAGTCTGCAGTGGGAGGCTGCTACTGCTGGGCAGAGGCTTGCCTGTAATTAAGCAGTCGGATCTGCCTGCGATGACCTGTGACAGGGCTGGGTGCGTCGGTGTACACGTGTATATCCTGCAGTGATGTTGTGGTAAATGCACTGTCTGCTTTTCTGTTTGGAAGGACTGACTTAATCTCTGTGTGCTACAGAGACCTTCCTTGTGCAGAGAAGGGTGTCTTTTGTTGTAAAATGTAACTGCCAAAAAATTCTGGTACTGAAAATACTTCTCTGGACCTTCTTCTCTTCTGTCATCTCAACATCTTCTGTCATCTCAACTGTTCAAGCTGTGCGAATCCTCTTAGTCTCTCTTCCTTTGGCACAGGAGGTCCTAAGAGATCTTCTGCCAAAGACTTCACACGCTCTTCCTTTAGCCAGTGGTAGCTGCCCATCAATGTGTTTTTTCTAGCCCTACCCAGCTAAAAAAACTACAACCTTCTTCTTGGCAGCTCTGTCCTGCCTTGCCTCAGGAAGCAAACCATGCTAACCAACGTATTTTAAAATAAGTGCACTTTTAACTGCAAGAGTTGTGAAGCTGCATCTTCTTGCTCTACTTGTGTGATCCTTCTGCCTCCCTGCTCTTATTCCAAAATCCTGTCCTCCTTTTTTCCTTCCTCCTTTTTTCCTTCAGACTCACCTTACCTCTGTGATGAGGATTGTATGCGTTTGCTGCTGCTGCTGCTGAACTGCTGCTCTGTAATGGGATTGTCCCAGAGGACAGCTTCTGGGTGAGCTGCTTGGAGCATGCAGCAGATGCTTAACCAGGACTTCCGTAGTATCTCTGGTTGCTGCTGGGGACGTATGGCCCAGCAGGGTTATCTCAGGACTCAAATATTGCTGTACATTGCAGAATTATCTCTTCCGTGTGCTGAAGTTCACTTGGGCTGCTGTATAAATAGGTTGTTCCACGTAAAGCATCCCTCCCTACGCTTCTCTAAAATGAAACTGCTCTCCCTCTGGCCCCTGGGCATTTATGTTCTGGTTATGGGTTTGTTGGGACTTTTTGCCGGTTGACATTAACAAATCTGTGTGATGATGTATCTCTGAAATATCCATTCTTTCCCTGATCTCAAATGCCTTGTTAATCAAGTTTTTCTCTGTTGGGATAGATGTTCTATTTACAATGCCAGGAGCTTGAGCTGGCAAACGTTAAGGAATAATTGTGATTTCCTGAAACTTCTTTAAATAACTTGATCCATGAGTGATTGCCAAGATAAGTGTCCAGTCCTCTCTGGCTGATTGATCGTATGATGTGATATACCAATACTTGCAGTGCATCACTCACTCCTGTTGGGTACCGCATGCTGCTGTGCAGCATCCAAAGGTGCATGGGGGTGGATACTCCCTACACCGGTGGCTCAGAGCGAGGAACCACTGTTGGGCAGCTGGACCTTTGGTCATGCCCGACATGGCTGTTGTAAAAATGGGGGTACTTGAAAACTTTTGCTTGTGAATATGAAGTTCAACGTGTACCACAGATAAGTCTGCTCTCTGCCCCTTCCAGAGGGCTAAAGTTGTATTGTGGAGCACTCATTGGCAGAGCGACAACTAAGAAATAGCTTTGTTTCAGTCATTGTCAACATGTGACGCGTTTTCCTGAGTGACGTGGCATCTGGTACACTCATCCTTTGAATTTGTTTGTAGGTGAGATTTTGCCTTGAGCCAGAAAGGATTTGAAGTAGTCCTTGGATGCATATGCAGGATACAGATGCTACCCTGTCTGTGTAGCTATCAGGTCCTCTCCTCCTAACGTGTTAATGGAACTGTTGTGTGACAGTGCGGAAATCTTAGTCACAGATGATGATACATATAGGTGCAGTTTCACCTTAAAACGAAGAGCAGTGTTTTACCGCTGGATGCTCTTACTCACAGATCGTATGTTTTTTATTGTGTTTACATTCATGATTGGCTGATTTTCTATGAAGATCTGTAGAAACTCTAAATATATTCTTGTATAACCATTTGGAAGGTGTTTATCATTGTAGTGTCAGAGTGCTTCAAAGGAGTATGGTAAATCAGCTGTAGGACAGATAATGTGTTGCCCAAATTGATAGATTGTGTACATGGTCAGAAGGTGATTTTGGGTTAAGATGTAAAATCCCTTGATCAAGCTCCTATATGAAAGTTAGTAGGACTCATGCCACTAATTTGCTTTGATGCTTTTGAAGTAATCCTTTGAGTAAGCTGGCGACTAACAGAACTGCAGATGCACTATCAGAAATTCCCTCTGTACTCTTGGAAGTGGATGGCGCTGATGATACAACTGAAGTTACTTAAATGAGACACAGAGGCAGTGAGAGGGAAATGTCTGTATGGGTTCAGTTTACGTGAATAAAGGCATCTCGGTGAGCCCACCATAACTTTCATTTCCAGAGCAGGACCATTTTCTATCACGGTTTTGCCATAATGGTTTGCACAAGACCTGTCATTGTGAAAGAGACGGCAGTCCTTCTCAGCCCAGTCCCAGCAACGTCGAGGGGAACATCAGCTATGTTTTGCCAGCATCTGAGCCAGATTATAGTGCTAAGACTCCATCTGGACTGTTTTGATAAGTGGGAACACACCAAAATGTTGTTGCATTTTTCACTTGAGGAGTTGTTTCTGGTAGCTTCAGCATCAGAACTGTTCGTTCATGCTTTTATGCTATCTCAGCGGCGGCTGCTTTTCCACTCCTTGGTGCACTGTTGATGCTGGATTGCTGGAACAGGAAGGTAAAAGGTTGAATCTAGAGGCTGAAAAAAAATGTCAAACTGTACACTCCCTGGGGTTAAGGAAGGCAGAAGCACGATTTCCTTCTCTTAGAAGAGCGATGGTCTGCCTGCTTTTCTGCAGAACTATATTTTTTTTGCATAACTGTGGTTACGATCGTGAGAGAGAACTGGAATTCCCTTCAGATGTGGATTTTAGTCTGTTTTCTTCCCAGTTGAGTTTGTGTTGGACCTTTTCAATGTAAATCATGGAAGTTTGGCTACCTTGAATTGGGGTACATTCAAAAAGAGTACCTTGAATTTTGCCATTTTCTGCTCAGGTTATGAGGCTCACACAAGTAAAAGATTAAATTCAGATGTTTCAAGTTTGAGGATGCAAGATCAAAGCTATGGCAGTCAGCAACTTTTATTTGTGAATTTCTGTTTCCATTTGACTGTAACTGGGCTGTTAATGTTCTTGACTAGAAATGAAACATGATTACAGTGGAAAATGGGGGCTGGCACACCTGAGTGGACTATTGTATCATTATCCATCAATCACAGGCAACAAGGAAACAGGTATTTAACACAGAAGGACACACAGTTATTATCCACCCCATTCCCCTGCAAGCCACAGGGCACCTTCAAGACTCTTATTAAAGCTTTAATACCTATAGAGATCACAAGAAGCACTGTATGCTAGAGGATCAGAGATCAGGAGCATTGCTGTCATTCCACATCTGTGCAGGACAAGAAGACACGTTAGGTGGAAGAGCACCGAGGGTGCTGGCAGACAACAGCCCTCTGCACTTCCGAAGGAAGGCACAAACTTCCCCGATCCTCTCTCGTTTCAGAGGGGGAGAATTTCTTCTTGCATCCTACGTGGCAACCTCTTTAACCCAACATGTGTGAATGGGACAGCGACTGAGAGGTGCTCAGTACCACTGTGTGACCAGCTTATTGAAGCTTTGGTTACGATTGCTCCCAGAAGAGGGCAATGGGGGAAAATCCTGAAGCCATTTTGTTCAAGGAGACACAGGAGGGAGGTGGAAAGTTCTTCCTGGCTTCTGCAGCGACAGAAGCTGTACAATGTGCGGTTGACTTGTTTCAGTGAAGTGTCTGATGTAAAGTGGTGAAATTGTGCTTTTGCACTGTGTGTATGCATTGACAACTAACATGTTGCATCCAGGTGTCCTCCTGCATCTCCATCACTTCAGACCGCCTATAAGTTCAGTTAGTTATGTCTTCCACAGGATGAACAAACAGCTCCCAGAAGTAGATTCCCCAAAGGACAGGGGTCTGAAATCAAGTGTGTCATGTAACGAATTACATTTTTAATGAGGGTCAAAGCTATAAAGCTGCAAACATGAGATTTAAGTATTTAAATCTCTGAAACTGTTGTCTTTAGAACAAGAGGAAGAAAGTAATTCTCTCCTGTTTTCATAGACAGCGGGGGAAATCTTAGGTTTTTTGATGTACCGTCCATGTTTTAGCAGGAAATTAGCAATATTCAGATGGGCTTCATGTACCAGATTTGAGCCAGGATGGCAGTAAAAGCCCAAGCAAACACTTGATGTACTTTTCTATCAAGGATCTCAGGAGCAGAGTTAACAGAGGAAGTAATTTTAAATCCTCAGAATCCCAAGATGTATTTTCACACACGTAAAATCAGGTTGAGAAGTCTCACTAAGAAGCTGTCTCATGGTGCGAAGCTGTACATTGATGATGTGATGACTGAGGTATTTTACTGTTTATAGTCCTAGGTTTTTGAAAGCCTGATTAATTCTTCCCAACTTCTGATATCACTGGAGAAGAGAGCTGAAGTGGTTTGTTTCTTTTTTTCCCCTGACCAGGCGTTCTTCTGTGCCTGGTCCATGTGAGATCGGTGTTTGTCCTCTACCACTGCCTGTTTCTCTGCCTATTGCACTAACTTAGCTTGTCTGTTTTTCTTCCTTCTGGTGTGTACTGGGCCCGTCATTAAATGTAAGACGCGAATTCCAAAATGTTTAATAGACACCTCTTAGTGACAGGCAAATGATTGATCCGTCTGATTCTAAGAGGAGCAGCTGAAAGCATCACCTCTCTGGTGCTCCAGTGCTGCTGCTGAGAGATGAGCAGCCGCACACAAGGAGCTGCAGGCAGTACCTCTGTGTCTGTCTGCTCTTGGTCTGCACGGGCCAGTCTCTGTACTGAGCTGCGTGTCGCTGCCTGGCTTGATACATCCCTGGGTATTAAGAGTCCCACAAGAGGTTCAAGTGGCAATACCTGAGCCACCCGCTACTGTGCTGCTTATCTGACAGTTTAAGGAGATGTCTGTGCATGCTGTTTCCCCTTCCCAATCCCTTAGGAATTCAGCCAAGCTGGGGCACTTCTGACACAACAAGGGAATCGTGTTCTTTTCCTTCCTCGGTGTCAGGGTTATCATAGGAACTGCTCTCCTGCACACTCACCTCTCTGGCTAGACTCTCCTGAAGAGCTGAGGTCAGCTCCCGCAGCCTCGGAGCCCAGATATTCGCATAGAAGAGTCGCTTCTTCTGCCTCTTCCACCCTGACAAGACAGGAAGCTCCTTTCTTCAGCAATTCTGGGAATTGGGCAGGATGGAGGGATCTGGATGTACCTCTGGATGCTGTGCAGTGCAGTTGCCTGGATGAACCTCTTAAACCTCAGTGCCCCTCTAAAGGAGGAGCCACTGGGTCCTGTGGGGGAGCTGTGACACCCACTAGTGTAACGTTGCACCCAAGCCAGGCTGGCAGGAGAAACTAATTTCCTTCCAAAGGGTTCAGATAGCTCTGTTCTCACACTGTGCTAGGTCTCTTGGGCAAATACTGACCAAAGAGGTTAAAGCAGCTGTTTCCCAAATCACCTCCTAAGAAGAGCTCTCTTAAGAGGCAGCACCTGCTCAGATGTAGAAATCGGTACGGGTGCCAGCCTGAAGATGTGCCAACTGCCTTGTGGTTCTGTCCAGGTGTGACTGTTAAGAATCTGGATTTAGCTTTTGGATAGGCCGCCTCAAGGTCACGGTGACGTGCTGGGAATCATCACTGAGACAGCACAGGTAAGTGTTGCACTGCTGATGCCTTTCCCCTGGCAGCTGGCAGGGTTCTTCCTCTTACCCTTTTGGAGTCAGTATCAGGCACCCGCTTTTGCCATTAACTGGGAATTTGGGGATGTTGAGAAATGAAGTCTCCAAGGGCAAAACCCTCTTTTCATCCAGAGCTGCTCCCTCTTCCCAGGGTTTTGGGGTTTTTTCCTTTCAGCAGAGGCTGTCCTGCAGGGAGCTTGCCTGAGCACTAGCTGCAGAGAAAGCACTGCCAGTGAAAGCTCGGAGTGCTTAATTCAGTGGGTGCAGAAGTGAGTTTGGAGGCATGTCTGGGGGAGCCTCTGGACTGCTCTTCCCTATTTACAGTTGGCGTGTTCTTAGCGAAAGTTTGCTGCTGTGCAGAAGATCCTGCGCTCTGTTCACCACGCAGGTCAAGCCGTGTTGGAATTGGTGTGTAAACCCACGGTTACATGCTCCAGCGAAAGCACGCACTTTTGTTTGGGTGTGGGGTCTTTAAATGCTTAATCAAATAGGCTGAATTGTCTAGGAATAAATTTACCCCTTTAAGGCAGAGCTTTCCAGCCTGACTTTTTTCCAGCATGATTTTGCATTGGGATTGCTCTTTAGTGTTTTGATATTGTGCTTCAAATCTATGATTAAGGAACTGGGCCTTTCCTCATTGTTCTCTCAGCTTCCTTATGGCCATTGCTAATTGTAAAGTACCCCCGGGGGAAATGCACAGGAAGGTCCTGGGGTGGATTAGTGCATTGTGCTAACATGCTTAATCTCTATATTGTTTAACAGCGTTATGGGATGAGATGACCTTTGAGGAAGAAGGTGGCCATATAACAAAGTATTGAGAAATATGTCCAGGCACTAGAGCAGCATTTTGGAGAGAGAAGAGAATTCCCTGTGTTGGGAGCAAAGGGAGTCTTTGAAGCAGCTGTTCAAACACAGTGTCCAGGCAGTAGACCGTGATGAATCAAAAAAGGAATATAGATGAGGCAGAGCCATGTGGACCCTTCCCTAGAGCCATCTATGAATATGCTAAATATTTAAATACTCTTAAGTTTTGATAGTTTAAGTATACTTTTCAAATAGAGGATTCAACCTGATTCATACTTTTTTGGGCATGGGAACAAGTGTTTGATATGCATGACCTTCTTAGCTTACTCTGTAATAAGTCCTTAACCATCCATGCTTCTCTTTAGCTGTGGCATGGGAGCACAGCCAGTAACACCAGAGTGCAGAACTGGTCCCCCTTTGAGCTATCATCTCCTGATGCCCCCAGACCCTTACTGTCTGAACTCTAGAAATCCTCTTCTGACCCCTTCATACTGTATAGGAAAGGCTTTCATTTCAAAATTTCCACATTTTTCCAGTGATCCTGTAATGCTGACCGGCAAAGGTGCCCTCTTCAGAGGGGTGAGGGAAGCTGGAGGTTAGAATTAGCTGGACAGGGAGACATCAGGGCTTTCAGTGGCAGGTAAAAGGTCCACTGCGCTTCACTGGATCAAAGAAAACTTTCAGATGTGTTGAAATCTCCTTAAAGGGTGAAATGCAGAAGCCATTCATGTCACCTACCACCCAAAGCTGGCCCTAGAGCATGTGAAGTCCTAGGCACATTGTGTGTTTTCTCAAGCTGCGGCACATCGCTGTTACCCTTCCTGGAGCCGTAACTGGGAGCTTGCCTGTACCGACTGTTTTGGTGGTGTTCTCAGAGCAGGACTGAGTGTGCTGACAAGTGAAGCAAATGCTGTGTTTAAAAGATAAGCACTTTGAGAGTCCTAACTTGGAAGTGAATTGGCGTTCAGAATTCAGGCAATAAAATGTAGAGAGCTGGCATAGTCTGAAAGGCAATTTCTGTGTATATTTGCAAAAAGGATGTCAGTGGGGGGAGATGAGTTGTAGAAAGATACTGAGACTTGTTTAAAAAGAGTATGGCTGGTATCCAGGGAATTTAGAAATCGTAGGAAGAACACTGGAGGTGTCTCAGCAGGCTAGATTGGGTGTCTGTGGAAATAAGGTACTTAAAGGAGGCAGACTGGCACCTTCTGTTCAAGGACGAATGACCTGAATAACCAGGCAGAAGGGGAGGCCTGCGGAGGGCTGTCTGGGAGCAAGTAGAAATCAAAACTTGTGTGTCACAGTGGATGGTCCCAGTGCAAGCAGGTAATGGGTTTTGTATGAAAGGAGTTTGAAAAAGAGGCACTGAGCGCTATCTGGGATAAAATAATCCTTGTATAGCATCTTAATCTGTTAAATTTAGCTACTACATCTTTAGGACTCTCTAAGTTGTCCTCCTAATGCCTCAGCTCTGTGTTAGTGCCAATTTTGTTTAACGTGCCCATCAGTGATGTGCCTGAAATTATGTTCTGTTAACTCAGGATCGATGATGACATCTTTGGGATCTCAGTCTCAGGCTTCCTCTGACCTTGAAGACCATGAGCCCTGAGCATGCCATGCTGGTTGGCATCAGGTCATTGTTGAAACGAATGCCTTACTGCTAAATGGTTCAAAGTGATGCCTTGTGCTCTTGAGCTCCAAGCATCACTGATGATGAGGGAACCGGGATTGTTTAGTCTGGAGAAGAGGAGGCTCAGGGGAGACCTCATCGCTCTTTACAACTACCTGAAAGGAGGTTGTAGTGAGGTGGGTGCCAGTCTCTTCTCCCGAGTAACAAGCGATAGGACGAGAGGAAATGGCCTCAAGTTGCGCCAGGGGAGGTTTAGATTGGACGTGAGGAAAAATTTCTTTACTGAAAGAGTGGTTAAACGTTGGAACAGGCTGCCCAGGGAAGTGGTGGAGTCCCCATCCCTGGAAGTATTTAAAAGACGTGTAGATGAGGCACTTAGGGACATGGTTTAGTGGGCATGGTGGTGTTGGGTTGATGGTTGGACTCAATGATATTAGAGGTCTTTTCCAAGCTTAATGATTCTATGATTCTATAATGCTCAGGAGCCAAACATCCTCCTTTCCAGGTGACCACTAACACAACTATTGTGCAAGATTCATCTCAGTGTTAGTCTTGATAGATACCTGTAATAATAATACACCGCAAGGTTGTTTGGATCTGCTTGGTGATGTAACCATTCCCCCGGGATCCACCACTTGTCAGACCATCCTTTTCCCATGTAAATCTTGAATCTTCTGCCTTGGCTGTCAGCTACTCAGCCGTAGAGTACCGGACGCTGATAGATCAGGGCAATAAAGAGAAGCCCCTGAGCTGCAAATGATTAGGGAGCTGGAGAAGGGGGCTGAGAGCCTTGGGGAAAGTCCCACTACACTAGGAATTTGCTTGTAGTTACTGTTCCTGTAGGAAATGCCAGATTGCTGCAATACCCTGCAGCAGGCTGAATTGTTCTCGTTTCTTCATCTCTCCATGTCACGCTCTGTTTTCTAAATGTTTAATTACAGATGGATTGTGGTTTGTGGGTTCACAGCTTTTCTCATCTGCTTTTTGTCAGAGGTAAGCAGATGTACTGCCTGTTGCTCTGTAGAGTTGAGTCCCTTGCACAGCAGCTGCCAAGGAGCTCGGAGATAAAAACTTCAGCATATGGAAAAAACGGGATGAGAAGCCAGTTTCTGTGGCTGAGATGATCTTGTTTTGAAATACATCCAGCTGGTCTCATATCCTCCCAGGTCTTGGTGTTGGCCCTCTGGTCTGTTCCGGGAAGCTGCTGCCTCCTGAATTCCACGAGCAGCTGGGGATGTGTGGGTTAGAGGGACCTTTGGTGTTTGACCCTGCCTGCCTGCTTTATCTGAAGATGAATACCTTAAGGGAGAGAGCCTTGCGCTCTCCCTGCCAGGTTCCCTCCAGCCTCCGTACGGAGATGAGAACCATGCCGTGACACAGGATGCGATTATGTAATTTACATTGGGTTGCAGTTGGGGTTGTTAAATTTGCATTTATAATCCATACTCAAATAGGAGAAAACCCTGAAAGCAGTCTGATTTGCAGTTACAATTAGATAACCCGACTTCTGCTGTCAGCTGCTTGTCTCCCTGTGCTGTGCCGTCCAGTGCATTTGGAGGCCAGGACTGGAAAATACCCTGAGGATGGTGAGAGCTCGCTCTTCTAGGAAGTGCTGCTGGGACCGTGGGCTCCCTCTGCATTCCCAGGCTGCCTCCTGGGGTACTATCTGAGGCTCCACAAGGCAATAAACACTAGTCATTAATCGGTTTAAATAATTTTTAAAGGATGGATGTATAATGATTTTTGAATAACCATCCTAATTATAGTAAATATGCATAAGAGGGCTGAATTAACATCACGTAAATGAGGTTAATTCTGGTATTTTAATGTGCTGCTTTGCTGTGCCCGTAAGCATTCTTTTGTCATAATTTTTGTGTGCAATTTTATATCTGTTTGCAAATGATATTTTCAGTTCATTTTTAACATGTGGAACCATGTCAGTCTTCTGACTTGGTTATTGCTCAGCAAGAAGGATACCAGAACCTTTCAGTTCATGGCACAGATATTTTCCGTTTAATCAAACTATGAACAATATAAGGAAATAATTAGCTGAAGTGGTGTTTGGTTTTGTGCACGAGCCAGTCGCTGGAGGAGATCTGAATATGGTTCGCTTGTGGTGCAGGCACCTCCTTTGAGGAGTGTGGGGACAGTGCTTCCTGCACTCCCTTGGTTGCTGCTCTGCTGCTTTGACCCAAGGAGAAAACTTTGGCTTATTAATCCTTGTGGATTTGGGGGCTCCAGAGCTGAGCCTTGGTTCTGTTCCAAAAATGATCTGTGCTGCTCCAGGTGTGTGATCTGTGAAGCTGAGACTGGCAATTGCTGTTCCACTGCATCAGGTACCCACGGCCTTTCTCGTGGCAAGGGACGGTGGCATGCCGTTACCATCCCACGGGAAGAGCCGGAGCGCACTTCCTCCACAGCAATACACAGCGGCGCTGGTTGCTACATCCACGTCTCCGTGCGGTTTGGCAGCCCCTATGGTAGCTTCTGAAGCATGACCTGTGGGGTGGAATACTTGGAGAGCTGTCAGCTCATTGTTAAGAGGCTCCAAAGTGAGGTTTTAGTGAAGGTTTTAATGTTTGGCCAAATTCAGTTAAAGCAGAAGCCTGGTTTGATTTGAGGGAGTGTGCTGTGCTCCAAAAGCTCTCCGCATTTCAAATTTTCTAGGTCACTCTTGGATGCTCTAAATTTTTTTCAGAGAAACAGTTAGCAAAAACTTTGACATTGATGATTTGTATTCTTCTGTCATCTCGGTCTTGGAGAGCACAGAGATACTTTTTTGGCAAGTTCTCCCCCTCCTCAACCCCCAGTCATCATCATTAGGAGGCTGTCAACAAGCCTGCAAAATACCAGCATGCCAACTGTAAATGTTAATTGAGAGATAAGCAGCTGAAGTGGGTAACTCGTGCCATGCCTGACCTGCGGCAGTCTGTCTCCTGGCCCTGCCAGGAGCTGCGTTGCTTCCCTAGGAAGTGTGATCAAAGCGATCCGTGCTCGCATACCTGCACTACTCGGCAGCACGCACAACTTCTCCTGCCCACGGGAGTTAGCTGTGCTCTGTTCGGAGCAGGAGGTGAGTTCTTCCCTTGCTAAAGTAGTACGACTGCAAAGAGGTTAAACTAGAGATGAGTTAAAACCAACCTAATGAGTGGGCGTTACGTGTGCTAGGAGTGTGGTCTGTTTTTTTTCTTACAGTTAGGGTTACATTTACCACTGGGATCTTATTGATATTCCTTTAATGCTTCTGGTTTAACTGCCTTTGGTGACAAACAGCTTGGAAGCTGCTCTAGTAAAACTGGAGTTTCGTTGCTGAAGCCTTGTGCCCAGCTGATGCACAGTCTCCAAAGTGCTTTTGGAAGGATTTCATCACCTGTGGCTATCCCGGCTAAGGGATTTTCCCTTTTTCTTTCCCTCTCTTAAAGTAACCTGTTCTTGTGGGTTTTGTCCTCACTCAGTGAAGGGCTTCAAGACATCGCTACTTGCTGTGTGTGCTTTCTGCAAACAGGCTTTACGGTTTCGTGGCATTGCTCTCTAGAACCGCCTCATGATGGGATTGCTCAGTTGATCAGTCTACCGACAGTAGTATTTACATACTAGGCCGTCGGCAATTATTCCAGATGATGCAGATTTTTTAGTTGCTTTAGCTGAAATGGCTTGTACTGAACTGTATCACTTAGACTAGAATCCCGTATTGCATCTCCAACAGACCTCTAAGCGAAAAAACATGTGTAACTGTTAGAAAGATATCGAATGGTAGCATAAAACACTGCTCCCAGCTGTAAAGTCCTGATGCTCTGTTTTGATGAATTTGGCAATTCAGAAAAAGCAGCAAAGTCTGCTTGTGCCCTTGGAAATCTAGGCATTTCCATGGCTGAGAGCTCGGTGTTCTAGTACTGCAGAGCTGTGCTGCCTTTTAAACCCTTCACTGGTGAGTCAACTGTGTGTTTACTGCTAGTTTTGAGGGGGAGGTTCCTGACTGGGAGGACCAGGGAGACATTTCTGTAGCAGACTGATTTACAAAGAAAAGGCCAAGCTGCTCAGAAGTACAGGATGTTGAAAACCCACAAGGAGAATTAACAGGCATAGTGCAGGTGAGTCGGCGAGAGGAGTCCAGGATAAAATGCGTGAATATGGAAGAGATTGTTACAGTCTGGGTAGCAGACAGTACGTATGGCATACCTTGGGCTTACCCTTTTTTTTTCCCCCCCCTAGCACTGTTCCCTGAAATTCTCAGAAAATCTTCGTGATTTCACAAAGATCTGCGCAATTGAAAGTGGTGAACTGAAAATTAGAGTATTATCCAAAACATTTTGCAGAGAAAACGAAGAAGATATAGGTGAAAAAGAATAAGCAGTGACAGGGAGTAGAGGAAATAAAGGTTCTGAAAATATTTGGGATGGAATCTAGTAACAAAATGGGGGAATGAGGAATTTAAAGTCACTGAATCCTGACAATGTATGTCCTAAATGAAGGACTCATTTTGGTGTGTTAAATGATGATTGCAACCTTGAAAATGACTTTATCAAGAAGAAATCAGTAAGAGAGAGCTTGTTGAAAAAGTGAGCAGGCAATCAGCAGGGTGTTAAGGAAATTAAGGAGTAATTATGCAAGTGACACTTTCTACAGTCTCCGAGAACTGAATTTGCAGTAGAGACCAGCACCACATGCACTTAAAAACCATTTTCCATAAAAACAAAAATAATCTTAAGGCTTTCTGGCAAGTTTTATCCTGAATGGCTGGTAGAAGGATGAAGCTGTATGATGGATTGCCCTACCAGAGGAAGTGTCCTCAAATCTAGTTGTCCTTGTTTCCCGAGCTCATAGGCGGGGCTGCAAGTGCCTGCTGAGGAGCTGCTGTTTCTGAGGGCTTTCCTGGGCTCACAGAGTGGCCGCAGCTCTGCTCGTGAGGATGTGCACCCTGCCTTCTCTCCCTGCCTGTGCTCAGTGGGTCCTGAGGCAGACGCGGGCATTTTTCACCTGCTCTCCTGGCACTGCCCGTCTCTTGAGTGTGTGATGTGACGTGACGTGATGGGTGCCCTGCCTGGGAGAGGGAGCATGTCCGTCTCAGAGGGACCGACAGTCCTAGTGGGGACAGCCTTGATTTCCACTTCCCTGTCTTTCTCACTTGTGTTTCCTCACATGCCTTAAAGAAGGTGCAAACCTTTTCCTAGACTTGTAAAGTAGGCAATACTCCATGCTGTGAATAGACCTGGGGGAGATTCCGTGCATCTGAGGTTGCAGCACTGTGCTCTGGGTACACACGCCAGCCCTCAGCAAGGTCTAGGAACGGCTCAGCTTTCTGTAAGGCAATGG
This sequence comes from Aptenodytes patagonicus, assembly GCF_965638725.1. Lineage (NCBI taxonomy): Eukaryota > Metazoa > Chordata > Aves > Sphenisciformes > Spheniscidae > Aptenodytes > Aptenodytes patagonicus. The sequence goes on from NC_134956.1 coordinate 5,427,579, forward strand.
GAAGCCCATGCTGGAAAGCAGTGCTTGAACAGCTGGGTGGCAGAAAGGAAACCCCCTGAAGTGTTCGACACATACAGGCCTGGTAGGAAGGGGCGGCCTTGGTCCGTTAAAGGCAGGCTGCCGAGAGGGGAGGTGGTGGAACCCGACCTTACAGAGCAGTGCCTTTGGTCTCCAACTTTCACTGCTGTGTTTTTTCGTAGGGGTTAAAGGATTGTTGTTGTACTGTCACTGAGTGATTCCCTCCCATGAACTCTTCCCTCCTACTTTACATATTCTCTAGCATCTCCCTCATATTCTGCACAGCAATTTATGCATGGGTGTATCGTGACTTCTGAATAATAACTCTGGGAACTTGTTTTCTCATGTTCGTGGTTTGCTCAGGGGGCTCTTGCGTGACTAGGCTATTGGGTCAGAGTACCTGGGAAGCTTCTGACTCACCAGAGGTCCCCAAAATAGCTTGGGGCCGTTTACAGCTCCCTGATATCTGTCTGTACCATCCAGCAATGGGCCAGAAGAGTGACTGCTCTCCTGGGGCTTAGGAGACCTGGGGCTGAGTCTCATTATTGTCACTGAGTCTTATATTGTGGTGTTGGGAAATACAGACTGCCTGGTCTGGCAGTGCCTCCAGTGGCATGAGGTGTCTCATGGCTCCGTGCATTGGCGGCTCAGCCTGCATCCTGTATGCCCAGGCACGGTCTTTTGTCCACGGCAGAGAGAACCACCAGGAATCCTTGCTGCTCACTGCTTTTATGGGCTGCTCCAGGCAGGAGCTGCAGGACTTGTACCTATGACTTCATTTCACCCTTAAATCATCTGCATTTCAGCAAAGCTTGTGGATTTGTTGGGCTCCTGACATCTCTCCAAAGCGTGATGTGTGGAGCTGAAAGCAGTGTGTCTTTGTAGGCAGTGCGGCTGCTGCACGGGTGCTCGAGGCCAGCCCTACCAAGGACTGGCTGCAGAGCCCGCGGCCTTGCCATGTGCTGGCATACTTTCCTGAAGGAAAGCCAGGGTTTCATGAGTGACATGAAGACTAAACCAAGTGTGAAAATTCTCTCACCTCGGTGGCATTTTTCCTTGTATTCCTCCTCAAGTAGCTGCCTTGTGGCCAGCCTGGTGGTGGCTGGTGTGAAGGAGGCTGTCCAGCTGCCCCTTTCCAGCATGTGGACAAAGCAAGTTAAAGGAGGTTCCCTCTCGTGCTCTGGTTACTGTGTCTCTGCTCCTCCTGGGAGGTGGCAAAGCCTCTTCTACCTAGTTTCTCTGGAGCTAACACGCAGCTTTGTAGCCCCGTGTTAGAGCAGGGCACAGGCAGTTTCCTTTCCACTTCCATGGCAAAGCTCCAGCTAACTGAACCGGGAGACTTTCTCCCCCTTTCACCCTGTTTCACTTGCGAAACCTTTAGGAACCAGAGGTTTCTTTGCCTCTGAGTAAGCTGTGTGTGCTGGGCACATTCGTCATTTACCCCCTTGTCTCAACAGGGAACTCTTTCGATTGGTGGCAAAGAAGTGACCCTTGAGTACACTCCGTGCCCAGAGTTTTGGCGCTGCAAACGCGTAAGTATGCGATCAGAGAGCTGTGTTGTGCTTCCCCTGCTGGCTCTCATGGCAGTGGCAGCAGAGAGGAGCTTGATATTTGCTCAGTGGCTGAAGATCCTAAAGAGTGATACCTGTCCTGAAGCTCTTGCCTCTTCTAAACTTCTGTGCTTTTCCCTACCTTGTTTTTGGTACCACCTATGAGCGCATGTTGCTTTGGTACAGGTAGCCAGTGTTTTACGCACAGAGCAGTTTTGTTCCTATGCAGTGGTTCCCTTTTAACATGGGGAAAATAGTGTGTGGATCCGTTCTCCTTAAAAATCAAAATGAGACGGTGATTCTGCCAGCCGGAATGGAACAGGCTTTCACTCTGGTTCACGTGTGTAACCGCAAGTGTCTTCACTGCCCAGGTAACCAGAGCTTTCACCAGCGTAACAGTGCAAACCACCCCTCTGTCTCGTGCAGGAACTTGTGATCTAGATTTGAGTGTAGTAAGTACAGCAGGGAAGGAAGCATGGAAGTGAGTCCGAGTCCAGGCAGCAATTGGTACAGACTGGAACTGCCCCATTTCTGGGGAGGCACAGTTGCCCGAGGGTCGGTTTTGTCCCCATGCCCTTCCCACGGTTCTCCCAGAACAGGCGCTTTCGGCTGCAGTAGGCTGGGGAGGATTGCTAGAGCAAAGGGCGGAGTTGTTGCCTGCATTCCCACTGACTGCAGACCAAGAGGTTGCAGCAGGGTGGGAGGGGATCGTTTCTGGTTAGACTCCCACCTTGACCACTGGATCACACTAGGCTACAAAGACCCTCATCCAGGCTAATTGGATGCATGCCAGTTGCCAGCAGAGCCATTGCTCGGAGCCTCATCTAGGCTTGCAACGCTCCAGAGACCAAGTAGAGACAGCAGTTTCAGGCAGTGGTTTCACAACAGCTCTCAGTGCAATGAGAAGTAGCTGGAGCGTATGTCCCTACCGTTGCTGTGCACAAGCATGGCCTGAAAGAGCTTTCTCGTGCCCCAGAGCATTTGCAGGGCTTTAGTTAAGAGGAAAAAAAAATGTATGAAAGAGAAGCAATGCCTTTACAGAGAGCTTGAAGAGAAAGTTAGGAATGCTGTGTTTGGAGAGAGCTGTGAAGATGGGGCACTTGGCTCTTTCCACGGTGGCTCTGAGTGGGGTAACCATCCGAGCCCGTACAGCTCTGCCTTTTGGTTAGCAGACACCTCTTCATTGACTCTCCCTGTGCAGCAAATTGCATGAGTATCTACAGTTTAGCTCAGATAAGGACTTTGTCACTGCTTTAGGAGTGAGTTGAGATTAGAGAATACAAAGGTAACTCTGGATCCTTTGAAACAACAGGGTGGCTAGCAGTATGGTGCCTAGCATGGAGCTTTTTGGTCCAGCATCACTTGAGAGGGGGAAGGGTCCTATCTCAAGGACTAGTGAAGTACCTCCATGGTGTGAACAAATCTGTGCTCAGAAGTTGTGTGGAAATCCTGCTCCCCAGGCAATCCCAGTTGTGAGCCATGCGAGCATTTCCCTTCCATTCCAGCCAAGGCTCCTGCTGCCATTACCCATCCTCAAGCTCTGACTGTAACTTTTCCGTGGCTGTTACTTTCTGAAAGCACTGCAGAGTTTGGCCTTCTTGGAGTAGGTTGTACCCACTACCTTCAAAACATGTCTTCCTCATGCTGTCCATCTTCCATTGCAGTGTAAGGTGTGTACTGTGGGCTACAGATCTTCCTGCTCCTATTGCAAGCTCCCAAGAGATGGTGAGTACACCTGGTCCCCCTGTGTTTGGTCGGTTAAAAGTTTCATCTGCCCTGACAAGTAAGTTTCTCTTCTGGCTTCCCTGTGGCATCCCTCTTGGTGGACTAGCTGAGCACCGTGTAGGAGAATTATTAATTGTGCTTCATTTAGACCCTTTTCGCTGTCCACACTAAAGATGTTGCATGCAGATGTGTTGCTACCAGGTTCTCTGTTCTTGTGAGGCTTGGTGGAGAGGTGTCTTACTGCACAAGGCCTTCCCTTCCTGTTGCTTTGGCATTGTCCTTCATCCACGGAATTACAGGTTGTGTGTCCTCTAGGACTGTGAGCTGGTACTGCCGGCCATAGGTGAGATGGCTTCCCCTCAACCCACCTTCCTTGGGAGATGCAGCTGCATGCTTTTAGTGTTACTCTTTTGAGGGTCTCAGATTAGAGGTGAATCCAGGACTTGAGTTGCTGAACTCACCTTGCTGACTGTAAGAAGTGCATGGAGAAGAGTTCTGCTTCTCCAGGAGCTTCTCCTCACCCCACCAACACCTTTGCTTTTTTGGGTGGGAGGGTGTGAGAACCAAAACATGCTCCCTTGAGGAACTGATTTCTTTGGGACGAGCGGGTATTCCAGGCACTCTGTGGGCTTTGATTCTGTATCTTTGAGCAGACTTTTGATGTTTTGCATTTCTTACCCACATACCCCAGGCAGAAGGGCATTAAAATAACTGCTGATGCAGAACTCTCTATTTACTGAAGCACTGTCCCCATGGTTGTGCTTTCCTTGCACTGTGGCTCCTCCATCAGCGTTATGAAGGCAAAATTCGTATAGCTGGCCCGACACAACTGTGGATTGTAATAAAACCGCCGAGGAGCGAATTAAACAGAGCCTTTAAGATGCTGTGAAGATAGATTGTGGTGCATGCTTCTTACTGACCTGGTTTTGTTGATTATGAGAACATGTGTAATAAGGTAACCTCTCCATGATTGTCCTTTAATTGCTGGGTGAAACAAAACAACTCTCTAGGCGTATACAGGTGTTACTGCAGCTTTGCATGAGTTCTTGCGTGCTTTGTGACTGATGGTCTTGAAATGGATTTTAATATGCCTCTCTTACAGGGAGCAGAGCAGGCCCAGAGTCCAGAGGTGGTTCTGAGGGAGAGGACGCATCAGCTGAGCAAGAATTCAGTAAGAGAATTGCTCTCCCCATCTTGGGGGTTGTGCTCATGTCTTTGTGATTTGCATGGCCAGTTTTCACAGCTGCACATGCAGACTGGTTTCATACGCAAATTTTACATGAGGTTCTGCTCATGAAGTGTAGCCAAAACTCTGCATGCTGCAAACTGCAGACAAATTAGTATGGGCCTGTCCAACGTGAGCTGTGCTGACAGCCAAGCAAGTCCGTGTGCAGCTTTTCCAACATTTACGTGCAAAATGGTCGTGTGTTCTGCCATGCTGCCCACTGCCCAAAGAGAACGAGAGCAGGGAGGTGCTCTGGAGGGCATTAAAGAGTGAAGCTTCGCTGTGCCTAGTCTTGCACTCTCATTTCTTTCTCTTTGTGGGAAGAGGCTTCAGCAGCAGGTACAGGGCTGGTGATGTCTGACTTTGCAGCCCCACAGCTTTGGCTTCCCTTTCCAACAGCTTTAGAAGCTCAGGTAGGGATCTCTTTTGAAGTGAAGCCAGATGCTTCAGAGGCCTTCAAGCACAGAAACTTGATGGGATTTATCTTCTCTGGGCTGGGGGGCAGGGTGTTTCCACATGAAATCTGCTTCATCTGTGGTAAGTAGGCACCTGATAAAATCAGTGATTGTATTATGATGCATTTCACTTAGTGATCACAGGAGTCTGCACCCAGTTTTCCTCTAGCATAGAGATGGGTGACAGTTACTAGTTGATGTTGCTCAGCTATGGGTGTTCAAGAATACATCAGGCATAGTAAGGATATCGCTGCCATGTAGGTTGTCCTGGACATGGGTGGAACATATCCCAAACCATCCCTGATTAACGTTTGCCCAGGCAAGAGCCAATCCTAAAAGGAGGCCAGAAAGGCTCTTGTCTCTGACAGGAGAGGTCAGGTAAAGGAGCCCAACATGAAACAAGGCAATGGAAGGATGAGCAGCATCTAGCTTGTCCTTTACACAGCTTGTGTCTGCAGAGTGTTAAGACACGGAATATGCAAAGGGCAGAACAGGTTAGCCTTTTATAAGGGGCGCTGCTGCAGTGGCCAGAAAATAGCAGAAGAAAAATACATGCTGAAACACTGTATGTGGAACCAGTCGATTTCTCCTCTCTAATAGCAGAGACAAAGCTTGAAAAACCTGAGCAAGAGTTATCAGGACAACCAGGATCTCCAAAGCAGCCTCTCCAGCCCTCAGTTCCTGCTCCGCAGCAGGAGTGCCAGCCTCAGGAACAGGAGCCAAGGAAGAGAGATGAAGGGAGAGAGCGGCGGCCCTCACAGGAGAAGAGAAGGGACGTGGACCGGCACCAGGAGCTGCCTTCTCAGAGAGAAGCAGAGGAAGCCACACCACAGGATGGTGGAGGAAGCAGAAGTGAGTGGCACAGGGCCCAATTCTGGATTCCTCTTGCTTGCACTCCATGAGGCCATCTGCAGAAAGGGCAGCATTTCACTAAAACCTCTGGAGGCTGTTGCCATGTTGTGCAAATCATGGCATCAAGTAATGGTGGGCTGTCCAGCTCCAAAGGTGCTGGCGAATTGCCTTTAGGAAAATTAATTCAGGGCAAGCTGGCTTCAGGATGTTACAGTTAACTTAGCACTGCAGCAAAAGTCTCTTTGGCCAGAAGTTACCCCGAGCTGAGATGCTCCGAGGAGGGGCCTACTTTCTGCACTGTTTTCTGGGAAGGAAAGGTTAGCATTTGGAGGCGGTACTCTGAGCATCTTGCAAAGTGGAGAGGAGAAAAGCGATGGCTTCCAGACACAACTGCAAGAAGCCATGCTGTTGCTTTGAGTGGGTTTAGTTTTACCTATGCTGTCACAATGAATTTAGATCTGAATTATCTTTTTTTACTACTTTTTCTTTCCTGGCCACCTCCCTTGCTGTGCTTCACAGCAATTATGCTGAAGCGTATTACTCGATTCACCCCACCAGAAGTGATTGTGGGGCTCCTGGCCCCATACGTGCGTCTCTCCACATCCAGCGTGCGCATCATGAAGAACAAGGCTGGCCGGATGGGGCAGACCTATGGCTTCATTGAACTGGATTCACATGCTGTAAGTAGTTTCCTGCTTTCACATGCTCCCCCTGTTGGCATTTATAGTCTGTAGAAGTAGAGAAACCACAGGAACATAAGAAATAGCTGTACTTGTGAGGCAGCTGTCCTGGAGTAAGTCCTCTCTCCTGCTTGTCTGGCAAGGTACAGGGAATATCTGATACAGCTGTTGCTCTCTGGCTTTAGGAGCCAAAGATTGTCTGTTGTCACAAGCTGTGATGCTGAGTGAGTTTCTTTGTAGACCCTCCTAAACTTGAACACCTCTTGCACAGGTATTTTGTTTGCAGGGAACTTGAATTCAATGGTTTCTGTCTGCAGAAGGCAAGAATCTTAATTAACAGACAGTCCCACGTTGGAGGGATCACATTTTCTGGTCCTGGGTGACTCCCAGACTCCATAGCTGTGCTTTGGCATTGGTCCAGAGGGTGTTCACCAAAACTGGTTGGGGCAACAGCAGCCGCGGTGCTGCATTGTCTAGCAGCCCTAGGAGAATATAGTCCCTAGCTGGCTGCTGAAAACGGTCATAGGACAGAGAACCTAACAATGCATTTGTCCTTTTTGTCGCATCCTAAATACCTTTCACTAATATTTAGACAAAAATGTTGTGTTTCCTGTCCTCCTATGGTCATCATGTAAGCACAAAGCCTTCCTTTCAGGCAGACTGGATCTGGGAAACGGGCTTACGTTTCCTTCTCATGGATGTGAAATTCTCCTTTCCTTTTACAGGAGGCGCTGAGGTTGCTAAAGATACTGCAGAATCTGGATCCCCCTATCTGCATTGATGGACGTACGGTGGAAGTGAATCTTGCTACAGGGAGGAGAAGGTATAGGCAAATGAGGCAGTAGGGTTGTCCTTTGTGTGATGTGCTGCAGAGCTAGAGCTGTGTTGTCAGACCAGGTGCTTAAAGGTTGGCACATGAATTAGCATGGATGTTCCTACAACCTAAAAATATGCTGGAGAGCTGAAGGCATCAGAGCTAGAAGAAGCTTCAGTGATTGAGCAGTATGGGATTAATCGTCATATTGCATGGCCTCTTGTTGTTGTCCAGCCATCAAATCCCATTATAAGGGAATTAATGAGCTCAGCTTTTTAAAAAGCAGTTGGAGAGATTCATCTTTGTGGTCACAGCAAAGAGTGTCATCATAACTCTTGTGGAGACAGTCATCTGCAAAGTCTCTCTGTCTCCTGGGATGGACACAATCCACCATGTGGCCAGCAAAGATGGTCTTTCTGCCTTTATTGGTCCTGCTGATCATTTTGAGTATACTGAGGTTAATGTGAAGCCAGATTGACATTAACCTGTAACCTTTATCTCAACAGGAATGACTATGGGGAGCACGGTGACAATTCCTACTATGGCCCGGTAGGTCTGCACTGCTTCCCTGCAGGTAGCCGGAAAGGGAGGGAGCACCGGGGGTGATAGGCCTGACTTTGTTTGGCTTTTTCCCTTTGGGCTGCTGAAAGTTTAACGTGTTTGAAGATGGGATGATAATGCTCAAGTGTGCTCTTCACTGCTGCTGTGCCCCTAACACTGTTTATAATGTGCATAGAAGTGCAAGTCAGAGTGCGGATGCTGCTTGAGGGAGTTCTGGGCTGGATTACTCTATACCATGCTTTTACAGAGTGACTTAATTGATGATTGTTCTCAGTTCCTGGAGTGAATGTCTCTTCTCTAGTGCTTGTTACTAGACTACAGGGATCTTCTGGTACTGAATGGGCTGGAGGCTTTGACACAGATTGCCACGAGCACCTCATTTAAAGATTCATGGAAGCTATAGAGGTCTTGTGCTTTGCAACACTGTCCATTACTCTGTAGATGAAAAGCTATGTCTGCTTGTGCCCTATTTAGGGTAGCTAAATGAGCTGTTTTCCTGAATTTCGGGCCTGAGAGAGGGAGGAGAAGCAATATGATGTTTGTCAAAGAGTCTGATCTGTTTGTGTTGTTCACTTACTCCAGGGCAGAAGGGGCATGAGAGACAGGAGGGGCGGCGAATCACAGAGACGCACCAGAGCTCAGTGTAAGTTAAGCTCTGCCTCACTCCTACTGTGGAGACTTTTCTTCCTTAAAAGGGCACTGACATGTAGAAATCAGCCCAAAAATATTTTTAAAGGCTAAGAGTAGGTTTGTTTGCTACACCCACTCCTGAGTTCCTTTGCCAACTTTGTTTAGTCACATTTTCCTATCTGATGATGTGTTTCTCTGTACTCTTACTGTGCAAAACTACATGGAGATAAAGGAAACTTACTGCGTGCTTTTCCTTGTTGTGGTAAACTGATGGGATAAAATCAGCCTGGCAATTACTAGATGAGATGGAAGAAAATACACTTTATGCAGCAGTGCCAGTAGCTGGAGGAGCACTCCTGATTGTTTTACTAACATATGTAGTATCGCTGAGCTCTGTCTAATAACACTTTGGCAATGAGGAGCATTCCTTACATTATGGGCCTACCCTTAAGGCCTTTGGCTTTTCCTGTAGAAACAGTTTGCTCCCCTTTCTTGTCGGGAGCTTTCATGCACCCACGGGCGGAAGGGATGTGGGGAGCGTCATCACTTTAAACAGGAAACTATTTGAAAGAGCACAGATCTTCCTTGTTCACAGGGGTGGGTGGACACAGACTCTGGTACTCATTACCCCATTCTTAGGGAAATTACTGAATTTCATATCTTTGTCCGGTCAAGTGTGTGGTCTGGTGATCTCAGCACAGCCCCTGTAAGTGTGTTTTGATGTGGAAGTTTTGCCAGAGTCCTAAAACAGAAGACTTGTGAAAACCTATCTCCCTTCTTAATCCTTAAAGAAAAGAAGATGTAGGTCGAGTGATGTGAGGATACTCATACCTCTCTTGCCAGGAGAGAAAAATTCTTCTTTCCCACTCTTGATGCTTTCACCAGTGTAATATTTGCTCATGCTTTTGTCTTTGTAAAAGGCAAGTTCTGCCTTTGGAATATTGTGGTGTTAACTCTTGTCTCTCTGTTCAGCTCCATCAGATGTGTCCACATACATTTATGATCCTGAAACTGGGAATTACTACGATCCCATAGCTGGGACATACTATGACCCCAGGACTCAGGTGAGTGTGTAGGAAGGAAGCTTTACACGTAGTATGTTCTAACAAACTGCCCTTCTCTGGAGAGATTTTGCGGCTAGATCGTGAAGACAGGCTAGCATGGGACAGCATAGAGGCGGCTTTGTTTCTCTTACTCAGTCCTCTGACCTGTATAGAAGGGATGCACGTTCCAAAATATCAACTTAATGAGAGGCTAGGAACCCGTTAGCTGTGTGTTGAACCAGTTACTGTAGCTGCCTCTGAAGCCCTGCCTTTGGAGGGTTTTTGGTCTCCTCTTCACTGAGTAGACTTACGGGCAGAGCATTCTTGCTAGATTTTACTGAAGACGTGATATGTGACTCTCTATTAAAAGATGGACAGCAGAGCTCTGTTTTCATCTGTGGTCTCTTTGCTCCCTGACCCCAGCCAGCAATAGTTACAAGGATGCCAAAAAAGAGTCATCAGCAGAGGTTCTCCAGGACTATCATCTTGTTTTCATGATACTGGAAATATCCGTGTTCCGGGTGAGCAGGGCAGTGCTCTGATGACCTGGCTGTGGTAGACTATCTCTGCCCCAGCAAAGTTCTGAAGCCTTTGCCCTCAGCTGTCTGAGGCTCTGCAGTCCCTTCTTACGTGTGCTGGTCTCCCCAGCCCAATAAGGACAATAAGCCAAATAAGAAGATTGCAGGGGTTTGGCTAAGTCTGTTCCAAATGCCTCTTTCAGAGAGAAGTCACGATAGACCGAGAAGCCTGCTCATCACCTACAGAGAGCAGAAGGCGGCGGCATGGAAGCCAAGAACGGACAAATGAAAGGAAGGAGCCACACAGCAGGGACAACAGGGACAAAAAGGAGAAAGGGAAAAATACTTCTGCTAAGGTAAATCCCTCCAGGTGTCAGAACGATCAGAGATCTGAGACCAGGAGGTTGAGATAAGAGAGGTTAGAAAATAGAGAGTAATTTATAGAGGATTCAAAGAGGGAGGGACAGTGAGAGAAAACGATGAAATACATGGGGTCACCAGCAGGCCAGAACGTGATTGCTGTCTGGCCAGGTGGGAGTAAGTTTCTGAAATTTTTCTCTTGTGACATTAAGTCAGGGCTTCTCACCCCTTCTTTATGGTAAAGGATTCGGCAACATCCAGGTAACTGAGACACACATTTCACTCACACTGCTGAAAGCACCCAGCTATTGTAACAGAGCCAACAGAAAAATAGCAGAGATGTTTAAACATGCCAAGTCAGATAATAACAGAGATTCAGCTCTCCCCTAACTGCAGTTCCTGCCCCCTCCAAACATCACAGACAGGCAGGAAGATGAGGCAGGCGGTGCAGATGGACTGCAAAGGTGAACCGAGATCGAATGCAGATAGGAGTCTGTGATGGACGTCCTGTACAGTCCCTCCCAGAGTCCAGCCCCAGTCCTGGGGCAGTGCCCTTTCAGTGCTGCTCCCAGTGAGCAAACACTGTTTCCCCAACGTGGGGAGCTGCTGATGGGGAGTAGCTGCCCAAAGTGATGTTTGAGCATGGGTGCTTGGAGCAGGATCTTCCACAACAGTGCTGTGATACTGACTGGGCCCGAAGAATGCCAGGAGAGTTGGTAGAAGTGATTGAGCCACGAATGCAGAAACTTTGTTTTCCTCCTTGCCTGTTGGTCTGGATACGCTCTGTGGCATGACCAGTCTTGGGCAGTTGGGACCTGAGGGCTGTAATTGTCCCTGATATTGATACCAAGCCAGCCAAGGAGTCTCATCGGGTATGGAGGATGCCTGCTTTCAAGGGCACTGACTTAGGAGAAACATGGTGTTGTCTGAATGGAGGATAAAAGCATCTCCAGTAGAAATCCTGCCATCATTTTTCCTGGCTGCCTGGTTTCCGTGGATGCTCAGAAGTGGCTTCCTGGCTGCTGTGTGCACTCTTGGACCCCTGTGCTGCTGATGGCCTAATACCCAATCTTGGGTTTTTCAGAATGAGCCTGGAGAGGAGAGGTTCTTTGCAGAAGATGTCTTCAAAAAGCCATTGCCTCCCTCTGTGAAAAAGGATGACAGTGCAGGCCTGGTAAGATGTTGCATAGCACTTGTCTTTCCCCAGTCAAACATGAGTAGCTAATGAACCTCTAAACTAGAGCATGTCTAGGGCTTCAGACCAGTTCTCTGTAAAGCATGTAGACGTGAAGCTTCACCCCAGCGTACTCTTTGTGCTGCTGAGCGTACAAATGAGCATCACAGTCTCATCCTGTTGCAGTGCTGGGTGACTGCAGTCTCTGGTGCTCTCTGTCCAGTAAAAGGAAGATCCTGGAAACACCACCGAGCTGGTTGAGCCTGGCCACGTTGTTGTCCTTTCCCCTCCCCATCTATAATACTTGCGCTTTGTCTCATCTCTCACAGGCAAGCAGGACTGTAACTCTTCCTGGAGCGGTGGGTTTCTCTGCTCCCATGCTGGCTGGCTACGGGGGTGGCTTTGCACCTGGTCTCCGTGTCCTCTGTGCATACACAGAGGTGTCTAAATGTGACCTGGCCCTGTCCCAGCTCCGTCACTGGTCTGAGACACGGCTGGGGCCGCTGCCAGCGTCACAGTCCAGCAAGAGAGTGAGAGTGGAGCAGGCTGGGACAGCATGGTGAGCTGCTGCAGCTGTCCCTGAAACCAAGGGCATAGCTCCAGGAGAGCTATGAATTCCCCAGGATGGGAATGTCTCGCACCAAAAACACCACCTGATTTCTGCCAACTGCCCGGTTTCCTTGGAGGCCTGTTTAAATGGGTGCTTAGCTGTTGCGTGCACTGAGTCCATGCTATGGCAGTCTTAACACCTGATCTTGACTGTTTCAGAATGAGACTGGGGAGGAGAAGTTCTCTGCAGAAGATGTTTTCAAAAAACCATTACCTCCCTCTGTGAAAAAGGACGAGAGTGCAGCCCCGGTAAGTGTCTCCATAGGATTGGTTTTTGCCTTGTTTAAGCCTGGGTAGAGGACTAGGGAGGCTCACCAAAGCCTGGCTGTGACTTTGGATGGCAGAGGTGCCAGCTTCTCATGCCAGAGAAGGGAACATTGGAGATGGAATGGTGAAGGCAGTTTGTTTTATAACTCTGAGCTTGTTTGCGGGCTTCTAGCATGGGGAAATTTAATACCTGCATTTAAGCAGGGTCCCCTCACTCAAGCAGTCCTCAGGCAGAAAGCTCTTCCAGCTGCCTCCAGACTGGGGAAGGCCAAATCTCACTGATCTCCGTTGCTAGAGGAAGTGACTGACAGCAACTCCCTGCCAAATAGCCGCTGCTTCAGTCAACTTCTTGTGCTTAGGTGTGTGGCAGATTGGGAAAGCCTGGCACCAAAGCACAGCCTGTCTAGAGAACAGAAGGGCTTCTACCCTGTGGTGTTTAAATGCTGGCCAGCCAGCTTCTTTCCATTACCTGCCCGTGCTACTGGGATGCTGCTTTCTGGCTCTTGGGCTGGAACGGAGACAGAATTGGGGAGATTGGTTGGGGAAGCAGAGCCCCGCATGGCCGGGCAGGCTTGATGCTACAAATTGTCACACTTTCCTGCCTCTTCCTGCAGCCCAAGGTGGTGAACCCTCTGATAGGACTTCTAGGAGAGTATGGAGGAGACAGTGACAATGAAGAGGAGGAGGAAGAGGAGGAGCAGTCACAGGCGCAGTGGCTGCCACCTCCCCACCCACCAGCACAACGCGAGGAGCAGCCAAGGAAGGCCAAGGCCAGCGACGACAAGCTGACCGACTGGAACAAGCTGGCCTGCTTGCTGTGCAGGAGGCAGTTTCCTAACAAAGAAGTGCTCATCAAGCACCAGCAGCTTTCCAACCTGCACAAGGTACGGGGGAGCTGGTGGCTGGGGGGCTGTGTGTGTGCTGCAAGCTGCCTTTGGCTCAACAGCTTGTGATCTGCAGGGAAGAATGCGATGGTTGGGTGGGAAGAGCTGTGCTGAGTTTGACACAGTAGCAGGCAAGGTTCCCGTCAGAGCTCTGTTCAAAGCATTGTGTGAGCTGCTTGCTCCTGCCGCGGGAGCGCTGTAACATCAAGGTGTGACTTTTTAAGCTGCAGTGAGATAGCTCAGGCTTGGGGAGAGTGGGGTGCTGGCACACACGAGTGTGATAGCAGTAAGAACTTAGCACATGCCTCGCCATGTTCTGTGCTGCCTTTGAGCTCTTGCTTCTAGGATGGCCAAACTGCGCACAGGTTAAAATAGGACTGGTTGCCTTCCTTACTGTGGAGAGGAAGGGCTCCTGGCCTCTGTGGGGGAGCAGGTAGTCTGGGCTGCAAGAGAAACTGTTGCATCTGGTATAGTGCAGGTGCTAGAGCATGCTGCTTTACCTGTACTCCTTACGGGTGGAGCAAATGACCCTGACAGCTTGTATCCTCTGCTGACACTGGCTTCTGTTTTCCTCCTTCCAGCAAAACCTGGAGATACATATGAAGATCAAACGATCTGAGCAGGAACTGGCATATTTGGAGAAGAGAGAGCGTGAGGTGGGTCTGCGGTGGTGGGCAGATTTCTGTTTGTGTACTAGGGGGATGTTGGTTGCAGGCAGACCCTCCACTTATGCACCTGTATCTGCAGCCTTGGCATCAAATACCTCCCGAAGAGTCTTAGACTGAACTGTGGGCACACTCTGCATTTGGACCTGTAGTCAGATAGTGCTGTGACTTCTAAGAGCAGGTCTCCCCCCTCTCAGAGGGGTCTGAGTGTGGTTTTGTTGCCCTGCAAGCCAGCGTTTGGCTCTGGGCTAAGTGGGACCCAGATTTCCGTCTAAAACTGATGTAGTGTGTGGGCTGCTGCTGCCTGGCCAGGAATGGGAGTTGTGACTGTCCATTGTTTGGAAGGTAGCAGAGCTGCTCCTGGTGCCATAGCTGGAAGGCTGCAACCGCAGGTCAGCCCAACAGATGCCGTCTGGACAGAATAAGTGGATTGTGGGTCCTAGAAACATCCAGGGTTTGTGGGTTCCCAGGACAGATTTCCAGCCAGCTGAGGATGAGATGAGACCTGGCTGCAGAGCAGTCTCCTGTGGAGTGTTGAATCCTTCGTAGCCCCCGTACTTACTTTGTTCTTTCTGTTATGAAGGGGAGATACAAAGACAAAGGAAATGACCGGAGAGAGAAATTCCAGCAGATGGATTCACCAGAGAGGAAACGACTCAGATACGATCGGGACTCAGAGAGGTAATGGCTGCTTTTGGTTAGATCTCTTTGGGACTGCTGATGCTGGGATGGCGTGTGTGCTGCTGGCACACCGAGGCCAGGAATCGGCCGGTGAGGTAGATCTGCAAGACTAACAGCCAGACAGGCTGTGATTCTTGTGGGTAGAGTTCCCCAAAGTGTGAGCCTGTTGTGCTGCAGGACTTCTCAGAGAGGGCAGGAGAGGGCCAGGGGTGGAAACAAGGGTTTAGGGGAAAGCAGAGACAAGCTGCGTGGTGCTGGAGGGCTGAGATGTGGGGTTTGAGTGTGCCTGGCCAGGCGCGGGGAGCAGAATGCAGCCTGTTCCCATCCACCCCATCCTTAAGGCACTTGCTGTCCTCCTGTCCTGGCATCTAGCCATTGAAAGAAAGAGCAAAGCTGTGTTTCATCTGTTCCACTGACTCAGAGGAATGCTAGGAGCTGTTTCCATCTCATTCAGAGTAGGTGGAGGAAGAAAGTGCGTGCTGTGCGGAGCTCTCAAAAGGCCTGCCTGCTGCGAGTTCGCGTGTTCCAGTGGGCTGAGGAACTGCTAGGCATGTGTTGAAGACAAAACTGGTTATGTGCCTGTTCCCTTCTGGTACAGCACCTCAGAAGGAGACCTTTCCTCCAGTCTTGCAGTTTAAAAATCTGCATCTTCTCTTCCCTCTGTTTTCCTGGAATAGCTGTGGATAAACTAAAGCAGTTTGTGTGCAGTGTCAGCAGCAGCCAGAAAGTAGAACTTGCCTGAAGTTTTTTGTGCTGAGCAGTTTTCAAAACTATGGGGTTTGGTTAATGGTCTTGGATGAGTGATGACCAGATTGGAGAAAGGGTGTCCGAATCAACACTGCATCTATTGAGCTCAATGACCGCAGCACTGGGAGAAAAGAAAGATCTAACAGCGCAGCAGGGAATAGACTTCATTATATTTCTGCTATAGCTAAAATTCGGATTAAGAAGTGCAAGCACAGGATGCTCCTGGCTTGCTTGTACCATAAATATTTTGAAGCCTGAGCTCATTTCCTGTGCCCTGGTGTATTTTTCCCTGAGGTGGGACAAGAAATTATGCGGTCAAAGGTGTCTGAACCCTGCACACAGAACCCACTGTGTTGGTTTCCTTGGGTGGTGTGCTTCTTGCAAGCAACTTGGGTATCCCTCAGGAGAGGTTGGAATGTCAATGAAGGTGCCATTAGTAGAGCTAAAAATCCCTGGTATGTGTTCGAAGCATCGCAGAACCGGACAATTGATTCTGCCTCTTTTGCAGTGACTATGACCCAAGGATTGATAGTAACAACAAAGGGAACCGAATGTTGCAGTCCACGGGGTGGAAGAAAGGCTTCGGCCACAACCAGCAGGGTACAACATCACCAGTGGAGGTGAGTCTTCCCTTCCTTGCAAAACACATCACTGCCCTGCGGCCGGTAATGTCTCCCAAGACAGCTGGAGGGAGTTCCCGGTTGGAAGAAGAGTCGGGCTGCAAGTCTCGGCGCCTGCTTGATGGAATAATATGGCTGCGTTAATTAACTTTGCAGGCTGGGAGGGGCTGCAAGTATGTTGGCAGTGGAAAAAGGTTAGAATTTATATGGATCTGGAGGGGTTGAGAATAGAGTAACAGTGAGCAGGGAGGGTGTGAGCATTTAATACCTGCCCAAAGCCAGGCTGGGGTTTGAGCAGGTCACCAGCTCAGTGCTCTGCAGCCACATGAGCTGGGGGAAAAGGTGAACGTCCTCCGGGGAGGTGTGAGCATAGCCAAAGCCACAGGGCACATGTTACTATCTGTCTACTCTGCTTGTGAGGCGCTCGCTGCCGTTCTGGACTCTGGACTTCGGAAGGGAATGCCAGGGTACGTTGTCTGATGAGGAGCGGAGTCCCCGTCAGCAGAGGGCTTCAGGGAGAGGCAGGGCTGGGTAGATCCTGCCTTCTGGGACAGGCTGGTCTCTCAGTGGACCTTAATTTGCTGAGGAGGGTTTATCTGGCAAGCGGCCTGGGGCAGGGACTGCTCTCCCTTGCTCAGGGGCATGTGAGCAGCACCATGCCCTTGCGGCTGCAGTCGCTCATCGCGGCGGGTTTGTCGCCTGGCTGCCTCACTGCCGTGGTGTCGGTGCTTTGCCGAGGGGCAGGCAACTTGCAGCGCAGCTCACGTTGTGACATTCAGCTTGCAGTTGAGTATATCATTAATGGCAAATATTTGAGGCTTCGTGACGTGTGTTTGCTTGAGCCCACGCACACAAGGCAAGATTCCCTCTTCAGTTCAGACAGCAGGAACTGGCCCCAGCTGTTGCTCAGTCCTCAGGAAGAGTTTCCTGTGGCCATAAAACAGCCTTTGTCGAAGAGCCAGCTCCAGCGATGCGCTCTGGGAGGTCTGACCTCCGATCAGGGCTCCCTGGACCGGATTTGCTGATTGCAAAGCACAGCCCTATTACAATTCCTATAAAGGCCTCCCAAAAGAGCCCTAGAGATGTGCTTTCTTCCCACTTCCAAGTCGTGCTGGGCAAAGCCGTGTGCCCACTTCAGCCCCACAGGACTTTGATCTCTTGGTCTAATTGATCACATCGCTGATATTCAGATATGTAGGACTTAAAAGCAAAGAGAAACTTTCAGCCTTGGGCCTGCTCTCCTGGGCTAACTCTAGGCAGGTATTACTGAATAATTCAGACGCTGGCTGCAAAAGCCAGTCGTTAAAAACTGGTTGAAATTCAAAGTGAGCTACCAGAGCCCATGGGAACTCTATATTAGAGGAGAGAACAGCTGAGCTTGTGCAAATGCAGGCTAACCGCAAACAGCTCGCCGGGAGCCCAGCTCTCTTGCTGGCACTTTTCCTTTGCTCTGTTTCGATCCTCTCGTCTGCCGGCGCTGCCTGTTTTGGCTGCCCGCTCCCACCCAGCCGTATGCTGCTGTTGGTCTCCGCAGCCGGTCCCTGTGGTTTGATTCTCGCCGGGCATTCGCTGGCTGTGGTGGTGTTGCCTGCAAAGGGCCAATAGTTTCTCCCAAACAGCTTTTGGACGAACACAGTGCACTTGCTGTTCCTCCTCTCCTGGATCCACACGGGAGCAGTCAGAGCTGTCCTGAAGCAGCCCAGGGAAGCTTTTTCTTAATGGGCGGCCGGCGAAGAGGAGAAATCACTAACACAAGCTGTGTCTGTTTTCAGGCAGAAAATCGGAAGAAGGGCCCTGGCCTGGGGGCCCAAGGGAAGCCCAGCAAGAGGCAGTCCAATGAGACCTACCGCGACGCCGTCAGGAGAGTCATGTTTGCCCGCTATAAGGAACTTGAGTGAATGGTGGAGAAAACCCCAAGCCTGTCTCTCTCCATCTCTGTCTCTTTCTCTCTGTGTCATGTTCTCTTGGGGGTTTGGTCTTTTTTTTTTTTTTTTTCCCCCCCCCGAATTGTTACAGGTTTTGCTGCTAGAATTTTTTTTTTAATAAAACTGAAAATTTGTCAGTGCTTGTCTCTTGCCTAAAATGGCATGTTTTAAAAGCATGTGATGCTTTGGAAGATTCCCATCATGTTTTGCTCTCCGCTGATGAGGTCCCTGGGGCTTGTGGCCATGTCAGTGGGGCTGGGACAGGTTTGGTCACTGTCCTGCAGTGCGTTCCCTGCCAGCTCAGGGACGGATGCTCCTGGTGCCGTGTACTTGTGGGTCAGGATGTGACCTGGCAGCAGGGGACAGCCCCAAGGCCTGGGAGGAATTCAGGAGCAGGAGCGACCTGTGTGGGATTCATCCTGGCTGTTAGCACGGACAACTGGGTTCAATTAGTAGCAACAGCTTAATAGCTAAAGGTGGTCTAGCTAACGCTGGGTGTCGTCTGGGCTTCCCAAGCAGGGCAGAGCCCTCCCCTTCCTGCCCACAGAGCATGGGGAGGGCTGGATCTGGTGGCAGTGGTGCTGGGGACCCTCGTGGGGACATAGCCGTGCTGGCCCAGGGTGGCAGGGGCTGTGTCGTGGCCTGCAAGGGACTGTGTTTGTCAGAGGAAAAGCCATTTTGAGCAAGTGCTGCTCGCGCAGCCCCGGGAGGCGCAGAGGCAGCTCCTGGGCAGGGACACGTAACGGGGGCGGTTTGGCCGAAGCACAGTGAAAGCGCGTGTGCGTGTGAGCACGGCAGGCACCGTGGGTATCAAGGCTGAGCGTGGCCTGTACGGATGAGGACGGTGGTGATGGCGGTGGCCAGCGGGAGCAGACGACATGCCAGATGGGCAAGACGGTGGTGCCCGAGCTGCGGTGGCTGGCACCCGCAGCTGCTCTCCTGCTCGCCCGGCAGAGAGCGGGCCCCAACATCGCTTTCAAATATCCCGAAGGAGGGAACACCGGAGACACGAGGAAACTGAAGACAGCAAGATGTGGAGGTGAAGGGCCACCTGCAACAGCTGACAACTTCTATAGGGAGCAAAAGGCCTGTCCAAGCTGCATTTCCTTGTCTCCGACACAGCCAACGCCAGAGAGGTGTGGGGGACTTGCTCGCTGGCACCCCGGTCCTTGGTGCTGCACCCAGCGATGGTGGAGGTGAGGATGACCGCTGCGGTGCTGGTGAGTACGTGGGTGTGAGGGGAGGGAACATGCGCGCCCAGGGCAAGTCGTATTGTTTAGAAAGGGTTTGTAACAGCCCCTCCTGCCAGAGAGCCCCTCCGTGCCAGGTCTAGGGGCTCTGTGCAAACCGGGGGTGAGGAACTGCTCAAGAAACTTGCTTTAGAGAGCCGTGTGGAAGTTTGGAGGGAGGAAGGGTCATTCTAATGCTTGT
Source organism: Aptenodytes patagonicus (assembly GCF_965638725.1). Classification (NCBI taxonomy): domain Eukaryota; kingdom Metazoa; phylum Chordata; class Aves; order Sphenisciformes; family Spheniscidae; genus Aptenodytes; species Aptenodytes patagonicus. Next base: position 5,447,013 of record NC_134956.1, read on the forward strand.
GCATTAAAACAAAGGCATTCGGGGACCAGATGGCACAACCAGCAGCCGGGAGCAGCTTGTCTGGTTCTATAGGGAGGGTCTGGGTAATGGTGATAATGGTGCTTTTAATGGGCATGTGGGAGATGGCCCTGAACCACGGGACCCCAATAGCTCTGTTAGAGTGGAAATAAGTGAGGAATTATCACAAACTAGAGCCTGAGTAATGCAAAATCTCAAAGCGTTGCAACCCTTCACGCTCCTCCTAGTGATCTCCAAACGAGGGCAAAGAATGTGACAAAATGTGCAGAAGGAGGCATGACGTCTGCAGCCTGGGCGGCAAGCCGGGGCTTCGGTCCTCGTGGGAGTCCTGGGCACACAGGGGAAGGACGGGGAAGGCGATGGGCTCCTGGGGATGAGCTCTCTAAAAGGGAGCAGTCGTGGTGGCGCGAGGTCTGGCGGAGCAAGCTGGTGCTCTCGAGTCTGGAAATTATTCGCGCACAAGGGGGAAAGAAGGGTGGCTGGACAACATTTTCAGCGGCACTGGAGGGAAGTGGGGAATTTGGGAGCAGATCGGTAGCTGCTGTACAGGCTGTCCTGCGCTCAGGTGTACCGGGCACCTGTGTGTGCCAAAAATGAGCATCCACAGAGCGTCATTCCCAAATGGAATAGGAGGGAGCCTTTACAACCACCAACTGCTGGAACCCTTTATCTGATTCTATTAATTTGCTAAGTGGGTGCATCCATCTTAGTGAAAACCTGTTAACAACTGATGATATGTAATTAATTGGGAGATAATAAAACAGATAAGAGCAGCTTCCTTTGGACAGATGGACCTCACTAAGTAATGTATGTTCCTTGGCTTAGCGGCGTTTGCCTGCATGCTCGCTTGTAGCCAGTGTGATGTGCATATGTGGAAGGAGAGGCAACGCAGCACTCTCCTTGTAGGCCAATTGCCAGGGCTCAAGTCAGGAACAAGAGAGGAGCAGGAACAGACTGCAGTGAAAAGAGGAAAGAAAATTAATAAAAAAAATGTAATTGCAGGGTGCATCTGTCTCCAATGAAGAGAAATCCTTTTTCTCTCCATGGAGGTAGATCTACCTCCCGTTAGTTATATTAATCATAGAAATACTAGATTTGTTGGCTTCCATTATTTTGAGGATCATAGTAAATGATTATGGGAAATCAGGAATATTGCTTGTGGCTTAAGATGTTGGAACGATACCCTGTTACTCACAGAAGCGTGGGATTTCAAGGGGGTGTGCTGTGTGTGGCTTCAAAACACCACTTGCCCGGACTGAAAAGAGTATCCCAGTACCAGCCCATGGAAAATCAAGGTAATCCCTGCATTTGATATTGGCTTAATTCCTCTTCCCCAAGGTAACCCAGCGAGTGCCTCTGTGTGTTCCCTTCAAGTTGTGCCTGTGTATATAAGGTGTGTGCATATATACATAGCATGATGTCCGCCCACGTTGTGCATCAGCCGAGGGATTTCCAGGATTAGGAGCCCCCCACTGGGGTTGGGATGAGGTGACTGGGACGAGGTTATTAACAAACTGGAACAGATAAACAGAGTAAGCAGCTAAAAGCGTTAAAAAGAAGCACCAAGCCGGAAAACCTCATATTCTCTTAGGAGAACAGCAGCATAGGTGGTGATGTAGAAACCCTGACTATTTATCATTGGTATAGTGGTTTGGATGTCTTTAATATTTTTTAAGGGATGGTCACCTAAAGCCACGGCTGTATTGCAGCTACCTTTATATCTTATAATTACCTTGTTTGTATTTCAAAGATTATTCACAGCTATGCTAGCGCTGTTGCCACGTACAGCACATTGCCTTGCATGCCATCCTGTGGTGATGGGTATGACTGAAGATGACAACTTATTTTTATTTTTTGGAAGGCCCAGATAAGAGTATTGGAACAGATCACCAGGTAAGCCCTGTGTTGGAGCAGTTGATTGGCATGGAGACGTTATTCGCAGGAGGAGGACTGTGGCGATCTGTAACCAGCACTAAGGTGGGTATGAACAGAAGTGTGTGTGCGAGGAAGCACGGGAAGAAAAGGCAGAATAAGGGGTTTAAAAGGATGGCCTGTATGGGTGAGGGAGGACGCTGTTCCTGGGACACAGCTGCTGGCAGCACTGGTGCCAGGCTGTGCTCGGCACAGGGACATTTTGGGGAACAGGAGCCATGGACTTCATGTTGGCCAGTTTGGGCGGACCAAAGGGGAGGTTAAGTCCACCATTTAGAGGGTGGGAGGCATAGGCAGGGCACTTCTACTTGGACCCCTGCCGAAGGTGGGGGCCCATCTTTGAGCTCCATCAGCCACAAAGGTTGGTATGCAGGAGGCTGATTCAGACATCGGAGAGTCTCTGGAGCAAGAGCTGCTTTTTCTGCCCTTTCCCAATGAAAAGCAAGTAGATAATCTTTGATTTCCAATATTTAGCCATATTAATATTTATACAACAGTGATTCAGGACCTCGTAAGTGGAACATAGTGATGTAAAGAGCTGGAGTTGTGCTTTCTAAAGGGAAGAAAACAGCAAGGTGGGATAAGGGAAGCATTTGTAAGGGGGAAGGAGAGAAAGAAACCAGTGAACATGTTTCCCTCCGCAGCAGTATCCTGCTTCAGGGGGAGAAGAGGTGCAGCTGGAAGGAGGATGGGAATGGGGCTGCCCCTCTCAGCCCCAGCACAGCCGGGAAAACCTGGAGCAGGGTGACAGAGCTTGGCAAGTTGTCCTTCTGCAAGGTGGGAGCAGGACTTTTCTGCTGTGGATTGGATAAAACAAGCGCTGCGTTATCTCAGTTACGGCTCTCTCCAGAGTCCATTCCAAAGAGCAGAAGCGACACAGCCTTTTGCTAACGTGTGTTTCCCCCTTGGCTCCCCCCAGGGGGACCTCCACAGCAAGGGGGGCACGGGCTGCGTGGAGCAGAGCAAGTCGGCAGCAAGAAACGCTCTGCAGCAAATGTACACCGTGGGGCTGCTTCCCCCTGCAGCGTGGCACCAAGGGGGTCCACGAACGCAGGAGCTCACGACTGCTCCTTCTGCAAAGCAAGCACACTTACTCTTCGCAGGTCTGGCTGGAGTGTGTGAAGATGGCCCAAAAAGCCAGTCAAGGGGTGGGCACAGGATGAGGTACTTGGCCTCCTGCAGCATGGACCTGGGAGAGCAAAATGCGTGTTACTGGGGTAGTGCAAAGACTGAGACCAGAGCTGGCCACATCTCCCTGATCTGGCAGGTCCATTTGGGGACCTCTCTGAAATGCTTTACACAGTTTGGCGTAGAAAAATATCACATCTCTATAGCCCAGGCACACCCACTCTGTCAACGGTGGCATTAAACCCCCTGTTTTTCTCAAACAGAGGCAAAACCTGATGCTCCACAAATGGGGTTTGTACCACTCAGCTCAAGTGAACTAAAAAAACCCAGCCCCCGGGGATTTCTTGCCTAATGCGACAAGTGCGGCTACTGCTGGACATCAGGGGCATTGCACGCTTGTACAGGTACGGCTGGACTTGGCACTCAGGCAAGTCCTCAACAGGCAAAGCTCTGCCGGGACACCCCCAAAAGCACAGGGACACCAGCAAGCAGAAGATGAGTGGGCTACAGTTCTTCTGCTGGTAAAAGTCTTTAGGAGTCAATACATTGCAATTAGCCATTTTTTATATATCTGCCAAACAAATCCATAGGCCTTCTCTTTATCTGAAATGAAAGAGAAGAGTAATAAAAATGTGTACGTGCCTCTAGTGGGCATATGGGAAGATACCCAATGAGTATCATGAACAATTTTACTCACTTAATGTTTTAAGACAAGAGGTAGAGGAGTTTAATGTTCAGAGGAGGCTGTTGCTCAAATCATGCCCCCATTTTAATGTAGGTTATGTATTTATCTGTATACATACAAGAAAGATCATTCTGTTCTTTGTTCCTTGCACTGGGGACATTATGCTTTCAAACGTCAGCAAATACAATCTTTGTGAAACTGTACTTTCATGGACTTCCATCCAGTAACACAAAGATTCAAAGGAAGATGAATGACATTATAGTAAGTCACATAATGACCGGAATAGCCGAGATAAGCACAGACACAAGCCCTTGTCCAAATTCTAAATCGATTATTTTTGCCAACACGTTTTGAAAGGGATATGGGTTGGCCAAGTTGCTGCTGGGGCATGGGTGGGGAAGGGGTTGAACGGGACAAGATGGCACAAGCCTGACCCGCAGCAGCACCCCTCACCATCGGTAAAACAGTGCTGGCCCAGGGAACTAACACCGCGAGAAAAAGCTTCCCTACAGCAATGGGCAGCCGAGAGGACACGCACCTTCCACGCTAACCTCCCAGTGCTTGAACTCTGCCATGTGTGCTGAGGGTCCTGCTGCTGCAGCTCGTCCCTCGCCACATGCTCCCACACCACCCTGGGCATGATGTTGTCCACCAACTCGTGCTGCTCCACTGGCCGAGTCTGCTGCAGGTGGCTCCCTGCCTGGCACCCGCTTCCCTCCTCCCTCGGGGAGGTGCACGTGCTGCTGGAAGGAGAATAAGTTGTGCCGGTTACTCCCAGCAGAGGAAAAAGGCAGAAGCAGTTGATAGGAGAGGGGGTAATGGTTTTAAACTACAAGAAGGTAGATTCAGGCTGGATATAAGGAAGACATTTTTTATGCTGAGGGTGGTGAAACACTGGCCCAGGTTGCCCAGAGAGGTGGTGGATGCCCCATCCCTGGAAACATTCAAGGTCAGGTTGGACGGGGCTCTGAGAAACCTGATCTAGTTGAAGATGTCCCTGCCCACAGCAGGGGGGTTGGACTAGATGACCTTTAGAGGTCCCTTCCAACCCAAACCACCCTATGATTCTATAGCATTTCCAGTCGTGGAGGGGAGATCTGTGGCTTGCCGCAATTGTGCTGGCGCGCATCTGGTGTCTGCTTCTTGCTCTGGGGCACACAGGGCTGGCCCCGTCCCCAGGAAGCCGAAGTGGATCAGCAGCACAAAGACCATCCCAGCTGTACACAGTGCTGCCGTAAGCACTTCTTGGCACCTCCAGGAGCACGGTTCTGCTCCATGCATGTGTTGCTCAGCCCATTTGTGGCCTGGAGGAGGCCAGTCCCGTCCTGCTGTTAAAGTGCACCTTGCTTCCCTGCGGAGCACTTGGGTGTGCTGCAAGGAAGCTGGGGAATGAGAGCATTACACCCCCAGGGGACGGAGTCCCCCATCCCACACAATGGAAGGATGGGATGGTCCAGAAATGGCAGAGAGCTGTGTAACAACTTGAAGCTCACCCTCTGGAGCCACCTCCAGTCACCCCCTTGCAAACACCACTGTTGCAGACAACCCCGGTGAGCAGCTCCCATGCTGCAGGATGCCTGTCTGCCTACGTACCGCATGACTTCAGATTGCATCATGCTGGGCTTGATCCGGAGGGAAGGAGAGGATCAGTCTGAGGAGCTGGAGTGCCTGTGTTGGGGTGCTTTGGATTCCCATCAAGTGGGAGCAGCAAGAGCAGGGTCACCCCAGTGCAGGCAGTGCCCTCACCCACCGGCGTGCAGTCCCATAGGACCTGAGCAGGGCCAGTGTGGTGGTAGTGACAGGTCCCACCAACAAGCCGGTGACAAAGCTGCCTGTAACATTGGTCCGAGGTCCATCCGGGAGACGGGGCTGCCTACATCAGGCTGAAGTCCATCCAGGAGAGCAGTCTGGACCCAGTACAGACCTACTTGCAGGACATCTTGGGAGGGGGCTCATGGCCCAGGACTGGGCTTAAATGGAGCCCTCAGCCCAATGGGCCAGCGGGTGGGTGTGTGGGGGCCCAGGTGAGGCCAATTAGTGCCCCCAGGGCCCCAACACCTTCCCTGGCCCTGCTGGGATCTTGGGCAGCTCCCTTGGGCCCTTCTGTCCTGGTTTCGCTGGGATAGAGTTAATTTTCTTCCTAGTAGCTGGTACAGTGCTGTGTTTTGGATTTAGCGTGAGAATCATGTTGATAACACACTGATGGTTTCCTTGTTGCTAAGCAGTGCTTACACTAAGTCAAGGACTTTTCAGCTTCTCCTGCCCCGCCAGTGAGAAGCCGGGAGGGGGCACAGCCAGGACAGCTGACCCCAACTGCCCAAAGGGACATTCCATACCATGGGACGTCATGCTCAGTACAGAAACTGGGGGGAGTTGGCCGGGGGGTGTGACCGCTGCTCGGGGATGGGCTGGGCATCGGTCAGCGAGTGGTGAGCAATTGCATCGTGCATCACTTGCTTTGTATAGTCTTTTATCATTATTATTATTATTATTATTATTATTATTATTATTATTATTATTATTATTATTATTATTATTATTATTATTTCCCCTTCCTTTTCTGTCCTATTAAACTGTCTTTATCTCAACCCATGAATTTTACTCTTCCCCCCCCCCCCCCCCCCCCAATTCTCTCCCCCATCCCACTGGGGGCGGGGGGAGTGAGTGAACGGCTGTGTGGCGTTCAGCTGCCTGCCGGGTTAAACCACACCACCTTCCTATTGCTGGGGCTTAGGAGAGGGGCCGAGCAGCTCCCCGGGCGTAGGGCGGTTAGGCAGCAAAGTCGCTTTTCTCCAAAGCCCTGTTGGGGTGTGTCTGCTCCAGCGTATTAATTTGGCTCAGGGGTGCACTTCTGAAACCGATCTCCCGCCTTTCCCTACTTTACTGCACTTTGGATTGTGTCCTGGAGCAGTTCTGGAGAGCTCAGGCTTGGGAGAGCATCAGCTGGATTCCTTTCAGATGAAGCCAAATCAAACGTGCTCCAGGAATGCACCTCACGCTCCCCAAGCGCTGATGGGCGTTCAGACCGGACCAGAGCTCTTCTGGAGTGAAAAACCCCTTGTAAATGTATAGTACATACATTGGGTCCTCGGCTGTACGGGTCCGCTCCCACTGCACCACGCTAGTGCGCAGCCACCGGAGCCCAAATCCTCCCAGGTTTCCCCTTCCGTAACATTTCATGTCTTGAGTCGCTTGTGGACCAGCGCTTTCCTTTCGAAATCCCCCCCTGCCCAGGCGGCGACGGGACGGTGCCCGCGCGCCTCCGGTCCCCTTCCACCCCGCCGCGTTGCCGTTTCCCAATTCACAAGAAAAAAGACAAAAAAAGGAGCGATGCATCCGATGGGCCGCTTTACTATCCCACCCCCGTGAGGTGTGCCTTCAGCTGCAGGAATGAAATATTCCGGGGGGGGGGAAAAAACCCCCAAACCGAATGCTTTCCTATGACTTCGCGCAAGCCCCGCAGCCCCGCCAGCGCAGGGCATTTGCCGCTAGGTGGCAGCTGCTGCCCGCCGGGCCCGGGCCGAGCGGCCCGGCTGCGGGCCGAGCAGGCTGGGCGCAGCGGGACGGGGGGGTCGCCAGCAGCCTGGGCTGGTTTTATGAATGAAGGGCTGCCCCCCCGCTGCCATCCCCCCCCGCCCCCCCTCCCCCCCCCCCCCCCCCCCCCCCGGCTCCTCCCTGCTGCCTCCAGCCTCCAGGTGGTTTGGGTTTGCCGGGGGCAATGCGCTGGAGGCTGCCGGGCTGGCAGCAGGGTGGGCTCGTCACCGCTGAGATCCCGCGGGCTCCTTGGCTGGTGAGTAGCCGAGAGGGGGTTTTAATTGTTAATAAGCTTGGCGGCCCAGGCTGGACTAGGCTGCCTCGTTGCTCTCCCCGGGAGAGCCGGCTGGGGTTAGCGTTCCCAGCGGGAGCCGCTCAGCCCGGGCTGAACCAGGTCTGACCCGCTGTAAACTTGTCTGCTTTTTACAGTCTGCTTCGTTGCGTTTGATATCTATGTGCAGAGTAACTTAGGGGTGACTTGTCTTTTCCCAGCTCCTGTAGAGAGAGCAGGGCTTATTCTGCCGCTCAGTTTGCCATAGTACACCACGAAAAGTTTGCGGTAATAATCTTTTACGGTTATATCTATTAATGCCTTAACTTGGATTCCAGGAGGTTTTATTGCTATGGTAAAGCTCTCTGTCTCCAGAGCTGTTTTTTCTGGGGCTCCTTGACGTCGATGCTCTGCTTTGCTGCTAAGTTTTAACAACGCGAAATCCCGTATCGGGCAGATATTGTCACTAAACACCTAGTCCGTGCCGGGGACTTTTCCACTGGTCAGAGGCAGCTTTGTCGGATTTCCCCCACCTCCCCGAATAAAAATCAGTCATTTGCCTCCACGCAGTTGTGACAGCCTTGGTCCGAGGAGAAAAAACAGCCTCCCCAGTCTGTGGGGGAATTGTCCCCAGCTCAGACAATCATCAAATCCGTCAGGACAGGGAAATGGTACTTCTTCAACCTCCCGCTCTGCAATGCCTCAGCTCTCAGGAACCTCGGCACATACAATATAGCAGGCAGAAAAGAAACAGAGCCTGAGAAATGCCGGGTGCTCTCCAAAGGAGTCCTTTAACTAATGATCCTTCTACTTGGAAGCATTGCAGAGCCTGGGGATGGATGGCTGGGAGTCGGGAGCCTTACGCAGCGTCTTGAAAGCGATGGGTGGATGTTTCAGTGCAGTGGGGTTGTGAAACTCAGGGTGAGGGTGGAAGGGAGAAGACTAAATGTTTGTTTATGTCTAAAAAAAAAATAACAAAGCACTTGACGAACTTAAATTAAGACAAATAGGGTTATTTCTTCCTATCCTTGAAATAAGACCACATCTGGCGTGAATTATAGCTCCTGAAAGTGTGCGGCAGCCCTACACGGCAGCCGGGCAGCCTGGCCGAGGGATGCACTGTCCACCAGAAATCATGAGGAGGCACCTAACAGGCAGGGTTAGGTGGGCTTCGGTAAGCCCCAAGCCTCAACTTGCTGCCGTGGCTGTGTTTAGTTAAGCAGTTTATTGCCCATAAGGAATCACTGCATTAGTCTGGCTGCTGAGCACAGGCATGAAATTTCTGCTAAGCTGGAAACCAGCATTTTTTGGATGTAGCCTCCTGCCCAAGGGAAGGGGGAAATTGCTCTGGGAGATTTGGTCACAGAATTGCAGTTATCCCGCACACATGCTGGCCACGCGACCCGCGCACAAGCCATGGGGAGCTTTCTCTTTGCCAAGTGGAGCGTGTCCCAGCTTTCCGCCGGCTGGTCCTCGCACAGCCTTCAAAGGGAGGGTTTGGCAGCCCCGATGGGTCACTGGCTTGACACGATGGGTTGCTGTAACGTATAGACTTCTCCCGCAGAGTTAACGGTATTGAAAACGACAGACACAGACACCTTTGTGATTTATGAACCGGGGATGGGGAAGTCAATTGGAAAGCCAGGGCAGAGATATCAGCTCTATAAGAAATATGGGAGGAATTCATCCCTAATCTAATCTCACCGAATTCCAAAAGAATGCAAGACGGGGACCGTTTGCTCCAGTTCCTTAGGTTGAGATTTAAGCAGGAAACCCCCAAGGATGTAAGTCATTCTCCCAAATACCAATGCGCTTGTGTGTGGAGGCCAGAGAGGGGTTGCCACGGTCTGAGCCATCTCGGCTTGCTAGATAAGAGTCCAGGCCAGGCCACGAGGCTGCCAAGCAGCGCCGAGCTCAAGCAGAGGGAGCGGGAGCCAAGCCTGGGGTCCTTGGCAGGACTCGCTGCTAATGATGCTCTTTGCCAAACCAAACACTTCAGCCAGCAGGGCTGGCAGATGTTATCGCTGGTGAGGGTTTCTGGCTGCCTCATTCTCTCCTGAGCTCCTGTGACACCCTCTCAGGGGCTGTTTACAGCAAGGATGAAGATTTATTGTAAACCTTGGCTCCCAGACTCTCGGAGCTGCCTTTTCCTCCAAGTTTGGTCTATCCCCACTCCAGCTGGGCTTACAGTGAGAGGCGACTTCGAGAGCACGGGGCAATTAGGTCTTTACAGGCACTTGCTCGCAGTTACAAACCTGGCGTTGAAAGCAACGACACAGAGATCAGTCAACTGAATAACCCCCTGGTCTTGGGGGCAGCTGGGAATGGCTTTCGGCCAGGGAATGGGGGGACATACTTGGCCTCACCCCCCCTCTTCGAGGAGCCCTCCTCTGGGAGGAGGTCTGCTCAGGAGACCCCACTCCGCCCTGCTTGGGGTGGCAAGGAGCTCCTGCAGAGGACAGGCTACAGCAGGAAAGAGGGCGAAAACAGCGTTACCTGTTCTGGACCGGGTCTCCAGCTTTGATCCTCTCTGGTCCCTGTGAGCCACCCATCGCCTCCCCACCTACTTCTCATTTCTGCCCTGCTCACAGGAGCTGGCTGTACCTTCTCCGACTCTTTTAGCCTGGGGAAACTGAAGCACAGAGTGGCAAAATGACCAGCGTGAGGTTGCAGAGCTGGGCTCACAGCACAGGGGACCCAGTCATTCTGCCTCCCTATAGACCAGATTATCCCAAATGGCAGCCATAAAAATCCAGCATCTACTTGTAGCTAGTTGTCAAGGAATGGCAGTGATTTCGTGGTACCCGGGAGGGAGCACTCCGTATTCCCGGCAGAGATAAGCTTTTATTATTCCCCGATGTGGGCACCGTAGGATATTTGGGCTCTGCCATCCCCACGCTCAGCGACCCCACGTACCCCCCGATCCACCCCCGGCACCGCTGTGCCTGCAGGCACGCCACGTGCGCGCTCCGGGCCGGCACAACCCAGGTCCACCAGCGGGATGGCATGGCACGGAGGGCAATTGTTGTGAACGTCACCCCCCGTTGACTTGGGAGCCTGCCCAGGATACGGTTTCCCCAAAACAATGCCGTTCACAAGCCATGTGGGGTTATTGTTCTTGTCTCGTGTGCTGGCGGGCTGCCATTTATTGTGCGCAGGAACTACTCTGCTTCTCCCACCGTCGAGCTCAGGTTTATTTCCCCGTTTTCCAGGAGGAGACCACTGATGTCAGCTAATTTGGCCTGAGCAATTTGTAGTGTGGAGAAAAAAAAAAAAAAGGCTTTTGGTTTCAATCTGTCCGTTGTCCACCGAGAGAAGAGCTGGTCTTCCCACGGTGCGTGCTCCCACGCAGGCGGGTGGTGACAGCTCTGCCACCATATGCTGGAGCTACACGCTCGCTCATGCATGGGTGGTGGTAGAGTCAGGCTTAGTGCTGAGCTGGTCTGTGGTGTAGGAGGATGATCTGCTGTTTGGAGGAAGATGGGACACTTGGGGTCAATCCCTGCCCTGCTACGGTTCCCGTTTAGCCACGGGCAGGTCACTTTTAGTCCACCTGTGCCTCAGCTCCACACTGGAATAATGACAACCACGGTAGCCTTCCACAGCGGGACGCTGCGCAGATGAGTATATGGAGGACTGAGAGGCCTTCACATGAAATAGGGGTTGGCCAGGAAGGATGCGTCCTGGGAGCAGTGCCTTGGGCGTGGTACACGGTGGTGGTTGCTTCTGGGCTGCGCTGGCCAGCTGGGGATACTGGCACAGGGAGCCGTGCTGTGAGGCGGTACCTCCACTTGCGACCGTCCGCTGGGTTGGGTTATCTCCGTTTTGGTTAGCCAGCTAAATGATTGCAACGAGGGAAGCTGTCTGCCTTAGAGCCTGCTGCTGCCAGCAGTTGCTTTGGTTCCCCTCGCACAAAAGCTACGGCGGCCAACCAGCGACTGACCTGCCCCAACCCCTGACAGATGTGCCTTCATCTTCAGCTCAGCCTGGAGCTGACCCGGTGTCTCCTGGGGAAGAATGAATGAGCAGCCAGCTGGGGTGAATGGCCTGGCGTCCACCCGCAGTGTCTCTGCTGGTCGCTGATCCTAGGAAATACCCTGCACAGAGGCTGCAGCCTTGCTCCAGACGGCTCCCTCTGCCACAGCAGAGCTGCTGGAGTGGGGAGCGCGAGGTTGCTCAGCCACTCGGGAGCTCACCGCCAGGCAAAGATGTGTCCCCTGGCACCCCGAGCAGCATGCCGGAGCAAATGGCAGCCTGCTGAGGAGGCTGCCGGAGCGTGGTGCTCTGCAGGGGTCCAAGGCTTGCAAGCCAGAGAGTTTACCCGGCAATCCAGGCTGTAATTACCGAGGAGCCCAGCCAAGAGGCTCTGAGAAGCAGCAGATAACGGTGCAGGCACCCTCCATCCTCATTAAAATACTTTCTCCGGCAAAGCCCCCCACGCCTGCCCAGCCTGTTCCAATTAGCGCAGCAGGCCGGGGAGAGCAAAGAGCAGGGCTCCTGTTGATGAAAAGAAAACACTGGAGAGCTTTCAAGTGTCAGGGGAGGCGGGCGGCCCCGGCTGGGACAGCGAGAGGCCCTGGGAGCGCGACCGGCAGCTGTGTCGCTGGCTGGCAATGGCAGAGCAGATGAGCCGGGTCACTGAGCAGTGGAGCAGGTGCTTCACATCCAGCTCCTGCCTGGAATGGCCCTGGGATTATAGCTGGGGAAATGTGGCGAAGCCAACAGCTCTCTCAGAGGTGCTGGGCATTCCTGCCCGATAGGTCTGGAGGTGGGAAGCAAAAATCCCACTGTGAATGAAGAAAACGCATGTTCCAGATTGTGCGGGTTTGCTGCAAAATGCCTTGGCAGCTTAAGGTAGCAATAGGTTCTGGCTTGGGAGTGCTGGAAAAGACTGCAGCCTGCCTGTCCAGGGAGCAGGGATGCTTCTGTGCTCCCCAGGGCTGGTTCTTTCATGAGACACCCCTGGGGATGGAGCTGTCTCCAGCCCTTGGCTCTCTGCTGGGGTACTTTAGAGAGGCCCCCTAGGTTGTTGGTACGTGCCCACCAGGACCCTGACCAAGCCCAGCACTTCTCTTCCAGGGGCCGCCGAAGGACCAGCAGCCCGTGACACTGGGTGATGGCTGAGCCTGCCCAGGTTCAAGCTGGTGACCCAGAGCTGGCAAGCTCTGCATGAAAACCCTGGGTGTCACCCAGCCCCTCTCCCCAGCAGAGGCTTTTCAGCCAGCCTAGGGCAAAAAGCACTAGCAAACCTGTCCCTGGCTAGAGTCCATGCTGACTCCTGGCCTTGGAGCCCCTGCCAGGTTTTAGCACATGCGCGATTCACCCAGGCCCAGCCTGGAAAGTCTGGATCCCAGAGAACGGGTCCTGAGCAGGGCAGAGCTCCCCGAGCCTCCTGAGGGCTGTATTGAATGTCAGGCCACGTGGCGGACAGGTGACAAGAGCGGGTTTCAGCCGGCGGGCAGCATCGTGGTGTGAATGGCTCTGAGGAATGCGGCCCTGGCTCTGGGGACTCCCGAGGCTTTGGGGAGCTGGCCTGGCCGCGGAGCGGGCAGCACAGAGCCTCTTCGCTACCTTATTTGGGTACTTTTTCTCTAACACAACACCAGAGGGTGGCAAGCCCCTTCCCAAACGTGAAAGAATTTTAAGCTTCTCAATTGCATTAGGAGGCAGGTTGGGAGTTTAATACGCCAAGTCAATCCAGAGTTTAATACACCAAGTTAATCTGGAGTTTAAGATGCCAAGTCAATCCTGGCTGGGCTGAGATGAGCTGTACGGCTGCTGCCCAGCGTGAGACACAATTGCTCTGTGCTTGTCCCACCTCCCTGACCCTCCGCTTTTGTCTGGGGAGGAGCCCAGCCTTCTTCCTCCGAATTTGCCTCTGCGCCGCTGCCAGCTGGCGTCCTGGTGTGGTTTGCCCGCTCTGGGAGCACTGGGGCTTGACAGCAGGAGCTTGGCACTGCTCTGTGCTGGGGATACAGGCACGAAAGCCGTGAACAGAGGTGGGGAAATGTGGCACTGGTATGGCAAGGAGAGAGCCGGAGGGTGCACAGAGTCCCAAGGAGCCCCTGCCTGCCTAGGTTTTCCCCGAGGTGTATTTGCCCAGACTCAGCAGTCCGGCGGCACTGGAAGCTGCCTGTACTCTGGCAGCATTTTAGGTGAGAGGAGACTTGCAAGGTGCAATTGCGCTGCGTCTCCATCTGGCTTTCTCTGCATATTGGACTTGCTACCTCCCTGGTGCTGGATGTCCTCGGGGTGAATTAGAGGCAGAAACGGTGGAGGTTACTCAACTGGCACTGCCTGGCTCAAGCAGCATGTTCAGGAACACCAAAAAGCCCTGTGGGACCGGCTGCCTGAAGACACGGGCCAATCCAGCCCATCACCGTGCCCATCTCCATGCAGTGAGACAAGCCCCGCTGCTGGGCCACCTTCCCAGCCCAACGGTCGAGAGCCGAGCCAGGGCAGGCTTCACCTCTCCCTCTCAGTAGCGAGGGAAAGGTAGGGGCTGAGCCAGGGATTAGCAGGATGTTAAGTGCAGCCAGCTCATCCCTTCATAAACAGTTATTAATATCCCAGCCAGCCTTGGGCTTTGTAATTCCCCATTTGCTTTCAAAAGATGTGGTCCCAACTGGAGCGTGCCTTAAGCTACTGAAACTTCAGGGAGACAAACACCGTTAGCGGAGATGCTGTGTTTGCTCTTCCAAACATAAAGGTTTACCCGCCGCTAAAGATAAGGAGCTGAGCCTGGCTCCCACCCACCAAGGCCCCAAGCAGAGAGAAAACTCCTCTCTGCAGAGAAGGGCAGAGACAGCTGGGCTCTGCCGGGGTCTGGGGCAGCGCTGACGGGCGGGTTCACAGCCCGGGATGGACACCGCATTGTCCATGCGACAGGGGAGGAGAAAAACCAGCTGCAGAGGCTAACGCCTGTGTTTGTGCGGCGGCGCAGCTGGCGTGCGCTTAACGTGACATGCCAGGTCTCAGGGACCAGGAATGTTTGCACAGCAGCACACGTAAGAAGTAAAAAAGGGAACAAAGCGTTCACGCTCTGAAGTGTCACCACAGGCACTGAAGTCTGCCTGATGGCACCCAGACCACAGAGCTGTCCCTGCCCCATGGCTGTTATCAGCAGGTACCCGTCAGCGTGGAGCCCTCCCGCCTGGCAGGGGTGATGTGCTGAAGGGCCGCAGCGTGCCAGCAGCAGCTGGAACTCATCCTCCCTGCTTGCGGCGCTTGGCATGCTTTGGCAGTGGTGGTTGGCAAGGAAGGGTGATCTGCAGCTAATTGTGATCGTGAGCTTTAATCTCAGGAGGTGGGAACGTAGGAGGCTGTCGGGAGATGTCCCGGATGGAAGGGAGCCCGCTGGCCAGCCTTGCCGTGCGGTGGCAGAGAAACGCGGACGAAGCTTGAGCAACCTCAGCCTTGCTCTGCTATTGAACAATTCCTCCTTTCAAACCCTCCTAAATCTGTTCCCCCTCGATCTTTGGGGCTCTGCGTGGGCATGTATGACCCGTGTTACTGAGGGGTTCATTGAAACCCTGCCATTTCGCAGGGCACACCATGACACCCTGGTGCCACTTGAGCTCTGGCGCTGGCTTTTGTGGTCCCAACTTGGGTCATGCTGCAGGAGCATCCCGTGCCTCCGTCCTCATCCCACAAGCAGGTCAGCACCGCAGGCTTTCCCGGCGTTGGTCCTGCCCTGGCTCTGGGGGAAGGCAGGGAGGGAGCCGAGGGCCCATCCCAGTGGCTTTGTCCTCTTGGTTGAAGAAGGACGACAGCTGCCTCTCCCTGCAGCTGCTGGGGCATCCATCATCCTGCGCGGGATGGAGGGGAACAACCAAAGCCCTGGGCTGAGCAGGCAGGGTTTCTGTGCCTGTGTGGGCAGGCAGGGGGGCAGGCAGCGCTTTAGGAATAGGGACAGCCATGGGCAGAGGTGCATGCCAAGGCACACGACCAACAGCTCCAGCTGTGCACATGGCGTGCACACAACCAACGTGCGGATGTGTGTGCAGGGACGGGCACATGGGCTGAGCCGTGGGAGAGGGGGAGACTCCCTGATGGCAGGGCACGGCTGCCCTGTCTGCCTGAAGTCCTTGCTAGTTGCTCGGCTTTGCTCCTCAGTTTCTTTCCCAGGGCAAGACTCCTTTCTCCCGGCTCCCAAAAGTGGCAGAGCAGTACCTGCCCTCCCAGGCACAGAGGAGACCACCTGCACCCGGGGCTTCTGTGCGGGGAGGCAGGACAGTCTCCAGAGCATGAGGCTCGGGTCTGGGAGCCAGGGTTTGGCTGCTCGGGAGCCTCCGGCAGTGCCAGCCCATGGCGGGGGGGTCTCAGCTCCCTGAGGCTCTCCCCTCCCACAGCGAGCTCTAGCACACCGTTTCCGTCCCCCTGCGGGGAGGGTCACTGCGGCTGAATGCTGACACGGGGTGCAGCTCCTCTCCTCCCCCCGGTTCCTCTCCCTTGACGTCCCCCAGCTGCTGGGGGCCAGCATTTCACCTCCTGCCCGTGGCCCGGCCAGCCCCGCAGTGTAACTGAAGAAGGCACTAGGCTGCAAATGGCGTGGGGGGATTAGCTGGGACACAATCGGGGCCTGTGAAAGTGGTGGGGCACATGGCGGGCTGCGCTGGGCAGGGAGGCAGCACGGGGGGGTGCTGTTAGTGCCGCAGGATCACCGAAGAGCTCGAGTTCAGCAGGCTGTTCCCTCTCGGGAGATAATCCATAGCCTGATAAATCCACTGCCAGGGCCCTCCCCCCTCTGAAATTTGGGCTGTTTTACACTATTCGCGGCATCGCAGCAAATAGGCGTAGTCAGGAGGAAACTGGTGCTTTCACAGATAAACAATTCCCTCCCATACCCGCATGTCTCAAACAGGAGGGATTTGTCTTTTCCCTGTGCTGCTCAGTCTCCGGCAAGACCTTCCAGGGCACTTTGTCTCCAAAGGAAAAATTCAGCACCATGCCATGAACCGGTGACTCTAGATGACAGCCCAGAGCCTTAAACCTGTTGGACTTCTGCAGGTCACTGGTGGAAGGGGAGGGAGGGGAGGGCACAAGGTAACCGCTGGGACCAGGGCATCTGGTGGACTGCTGGCGCAAAGTCAGCCCAGCGCCGCGGTGTCACCACCCGTGCCACCTACACCAAGGCACTCCTGGTGACTGCCAGCCCCCCGAAACAGGGCTGCAATCACACGCGTCCTCCCCCTCAGGGCCCGTGGTGCCCGGAGTATGAAATCTTAACCCCCAGACGTCCCCTCGCCCAGCAGCCTGCCCTCATCAGCACTTCCCTCTCCAAACTGAGATAGAAGTAGTTGCAGCTCTGGACAGTTGATTATTTAAAACTGTCGGGAGTGTTTAATTTAACCCTGGATTCATCATCCGCAGCTTGTTTCCATCTACTAGACACCCGCGCTCCCCCTCTCAGTGTAAACTCTGCCTCTGCCGAGCTCTTCACCTCCAGGCAGATCTGGGCAGAGGTTTACAGGCAGGGGACGTGACCCTGCCACGTGTTCCCCACAGTGTCCCCGCTCTGACTGGCACAGCGAGGGATGCCCCTGTGCCAGGGGCTGCAGGCACAGCCAGCTCAGGAGCTGCTGCTGGGATTTCAGCTGTGCATCAGGGGATGGACATGCCAAGTCCCTCACCGCTGCCTGGGCATGACGGCAGGGAGCCCCGAAGGCTTGGTGAAAGCATGATATACAGGGGAAGCCTTTCTTATTGGAAGTTATCCTCCGATAATTTTTCCTTTCCTTGCCCACTTTGAGCACCTCCAGCAAGATCCCCACTTTTTCTGACCCTGCACCCAGATCTGCCAGGGCTCTGGGTTCCTCCTGCGTGTGGCTGCCGCTCCTGCCACCGTCAAACCTGCCTTTGGCATCCCCAGGGCGAGGAGATGAAGTGCTGGTACAACCAAGCTGTACATGGGAGCGTGCACGCCTGCCCCACCGCCCCGGCCCCTGCTGCAGGCATGCGAAGCATCCCCGCTGTTCCCTAAAGTTCGCCCCGTGGTCATGCAGGAGCATGTCCTGGAGGCAGGAGCGGTGCCCTGCCTGCCATCCGCAGAATCCCAACCCACCCTGGCATCCCCTGGAGCTCCGGGTCATGAAAGGTTCCTCCCAGGGCCGGCTTAGCCCAAACCTAAGCCTAGTACAGGCCCTGCTCCATTTATAGAAAGCTGCAATTAGAGGCCAGCATTTTCCCGAGTCCTCCAGCAACCGAATGCACGTTGGCAAAAAAAAAATTCTCTGTCAAATCCCAGACACGTCCCTGCGATGACCCCTGGGATAGCAGTGCTCGCTCAGGGCATGGCCACGACTCAGCAGGACGGGTCTGGGAGACTCTGCTGCAGACAGCTGAGCATGGGGAAGAAACCTCCTCCCAACGCAGAGCCGAGTGCTCCTTCTTGTGGAAGGCAGAGACCAAGGCAGTTGGAAAGGCTTGGCTGCACCATCCCTCCTACACAGCCCTTCACCAGGACAGCAGAAATCCCCTGCTCCTTGTGCCAAGAGCCTGTGGCCAGGAATGAGCCAAAAAGCTCATTTTAAATCTTTCAGCCATGGGACTGGAAGAACTTAATAAGCAGCAAGAGGGGGAGTTAGTCAGAGCTGCCATTTAGGGACCGGGACATTTATAAGCAGGAAAAAGCATCTAAATTGCCTGACTTAATTGCTGAGAGCTGCCAGGCCAGCCCCGCTCCCCGTGGGAGGTGTGGGAGCTGGTGGATGAGGCTGTGAAACCCTGTACGCCTCTGAGGGGGTGTAAATGTAAAAGAGTCCTTCCAGCCTGCAGCATCCCAGAGCCAACGGATGCTGGTGGCCTTGGAGAGGTCTGCAGTGACCAGACAACTTGCAGAGCTACCGGCCAGAGCGATGTATCACGTACACAGGCAGCTGCAGCTGATGCTGAAGGGATCACAAAAGTGGCATTTATGGACAGCACTCCAAAACATTAATTCCCCCTTCAGTAAAAGGGAGATTTAACCCCAAGCTGAGATAAAACGAGTATTAGTGCTCCCTCACTAAGGTCTGGCCAAGCACTGGGGGGTCTGAGCAGATATTTAGCAGAGGATGCTCAAGCTCCAAGAGCCTGTTGGAGGGTGTACCACTCCCAAAGCACCACCTGCCTTTCCCCCCCATGTTAGCCACCTCTGGGATATTCAAACCCAAGCGCTCCTGAGTAACGCATGCCGTGGGCACACTGGCACCGCACGGCACCGCACACCTCCCCTAGGTAGGCTGTAATAGCTGGTCTTCTGAAGTCCCTGGACGTGAAATGTGTTGGAGCTCCTGGGTTGCAGAAGGGGCAGCCGGTGAGCGGGTCTCCCAGCCACAGCCGCGTTTCCCAGTACCCAAACTGGCCGCGTGAGCACCAGCTGCTCCGCCAGCTCCTGGAGGTGGAGGGTGCGGGGTGTCCCAGCTGGGACAGGCACGGCTCACAGCAGTGGAGATGTTCAGACACCCTCCTCACCCCACCAGAACTATCAATGACTGCTGAGGCTGCGAGGACAGCCCAGCCAGCGGGACACCCGCCTCCTTGGGCCCCCGCTTTCCCTCCCTGGTTCGGGCTGCATGAGCTCTTCAACACAAGCCTTGTCTCCCCCTGAGCCCGTGCTCCCTAGGGAGGGGGTGGACCCCGGCCCCCTGGCAGCCTGCAGGTGCTCTGCTCAGATAAACGCTGACAAGGCGTTTGTGGCGGGCACTGCAGGGTCCCCAGCCTGTGCCTCGCCGCCCCGGCCAGGCGTGCCGAGCTCGCCGTGGCTGTGACCTCCCCCCACAGCAGGCTGCACAGCAGCCCCGGCTCATTTTGCAGTGCTGTGGGTGTGCGGGGGGCTGGACACTTGCTCTTGGTGGCTCCTCTCCACCAGGCAGCTGGCCTGACGTCTTCTGCAGGATGAGCTGACCTGCCGAGCTGTCACTTGCAGTTCCTCGAGCACCCTCCTCAGCCAGGGGCCGGTGGGACGGGGGTCCCGACCCACACAAAGCCCACCGTGGTGCAGCCTTCCCCCTTCTCTGCTTGCAGCTGGCGGCGGAGGCGGCATCTCGGCGCTGGACCATGGTGCTGTGAGGGCGAGCTGTCCCCTCCCCAGCCGCAGAGCACCAGGATGCAAGCTGCCCCTGGCCACAGGCTGCCCCTTGCCGCGCTCCTCCTCTGCCTCCTCCTGCAGCAGCCGGGCAGCAACAAGGCATGGAAGCAGCATGCCCCACGCCTTCGCCTCGCCTACAAAGGTAAGGGGGCAGCCCAGGTGGATCTCCTTATGGCCTGCACCGTGTTGGGAGGGCTGGGAGTGTCCTGCAGGCAGGGAGCGAAGGGGGTGGCCAGGGCTCGCAGGAGGCAGGCAGTAGCCCCGCCGTTGTGGCTGCAGCATCTCCAGACGTTGGGCCCTCGGGATATTTTGTGGCTGCAGCCTTGAGCACAGCCCCTGAGGATGCTGTACCGGTGCTGCTGGCAGAGGGCTGAGCAGGGAACACCCTGCCCTGGTTTAGCGCAATGCCGGGACTAGCAGGGATGTCTCCTTCTGCTCAGACTCTGGGCATCTTGCGGTGTGTCCTGGGCTGGAGCTGACCTGGGTAGCCCCAGGTCTTCACGCTCACAGTGCAATGGGGACACTGAGCCCCAGGCAGTGCTGCTGGCCCCTTCCTCTGCCTCCTACCAGCGCAGTCCTGCCTCAGCTCAGCCCTTCTGCCCTTACCCCTCCTTTCCTGCCGAGGACAGGCTGATCCGTTGTACAGATCATTTCCCTGCTGCACTTCACCCTTCCCCCCTGCATCTGTCTTGTCTGTTTAGATTATGAGCTCTTCAGGGGAGGCACAGTTTGCTCTTCTTGTGCCTGATGCAAAGGGGGGGGCTCTTCTCAGTCATCTGAAGATGCAGCAGGAGCAGACTGACAGGTAGCACAGTACATACTCCGGCAGGGAAGTGCGAAAGGGGAGAGTCTCTAGGGAAAGGGTCTCTGCAGGGGAATGACCTGAGCGATTAGAGCGGAGCACTGCTAGCCTGGCAGCTGGTCACCCTGCCATGGACCTGCAGCACAGACTTGGCCAATTTACCTGCTTTCAGCTTCTCCTATGTGAAAAAGAGCAAGTTGCTTTGAAGGACAGACAGCTCAGCACATCCCCGGTGCTGCCCTGGACATGGCAGTTGGCAGGGCTCAACCAGCCCTTCCTCACACCTGTGAGGTGGCAGTGTGGCTTTCCCATGGGCATCGTGCTTAAAGGTCTGGGGCCATCCTCCTGGCCTGCTCCATCACCCTGAGAAGCTGCTCTCCAGGCAGTGGCCGCTGGCAATGTGGAAGATGCCCCCGGCTCATGGCTGGAGAGGTCTGGACCTCCCAGGGATGCAGGATATCCCTGTGGGGAGATGGTCCCCGCTGATAGCTCAGCTCGGAAACACGGTGCAGGGTCTGCCTTTCCTTGGAGATGGAGGAGGCAGAGCAGGGCTGCTGGGGCAGCAGGAGCGCAGAGGGACTGCTGACTTCAAAGGCCCACAGCGTGCTGGGGCCAGACATGCCAAAAGCCCTCAAGTCTTGGGCAGAGGCAGGAGAGGAAGCTCCCAGCATCAGGAGGGCTCAAGGACAATGCAAACAATGGCAGGGGATGTGACTCACGGACAGCACGGGGTAGGTTCAAGGACAACAATGCCTTGAGAAGTTTAGGTTTAAAAACCCCTAGAAAAAAAATATAAAAGGAGGCCTTTGAGCATCCGTCTAACAGGATCAGCCTTGCTCTCAGATCCCAGCATGGGGGAGGCAGGCAGAGCCCTTGGGGGGCGGGGGGAGAAGATGCAAGCAGGCTTGCAAGAAGGAAATGACAGCACCGAAGGCTGGGAGAGCAAAGGAAGGATGGGGCACGGGGCACGGGGCCAGGAATAACAGCAGCGGCTCCCACCTTGCCAAGGAGGCGAGGAGGAGGTTTATAATAGCACGCCGGCAATCACGGCTGCGCAAGAGGCAGCCTCCGGGTAAGCTGGGTCAGGCTGGGTCAGGCCTGACACTGCCCGGAGCTGAGCCTTTCTGTTTTCTGAGGCCATACAGCAGTGCAGCTATGCAGTGAAACCACAGCACGCCTCCCAGCTCCTCTTACTGTAAATAATCCGGGGCAGGCACAGCTAGGAGTTGGCAAATGGGTCTTCTGCCAGCCGTTCATCCGCAGCCAGCTCAGCCGGGCAGGACCCAGAAGCCATCACCATGCAGCAAGTGCTCAGGAGCGCGGGAGGCTGGTGGGTCTCTGGTTATCGGCACCAAAAGCTGCGCTGGCACATCTCTTATCAGCCGACGGCAGTGAGGGGCTGGAGCCCAATTTAGCGCCAAGCTTCCCCTGGGCTTCAGGGATCTCCTCTATGGTCTGCTCTGTCTATGGCTGGGGGAAGGGGAGAGGACAGCCCTCCGGCACAGCCGGGCTGTGACCCCAGGAAGCCCAGGGTCGCCCCGCACTGAGGATGCTGTGGCTAAGGGGCAGGCGGAGATGATGGATGGGACAAGGCGGTTACAGTGGTCCCAACAATAAAGAAAAACACCGTGGCCTTGGGAGATAATGAACACAAAGGAGAGGATGTTTCTCCGGGCTCACCCATCGGTTTAGCCCCCGCGCAGCTGCTGCAGAGACTGCCTGGTTCCCTGCCTCGAGGGTGGGGGCTTGGATCAAATGCCCTGTGCGTACAGCTGGACTGGGGGAAAGAAGAGGCTGGTTTGTACACAGCAGCTTCCTGCGTACAGGGTCTGGATCCACAGCACGCGACGTCCCCTTGGTGAGGGAGCAGAACCGCGCCACAGAGTCAGGCTAAGACCGTCATGGTCATTGATGCTGCCAGAGGTCTCATGGTGCAAATGCAGGGCAGTAAGTCCTTCCTGGGTCCTCCCATGTACTATCACAGCAGCAGGGAGGGCTCCTCCATCATCCTGCCTGACCTTGTCCTCGGACGGGGCCGGGGCAGGTCAGAGAGTGACCAGTGGGTGACGTTCCCTGGGACCAGACTTGCCCCACTCTGCTTAATTACACCCATGTATTGGATGAACCTTCGACCTTCCCTCCCATCCCGACCTGACTCCCCAACACCCTTCCCGACATTTCCCCCTGGATCCGGCAGGTCCCGGGGGTTTTGGCAGACACGGGATGGTGGGCAATGCACAGCAGCCCACTGGGGACCCAGCAGTGACAATGGCCTGCAGGCCGGGACAGGAATTCAGCTGTTAATCCCATTCAGCCAGTGGGAAATGGCTTGGAAATCTGCCTCCCATATCCGTGGCACCAGAGGACACCCCTTGGGAATTCAAGGGATAGTGGGGAGTGGAGTCGGGCTGTGCACAATTTTTATGGGAGCAGGAGGAGGGCCAGGAGCTCCCCGACACAGCTGGGAGCGGCTCCTTGCAGAGGGGGATTTGTGCCCCACAGCAACTGGAGCTCTGGCCCCGGAGGAAGGGGAGAAGGAAACGATAGCTGGGAGCGAGCCTGGCTGTGCCGGCATGGATCCGGGCAGGGACCCCTGCCTGCTGCCTGTGGCCCAGCAGGTCCTTCCCCCGCAGGGACAAGTGGACGTCAGTGGCATTTCCAGCTCGCAGGCACTGGCCCCGCTTCCGCTCTGCCCTGGAAATGGGGTGGAAGGAAGAGAGACGCAACCTCCCGGGGCAGCCGGTCCCCTTTGAATGGAGCCGTGCCCGTGCCCACGTACACCCCACCTGCACCCGGGGCCGCACGTCCGCCCATGCTCCCATCCACGCTGGCCAGCACCGGCTCCCCTTGACAGCTTCCCTCCCTCTGTTCCTGGCACACTGCTTCAATCCACAGGATTTTGGGTAATTTCTCAGCCTGGGTCTTACAGACCACCCTGGGTTTCCAGCCACACTCCACCTCCCTCCAGTCCCCATCCAGCAGCAGCCCATCTCCATCTCCGCTTCCCATGGCCCTATTTTTGCACCTTTCCCTGCACAGCACCAAAGCCAAGAGCAGCCTTGCCAGCGTAGCCAGCCTTCACCCTATCCCTAGCCAGATCCCACCACTTTTGAAAAGGAAAGGGATGTGTTATGATTTCTGGAAGCTCTAAGGCCCGCCTTGGTGCCGGTCTCCCCTGCTTTGATTCCTGGGAGCAGGCGCTCGCCAGGGCAGCAGCTGCTGCAATCCCGTGTCCGGTGTAGCAGCCGCCCCTGCCATGCTGGGAGATGCTCGCCCCGGCAGCCAGCCCCAAAACCTGGCGCTGCACGTCACGGACCGATACGGGCCCCAGGGATGTTGTTTCAGGAGTGGTTAACCAAGATACAAGAGCTTATTGTCCCTCTCCCACACCCACACGCCCGCAACTGTGCCGGAGGGGCCATGCTAGCCGCCCCCGGGCTTCTGCACAGGAGGAGCTACAGCCTGAACAGCAGAGCCTTTCCCGCTGCCCTGCCACGTCCATGGAGGGGTCCATGGCACACTTTCCCCCTCGGCAAGGTGGCCTTTCCCTCCAGCAGTGCCAAAGGGGTGCTCTTAAAAGCCCTTTTCCTGAGCCAGTCTAATGCTGGGTTTAGGCTGTGTCTCAGGATGCGGGGGGGGACACAAAACGTGGGGTGGCAGAAGCAGGGTCAGAGCAGCACCTGGGACATAGCTGGGGACTTCCCGTACAAGCTCCTTGGGCCAGGGACCGGCCATCCATCTGTCTGTCTGTCCCGGTGCACCCATCCGCCTGCCCATCCTGGTGCACCCACCCGCCTGCCCGTCCCGGTGCCGGGGGTAAAGCCCAGCAGCCAACAGACACTTCACAGACTAAAAGGCTCAGGGGCAGACGGAGGAGAGGAGTGTCCAGGCTGGCCTGTGGCAGCTCTGGTTCCATACAGCCTTTCCTTGGAGGGAAGCTTTGCCCCAGAAAATAGCCAAAATCTTTTTTATATAAACTCTCTCGATCTGAAGCCCAGGGAAAACGTGCTGGGAGTTACGGCAAGCGAGTCTCCTGTGTTCTCAGCCCTCTCCCCATGGTTTCGGGGTGCAGAGGCTTTGGGGCTCCAAGAGCTCCTCTGAAAGGCAGGCTGGAAGCTGAGCAACATGGGCTCCTTGGGCTGGACCGCTGTCCTGCCCCGCGCCCTGCAAACCAGCCCAGCCCAGGGCAAGGTCAGGGCAGTTTTCCTCTTTGTAGGGGTGACTCACTGTTTCCTCCAGGTAGGCTCATGGGAGGAGGCTACATGATGAGCTTTGGGGCACCAAGGGTGGTGTTTGTCTGCTAAGGCAGTGGCAGGAAAGTTGCATTCCCTTGGGGCAGGGGCGGGTAGCCAGAGCTGCCCCGGAGAGGGGGAGCACGGGGCCTCTGGCTGCTTGTTGTGTCGCTCATGGATGGGTTTCTCTTTCTCCCACCTTGTTCTCCTCAGATCTGCTGAAATCCAACAGCTCTCGCCTGTTGCTGGCCTCAGGGGACGGGCTGGATTTCCAAGCCCTCTTGGTGGATGAAGACAGGGCCTGGCTGATGGTGGGAGCAAAAAACCACATCTTCCTGCTCCACCTGGACCATCCCAGCAGAGAGCCCGAGAAGGTCAGCGCTGGGAGGAGGGTGTGAGCATGAGCCTGGCCAGGCTGGCCCCTTCCTCCCCAGGAGCCGCTCCTCGTTCCCGTGCCAGGGCGTGGAGATGAATGTGCTCCCAGCTGGGCTGGTGCAACGTCACCGGGGACACATTTACACCAGGATGTATCAATCAGTGGGGGTCAACCCATCCCTGGCGGTGTTGAGCCCTGCGGGGACAGGTCGACGCCGGGGAGGGACAGGGCGGCTTGGCCAGGAGAGGAGACCTGGGTGGACCCGGGGCGAGGTGAAAGGGCAGTGCCCGGAGCCCTGCTATCACACCTAGTCCCTGCTGCTGCTGCAAGAACTAAAACTCCAGCAGCGAGTCCGCTAACGTCATCCCAAGACATCCTGCTGGCAGGGTGCGCAGCACAAGCCCGACAAAAGGAAAGCCCATTAAGGCGCTGCAGCCTGGCGTTCCCACGGGCCGGGATCCAGGAGAGCCTGCCCACTGACTGGGCGTGCCGTGGCCCACCCAGGCTCTGTCCCCACGCCAGATTCGCTCTGAGCCTATCTGGCCGGCTGCCTGCCGAGCTCGGCCGGGCCCTGAGGACCCAAGGGGGTGTCAGACCCGTTGGCAAGAGCAGCCCCATGTCCTCACCGTGCGCTTGAGCCTGGCAGCAGCTTTTGGCTGAGCCTGTTCCCACTGGTGCCCACGGGAGCCAGCTGACCCAGGCAGGTCAAGGGAAGCAGGGGCTGCATAGCTGGGGTCTCTGTGTTGCAGATTTTCTGGCCAGCCTCCAGGGAGCAGGTTGAGCATTGCCAGCTGGCGGGGAAGAACGTGGAGGTAAGCAGGGCTGGCAGCCCCTGGCTCTCGGCCTTTTGCGGTTTGCCATGGATATTAAACACCCACATCACCTCGAAAGGGAGTGTGGGTTCTGCCTGAGATGAGGGTGTTGAGCCAGACGGAGCTAAGCTCAGCCAGGGGAGGATATGGCCGGGGCTCCCGCATCCCAAGCAGACACGCCACAAGGCTGGGCACAAGTGCCCAGACCTGGGCTCAGCCCACTAACAAACATCTTCCCTCGAGCAGATGGAGTGTGCCAACTTCATTCGCCTCCTCCAGCCCTTCAACAGGAGCCACGTGTTCGCCTGTGGGACCGGCTCCTACCAGCCTGTCTGTGCCTTCATCCAGCTGGGAGCCAGGGGGAAGGTGAGGGACACCCTGGCCAGCCACGTCCCCATTGCGGAAGGTGGCAAGAGACCCTCCCAGCGAGTGGGGTGGAGAGGGAGCCCCAGAGCCTGGGGAGGGTGGCCAGCCAGCCTGGCGCAGTCCCTGACGCTTGCATGGCCTTGCTGCACATAGCGAGAAGCAGCCCCGGCTTGGCAGTGCCAGGGTGCCCCATGGGGATGGGATCGGGTCCTGGCAGCCCCCTCGAGGGACCTGCTCATTGCAGAGCCAAGCACACCGGCCTCCTTCCTACTCTTCTCCACATGCCCAGCTTGTTTCCAGCCTCCCCCTGGGCTGACATCTCCCTTTTGGGTCTGGCAGGGTCCTGGGGCTCCCTCCATGCGGTTGGTGACCCACTCCTTGGAATCAGGGCGAGGACGGTGCCCGTACAGCCCCCATGAACCCTTCACGGGACTCCTCATCGGTAAGAGGGAGCGGGATGCAGAGGTGATGATGGAAGGTGGGAGCGCTGGGAATGGTCTCTGCCGGGAGGTGATGGCAGCGGTGCCTGCACCCCTGCTCTGCTGCACGTGGCTGCGGTCCTGGGCTGGTGCCCAAGCGTGTGCACGTGAGAGGAGCCATCCGCAGAGCCCAGTCCTGCCCCGGCTCACCCCAACCTCGCGGTTCCTGCACAGAATCACAAATGTGGGGTGTAGATCGAATGGCACACACATAGGGGTGTGCGGTGACACCAGCCTGCCCGCCTCGTACCGGCACTGTGGAAGGGCTAGGTGGGTGTGGGGCTAGAAACCATGCTGGGTCACAGGTCTGGAGGAGGCTCCCAGCCAGGCTGTGCCACCTCCACCCTCCCCAAGCCTCCAAGGACACGGGGGCGTCCTGCCACCCCAACCCATCCGTGCCCCCCTGCTCTGACCCTGCAGATGGGGAGCTGTATTCGGGCACCTCCAGTGACTTCATGGGCAGCAGCGCTGCCTTCTTCCGGACCTGGGTCCATGGGGCCGAGCAGAGCTACATCCGGACGGAGCAGAACCAGGACCACTGGCTACACGGTAGGAGCAGGGGGACCTGTGGGGCACGGGGGCTCTCCTGCCTGCTGGCAAAGGGCTGGGGCCAGCACTGGGTCCAGAGCTCAGTGGTGTGGCCCCCTTCTCCTCTCCGGGGGGAAGCACTGATAAAGCCTCTGGCGGGACCCATGCTCCAGCATGCATTCTGCAGCCTGAGCACCAGGAATGGGGCTCTGCCTTCTGGGTAGCGGGGTCTCCATGGGGCACCCTGCATACCCTCAGCATCTCACACTGCTCCCAAGGGCTTCCAAGGGCAGTACAACAGGGTCGGATCAGGGCACAGGGCCATGTTGTGCTGCTCCTTCCCCCCTCAGAGCCCGCATTTGTCGGTGCCTACGCCATCCCCGATACCTACAACCCACACGATGACAAGGTCTACATCTTCTTCCGCGAGACGGCCATGGAAGCTGGGCAGTGGGAGAGGCGGCACATCCATGCCAGGGTGGCCCGGGTCTGCAAGGTCAGTCACCAAAGGCCAGCATGCTTTGGCCGGGTGTCCCACCAGGTGGGCTTTTACCTCCTCTGGGCCAAGGGGCATCCCAAGCAGGGGCCAACAGCAGGACATGAGGGTGTTACCGCACCCCTACCACAGAGCAGAGGGCTCAGGGCTGGGGGTGTCCTGCTGTGGGGACCGAGGAGTGCACGGCGGTGGGGGAGGCTCAGAGAGGCTGGGCTGAGCCCGGCTCTTGGTGCCCGGCAGAATGACGTCGGAGGGAAGCGCAGCCTCATCAACCGCTGGAGCACGTTCCTCAAGGCTCGCCTGGTGTGCTCCATCCCCGGGCCTCAGGGTACTGAGACCCACTTCGACCAGCTCGGTGAGTGCACAGCCTGCTTGGCAGCTGGCAGCAACGCTGCTCCGCCACGGCTGCTCCTTCCAGTATGCCCCAGGGAGGTGGGCACGGCATCGAGGAGGCCTGCCTGCATTCCCTGGACCTGCGCTCCAGGGTGCCTCATCTCCACCCCTCTCTTTGCAGAGGATGTTTTCCTCCTGCGCACACGGGACCCCCAGAACCCCCTCGTCTTTGGCCTCTTCACGGTCTCCAGGTGAGTGGGGCTGTGGCTAGCCCCTGTGTGGGGCGGTCCAGCCCCCCCAGCTCCTCACCAGTGCTGCCCCCGGGGAGCCCTTGGGGGGAAGAAGGGCAGGACCAGCACCCAGCTGGGAGAGGAAGGGCCACCAGCCATTTCACTGCTTTCCCTGCTGCTCGTTCACCAGCCCAACTGCCAAGCCACCAGGTTTGGCATCGGCACAGCCAGCGGTCCCCCAGGCTGGACTGGCTGTGCCAAAGGGATTCCTGTCACCCCCTGATGACAGGGTGCCCCATGCACAGCTCCAGGGCTGGCAGGGGACAATGTGGGCTCAGGGGCATGGGTGTGCATGTGCCTGTCCCCCGAGGAGCAGCAGGGACACTGACAGCCCTGTGCTCCCCCCACAGTGGTGTCTTCAGTGGCTCTGCTGTCTGCATCTACTCCATGGCTGCCGTGAGAGCTGCCTTCAGTGGCCCCTTTGCTCACAAGGAGGGATTTGACTACCGCTGGGTAGAATACAAGGGCCGCGTCCCCTATCCTCGTCCTGGCACGGTAAGGGGCCGAGGAGCAGGGTGAGGGGGAGCGGGATGGGCTGGCCTGGCCCTAACATGGCCCCCCCGTGTTGCCACACAGTGTCCCAGCGAGACGTACGACCCCCTGCTGCAGTCCACCAAGGACTTCCCTGATGAGGTCATCAGCTTCATGCGCACCCACCAGCTGATGTGGGAGCCCGTGTACCCACAGGGCCGCCAGCCCGTCCTGGTGAGGGTCAACGTACCTTACCGGCTGCGGCGGCTGCTGGTGCACAGGCTGGAGACGGAGAGCCGGCACTATGACGTGCTCTTCCTCGGCACAGGTGGGAACTCACCCCAGCTCTGGGGATGCTGTCAGCACACGGCAGCTTGTGTGGCACACCGGTCCTGCCGGCTCGGGTGGCTCCCAGCCCTGACAGCTCCTTCTCCCTCTGCATTCACAGATGAAGGTAAAGTCCTGAAGGTGGGGCTGGCTGGTGGGGTGAGCCATGGCACCGAGGTGATCAGCCTGGAGGAGATCAGCGTCACTAAGGTATGGGAGTCCGGGCCAGGGCTGGACCACACAGCCTCCCATCGCCCCATCACTCCCTCCCTGCAAGCTCCTGTAGCAAGTCACTGGTCTCTATCAGGGAGGTCCCTCGCCTCACTCCTGGTGGCTCCCACCTGCCCTGACCGACAGGCAATGCTGTTAGCACGGAGGGGAGCCAGGGGGATGCCAGTCAAGTCATCTCCCAGCTCCCCATCCAGTCCCTAGGAGAGATGGGGGAGGCACACTGGAGCCCAAACTAAAACGGGAGGGCTGAGCCCAGGTTTGAAAGCACGGCTGCCGGGCAGGGCTGCCCTGGGCTGCCCATGCCGAGCAGGGCCAGCCCAGGCTGCTTGCATGGAGCAGAAGGAGCTGGGACCAGGGAGCAGGGCCAGGGCCCCGGCACCCTGACGCCCCGGGGTCCCAGCCCCACTGGCAGGACCAACACGGCTGCAGCACCATCTCCTTCCCCTCCAGGTGCCTTCTCCCATCCTGGACATGAAGTTATCACCAAAGCGGGTGAGTCCTCCCTCCTGCTTCTTCCTAAAGCAGCCAAGGGACAGGGCACAGGGAGCAGCTGGCCCCAGCCCCAGCCGCTCTGCCTGGGTCCCTTGGCCTCAGGGCTTGCACATTTAGGGAATGGGCTCCTGCCAGGGCAGCCTAGGGGGTGGCAGGCTCTGCCCCCCACTCCCCCTGTCTCCCAATGCCCCCACCCCAGCACGGGGCAGGGACCTCCGTTCCCCAGCTAGCACCGGTCTCCAGCCATGGGTACTGACTGTCGCCACTCTGCTTGCCCGAGCAGCAGGAGCTGTTTGTGAGCAGCACCCACGGGCTGCTCCAGCTCTCCCTGTACCGCTGCGAGCTCTACGGCAAAACCTGCACTGACTGCTGCCTGGCCAGGGACCCCTACTGCACCTGGGACAGCAAGACCTGCGCCCCACACTTGCTCACCGAGAAGAGGTGAGCATCTGCCCGGGCCAGCCCTGCTGTCCCCCTGCAAAGGGATGGCGTTTGGAGCAGGGAAGGACAAGCCACCGGTCCTGGAGGCTTTACCTGTCAGCCCAGACCCCTACTGCCACCCTGCCGGCCGGTCCCCCAGCCCTCCCTGGTCCCCCTTCTTCCTGGCTGCTCTGCCACGGAGGGGTCCCACAGCCTGGGGCGGGTGCCACCCCACAGCCCTCTCTGCTCTCCCACAGGCGTGCCCGCTGCCAGGACATGCTGAAGTCTGACCCGCTCAGCCAGTGCCAGGACACTGCAGAGGGTGAGCGCCAGCCCCTCCGAGGAGCCCCGGTGCAGGCAGCCAGCTCTGCCTGGGGGCCAGCAGTGCCCAGGAGGGCGGACGGCATGGCGCTGGGAAACCAGTGCCCACCAGCTGCCCCAACGCTGTCTGCCACAGACCCCGTGCCGCCCTCCGTGTGCTGGATGCTCCGTGCTGCTCTCCCTCCCCGCCCGTCACACAGCTCCCACGCAGGGTACTCACCCCTTCCCCTGTCCCGTCCCCTGTGCAGGGACCACTGCTGTGGAGAAGCTGGTTTTTGGGGTAGAGAAGAACTCAACCTTTCTCGAGTGCCTGGCGCGCTCCCCGCAGACGACTGTCCGGTGGCTGGTGCAGCACAGCGAGGAGACGGGCGTGAGCGAGGTACGGGGGGACAGGGCAGCAGGGACGAGGCACAGGGGTGGCTCGGTCCCCAGGGACTGACCCACAGTGCTCTGCCTTTGCCCCAGGTCAGGAACAACGGCCACTTCTCGGTGCTGGAGCAAGGGCTGTTGATCCGCCAGCTGGCGAGGGAGGACATGGGCACCTACGAGTGCCAGGCGGTGGAGCGGTCCTTCTCCTGGCCCCTCACCCGATACAGCCTCCGCGTCATCAGGCACGAGGCCATGGAGGTGCCACCTTACAAACGGAGCAAGGGGGCCGAGCTGGGAGGGACCCACCAGAGCCCCCGGCCCCGGATTGACCTGCACCCGGGCTACAAGGGCTTCCCGCGGGCCCTAGGGGCACCGGGCACCAGCCTGGATGTCTACTGCAACGCCCTGCGGCACCAGGAAAGGCAGCGGCAGAAAGCCTGGCACCAGAAGTGGCAGCACCCGTCCCCAGACAGCAAGAACAGCCGGGTGCGGAGGCACCCCCAGCCCCTGTGAGGGGGCAGAGGGAGCCGGCACCACCCGCAGCTCCCTTCCCGGTCTCTCCAGGGCCCTTCTCGCACGCAGGCATCAGCTCCGAGACACCTCTCAGCTTCCTGTGCAGAAACGCCTCGCTGTTACTACCTCAAACCCTGCCAGTCCCTGCTGCCCCCCCGTGCGCCCCACGGGGCACACCGGGATGAGGGCACGCAGCCCGCACCAGCTCTCTGAGACTCAAAGTTATTTACTCCCTGCAGAATATTTATTCTCCTTGTTTTCCCCTGGCCCTTAACGACGATCGTTAGCAGCAGCAGTAATAAGCACAGAGGACAGAGAAGGGAAACAGCCAGCTCTCACAAATGGTTGCCTAACACCCGGCAGCATCCAGCCCTGCCACGGACACCCGTGCACCCAGCCTCCCTCCCCTCCGGAGGCGGCAGGCTCCTCGCTGCAGGCCCAGCAGCGCAGTGCCCCGGTGGGGTGCTCACCTTGGGTGCCAGCAGAGCCCAAATGCCGCTGGAGGCCGCGGGGCACAGCGGCTTGCTGAGCCTGGGCTCCGGCAACGGGGGGCACCTGGGGTTTGCAGAGATGCCCATGCCCAGCCCAGCTCGGATCCACTTCAAACCACACTGCTTTTTTAAATTTTGACATTTATTTTACCAAAAAAAGAGAGGGAAACAACAGGCAGTTATACCAACTTACAATTTATTATTTTTTTAAAAAATGACATGAAACACAAGTAAAAATAAATACATCATATAAACAACAAATTGTTCAAAGTCTCTGTTCTGGGAGATCAGGCGAGCACATCCCGTTCGACAGAGAGAAGAGGGAAGCACATGATCATGCGTGGGGCCAACCGACTGACCCACCCTGCTAGCGATACTCCTCTTTCCAACCACAAAAAGACAGGCCACAAACTAAGGCGGTAGTAAAAAAGAAAAGGAAAAAAAAAAGAAAAGAACCCCAAAACAACAGAAAACCCAAAATGAGACTCAGCGATGGATTCCTTCAGGCTCCCGTGGATCTGCCAGAGACTCCAGCTCCGCGACGGGTGCCACCAAAGTGGGAGCCACAAAGCAGCAGCGCAGCCACGGGCGGTGGTGGTGGTCCGGGAGGCAGCAGAGGTTGCTCTCCCTCACTTGCACCGTCGTCCCTTCGAAGGGATCGCTTGCTCTACTCGAGTCGCAAGAAGCCATCGTCCCCACTGTAAACTAGCTAGACTACGTTCCCCTTTTAACCTCTGCCCCCCGCCCCAGCCCTCCCCCCCCCGGGTCCTTCCAAGACTGGATTAACAAAATTCATCCCAGAGTGGCGAGAAACACCAGTTGTGAAGGTATTTGCTGTACTTGTCCCTTTTGGCCTGGAAGCCATCCACAAACCAACAGCAATTCTCTTGCATTCCGCCATTTGCTGACATCATTAAGCCAAAATATACATCATTTCTAAGTGAAGCCCCGTGGAAATCCTGTCCTTTGCTTGCCGGAATATTTGCTTTCTGTGAGTACCTGCATCTACCCCACCAACCTCCCAGGCGTTCTGGGGGGCAAACATGCAGCGGATCCTCATGGGCCAGGCTGGGCTGTGTTGCCCCCACCCTGCAGCCCCCCACGATGCCAAGAGCCACACTGGCGGGCGGGCAACAAGACCACCGAGACCAGGGCACACAGCAGCCACAGTGCCCGTGGCATCATGTCCCACAGCGGTAGCCAGCCTTCGCCCGACTGTCCCCAGGAGTGGAAAACTCCCACCTAAGGGAAGGGCTGAGGGCTGGGTGCCGACGTGGAGGGCAGCTGGCCCACCCGAGGCCCCTGCGGCTCTGCCCCGGCCTCTGGGCTGTGCTCAGAAATCCACCTTCATGTCCAAAAACCTCAGTGGAGAGTCCTGCACGGCTGTCCTGTGTCACCTGCAGCCCCGCCACCAACTGGTAGCTGCTTCTGTCCGGTCATTTGGAGACAGAAATTCAGCAGCAAAAGAAAAATTTAACCCGTGCAGGGAGAGGCCCTGTTCCAGGCTCAGGAAAACCAAGACGGGACCCTCTGCAGCAGAACCACGTGCTGAAGAGGAGAAAAGTCTGGAGAGGGCAGATGAGGGGGAGAGGGAGTCCCACGGGAGAGGAGTTTTAGGGCTCAGAGACGTCCCCCAACTCAGAAAGCCCCTGGATAACCCACACACCCTCGTGGCTTCTGTGGGGCAGAGGAAATCCTTCCTGCAGCGCCGCAGGACAGCGGGTGCCTCCGGCCGCCTCGGAGCAGCCCCAGTCGCTGCCAGTCCCCAGGAAAGCCCTGTGGTCAGGGCGTCACAGCTATCTCTGCAACCACCTCTCAGCCGAGGCTCAGGCGGGGCCCAGGGGACCCAGCCCCTCGTTAAGGGGGTTCTCAGGGCTGGTACGTGGGGCAGAGAGGTGCCGCGCTGCCCCGCCGTGCTCAGGGAGGGCGGCTGGGGCTCCACTCGGGCACTTGCTGAGCAGGGACACCGTGCTGCAGCTGCCTGGAGCCGTGAATGTTTGCCAGCGAGAAGCAGCCCCTTGCAGTGGGTTGCATCCGGGGGCAGCCGCACCACGGGAGGGCAGCGAGGGGTCTCCAAGCCACCACGGCCATGCAGGAGCTGGGAGAGCCCTCGCACCTTGCCCTGGTGCCAGGAGGTTAACAGCCAGCCCATGGCAGCTGAGTGCCGGCCACCTCCAGCTCCTACGGCCACAGGGCTTGGGCTATGCCAGGGAACCCCGGGAGGACATCAGACGGCAGCACGGGGATGTGCCAGGGCCTGCTCAGGAAGCCCCAGGTGCTCTCCTGGAGAGGCAAGGAGCAGAGAAAATGGCGTGCAGTCACAGGTACCGCATCCAGAGCCGCGGTGCCAACTACCCCCAGCCGAATCTTCATACCTCATCCCAGCACAGAGCCACAGAAAAGCCCCATTCAGAGAGGACTCGGGAGGGTCCCTCAGATGAACCCCACTACCCTGACCACCACCAGCAAGGACCCGGGCTGCGGCAGGGCTCTGGTCAGGGTCTGCTCATGCTCCGTCCTCCCCCACGCGCCCGCAGGTCTCAACACTTGCTACTCTCGACAAGGAAAGCCCTTGCGCCTAGGTCCATTCCCCAAATCCACCGGAAAACTGACAGCCTCACAGGGATGCAACGGACATCTGGGCAAGCTCGTCATACAATCAGGGTCACAGGGTTGTGCATGAGGTGGACACACAGAGCACAGGAGGGCATGACTCACAGACGCAGCACTGTCAAGTCTTTGGAGAAACTTGCATGAACACCATCAGTTAATTTGCTTTGTTACTTTTGTGGGGGGGTTTGATTTTTATTTCCATGGTGCATCCAAAGACAAGTTGTCCAGCAGTTTGCTCAGAACCCCTCGGTTTTCAACTCCTAGGATATGTTAAAGAAGAAAGCACTATTTTAATGTTTGTTTTTTTAAAAAAATAATTAAAATAATTTGCATAGCTAAACTGTTGATCTAAGGCTTCTATGAATGGTGTGGTTATGTTTGACAGACAATGTCCATTAAACAGAGAAAGACACTAGGAAAGCCCCGTAACATTTTTTATTATGTTTTTGTAACACACGTGTGCACCACCCACCCCCCCCGCCCCAGGAAGGAAGGTCCCCATCTTCCAGCACCCCTTTGATGGAGGATGTCAGGACATCCTGCCCTTTCCTACACCCAGCTGGTCCCAGCAAACACCAGCAACTGCAGCTTCCACGGCCCAAGAGGTCCCCTACAAGCTACCACTGCTCTAAGGTCCTGGCCACGCTCCAGGGACATCCCAGACAGGCGAGCACATCTCCTGCCTGGTGACATCCAGACGTGACACGGAGGTTCCCAGATTTCAAGTCTCCATCCTAATGCGTTCACACACAGTTACACACAGCAGGTCGCTTGGGTAGCCCAGCCTCTCCTTAGGAGCCGTGGCACCGAGGCAAGCAGCCAGCGTGTTCGCTGTCAGGGCTAGGGCCAGCCTTTGCACGCGTGTGGCAGAGCAGGGCTGGGCTGAGTGCCGCTCCCTGCGTGGGGAAAGACGCTTCCCCGGCAGGAGCTCTGCCTTCCAAACTCCGCACGCCTCACAGCCCTCCTCCTCACTGGGAATGAGCACAGGAGGCTTCCACACGTGCTCCTCCACCTGCCCCAACATGACAAGAGGACTCCATCCTCCCTCCGGCTGCTGCAGAACACCCGGAGCAGCTCCTCCCTGCTCTGGCATGATCCCCCGATGGGGCACATCCAGCCAACGCAACACAGGTCAGCTACAGGCAATCTCCACAGCTGGCCCTGCTTCTAGGCTAGGCTTTGGTCAACCGGCTGCTTCTCCCCACACAGACAACCCAACAAGCAACCACTGCATGATGGAGGCCAGCATTTTATTTTTTTTAATATGGAAATTAATTTAAAAGTAGAAAGAAAGAGTCCCCCAAACAATAAATATTACGCCTTCATGAAATAAATTAATGTAGAGATTCTGTGCAGGGGGAAGTTGCTCCAATCACAGATTCAACAGCAACCGGCACTGGGTCCAGTGTCCCCTCCCAACCTTCTCCACTGCCTGGTGCAGTGGAGAAGCAGCAGCGAGCCCACCTACTCCCGGATCTGGTGGGCCAC